>NC_084845.1:26065003-28555003 GCF_033115175.1 Lepus europaeus
ACTGTGATTTTGTTGGTCCATTGCATACGAATTCCACCTCACTTTGTCCGGATATGACTGGATGAAACCAGAAATATCCGTTTTCTTTTTTTTTGGCTTACTATATCCCAGATATTACTACACTCTGTGTTTGTGTTTTCTGGATATTATCGATGGATTATATTGTTTTGAATGTTTTTATCAGGGAACACTTAATTTTGTGCTGGGAAACACTAATTGTTTGCACATGGAGACACCAGTCTACACATTCGTATTTTCTAGGGAGAAAGCTAGAATAACTGCGGTAAACAAACATGATGTTTCCGTTTGTATAGATGACATTTTATGCACTGGCTTAAGGAAAAGACTTTGTTTTACTCCAAAACCATTTTTACTGCGATTTTCCCGGTTCATTGCATACGAATTCCACCAAACTTAGTCCGGATATGACTGGATGAAACCAGAAATATCCGGTTGTGTTTTGGCTAACTCAATCCCAGATATTGTGAAAGCTTCTGTATTGGTGTTTTCCGGATATCATCAACGGATTTTATGGATTTGCATGTTTTTTATCAGGGAACATTTAATTTTGTACCTTAGAAACACTAATAGGTTCAACATGGAGACACCAGTCTACACATTCGTATGTTCTAGGGAGAAAGTTAGAGGAACTGCGGCAAACAAACATGATATTTCTGTTTGTATACATGACATTTAATGCACTTGCATAACGAAAAAAACTTTGCTTTTCTCCAAAACCATTTTTACTGTGATTTTCTCGGTGCATTGCATCCGAATTCCTCCTCGCTTTGTCCGGATATGACTGGATGAAACCAGAAATATCTGGTTGTGTTTTGGCTTACTACAACCCAGATATTGTGAAAGCCTCTGTGTTTATGTTTTCCGGATGTTATCAACGGAATTTATGTTTTTGCATGTTATTTATCAGGGAACATTTAATTTTGTGCTGGGAAACACTAATTGGTTCCACATGGAGACACCAGCTCTACACATTCGTATTTTGTAGGGAGAAAGCTAGAGGAACTGCGGCAAACAAACATGATATTTCTGTTTGTATAGATGACATTTTATGCACTTTCCTAAAGAAAAGACTTTGCTTTTCTCCAAAACCATTTTTCCTGTGATATTCTCGATCCATTACATATGAATTCCACCCCACTTTTCCGGATATGAGTGGATGAAACCAGAAATATCCGGTTGTGTTTTGTCTTACTATATCGCAGATATTGCTACAGCCTCAGTGTCTGTGTTTTCTGGATATTATCGATGGATTTTATTGTTTTGAATGTTTTTATCAGGGAACATTTAATTTTGTACCGTAGAAATACAATTTGGTTCCACATGGAGACACCAGTAACACATTCCTATGTTCCAGGGAGAAAGCTTGAGGAACTACAAATCGATATGATATGTCTGTTTGTATAGATGACATTTTATGCACTTGCGATGGAAAAGACTTTTTGCCTTTCTCTAAAACCATTTTTACTGTGATTTTGTTGGTCCATTGCATACGAATCCCAACCCACTTTGTCCGGATATGACTGGATGAAACCAGAAATATCCGGTTGTGTTTTGGCTTACTACAACCCAGATATTGTGAAAGCTTCTGTGTTTATGTTTCCGGATATTATCAACGGAATTTATGTTTTTGCATGTTATTTATCAGGGAACATTTAATTTTGTGCTGGGAAACACTAATTGATTCCACACGGAGAAACCAGCTCTACACATTTGTATTTTCTAGGGAGAAAGATAGAGGAACTGCGGCAAACAAACATGATATTTCTGTTTGTATAGATGACATTTTATGCACTTTTCTAACAAAAAGACTTTACTTTTCTCCAAAACCATTTTTACTGTGATTTTCTCGGTCCATTGCATATGAATTCCACCTCACTTTGTCCGGATATGACTGGATGAAACCAGAAATATCCATTTTCTTTTTTTTGGCTTACTATATCCCAGATATTACTACAGACTCTGTGTTTGTGTTTTCTGGATATTATCGATGGATTATATTGTTTTGAATGTTTTTATCAGGGAACATTTAATTTTGTGCTGGGAAACACTAATTGGTTCCACATGGAGACACCAGTCTACAAATTCGTATTTTCTAGGGAGAAAGCTAGAATAACTGCGGTAAACAAACATGATGTTTCTGTTTGTATAGATGACATTTTATGCACTGGCTTAAGGAAAAGACTTTGTTTTACTCCAAAACCATTTTTACTGCGATTTTCCCGGTTCATTGCATACGAATTCCACCAAACTTAGTCCGGATATGACTGGATGAAACCAGAAATATCCGGTTGTGTTTTGGCTAACTCAATCCCAGATATTGCGATGGACTCTGTGTTTGTGTTTTCTGGACATTATCAACGGACTTTATTGTTTTGAATGTTTTTATCAGGGAACATTTAATTTTGTACCTTAGAAACACTAATTGGTTCCACATGGAGACACCAGTAACACATTCCTCTGTTCTAGGGAGAAAGCTTGAGGAACTGCAAATCGATATGATATGTCTGTTTGTATAGATGACATTTTATGCACTTGCGATGGAAAAGACTTTTTGCCTTTCTCTAAAACCATTTTTACTGTGATTTTGTTGGTCCATTGCATACGAATTCCACCTCACTTTGTCCGGATATGACTGGATGAAACCAGAAATATCCGTTTTCTTTTTTTTTGGCTTACTATATCCCAGATATTACTACACTCTGTGTTTGTGTTTTCTGGATATTATCGATGGATTATATTGTTTTGAATGTTTTTATCAGGGAACACTTAATTTTGTGCTGGGAAACACTAATTGTTTGCACATGGAGACACCAGTCTACACATTCGTATTTTCTAGGGAGAAAGCTAGAATAACTGCGGTAAACAAACATGATGTTTCCGTTTGTATAGATGACATTTTATGCACTGGCTTAAGGAAAAGACTTTGTTTTACTCCAAAACCATTTTTACTGCGATTTTCCCGGTTCATTGCATACGAATTCCACCAAACTTAGTCCGGATATGACTGGATGAAACCAGAAATATCCGGTTGTGTTTTGGCTAACTCAATCCCAGATATTGTGAAAGCTTCTGTATTGGTGTTTTCCGGATATCATCAACGGATTTTATGGATTTGCATGTTTTTTATCAGGGAACATTTAATTTTGTACCTTAGAAACACTAATAGGTTCAACATGGAGACACCAGTCTACACATTCGTATGTTCTAGGGAGAAAGTTAGAGGAACTGCGGCAAACAAACATGATATTTCTGTTTGTATACATGACATTTAATGCACTTGCATAACGAAAAAAACTTTGCTTTTCTCCAAAACCATTTTTACTGTGATTTTCTCGGTGCATTGCATCCGAATTCCTCCTCGCTTTGTCCGGATATGACTGGATGAAACCAGAAATATCTGGTTGTGTTTTGGCTTACTACAACCCAGATATTGTGAAAGCCTCTGTGTTTATGTTTTCCGGATGTTATCAACGGAATTTATGTTTTTGCATGTTATTTATCAGGGAACATTTAATTTTGTGCTGGGAAACACTAATTGGTTCCACATGGAGACACCAGCTCTACACATTCGTATTTTGTAGGGAGAAAGCTAGAGGAACTGCGGCAAACAAACATGATATTTCTGTTTGTATAGATGACATTTTATGCACTTTCCTAAAGAAAAGACTTTGCTTTTCTCCAAAACCATTTTTCCTGTGATATTCTCGATCCATTACATATGAATTCCACCCCACTTTTCCGGATATGAGTGGATGAAACCAGAAATATCCGGTTGTGTTTTGTCTTACTATATCGCAGATATTGCTACAGCCTCAGTGTCTGTGTTTTCTGGATATTATCGATGGATTTTATTGTTTTGAATGTTTTTATCAGGGAACATTTAATTTTGTACCGTAGAAATACAATTTGGTTCCACATGGAGACACCAGTAACACATTCCTATGTTCCAGGGAGAAAGCTTGAGGAACTACAAATCGATATGATATGTCTGTTTGTATAGATGACATTTTATGCACTTGCGATGGAAAAGACTTTTTGCCTTTCTCTAAAACCATTTTTACTGTGATTTTGTTGGTCCATTGCATACGAATCCCAACCCACTTTGTCCGGATATGACTGGATGAAACCAGAAATATCCGGTTGTGTTTTGGCTTACTACAACCCAGATATTGTGAAAGCTTCTGTGTTTATGTTTCCGGATATTATCAACGGAATTTATGTTTTTGCATGTTATTTATCAGGGAACATTTAATTTTGTGCTGGGAAACACTAATTGGTTCCACACGGAGAAACCAGCTCTACACATTTGTATTTTCTAGGGAGAAAGATAGAGGAACTGCGGCAAACAAACATGATATTTCTGTTTGTATAGATGACATTTTATGCACTTTTCTAACAAAAAGACTTTACTTTTCTCCAAAACCATTTTTACTGTGATTTTCTCGGTCCATTGCATATGAATTCCACCTCACTTTGTCCGGATATGACTGGATGAAACCAGAAATATCCGTTTTCTTTTTTTTGGCTTACTATATCCCAGATATTACTACAGACTCTGTGTTTGTGTTTTCTGGATATTATCGATGGATTATATTGTTTTGAATGTTTTTATCAGGCAACACTTAATTTTGTGCTGGGAAACACTAATTGTTTGCACATGGAGACACCAGTCTACACATTCGTATTTTCTAGGGAGAAAGCTAGAATAACTGCGGTTAACAAACATGATGTTTCTGTTTGTATAGATGACATTTTATGCACTGGCTTAAGGAAAAGACTTTGTTTTACTCCAAAACCATTTTTACTGCGATTTTCCCGGTTCATTGCATACGAATTCCACCAAACTTAGTCCGGATATGACTGGATGAAACCAGAAATATCCGGTTGTGTTTTGGCTAAATCAATCCCAGATATTGCGACGGACTCTGTGTTTGTGTTTTCTGGACATTATCAACGGAATTTATTGTTTTGAATGTTTTTATCGGGGAACATTTAATTTTGTACCTTAGAAACACTAATAGGTTCAACATGGAGACACCAGTCTACACATTCGTATGTTCTAGGGAGAAAGTTAGAGGAACTGCGGCAAACAAACATGATATTTCTGTTTGTATACATGACATTTTATGCACTTGCATAACGAAAAAAACTTTGCTTTTCTCCAAAACCATTTTTACTGTGATTTTCTCGGTCCATTGCATACGAATTCCACCTCGCTTTGTCCGGATATGACTGGATGAAACCAGAAATATCCGGTTGTGTTTTGGCTTACTACAACCCAGATATTGTGAAAGCCTCTGTGTTTATGTTTTCCGGATATTATCAACGGAATTTATGTTTTTGCATGTTATTTATCAGGGAACATTTAATTTTGTGCTGGGAAACACTAATTGGTTCCACATGGAGACACCAGCTCTACACATTCGTATTTTCTAGGGAGAAAGCTAGAGGAACTGCGGCAAACAAACATGATATTTCTGTTTGTATAGATGACATTTTATGCACTTTCCTAAAGAATAGACTTTGCTTTTCTCCAAAACCATTTTTCCTGTGATATTCTCGATCCATTACATATGAATTCCACCTCACTTTGTCCGGATATGAGTGGATGAAACCAGAAATATCCGGTTGTGTTTTGTCTTACTATATCCCAGATATTGCTACAGCCTCAGTGTCTGTGTTTTCTGGATATTATCGATGGATTTTATTGTTTTGAATGTTTTTATCAGGGAACATTTAATTTTGTACCGTAGAAACACTAATTGGTTCCCCATGGAGACACCAGTAACACATTCCTATGTTCTAGGGAGAAAGCTTGAGGAACTGCAAATCGATATGATATGTCTGTTTGTATAGATGACACTTTATGCACTTGCGATGGAAAAGACTTTTTGCCTTTCTCTAAAACCATTTTTACTGTGATTTTGTTGGTCCATTGCATACGAATTCCAACCCACTTTGTCTGGATATGACTGGATGAAACCAGAAATATCCAGTTGTGTTTTGGCTAACTCAATCCCAGATATTGTGAAAGCTTCTGTATTAGTGTTCTCCAGATATTATGAACGGATTTTATGTTTTTGCATGTTATTTATCAGGGAACATTTAATTTTGTGCTGGGAAACACTAATTGGTTCCACATGGAGACACCAGCTCTACACATTCGTATTTTCTAGGGAGAAAGCTAGAGGAACTGCCGCAAACAAACATGATATTTCTGTTTGTATAGATGACATTTTATGCACTTTCCTAAAGAAAAGACTTTTCTTTTCTCCAAAACCATTTTTCCTGTGATATTCTCGATCCATTACATATGAATTCCACCCCACTTTGTCCGGATATGAGTGGATGAAACCAGAAATATCCGGTTGTGTTTTGTCTTACTATATCGCAGATATTGCTACAGCCTCAGTGTCTGTGTTTTCTGGATATTATCGATGGATTTTATTGTTTTGAATGTTTTTATCAGGGAACCTTTAATTTTGTACCGTAGAAATACAATTTGGTTCCACATGGAGACACCAGTAACACATTCCTATGTTCCAGGGAGAAAGCTTGAGGAACTACAAATCGATATGATATGTCTGTTTGTATAGATGACATTTTATGCACTTGCGATGGAAAAGACTTTTTGCCTTTCTCTAAAACCATTTTTACTGTGATTTTGTTGGTCCATTGCATACGAATCCCAACCCACTTTGTCCGGATATGACTGGATGAAACCAGAAATATCCGGTTGTGTTTTGGCTTACTACAACCCAGATATTGTGAAAGCTTCTGTGTTTATGTTTCCGGATATTATCAACGGAATTTATGTTTTTGCATGTTATTTATCAGGGAACATTTAATTTTGTGCTGGGAAACACTAATTGGTTCCACACGGAGAAACCAGCTCTACACATTTGTATTTTCTAGGGAGAAAGCTAGAGGAACTGCGGCAAACAAACATGATATTTCTGTTTGTATAGATGACATTTTATGCACTTTTCTAACAAAAAGACTTTACTTTTCTCCAAAACCATTTTTACTGTGATTTTCTCGGTCCATTGCATATGAATTCCACCTCACTTTGTCCGGATATGACTGGATGAAACCAGAAATATCCGTTTTCTTTTTTTTGGCTTACTATATCCCAGATATTACTACAGACTCTGTGTTTGTGTTTTCTGGATATTATCGATGGATTATATTGTTTTGAATGTTTTTATCAGGGAACACTTAATTTTGTGCTGGGAAACACTAATTGTTTGCACATGGAGACACCAGTCTACACATTCGTATTTTCTAGGGAGAAAGCTAGAATAACTGCGGTAAACAAACATGATGTTTCTGTTTGTATAGATGACATTTTATGCACTGGCTTAAGGAAAAGACTTTGTTTTACTCCAAAACCATTTTTACTGCGATTTTCCCGGTTCATTGCATACGAATTCCACCAAACTTAGTCCGGATATGACTGGATGAAACCAGAAATATCCGGTTGTGTTTTGGCTAAATCAATCCCAGATATTGCGACGGACTCTGTGTTTGTGTTTTCTGGACATTATCAACGGAATTTATTGTTTTGAATGTTTTTATCGGGGAACATTTAATTTTGTACCTTAGAAACACTAATAGGTTCAACATGGAGACACCAGTCTACACATTCTTATGTTCTAGGGAGAAAGTTAGAGGAACTGCGGCAAACAAACATGATATTTCTGTTTGTATACATGACATTTTATGCACTTGCATAACGAAAAAAACTTTGCTTTTCTCCAAAACCATTTTTACTGTGATTTTCTCGGTCCATTGCATACGAATTCCACCTCGCTTTGTCCGGATATGACTGGATGAAACCAGAAATATCCGGTTGTGTTTTGGCTTACTACAACCCAGATATTGTGAAAGCCTCTGTGTTTATGTTTTCCGGATATTATCAATGGAATTTATGTTTTTGCATGTTATTTATCAGGGAACATTTAATTTTGTGCTGGGAAACACTAATTGGTTCCACATGGAGACACCAGCTCTACACATTCGTATTTTCTAGGGAGAAAGCTAGAGGAACTGCGGCAAACAAACATGATATTTCTGTTTGTATAGATGACATTTTATGCACTTTCCTAAAGAATAGACTTTGCTTTTCTCCAAAACCATTTTTCCTGTGATATTCTCGATCCATTACATATGAATTCCACCTCACTTTGTCCGGATATGAGTGGATGAAACCAGAAATATCCGGTTGTGTTTTGTCTTACTATATCCCAGATATTGCTACAGCCTCAGTGTCTGTGTTTTCTGGATATTATCGATGGCTTTTATTGTTTTGAATGTTTTCATCAGGGAACATTTAATTTTGTACCGTAGAAACACTAATTGGTTCCCCATGGAGACACCAGTAACACATTCCTATGTTCTAGGGAGAAAGCTTGAGGAACTGCAAATCGATATGATATGTCTGTTTGTATAGATGACACTTTATGCACTTGCGATGGAAAAGACTTTTTGCCTTTCTCTAAAACCATTTTTACTGTGATTTTGTTGGTCCATTGCATACGAATTCCAACCCACTTTGTCTGGATATGACTGGATGAAACCAGAAATATCCAGTTGTGTTTTGGCTAACTCAATCCCAGATATTGTGAAAGCTTCTGTATTTGTGTTCTCCAGATATTATGAACGGATTTTATGTTTTTGCATGTTATTTATCAGGGAACATTTAATTTTGTGCTGGGAAACACTAATTGGTTCCACATGGAGACACCAGCTCTACACATTCGTATTTTCTAGGGAGAAAGCTAGAGGAACTGCGGCAAACAAACATGATATTTCTGTTTGTATAGATGACATTTTATGCACTTTCCTAAAGAAAAGACTTTGCTTTTCTCCAAAACCATTTTTCCTGTGATATTCTCGATCCATTACATATGAATTCCACCCCACTTTGTCCGGATATGAGTGGATGAAACCAGAAATATCCGGTTGTGTTTTGTCTTACTATATCCCAGATATTGCTACAGCCTCAGTGTCTGTGTTTTCTGGATATTATCGATGGATTTTATTGTTTTGAATGTTTTTATCAGGGAACCTTTAATTTTGTACCGTAGAAATACAATTTGGTTCCACATGGAGACACCAGTAACACATTCCTATGTTCTAGGGAGAAAGCTTGAGGAACTGCAAATCGATATGATATGCCTGTTTGTATAGATGACATTTTATGCACTTGCGATGGAAAAGACTTTTTGCCTTTCTGTAAAACCATTTTTACTGTGATTTTGTTGGTCCATTGCATACGAATCCCAACCCACTTTGTCCGGATATGACTGGATGAAACCAGAAATATCCGGTTGTGTTTTGGCTAACTCAATCCCAGATATTGTGAAAGCCTCTGTGTTTATGTTTCCGGATATTATCAATGGAATTTATGTTTTTGCATGTTATTTATCAGGGAACATTTAATTTTGTGCTGGGAAACACTAATTGGTTCCACACGGAGACACCAGCTCTACACATTTGTATTTTCTAGGGAGAAAGCTAGAGGAACTGCGGCAAACAAACATGATATTTCTGTTTGTATAGATGACATTTTATGCACTTTCCTAACAAAAAGACTTTACTTTTCTCCAAAACCATTTTTACTGTGATTTTCTCGGTCCATTGCATACGAATTCCACCTCACTTTGTCCGGATATGAGTGGATGAAACCAGAAATATCCGTTTTCTTTTTTTTTTGGCTTACTATATCCCAGATATTACTACAGACTCTGTGTTTGTGTTTTCTGGATATTATCGATGGATTATATTGTTTTGAATGTTTTTATCAGGGAACATTTAATTTTGTGCTGGGAAACACTAATTGGTTCCACATGGAGACACCAGTCTACAAATTCGTATTTTCTAGGGAGAAAGCTAGAATAACTGCGGTAAACAAACATGATGTTTCTGTTTGTATAGATGACATTTTATGCACTGGCTTAAGGAAAAGACTTTGTTTTACTCCAAAACCATTTTTACTGCGATTTTCCCGGTTCATTGCATACGAATTCCACCAAACTTAGTCCGGATATGACTGGATGAAACCAGAAATATCCGGTTGTGTTTTGGCTAACTCAATCCCAGATATTGCGATGGACTCTGTGTTTGTGTTTTCTGGACATTATCAACGGACTTTATTGTTTTGAATGTTTTTATCAGGGAACATTTAATTTTGTACCTTAGAAACACTAATTGGTTCCACATGGAGACACCAGTAACACATTCCTCTGTTCTAGGGAGAAAGCTTGAGGAACTGCAAATCGATATGATATGTCTGTTTGTATAGATGACATTTTATGCACTTGCGATGGAAAAGACTTTTTGCCTTTCTCTAAAACCATTTTTACTGTGATTTTGTTGGTCCATTGCATACGAATTCCACCTCACTTTGTCCGGATATGACTGGATGAAACCAGAAATATCCGTTTTCTTTTTTTTTGGCTTACTATATCCCAGATATTACTACACTCTGTGTTTGTGTTTTCTGGATATTATCGATGGATTATATTGTTTTGAATGTTTTTATCAGGGAACATTTAATTTTGTGCTGGGAAACACTAATTGGTTCCACATGGAGACACCAGTCTACAAATTCGTATTTTCTAGGGAGAAAGCTAGAATAACTGCGGTAAACAAACATGATGTTTCTGTTTGTATAGATGACATTTTATGCACTGGCTTAAGGAAAAGACTTTGTTTTACTCCAAAACCATTTTTACTGCGATTTTCCCGGTTCATTGCATACGAATTCCACCAAACTTAGTCCGGATATGACTGGATGAAACCAGAAATATCCGGTTGTGTTTTGGCTAACTCAATCCCAGATATTGCGATGGACTCTGTGTTTGTGTTTTCTGGACATTATCAACGGACTTTATTGTTTTGAATGTTTTTATCAGGGAACATTTAATTTTGTACCTTAGAAACACTAATTGGTTCCACATGGAGACACCAGTAACACATTCCTCTGTTCTAGGGAGAAAGCTTGAGGAACTGCAAATCGATATGATATGTCTGTTTGTATAGATGACATTTTATGCACTTGCGATGGAAAAGACTTTTTGCCTTTCTCTAAAACCATTTTTACTGTGATTTTGTTGGTCCATTGCATACGAATTCCACCTCACTTTGTCCGGATATGACTGGATGAAACCAGAAATATCCGTTTTCTTTTTTTTTGGCTTACTATATCCCAGATATTACTACACTCTGTGTTTGTGTTTTCTGGATATTATCGATGGATTATATTGTTTTGAATGTTTTTATCAGGGAACACTTAATTTTGTGCTGGGAAACACTAATTGTTTGCACATGGAGACACCAGTCTACACATTCGTATTTTCTAGGGAGAAAGCTAGAATAACTGCGGTAAACAAACATGATGTTTCCGTTTGTATAGATGACATTTTATGCACTGGCTTAAGGAAAAGACTTTGTTTTACTCCAAAACCATTTTTACTGCGATTTTCCCGGTTCATTGCATACGAATTCCACCAAACTTAGTCCGGATATGACTGGATGAAACCAGAAATATCCGGTTGTGTTTTGGCTAACTCAATCCCAGATATTGTGAAAGCTTCTGTATTGGTGTTTTCCGGATATCATCAACGGATTTTATGGATTTGCATGTTTTTTATCAGGGAACATTTAATTTTGTACCTTAGAAACACTAATAGGTTCAACATGGAGACACCAGTCTACACATTCGTATGTTCTAGGGAGAAAGTTAGAGGAACTGCGGCAAACAAACATGATATTTCTGTTTGTATACATGACATTTAATGCACTTGCATAACGAAAAAAACTTTGCTTTTCTCCAAAACCATTTTTACTGTGATTTTCTCGGTGCATTGCATCCGAATTCCTCCTCGATTTGTCCGGATATGACTGGATGAAACCAGAAATATCTGGTTGTGTTTTGGCTTACTACAACCCAGATATTGTGAAAGCCTCTGTGTTTATGTTTTCCGGATGTTATCAACGGAATTTATGTTTTTGCATGTTATTTATCAGGGAACATTTAATTTTGTGCTGGGAAACACTAATTGGTTCCACATGGAGACACCAGCTCTACACATTCGTATTTTGTAGGGAGAAAGCTAGAGGAACTGCGGCAAACAAACATGATATTTCTGTTTGTATAGATGACATTTTATGCACTTTCCTAAAGAAAAGACTTTGCTTTTCTCCAAAACCATTTTTCCTGTGATATTCTCGATCCATTACATATGAATTCCACCCCACTTTGTCCGGATATGAGTGGATGAAACCAGAAATATCCGGTTGTGTTTTGTCTTACTATATCGCAGATATTGCTACAGCCTCAGTGTCTGTGTTTTCTGGATATTATCGATGGATTTTATTGTTTTGAATGTTTTTATCAGGGAACCTTTAATTTTGTACCGTAGAAATACAATTTGGTTCCACATGGAGACACCAGTAACACATTCCTATGTTCCAGGGAGAAAGCTTGAGGAACTACAAATCGATATGATATGTCTGTTTGTATAGATGACATTTTATGCACTTGCGATGGAAAAGACTTTTTGCCTTTCTCTAAAACCATTTTTACTGTGATTTTGTTGGTCCATTGCATACGAATCCCAACCCACTTTGTCCGGATATGACTGGATGAAACCAGAAATATCCGGTTGTGTTTTGGCTTACTACAACCCAGATATTGTGAAAGCTTCTGTGTTTATGTTTCCGGATATTATCAACGGAATTTATGTTTTTGCATGTTATTTATCAGGGAACATTTAATTTTGTGCTGGGAAACACTAATTGGTTCCACACGGAGAAACCAGCTCTACACATTTGTATTTTCTAGGGAGAAAGATAGAGGAACTGCGGCAAACAAACATGATATTTCTGTTTGTATAGATGACATTTTATGCACTTTTCTAACAAAAAGACTTTACTTTTCTCCAAAACCATTTTTACTGTGATTTTCTCGGTCCATTGCATATGAATTCCACCTCACTTTGTCCGGATATGACTGGATGAAACCAGAAATATCCGTTTTCTTTTTTTTGGCTTACTATATCCCAGATATTACTACAGACTCTGTGTTTGTGTTTTCTGGATATTATCGATGGATTATATTGTTTTGAATGTTTTTATCAGGCAACACTTAATTTTGTGCTGGGAAACACTAATTGTTTGCACATGGAGACACCAGTCTACACATTCGTATTTTCTAGGGAGAAAGCTAGAATAACTGCGGTTAACAAACATGATGTTTCTGTTTGTATAGATGACATTTTATGCACTGGCTTAAGGAAAAGACTTTGTTTTACTCCAAAACCATTTTTACTGCGATTTTCCTGGTTCATTGCATACGAATTCCACCAAACTTAGTCCGGATATGACTGGATGAAACCAGAAATATCCGGTTGTGTTTTGGCTAAATCAATCCCAGATATTGCGACGGACTCTGTGTTTGTGTTTTCTGGACATTATCAACGGAATTTATTGTTTTGAATGTTTTTATCGGGGAACATTTAATTTTGTACCTTAGAAACACTAATAGGTTCAACATGGAGACACCAGTCTACACATTCGTATGTTCTAGGGAGAAAGTTAGAGGAACTGCGGCAAACAAACATGATATTTCTGTTTGTATACATGACATTTTATGCACTTGCATAACGAAAAAAACTTTGCTTTTCTCCAAAACCATTTTTACTGTGATTTTCTCGGTCCATTGCATACGAATTCCACCTCGCTTTGTCCGGATATGACTGGATGAAACCAGAAATATCCGGTTGTGTTTTGGCTTACTACAACCCAGATATTGTGAAAGCATCTGTGTTTATGTTTTCCGGATATTATCAATGGAATTTATGTTTTTGCATGTTATTTATCAGGGAACATTTAATTTTGTGCTGGGAAACACTAATTGGTTCCACATGGAGACACCAGCTCTACACATTCGTATTTTCTAGGGAGAAAGCTAGAGGAACTGCGGCAAACAAACATGATATTTCTGTTTGTATAGATGACATTTTATGCACTTTCCTAAAGAATAGACTTTGCTTTTCTCCAAAACCATTTTTCCTGTGATATTCTCGATCCATTACATATGAATTCCACCTCACTTTGTCCGGATATGAGTGGATGAAACCAGTAATATCCGGTTGTGTTTTGTCTTACTATATCCCAGATATTGCTACAGCCTCAGTGTCTGTGTTTTCTGGATATTATCGATGGATTTTATTGTTTTGAATGTTTTTATCAGGGAACATTTAATTTTGTACCGTAGAAACACTAATTGGTTCCCCATGGAGACACCAGTAACACATTCCTATGTTCTAGGGAGAAAGCTTGAGGAACTGCAAATCGATATGATATGTCTGTTTGTATAGATGACACTTTATGCACTTGCGATGGAAAAGACTTTTTGCCTTTCTCTAAAACCATTTTTACTGTGATTTTGTTGGTCCATTGCATACGAATTCCAACCCACTTTGTCTGGATATGACTGGATGAAACCAGAAATATCCAGTTGTGTTTTGGCTAACTCAATCCCAGATATTGTGAAAGCTTCTGTATTTGTGTTCTCCAGATATTATGAACGGATTTTATGTTTTTGCATGTTATTTATCAGGGAACATTTAATTTTGTGCTGGGAAACACTAATTGGTTCCACATGGAGACACCAGCTCTACACATTCGTATTTTCTAGGGAGAAAGCTAGAGGAACTGCGGCAAACAAACATGATATTTCTGTTTGTATAGATGACATTTTATGCACTTTCCTAAAGAAAAGACTTTGCTTTTCTCCAAAACCATTTTTCCTGTGATATTCTCGATCCATTACATATGAATTCCACCCCACTTTGTCCGGATATGAGTGGATGAAACCAGAAATATCCGGTTGTGTTTTGTCTTACTATATCGCAGATATTGCTACAGCCTCAGTGTCTGTGTTTTCTGGATATTATCGATGGATTTTATTGTTTTGAATGTTTTTATCAGGGAACCTTTAATTTTGTACCGTAGAAATACAATTTGGTTCCACATGGAGACACCAGTAACACATTCCTATGTTCCAGGGAGAAAGCTTGAGGAACTACAAATCGATATGATATGTCTGTTTGTATAGATGACATTTTATGCACTTGCGATGGAAAAGACTTTTTGCCTTTCTCTAAAACCATTTTTACTGTGATTTTGTTGGTCCATTGCATACGAATCCCAACCCACTTTGTCCGGATATGACTGGATGAAACCAGAAATATCCGGTTGTGTTTTGGCTTACTACAACCCAGATATTGTGAAAGCTTCTGTGTTTATGTTTCCGGATATTATCAACGGAATTTATGTTTTTGCATGTTATTTATCAGGGAACATTTAATTTTGTGCTGGGAAACACTAATTGGTTCCACACGGAGAAACCAGCTCTACACATTTGTATTTTCTAGGGAGAAAGCTAGAGGAACTGCGGCAAACAAACATGATATTTCTGTTTGTATAGATGACATTTTATGCACTTTTCTAACAAAAAGACTTTACTTTTCTCCAAAACCATTTTTACTGTGATTTTCTCGGTCCATTGCATATGAATTCCACCTCACTTTGTCCGGATATGACTGGATGAAACCAGAAATATCCGTTTTCTTTTTTTTGGCTTACTATATCCCAGATATTACTACAGACTCTGTGTTTGTGTTTTCTGGATATTATCGATGGATTATATTGTTTTGAATGTTTTTATCAGGGAACACTTAATTTTGTGCTGGGAAACACTAATTGTTTGCACATGGAGACACCAGTCTACACATTCGTATTTTCTAGGGAGAAAGCTAGAATAACTGCGGTAAACAAACATGATGTTTCTGTTTGTATAGATGACATTTTATGCACTGGCTTAAGGAAAAGACTTTGTTTTACTCCAAAACCATTTTTACTGCGATTTTCCCGGTTCATTGCATACGAATTCCACCAAACTTAGTCCGGATATGACTGGATGAAACCAGAAATATCCGGTTGTGTTTTGGCTAAATCAATCCCAGATATTGCGACGGACTCTGTGTTTGTGTTTTCTGGACATTATCAACGGAATTTATTGTTTTGAATGTTTTTATCGGGGAACATTTAATTTTGTACCTTAGAAACACTAATAGGTTCAACATGGAGACACCAGTCTACACATTCTTATGTTCTAGGGAGAAAGTTAGAGGAACTGCGGCAAACAAACATGATATTTCTGTTTGTATACATGACATTTTATGCACTTGCATAACGAAAAAAACTTTGCTTTTCTCCAAAACCATTTTTACTGTGATTTTCTCGGTCCATTGCATACGAATTCCACCTCGCTTTGTCCGGATATGACTGGATGAAACCAGAAATATCCGGTTGTGTTTTGGCTTACTACAACCCAGATATTGTGAAAGCCTCTGTGTTTATGTTTTCCGGATATTATCAATGGAATTTATGTTTTTGCATGTTATTTATCAGGGAACATTTAATTTTGTGCTGGGAAACACTAATTGGTTCCACATGGAGACACCAGCTCTACACATTCGTATTTTCTAGGGAGAAAGCTAGAGGAACTGCGGCAAACAAACATGATATTTCTGTTTGTATAGATGACATTTTATGCACTTTCCTAAAGAATAGACTTTGCTTTTCTCCAAAACCATTTTTCCTGTGATATTCTCGGTCCATTACATATGAATTCCACCTCACTTTGTCCGGATATGAGTGGATGAAACCAGAAATATCCGGTTGTGTTTTGTCTTACTATATCCCAGATATTGCTACAGCCTCAGTGTCTGTGTTTTCTGGATATTATCGATGGCTTTTATTGTTTTGAATGTTTTTATCAGGGAACATTTAATTTTGTACCGTAGAAACACTAATTGGTTCCCCATGGAGACACCAGTAACACATTCCTATGTTCTAGGGAGAAAGCTTGAGGAACTGCAAATCGATATGATATGTCTGTTTGTATAGATGACACTTTATGCACTTGCGATGGAAAAGACTTTTTGCCTTTCTCTAAAACCATTTTTACTGTGATTTTGTTGGTCCATTGCATACGAATTCCAACCCACTTTGTCTGGATATGACTGGATGAAACCAGAAATATCCAGTTGTGTTTTGGCTAACTCAATCCCAGATATTGTGAAAGCTTCTGTATTTGTGTTCTCCAGATATTATGAACGGATTTTATGTTTTTGCATGTTATTTATCAGGGAACATTTAATTTTGTGCTGGGAAACACTAATTGGTTCCACATGGAGACACCAGCTCTACACATTCGTATTTTCTAGGGAGAAAGCTAGAGGAACTGCGGCAAACAAACATGATATTTCTGTTTGTATAGATGACATTTTATGCACTTTCCTAAAGAAAAGACTTTGCTTTTCTCCAAAACCATTTTTCCTGTGATATTCTCGATCCATTACATATGAATTCCACCCCACTTTGTCCGGATATGAGTGGATGAAACCAGAAATATCCGGTTGTGTTTTGTCTTACTATATCCCAGATATTGCTACAGCCTCAGTGTCTGTGTTTTCTGGATATTATCGATGGATTTTATTGTTTTGAATGTTTTTATCAGGGAACCTTTAATTTTGTACCGTAGAAATACAATTTGGTTCCACATGGAGACACCAGTAACACATTCCTATGTTGTAGGGAGAAAGCTTGAGGAACTGCAAATCGATATGATATGTCTGTTTGTATAGATGACATTTTATGCACTTGCGATGGAAAAGACTTTTTGCCTTTCTGTAAAACCATTTTTACTGTGATTTTGTTGGTCCATTGCATACGAATCCCAACCCACTTTGTCCGGATATGACTGGATGAAACCAGAAATATCCGGTTGTGTTTTGGCTAACTCAATCCCAGATATTGTGAAAGCCTCTGTGTTTATGTTTCCGGATATTATCAACGGAATTTATGTTTTTGCATGTTATTTATCAGGGAACATTTAATTTTGTGCTGGGAAACACTAATTGGTTCCACACGGAGACACCAGCTCTACACATTTGTATTTTCTAGGGAGAAAGCTAGAGGAACTGCGGCAAACAAACATGATATTTCTGTTTGTATAGATGACATTTTATGCACTTTCCTAACAAAAAGACTTTACTTTTCTCCAAAACCATTTTTACTGTGATTTTCTCAGTCCATTGCATACGAATTCCACCTCACTTTGTCCGGATATGACTGGATGAAACCAGAAATATCCGTTTTCTTTTTTTTTGGCTTACTCTATCCCAGATATTACTAAACTCTGTGTTTGTGTTTTCTGGATATTATCGATGGATTATATTGTTTTGAATGTTTTTATCAGGGAACATTTAATTTTGTGCTGGGAAACACTAATTGTTTGCACATGGAGACACCAGTCTACACATTCGTATTTTCTAGGGAGAAAGCTAGAATAACTGCGGTAAACAAACATGATGTTTCTGTTTGTATAGATGACATTTTATGCACTGGCTTAAGGAAAAGACTTTGTTTTACTCCAAAACCATTTTTACTGCGATTTTCCCGGTTCATTGCATACGAATTCCACCAAACTTAGTCCGGATATGACTGGATAAAACCAGAAATATCCGGTTGTGTTTTGGCTAAATCAATCCCAGATATTGCGACGGACTCTGTGTTTGTGTTTTCTGGACATTATCAACGGACTTTATTGTTTTGAATGTTTTTATCAGGGAACATTTAATTTTGTACCTTAGAAACACTAATAGGTTCAACATGGAGACACTAGTCTACACATTCGTATGTTCTAGGGAGAAAGTTAGAGGAACTGCGGCAAACAAACATGATATTTCTGTTTGTATACATGACATTTTATGCACTTGCATAACGAAAAAAACTTTGCTTTTCTCCAAAACCATTTTTACTGTGATTTTCTCGGTCCATTGCATACGAATTCCACCTCGCTTTGTCCGGATATGACTGGATGAAACCAGAAATATCCGGTTGTGTTTTGGCTTACTACAACCCAGATATTGTGAAAGCCTCTGTGTTTATGTTTTCCGGATATTATCAACGGAATTTATGTTTTTGCATGTTATTTATCAGGGAACATTTAATTTTGTGCTGGGAAACACTAATTGGTTCCACATGGAGACACCAGCTCTACACATTCGTATTTTCTAGGGAGAAAGCTAGAGGAACTGCGCCAAACAAACATGATATTTCTGTTTGTATAGATGACATTTTATGCACTTTCCTAAAGAAAAGACTTTGCTTTTCTCCAAAACCATTTTTCCTGTGATATTCTCGATCCATTACATATGAATTCCACCCCACTTTGTCCGGATATGAGTGGATGAAACCAGAAATATCCGGTTGTGTTTTGTCTTACTATATCGCAGATATTGCTACAGCCTCAGTGTCTGTGTTTTCTGGATATTATCGATGGATTTTATTGTTTTGAATGTTTTTATCAGGGAACCTTTAATTTTGTACCGTAGAAATACAATTTGGTTCCACATGGAGACACCAGTAACACATTCCTATGTTCCAGGGAGAAAGCTTGAGGAACTACAAATCGATATGATATGTCTGTTTGTATAGATGACATTTTATGCACTTGCGATGGAAAAGACTTTTTGCCTTTCTCTAAAACCATTTTTACTGTGATTTTGTTGGTCCATTGCATACGAATCCCAACCCACTTTGTCCGGATATGACTGGATGAAACCAGAAATATCCGGTTGTGTTTTGGCTTACTACAACCCAGATATTGTGAAAGCTTCTGTGTTTATGTTTCCGGATATTATCAACGGAATTTATGTTTTTGCATGTTATTTATCAGGGAACATTTAATTTTGTGCTGGGAAACACTAATTGGTTCCACACGGAGAAACCAGCTCTACACATTTGTATTTTCCAGGGAGAAAGCTAGAGGAACTGCGGCAAACAAACATGATATTTCTGTTTGTATAGATGACATTTTATGCACTTTTCTAACAAAAAGACTTTACTTTTCTCCAAAACCATTTTTACTGTGATTTTCTCGGTCCATTGCATATGAATTCCACCTCACTTTGTCCGGATATGACTGGATGAAACCAGAAATATCCGTTTTCTTTTTTTTGGCTTACTATATCCCAGATATTACTACAGACTCTGTGTTTGTGTTTTCTGGATATTATCGATGGATTATATTGTTTTGAATATTTTTATCAGGCAACACTTAATTTTGTGCTGGGAAACACTAATTGTTTGCACATGGAGACACCAGTCTACACATTCGTATTTTCTAGGGAGAAAGCTAGAATAACTGCGGTAAACAAACATGATGTTTCTGTTTGTATAGATGACATTTTATGCACTGGCTTAAGGAAAAGACTTTGTTTTACTCCAAAACCATTTTTACTGCGATTTTCCCGGTTCATTGCATACGAATTCCACCAAACTTAGTCCGGATATGACTGGATGAAACCAGAAATATCCGGTTGTGTTTTGGCTAAATCAATCCCAGATATTGTGAAAGCTTCTGTATTGGTGTTTTCCGGATATTATCAACGGATTTTATGGATTTGCATGTTTTTTATCAGGGAACATTTAATTTTGTACCTTAGAAACACTAATAGGTTCAACATGGAGACACCAGTCTACACATTCGTATGTTCTAGGGAGAAAGTTAGAGGAACTGCGGCAAACAAACATGATATTTCTGTTTGTATACATGACATTTAATGCACTTGCATAACGAAAAAAACTTTGCTTTTCTCCAAAACCATTTTTACTGTGATTTTCTCGGTCCATTGCATCCGAATTCCACCTCGCTTTGTCCGGATATGACTGGATGAAACCAGAAATATCTGGTTGTGTTTTGGCTTACTACAACCCAGATATTGTGAAAGCCTCTGTGTTTATGTTTTCCGGATGTTATCAACGGAATTTATGTTTTTGCATGTTATTTATCAGGGAACATTTAATTTTGTGCTGGGAAACACTAATTGGTTCCACATGGAGACACCAGCTCTACACATTCGTATTTTCTAGGGAGAAAGCTAGAGGAACTGCGGCAAACAAACATGATATTTCTGTTTGTATAGATGACATTTTATGCACTTTCCTAAAGAAAAGACTTTTCTTTTCTCCAAAACCATTTTTCCTGTGATATTCTCGATCCATTACATATGAATTCCACCCCACTTTGTCCGGATATGAGTGGATGAAACCAGAAATATCCGGTTGTGTTTTGTCTTACTATATCGCAGATATTGCTACAGCCTCAGTGTCTGTGTTTTCTGGATATTATCGATGGATTTTATTGTTTTTAATGTTTTTATCAGGGAACCTTTAATTTTGTACCGTAGAAATACAATTTGGTTCCACATGGAGACACCAGTAACACATTCCTATGTTCCAGGGAGAAAGCTTGAGGAACTGCAAATCGATATGATATGTCTGTTTGTATAGATGACATTTTATGCACTTGCGATGGAAAAGACTTTTTGCCTTTCTCTAAAACCATTTTTACTGTGATTTTGTTGGTCCATTGCATACGAATCCCAACCCACTTTGTCCGGATATGACTGGATGAAACCAGAAATATCCGGTTGTGTTTTGGCTTACTACAACCCAGATATTGTGAAAGCTTCTGTGTTTATGTTTCCGGATATTATCAACGGAATTTATGTTTTTGCATGTTATTTATCAGGGAACATTTAATTTTGTGCTGGGAAACACTAATTGGTTCCACACGGAGAAACCAGCTCTACACATTTGTATTTTCTAGGGAGAAAGCTAGAGGAACTGCGGCAAACAAACATGATATTTCTGTTTGTATAGATGACATTTTATGCACTTTTCTAACAAAAAGACTTTACTTTTCTCCAAAACCATTTTTACTGTGATTTTCTCGGTCCATTGCATATGAATTCCACCTCACTTTGTCCGGATATGACTGGATGAAACCAGAAATATCCGTTTTCTTTTTTTTGGCTTACTATATCCCAGATATTACTACAGACTCTGTGTTTGTGTTTTCTGGATATTATCGATGGATTATATTGTTTTGAATGTTTTTATCAGGCAACACTTAATTTTGTGCTGGGAAACACTAATTGTTTGCACATGGAGACACCAGTCTACACATTCGTATTTTCTAGGGAGAAAGCTAGAATAACTGCGGTAAACAAACATGATGTTTCTGTTTGTATAGATGACATTTTATGCACTGGCTTAAGGAAAAGACTTTGTTTTACTCCAAAACCATTTTTACTGCGATTTTCCCGGTTCATTGCATACGAATTCCACCAAACTTAGTCCGGATATGACTGGATGAAACCAGAAATATCCGGTTGTGTTTTGGCTAAATCAATCCCAGATATTGCGACGGACTCTGTGTTTGTGTTTTCTGGACATTATCAACGGAATTTATTGTTTTGAATGTTTTTATCGGGGAACATTTAATTTTGTACCTTAGAAACACTAATAGGTTCAACATGGAGACACCAGTCTAAACATTCGTATGTTCTAGGGAGAAAGTTAGAGGAACTGCGGCAAACAAACATGATATTTCTGTTTGTATACATGACATTTTATGCACTTGCATAACGAAAAAAACTTTGCTTTTCTCCAAAACCATTTTTACTGTGATTTTCTCGGTCCATTGCATACGAATTCCACCTCGCTTTGTCCGGATATGACTGGATGAAACCAGAAATATCCGGTTGTGTTTTGGCTTACTACAACCCAGATATTGTGAAAGCCTCTGTGTTTATGTTTTCTGGATATTATCAATGGAATTTATGTTTTTGCATGTTATTTATCAGGGAACATTTAATTTTGTGCTGGGAAACACTAATTGGTTCCACATGGAGACACCAGTAACACATTCGTATGTTCTAGGGAGAAAGCTTGAGGAACTGCAAATCGATATGATATGTCTGTTTGTATAGATGACACTTTATGCACTTGCGATGGAAAAGACTTTTTGCCTTTCTCTAAAACCATTTTTACTGTGATTTTGTTGGTCCATTGCATATGAATTCCAACCCACTTTGTCCGGATATGACTGGATGAAACCAGAAATATCCAGTTGTGTTTTGGCTAACTCAATCCCAGATATTGTGAAAGCTTATGTATTTGTGTTCTCCAGATATTATGAACGGATTTTATGTTTTTGCATGTTATTTATCAGGGAACATTTAATTTTGTGCTGGGAAACACTAATTGGTTCCACATGGAGACACCAGCTCTACACATTCGTATTTTCTAGGGAGAAAGCTAGAGGAACTGCGGCAAACAAACATGATATTTCTGTTTGTATAGATGACATTTTATGCACTTTCCTAAAGAAAAGACTTTGCTTTTCTCCAAAACCATTTTTCCTGTGATATTCTCGATCCATTACATATGAATTCCACCCCACTTTGTCCGGATATGAGTGGATGAAACCAGAAATATCCGGTTGTGTTTTGTCTTACTATATCCCAGATATTGCTACAGCCTCAGTGTCTGTGTTTTCTGGATATTATCGATGGATTTTATTGTTTTGAATGTTTTTATCAGGGAACATTTAATTTTGTACCGTAGAAACACTAATTGGTTCCACATGGAGAAACCAGTAACACATTCCTATGTTCTAGGGAGAAAGCTTGAGGAACTGCAAATCGATATGATATGTCTGTTTGTATAGATGACACTTTATGCACTTGCGATGGAAAAGACTTTTTGCCTTTCTCTAAAACCATTTTTACTGTGATTTTGTTGGTCCATTGCATACGAATTCCAACCCACTTTGTCCGGATATGACTGGATGAAACCAGAAATATCCGGTTGTGTTTTGGCTAACTCAATCCCAGATATTGTGAAAGCATCTGTATTTGTGTTCTCCGGACATTGTAAACGGATTTTATGGTTTTGCATGTTTTTTATCAGGGAACATTTAATTTTGTACCGTAGAAACACTAATTGGTTCCACACGGAGACACCAGCTCTACACATTTGTATTTTCTAGGGAGAAAGCTAGAGGAACTGCGGCAAACAAACATGATATTTCTGTTTCTATACATAACATTTTATGCACTTGCATAACGAAAAAAACTTTGCTTTTCTCCAAAACCATTTTTACTGTGATATTCTCGGTCCATTGCATACGAATTCCACCTCACTTTGTCCGGATATGACTGGATGAAACCAGAAATATCCGTTTTCTTTTTTTTGGGCTTACTATATCCCAGATATTACTACAGACTCTGTGTTTGTGTTTTCTGGATATTATCGATGGATTATATTGTTTTGAAATTTTTTATCAGGGAACATTTAATTTTGTGCTGGGAAACACTAATTGGTTCCACATGGAGACACCAGTCTACACATTCGTATTTTCTAGGGAGAAAGCTAGAATAACTGCGGTAAACAAACATGATGTTTCTGTTTGTATAGATGACATTTTATGCACTGGCTTAAGGAAAAGACTTTGTTTTACTCCAAAACCATTTTTACTGTGATTTTGTTGGTCCATTGCGTACGAATTCCAACCCACTTTGTCCGGATATGACTGGATGCAACCAGAAATATCCGGTTGTGTTTTGGCTAACTCAATCCCAGATATTGTGAAAGCTTCTGTATTTGTGTTCTCCGGATATTATGAACGGATTTTATGGTTTTGCATGTTTTTTATCAGGGAACATTTAATTTTGTACCATAGAAACACTAATTGGTTCCACACGGAGACACCAGCTCTACACATTTGTATTTTCTAGGGAGAAAGCTAGAGGAACTGCGGCAAACAAACATGATATTTCTGTTTGTATAGATGACATTTTATGCACTTTCCTAAGAAAAAGACTTTACTTTTCTCCAAAACCATTTTTACTGTGATTTTCTCGGTCCATTGCATATGAATTCCACCTCACTTTGTCCGGATATGAGTGGATGAAACCAGAAATATCCGTTTTCTTTTTTTTGGATTACTATATCCCAGATATTACTACAGCCTCAGTGTCTGTGTTTTCTGGATGTTATTGATGGATTATATTGTTTTGAATGTTTTTATCAGGGAACATTTAATTTTGTGCTGGGAAACACTAATTGGTTCCACATGGAGACACCAGTCTACACATTCGTATTTTCTAGGGAGAAAGCTAGAATAACTGTGGTAAACAAACATGATGTTTCTGTGTGTATAGATGACATTTTATGCACTGGCTTAAGGAAAAGACTTTGTTTTACTCCAAAACCATTTTTACTGCGATTTTCCCGGTTCATTGCATACGAATTCCACCAAACTTAGTCCGGATATGACTGGATGAAACCAGAAATATCCGGTTGTGTTTTCGCTAACTCAATCCCAGATATTGCAGCGGACTCTGTGTTTGTGTTTTCTGGACATTATCAACGGACTTTATTGTTTTGAATGTTTTTATCAGGGAACATTTAATTTTGTACCTTAGAAACACTAATAGGTTCAACATGGAGACACCAGTATACACATTCGTATGTTCTGGGGAGAAAGCTAGAGGAACTGCGGCAAACAAACATGATATTTCTGTTTGTATAGATGACATTTTATGCACTTTCCTAACAAAAAGACTTTGCTTTTCTCCAAAACCATTTTTACTGTGATTTTCTCGGTCCATTGCATACGAATTCCACCTCGCTTTGTCCGGATATGACTGGATGAAACCAGAAATATCCGGTTGTGTTTTGTCTTACTATATCCCAGATATTGCTACAGCCTCAGTGTCTGTGTTTTCTGGATATTATCGATGGATTTTATTGTTTTGAATGTTTTTATCAGGGAACATTTAATTTTGTACCGTAGAAACACTAATTGGTTCCACATGGAGACACCAGTAACACATTCCTATGTTCTAGGGAGAAAGCTTGAGGAACTGCAAATCGATATGATATGTCTGTTTGTATAGATGACATTTTATGCACTTGCGATGGAAAAGACTTTTTGCCTTTCTCTAAAACCATTTTTACTATGATTTTGTTGGTCCATTGCGTACGAATTCCAACCCACTTTGTCCGGATATGACTGGATGAAACCAGAAATATCCGGTTGTGTTTTGGCTAACTCAATCCCAGATATTGTGAAAGCTTCTGTATTTGTGTTCTCCGGATATTATGAACGGATTTTATGGTTTTGCATGTTTTTTATCAGGGAACATTTAATTTTGTACCGTAGAAACACTAATTGGTTCCACACGGAGACACCAGCTCTACACATTTGTATTTTCTAGGGAGAAAGCTAGAGGAACTGCGGCAAACAAACATGATATTTCTGTTTTTATAGATGACATTTTATGCACTTTCCTAAGAAAAAGACTTTACTTTTCTCCAAAACCATTTTTACTGTGATTTTCTCGGTCCATTGCATATGAATTCCACCTCACTTTGTCCGGATATGAGTGGATGAAACCAGAAATATCCGTTTTCTTTTTTTTGGATTACTATATCCCAGATATTACTACAGCCTCAGTGTCTGTGTTTTCTGGATATTATCGATGGATTATATTGTTTTGAATGTTTTTATCAGGGAACATTTAATTTTGTGCTGGGAAACACTAATTTGTTCCACATGGAGACACCAGTCTACACATTCGTATTTTCTAGGGAGAAAGCTAGAATAACTGTGGTAAACAAACATGATGTTTCTGTGTGTATAGATGACATTTTATGCACTGGCTTAAGGAAAAGACTTTGTTTTACTCCAAAACCATTTTTACTGCGATTTTCCCGGTTCATTGCATACGAATTCCACCAAACTTAGTCCGGATATGACTGGATGAAACCAGAAATATCCGGTTGTGTTTTGGCTAACTCAATCCCAGATATTGCAACGGACTCTGTGTTTGTGTTTTCTGGACATTATCAACGGACTTTATTGTTTTGAATGTTTTTATCAGGGAACATTTAATTTTGTACCTTAGAAACACTAATAGGTTCAACATGGAGACACCAGTATACACATTCGTATGTTCTGGGGAGAAAGCTAGAGGAACTGCGGCAAACAAACATGATATTTCTGTTTGTATAGATGACATTTTATGCACTTTCCTAACAAAAAGACTTTGCTTTTCTCCAAAACCATTTTTACTGTGATTTTCTCGGTCCATTGCATACGAATTCCACCTCGCTTTGACCGGATATGACTGGATGAAACCAGAAATATCCGGTTGTGTTTTGGCTTACTGCAACCCAGATATTGTGAAAGCCTCTGTGTTTATGTTTTCCGGATATTATCAACGGAATTTATGTTTTTGCATGTTATTTATCAGGGAACATTTAATTTTATGCTGGGAAACACTAACTGGTTCCACATGGAGACACCAGCTCTACACATTCATATTTTCTAGGGAGAAAGCTAGAGGAATTGCGGCAAACAAACATCATATTTCTGTTTGTATAGATGACATTTTATGCACTTTCCTAAAGAAAAGACTTTGCTTTTCTCCAAAGCCATTTTTCCTGTGATATTCTCGGTCCATTACATATGAATTCCACCCCACTTTGTCCAGATATGAGTGGATGAAACCAGAAATATCCGGTTGTGTTTTGTCTTACTATATCCCAGATATTGCTACAGCCTCAGTGTCTGTGTTTTCTGGATATTATCGATGGATTTTATTGTTTTGAATGTTTTTATCAGGGAACATTTAATTTTGTACCGTAGAAACACTAATTGGTTCCACATGGAGACACCAGTAACACATTCCTATGTTCTAGGGAGAAAGCTTGAGGAACTGCAAATCGATATGATATGTCTGTTTGTATAGATGACATTTTATGCACTTGCGATGGAAAAGACTTTTTGCCTTTCTCTAAAACCATTTTTACTATGATTTTGTTGGTCCATTGCGTACGAATTCCAACCCACTTTATCCGGATATGACTGGATGCAACCAGAAATATCCGGTTGTGTTTTGGCTAACTCAATCCCAGATATTGTGAAAGCTTCTGTATTTGTGTTCTCCGGATATTATGAACGGATTTTATGGTTTTGCATGTTTTTTATCAGGGAACATTTAATTTTGTACCGTAGAAACACTAATTGGTTCCACACGGAGACACCAGCTCTACACATTTGTATTTTCTAGGGAGAAAGCTAGAGGAACTGCGGCAAACAAACATGATATTTCTGTTTGTATACATGACTTTTTATGCACTTTCCTAAGAAAAAGACTTTACTTTTCTCCAAAACCATTTTTACTGTGATTTTCTCGGTCCATTGCATACGAATTCCACCTCACTTTGTCCGGATATGACTGGATGAAACCAGAAATATCCGTTTTCTTTTTTTTTTTTTGCTTACTATATCCCAGATATTACTACAACTCTGTGTTTGTGTTTTCTGGATATTATCGATGGATTGTATTGTTTTGAATGTTTTAATCAGGGAATACTTCATTTTGTGCTGGGAAACACTAATTGGTTCCACATGGAGACACCAGTCTACACATTCGTATTTTCTAGGGAGAAAGCTAGAATAACTGCGGTAAACAAACATGATGTTTCTGTGTGTATAGATGACATTTTATGCACTGGCTTAAGGAAAAGACTTTGTTTTACTCCAAAACCATTTTTACTGCGAGTTTCCCGGTTCATTGCATACGAATTCCACCAAACTTAGTCCGGATATGACTGGATGAAACCAGAAATATCCGGTTGTGTTTTGGCTAACTCAATCCCAGATATTGCGACGGACTCTGTGTTTGTGTTTTCTGGACATTATCAACGGACTTTATTGTTTTGAATGTTTTTATCAGGGAACATTTAATTTTGTACCTTAGAAACACTAATAGGTTCAACATGGAGACACCAGTCTACACATTCGTATGTTCTAGGGAGAAAGTTAGAGGAACTGCGGCAAACAAACATGATATTTCTGTTTGTATACATGACATTTTATGCACTTGCATAACGAAAAAAACTTTGCTTTTCTCCAAAACCATCTTTACTGTGATTTTCTCGGTCCATTGCATACGAATTCCACCTTGCTTTGTCCGGATATGACTGGATGAAACCAGAAATATCCGGTTGTGTTTTGGCTTACTACAACCCAGATATTGTGAAAGCCTCTGTGTTTATGTTTTCCGGATATTATCAACGGAATTTATGTTGTTGCATGTTATTTATCAGGGAACATTTAATTTTGTGCTGGGAAACACTAATTGGTTCCACATGGAGACACCAGCTCTACACATTCGTATTTTGTAGGGAGAAAGCTAGAGGAACTGCGGCAAACAAACATGATATTTCTGTTTGTATAGATGACATTTTATGCACTTTCCTAAAGAAAAGACTTTGCTTTTCTCCAAAACCATTTTTCCTGTGATATTCTCGATCCATTACATATGAATTCCACCCCACTTTGTCCGGATATGAGTGGATGAAACCAGAAATATCCGGTTGTGTTTTGTCTTACTATATCCCAGATATTGCTACAGCCTCAGTGTCTGTGTTTTCTGGATATTATCGATGGATTTTATTGTTTTGAATGTTTTATCAGGGAACATTTAATTTTGTACCGTAGAAACACTAATTGGTTCCACATGGAGACACCAGTAACACATTCCTATGTTCTAGGGAGAAAGCTTGAGGAACTGCAAATCGATATGATATGTCTGTTTGTATAGATGACATTTTATGCACTTGCGATGGAAAAGACTTTTTGCCTTTCTCTAAAACCATTTTTACTGTGATTTTGTTGGTCCATTGCATACGAATTCCAACCCACTTTGTCCGGATATGACTGGATGAAACCAGAAATATCCGGTTGTGTTTTGGCTAACTCAATCCCAGATATTGTGAAAGCTTCTGTATTTGTGTTCTCCGGATATTATGAACGGATTTTATGGTTTTGCATGTTTTTTATCAGGGAACATTTAATTTTGTACCGTAGAAACACTAATTGGTTCCACACGGAGACACCAGCTCTACACATTTGTATTTTCTAGGGAGAAAGCTAGAGGAACTGCGGCAAACAAACATGATATTTCTGTTTGTATAGATGACATTTTATGCACTTTCCTAACAAAAAGACTTTACTTTTCTCCAAAACCATTTTTACTGTGATTTTCTCGGTCCATTGCATACGAATTCCACCAAACTTAGTCCTGATATGACTGGATGAAACCAGAAATATCCGGTTGTGTTTTGGCTTACTACAACCCAGATATTGTGAAAGCCTCTGTGTTTATGTGTTCCGGATATTATCAATGGAATTTATGTTTTTGCATGTTATTTATCAGGGAACATTTAATTTTGTGCTGGGAAACACTAATTGGTTCCACATGGAGACACCAGCTCTACACATTCGTATTTTCTAGGGAGAAAGCTAGAGGAACTGCGGCAAACAAACATGATATTTCTGTTTGTATAGATGACATTTTATGCACTTTCCTAAAGAAAAGACTTTGCTTTTCTCCAAAACCATTTTTCCTGTGATATTCTCGATCCATTACATATGAATTCCACCCCACTTTGTCCGGATATGAGTGGATGAAACCAGAAATATCCGGTTGTGTTTTGTCTTACTATATCCCAGATATTGCTACAGCCTCAGTGTCTGTGTTTTCTGGATATTATCGATGGATTTTATTGTTTTGAATGTTTTTATCAGGGAACATTTAATTTTGTACCGTAGAAACACTAATTGGTTCCACATGGAGACACCAGTAACACATTCCTATGTTCTAGGGAGAAAGCTTGAGGAACTGCAAATCGATATGGTATGTCTGTTTGTATAGATGACATTTTATGCACTTGCGATGGAAAAGACTTTTTGCCTTTCTCTAAAACCATTTTTACTGTGATTTTGTTGGTCCATTGCATACGAATTCCAACCCACTTTGTCCGGATATGACTGGATGAAACCAGAAATATCCGGTTGTGTTTTGGCTAACTCAATCCCAGATATTGTGAAAGCTTCTGTATTTGTGTTCTCCGGATATTATGAACGGATTTTATGGTTCTGCATGTTTTTTATCAGGGAACATTTAATTTTGTACCGTAGAAACACTAATTGGTTCCACATGGAGACACCAGCTCTACACATTCGTATTTTCTAGGGAGAAAGCTAGAGGAACTGCGGCAAACAAACATGATATTTCTGTTTGTATAGATGACATTTTATGCACTTTCCTAAGAAAAAGACTTTACTTTTCTCCAAAACCATTTTTACTGTGATTTTCTCGGTCTATTGCATACGAATTCCACCTCACTTTGTCCGAATATGACTGGATGAAACCAGAAATATCTGTTTTCTTTTTTTTTTTTTTGGCTTACTATATCCCAGATATTACTACAGACTCTGTGTTTGTGTTTTCTGGATATTATCGATGGATTATATTGTTTTGAATGTTTTGATCAGGGAACATTTAATTTGTGCTGGGAAACACTAATTGGTTCCACATGGAGACACCAGTCTACACATTCGTAATTTCTAGGGAGAAAGCTAGAATAACTGCGGTAAACAAACATGATATTTCTGTTTGTATAGATGACATTTTATGCACTGGCTTAAGGAAAAGACTTTGTTTTACTCCAAAACCATTTTTGCTGCGATTTTCTCGGTCCATTGCATACGAATTCCACCTCGCTTTGTCCGGATATGACTGGATGAAACCAGAAATATCCGGTTGTGTTTTGGCTTACTACAACCCAGATATTGTGAATGCCTCTGTGTTTATGTTTTCCGGATATTATCAACGGAATTTATGTTTTTGCATGTTATTTATCAGGGAACATTTAATTTTGTGCTGGGAAACACTAATTGGTTCCACATGGAGACACCAGTCTACACATTCGTATTTTCTAGGGAGAAAGCTAGAGGAACTGCGGCAAACAAACATGATATTTCTGTTTGTATAGATGACATTTTATGCACTTTCCTAAAGAAAAGACTTTGCTTTTCTCCAAAACCATTTTTCCTGTGATATTCTCGATCCATTACATATGAATTCCACCCCACTTTGTCCGGATATGAGTGGATGAAACCAGAAATATCCGGTTGTGTTTTGTCTTACTATATCCCAGATATTGCTACAGCCTCAGTGTCTGTGTTTTCTGGATATTATCGATGGATTTTATTGTTTTGAATGTTTTTATCAGGGAACATTTAATTTTGTACCGTAGAAACACTAATTGGTTCCACATGGAGACACCAGTAACACATTCCTATGTTCTAGGGAGAAAGCTTGAGGAACTGCAAATCGATATGATATGTCTGTTTGTATAGATGACATTTTATGCACTTGCGATGGAAAAGACTTTTTGCCTTTCTCTAAAACCATTTTTACTGTGATTTTGTTGGTCCATTGCATACGAATTCCAACCCACTTTGTCCGGATATGACTGGATGAAACCAGAAATATCCGGTTGTGTTTTGGCTAACTCAATCCCAGATATTGTGAAAGCTTCTGTATTTGTGTTCTCCGGATATTATGAACGGATTTTATGGTTTTGCATGTTTTTTATCAGGGAACATTTAATTTTGTGCTGGGAAACACTAATTGGTTCCACATGGAGACACCAGTCTACACATTCGTATTTTCTAGGGAGAAAGCTAGAATAACTGCGGTAAACAAACATGATGTTTCTGTTTGTATAGATGACATTTTATGCACTGGCTTAAGGAAAAGACTTTGTTTTACTCCAAAACCATTTTTACTGCGATTTTCCCGGTTCATTGCATACGAATTCCACCAAACTTAGTCCGGATATGACTGGATGAAACCAGAAATATCCGGTTGTGTTTTGGCTAACTCAATCCCAGATATTGCAACGGACTCTGTGTTTGTGTTTTCTGGACATTATTAACGGACTTTATTGTTTTGAATGTTTTTATCATGGAACATTTAATTTTGTGCTGGGAAACACTAATAGGTTCAACATGGAGACACAAGTATACACATTCGTATGTTCTAGGGAGAAAGATAGAGGAACTGTTGCAAACAAACATGATATTTCTGTTTGTATACATGACATTTTATGCACTTTCCTAAAGAAAAGACTTTGCTTTTCTCCAAAACCATTTTTCCTGTGATATTCTCGATCCATTACATATGAATTCCACCCCACTTTGTCCAGATATGAGTGGATGAAACCAGAAATATCCGGTTGTGTTTTGTCTTACTATATCCCAGATATTGCTACAGCCTCAGTGTCTGTGTTTTCTGAATATTATCGATGGATTTTATTGTTTTGAATATTTTTATCAGGGAACATTTAATTTTGTACCGTAGAAACACTAATTGGTTCCACATGGAGACACCAGTAACACATTCCTATGTTCTAGGGAGAAAGCTTGAGGAACTGCAAATCGATATGATATGTCTGTTTGTATAGATGATATTTTATGCACTTGCGATGGAAAAGACTTTTTGCCTTTCTCTAAAACCATTTTTACTGTGATTTTGTTGGTCCATTGCATACGACTTCCAACCCACTTTGTCCGGATATGACTGGATGAAACCAGAAATATCCGGTTGTGTTTTGGCTAACTCAATCCCAGATATTGTGAAAGCTTCTGTATTTGTGTTCTCCGGATATTATGAACGGATTTTATGGTTTTGCATGTTTTTTATCAGGGAACATTTAATTTTGTACCGTAGAAACACTAATTGGTTCCACACGGAGACACCAGCTCTACACATTCGTATTTTCTAGGGAGAAAGCTAGAGGAACTGCGGCAAACAAACATGATATTTCTGTTTGTATAGATGACATTTTATGCACTTTCCTAACAAAAAGACTTTACTTTTCTCCAAAACCATTTTTACTGTGATTTTCTCGGTCTATTGCATACGAATTCCACCTCACTTTGTCCGGATATGACTGGATGAAACCAGAAATATCTGTTTTCTTTTTTTTTTGGCTTACTATATCCCAGATATTACTACAGACTCTGTGTTTGTGTTTTCTGGATATTATCGATGGATTATATTGTTTTGAATGTTTTGATCAGGGAACATTTAATTTTGTGCTGGGAAACACTAATTGGTTCCACATGGAGACACCAGTCTACATATTCGTAATTTCTAGGGAGAAAGCTAGAATAACTGCGGTAAACAAACATGATATTTCTGTTTGTATAGATGACATTTTATGCACTGGCTTAAGGAAAAGACTTTGTTTTACTCCAAAACCATTTTTGCTGCGATTTTCCTGGTTCATTGCATACGAATTCCACCAACCTTAGTCTGGATATGACTGGATGAAACCAGAAATATCCGGTTGTGTTTTGGCTAACTCAATCCCAGATATTGCGACGGACTCTGTGTTTGTGTTTTCTGGACATTATCAACGGACTTTATTGTTTTGAATGTTTTTATCAGGGAACATTTAATTTTGTACCGTAGAAACACTAATTGGTTCAACATGGAGACACCAGTATACACATTCGTATGTTCTAGGGAGAAAGTTAGAGGAACTGCGGCAAACAAACATGATATTTCTGTTTGTATACATGACATTTTATGCACTTGCATAACGAAAAAAACTTTGCTTTTCTCCAAAACCATTTTTACTGTGATTTTCTCAGTCCATTGCATACGAATTCCACCTCGCTTTGTCCGGATATGACTGGATGAAACCAGAAATATCCGGTTGTGTTTTGGCTAACTCAATCCCAGATATTGTGAAAGCTTCTGAGTTTATGTTTTCCGGATATTATCAACGGAATTTATGTTTTTGCATGTTATGTATCAGGGAACATTTAATTTTGTGCTGGGAAACACTAATTGGTTCCACATGGAGACACCAGCTCTACACATTCGTATTTTCTAGGGAGAAAGCTAGAGGAACTGCGGCAAACAAACATGATATTTCTGTTTGTATAGATGACATTTTATGCACTTTCCTAAAGAAAAGACTTTGCTTTTCTCCAAAACCATTTTTCCTGTGATATTCTCGATCCATTACATATGAATTCCACCCCCCTTTGTCCGGATATGAGTGGATGAAACCAGAAATATCCGGTTGTGTTTTGTCTTACTATATCGCAGATATTGCTACAGCCTCAGTGTCTGTGTTTTCTGGATATTATCGATGGATTTTATTGTTTTGAATGTTTTTATCAGGGAACATTTAATTTTGTACCTTAGAAACACTAATTGGTTCCACATGGAGACACCAGTAACACATTCCTATGTTCTAGGGAGAAAGCTTGAGGAACTGCAAATCGATATGATATGTCTGTTTGTATAGATGACATTTTATGCACTTGCGATGGAAAAGACTTTTTGCCTTTCTCTAAAACCATTTTTACTGTGATTTTGTTGGTCCATTGCATACGAATTCCAACCCGCTTTGTCCGGATATGACTGGATGAAACCAGAAATATCCGGTTGTGTTTTGGCTAACTCAATCCCAGATATTGTGAAAGCTTCTGTATTTGTGTTCTCCGGATATTATGAACGGATTTTATGGTTTTGCATGTTTTTTATCAGGGAACATTTAATTTTGTACCGTAGAAACAAAATTGGTTCCACACGGAGACACCAGCTCTACACATTTGTATTTTCTAGGGAGAAAGCTAGAGGAACTGCGGCAAACAAACATGATATTTCTGTTTGTATAGATGACATTTTATGCACTTTCCTAAGAAAAAGACTTTACTTTTCTCCAAAACCATTTTTACTGTGATTTTCTCGGTCCATTGCATACGAATTCCAGCTCACTTTGTCCGGATATGACTGGATGAAACCAGAAATATCCGTTATGTTTTTTTTTTTTTTGGCTTACTATATCCCAGATATTACTAAAGACACTGTGTTTGTGTTTTCTGGATATTATCGATGGATTATATTGTTTTGAATGTTTTTATCAGGGAACATTTAATTTTGTGCTGGGAAACACTAATTGGTTCCACATGGAGACACCAGTCTACACATTCGTATTTTCTAGGGAGAAAGCTAGAATAACTGCGGTAAACAAACATGATGTTTCTGTTTGTATAGATGACATTTTATGCACTGGCTTAAGGAAAAGACTTTGTTTTACTCCAAAACCATTTTTACTGAGATTTTCCCAGTTCATTGCATACGAATTCCACCAAACTTAGTCCGGATATGACTGGATGAAACCAGAAATATCCGGTTGTGTTTTGGCTAACTCAATCCCAGATATCGCGACGGACTCTGTGTTTGTGTTTTCTGGACATTATCAACGGAATTTATGTTTTTGCATGTTATTTATCAGGGAACATTTAATTTTGTGCTGGGAAACACTAATTGGTTCCACATGGAGACACCAGCTCTACACATTCGTATTTTCTAGGGAGAAAGCTAGAGGAACTGCGGCAAACAAACATGATATTTCTGTTTGTATAGATGACATTTTATGCACTTTCCTAAAGAAAAGACTTTGCTTTTCTCCAAAACCATTTTTCCTGTGATATTCTCGATCCATTACATATGAATTCCACCCCACTTTGTCCGGATATGAGTGGATGAAACCAGAAATATCCGGTTGTGTTTTGTCTTACTATATCCCAGATATTGCTACAGCCTCAGTGTCTGTGTTTTCTGGATATTATCAATGGATTTTATTGTTTTGAATGTTTTTATCAGGGAACATTTAATTTTGTACCATAGAAATACTAATAGGTTCCACACGGAGACACCAGCTCTACACATTTGTATTTTCTAGGGAGAAAGCTAGAGGAACTGCGGCAAACAAACATGATATTTCTGTTTGTATAGATGACATTTTATGCACTTTCCTAACAAAAAGATTTAACTTTTCTCCAAAACCATTTTTACTGTGATTTTCTCGGTCCATTGCATACGAATTCCACCTCACTTTGTCCGGATATGACTGGATGAAACCAGAAATATCCGTTTTCATTTTTTTTTGGCTTACTATATCCCAGATATTACTACAGACTCTGTGTTTGTGTTTTCTGGATATTATCGATGGATTATATTGTTTTGAATGTTTTTATCAGGGAACATTTAATTTTGTGCTGGGAAACACTAATTGGTTCCACATGGAGACACCAGTCTACACATTCGTATTTTCTAGGGAGAAAGCTAGAATAACTGCGGTAAACAAACATGATATTTCTGTTTGTATAGATGACATTTTATGCACTGGCTTAAGGAAAAGACTTTGTTTTACTCCAAAACCATTTTTACTGCGATTTTCCCGGTTCATTGCATACGAATTCCACCAAACTTAGTCCGGATATGACTGGATGAAACCAGAAATATCCGGTTGTGTTTTGGCTAACTCAATCCCAGATATTGTGAAAGCTTCTGTAATTGTGTTCTCCGGATATTATGAACGGATTTTATTGTTTTGAATGTTTTTATCAGGGAACATTTAATTTTGTACCGTAGAAACACTAATTGGTTCCACATGGAGACACCAGTAACACATTCCTCTGTTCTAGGGAGAAAGCTTGAGGAACTGCAAATCGATATGATATGTCTGTTTGTATAGGTGACATTTTATGCACTTGCGATGGAAAAGACTTTTTGCCTTTCTCTAAAACCATTTTTACTGTGATTTTGTTGGTCCATTGCATACGAATTCCAACCCACTTTGTCCGGATATGACTGGATGAAACCAGAAATATCCGGTTGTGTTTTGGCTAACTCAATCCCAGATATTGTGAATGCTTCTGTATTGGTGTTTTCCGGATATTATCAACGGATTTTATGGTTTTGCATGTTTTTTTATCAGGGAACATTTAATTTTGTACCTTAGAAACACTAATAGGTTCAACATGGAGACACCAGTCTACACATTCGTATGTTCTAGGGAGAAAATTAGAGGAACTGCGGCAAACAAACATGATATTTCTGTTTGTATACATGACATTTTATGCACTTGCATAACGAAAAAAACTTTGCTTTTCTCCAAAACCATTTTTACTGTGATTTTCTCGGTCCATTGCATACGAATTCCACCAAACTTAGTCCTGATATGACTGGATGAAACCAGAAATATCCGGTTGTGTTTTGGCTTACTACAACCCAGATATTGTGAAAGCCTCTGTGTTTATGTTTTCCGGATATTATCAACGGAATTTATGTTTTTGCATGTTATTTATCAGGGAACATTTATTTTTGTGCTGGGAAACACTAATTGGTTCCACATGGAGACACCAGCTCTACACATTCGTATTTTCTAGGGAGAAAGCTAGAGGAACTGCGGCAAACAAACATGATATTTCTGTTTGTATAGATGACATTTTATGCACTTTCCTAAAGAAAAGACTTTGCTTTTCTCCAAAACCATTTTTCCTGTGATATTCTCCATCCATTACATATGAATTCCACCCGCCTTTGTCCGGATATGAGTGGATGAAACCAGAAATATCCGGTTGTGTTTTGTCTTACTATATCCCAGATATTGCTACAGCCTCAGTGTCTGTGTTTTCTGGATATTATCGATGGATTTTATTGTTTTGAATGTTTTTATCAGGGAACCTTTAATTTTGTACCGTAGAAATACAATTTGGTTCCACATGGAGACACCAGGAACACATTCCTATGTTCTAGGGAGAAAGCTTGAGGAACTGCAAATCGATATGATATGTCTGTTTGTATAGATGACATTTTATGCACTTGCGATGGAAAAGACTTTTTGCCTTTCTCTAAAACCATTTTTACTGTGATTTTGTTGGTCCATTGCATACGAATTCCAACCCACTTTGTCCGGATATGACTGGATGAAACCAGAAATATCTGGTTGTGTTTTGGCTAACTCAATCCCAGATATTGTGAAAGCTTCTGTATTTGTGTTCTCCGGATATTATGAACGGATTTTATGGTTTTGCATGTTTTTTATCAGGGAATATTTAATTTTGTACCGTAGAAACACTAATTGGTTCCACACGGAGACACCAGCTCTACACATTTGTATTTTCTAGGGAGAAAGCTAGAGGAACTGCGGCAAACAAACATGATATTTCTGTTTGTATAGATGACATTTTATGCACTTTCCTAAGAAAAGGACTTTACTTTTCTCCAAAACCATTTTTACTGCGATTTTCCCGGTTCATTGCATACGAATTCCACCAAACTTAGTCCGGATATGACTGGATGAAACCAGAAATATCCGGTTGTGTTTTGGCTAACTCAATCCCAGATATCGCGACAGACTCTGTGTTTGTGTTTTCTGGACATTATCAACGGACTTTATTGTTTTGAATGTTTTTATCAGGGAACATTTAATTTTGTACCTTAGAAACACTAATTGTTTCAACATGGAGACACCAGTATACACATTCGTATGTTCTAGGGAGAAAGTTAGAGGAACTGCGGCAAACAAACATGATATTTCTGTTTGTATACATGACATTTTATGCACTTGCATAACGAAAAAAACTTTGCTTTTCTCCAAAACCATTTTTACTGTGATTTTCTCGGTCCATTGCATACGAATTCCACCAAACTTAGTCCTGATATGACTGGATGAAACCAGAAATACCCGGTTGTGTTTTGGCTTACTACAACCCAGATATTGTGAAAGCCTCTGTGTTTATGTTTTCCGGATATTATCAACGGAATTCATCTTTTTACATGTTATTTATCAGGGAACATTTAATTTTGTGCTGGGAAACACTAATTGGTTCCACATGGAGACACCAGTCTACACATTCGTATTTTCTAGGGAGAAAGCTAGAATAACTGCGGTAAACAAACATGATGTTTCTGTTTGTATAGATGACATTTTATGCACTGGCTTAAGGAAAAGACTTTGTTTTACTCCAAAACCATTTTTACTGCGATTTTCCCGGTTCATTGCATACGAATTCCACCAAACTTAGTCCGGATATGACTGGATGAAACCAGAAATATCCGGTTGTGTTTTGGCTAACTCAATCCCAGATATTGTGAAAGCTTCTGTAATTGTGTTCTCCGGATATTATGAACGGATTTTATTGTTTTGAATGTTTTTATCAGGGAACATTTAATTTTGTACCGTAGAAACACTAATTGGTTCCACATGGAGACACCAGTAACACATTCCTCTGTTCTAGGGAGAAAGCTTGAGGAACTGCAAATCGATATGATATGTCTGTTTGTATAGATGACATTTTATGCACTTGCGATGGAAAAGACTTTTTGCCTTTCTCTAAAACCATTTTTACTGTGATTTTGTTGGTCCATTGCATACGAATTCCAACCCACTTTGTCCGGATATGACTGGATGAAACCAGAAATATCCGGTTGTGTTTTGGCTAACTCAATCCCAGATATTGTGAAAGCTTCTGTATTTGTGTTCTCCGGATATTATGAACGGATTTTATGGTTTTGCATGTTTTTTATCAGGGAACATTTAATTTTGTACCGTAGAAACACTAATTGGTTCCACACGGAGACACCAGCTCTACACATTTGCATTTTCTAGGGAGAAAGCTAGAGGAACTGCGGCAAACAAACATGATATTTCTGTTTGTATAGATGACATTTTATGCACTTGCATAACGAAAAAAACTTTGCTTTTCTCCAAAACCATTTTTACTGTGATTTTCTCGGTCCATTGCATACGAATTCCACCTCGCTTTGTCCGGATATGACTGGATGAAACCAGAAATATCCGTTTTCTTTTTTTTTTGGCTTACTATATCCCAGATATTACTACAGACTCTGTGTTTGTGTTTTCTGGATATTATCGATGGATTATATTGTTTTGAATGTTTTGATCAGGGAACACTTAATTTTGTGCTGGGAAACACTAATTGTTTGCACATGGAGACACCAGTCTACACATTCGTATTTTCTAGGGAGAAAGCTAGAATAACTGCGGTAAACAAACATGATGTTTCTGTTTGTATAGATGACATTTTATGCACTGGCTTAAGGAAAATACTTTGTTTTACTCCAAAACCATTTTTACTGCGATTTTCCCGGTTCATTGCATACGAATTCCACCAAACTTAGTCCGGATATGACTGGATGAAACCAGAAATATCCGGTTGTGTTTTGGCTAACTCAATCCCAGATATTGTGAATGCTTCTGTATTGGTGTTTTCCGGATATTATCAACGGATTTTATGGTTTTGCATGTTTTTTTATCAGGGAACATTTAATTTTGTACCTCAGAAACACTAATAGGTTCAACATGGAGACACCAGTCTACACATTCGTATGTTCTAGGGAGAAAGTTAGAGGAACTGCGGCAAACAAACATGATATTTCTGTTTGTATACATGACATTTTATGCACTTGCATAACAAAAAAAACTTTGCTTTTCTCCAAAACCATTTTTACTGTGATTTTCTCGGTCCATTGCATACGAATTCCACCTCGCTTTGTCCGGATATGACTGGATGAAACCAGAAATATCTGGTTGTGTTTTGGCTTACTACAACCCAGATATTGTGAAAGCCTCTGTGTTTATGTTTTCCGGATATTATCAACGGAATTTATGTTTTTGCATGTTATTTATCAGGGAACATTTAATTTTGTGCTGGGAAACACTAATTGGTTCCACATGGAGACACCAGCTCTACACATTCGTATTTTCTAGGGAGAAAGCTAGAGGAACTGCGGCAAACAAACATGATATTTCTGTTTGTATAGATGACATTTTATGCACTTTCCTAAAGAAAAGACTTTGCTTTTCTCCAAAACCATTTTTCCTGTGATATTCTCCATCCATTACATATGAATTCCACCCCACTTTGTCCGAATATGACTGGATGAAACCAGAAATATCCGGTTGTGTTTTGTCTTACTATATCCCAGATATTGCTACAGCCTCAGTGTCTGTGTTTTCTGGATATTATCGATGGATTTTATTGTTTTGAATGTTTTTATCAGGGAACCTTTAATTTTGTACCGTAGAAATACAATTTGGTTCCACATGGAGACACCAGTAACACATTCCTATGTTCTAGGGAGAAAGCTTGAGGAACTGCAAATCGATATGATATGTCTGTTTGTATAGATGACATTTTATGCACTTGCCATGGAAAAGACTTTTTGCCTTTCTCTAAAACCATTTTTACTGTGATTTTGTTGGTCCATTGCATACGAATTCCAACCCACTTTGTCCGGATATGACTGGATGAAACCAGAAATATCCGGTTGTGTTTTGGCTAACTCAATCCCAGATATTGTGAAAGCTTCTGTATTTGTGTTCTCCGGATATTATGAACGGATTTTATGGTTTTGCATGTTTTTTATCAGGGAACATTTAATTTTGTACCGTAGAAACACTAATTGGTTCCACACGGAGACACCAGCTCTACACATTTGTATTTTCTAGGGAGAAAGCTAGAGGAACTGCGGCAAACAAACATGATATTTCTGTTTGTATAGATGACATTTTATGCACTTTCCTAAGAAAAAGACTTTACTTTTCTCCAAAACCATTTTTACTTTGATTTTCTCGGTCCATTGCATACGAATTCCACCTCACTTTGTCCGGATATGACTGGATGAAACCAGAAATATCCGTTTTCTTTTTTTTTGGCTTACTATATCCCAGATATTACTACAGACTCTGTGTTTGTGTTTTCTGGATATTATCGATGGATTATATTGTTTTGAATGTTTTGATCAGGGAACACTTAATTTTGTGCTGGGAAACACTAATTGGTTCCACATGGAGACACCAGTCTACACATTCGTATTTTCTCGGGAGAAAGCTAGAATAACTGCGGTAAACAAACATGATGTTTTTGTTTGTATAGATGACATTTTATGCACTGGCTTAAGGAAAAGACTTTGTTTTACTCCAAAACCATTTTTACTGCGATTTTCCCGGTTCATTGCATACGAATTCCACCAAACTTAGTGCGGATATGACTGGATGAAACCAGAAATATCCGGTTGTGTTTTGGCTAACTCAATCCCAGATATTGTGAAAGCTTCTGTATTGGTGTTTTCCGGATATTATCAACGGATTTTATGGTTTTGCATGTTTTTTATCAGGGAACATTTAATTTTGTGCCTTAGAAACACTAATAGGTTCAACATGGAGACACCAGTCTACACATTCGTATGTTCTAGGGAGAAAGTTAGAGGAACTGCGGCAAACAAACATGATATTTCTGTTTGTATACATGACATTTTATGCACTTGCATAACGAAAAAAACTTTGCTTTTCTCCAAAACCATTTTTACTGTGATTTTCTCGGTCCATTGCATACGAATTCCACCTCGCTTTGTCCGGATATGACTGGATGAAACCAGAAATATCTGGTTGTGTTTTGGCTTACTACAACCCAGATATTGTGAAAGCCTCTGTGTTTATGTTTTCCGGATATTATCAACGGAATTTATGTTTTTGCATGTTATTTATCAGGGAACATTTAATTTTGTGCTGGGAAACACTAATTGGTTCCACATGGAGACACCAGCTCTACACATTCGTATTTTCTAGGGAGAAAGCTAGAGGAACTGCGGCAAACAAACATGATATTCCTGTTTGTATAGATGACATTTTATGCACTTTCCTAAAGAAAAGACTTTGCTTTTCTCCAAAACCATTTTTCCTGTGATATTCTCCATCCATTACATATGAATTCCACCCCACTTTGTCCGAATATGACTGGATGAAACCAGAAATATCCGGTTGTGTTTTGTCTTACTATATCCCAGATATTGCTACAGCCTCAGTGTCTGTGTTTTCTGGATATTATCGATGGATTTTATTGTTTTGAATGTTTTTATCAGGGAACCTTTAATTTTGTACCGTAGAAATACAATTTGGTTCCACATGGAGACACCAGGAACACATTCCTATGTTCTAGGGAGAAAGCTTGAGGAACTGCAAATCGATATGATATGTCTGTTTGTATAGATGACATTTTATGCACTTGCGATGGAAAAGACTTTTTGCCTTTCTCTAAAACCATTTTTACTGTGATTTTGTTGGTCCATTGCATACGAATTCCAACCCACTTTGTCCGGATATGACTGGATGAAACCAGAAATATCCGGTTGTGTTTTGGCTAACTCAATCCCAGATATTGTGAAAGCTTCTGTATTTGTGTTCTCCGGATATTATGAACGGATTTTATGGTTTTGCATGTTTTTTATCAGGGAACATTTAATTTTGTACCGTAGAAACACTAATTGGTTCCACACGGAGACACCAGCTCTACACATTTGTATTTTCTAGGGAGAAAGCTAGAGGAACTGCGGCAAACAAACATGATATTTCTGTTTGTATACATGACATTTTATGCACTTTCCTAAGAAAAAGACTTTACTTTTCTCCAAAACCATTTTTACTTTGATTTTCTCGGTCCATTGCATACGAATTCCACCTCACTTTGTCCGGATATGACTGGATGAAACCAGAAATATCCGTTTTCTTTTTTTTTGGCTTACTATATCCCAGATATTACTACAGACTCTGTGTTTGTGTTTTCTGGATATTATCGATGGATTATATTGTTTTGAATGTTTTGATCAGGGAACACTTAATTTTGTGCTGGGAAACACTAATTGGTTCCACATGGAGACACCAGTCTACACATTCGTATTTTCTCGGGAGAAAGCTAGAATAACTGCGGTAAACAAACATGATGTTTTTGTTTGTATAGATGACATTTTATGCACTGGCTTAAGGAAAAGACTTTGTTTTACTCCAAAACCATTTTTACTGCGATTTTCCCGGTTCATTGCATACGAATTCCACCAAACTTAGTCCGGATATGACTGGATGAAACCAGAAATATCCGGTTGTGTTTTGGCTAACTCAATCCCAGATATTGTGAAAGCTTCTGTATTGGTGTTTTCCGGATATTATCAACGGATTTTATGGTTTTGCATGTTTTTTATCAGGGAACATTTAATTTTGTACCTTAGAAACACTAATAGGTTCAACATGGAGACACCAGTCTACACATTCGTATGTTCTAGGGAGAAAGTTAGAGGAACTGCGGCAAACAAACATGATATTTCTGTCTGTATACATGACATTTTATGCACTTGCATAACGAAAAAAACTTTGCTTTTCTCCAAAACCATTTTTACTGTGATTTTCTCGGTCCATTGCATACGAATTCCACCTCGCTTTGTCCGGATATGACTGGATGAAACCAGAAATATCTGGTTGTGTTTTGGCTTACTACAACCCAGATATTGTGAAAGCCTCTGTGTTTATGTTTTCCGGATATTATCAACGGAATTTATGTTTTTGCATGTTATTTATCAGGGAACATTTAATTTTGTGCTGGGAAACACTAATTGGTTCCACATGGAGACACCAGCTCTACACATTCGTATTTTCTAGGGAGAAAGCTAGAGGAACTGCGGCAAACAAACATGATATTCCTGTTTGTATAGATGACATTTTATGCACTTTCCTAAAGAAAAGACTTTGCTTTTCTCCAAAACCATTTTTCCTGTGATATTCTCCATCCATTACATATGAATTCCACCCCACTTTGTCCGAATATGACTGGATGAAACCAGAAATATCCGGTTGTGTTTTGTCTTACTATATCCCAGATATTGCTACAGCCTCAGTGTCTGTGTTTTCTGGATATTATCGATGGATTTTATTGTTTTGAATGTTTTTATCAGGGAACCTTTAATTTTGTACCGTAGAAATACAATTTGGTTCCACATGGAGACACCAGGAACACATTCCTATGTTCTAGGGAGAAAGCTTGAGGAACTGCAAATCGATATGATATGTCTGTTTGTATAGATGACATTTTATGCACTTGCCATGGAAAAGACTTTTTGCCTTTCTCTAAAACCATTTTTACTGTGATTTTGTTGGTCCATTGCATACGAATTCCAACCCACTTTGTCCGGATATGACTGGATGAAACCAGAAATATCCGGTTGTGTTTTGGCTAACTCAATCCCAGATATTGTGAAAGCTTCTGTATTTGTGTTCTCCGGATATTATGAACGGATTTTATGGTTTTGCATGTTTTTTATCAGGGAACATTTAATTTTGTACCGTAGAAACACTAATTGGTTCCACACGGAGACACCAGCTCTACACATTTGTATTTTCTAGGGAGAAAGCTAGAGGAACTGCGGCAAACAAACATGATATTTCTGTTTGTATACATGACATTTTATGCACTTTCCTAAGAAAAAGACTTTACTTTTCTCCAAAACCATTTTTACTTTGATTTTCTCGGTCCATTGCATACGAATTCCACCTCACTTTGTCCGGATATGACTGGATGAAACCAGAAATATCCGTTTTCTTTTTTTTTGGCTTACTATATCCCAGATATTACTACAGACTCTGTGTTTGTGTTTTCTGGATATTATCGATGGATTATATTGTTTTGAATGTTTTGATCAGGGAACACTTAATTTTGTGCTGGGAAACACTAATTGGTTCCACATGGAGACACCAGTCTACACATTCGTATTTTCTCGGGAGAAAGCTAGAATAACTGCGGTAAACAAACATGATGTTTTTGTTTGTATAGATGACATTTTATGCACTGGCTTAAGGAAAAGACTTTGTTTTACTCCAAAACCATTTTTACTGCGATTTTCCCGGTTCATTGCATACGAATTCCACCAAACTTAGTCCGGATATGACTGGATGAAACCAGAAATATCCGGTTGTGTTTTGGCTAACTCAATCCCAGATATTGTGAAAGCTTCTGTATTGGTGTTTTCCGGATATTATCAACGGATTTTATGGTTTTGCATGTTTTTTATCAGGGAACATTTAATTTTGTACCTTAGAAACACTAATAGGTTCAACATGGAGACACCAGTCTACACATTCGTATGTTCTAGGGAGAAAGTTAGAGGAACTGCGGCAAACAAACATGATATTTCTGTTTGTATACATGACATTTTATGCACTTGCATAACGAAAAAAACTTTGCTTTTCTCCAAAACCATTTTTACTGTGATTTTCTCGGTCCATTGCATACGAATTCCACCTCGCTTTGTCCGGATATGACTGGATGAAACCAGAAATATCTGGTTGTGTTTTGGCTTACTACAACCCAGATATTGTGAAAGCCTCTGTGTTTATGTTTTCCGGATATTATCAACGGAATTTATGTTTTTGCATGTTATTTATCAGGGAACATTTAATTTTGTGCTGGGAAACACTAATTGGTTCCACATGGAGACACCAGCTCTACACATTCGTATTTTCTAGGGAGAAAGCTAGAGGAACTGCGGCAAACAAACATGATATTTCTGTTTGTATAGATGACATTTTATGCACTTTCCTAAAGAAAAGACTTTGCTTTTCTCCAAAACCATTTTTCCTGTGATATTCTCCATCCATTACATATGAATTCCACCCCACTTTGTCCGAATATGACTGGATGAAACCAGAAATATCCGGTTGTGTTTTGTCTTACTATATCCCAGATATTGCTACAGCCTCAGTGTCTGTGTTTTCTGGATATTATCGATGGATTTTATTGTTTTGAATGTTTTTATCAGGGAACCTTTAATTTTGTACCGTAGAAATACAATTTGGTTCCACATGGAGACACCAGGAACACATTCCTATGTTCTAGGGAGAAAGCTTGAGGAACTGCAAATCGATATGATATGTCTGTTTGTATAGATGACATTTTATGCACTTGCGATGGAAAAGACTTTTTGCCTTTCTCTAAAACCATTTTTACTGTGATTTTGTTGGTCCATTGCATACGAATTCCAACCCACTTTGTCCGGATATGACTGGATGAAACCAGAAATATCCGGTTGTGTTTTGGCTAACTCAATCCCAGATATTGTGAAAGCTTCTGTATTTGTGTTCTCCGGATATTATGAACGGATTTTATGGTTTTGCATGTTTTTTATCAGGGAACATTTAATTTTGTACCGTAGAAACACTAATTGGTTCCACACGGAGACACCAGCTCTACACATTTGTATTTTCTAGGGAGAAAGCTAGAGGAACTGCGGCAAACAAACATGATATTTCTGTTTGTATACATGACATTTTATGCACTTTCCTAAGAAAAAGACTTTACTTTTCACCAAAACCATTTTTACTGTGATTTTCTCGGTCCATTGCATACGAATTCCACCTCACTTTGTCCGGATATGACTGGATGAAACCAGAAATATCCGTTTTCTTTTTTTTTGGCTTACTATATCCCAGATATTACTACAGACTCTGTGTTTGTGTTTTCTGGATATTATCGATGGATTATATTGTTTTGAATGTTTTTATCAGGGAACACTTAATTTTGTGCTGGGAAACACTAATTGGTTCCACATGGAGACACCAGTCTACACATTCGTATTTTCTCGGGAGAAAGCTAGAATAACTGCGGTAAACAAACATGATGTTTCTGTTTGTATAGATGACATTTTATGCACTGGCTTAAGGAAAAGACTTTGTTTTACTCCAAAACCATTTTTACTGCGATTTTCCCGGTTCATTGCATACGAATTCCACCAAACTTAGTCCGGATATGACTGGATGAAACCAGAAATATCCGGTTGTGTTTTGGCTAACTCAATCCCAGATATTGTGAAAGCTTCTGTATTGGTGTTTTCCGGATATTATCAACGGATTTTATGGTTTTGCATGTTTTTTATCAGGGAACATTTAATTTTGTACCTTAGAAACACTAATAGGTTCAACATGGAGACACCAGTCTACACATTCGTATGTTCTAGGGAGAAAGTTAGAGGAACTGCGGCAAACAAACATGATATTTCTGTTTGTATACATGACATTTTATGCACTTGCATAACGAAAAAAACTTTGCTTTTCTCCAAAACCATTTTTACTGTGATTTTCTCGGTCCATTGCATACGAATTCCACCTCGCTTTGTCCGGATATGACTGGATGAAACCAGAAATATCTGGTTGTGTTTTGGCTTACTACAACCCAGATATTGTGAAAGCCTCTGTGTTTATGTTTTCCGGATATTATCAACGGAATTTATGTTTTTGCATGTTATTTATCAGGGAACATTTAATTTTGTGCTGGGAAACACTAATTGGTTCCACATGGAGACACCAGCTCTACACATTCGTATTTTCTAGGGAGAAAGCTAGAGGAACTGCGGCAAACAAACATGATATTTCTGTTTGTATAGATGACATTTTATGCACTTTCCTAAAGAAAAGACTTTGCTTTTCTCCAAAACCATTTTTCCTGTGATATTCTCCATCCATTACATATGAATTCCACCCCACTTTGTCCGAATATGACTGGATGAAACCAGAAATATCCGGTTGTGTTTTGTCTTACTATATCCCAGATATTGCTACAGCCTCAGTGTCTGTGTTTTCTGGATATTATCGATGGATTTTATTGTTTTGAATGTTTTTATCAGGGAACCTTTAATTTTGTACCATAGAAATACAATTTGGTTCCACATGGAGACACCAGGAACACATTCCTATGTTCTAGGGAGAAAGCTTGAGGAACTGCAAATCGATATGATATGTCTGTTTGTATAGATGACATTTTATGCACTTGCGATGGAAAAGACTTTTTGCCTTTCTCTAAAACCATTTTTACTGTGATTTTGTTGGTCCATTGCATACGAATTCCAACCCACTTTGTCCGGATATGACTGGATGAAACCAGAAATATCCGGTTGTGTTTTGGCTAACTCAATCCCAGATATTGTGAAAGCTTCTGTATTTGTGTTCTCCGGATATTATGAACGGATTTTATGGTTTTGCATGTTTTTTATCAGGGAACATTTAATTTTGTACCGTAGAAACACTAATTGGTTCCACACGGAGACACCAGCTCTACACATTTGTATTTTCTAGGGAGAAAGCTAGAGGAACTGCGGCAAACAAACATGATATTTCTGTTTGTATACATGACATTTTATGCACTTTCCTAAGAAAAAGACTTTACTTTTCTCCAAAACCATTTTTACTTTGATTTTCTCGGTCCATTGCATACGAATTCCACCTCACTTTGTCCGGATATGACTGGATGAAACCAGAAATATCCGTTTTCTTTTTTTTTGGCTTACTATATCCCAGATATTACTACAGACTCTGTGTTTGTGTTTTCTGGATATTATCGATGGATTATATTGTTTTGAATGTTTTTATCAGGGAACACTTAATTTTGTGCTGGGAAACACTAATTGGTTCCACATGGAGACACCAGTCTACACATTCGTATTTTCTCGGGAGAAAGCTAGAATAACTGCGGTAAACAAACATGATGTTTCTGTTTGTATAGATGACATTTTATGCACTGGCTTAAGGAAAAGACTTTGTTTTACTCCAAAACCATTTTTACTGCGATTTTCCCGGTTCATTGCATACGAATTCCACCAAACTTAGTCCGGATATGACTGGATGAAACCAGAAATATCCGGTTGTGTTTTGGCTAACTCAATCCCAGATATTGTGAAAGCTTCTGTATTGGTGTTTTCCGGATATTATCAACGGATTTTATGGTTTTGCATGTTTTTTATCAGGGAACATTTAATTTTGTACCTTAGAAACACTAATAGGTTCAACATGGAGACACCAGTCTACACATTCGTATGTTCTAGGGAGAAAGTTAGAGGAACTGCGGCAAACAAACATGATATTTCTGTTTGTATACATGACATTTTATGCACTTGCATAACGAAAAAAACTTTGCTTTTCTCCAAAACCATTTTTACTGTGATTTTCTCGGTCCATTGCATACGAATTCCACCTCGCTTTGTCCGGATATGACTGGATGAAACCAGAAATATCCGGTTGTGTTTTGGCTTACTACAACCCAGATATTGTGAAAGCCTCTGTGTTTATGTTTTCCGGATATTATCAACGGAATTTATGGTTTTGCATGTTATTTATCAGGGAACATTTAATTTTGTGCTGGGAAACACTAATTGGTTCCACATGGAGACACCAGCTCTACACATTCGTATTTTCTAGGGAGAAAGCTAGAGGAACTGCGGCAAACAAACATGATATTTCTGTTTGTATAGATGACATTTTATGCACTTTCCTAAAGAAAAGACTTTGCTTTTCTCCAAAACCATTTTTCCTGTGATATTCTCCATCCATTACATATGAATTCCACCCCACTTTGTCCGAATATGACTGGATGAAACCAGAAATATCCGGTTGTGTTTTGTCTTACTATATCCCAGATATTGCTACAGCCTCAGTGTCTGTGTTTTCTGGATATTATCGATGGATTTTATTGTTTTGAATGTTTTTATCAGGGAACCTTTAATTTTGTACCGTAGAAATACAATTTGGTTCCACATGGAGACACCAGGAACACATTCCTATGTTCTAGGGAGAAAGCTTGAGGAACTGCAAATCGATATGATATGTCTGTTTGTATAGATGACATTTTATGCACTTGCGATGGAAAAGACTTTTTGCCTTTCTCTAAAACCATTTTTACTGTGATTTTGTTGGTCCATTGCATACGAATTCCAACCCACTTTGTCCGGATATGACTGGATGAAACCAGAAATATCCGGTTGTGTTTTGGCTAACTCAATCCCAGATATTGTGAAAGCTTCTGTATTTGTGTTCTCCGGATATTATGAACGGATTTTATGGTTTTGCATGTTTTTTATCAGGGAACATTTAATTTTGTACCGTAGAAACACTAATTGGTTCCACACGGAGACACCAGCTCTACACATTTGTATTTTCTAGGGAGAAAGCTAGAGGAACTGCGGCAAACAAACATGATATTTCTGTTTGTATACATGACATTTTATGCACTTTCCTAAGAAAAAGACTTTACTTTTCTCCAAAACCATTTTTACTTTGATTTTCTCGGTCCATTGCATACGAATTCCACCTCACTTTGTCCGGATATGACTGGATGAAACCAGAAATATCCGTTTTCTTTTTTTTTGGCTTACTATATCCCAGATATTACTACAGACTCTGTGTTTGTGTTTTCTGGATATTATCGATGGATTATATTGTTTTGAATGTTTTTATCAGGGAACACTTAATTTTGTGCTGGGAAACACTAATTGGTTCCACATGGAGACACCAGTCTACACATTCGTATTTTCTCGGGAGAAAGCTAGAATAACTGCGGTAAACAAACATGATGTTTCTGTTTGTATAGATGACATTTTATGCACTGGCTTAAGGAAAAGACTTTGTTTTACTCCAAAACCATTTTTACTGCGATTTTCCCGGTTCATTGCATACGAATTCCACCAAACTTAGTGCGGATATGACTGGATGAAACCAGAAATATCCGGTTGTGTTTTGGCTAACTCAATCCCAGATATTGTGAAAGCTTCTGTATTGGTGTTTTCCGGATATTATCAACGGATTTTATGGTTTTGCATGTTTTTTATCAGGGAACATTTAATTTTGTACCTTAGAAACACTAATAGGTTCAACATGGAGACACCAGTCTACACATTCGTATGTTCTAGGGAGAAAGTTAGAGGAACTGCGGCAAACAAACATGATATTTCTGTTTGTATACATGACATTTTATGCACTTGCATAACGAAAAAAACTTTGCTTTTCTCCAAAACCATTTTTACTGTGATTTTCTCGGTCCATTGCATACGAATTCCACCTCGCTTTGTCCGGATATGACTGGATGAAACCAGAAATATCCGGTTGTGTTTTGGCTTACTACAACCCAGATATTGTGAAAGCCTCTGTGTTTATGTTTTCCGGATATTATCAACGGAATTTATGGTTTTGCATGTTATTTATCAGGGAACATTTAATTTTGTGCTGGGAAACACTAATTGGTTCCACATGGAGACACCAGCTCTACACATTCGTATTTTCTAGGGAGAAAGCTAGAGGAACTGCGGCAAACAAACATGATATTTCTGTTTGTATAGATGACATTTTATGCACTTTCCTAAAGAAAAGACTTTGCTTTTCTCCAAAACCATTTTTCCTGTGATATTCTCCATCCATTACATATGAATTCCACCCCACTTTGTCCGAATATGACTGGATGAAACCAGAAATATCCGGTTGTGTTTTGTCTTACTATATCCCAGATATTGCTACAGCCTCAGTGTCTGTGTTTTCTGGATATTATCGATGGATTTTATTGTTTTGAATGTTTTTATCAGGGAACCTTTAATTTTGTACCGTAGAAATACAATTTGGTTCCACATGGAGACACCAGGAACACATTCCTATGTTCTAGGGAGAAAGCTTGAGGAACTGCAAATCGATATGATATGTCTGTTTGTATAGATGACATTTTATGCACTTGCGATGGAAAAGACTTTTTGCCTTTCTCTAAAACCATTTTTACTGTGATTTTGTTGGTCCATTGCATACGAATTCCAACCCACTTTGTCCGGATATGACTGGATGAAACCAGAAATATCCGGTTGTGTTTTGGCTTACTACAACCCAGATATTGTGAAAACCTCTGTGTTTATGTTTCCGGATATTATCAACGGAATTTATGTTTTTGCATGTTATTTATCAGGGAACATTTAATTTTGTGCTGGGAAACACTAATTGGTTCCACACGGAGACACCAGCTCTACACATTTGTATTTTCTAGGGAGAAAGCTAGAGGAACTGCGGCAAACAAACATGATATTTCTGTTTGTATAGATGACATTTTATGCACTTTCCTAAGAAAAAGACTTTACTTTTCTCCAAAACCATTTTACTGTGGTTTTCTCAGTCCATTGCATACGAATTCCACCTCACTTTGTCCGGATATGACTGGATGAAACCAGAAATATCCGTTTTCTTTTTTTTTGGCTTACTATATCCCAGATATTTACAGACTCTGTGTTTGTGTTTTCTGGATATTATCGATGGATTATATTGTTTTGAATGTTTTTATCAGGGAACACTTAATTTTGTGCTGGGAAACACTAATTGGTTCCACATGGAGACACCAGTCTACACATTCGTATATTCTAGGGAGAAAGCTAGATTAACTGCGGTAAACAAACATGATGTTTCTGTTTGTATAGATGACATTTTATGCACTGGCTTAAGGAAAAGACTTTGTTTTACTCCAAAACCATTTTTACTGCGAATTTCCCGGTTCATTGCATACGAATTCCACCAAACTTAGTCCGGATATGACTGGATGAAACCAGAAATATCCGGTTGTGTTTTGGCTAACTCAATCCCAGATATTGTGAAAGCTTCTGTATTGGTGTTTTCCGGATATTATCAACGGATTTTATGGTTTTGCATGTTTTTTATCAGGGAACATTTAATTTTGTACCTTAGAAACACTAATAGGTTCAACATGGAGACACCAGTCTACACATTCGTATGTTCTAGGGAGAAAGTTAGAGGAACTGCGGCAAACAAACATGATATTTCTGTTTGTATACATGACATTTTATGCACTTGCATAACGAAAAAAACTTTGCTTTTCTCCAAAACCATTTTTACTGTGATTTTCTCGGTCCATTGCATACGAATTCCACCTCGCTTTGTCTGGTTATGACTGGATGAAACCAGAAATATCTGGTTGTGTTTTGGCTTACTACAACCCAGATATTGTGAAAGCCTCTGTGTTTATGTTTTCCGGATATTATCAACGGAATTTATGTTTTTGCATGTTATTTATCAGGGAACATTTAATTTTGTGCTGGGAAACACTAATTGGTTCCACATGGAGACACCAGCTCTACACATTCGTATGTTCTAGGGAGAAAGCTAGAGGAACTGCGGCAAACAAACATGATATTTCTGTTTGTATAGATGACATTTTATGCACTTTCCTAAAGAAAAGACTTTGCTTTTCTCCAAAACCATTTTTCCTGTGATATTCTCGATCCATTACATATGAATTCCACCCCACTTTGTCCGGATATGAGTGGATGAAACCAGAAATATCCGGTTGTGTTTTGTCTTACTATATCCCAGATATTGCTACAGCCTCAGTGTCTGTGTTTTCTGGACATTATCGATGGATTTTATTGTTTTGAATGTTTTTATCAGGGAACATTTAATTTTGTACCGTAGAAACACTAATTGGTTCCACATGGAGACACCAGTAACACATTCCTATGTTCTAGGGAGAAAGCTTGAGGAACTGCAAATCGATATGATATGTCTGTTTGTATAGATGACATTTTATGCACTTGCGATGGAAAAGACTTTTTGCCTTTCTCTAAAACCATTTTTACTGTGATTTTGTTGGTCCATTGCATACGAATTCCAACCCACTTTGTCCGGATATGACTGGATGAAACCAGAAATATCCGGTTGTGTTTTGGCTAACTCAATCCCAGATATTGTGAAAGCTTCTGTATTTGTGTTCTCTGGATATTATGAACGGATTTTATGGTTTTGCATGTTTTTTATCAGGGAACATTTAATTTTGTACCGTAGAAACACTAATTGGTTCCACACGGAGACACCAGCTCTACACATTTGTATTTTCTAGGGAGAAAGCTAGAGGAACTGCGGCAAACAAACATGATATTTCTGTTTGTATAGATGACATTTTATGCACTTTCCTAAGAAAAAGACTTTACTTTTCTCCAAAACCATTTTTACTGTGATTTTCTCGGTCCATTGCATACGAATTCCACCTCACTTTGTCCGGATATGACTGGATGAAACCAGAAATATCCGTTTTCTTTTCTTTGGGCTTACTATATCCCAGATATTACTACAGACTCTGTGTTTGTGTTTTCTGGATATTATCGATGGATTATATTGTTTTGAATGTTTTGATCAGGGAACACTTAATTTTGTGCTGGGAAACACTAATTGGTTCCACATGGAGACACCAGTCTACACATTCGTATTTTCTAGGGAGAAAGCTAGAATAACTGCGGTAAACAAACATGATGTTTCTGTTTGTATAGATGACATTTTATGCACTGGCTTAAGGAAAAGACTTTGTTTTACTCCAAAACCATTTTTACTGCGATTTTCCCGGTTCATTGCATACGAATTCCAACCCACTTTGTCCGGATATGACTGGATGAAACCAGAAATATCCGTTTTCTTTTTTTTTTGGCTTACTATATCCCAGATATTACTACAGACTCTGTGTTTGTGTTTTCTGGATATTATCGATGGATTATATTGTTTTGAATGTTTTTATCAGGGAACATTTAATTTTGTGCTGGGAAACACTAATTGGTTCCACATGGAGACACCAGTCTACACATTCGTATTTTCTAGGGAGAAAGCTAGAATAACTGCGGTAAACAAACATGATATTTCTGTTTGTATAGATGACATTTTATGCACTGGCTTAAGGAAAACACTTTGTTTTACTCCAAAACCATTTTTACTGCGATTTCCCGGTTCATTGCATACGAATTCCACCAAACTTAGTCCGGATATGACTGGATGAAACCAGAAATATCCGGTTGTGTTTTGGCTAACTCAATCCCAGATATTGTGAAAGCTTCTGTAATTGTGTTCTCCGGATATTATGAACGGATTTTATTGTTTTGAATGTTTTTATAAGGGAACATTTAATTTTGTACCGTAGAAACACTAATTGGTTCCACATGGAGACACCAGTAACACATTCCTCTGTTCTAGGGAGAAAGCTTGAGGAACTGCAAATCGATATGATATGTCTGTTTGTATAAATGACATTTTATGCACTTGCGATGGAAAAGACTTTTTGCCTTTCTCTAAAACCATTTTTACTGTGATTTTGTTGGTCCATTGCATACGAATTCCAACCCACTTTGTCCGGATATGACTGGATGAAACCAGAAATATCCGGTTGTGTTTTGGCTAACTCAATCCCAGATATTGTGAAAGCTTCTGTATTTGTGTTCTCCGGATATTATGAACGGATTTTATGGTTTTGCATGTTTTTTATCAGGGAACATTTAATTTTGTACCGTAGAAACACTAATTGGTTCCACACGGAGACACCAGCTCTACACATTTGTATTTTCTAGGGAGAAAGCTAGAGGAACTGCGGCAAAGAAACATGATATTTCTGTTTGTATAGATGACATTTTATGCACTTTCCTAACAAAAAGACTTTACTTTTCTCCAAAACCATTTTTACTGTGATTTTCTCGGTCCATTGCATACGAATTCCACCTCACTTTGTCCGGATATGACTGGATGAAACCAGAAATATCCGTTTTCTTTTTTTTTGGCTTACTATATCCCAGATATTACTACAGACTCTGTGTTTGTGTTTTCTGGATATTATCGATGGATTATATTGTTTTGAATGTTTTTATCAGGGAACATTTAATTTTGTGCTGGGAAACACTAATTGGTTCCACATGGAGACACCAGTCTACACATTCGTATTTTCTAGGGAGAAAGCTAGAATAACTGCGGTAAACAAACATGATGTTTCTGTTTGTATAGATGACATTTTATGCACTGGCTTAAGGAAAAGACTTTGTTTTACTCCAAAACCATTTTTACTGCGATTTTCCCGGTTCATTGCATACGAATTCCACCAAACTTAGTCCGGATATGACTGGATGAAACCAGAAATATCCGGTTGTGTTTTGGCTAACCTAATCCCAGATATTGTGAATGCTTCTGTATTGGTGTTTTCCGGATATTATCAACGGATTTTATGGTTTTGCATGTTTTTTTATCAGGGAACATTTAATTTTGTACCTTAGAAACACTAAAAGGTTCAACATGGAGACACCAGTCTACACATTCGTATGTTCTAGGGAGAAAGTTAGAGGAACTGCGGCAAACAAACATGATATTTCTGTTTGTATAGATGACATTTTATGCACTTGCATAACGACAAAAAACTTTGCTTTTCTCCAAAACCATTTTTACTGTGATTTTCTCGGTCCATTGCATACGAATTCCACCTCGCTTTGTCCGGATATGACTGGATGAAACCAGAAATATCTGGTTGTGTTTTGGCTAACTCAATCCCAGATATTGTGAAAGCTTCTGTATTTGTGTTCTCCGGATATTATGAACGGATTTTATGGTTTTGCATGTTTTTTATCAGGGAACATTTAATTTTGTACCTTAGAAACACTAATTGGTTCCACACGGAGACACCAGCTCTACACATTTGTATTTTCTAGGGAGAAAGCTAGAGGAACTGCGGCAAACAAACATGATATTTCTGTTTGTATAGATGACATTTTATGCACTTTCCTAAAGAAAAGACTTTGCTTTTCTCCAAAACCATTTTTACTGTGATATTCTCGATCAATTGCATACGAATTCCACCTCGCTTTGTCCGGATATGACTGGATGAAACCAGAAATATCCGGTTGTGTTTTGGCTTACTACAACCCAGATATTGTGAAAGCCTCTGTGTTTATGTTTTCCGGATACTATCAACGGAATTTATGTTGTTGCATGTTATTTATCAGGGAACATTTAATTTTGTGCTGGGAAACACTAATTGGTTCCACATGGAGACACCAGCTCTACACATTCGTATTTTCTAGGGAGAAAGCTAGAGGAACTGCGGCAAACAAACATGATATTTCTGTTTGTATAGATGACATTTTATGCACTTTCCTAAAGAAAAGACTTTGCTTTTCTCCAAAACCATTTTTCCTGTGATATTCTCGATCCATTACATATGAATTCTCCCCACTTTGTCCGGATATGAGTGGATGAAACCAGAAATATCCGGTTGTGTTTTGTCTTACTATATCCCAGATATTGCTACAGCCTCAGTGTCTGTGTTTTCTGGATATTATCGATGGATTTTATTGTTTTGAATGTTTTTATCAGGGAACCTTTAATTTTGTACCGTAGAAATACAATTTGGTTCCACATGGAGACACCAGTAACACATTCCTCTGTTCTAGGGAGAAAGCTTGAGGAACTGCAAATCGATATGATATGTCTGTTTGTATAGATGACATTTTATGCACTTGCGATGGAAAAGACTTTTTGCCTTTCTCTAAAACCATTTTTACTGTGATTTTGTTGGTCCATTGCATACGAATTCCAACCCACTTTGTCCGGATATGACTGGATGAAACCAGAAATATCCGGTTGTGTTTTGGCTAACTCAATCCCAGATATTGTGAAAGCTTCTGTATTTGTGTTCTCCGGATATTATGAACGGATTTTATGGTTTTGCATGTTTTTTATCAGGGAACATTTAATTTTGTACCGTAGAAACACTAATTGGTTCCACACGGAGACACCAGCTCTACACATTTGTATTTTCTAGGGAGAAAGCTAGAGGAACTGCGGCAAACAAACATGATATTTCTGTTTGTATAGATGACATTTTATGCACTTTCCTAAGAAAAAGACTTTACTTTTCTCCAAAACCATTTTTACTGTGATTTTCTCGGTCCATTGCATACGAATTCCACCTCACTTTGTCCGGATATGACTGGATGAAACCAGAAATATCCGTTTTCTTTTTTTTTTTGGCTTACTATATCCCAGATATTACTACAGACTCTGTGTTTGTGTTTTCTGGATATTATCGATGGATTATATTGTTTTGAATGTTTTTATCAGGGAACATTTAGTTTTGTGCTGGGAAACACTAATTGGTTCCACATGGAGACACCAGTCTACACATTCGTATTTTCTAGGGAGAAAGCTAGAATAACTGCGGTAAACAAACATGATGTTTCTGTTTGTATAGATGACATTTTATGCACTGGCTTAAGGAAAAGACTTTGTTTTACTCCAAAACCATTTTTACTGCGATTTTCCCGGTTCATTGCATACGAATTCCACTGAACTTAGTCCAGATATGACTGGATGAAACCAGAAATATCCGGTTGTGTTTTGGCTAACTCAATCCCAGATATTGTGAAAGCTTCTGTATTGGTGTTTTCCGGATATTATCAACGGATTTTCTGGTTTTGCATGTTTTTTATCAGGGAACATTTAATTTTGTACCTTAGAAACACTAATAGGTTCAACATGGAGACACCAGTCTACACATTCGTATGTTCTAGGGAGAAAGTTAGAGGAACTGCGGCAAACAAACATGATATTTCTGTTTGTATACATGACATTTTATGCACTTGCATAACGAAAAAAACTTTGCTTTTCTCCAAAACCATTTTTACTGTGATTTTCTCAGTCCATTGCATACGAATTCCACCTCGCTTTGTCCGGATATGACTGGATGAAACCAGAAATATCTGGTTGTGTTTTGGCTTACTACAACCCAGATATTGTGAAAGCCTCTGTGTTTATGTTTTCCGGATATTATCAACGGAATTTATGTTTTTGCATGTTATTTATCAGGGAACATTTAATTTTGTGCTGGGAAACACTAATTGGTTCCACATGGAGACACCAGCTGTACACATTCGTATTTTCTAGGGAGAAAGCTAGAGGAACTGCGGCAAACAAACATGATATTTCTGTTTGTATAGATGACATTTTATGCACTTTCCTAAAGAAAAGACTTTGCTTTTCTCCAAAACCATTTTTCCTGTGACATTCTCGATCCATTACATATGAATTCCACCCCACTTTGTCCGGATATGAGTGGATGAAACCAGAAATATCCGGTTGTGTTTTGTCTTACTATATCCCAGATATTGCTACAGCCTCAGTGTCTGTGTTTTCTGGATATTATCGATGGATTTTATTGTTTTGAATGTTTTTATCAGGGAACCTTTAATTTTGTACCATAGAAATACAATTTGCTTCCACATGGAGACACCAGGAACACATTCCTATGTTCTAGGGAGAAAGCTTGAGGAACTGCAAATCGATATGATATGTCTGTTTGTATAGATGACATTTTATGCACTTGCGATGGAAAAGACTTTTTGCCTTTCTCTAAAACCATTTTTACTGTGATTTTGTTGGTCCATTGCATACGAATTCCAACCCGCTTTGTCCGGATATGACTGGATGAAACCAGAAATATCCGGTTGTGTTTTGGCTAACTCAATCCCAGATATTGTGAAAGCTTCTGTATTTGTGTTCTCCGGATATTATGAACGGATTTTATGGTTTTGCATGTTTTTTATCAGGGAATATTTAATTTTGTACCGTAGAAACACTAATTGGTTCCACACGGAGACACCAGCTCTACACATTTGTATTTTCTAGGGAGAAAGCTAGAGGAACTGCGGCAAACAAACATGATATTTCTGTTTGTATAGATGACATTTTATGCACTTTCCTAAAGAAAAGACTTTGCTTTTCTCCAAAACCATTTTTCCTGTGATATTCTCGATCAATTGCATACGAATTCCACCTCGCTTTGTCCGGATATGACTGGATGAAACCAGAAATATCCGGTTGTGTTTTGGCTTACTACAACCCAGATATTGTGAAAGCCTCTGTGTTTATGTTTTCCGGATACTATCAACGGAATTTATGTTGTTGCATGTTATTTATCAGGGAACATTTAATTTTGTGCTGGGAAACACTAATTGGTTCCACATGGAGACACCAGCTCTACACATTCGTATTTTCTAGGGAGAAAGCTAGAGGAACTGCGGCAAACAAACATGATATTTCTGTTTGTATAGATGACATTTTATGCACTTTCCTAAAGAAAAGACTTTGCTTTTCTCCAAAACCATTTTTCCTGTGATATTCTCGATCCATTACATATGAATTCTCCCCACTTTGTCCGGATATGAGTGGATGAAACCAGAAATATCCGGTTGTGTTTTGTCTTACTATATCCCAGATATTGCTACAGCCTCAGTGTCTGTGTTTTCTGGATATTATCGATGGATTTTATTGTTTTGAATGTTTTTATCAGGGAACCTTTAATTTTGTACCGTAGAAATACAATTTGTTCCACATGGAGACACCAGGAACACATTCCTATGTTCTAGGGAGAAAGCTTGAGGAACTGCAAATCGATATGATATGTCTGTTTGTATAGATGACATTTTATGCACTTGCGATGGAAAAGACTTTTTGCCTTTCTCTAAAACCATTTTTACTGTGATTTTGTTGGTCCATTGCCTACGAATTCCAACCCACTTTGTCCGGATATGACTGGATGAAACCAGAAATATCCGGTTGTGTTTTGGCTTACTACAACCCAGATATTGTGAAAGCCTCTGTGTTTATGTTTTCCGGATGTTATCAACGGAATTTATGTTTTTGCATGTTATTTATCAGGGAACATTTAATTTTGTGCTGGGAAACACTAATTGGTTCCACATGGAGACACCAGCTCTACACATTCGTATGTTCTAGGGAGAAAGCTAGAGGAACTGCGGCAAACAAACATGATATTTCTGTTTGTATAGATGACATTTTATGCACTTTCCTAAAGAAAAGACTTTGCTTTTCTCCAAAACCATTTTTCCTGTGATATTCTCGATCCATTACATATGAATTCCACCCCACTTTGTCCGGATATGAGTGGATGAAACCAGAAATATCCGGTTGTGTTTTGTCTTACTATATCCCAGATATTGCTACAGCCTCAGTGTCTGTGTTTTCTGGATATTATCGATGGCTTTTATTGTTTTGAATGTTTTTATCAGGGAACCTTTAATTTTGTACCGTAGAAACACTAATTGGTTCCACATGCAGACACCAGTAACACATTCCTATGTTCTAGGGAGAAAGCTTGAGGAACTGCAAATCGATATGATATGTCTGTTTGTATAGATGACATTTTATGCACTTGCGATGGAAAAGACTTTTTGCCTTTCTCTAAAACCATTTTTACTGTGATTTTGTTGGTCCATTGCATACGAATTCCAACCCACTTTGTCCGGATATGACTGGATGAAACCAGAAATATCCGGTTGTGTTTTGGCTAACTCAATCCCAGATATTGTGAAAGCTTCTGTATTTGTGTTCTCCGGATATTATGAACGGATTTTATGGTTTTGCATGTTTTTTTTCAGGGAACATTTAATTTTGTACCGTAGAAACACTAATTGGTTCCACACGGAGACACCAGCTCTACACATTTGTATTTTCTAGGGAGAAAGCTAGAGGAACTGCGGCAAACAAACATGATATTTCTGTTTGTATAGATGACATTTTATGCACTTTCCTAAGAAAAAGACTTTACTTTTCTCCAAAACCATTTTTACTGTGATTTTCTCGGTCCATTGCATACGAATTCCACCTCACTTTCTCCGGATATGACTGGATGAAACCAGAAATATCCGTTTTCTTTTTTTTTGGCTTACTATATCCCAGATATTTCTACAGACTCTGTGTTTGTGTTTTCTGGATATTATCGATGGATTATATTGTTTTGAATGTTTTTATCAGGGAACACTTAATTTTGTGCTGGGAAACACTAATTGGTTCCACATGGAGACACCAGTCTACACATTCGTATATTCTAGGGAGAAAGCTAGATTAACTGCGGTAAACAAACATGATGTTTCTGTTTGTATAGATGACATTTTATGCACTGGCTTAAGGAAAAGACTTTGTTTTACTCCAAAACCATTTTTACTGCGATTTTCCCGGTTCATTGCATACGAATTCCACCAACCTTAGTCCGGATATGACTGGATGAAACCAGAAATATCCGGTTGTGTTTTGGCTAACTCAATCCCAGATATTGTGAAAGCTTCTGTATTGGTGTTTTCCGGATATTATCAACGGATTTTATGATTTTGAATGTTTTTTATCAGGGAACATTTAATTTTGTACCTTAGAAACACTAATAGGTTCAACATGGAGACACCAGTCTACACATTCGTATGTTCTAGGGAGAAAGTTAGAGGAACTGTGGCAAACAAACATGATATTTCTGTTTGTATAGATGACATTTTATGCACTTGCATAACGACAAAAAACTTTGCTTTTCTCCAAAACCATTTTTACTGTGATTTTCTCGGTCCATTGCATACGAATTCCACCTCGCTTTGTCCGGATATGACTGGATGAAACCAGAAATATCCGGTTGTGTTTTGGCTTACTACAACCCAGATATTGTGAAAGCCTCTGTGTTTATGTTTTCCGGATATTACCAACGGAATTTATGTTTTCGCATGTTATTTATCAGGGAACATTTAATTTTGTGCTGGGAAACACTAATTGGTTCCACATGGAGACACCAGCTCTACACATTTGTATGTTCTAGGGAGAAAGCTAGAGGAACTGCGGCAAACAAACATGATATTTCTGTTTGTATAGATGACATTTTATGCACTTGCGATGGAAAAGACTTTTTGCCTTTCTCTAAAACCATTTTTACTGTGATTTTGTTGGTCGATTGCATACGAATTCCAACCCACTTTGTCCGGATATGACTGGATGAAACCAGAAATATCCGGTTGTGTTTTGGCTTACTACAACCCAGATATTGTGAAAACCTCTGTGTTTATGTTTCCGGATATTATCAACGGAATTTATGTTTTTGCATGTTATTTATCAGGGAACATTAAATTTTGTGCTGGGAAACACTAATTGGTTCCACACGGAGACACCAGCTCTACACATTTGTATTTTCTAGGGAGAAAGCTAGAGGAACTGCGGCAAACAAACATGATATTTCTGTTTGTATAGATGACATTTTATGCACTTTCCTAAAGAAAAGACTTTGCTTTTCTCCAAAACCATTTTTCCTGTGATATTCTCGATCCATTACATATGAATTCCACCCCACTTTGTCCGGATATGACTGGATGAAACCAGAAATATCCGGTTGTGTTTTGTCTTACTATATCCCAGATACTACTACAGACTCTGTGTCTGTGTTTTCTGGATATTATCGATGGATTTTATTGTTTTGAATGTTTTTATCAGGGAACATTTAATTTTGTACCGTAGAAACACTAATTGGTTCCACATGGAGACACCAGTAACACATTCCTATGTTCTAGGGAGAAAGCTTGAGGAACTGCAAATCGATATGATATGTCTGTTTGTATAGATGACACTTTATGCACTTGCGATGGAAAAGACTTTTTGCCTTTCTCTAAAACCATTTTTACTGTGATTTTGTTGGTCCATTGCCTACGAATTCCAACCCACTTTGTCCGGATATGACTGGATGAAACCAGAAATATCCAGTTGTGTTTTGGCTAACTCAATCCCAGATATTGTGAAAGCTTCTGTATTTGTGTTCTCCAGATATTATGAACGGATTTTATGTTTTTGCATGTTATTTATCAGGGAACATTTAATTTTGTGCTGGGAAACACTAATTGGTTCCACATGGAGACACCAGCTCTACACATTCGTATTTTCTAGGGAGAAAGTAGAGGAACTGCGGCAAACAAACATGATATTTCTGTTTGTATAGATGACATTTTATGCACTTTCCTAAAGAAAAGACTTTGCTTTTCTCCAAAACCATTTTTCCTGTGATATTCTCGATCCATTACATATGAATTCCACCCCACTTTGTCCGGATATGACTGGATGAAACCAGAAATATCCGTTTTCTTTTTTTTTTTGGCTTACTATATCCCAGATATTACTACAGACTCTGTGTTTGTGTTTTCTGGATATTATCGATGGATTATATTGTTTTGAATGTTTTTATCAGGGAACATTTAATTTTGTGCTGGGAAACACTAATTGTTTGCACATGGAGACACCAGTCTACACATTCGTATTTTCTAGGGAGAAAGCTAGAATAACTGCGGTAAACAAACATGATGTTTCTGTTTGTATAGATGATATTTTATGCACTGGCTTAAGGAAAAGACTTTGTGTTACTCCAAAACCATTTTTACTGCGATTTTCCCGGTTCATTGCATACGAATTCCACCAAACTTAGTCCGGATATGACTGGATGAAACCAGAAATATCCGGTTGTGTTTTGGCTAAATCAATCCCAGATATTGCGACGGACTCTGTGTTTGTTTTTTCTGGACATTATCAACGGACTTTATTGTTTTGAATGTTTTTATCAGGGATCATTTAATTTTGTACCTTAGAAACACTAATAGGTTCAACATGGAGACACCAGTCTACACATTCGTATGTTCTAGGGAGAAAGTTAGAGGAACTGCGGCAAACAAACATGATATTTCTGTTTGTATACATGACATTTTATGCACTTGCATAATGAAAAAAACTTTGCTTTTCTCCAAAACCATTTTTACTGTGATTTTCTCGGTCCATTGCATACGAATTCCACCTCGCTTTGTCCGGATATGACTGGATGAAACCAGAAATATCTGGTTGTGTTTTGGCTTACTACAACCCAGATATTGTGAAAGACTCTGTGTTTATGTTTTCCGGATATTATCAACGGAATTTATGTTTTTGCATGTTATTTATCAGGGAACATTTAATTTTGTGCTGGGAAACACTAATTGGTTCCACATGGAGACACCAGTCTACACATTCATATTTTCTAGGGTGAAAGCTAGAATAACTGCGGTAAACAAACATGATGTTTCTGTTTGTATAGATGACATTTTATGCACTGGCTTAAGGAAAAGACTTTGTTTTACTCCAAAACCATTTTTACTGCGATTTTCCCGGTTCATTGCATACGAATTCCACCAAACTTAGTCCGGATATGACTGGATGAAACCAGAAATATCCGGTTGTGTTTTGGCTAAATCAATCCCAGATATTGCGATGGACTCTGTGTTTGTGTTTTCTGGACATTATCAACGGACTTTATTGTTTTGAATGTTTTTATCAGGGAACATTTAATTTTGTACCTTAGAAACACTAATAGGTTCAACATGGAGACACCAGTATACACATTCGTATGTTCTAGGGAGAAAGTTAGAGGAACTGCGGCAAACAAACATGATATTTCTGTTTGTATACATGACATTTTATGCACTTGCATAACGAAAAAAACTTTGCTTTTCTCCAAAACCATTTTTACTGTGATTTTCTCGGTCCATTGCATACGAATTCCACCTCGCTTTGTCCAGATATGACTGGATGAAACCAGAAATATCCGGTTGTGTTTTGGCTTACTACAACCCAGATATTGTGAAAGCCTCTGTGTTTATGTTTTCCGGATATTATCAATGGAATTTTTGTTTTTGCATGTTATTTATCAGGGAACATTTAATTTTGTGCTGGGAAACACTAATTGGTTCCACATGGAGACACCAGCTCTACACATTCGTATGTTCTAGGGAGAAAGCTAGAGGAACTGCGGCAAACAAACATGATATTTCTGTTTGTATAGATGACATTTTATGCACTTTCCTAAAGAAAAGACTTTGCTTTTCTCCAAAACCATTTTTCCTGTGATATTCTCGATCCATTACATATGAATTCCACCCCCCTTTGTCCGGATATGAGTGGATGAAACCAGAAATATCCGGTTGTGTTTTGTCTTACTATATCCCAGATATTGCTACAGCCTCAGTGTCTGTGTTTTCTGGATATTATCGATGGATTTTATTGTTTTGAATGTATTTATCAGGGAACATTTAATTTTGTACCGTAGAAACACTAATTGGTTCCACATGGAGACACCAGTAACACATTCCTATGTTCTAGGGAGAAAGCTTGAGGAACTGCAAATCGATATGATATGTCTGTTTGTATAGATGACATTTTATGCACTTGCGATTGAAAAGACTTTTTGCCTTTCTCTAAAACCATTTTTACTGTGATTTTGTTGGTCCATTGCATACGAATTCCAACCCACTTTGTCCGGATATGACTGGATGAAACCAGAAATATCCGGTTGTGTTTTGGCTAACTCAATCCCAGATATTGTGAAAGCTTCTGTATTTGTGTTCTCTGGATATTATGAATGGATTTTATGGTTTTGCATGTTTTTTATCAGGGAACATTTAATTTTGTACCGTAGAAACACTAATTGGTTCCACACGGAGACACCAGCTCTACACATTTGTATTTTCTAGGGAGAAAGCTAGAGGAACTGCGGCAAACAAACATGATATTTCTGTTTGTATACATGACATTTTATGCACTTTCCTAAGAAAAAGACTTTACTTTTCTCCAAAACCATTTTTACTGTGATTTTCTCGGTCCATTGCATACGAATTCCACCTCACTTTGTCCGGATATGACGGGATGAAACCAGAAATATCCGTTTTCTTTTCTTTGGGCTTACTATATCCCAGATATTACTACAGACTCTGTGTTTGTGTTTTCTGGATATTATCGATGGATTATATTGTTTTGAATGTTTTTATCAGGGAACACTTAATTTTGTGCTGGGAAACACTAATTGTTTGCACATGGAGACACCAGTCTACACATTCGTATTTTCTAGGGAGAAAGCTAGAATAACTGCGGTAAACAAACATGATGTTTCTCTTAGTATAGATGACATTTTATGCACTGGCTTAAGGAAAAGACTTTGTTTTACTCCAAAACCATTTTTACTGCGATTTTCCCGGTTTATTGCATACGAATTCCACCAAACTTAGTCCGGATATGACTGGATGAAACCAGAAATATCCGGTTGTGTTTTGGCTAAATCAATCCCAGATATTGCGACGGACTCTGTGTTTGTGTTTTCTGGACATTATCAACGGACTTTATTGTTTTGAATGTTTTTATCAGGGAACATTTAATTTTGTACCGTAGAAACACTAATAGGTTCAACATGGAGACACCAGTCTACACATTCGTATGTTCTAGGGAGAAAGTTAGAGGAACTGCGGCAAACAAACATGATATTTCTGTTTGTATACATGACATTTTATGCACTTGCATAACGAAAAAAACTTTGCTTTTCTCCAAAAGCATTTTTACTGTGATTTTCTCGGTCCATTGCATACGAATTCCACCTCACTTTGTCCGGATATGACTGGATGAAACCAGAAATATCCGTTTTCTTTTTTTTTGGCTTACTATATCCCAGATATTACTACAGACTCTGTGTTTGTGTTTTCTGGATATTATCGATGGATTATATTGTTTTGAATGTTTTTATCAGGGAACACTTAATTTTGTGCTGGGAAACACTAATTGTTTGCACATGGAGACACCAGTCTACACATTCGTATTTTCTAGGGAGAAAGCTAGAATAACTGCGGTAAACAAACATGACGTTTCTGTTTGTATAGATGACATTTTATGCACTGGCTTAAGGAAAAGACTTTGTTTTACTCCAAAACCATTTTTACTGTGATTTTCCCGGTTTATTGCATACGAATTCCACCAAACTTAGTCCTGATATGACTGGATGAAACCAGAAATATCCGGTTGTGTTTTGGCTAAATCAATCCCAGATATTGCGACGGACTCTGTGTTTGTGTTTTCTGGACATTATCAACGGACTTTATTGTTTTGAATGTTTTTATCGGGGAACATTTAATTTTGTACCTTAGAAACACTAATAGGTTCAACATGGAGACTCCAGTATACACATTCGTATGTTCTAGGGAGAAAGTTAGAGGAACTGCGGCAAACAAACATGATATTTCTGTTTGTATACATGACATTTTATGCACTTGCATAACGAAAAAAACTTTGCTTTTCTCCAAAACCATTTTTACTGCGATTTTCTCGGTCCATTGCATACGAATTCCACCTCGCTTTGTCCAGATATGACTGGATGAAACCAGAAATATCCGGTTGTGTTTTGACTTACTACAACCCAGATATTGTGAAAGCCTCTGTGTTTATGTTTTCCGGATATTATCAACGGAATTTATGTTTTTGCATGTTATTTATCAGGGAACATTTAATTTTGTGCTGGGAAACACTAATTGGTTCCACATGGAGACACCAGTCTACACATTCGTATTTTCTAGGGAGAAAGCTAGAATAACTGCGGTAAACAAACATGATGTTTCTGTTTGTATAGATGACATTTTATGCACTGGCTTAAGGAAAGGACTTTGTTTTACTCCAAAACCATTTTTACTGCGATTTTCCCGGTTCATTGCATACGAATTCCACCAAACTTAGTCCGGATATGACTGGATGAAACCAGAAATATCCGGTTGTGTTTTGGCTAACTCAATCCCAGATATTGTGAAAGCTTCTGTATTGGTGTTTTCCGGATATTATCAACGGATTTTATGATTTTGCATGTTTTTTATCAGGGAACATTTAATTTTGTACCTTAGAAACACTAATAGGTTCAACATGGAGACACCAGTCTACACATTCGTATGTTCTAGGGAGAAAGTTAGAGGAACTGCGGCAAACAAACATGATATTTCTGTTTGTATAGATGACATTTTATGCACTTGCATAACGAAAAAAACTTTGCTTTTCTCCAAAACCATTTTTACTGTGATTTTCTCGGTCCATTGCATACGAATTCCACCTCGCTTTGTCCAGATATGACTGGATGAAACCAGAAATATCCGGTTGTGTTTTGGCTTACTACAACCCAGATATTGTGAAAGCCTCTGTGTTTATGTTTTCCAGATATTATCAACGGAATTTATGTTTTTGCATGTTATTTATCAGGGAACATTTAATTTTGTGCTGGGAAACACTAATTGGTTCTACATGGAGACACCAGCTCTACACATTCGTATGTTCTAGGGAGAAAGCTAGAGGAACTGCGGCAAACAAACATGATATTTCTGTTTGTATAGATGACATTTTATGCACTTTCCTAAAGAAAAGACTTTGCTTTTCTCCAAAACCATTTTTCCTGTGATATTCTCGATCCATTACATATGAATTCCACCCCACTTTGTCCGGATATGACTGGATGAAACCAGAAATATCCGGTTGTGTTTTGTCTTACTATATCCCAGATATTACTACAGACTCTGTGTCTGTGTTTTCTGGATATTATCGATGGATTTTATTGTTTTGAATGTTTTTATCAGGGAACATTTAATTTTGTACCGTAGAAACACTAATTGGTTCCACATGGAGACACCAGTAACACATTCCTATGTTCTAGGGAGAAAGCTTGAGGAACTGCAAATCGATATGATATGTCTGTTTGTATAGATGACATTTTATGCACTTGCGATGGAAAAGACTTTTTGCCTTTCTCTAAAACCATTTTTACTGTGATTTTGTTGGTCCATTGCATACGAATTCCAACCCACTTTGTCCGGATATGACTGGATGAAACCAGAAATATCCAGTTGTGTTTTGGCTAACTCAATCCCAGATATTGTGAAAGCTTCTGTATTTGTGTTCTCCGGATATTATGAACGGATTTTATGTTTTTGCATGTTATTTATCAGGGAACATTTAATTTTGTGCTGGGAAACACTAATTGGTTCCACACGGAGACACCAGCTCTACACATTCGTATTTTCTAGGGAGAAAGCTAGAGGAACTGCGGCAAACAAACATGATATTTCTGTTTGTATAGATGACATTTTATGCACTTTCCTAAAGAAAAGACTTTGCTTTTCTCCAAAACCATTTTTCCTGTGATATTCTCGATCCATTACATATGAATTCCACCCCACTTTGTCCGGATATGACTGGATAAAACCAGAAATATCCGGTTGTGTTTTGTGTTACTATATCCCAGATATTGCTACATCATCAGTGTCTGTGTTTTCTGGACATTATCGATGGATTTTATTGTTTTGAATGTTTTTATCAGGGAACATTTAATTTTGTACCGTAGAAACACTAATTGGTTCCACATGGAGACACCAGGAACACATTCCTATGTTCTAGGGAGAAAGCTTGAGGAACTGCAAATCGATATGATATGTCTGTTTGTATAGATGACATTTTATGCACTTGCGATGGAAAAGACTTTTTGCCTTTCTCTAAAACCATTTTTACTGTGATTTTGTTGGTCCATTGCATACGAATTCCAACCCACTTTGTCCGGATATGACTGGATGAAACCAGAAATATCCGGTTGTGTTTTGGCTAACTCAATCCCAGATATTGTGAAAGCTTCTGTATTTGTGTTCTCTGGATATTATGAACGGATTTTATGGTTTTGCATGTTTTTTATCAGGGAACATTTAATTTTGTACCATAGAAACACTAATTGGTTCCACACGGAGACACCAGCTCTACACATTTGTATTTTCTAGGGAGAAAGCTAGAGGAACTGCGGCAAACAAACATGATATTTCTGTTTGTATAGATGACATTTTATGCACTTTCCTAAGAAAAAGACTTTACTTTTCTCCAAAACCATTTTTACTGTGATTTTCTCGGTCCATTGCATACGAATTCCACCTCACTTTGTCCGGATATGACTGGATGAAACCAGAAATATCCGTTTTCTTTTTTTTTGGCTTACTATATCCCAGATATTACTACAGACTCTGTGTTTGTGTTTTCTGGATATTATCGATGGATTATATTGTTTTGAATGTTTTGATCAGGGAACACTTAATTTTGTGCTGGGAAACACTAATTGGTTCCACATGGAGACACCAGTCTACACATTCGTATTTTCTAGGGAGAAAGCTAGAATAACTGCGGTAAACAAACATGATGTTTCTGTTTGTATAGATGACATTTTATGCACTGGCTTAAGGAAAAGACTTTGTTTTACTCCAAAACCATTTTTACTGCGAATTTCCCGGATCATTGCATACGAATTCCACCAAACTTAGTCCGGATATGACTGGATGAAACCAGAAATATCTGGTTGTGTTTTGGCTAAATCAATCCCAGATATTGTGAAAGCTTCTTTATTGGTGTTTTCCGGATATTATCAACGGATTTTATGGTTTTGCATGTTTTTTATCAGGGAACATTTAATTTTGTACCTTAGAAACACTAATAGGTTCAACATGGAGACACCAGTCTACACATTCGTATGTTCTAGGGAGAAAGTTAGAGGAACTGCGGCAAACAAACATGATATTTCTGTTTGTATACATGACATTTTATGCACTTGCATAACGAAAAAAACTTTGCTTTTCTCCAAAACCATTTTTACTGCGATTTTCTCGGTCCATTGCATACGAATTCCACCTCGCTTTGTCCAGATATGACTGGATGAAACCAGAAATATCCGGTTGTGTTTTGGCTTACTACAACCCAGATATTGTGAAAGCCTCTGTGTTTATGTTTTCCGGATATTATCAACGGAATTTATGTTTTTGCATGTTATTTATCAGGGAACATTTAATTTTGTGCTGGGAAACACTAATTGATTCCACATGGAGACACCAGCTCTACACATTCGTATGTTCTAGGGAGAAAGCTAGAGGAACTGCGGCAAACAAACATGATATTTCTGTTTGTATAGATGACATTTTATGCACTTTCCTAAAGAAAAGACTTTGCTTTTCTCCAAAACCATTTTTCCTGTGATATTCTCGATCCATTACATATGAATTCCACCCCACTTTGTCCGGATATGACTGGATGAAACCAGAAATATCCGGTTGTGTTTTGTCTTACTATATCCCAGATATTACTACAGACTCTGTGTCTGTGTTTTCTGGATATTATCGATGGATTTTATTGTTTTGAATGTTTTTATCAGGGAACATTTAATTTTGTACCGTAGAAACACTAATTGGTTCCACATGGAGACACCAGTAACACATTCCTATGTTCTAGGGAGAAAGCTTGAGGAACTGCAAATCGATATGATATGTCTGTTTGTATAGATGACACTTTATGCACTTGCGATGGAAAAGACTTTTTGCCTTTCTCTAAAACCATTTTTACTGTGATTTTTTGGTCCATTGCATACGAATTCCAACCCACTTTGTCCGGATATGACTGGATGAAACCAGAAATATCCAGTTTTGTTTTGGCTAACTCAATCCCAGATATTGTGAAAGCTTCTGTATTTGTGTTCTCCGGATATTATGAACGGATTTTATGTTTTTGCATGTTATTTATCAGGGAACATTTAATTTTGTGCTGGGAAACACTAATTGGTTCCACACGGAGACACCAGCTCTACACATTCGTATTTTCTAGGGAGAAAGCTAGAGGAACTGCGGCAAACAAACATGATATTTCTGTTTGTATAGATGACATTTTATGCACTTTCCTAAAGAAAAGACTTTGCTTTTCTCCAAAACCATTTTTCCTGTGATATTCTCGATCCATTACATATGAATTCCACCCCACTTTGTCCGGATATGACTGGATGAAACCAGAAATATCCGGTTGTGTTTTGTCTTACTATATCCCAGATATTGCTACATCCTCAGTGTCTGTGTTTTCTGGACATTATCGATGGATTTTATTGTTTTGAATGTTTTTATCAGGGAACATTTAATTTTGTACCGTAGAAACACTAATTGGTTCCACATGGAGACACCAGTAACACATTCCTATGTTCTAGGGAGAAAGCTTGAGGAACTGCAAATCGATATGATATGTCTGTTTGTATAGATGACATTTTATGCACTTTCCTAAGAAAAAGACTTTACTTTTCTCCAAAACCATTTTTACTGTGGTTTTCTCAGTCCATTGCATACGAATTCCACCTCACGTTTTCCGGATATGACTGGATGAAACCAGAAATATCCGTTTTCTTTTTTTTTGGCTTACTATATCCCAGATATTACTACAGACTCTGTGTTTGTGTTTTCTGGATATTATCGATGGATTATATTGTTTTGAATGTTTTTATCAGGGAACATTTAATTTTGTACCGTAGAAACACTAATAGGTTCAACATGGAGACACCAGTCTACACATTCGTATGTTCTAGGGAGAAAGTTAGAGGAACTGCGGCAAACAAACATGATATTTCTGTTTGTATACATGACATTTTATGCACTTGCATAACGAAAAAAACTTTGCTTTTCTCCAAAACCATTTTTACTGTGATTTTCTCGGTCCATTGCATACGAATTCCACCTCGCTTTGTCCGGATATGACTGGATGAAACCAGAAATATCCGGTTGTGTTTTGGCTTACTACAACCCAGATATTGTGAAAGCCTCTGTGTTTATGTTTTCCAGATATTATCAACGGAATTTATGTTTTTGCATGTTATTTATCAGGGAACATTAAATTTTGTGCTGGGAAACACTAATTGGTTCCACATGGAGACACCAGCTCTACACATTCGTATTTTCTAGGGAGAAAGCTAGAGGAACTGCGGCAAACAAACATGATATTTCTGTTTGTATAGATGACATTTTATGCACTTTCCTAAAGAAAAGACTTTGCTTTTCTCCAAAACCATTTTTCCTGTGATATTCTCGATCCATTACATATGAATTCCACCCCACTTTGTCCGGATATGAGTGGATGAAACCAGAAATATCCGGTTGTGTTTTGTCTTACTATATCCCAGATATTGCTACAGCCTCAGTGTCTGTGTTTTCTGGATATTATCGATGGATTTTATTGTTTTGAATGTTTTTATCAGGGAACATTTAATTTTGTACCATAGAAACACTAATTGGTTCCACACGGAGACACCAGCTCTACACATTTGTATTTTCTAGGGAGAAAGCTAGAGGAACTGCGGCAAACAAACATGATATTTCTGTTTGTATAGATGACATTTTATGCACTTTCCTAAGAAAAAGACTTTACTTTTCTCCAAAACCATTTTTACTGTGATTTTCTTGGTGCATTGCATACGAATTCCACCTCACTTTGTCCGGATATGACTGGATGAAACCAGAAATATCCGTTTTCTTTTTTTTGGCTTACTATATCCCAGATATTACTACAGACTCTGTGTTTGTGTTTTCTGGATATTATCAATGGATTATATTGTTTTGAATGTTTTTATCAGGGAACACTTAATTTTGTGCTGGGAAACACTAATTGTTTGCACATGGAGACACCAGTCTACACATTCGTATTTTCTAGGGAGAAAGCTAGAATAACTGCGGTAAACAAACATGATGTTTCTGTTTGTATAGATGACATTTTATGCACTGGCTTAAGGAAAAGACTTTGTTTTACTCCAAAACCATTTTTACTGCGATTTTCCCGGTTCATTGCATACGAATTCCACCAAACTTAGTCCGGATATGACTGGATGAAACCAGAAATATCCGGTTGTGTTTTGGCTAAATCAATCCCAGATATTGCGACGGACTCTGTGTTTGTGTTTTCTGGACATTATCAACGGACTTTATTGTTTTGAATGTTTTTATCAGGGAACATTTAATTTTGTACCGTAGAAACACTAATAGGTTCAACATGGAGACACCAGTCTACACATTCGTATGTTCTAGGGAGAAAGCTAGAGGAACTGCGGCAAACAAACATGATATTTCTGTTTGTATACATGACATTTTATGCACTTGCATAACGAAAAAAACTTTGCTTTTCTCCAAAACCATTTTTACTGTGATTTTCTCGGTCCATTGCATACGAATTCCACCTCGCTTTGTCCGGATATGACTGGATGAAACCAGAAATATCCGGTTGTGTTTTGGCTTACTACAACCCAGATATTGTGAAAGCCTCTGTGTTTATGTTTTCCGGATATTATGAACGGAATTTATGTTTTTGCATGTTATTTATCAGGGAACATTTAATTTTGTGCTGGGAAACACTAATTGGTTCCACATGGAGACACCAGCTCTACACATTCGTATTTTCTAGGGAGAAAGCTAGAGGAACTGTGGCAAACAAGCATGATATTTCTGTTTGTATAGATGACATTTTATGCACTTTCCTAAAGAAAAGACTTTGCTTTTCTCCAAAACCATTTTTCCTGTGATATTCTCGATCCATTACATATGAATTCCACCCCCCTTTGTCCGGATATGACTGGATGAAACCAGAAATATCCGGTTGTGTTTTGTCTTACTATATCCCAGATATTGCTACAGCCTCAGTGTCTGTGTTTTCTGGATATTATCGATGGATTTTATTGTTTTGAATGTTTTTATCAGGGAACCTTTAATTTTGTACCGTAGAAATACAATTTGGTTCCACATGGAGACACCAGGAACACATTCCTATGTTCTAGGGAGAAAGCTTGAGGAACTGCAAATCGATATGATATGTCTGTTTGTATAGATGACATTTTATGCACTTGCGATGGAAAAGACTTTTTGCCTTTCTCTAAAACCATTTTTACTGTGATTTTGTTGGTCCATTGCATACGAATTCCAACCCACTTTGTCCGGATATGACTGGATGAAACCAGAAATATCCGGTTGTGTTTTGGCTTACTACAACCCAGATATTGTGAAAGCCTCTGTGTTTATGTTTTCCGGATATTATCAACGGAATTTATGTTTTTGCATGTTATTTATCAGGGAACATTTAATTTTGTGCTGGGAAACACTAATTGGTTCCACATGGAGACACCAGCTCTACACATTCGTATTTTCTAGGGAGAAAGCTAGAGGAACTGCGGCAAACAAACATGATATTTCTGTTTGTATAGATGACATTTTATGCACTTGCCTGACAAAAGGACTTTGCTTTTCTCCAAAACCATTTTTACGGTGATTTTCTATGTCCATTGCATACGAATTCCACACCACTTTGTCCGGATATGAGTGGATGAAACCAGAAATATCCGATTGTGTTTTGGCTAACTCAATCCCATTATTGCTACAACCTCTCTGTTTGTGTTTTCCGGATATTATCAACGGGCTTTATGGTTTTGAATGTTTTTTATCAGAGAATATTCAATTTTGTGCTGGGAATCACTAATTAATTTCACATGGAGACACCAGCTCTACACATTCGTATTTTCTAGGGAGAAAGCTAGAGGAACTGTGGCAAACAAGCATGATATTTCTGTTTGTATACATGGCATTTTATGCACTTGCCTAACGAAAAGACTTTGCTTTTCTCCAAAACCATTTTTACTGTGATTTTCTCGGTCAATTGCATATGAATTCCACACCACTTTGTCCGGATATGACTGGATGAAACCAGAAATATCCGGTTTTGTTTTGGCTAACTCAATCCGAAATATTTCGAAAGCCTCTCTGTTTGTGTTTTCCGGATATTATCAATGGACTTTTTTTTTTGAATGTTTTTTATCAGGGAACATTTAATCTTGTGCTGGGAAACAGTAGTTGACTCCACATGGATACACCAGATGCACATTCGTATTTTCTAGGGAGGAAGCTAGAGGAACTGTGGCAAACCAACCTGATATTTCTGTTCCTCTTGATGATATTTTATGCACTTGCCTAAAGAAAAGAGTTTGCTTTTCTCAAGAACCATTTTTACGATGATTTTCTCAGACTATTGCATACGAATTCCACACCACTTTGTCTGGATATGACTGGATGAAACCAGAAATATCTGGTTGCGTTTTGGCTAACTCAATCCCAGATATTCCTACAGCCTCTGTGTTTGTGTTTTCTAGATATTATCAACCGACTTTATGGTTTTGAATCTTTTTTATCAGGGAACATTTAATTTTGTACCGTAGAAACACTAACAGGTTCCACATGGAGACACCAGCTCTACACATTTGTATTTTGTAGGTAGAAACCTAGAGGAACTGGGGCAAACAAACATGATATTTCTGTTTGAATAGATGACATTTTATACACTTCCCTAACGAAAAGACTTCGCTTTTCTCCAAAACTATTTTTACTGTGATTTTCTCGGTCCATTACATATGAATTCCACCCCCCTTTGTCCGGATATGACTGGATGAAACCAGAAATATCCGGTTGTGTTTTGTCTTACTATATCCCAGATATTGCTACAGCCTCAGTGTCTGTGTTTTCTGGATATTATCAATGGATTTTATTGTTTTGAATGTTTTTATCAGGGAACCTTTAATTTTGTACCGTAGAAATACAATTTGGTTCCACATGGAGACACCAGGAACACATTCCTATGTTCTAGGGAGAAAGCTTGAGGAACTGCAAATCGATATGATATGTCTGTTTGTATAGATGACATTTTATGCACTTGCGATGGAAAAGACTTTTTGCCTTTCTCTAAAACCATTTTTACTGTGATTTTGTTGGTCCATTGCATACGAATTCCAACCCACTTTGTCCGGATATGACTGGATGAAACCAGAAATATCCGGTTGTGTTTTGGCTTACTACAACCCAGATATTGTGAAAGCCTCTGTGTTTATGTTTTCCGGATATTATCAACGGAATTTATGTTTTTGCATGTTATTTATCAGGGAACATTTAATTTTGTGCTGGGAAACACTAATTGGTTCCACATGGAGACACCAGCTCTACACATTCGTATTTTCTAGGGAGAAAGCTAGAGGAACTGCGGCAAACAAACATGATATTTCTGTTTGTATAGATGACATTTTATGCACTTGCCTGACAAAAGGACTTTGCTTTTCTCCAAAACCATTTTTACTATGATTTTCTCGGTCCATTGCATACGAATTCCACACCACTTTGTCCGGATATGAGTGGATGAAACCAGAAATATCCGATTGTGTTTTGGCTAACTCAATCCCATTATTGCTACAACCTCTCTGTTTGTGTTTTCCGGATATTATCAATGGGCTTTATGGTTTTGAATGTTTTTTATCAGAGAATATTCAATTTTGTGCTGGGAATCACTAATTAATTTCACATGGAGACACCAGCTCTACACATTCGTATTTTCTAGGGAGAAAGCTAGAGGAACTGTGGCAAACAAGCATGATATTTCTGTTTGTATACATGGCATTTTATGCACTTGCCTAACGAAAAGACTTTGCTTTTCTCCAAAACCATTTTTACTGTGATTTTCTCGGTCAATTGCATACGAATTCCACACCACTTTGTCCGGATATGACTGGATGAAACCAGAAATATCCGGTTGTGTTTTGGCTAACTCAATCCGAAATATTTCGAAAGCCTCTCTGTTTGTGTTTTCCGGATATTATCAATGGACTTTTTTTTTTGAATGTTTTTTATCAGGGAACATTTAATCTTGTGCTGGGAAACAGTAGTTGACTCCACATGGATACACCAGATGCACATTTGTATTTTCTAGGGAGGAAGCTAGAGGAACTGTGGCAAACCAACCTGATATTTCTGTTCCTCTTGATGATATTTTATGCACTTGCCTAAAGAAAAGAGTTTGCTTTTCTCAAGAACCATTTTTACGATGATTTTCTCAGACTATTGCATACGAATTCCACACCACTTTGTCTGGATATGACTGGATGAAACCAGAAATATCTGGTTGCGTTTTGGCTAACTCAATCCCAGATATTCCTACAGCCTCTGTGTTTGTGTTTTCTAGATATTATCAACCGACTTTATGGTTTTGAATCTTTTTTATCAGGGAACATTTAATTTTGTACCGTAGAAACACTAACAGGTTCCACATGGAGACACCAGCTCTACACATTTGTATTTTGTAGGTAGAAACCTAGAGGAACTGGGGCAAACAAACATGATATTTCTGTTTGAATAGATGACATTTTATACACTTCCCTAACGAAAAGACTTCGCTTTTCTCCAAAACTATTTTTACTGTGATTTTCTCGGTCCATTGCATACGAATTCCATCCCACTTTGTCCGGATATGAGTGGATTAAACCAGAAATATCCGGTTGTGTTTTGGCTAACTGAATCCGAAATATTTTGAAAGCCTCTGTGTTGGTGTTTTCCGGATATTATCAACGGACTTTATGGATTTGAATGTTTTTTTATCATGGAACATTTAATTTTGTGCTGGGAAACACTAATTGGTTTCACAAGGAGAAACCAGCTCTACACATTCATATTTTCTTAGCAGAAAGCTAGAGGAACTGTGGCAAACAAACATGATATTTCTGTTTGTATACCTGACCTTTATGCACTTGCCTAAAAAAAAGACTTTGCTTTTCTCCAAAACCATTTTTACTTTTATTTTCTCTGTCCATTGCATACGAATTCCACACCACTTTGTCCGGATATGCCTGGATGAAAACTGAAATATACGGTTGTATTTTGGCTAACTAAATCCGAAATATTGAGAAAGCCACTGTGCTTGTAATTTTTGGATATTATCGATGGACTTTATCGTTTTGATTGTTTTTATCAGGAAACATTTAATTTTGTACCGTTTAAACACTAATTAATTCACCATGCAGAAACCAGCTCTACACATTCTTATTTTCTAGGGAGAAAGCTAGAGGAAATGCGGCAAACATGATATTTCTGTTTGTGTAGATGACATTTTATGCACTTTCCTAACGAAAAGACTTCGCTTTTCTCCAAAACCGTTTTTACTGTGATTTTCTGCGTCCTTTGCATACGAATTCCAACCCACTTTGTCCGGATATGACTGGATGAAACCAGAAATATCCGGTTGTGTTTTGGCTTACTACAACCCAGATATTGTGAAAGCTTCTGTATTTGTGTTCTCCGGATATTATGAACGGATTTTATGGTTTTGCATGTTTTTTATCAGGGAACATTTAATTTTGTACCGTAGAAACACTAATTGGTTCCACACGGAGACACCAGCTCTACACATTTTTATTTTCTAGGGAGAAAGCTAGAGGAACTGCGGCAAACAAACATGATATTTCTGTTTGTATAGATGACATTTTATGCACTTTCCTAACAAAAAGACTTTACTTTTCTCCAAAACCATTTTTACTGTGATTTTCTCGGTCCATTGCATACGAATTCCACCTCACTTTGTCCGGATATGACTGGATGAAACCAGAAATATCCGTTTTCTTTTTTTTGGCTTACTATATCCCAGATATTACTACAGACTCTGTGTTTGTGTTTTCTGGATATTATCGATGGATTATATTGTTTTGAATGTTTTTATCAGGGAACACTTAATTTTGTGCTGGGAAACACTAATTGGTTCCACATGGAGACACCAGTCTACACATTCGTATTTTCTAGGGAGAAAGCTAGAATAACTGCGGTAAACAAACATGATGTTTCTGTTTGTATAGATGACATTTTATGCACTGGCTTAAGGAAAAGACTTTGTTTTACTCCAAAACCATTTTTACTGCGATTTTCCCGGTTCATTGCATACGAATTCCACCAAACTTAGTCCGGATATGACTGGATGAAACCAGAAATATCCGGTTGTGTTTTGGCTAACTCAATCCCAGATATTGCGATGGACTCTGTGTTTATGTTTTCTAGACATTATCAACGGACTTTATTGTTTTGAATGTTTTTATCAGGGAACATTTAATTTTGTACCTTAGAAACACTAATAGGTTCAACATGGAGACACCAGTCTACACATTCGTATGTTCTAGGGAGAAAGTTAGAGGAACTGCGGCAAACAAACATGATATTTCTGTTTGTATACATGACATTTTATGCACTTGCATAACGAAAAAAACTTTGCTTTTCTCCAAAACCATTTTTACTGTGATTTTCTCGGTCCATTGCATACGAATTCCACCTCGCTTTGTCCGGATATGACTGGATGAAACCAGAAATATCCGGTTGTGTTTTGGCTTACTACAACCCAGATATTGTGAAAGCCTCTGTGTTTATGTTTTCCGGATATTATCAACGGAATTTATGTTTTTGCATGTTATTTATCAGGGAACATTTAATTTTGTGCTGGGAAACACTAATTGGTTCCACATGGAGACACCAGCTCTACACATTCATATTTTCTAGGGAGAAAGCTAGAGGAACTGCGGCAAACAAACATGATATTTCTGTTTGTATAGATGACATTTTATGCACTTTCCTAAAGAAAAGACTTTGCTTTTCTCCAAAACCATTTTTCCTGTGATATTCTCGATCCATTACATATGAATTCCACCCCACTTTGTCCGGATATGAGTGGATGAAACCAGAAATATCCGGTTGTGTTTTGTCTTACTATATCCCAGATATTGCTACAGCCTCAGTGTCTGTGTTTTCTGGATATTATCGATGGATTTTATTGTTTTGAATGTTTTTATCAGGGAACATTTAATTTTGTACCGTAGAAACACTAATTGGTTCCACATGGAGACACCAGTAACACATTCCTATGTTCTAGGGAGAAAGCTTGAGGAACTGCAAATCGATATGATATGTCTGTTTGTATAGATGACATTTTATGCACTTGCGATGGAAAAGACTTTTTGCCTTTCTCTAAAACCATTTTTACTGTGATTTTGTTGGTCCATTGCATACGAATTCCAACCCACTTTGTCCGGATATGACTGGATGAAACCAGAAATATCCGGTTGTGTTTTGGCTTACTACAACCCAGATATTGTGAAAACCTCTGTGTTTATGTTTTCCGGATATTATCAACGGAATTTATGTTTTTGCATGTTATTTTTCAGGGAACATTTAATTTTGTGCTGGGAAACACTAATTGGTTCCACATGGAGACACCTGCTCTACACATTCGTATTTTCTAGGGAGAAAGCTAGAGGAACTGCGGCAAACAAACATGATATTTCTGTTTGTATAGATGACATTTTATGCACTTGCCTGACAAAAGGACTTTGCTTTTCTCCAAAACCATTTTTACGGTGATTTTCTCGGTCCATTGCATACGAATTCCACACCACTTTGTCCGGATATGAGTGGATAAACCAGAAATATCCGATTGTGTTTTGGCTAACTCAATCCCATTATTGCTACAACCTCTCTGTTTGTGTTTTCCGGATATTATCAACGGGCTTTATGGTTTTGAATGTTTTTTATCAGAGAATATTCAATTTTGTGCTGGGAATCACTAATTAATTTCACATGGAGACACCAGCTCTACACATTCGTATTTTCTAGGGAGAAAGCTAGAGGAACTGTGGCAAACAAGCATGATATTTCTGTTTGTATACATGGCATTTTATGCACTTGCCTAACGAAAAGACTTTGCTTTTCTCCAAAACCATTTTTACTGTGATTTTCTCGGTCAATTGCATACGAATTCCACACCACTTTGTCCGGATATGACTGGATGAAACCAGAAATATCCGGTTGTGTTTTGGCTAACTCAATCCGAAATATTTCGAAAGCCTCTCTGTTTGTGTTTTCCGGATATTATCAATGGACTTTTTTTTTTGAATGTTTTTTATCAGGGAACATTTAATCTTGTGCTGGGAAACAGTAGTTGACTCCACATGGATACACCAGATGCACATTCGTATTTTCTAGGGAGGAAGCTAGAGGAACTGTGGCAAACCAACCTGATATTTCTGTTCCTCTTGATGATATTTTATGCACTTGCCTAAAGAAAAGAGTTTGCTTTTCTCAAGAACCATTTTTACGATGATTTTCTCAGACTATTGCATACGAATTCCACACCACTTTGTCTGGATATGACTGGATGAAACCAGAAATATCTGGTTGCGTTTTGGCTAACTCAATCCCAGATATTCCTACAGCCTCTGAGTTTGTGTTTTCTAGATATTATCAACCGACTTTATGGTTTTGAATCTTTTTTATCAGGGAACATTTAATTTTGTACCGTAGAAACACTAACAGGTTCCACATGGAGACACCAGCTCTACACATTTGTATTTTGTAGGTAGAAACCTAGAGGAACTGGGGCAAACAAACATGATATTTCTGTTTGAATAGATGACATTTTATACACTTCCATAACGAAAAGACTTCGCTTTTCTCCAAAACTATTTTTACTGTGATTTTCTCGGTCCATTGCATACGAATTCCATCCCACTTTGTCCGGATATGAGTGGATTAAACCAGAAATATCCGGTTGTGTTTTGGCTAACTGAATCCGAAATATTTTGAAAGCCTCTGTGTTGGTGTTTTCCGGATATTATCAACGGACTTTATGGATTTGAATGTTTTTTATCATGGAACATTTAATTTTGTGCTGGGAAACACTAATTGGTTTCACAAGGAGAAACCAGCTCTACACATTCATATTTTCTTAGCAGAAAGCTAGAGGAACTGTGGAAAACAAACATGATATTTCTGTTTGTATACCTGACCTTTATGCACTTGCCTAAAAAAAAGACTTTGCTTTTCTCCAAAACCATTTTTACTTTTATTTTCTCTGTCCATTGCATACGAATTCCACACCACTTTGTCCGGATATGCCTGGATGAAAACTGAAATATACGGTTGTATTTTGGCTAACTAAATCCGAAATATTGAGAAAGCCACTGTGCTTGTAATTTTTGGATATTATCGATGGACTTTATCGTTTTGATTGTTTTTATCAGGTAACATTTAATTTTGTACCGTTTAAACACTAATTAATTCACCATGCAGAAACCAGCTCTACACATTCTTATTTTCTAGGGAGAAAGCTAGAGGAAATGCGGCAAACATGATATTTCTGTTTGTGTAGATGACATTTTATGCACTTTCCTAACGAAAAGACTTCGCTTTTCTCCAAAACCGTTTTTACTGTGATTTTCTCCGTCCTTTGCATACGAATTCCAACCCACTTTGTCCGGATATGACTGGATGAAACCAGAAATATCCGGTTGTGTTTTGGATTACTACAACCCAGATATTGTGAAAGCCTCTGTGTTTATGTTTTCCGGATATTATCAACGGAATTTATGTTTTTGCATGTTATTTATCAGGGAACATTTAATTTTGTGCTGGGAAACACTAATTGGTTCCACATGGAGACACCAGCTCTACACATTCGTATTTTCTAGGGAGAAAGCTAGAGGAACTGCGGCAAACAAACATGATATTTCTGTTTGTATAGATGACAGTTTATGCACTTTCCTAAAGAAAAGACTTTGCTTTTCTCCAAAACCATTTTTCCTGTGATATTCTCGATCCATTACATATGAATTCCACCCCACTTTGTCCGGATATGAGTGGATGAAACCAGAAATATCCGGTTGTGTTTTGTCTTACTATATCCCAGATATTGCTACAGCCTCAGTGTCTGTGTTTTCTGGATATTATCGATGGATTTTATTGTTTTGAATGTTTTTATCAGGGAACATTTAATTTTGTACCGTAGAAACACTAATTGGTTCCACATGGAGACACCAGGAACACATTCCTATGTTCTAGGGAGAAAGCGTGAGGAACTGCAAATCGATATGATATGTCTGTTTGTATAGATGACATTTTATGCACTTGCGATGGAAAAGACTTTTTGCCTTTCTCTAAAACCATTTTTACTGTGATTTTGTTGGTCCATTGCATACGAATTCCAACCCACTTTGTCCGGATATGACTGGATGAAACCAGAAATATCCGGTTGTGTTTTGGCTAAATCAATCCCAGATATTGTGAAAGCTTCTGTATTTGTGTTCTCCGGATATTATGAACGGATTTTATGGTTTTGCATGTTTTTTATCAGGGAACATTTAATTTTGTACCTTAGAAACACTAATTGGTTCCACACGGAGACACAAGCTCTACACATTTGTATTTTCTAGGGAGAAAGCTAGAGGAACTGCGGCAAACAAACATGATATTTCTGTTTGTATAGATGACATTTTATGCACTTTCCTAAGAAAAAGACTTTACTTTTCTCCAAAACCATTTTTACTGTGATTTTCTCGGTCCATTGCATACGAATTCCACCTCACTTTGTCCGGATATGACTGGATGAAACCAGAAATATCCGTTTTATTTATTTTTGGCTTACTATATCCCAGATATTACTACAGACTCTGTGTTTGTGTTTTCTGGATATTATCGATGGATTATATTGTTTTGAATGTTTTGATCAGGGAACACTTAATTTTGTGCTGGGAAACACTAATTGGTTCCACATGGAGACACCAGTCTACACATTCGTATTTTCTAGGGAGAAAGCTAGAATAACTGCGGTAAACAAACATGATGTTTCTGTTTGTATAGATGACATTTTATGCACTGGCTTAAGGAAAAGACTTTGTTTTACTCCAAAACCATTTTTACTGCGACTTTCCCCGTTCATTGCATACGAATTCCACCAAACTTAGTCCGGATATGACTGGATGAAACCAGAAATATCCGGTTGTGTTTTGGCTAACTCAATCCCAGATATTGCAACGGACTCTGTGTTTGTGTTTTCTGGACATTATCAACGGACTTTATTGTTTTGAATGTTTTTATCAGGGAACATTTAATTTTGTACCTTAGAAACACTAATAGGTTCAACATGGAGACACCAGTATACACATTCGTATGTTCTAGGGAGAAAGTTAGAGGAACTGCGGCAAACAAACATGATATTTCTGTTTGTATACATGACATTTTATGCACTTGCATAACGAAAAAAACTTTGCTTTTCTCCAAAACCATTTTTACTGTGATTTTCTCGGTCCATTGCATACGAATTCCACCTCGCTTTGTCCGGATATGACTGGATGAAACCAGAAATATCCGGTTGTGTTTTGGCTTACTACAACCCAGATATTGTGAAAGCCTCTGTGTTTATGTTTTCCGGATATTATCAACGGAATTTATGTTTTTGCATGTTATTTATCAGGGAACATTTAATTTTGTGCTGGGAAACACTAATTGGTTCCACATGGAGACACCAGCTCTACACATTCGTATTTTCTAGGGAGAAAGCTAGAGGAACTGCGGCAAACAAACATGATATTTCTGTTTGTATAGATGACAGTTTATGCACTTTCCTAAAGAAAAGACTTTGCTTTTCTCCAAAACCATTTTTCCTGTGATATTCTCGATCCATTACATATGAATTCCACCCCACTTTGTCCAGATATGAGTGGATGAAACCAGAAATATCCGGTTGTGTTTTGTCTTACTATATCCCAGATATTGCTACAGCCTCAGTGTCTGTGTTTTCTGGATATTATCGATGGATTTTATTGTTTTGAATGTTTTTATCAGGGAACATTTAATTTTGTACCGTAGAAACACTAATTGGTTCCACATGGAGACACCAGGAACACATTCCTATGTTCTAGGGAGAAAGCTTGAGGAACTGCAAATCGATATGATATGTCTGTTTGTATAGATGACATTTTATGCACTTGCGATGGAAAAGACTTTTTGCCTTTCTCTAAAACCATTTTTACTGTGATTTTGTTGGTCCATTGCATACGAATTCCAACCCACTTTGTCCGGATATGACTGGATGAAACCAGAAATATCCGGTTCTGTTTTGGCTTACTACAACCCAGATATTGTGAAAGCCTCTGTGTTTATGTTTTCCGGATATTATCAACGGAATTTATGTTTTTGCATGTTATTTATCAGGGAACATTTAATTTTGTGCTGGGAAACACTAATTGGTTCAACATGGAGACACCAGCTCTACACATTCGTATTTTCTAGGGAGAAAGCTAGAGGAACTGCGGCAAACAAACATGATATTTCTGTTTGTATAGATGACAGTTTGTGCACTTTCCTAAAGAAAAGACTTCACTTTTCTCCAAAACCATTTTTACAGTGATTTTCTCGGTCCATTGCATACGAATTCCACACCACTTTGTCCGGATATGAGTGGATGAAACCAGAAATATCCGATTGTGTTTTGGCTAACTCAATCCCATTATTGCTACAACCTCTCTGTTTGTGTTTTCCGGATATTATCAACGGGCTTTATGGTTTTGAATGTTTTTTATCAGAGAATATTCAATTTTGTGCTGGGAATCACTAATTAATTTCACATGGAGACACCAGCTCTACACATTCGTATTTTCTAGGGAGAAAGCTAGAGGAACTGTGGCAAACAAGCATGATATTTCTGTTTGTATACATGGCATTTTATGCACTTGCCTAACGAAAAGACTTTGCTTTTCTCCAAAACCATTTTTACTGTGATTTTCTCGGTCAATTGCATACGAATTCCACACCACTTTGTCCGGATATGACTGGATGAAACCAGAAATATCCGGTTGTGTTTTGGCTAACTCAATCCGAAATATTTCGAAAGCCTCTCTGTTTGTGTTTTCCGGATATTATCAATGGACTTTTTTTTTGAATGTTTTTTATCAGGGAACATTTAATCTTGTGCTGGGAAACAGTAGTTGACTCCACATGGATACACCAGATGCACATTCGTATTTTCTAGGGAGGAAGCTAGAGGAACTCTGGCAAACCAACCTGATATTTCTGTTCCTCTTGATGATATTTTATGCACTTGCCTAAAGAAAAGAGTTTGCTTTTCTCAAGAACCATTTTTACGATGATTTTCTCAGACTATTGCATACGAATTCCACACCACTTTGTCTGGATATGACTGGATGAAACCAGAAATATCTGGTTGCGTTTTGGCTAACTCAATCCCAGATATTCCTACAGCCTCTGTGTTTGTGTTTTCTAGATATTATCAACCGACTTTATGGTTTTGAATCTTTTTTATCAGGGAACATTTAATTTTCTACCGTAGAAACACTAACAGGTTCCACATGGAGACACCAGCTCTACACATTTGTATTTTGTAGGTAGAAACCTAGAGGAACTGGGGCAAACAAACATGATATTTCTGTTTGAATAGATGACATTTTATACACTTCCCTAACGAAAAGACTTCGCTTTTCTCCAAAACTATTTTTACTGTGATTTTCTCGGTCCATTGCATACGAATTCCATCCCACTTTGTCCGGATATGAGTGGATTAAACCAGAAATATCCGGTTGTGTTTTGGCTAACTGAATCCGAAATATTTTGAAAGCCTCTGTGTTGGTGTTTTCCGGATATTATCAACGGACTTTATGGATTTGAATGTTTTTTATCATGGAACATTTAATTTTGTGCTGGGAAACACTAATTGGTTTCACAAGGAGAAACCAGCTCTATACATTCATATTTTCTTAGCAGAAAGCTAGAGGAACTGTGGAAAACAAACATGATATTTCTGTTTGTATACCTGACCTTTATGCACTTGCCTAAAAAAAAGACTTTGCTTTTCTCCAAAACCATTTTTACTTTTATTTTCTCTGTCCATTGCATACGAATTCCACACCACTTTGTCCGGATATGCCTGGATGAAAACTGAAATATACGGTTGTATTTTGGCTAACTAAATCCGAAATATTGAGAAAGCCACTGTGCTTGTAATTTTTGGATATTATCGATGGACTTTATCGTTTTGATTGTTTTTATCAGGTAACATTTAATTTTGTACCGTTTAAACACTAATTAATTCACCATGCAGAAACCAGCTCTACACATTCTTATTTTCTAGGGAGAAAGCTAGAGGAAATGCGGCAAACATGATATTTCTGTTTGTGTAGATGACATTTTATGCACTTTCCTAACGAAAAGACTTCGCTTTTCTCCAAAACCGTTTTTACTGTGATTTTCTCCGTCCTTTGCATACGAATTCCAACCCACTTTGTCCGGATATGACTGGATGAAACCAGAAATATCCGGTTGTGTTTTGGCTTACTACAACCCAGATATTGTGAAAGCTACTGTATTTGTGTTCTCCGGATATTATGAACGGATTTTATGGTTTTGCATGTTTTTTATCAGGGAACATTTAATTTTGTACCGTAGAAACACTAATTGGTTCCACACGGAGACACCAGCTCTACACATTTGTATTTTCTAGGGAGAAAGCTAGAGGAACTGCGGCAAACAAACATGATATTTCTGTTTGTATAGATGACATTTTATGCACTTTCCTAAGAAAAAGACTTTACTTTTCTCCAAAACCATTTTTACTGTGATTTTCTCGGTCCATTGCATACGAATTCCACCTCACTTTGTCCGGATATGACTGGATGAAACCAGAAATATCCGTTTTGTTTTTGTTTTTTTTTTGGCTTACTATATCCCAGATATTACTACAGACTCTGTGTTTGTGTTTTCTGGATATTATCGATGGATTATATTGTTTTGAATGTTTTGATCAGGGAACACTTAATTTTGTGCTGGGAAACACTAATTGGTTCCACATGGAGACACCAGTCTACACATTCGTATTTTCTAGGGAGAAAGCTAGAATAACTGCGGTAAACAAACATGATGTTTCTGTTTGTATAGATGACATTTTATGCACTGGCTTAAGGAAAAGACTTTGTTTTACTCCAAAACCATTTTTACTGCGATTTTCCCGGTCCATTGCATGCGAATTCCACCAAACTTAGTCCGGATATGACTGGATGAAACCAGAAATATCCGGTTGTGTTTTGGCTAACTCAATCCCAGATATTGCAACGGACTCTGTGTTTGTGTTTTCTGGACATTATCAACGGACTTTATTGTTTTGAATGTTTTTATCAGGGAACATTTAATTTTGTACCTTAGAAACACTAATAGGTTCAACATGGAGACACTAGTATACACATTCGTATGTTCTAGGGAGAAAGCTAGAGGAACTGCGGCAAACAAACATGATATTTCTGTTTGTATAGATGACATTTTATGCACTTTCCTAACAAAAAGACTTTACTTTTCTCCAAAACCATTTTTACTGTGATTTTCTCGGTCCATTGCATACGAATTCCACCTCACTTTGTCCGGATATGACTGGATGAAACCAGAAATATCCGTTTTGTTTTTGTTTTTTTTTTGGCTTACTATATCCCAGATATTACTACAGACTCTGTGTTTGTGTTTTCTGGATATTATCGATGGATTATATTGTTTTGAATGTTTTTATCAGGGAACATTTAATTTTGTGCTGGGAAACACTAATTGGTTCCACATGGAGACACCAGTCTACACATTCGTATTTTCTAGGGAGAAAGCTAGAATAACTGCGGTAAACAAACATGATGTTTCTGTTTGTATAGATGACATTTTATGCACTGGCTTAAGGAAAAGACTTTGTTTTACTCCAAAACCATTTTTACTGCGATTTTCCCGGTTCATTGCATACGAATTCCACCAACCTTAGTCCGGATATGACTGGATGAAACCAGAAATATCCGGTTGTGTTTTGGCTAACTCAATCCCAGAAATTGCGACGGACTCTGTGTTTGTGTTTTCTGGACATTATCAACGGACTTTATTGTTTTGAATGTTTTTATCAGGGAACATTTAATTTTGTACCTTAGAAACACTAATAGGTTCAACATGGAGACACCAGTCTACACATTCGTATGTTCTAGGGAGAAAGTTAGAGGAACTGCGGCAAACAAACATGATATTTCTGTTTGTATACATGACATTTTATGCACTTGCATAACGAAAAAAACTTTGCTTTTCTCCAAAACCATTTTTACTGTGATTTTCTCGGTCCATTGCATACGAATTCCCCCTCGCTTTGTCCGGATATGACTGGATGAATCCAGAAATATCCGGTTGTGTTTTGGCTTACTACAACCCAGATATTGTGAAAGCCTCTGTGTTTATGTTTTCCGGATATTATCAACGGAATTTATGTTTTTGCATGTTATTTATCAGGGAACATTTAATTTTGTGCTGGGAAACACTAATTGGTTCCACATGGAGACACCAGCTCTACACATTCGTATTTTCTAGGGAGAAAGCTAGAGGAACTGCGGCAAACAAACATGATATTTCTGTTTGTATAGATGACTTTTATGCACTTTCCTAAAGAAAAGACTTTGCTTTTCTCCAAAACCATTTTTCCTGTGATTTTCTCGATCCATTACATATGAATTCCACCCCACTTTGTCCGGATATGAGTGGATGAAACCAGAATTATCCGGTTGTGTTTTGTCTTACTATATCCCAGATATTGCTACAGCCTCAGTGTCTGTGTTTTCTGGATATTATCGATGGATTTTATTGTTTTGAATGTTTTTATCAGGGAACATTTAATTTTGTACCGTAGAATCACTAATTGGTTCCACATGGAGACACCAGTAACACATTCCTATGTTCTAGGGAGAAAGCTTGAGGAACTGCAAATCGATATGATATGTCTGTTTGTATAGATGACATTTTATGCACTTGCGATGGAAAAGACTTTTTGCCTTTCTCTAAAACCATTTTTACTGTGATTTTGTTGGTCCATTGCCTACGAATTCCAACCCACTTTGTCCGGATATGACTGGATGAAACCAGAAATATCCGGTTGTGTTTTGGCTAACTCAATCCCAGATATTGTGAAAGCTTCTGTATTTGTGTTCTCTGGATATTATGAACGGATTTTATGGTTTTGCATGTTTTTTATCAGGGAACATTTAATTTTGTACCGTAGAAACACTAATTGGTTCCACACGGAGACACCAGCTCTACACATTTGTATTTTCTAGGGAGAAAGCTAGAGGAACTGCGGCAAACAAACATGATATTTCTGTTTGTATACATTACATTTTATGCACTTGCATAACGAAAAAAACTTTGGTTTTCTCCAAAACCATTTTTACTGTGATTTTCTCGGTCCATTGCATACGAATTCCAGCTCACTTTGTCCGGATATGACTGGATGAAACCAGAAATATCCGTTTTGTTTTTGTTTTTTTTTTGGCTTACTATATCCCAGATATTACTACAGACTCTGTGTTTGTGTTTTCTGGATATTATCGATGGATTATATTGTTTTGAATGTTTTTATCAGGGAACATTTAATTTTGTGCTGGGAAACACTAATTGGTTCCACATGGAGACACCAGTAACATATTTGTATATTCTAGGGAGAAAGCTAGAATAACTGCGGTAAACAAACATGATGTTTCTGTTTGTATAGATGACATTTTATGCACTGGCTTAAGGAAAAGACTTTGTTTTACTCCAAAACCATTTTTACTGCGATTTTCCCGGTTCATTGCATACGAATTCCACCAACCTTAGTCCGGATATGACTGGATGAAACCAGAAATATCCGGTTGTGTTTTGGCTAACTCAATCCCAGATATTGCAGCGGACTCTGTGTTTGTGTTTTCTGGACATTATCAACGGACTTTATTGTTTTGAATGTTTTTAGCAGGGAACATTTAATTTTGTACCTTAGAAACACTAATAGGTTCAACATGGAGACACCAGTATACACATTCGTATGTTCTAGGGAGAAAGTTAGAGGAACTGCGGCAAACAAACATGATATTTCTGTTTGTATACATGACATTTTATGCACTTGCATAACGAAAAAAACTTTGCTTTTCTCCAAAACCATTTTTACTGTGATTTTCTCGGTCCATTGCATACGAATTCCACCTCGCTTTGTCCGGATATGACTGGATGAAACCAGAAATATCCGGTTGTGTTTTGGCTTACTACAACCCAGATATTGTGAAAGCCTCTGTGTTTATGTTTTCCGGATATTAACAACGGAATTTATGTTTTTGCATGTTATTTATCAGGGAACATTTAATTTTGTGCTGGGAAACACTAATTGGTTCCACATGGAGACACCAGCTCTACACATTCGTATTTTCTAGGGAGAAAGCTAGAGGAACTGCGGCAAACAAACATGATATTTCTGTTTGTATAGATGACATTTTATGCACTTTCCTAAAGAAAAGACTTTGCTTTTCTCCAAAACCATTTTTCCTGTGATATTCTCGATCCATTACATATGAATTCCACCCCCCTTTGTCCGGATATGAGTGGATGAAACCAGAAATATCCGGTTGTGTTTTGTCTTACTATATCCCAGATATTGCTACAGCCTCAGTGTCTGTGTTTTCTGGATATTATGGATGGATTTTATTGTTTTGAATGTTTTTATCAGGGAACATTTAATTTTGTACCGTAGAAACACTAATTGGTTCCACATGGAGACACCAGGAACACATTCCTATGTTCCAGGGAGAAAGCTTGAGGAACTGCAAATCGATATGATATGTCTGTTTGTATAGATGACATTTTATGCACTTGCGATGGAAAAGACTTTTTGCCTTTCTCTAAAACCATTTTTACTGTGATTTTGTTGGTCCATTGCATACGAATTCCAACCCACTTTGTCCGGATATGACTGGATGAAACCAGAAATATCCGGTTGTGTTTTGGCTAACTCAATCCCAGATATTGTGAAAGCTTCTGTATTTGTGTTCTCCGGATATTATGAACGGATTTTATGGTTTTGCATGTTTTTTTTCAGGGAACATTTAATTTTGTACCGTAGAAACACTAATTGGTTCCACACGGAGACACCAGCTCTACACATTTGTATTTTCTAGGGAGAAAGCTAGAGGAACTGCGGCAAACAAACATGATATTTCTGTTTGTATAGATGACATTTTATGCACTTTCCTAAGAAAAAGACTTTACTTTTCTCCAAAACCATTTTTACTGTGATTTTCTCGGTCCATTGCATACGAATTCCAGCTCACTTTGTCCGGATATGACTGGATGAAACCAGAAATATCCGTTTTCTTTTTTTTTGGCTTACTATATCCCAGATATTACTACAGACTCTGTGTTTGTGTTTTCTGGATATTATCGATGGATTATATTGTTTTGAATGTTTTTATCAGGGAACATTTAATTTTGTGCTGGGAAACACTAATTGGTTCCACATGGAGACACCAGTCTACACATTCGTATTTTCTAGGGAGAAAGCTAGAATAACTGCGGTAAACAAACATGATGTTTCTGTTTGTATAGATGACATTTTATGCACTGGCTTAAGGAAAAGACTTTGTTTTACTCCAAAACCATTTTTACTGCGATTTTCCCGGTTCATTGCATACGAATTCCACCAAACTTAGTCCGGATATGACTGGATGAAACCAGAAATATCCGGTTGTGTTTTGGCTAACTCAATCCCAGATACTGCGACGGACTCTGTGTTTGTGGTTTCTGGACATTATCAACGGACTTTATTGTTTTGAATGTTTTTATCAGGGAACATTTAATTTTGTACCTTAGAAACACTAATAGGTTCAACATGGAGACACCAGTCTACACATTCGTATGTTCTAGGGAGAAAGTTAGAGGAACTGCGGCAAACAAACATGATATTTCTGTTTGTATACATGACATTTTATGCACTTGCATAACGAAAAAAACTTTGCTTTTCTCCAAAACCATTTTTACTGTGATTTTCTCGGTCCATTGCATACGAATTCCACCTCGCTTTGTCCGTATATGACTGGATGAAACCAGAAATATCCGGTTGTGTTTTGGCTTACTACAACCCAGATATTGTGAAAGCCTCTGTGTTTATGTTTTCCGGATACTATCAACGGAATTTATGTTTTTGCATGTTATTTATCAGGGAACATTTAATTTTGTGCTGGGAAACACTAATTGGTTCCACATGGAGACACCAGCTCTACACATTCGTATTTTCTAGGGAGAAAGCTAGAGGAACTGCGGCAAACAAACATGATATTTCTGTTTGTATAGATGACATTTTATGCACTTTCCTAAAGAAAAGACTTTGCTTTTCTCCAAAACCATTTTTCCTGTGATATTCTCGATCCATTACATATGAATTCCACCCCACTTTGTCCGGATATGAGTGGATGAAACCAGAAATATCCGGTTGTGTTTTGTCTTACTATATCCCAGATATTGCTACAGCCTCAGTGTCTGTGTTTTCTGGATATTATGGATGGATTTTATTGTTTTGAATGTTTTTATCAGGGAACATTTAATTTTGTACCGTAGAAACACTAATTGGTTCCACATGGAGACACCAGGAACACATTCCTATGTTCTAGGGAGAAAGCTTGAGGAACTGCAAATCGATATGATATGTCTGTTTGTATAGATGACATTTTATGCACTTGCGATGGAAAAGACTTTTTGCCTTTCTCTAAAACCATTTTTACTGTGATTTTGTTGGTCCATTGCATACGAATTCCAACCCACTTTGTCCGGATATGACTGGATGAAACCAGAAATATCCGGTTGTGTTTTGGCTAACTCAATCCCAGATATTGTGAAAGCTTCTGTATTTGTGTTCTCCGGATATTATGAACGGATTTTATGGTTTTGCATGTTTTTTATCAGGGAACATTTAATTTTGTACCGTAGAAACACTAATTGGTTCCACACGGAGACACCAGCTCTACACATTTGTATTTTCTAGGGAGAAAGGTAGAGGAACTGCGGCAAACAAACATGATATTTCTGTTTGTATAGATGACATTTTATGCACTTTCCTAAGAAAAAGACTTTACTTTTCTCCAAAACCATTTTTACTGTGATTTTCTCGGTCCATTGCATACGAATTCCAGCTCACTTTGTCCGGATATGACTGGATGAAACCAGAAATATCCGTTTTCTTTTTTTTTGGCTTACTATATCCCAGATATTACTACAGACTCTGTGTTTGTGTTTTCTGGATATTATCGATGGATTATATTGTTTTGAATGTTTTTATCAGGGAACATTTAATTTTGTGCTGGGAAACACTAATTGGTTCCACATGGAGACACCAGTCTACACATTCGTATTTTCTAGGGAGAAAGCTAGAATAACTGCGGTAAACAAACATGATGTTTCTGTTTGTATAGATGACATTTTATGCACTGGCTTAAGGAAAAGACTTTGTTTTACTCCAAAACCATTTTTACTGCGATTTTCCCGGTTCATTGCATACGAATTCCACCAAACTTAGTCCGGATATGACTGGATGAAACCAGAAATATCCGGTTGTGTTTTGGCTAACTCAATCCCAGATATTGCGACGGACTCTGTGTTTGTGGTTTCTGGACATTATCAACGGACTTTATTGTTTTGAATGTTTTTATCAGGGAACATTTAATTTTGTACCTTAGAAACACTAATAGGTTCAACATGGAGACACCAGTCTACACATTCGTATGTTCTAGGGAGAAAGTTAGAGGAACTGCGGCAAACAAACATGATATTTCTGTTTGTATACATGACATTTTATGCACTTGCATAATGAAAAAAACTTTGCTTTTCTCCAAAACCATTTTTACTGTGATTTTCTCGGTCCATTGCATACGAATTCCACCTCGCTTTGTCCGGATATGACTGGATGAAACCAGAAATATCCGGTTGTGTTTTGGCTTACTACAACCCAGATATTGTGAAAGCCTCTGTGTTTATGTTTTCTGGATACTATCAACGGAATTTATGTTTTTGCATGTTATTTATCAGGGAACATTTAATTTTGTGCTGGGAAACACTAATTGGTTCCACATGGAGACACCAGCTCTACACATTCGTATTTTCTAGGGAGAAAGCTAGAGGAACTGCGGCAAACAAACATGATATTTCTGTTTGTATAGATGACATTTTATGCACTTTCCTAAAGAAAAGACTTTGCTTTTCTCCAAAACCATTTTTCCTGTGACATTCTCGATCCATTACATATGAATTCCACCCCACTTTGTCCGGATATGAGTGGATGAAACCAGAAATATCCGGTTGTGTTTTGTCTTACTATATCCCAGATATTGCTACAGCCTCAGTGTCTGTGTTTTCTGGATATTATCGATGGATTTTATTGTTTTGAATGTTTTTATCAGGGAACATTTAATTTTGTACCGTAGAAACACTAATTGGTTCCACATGGAGACACCAGTAACACATTCCTATGTTCTAGGGAGAAAGCTTGAGGAACTGCAAATCGATATGATATGTCTGTTTGTATAGATGACATTTTATGCACTTGCGATGGAAAAGACTTTTTGCCTTTCTCTAAAACCATTTTTACTGTGATTTTGTTGGTCCATTGCATACGAATTCCAACCCACTTTGTCCGGATATGACTGGATGAAACCAGAAATATCCGGTTGTGTTTTGGCTAACTCAATCCCAGATATTGTGAAAGCTTCTGTATTTGTGTTCTCCGGATATTATGAACGGATTTTATGGTTTTACATATTTTTTATCAGGGAATATTTAATTTTGTACCGTAGAAACACTAATTGGTTCCACACGGAGACACCAGCTCTACACATTTGTATTTTCTAGGGAGAAAGCTAGAGGAACTGTGGCAAACAAACATGATATTTCTGTTTGTATAGATGACATTTTATGCACTTTCCTAACAAAAAGACTTTACTTTTCTCCAAAACCATTTTTACTGTGATTTTCTCGGTCCATTGCATACGAATTCCATCTCACTTTGTCCGGATATGAGTGGATGAAACCAGAAATATCCGTTTTCTTTTTTTTTTTTTTTTTGGCTTACTATATCCCAGATATTACTACAGACTCTGTGTTTGTGTTTTCTGGATATTATCGATGGATTATATTGTTTTGAATGTTTTTATCAGGGAACATTTAATTTTGTGCTGGGAAACACTAATTGGTTCCACATGGAGACACCAGTCTACACATTCGTATTTTCTAGGGAGAAAGCTAGAATAACTGCGGTAAACAAACATGATGTTTCTGTTTGTATAGATGACATTTTATGCACTGGCTTAAGGAAAAGACTTTGTTTTACTCCAAAACCATTTTTACTGCGATTTTCCCGGTTCATTGCATACGAATTCCACCAAACTTAGTCCGGATATGACTGGATGAAACCAGAAATATCCGGTTGTGTTTTGGCTAACTCAATCCCAGATATTGCGACGGACTCTGTGTTTGTGGTTTCTGGACATTATCAACGGACTTTATTGTTTTGAATGTTTTTATCAGGGAACATTTAATTTTGTACCTTAGAAACACTAATAGGTTCAACATGGAGACACCAGTCTACACATTCGTATGTTCTAGGGAGAAAGTTAGAGGAACTGCGGCAAACAAACATGATATTTCTGTTTGTATACATGACATTTTATGCACTTGCATAATGAAAAAAACTTTGCTTTTCTCCAAAACCATTTTTACTGTGATTTTCTCGGTCCATTGCATACGAATTCCACCTCGCTTTGTCCGGATATGACTGGATGAAACCAGAAATATCCGGTTGTGTTTTGGCTTACTACAACCCAGATATTGTGAAAGCCTCTGTGTTTATGTTTTCCGGATACTATCAACGGAATTTATGTTTTTGCATGTTATTTATCAGGGAACATTTAATTTTGTGCTGGGAAACACTAATTGGTTCCACATGGAGACACCAGCTCTACACATTCGTATTTTCTAGGGAGAAAGCTAGAGGAACTGCGGCAAACAAACATGATATTTCTGTTTGTATAGATGACATTTTATGTACTTTCCTAAAGAAAAGACTTTGCTTTTCTCCAAAACCATTTTTCCTGTGATATTCTCGATCCATTACATATGAATTCCACCCCACTTTGTCCGGATATGAGTGGATGAAACCAGAAATATCCGGTTGTGTTTTGTCTTACTATATCCCAGATATTGCTATAGCCTCAGTGTCTGTGTTTTCTGGATATTATCGATGGATTTTATTGTTTTGAATGTTTTTATCAGGGAACATTTAATTTTGTACCGTAGAAACACTAATTGGTTCCACATGGAGACACCAGTAACACATTCCTATGTTCTAGGGAGAAAGCTTGAGGAACTGCAAATCGATATGATATGTCTGTTTGTATAGATGACATTTTATGCACTTGCGATGGAAAAGACTTTTTGCCTTTCTCTAAAACCATTTTTACTGTGATTTTGTTGGTCCATTGCATATGAATTCCAACCCACTTTGTCCGGATATGACTGGATGAAACCAGAAATATCCGGTTGTGTTTTGGCTAACTCAATCCCAGATATTGTGAAAGCTTCTGTATTTGTGTTCTCCGGATATTATGAACGGATTTTATGGTTTTGCATGTTTTTTATCAGGGAACATTTAATTTTGTACCATAGAAACACTAATTGGTTCCACACGGAGACACCAGCTCTACACATTTGTATTTTCTAGGGAGAAAGCTAGAGGAAAAGCGGGAAACAAACATGATATTTCTGTTTGTATAGATGACATTTTATGCACTTTCCTAACAAAAAGACTTTACTTTTCTCCAAAACCATTTTTACTGTGATTTTCTCGGTCCATTGCATACGAATTCCACCTCACTTTGTCCGGATATGAGTGGATGAAACCAGAAATATCCGTTTTCTTTTTTTTTGGCTTACTATATCCCAGATATTACTACAGACTCTGTGTTTGTGTTTTCTGGATATTATCGATGGATTATATTGTTTTGAATGTTTTTATCAGGGAACATTTAATTTTGTGCTGGGAAACACTAATTGGTTCCACATGGAGACACCAGTCTACACATTCGTATTTTCTAGGGAGAAAGCTAGAATAACTGCGGTAAACAAACATGATGTTTCTGTTTGTATAGATGACATTTTATGCACTGGCTTAAGGAAAAGACTTTGTTTTACTCCAAAACCATTTTTACTGCGATTTTCCCGGTTCATTGCATACGAATTCCACCAAACTTAGTCCGGATATGACTGGATGAAACCAGAAATATCCGGTTGTGTTTTTGCTAACTCAATCCCAGATATTGCGACGGACTCTGTGTTTGTGTTTTCTGGACATTATCAACGGACTTTATTGTTTTGAATGTTTTTATCAGGGAACATTTAATTTTGTACCTTAGAAACACTAATAGGTTCAACATGGAGACACCAGTCTACACATTCGTATGTTCTAGGGAGAAAGTTAGAGGAACTGCGGCAAACAAACATGATATTTCTGTTTGTATACATGGCATTTTATGCACTTGCATAACGAAAAAAACTTTGCTTTTCTCCAAAACCATTTTTACTGTGATTTTCTCGGTCCATTGCATACGAATTCCACCTCGCTTTGTCCGGATATGACTGGATGAAACCAGAAATATCCGGTTGTGTTTTAGCTTACTACAACCCAGATATTGTGAAAGCCTCTGTGTTTATGTTTTCCGGATACTATCAACGGAATTTATGTTTTTGCATGTTATTTATCAGGGAACATTTAATTTTGTGCTGGGAAACACTAATTGGTTCCACATGGAGACACCAGCTCTACACATTCGTATTTTCTAGGGAGAAAGCTAGAGGAACTGCGGCAAACAAACATGATATTTCTGTTTGTATAGATGACATTTTATGCACTTTCCTAAAGAAAAGACTTTGCTTTTCTCCAAAACCATTTTTCCTGTGATATTCTCGATCCATTACATATGAATTCCACCCCACTTTGTCCGGATATGAGTGGATGAAACCAGAAATATCCGGTTGTGTTTTGTCTTACTATATCCCAGATATTGCTACAGCCTCAGTGTCTGTGTTTTCTGGATATTATCGATGGATTTTATTGTTTTGAATGTTTTTATCAGGGAACATTTAATTTTGTACCGTAGAAACACTAATTGGTTCCACATGGAGACACCAGTAACACATTCCTATGTTCTAGGGAGAAAGCTTGAGGAACTGCAAATCGATATGATATGTCTGTTTGTATAGATGACATTTTATGCACTTGCGATGGAAAAGACTTTTTGCCTTTCTCTAAAACCATTTTTACTGTGATTTTGTTGGTCCATTGCATATGAATTCCAACCCACTTTGTCCGGATATGACTGGATGAAACCAGAAATATCCGGTTGTGTTTTGGCTAACTCAATCCCAGATATTGTGAAAGCTTCTGTATTTGTGTTCTCCGGATATTATGAACGGATTTTATGGTTTTGCATGTTTTTTATCAGGGAACATTTAATTTTGTACCATAGAAACACTAATTGGTTCCACACGGAGACACCAGCTCTACACATTTGTATTTTCTATGGAGAAAGCTAGAGGAAAAGCGGGAAACAAACATGATATTTCTGTTTGTATAGATGACATTTTATGCACTTTCCTAACAAAAAGACTTTACTTTTCTCCAAAACCATTTTTACTGTGATTTTCTCGGTCCATTGCATACGAATTCCACCTCACTTTGTCCGGATATGAGTGGATGAAACCAGAAATATCCGTTTTCTTTTTTTTTGGCTTACTATATCCCAGATATTACTACAGACTCTGTGTTTGTGTTTTCTGGATATTATCGATGGATTATATTGTTTTGAATGTTTTTATCAGGGAACATTTAATTTTGTGCTGGGAAACACTAATTGGTTCCACATGGAGACACCAGTCTACACATTCGTATTTTCTAGGGAGAAAGCTAGAATAACTGCGGTAAACAAACATGATGTTTCTGTTTGTATAGATGAGATTTTATGCACTGGCTTAAGGAAAAGACTTTGTTTTACTCCAAAACCATTTTTACTGCGATTTTCCCGGTTCATTGCATACGAATTCCACCAAACTTAGTCCGGATATGACTGGATGAAACCAGAAATATCCGGTTGTGTTTTTGCTAACTCAATCCCAGATATTGCGACGGACTCTGTGTTTGTGTTTTCTGGACATTATCAACGGACTTTATTGTTTTGAATGTTTTTATCAGGGAACATTTAATTTTGTACCTTAGAAACACTAATAGGTTCAACATGGAGACACCAGTCTACACATTCGTATGTTCTAGGGAGAAAGTTAGAGGAACTGCGGCAAACAAACATGATATTTCTGTTTGTATACATGGCATTTTATGCACTTGCATAACGAAAAAAACTTTGCTTTTCTCCAAAACCATTTTTACTGTGATTTTCTCGGTCCATTGCATACGAATTCCACCTCGCTTTGTCCGGATATGACTGGATGAAACCAGAAATATCCGGTTGTGTTTTAGCTTACTACAACCCAGATATTGTGAAAGCCTCTGTGTTTATGTTTTCCAGATACTATCAACGGAATTTATGTTTTTGCATGTTATTTATCAGGGAACATTTAATTTTGTGCTGGGAAACACTAATTGGTTCCACATGGAGACACCAGCTCTACACATTCGTATTTTCTAGGGAGAAAGCTAGAGGAACTGCGGCAAACAAACATGATATTTCTGTTTGTATAGATGACATTTTATGCACTTTCCTAAAGAAAAGACTTTGCTTTTCTCCAAAACCATTTTTCCTGTGATATTCTCGATCCATTACATATGAATTCCACCCCACTTTGTCCGGATATGAGTGGATGAAACCAGAAATATCCGGTTGTGTTTTGTCTTACTATATCCCAGATATTGCTACAGCCTCAGTGTCTGTGTTTTCTGGATATTATCGATGGATTTTATTGTTTTGAATGTTTTTATCAGGGAACATTTAATTTTGTACCGTAGAAACACTAATTGGTTCCACATGGAGACACCAGTAACACATTCCTATGTTCTAGGGAGAAAGCTTGAGGAACTGCAAATCGATATGATATGTCTGTTTGTATAGATGACATTTTATGCACTTGCGATGGAAAAGACTTTTTGCCTTTCTCTAAAACCATTTTTACTGTGATTTTGTTGGTCCATTGCATACGAATTCCAACCCACTTTGTCTGGATATGACTGGATGAAACCAGAAATATCCGGTTGTGTTTTGGCTAACTCAATCCCAGATATTGTGAAAGCTTCTGTATTTGTGTTCTCCGGATATTATGAATGGATTTTATGGTTTTGCATGTTTTTTATCAGGGAACATTTAATTTTGTACCGTAGAAACACTAATTGGTTCCACACGGAGACACCAGCTCTACACATTTGTATTTTCTAGGGAGAAAGCTAGAGGAACTGCGGCAAACAAACATGATATTTCTGTTTGTATAGATGACATTTTATGCACTTTCCTAAGAAAAAGACTTTACTTTTCTCCAAAACCATTTTTACTGTGATTTTCTCGGTCCATTGCATACGAATTCCAGCTCACTTTGTCCGGATATGACTGGATGAAACCAGAAATATCCGTTTTCTTTTTTTTTGGCTTACTATATCCCAGATATTACTACAGACTCTGTGTTTGTGTTTTCTGGATATTATCGATGGATTATATTGTTTTGAATGTTTTTATCAGGGAACATTTAATTTTGTGCTGGGAAACACTAATTGGTTCCACATGGAGACACCAGTCTACACATTCGTATTTTCTAGGGAGAAAGCTAGAATAACTGCGGTAAACAAACATGATGTTTCTGTTTGTATAGATGACATTTTATGCACTGGCTTAAGGAAAAGACTTTGTTTTACTCCAAAACCATTTTTACTGCGATTTTCCCGGTACATTGCATACGAATTCCACCAAACTTAGTCCGGATATGACTGGATGAAACCAGAAATATCCGGTTGTGTTTTGGCTAACTCAATCCCAGATATTGCGACGGACTCTGTGTTTGTGTTTTCTGGACATTATCAACGGACTTTATTGTTTTGAATGTTTTTATCAGGGAACATTTAATTTTGTACCTTAGAAACACTAATAGGTTCAACATGGAGACACCAGTCTACACATTCGTATGTTCTAGGGAGAAAGTTAGAGGAACTGCGGCAAACAAACATGATATTTCAGTTTGTATACATGACATTTTATGCACTTGCATAACGAAAAGAACTTTGCTTTTCTCCAAAACCATTTTTACTGTGATTTTCTCGGTCCATTGCATACGAATTCCACCTCGCTTTGTCCGGATATGACTGGATGAAACCAGAAATATCCGGTTGTGTTTTGGCTTACTACAACCCAGATATTGTGAAAGCCTCTGTGTTTATGTTTTCCGGATACTATCAACGGAATTTATGTTTTTGCATGTTATTTATCAGGGAACATTTAATTTTGTGCTGGGAAACACTAATTGGTTCCACATGGAGACACCAGCTCTACACATTCGTATTTTCTAGGGAGAAAGCTAGAGGAACTGCGGCAAACAAACATGATATTTCTGTTTGTATAGATGACATTTTATGCACTTTCCTAAAGAAAAGACTTTGCTTTTCTCCAAAACCATTTTTCCTGTGATATTCTCGATCCATTACATATGAATTCCACCCCACTTTGTCCGGATATGAGTGGATGAAACCAGAAATATCCGGTTGTGTTTTGTCTTACTATATCCCAGATATTGCTACAGCCTCAGTGTCTGTGTTTTCTGGATATTATCGATGGATTTTATTGTTTTGAATGTTTTTATCAGGGAACATTTAATTTTGTACCGTAGAAACACTAATTGGTTCCACATGGAGACACCAGTAACACATTCCTATGTTCTAGGGAGAAAGCTTGAGGAACTGCAAATCGATATGATATGTCTGTTTGTATAGATGACATTTTATGCACTTGCGATGGAAAAGACTTTTTGCCTTTCTCTAAAACCATTTTTACTGTGATTTTGTTGGTCCATTGCATACGAATTCCAACCCACTTTGTCCGGATATGACTGGATGAAACCAGAAATATCCGGTTGTGTTTTGGCTAACTCAATCCCAGATATTGTGAAAGCTTCTGTATTTGTGTTCTCCGGATATTATGAACGGATTTTATGGTTTTGCATGTTTTTTTTCAGGGAACATTTAATTTTGTACCGTAGAAACACTAATTGGTTCCACACGGAGACACCAGCTCTACACATTTGTATTTTCTAGGGAGAAAGCTAGAGGAACTGCGGCAAACAAACATGATATTTCTGTTTGTATAGATGACATTTTATGCACTGGCTTAAGGAAAAGACTTTGTTTTACTCCAAAACCATTTTTACTGCGATTTTCCCGGTTCATTGCATACGAATCCCACCAAACTTAGTCCGGATATGACTGGATGAAACCAGAAATATCCAGTTGTGTTTTGGCTAACTCAATCCCAGATATTGCGACGGACTCTGTGTTTGTGTTTTCTGGACATTATCAATGGACTTTATTGTTTTGAATGTTTTTATCAGGGAACATTTAATTTTGTACCGTAGAAACACTAATTGGTTCCACATGGAGACACCAGTAACACATTCCTATGTTCTAGGGAGAAAGCTTGAGGAACTGCAAATCGATATGATATGTCTGTTTGTATAGATGACATTTTATGCACTTGCGATGGAAAAGACTTTTTGCCTTTCTCTAAAACCATTTTTACTGTGATTTTGTTGGTCCATTGCATACGAATTCCAACCCACTTTGTCCGGATATGACTGGATGAAACCAGAAATATCCGGTTGTGTTTTGGCTAACTCAATCCCAGATATTGTGAAAGCTTCTGTATTTGTGTTCTCCGGATATTATGAACGGATTTTATGGTTTTGCATGTTTTTTATCAGGGAACATTTAATTTTGTACCGTAGAAACACTAATTGGTTCCACACGGAGACACCAGCTCTACACATTTGTATTTTCTAGGGAGAAAGCTAGAGGAACTGCGGCAAACAAACATGATATTTCTGTTTGTATAGATGACATTTTATGCACTTTCCTAAGAAAAAGACTTTACTTTTCTCCAAAACCATTTTTACTGTGATGTTCTCGGTCCATTGCATACGAATTCCACCTCACTTTGTCCGGATATGAGTGGATGAAACCAGAAATATCCGTTTTCTTTTTTTTTTTTGGCTTACTATATCCCAGATATTACTACAGACTCTGTGTTTGTGTTTTCTGGATATTATCGATGGATTATATTGTTTTGAATGTTTTTATCAGGGAACATTTAATTTTGTGCTGGGAAACACTAATTGGTTCCACATGGAGACACCAGTCTACACATTCGTATTTTCTAGGGAGAAAGCTAGAATAACTGCGGTAAACAAACATGATGTTTCTGTTTGTATAGATGACATTTTATGCACTGGCTTAAGGAAAAGACTTTGTTTTACTCCAAAACCATTTTTACTGCGATTTTCCCGGTTCATTGCATACGAATCCCACCAAACTTAGTCCGGATATGACTGGATGAAACCAGAAATATCCGGTTGTGTTTTGGCTAACTCAATCCCAGATATTGCGACGGACTCTGTGTTTGTGTTTTCTGGACATTATCAACGGACTTTATTGTTTTGAATGTTTTTATCAGGGAACATTTAATTTTGTACCTTAGAAACACTAATAGGTTCAACATGGAGACACCAGTCTACACATTCGTATGTTCTAGGGAGAAAGTTAGAGGAACTGTGGCAAACAAACATGATATTTCTGTTTGTATACATGACATTTTATGCACTTGCATAATGAAAAAAACTTTGCTTTTCTCCAAAACCATTTTTACTGTGATTTTCTCGGTCCATTGCATACGAATTCCACCTCGCTTTGTCCGGATATGACTGGATGAAACCAGAAATATCCGGTTGTGTTTTGGCTTACTACAACCCAGATATTGTGAAAGCCTCTGTGTTTATGTTTTCCGGATGCTATCAACGGAATTTATGTTTTTGCATGTTATTTATCAGGGAACATTTAATTTTGTGCTGGGAAACACTAATTGGTTCCACATGGAGACACCAGCTCTACACATTCGTATTTTCTAGGGAGAAAGCTAGAGGAACTGCAGCAAACAAACATGATATTTCTGTTTGTATAGATGACATTTTATGCACTTTCCTAAAGAAAAGACTTTGCTTTTCTCCAAAACCATTTTTCCTGTGATATTCTCGATCCATTACATATGAATTCCACCCCACTTTGTCCGGATATGAGTGGATGAAACCAGAAATATCCGGTTGTGTTTTGTCTTACTATATCCCAGATATTGCTAGAGCCTCAGTGTCTGTGTTTTCTGGATATTATCGATGGATTTTATTGTTTTGAATGTTTTTATCAGGGAACATTTAATTTTGTACCGTAGAAACACTAATTGGTTCCACATGGAGACACCAGTAACACATTCCTATGTTCTAGGGAGAAAGCTTGAGGAACTGCAAATCGATATGATATGTCTGTTTGTATAGATGACATTTTATGCACTTGCGATGGAAAAGACTTTTTGCCTTTCTCTAAAACCATTTTTACTGTGATTTTGTTGGTCCATTGCATACGAATTCCAACCCACTTTGTCCGGATATGACTGGATGAAACCAGAAATATCCGGTTGTGTTTTGGCTAACTCAATCCCAGATATTGTGAAAGCTTCTGTATTTGTGTTCTCCGGATATTATGAACGGATTTTATGGTTTTGCATGTTTTTTATCAGGGAACATTTAATTTTGTACCGTAGAAACACTAATTGGTTCCACACGGAGACACCAGCTCTACACATTTGTATTTTCTAGGGAGAAAGCTAGAGGAACTGCGGCAAACAAACATGATATTTCTGTTTGTATAGATGACATTTTATGCACTTTCCTAAGAAAAAGACTTTACTTTTCTCCAAAACCATTTTTACTGTGATTTTCTCGGTCCATTGCATACGAATTCCACCTCACTTTGTCCGGATATGACTGGATGAAACCAGAAATATCCGTTTTCTTTTTTTTTTTTTTTGGCTTACTATATCCCAGATATTACTACAGACTCTGTGTTTGTGTTTTCTGGATATTATCGATGGATTATATTGTTTTGAATGTTTTTATCAGGGAACATTTAATTTTGTGCTGGGAAACACTAATTGGTTCCACATGGAGACACCAGTCTACACATTCGTATTTTCTAGGGAGAAAGCTAGAATAACTGCGGTAAACAAACATGATGTTTCTGTTTGTATAGATGACATTTTATGCACTGGCTTAAGGAAAAGACTTTGTTTTACTCCAAAACCATTTTTACTGCGATTTTCCCGGTTCATTGCATACGAATCCCACCAAACTTAGTCCGGATATGACTGGATGAAACCAGAAATATCCGGTTGTGTTTTGGCTAACTCAATCCCAGATATTGCGACGGACTCTGTGTTTGTGTTTTCTGGACATTATCAACGGACTTTATTGTTTTGAATGTTTTTATCAGGGAACATTTAATTTTGTACCTTAGAAACACTAATAGGTTCAACATGGAGACACCAGTCTACACATTCGTATGTTCTAGGGAGAAAGTTAGAGGAACTGTGGCAAACAAACATGATATTTCTGTTTGTATACATGACATTTTATGCACTTGCATAATGAAAAAACTTTGCTTTTCTCCAAAACCATTTTTACTGTGATTTTCTCGGTCCATTGCATACGAATTCCACCTCGCTTTGTCCAGTATGACTGGATGAAACCAGAAATATCCGGTTGTGTTTTGGCTTACTACAACCCAGATATTGTGAAAGCCTCTGTGTTTATGTTTTCCGGATACTATCAACGGAATTTATGTTTTTGCATGTTATTTATCAGGGAACATTTAATTTTGTGCTGGGAAACACTAATTGGTTCCACATGGAGACACCAGCTCTACACATTCGTATGTTCTAGGGAGAAAGCTAGAGGAACTGCGGCAAACAAACATGATATTTCTGTTTGTATAGATGACATTTTATGCACTTTCCTAAAGAAAAGACTTTGCTTTTCTCCAAAACCATTTTTCCTGTGATATTCTCGATCCATTACATATGAATTCCACCCCCCCTTTGTCCGGATATGAGTGGATGAAACCAGAAATATCCGGTTGTGTTTTGTCTTACTATATCCCAGATATTGCTACAGCCTCAGTGTCTGTGTTTTCTGGATATTATCGATGGATTTTATTGTTTTGAATGTTTTTATCAGGGAACATTTAATTTTGTACCGTAGAAACACTAATTGGTTCCACATGGAGACACCAGTAACACATTCCTATGTTCTAGGGAGAAAGCTTGAGGAACTGCAAATCGATATGATATGTCTGTTTGTATAGATGACATTTTATGCACTTGCGATGGAAAAGACTTTTTGCCTTTCTCTAAAACCATTTTTACTGTGATTTTGTTGGTCCATTGCATACGAATTCCAACCCACTTTGTCCGGATATGACTGGATGAAACCAGAAATATCCGGTTGTGTTTTGGCTAACTCAATCCCAGATATTGTGAAAGCTTCTGTATTTGTGTTCTCCGGATATTATGAACGGATTTTATGGTTTTGCATGTTTTTTATCAGGGAACATTTAATTTTGTACCGTAGAAACACTAATTGGTTCCACACGGAGACACCAGCTCTACACATTTGTATTTTCTAGGGAGAAAGCTAGAGGAACTGCGGCAAACAAACATGATATTTCTGTTTGTATAGATGACATTTTATGCACTTTCCTAAGAAAAAGACTTTACTTTTCTCCAAAACCATTTTTACTGTGATTTTCTCGGTCCATTGCATACGAATTCCACCTCACTTTGTCCGGATATGACTGGATGAAACCAGAAATATCCGTTTTCTTTTTTTTTGGCTTACTATATCCCAGATATTACTACAGACTCTGTGTTTGTGTTTTCTGGATATTATCGATGGATTATATTGTTTTGAATGTTTTTATCAGGGAACATTTAATTTTGTGCTGGGAAACACTAATTGGTTCCACATGGAGACACCAGTCTACACATTCGTATTTTCTAGGGAGAAAGCTAGAATAACTGCGGTAAACAAACATGATGTTTCTGTTTGTATAGATGACATTTTATGCACTGGCTTAAGGAAAAGACTTTGTTTTACTCCAAAACCATTTTTACTGCGATTTTCCCGGTTCATTGCATACGAATCCCACCAAACTTAGTCCGGATATGACTGGATGAAACCAGAAATATCCGGTTGTGTTTTGGCTAACTCAATCCCAGATATTGCGACGGACTCTGTGTTTGTGTTTTCTGGACATTATCAACGGACTTTATTGTTTTGAATGTTTTTATCAGGGAACATTTAATTTTGTACCTTAGAAACACTAATAGGTTCAACATGGAGACACCAGTCTACACATTCGTATGTTCTAGGGAGAAAGTTAGAGGAACTGTGGCAAACAAACATGATATTTCTGTTTGTATACATGACATTTTATGCACTTGCATAATGAAAAAACTTTGCTTTTCTCCAAAACCATTTTTACTGTGATTTTCTCGGTCCATTGCATACGAATTCCACCTCGCTTTGTCCAGTATGACTGGATGAAACCAGAAATATCCGGTTGTGTTTTGGCTTACTACAACCCAGATATTGTGAAAGCCTCTGTGTTTATGTTTTCCGGATACTATCAACGGAATTTATGTTTTTGCATGTTATTTATCAGGGAACATTTAATTTTGTGCTGGGAAACACTAATTGGTTCCACATGGAGACACCAGCTCTACACATTCGTATGTTCTAGGGAGAAAGCTAGAGGAACTGCGGCAAACAAACATGATATTTCTGTTTGTATAGATGACATTTTATGCACTTTCCTAAAGAAAAGACTTTGCTTTTCTCCAAAACCATTTTTCCTGTGATATTCTCGATCCATTACATATGAATTCCACCCCCCCTTTGTCCGGATATGAGTGGATGAAACCAGAAATATCCGGTTGTGTTTTGTCTTACTATATCCCAGATATTGCTACAGCCTCAGTGTCTGTGTTTTCTGGATATTATCGATGGATTTTATTGTTTTGAATGTTTTTATCAGGGAACATTTAATTTTGTACCGTAGAAACACTAATTGGTTCCACATGGAGACACCAGTAACACATTCCTATGTTCTAGGGAGAAAGCTTGAGGAACTGCAAATCGATATGATATGTCTGTTTGTATAGATGACATTTTATGCACTTGCGATGGAAAAGACTTTTTGCCTTTCTCTAAAACCATTTTTACTGTGATTTTGTTGGTCAATTGCATACGAATTCCAACCCACTTTGTCCGGATATGACTGGATGAAACCAGAAATATCCGGTTGTGTTTTGGCTAACTCAATCCCAGATATTGTGAAAGCTTCTGTATTTGTGTTCTCCGGATATTATGAACGGATTTTATGGTTTTGCATGTTTTTTATCAGGGAACATTTAATTTTGTACCGTAGAAACACTAATTGGTTCCACACGGAGACACCAGCTCTACACATTTGTATTTTCTAGGGAGAAAGCTAGAGGAACTGCGGCAAACAAACATGATATTTCTGTTTGTATAGATGACATTTTATGCACTTTCCTAAGAAAAAGACTTTACTTTTCTCCAAAACCATTTTTACTGTGATTTTCTCGGTCCATTGCATACGAATTCCACCTCACTTTGTCCGGATATGACTGGATGAAACCAGAAATATCCGTTTTCTTTTTTTTTGGCTTACTATATCCCAGATATTACTACAGACTCTGTGTTTGTGTTTTCTGGATATTATCGATGGATTATATTGTTTTGAATGTTTTTATCAGGGAACATTTAATTTTGTGCTGGGAAACACTAATTGGTTCCACATGGAGACACCAGTCTACACATTCGTATGTTCTAGGGAGAAAGTTAGAATAACTGCGGTAAACAAACATGATGTTTCTGTTTGTATAGATGACATTTTATGCACTGGCTTAAGGAAAAGACTTTGTTTTACTCCAAAACCATTTTTACTGCGATTTTCCCGGTTCATTGCATATGAATCCCACCAAACTTAGTCCGGATATGACTGGATGAAACCAGAAATATCCGGTTGTGTTTTGGCTAACTCAATCCCAGATATTGCGACGGACTCTGTGTTTGTGTTTTCTGGACATTATCAATGGACTTTATTGTTTTGAATGTTTTTATCAGGGAACATTTAATTTTGTACCTTAGAAACACTAATAGGTTCAACATGGAGACACCAGTCTACACATTCGTATGTTCTAGGGAGAAAGTTAGAGGAACTGTGGCAAACAAACATGATATTTCTGTTTGTATACATGACATTTTATGCACTTGCATAATGAAAAAAACTTTGCTTTTCTCCAAAACCATTTTTACTGTGATTTTCTCGGTCCATTGCATACGAATTCCACCTCGCTTTGTCCGGATATGACTGGATGAAACCAGAAATATCCGGTTGTGTTTTGGCTTACTACAACCCAGATATTGTGAAAGCCTCTGTGTTTATGTTTTCCGGATACTATCAACGGAATTTATGTTTTTGCATGTTATTTATCAGGGAACATTTAATTTTGTGCTGGGAAACACTAATTGGTTCCACATGGAGACACCAGCTCTACACATTCGTATTTTCTAGGGAGAAAGCTAGAGGAACTGCGGCAAACAAACATGATATTTCTGTTTGTATAGATGACATTTTATGCACTTTCCTAAAGAAAAGACTTTGCTTTTCTCCAAAACCATTTTTCCTGTGATATTCTCGATCCATTACATATGAATTCCACCCCACTTTGTCCGGATATGAGTGGATGAAACCAGAAATATCCGGTTGTGTTTTGTCTTACTATATCCCAGATATTGCTACAGCCTCAGTGTCTGTGTTTTCTGGATATTATCGATGGATTTTATTGTTTTGAATGTTTTTATCAGGGAACATTTAATTTTGTACCGTAGAAACACTAATTGGTTCCACATGGAGACACCAGTAACACATTCCTATGTTCTAGGGAGAAAGCTTGAGGAACTGCAAATCGATATGATATGTCTGTTTGTATAGATGACATTTTATGCACTTGCGATGGAAAAGACTTTTTGCCTTTCTCTAAAACCATTTTTACTGTGATTTTGTTGGTCAATTGCATACGAATTCCAACCCACTTTGTCCGGATATGACTGGATGAAACCAGAAATATCCGGTTGTGTTTTGGCTAACTCAATCCCAGGTATTGTGAAAGCTTCTGTATTTGTGTTCTCCGGATATTATGAACGGATTTTATGGTTTTGCATGTTTTTTATCAGGGAACATTTAATTTTGTACCGTAGAAACACTAATTGGTTCCACACGGAGACACCAGCTCTACACATTTGTATTTTCTAGGGAGAAAGCTAGAGGAACTGCGGCAAACAAACATGATATTTCTGTTTGTATAGATGACATTTTATGCACTTTCCTAAGAAAAAGACTTTACTTTTCTCCAAAACCATTTTTACTGTGATGTTCTCGGTCCATTGCATACGAATTCCACCTCACTTTGTCCGGATATGAGTGGATGAAACCAGAAATATCCGTTTTCTTTTTTTTTTTTTTTGGCTTACTATATCCCAGATATTACTACAGACTCTGTGTTTGTGTTTTCTGGATATTATCAATGGATTATATTGTTTTGAATGTTTTTATCAGGGAACATTTAATTTTGTGCTGGGAAACACTAATTGGTTCCACATGGAGACACCAGTCTACACATTCGTATTTTCTAGGGAGAAAGCTAGAATAACTGCGGTAAACAAACATGATGTTTCTGTTTGTATAGATGACATTTTATGCACTGGCTTAAGGAAAAGACTTTGTTTTACTCCAAAACCATTTTTACTGCGATTTTCCCGGTTCATTGCATACGAATCCCACCAAACTTAGTCCGGATATGATTGGATGAAACCAGAAATATCCGGTTGTGTTTTGGCTAACTCAATCCCAGATATTGCGACGGACTCTGTGTTTGTGTTTTCTGGACATTATCAACGGACTTTATTGTTTTGAATGTTTTTATCAGGGAACATTTAATTTTGTACCTTAGAAACACTAATAGGTTCAACATGGAGACACCAGTCTACACATTCGTATGTTCTAGGGAGAAAGTTAGAGGAACTGTGGCAAACAAACATGATATTTCTGTTTGTATACATGACATTTTATGCACTTGCATAATGAAAAAAACTTTGCTTTTCTCCAAAACCATTTTTACTGTGATTTTCTCGGTCCATTGCATACGAATTCCACCTCGCTTTGTCCGGATATGACTGGATGAAACCAGAAATATCCGGTTGTGTTTTGGCTTACTACAACCCAGATATTGTGAAAGCCTCTGTGTTTATGTTTTCCGGATGCTATCAACGGAATTTATGTTTTTGCATGTTATTTATCAGGGAACATTTAATTTTGTGCTGGGAAACACTAACTGGTTCCACATGGAGACACCAGCTCTACACATTCGTATTTTCTAGGGAGAAAGCTAGAGGAACTGCGGCAAACAAACATGATATTTCTGTTTGTATAGATGACATTTTATGCACTTTCCTAAAGAAAAGACTTTGCTTTTCTCCAAAACCATTTTTCCTGTGATATTCTCGATCCATTACATATGAATTCCACCCCACTTTGTCCGGATATGAGTGGATGAAACCAGAAATATCCGGTTGTGTTTTGTCTTACTATATCCCAGATATTGCTACAGCCTCAGTGTCTGTGTTTTCTGGATATTATGGATGGATTTTATTGTTTTGAATGTTTTTATCAGGGAACATTGAATTTTGTACCGTAGAAACACTAATTGGTTCCACATGGAGACACCAGTAACACATTCCTATGTTCTAGGGAGAAAGCTTGAGGAACTGCAAATCGATATGATATGTCTGTTTGTATAGATGACATTTTATGCACTTGCGATGGAAAAGACTTTTTGCCTTTCTCTAAAACCATTTTTACTGTGATTTTGTTGGTCCATTGCATACGAATTCCAACCCACTTTGTCCGGATATGACTGGATGAAACCAGAAATATCCGGTTGTGTTTTGGCTAACTCAATCCCAGATATTGTGAAAGCTTCTGTATTTGTGTTCTCCGGATATTATGAACGGATTTTATGGTTTTGCATGTTTTTTATCAGGGAACATTTAATTTTGTACCGTAGAAACACTAATTGGTTCCACACGGAGACACCAGATCTACACATTTGTATTTTCTAGGGAGAAAGCTAGAGGAACTGCGGCAAACAAACATGATATTTCTGTTTGTATAGATGACATTTTATGCACTTTCCTAAGAAAAAGACTTTACTTTTCTCCAAAACCATTTTTACTGTGATTTTCTCGGTCCATTGCATACGAATTCCACCTCACTTTGTCCGGATATGACTGGATGAAACCAGAAATATCCGTTTTCTTTTTTTTTTTTTTTGGCTTACTATATCCCAGATATTACTACAGACTCTGTGTTTGTGTTTTCTGGATATTATCGATGGATTATATTGTTTTGAATGTTTTTATCAGGGAACATTTAATTTTGTGCTGGGAAACACTAATTGGTTCCACATGGAGACACCAGTCTACACATTCGTATTTTCTAGGGAGAAAGCTAGAATAACTGCGGTAAACAAACATGATGTTTCTGTTTGTATAGATGACATTTTATGCACTGGCTTAAGGAAAAGACTTTGTTTTACTCCAAAACCATTTTTACTGCGATTTTCCCAGTTCATTGCATACGAATCCCACCAAACTTAGTCCGGATATGACTGGATGAAACCAGAAATATCCGGTTGTGTTTTGGCTAACTCAATCCCAGATATTGCGACGGACTCTGTGTTTGTGTTTTCTGGACATTATCAACGGACTTTATTGTTTTGAATGTTTTTATCAGGGAACATTTAATTTTGTACCTTAGAAACACTAATAGGTTCAACATGGAGACACCAGTCTACACATTCGTATGTTCTAGGGAGAAAGTTAGAGGAACTGTGGCAAACAAACATGATATTTCTGTTTGTATACATGACATTTTATGCACTTGCATAATGAAAAAAACTTTGCTTTTCTCCAAAACCATTTTTACTGTGATTTTCTCGGTCCATTGCATACGAATTCCACCTCGCTTTGTCCAGTATGACTGGATGAAACCAGAAATATCCGGTTGTGTTTTGGCTTACTACAACCCAGATATTGTGAAAGCCTCTGTGTTTATGTTTTCCGGATACTATCAACGGAATTTATGTTTTTGCATGTTATTTATCAGGGAACATTTAATTTTGTGCTGGGAAACACTAATTGGTTCCACACGGAGACACCAGCTCTACACATTCGTATTTTCTAGGGAGAAAGCTAGAGGAACTGCGGCAAACAAACACGATATTTCTGTTTGTATAGATGACATTTTATGCACTTTCCTAAAGAAAAGACTTTGCTTTTCTCCAAAACCATTTTTCCTGTGATATTCTCGATCCATTACATATGAATTCCACCCCCCCTTTGTCCGGATATGAGTGGATGAAACCAGAAATATCCGTTTTCTTTTTTTTTTTTTTTTGGCTTACTATATCCCAGATATTACTACAGACTCTGTGTTTGTGTTTTCTGGATATTATCGATGCATTTTATTGTTTTGAATGTTTTTATCAGGGAACATTTAATTTTGTACCGTAGAAACACTAATTGGTTCCACATGGTGACACCAGTCTACACATTCGTATTTTCTAGGGAGAAAGCTAGAATAACTGCGGTAAACAAACATGATGTTTCTGTTTGTATAGATGACATTTTATGCACTGGCTTAAGGAAAAGACTTTGTTTTACTCCAAAACCATTTTTGCTGCGATTTTCCCGGTTCATTGCATACGAATTCCACCAAACTTAGTCCGGATATGACTGGATGAAACCAGAAATATCCGGTTGTGTTTTGGCTAACTCAATCCCAGATATTGCGACGGACTCTGTGTTTGTGTTTTCTGGACATTATCAACGGACTTTATTGTTTTGAATGTTTTTATCAGGGAACATTTAATTTTGTACCTTAGAAACACTAATAGGTTCAACATGGAGACACCAGTCTACACATTCGTATGTTCTAGGGAGAAAGTTAGAGGAACTGCGGCAAACAAACATGATATTTCTGTTTGTATACATGACATTTTATGCACTTGCATAATGAAAAAATCTTTGCTTTTCTCCAAAACCATTTTTACTGTGATTTTCTCGGTCCATTGCATACGAATTCCACCTCGCTTTGTCCGGATATGACTGGATGAAACCAGAAATATCCGGTTGTGTTTTGGCTTACTACAACCCAGATATTGTGAAAGCCTCTGTGTTTATGTTTTCCGGATGCTATCAACGGAATTTATGTTTTTGCATGTTATTTATCAGGGAACATTTAATTTTGTGCTGGGAAACACTAATTGGTTCCACATGGAGACACCAGCTCTACACATTCGTATTTTCTAGGGAGAAAGCTAGAGGAACTGCGGCAAACAAACATGATATTTCTGTTTGTATAGATGACATTTTATGCACTTTCCTAAAGAAAAGACTTTGCTTTTCTCCAAAACCATTTTTCCTGTGATATTCTCGATCCATTACATATGAATTCCACCCCACTTTGTCCGGATATGAGTGGATGAAACCAGAAATATCCGGTTGTGTTTTGTCTTACTATATCCCAGATATTGCTACAGCCTCAGTGTCTGTGTTTTCTGGATATTATGGATGGATTTTATTGTTTTGAATGTTTTTATCAGGGAACATTGAATTTTGTACCGTAGAAACACTAATTGGTTCCACATGGAGACACCAGTAACACATTCCTATGTTCTAGGGAGAAAGCTTGAGGAACTGCAAATCGATATGATATGTCTGTTTGTATAGATGACATTTTATGCACTTGCGATGGAAAAGACTTTTTGCCTTTCTCTAAAACCATTTTTACTGTGATTTTGTTGGTCCATTGCATACGAATTCCAACCCACTTTGTCCGGATATGACTGGATGAAACCAGAAATATCCGGTTGTGTTTTGGCTAACTCAATCCCAGATATTGTGAAAGCTTCTGTATTTGTGTTCTCCGGATATTATGAACGGATTTTATGGTTTTGCATGTTTTTTATCAGGGAACATTTAATTTTGTACCGTAGAAACACTAATTGGTTCCACACGGAGACACCAGCTCTACACATTTGTATTTTCTAGGGAGAAAGCTAGAGGAACTGCGGCAAACAAACATGATATTTCTGTTTGTATAGATGACATTTTATGCACTTTCCTAAGAAAAAGACTTTACTTTTCTCCAAAACCATTTTTACTGTGATTTTCTCGGTCCATTGCATACGAATTCCACCTCACTTTGTCCGGATATGACTGGATGAAACCAGAAATATCCGTTTTCTTTTTTTTTGGCTTACTATATCCCAGATATTACTACAGACTCTGTGTTTGTGTTTTCTGGATATTATCGATGGATTATATTGTTTTGAATGTTTTTATCAGGGAACATTTAATTTTGTGCTGGGAAACACTAATTGGTTCCACATGGAGACACCAGTCTACACATTCATATTTTCTAGGGAGAAAGCTAGAATAACTGCGGTAAACAAACATGATGTTTCTGTTTGTATAGATGACATTTTATGCACTGGCTTAAGGAAAAGACTTTGTTTTACTCCAAAACCATTTTTACTGCGATTTTCCAGGTTCATTGCATACGAATCCCACCAAACTTAGTCCGGATATGACTGGATGAAACCAGAAATATCCGGTTGTGTTTTGGCTAACTCAATCCCAGATATTGCGACGGACTCTGTGTTGGTGTTTTCTGGACATTATCAATGGACTTTATTGTTTTGAATGTTTTTATCAGGGAACATTTAATTTTGTACCTTAGAAACACTAATAGGTTCAACATGGAGACACCAGTCTACACATTCGTATGTTCTAGGGAGAAAGTTAGAGGAACTGTGGCAAACAAACATGATATTTCTGTTTGTATACATGACATTTTATGCACTTGCATAATGAAAAAAACTTTGCTTTTCTCCAAAACCATTTTTACTGTGATTTTCTCGGTCCATTGCATACGAATTCCACCTCGCTTTGTCCGGATATGACTGGATGAAACCAGAAATATCCGGTTGTGTTTTGGCTTACTACAACCCAGATATTGTGAAAGCCTCTGTGTTTATGTTTTCCGGATGCTATCAACGGAATTTATGTTTTTGCATGTTATTTATCAGGGAACATTTAATTTTGTGCTGGGAAACACTAACTGGTTCCACATGGAGACACCAGCTCTACACATTCGTATTTTCTAGGGAGAAAGCTAGAGGAACTGCGGCAAACAAACATGATATTTCTGTTTGTATAGATGACATTTTATGCACTTTCCTAAAGAAAAGACTTTGCTTTTCTCCAAAACCATTTTTCCTGTGATATTCTCGATCCATTACATATGAATTCCACCCCACTTTGTCCGGATATGACTGGATGAAACCAGAAATATCCGGTTGTGTTTTGTCTTACTATATCCCAGATATTGCTACAGCCTCAGTGTCTGTGTTTTCTGGATATTATCGATGGATTTTATTGTTTTGAATGTTTTTATCAGGGAACATTGAATTTTGTACCGTAGAAACACTAATTGGTTCCACATGGAGACACCAGGAACACATTCCTATGTTCTAGGGAGAAAGCTTGAGGAACTGCAAATCGATATGATATGTCTGTTTGTATAGATGACATTTTATGCACTTGCGATGGAAAAGACTTTTTGCCTTTCTCTAAAACCATTTTTACTGTGATTTTGTTGGTCCATTGCATACGAATTCCAACCCACTTTGTCCGGATATGACTGGATGAAACCAGAAATATCCGGTTGTGTTTTGGCTAACTCAATCCCAGATATTGTGAAAGCTTCTGTATTTGTGTTCTCCAGATATTATGAACGGATTTTATGGTTTTGCATGTTTTTTTTCAGGGAACATTTAATTTTGTACCGTAGAAACACTAATTGGTTCCACACGGAGACACCAGCTCTACACATTTGTATTTTCTAGGGAGAAAGCTAGAGGAACTGCGGCAAACAAACATGATATTTCTGTTTGTATAGATGACATTTTATGCACTTTCCTAAGAAAAAGACTTTACTTTTCTCCAAAACCATTTTTACTGTGATGTTCTCGGTCCATTGCATACGAATTCCACCTCACTTTGTCCGGATATGAGTGGATGAAACCAGAAATATCCGTTTTCTTTTTTTTTTTTTTTTGGCTTACTATATCCCAGATATTACTACAGACTCTGTGTTTGTGTTTTCTGGATATTATCGATGGATTATATTGTTTTGAATGTTTTTATCAGGGAACATTTAATTTTGTGCTGGGAAACACTAATTGGTTCCACATGGAGACACCAGTCTACACATTCGTATTTTCTAGGGAGAAAGCTAGAATAACTGCGGTAAACAAACATGATGTTTCTGTTTGTATAGATGACATTTTATGCACTGGCTTAAGGAAAAGACTTTGTTTTACTCCAAAACCATTTTTACTGCGATTTTCCCGGTTCATTGCATACGAATTCCACCAAACTTAGTCCGGAGATGACTGGATGAAACCAGAAATATCCGGTTGTGTTTTGGCTAACTCAATCCCAGATATTGCGACGGACTCTGTGTTTGTGTTTTCTGGACATTATCAACGGACTTTATTGTTTTGAATGTTTTTATCAGGGAACATTTAATTTTGTACCTTAGAAACACTAATAGGTTCAACATGGAGACACCAGTCTACACATTCGTATGTTCTAGGGAGAAAGTTAGAGGAACTGTGGCAAACAAACATGATATTTCTGTTTGTATACATGACATTTTATGCACTTGCATAATGAAAAAAACTTTGCTTTTCTCCAAAACCATTTTTACTGTGATTTTCTCGGTCCATTGCATACGAATTCCACCTCGCTTTGTCCAGTATGACTGGATGAAACCAGAAATATCCGGTTGTGTTTTGGCTTACTACAACCCAGATATTGTGAAAGCCTCTGTGTTTATGTTTTCCGGATACTATCAACGGAATTTATGTTTTTGCATGTTATTTATCAGGGAACATTTAATTTTGTGCTGGGAAACACTAATTGGTTCCACATGGAGACACCAGCTCTACACATTCGTATTTTCTAGGGAGAAAGCTAGAGGAACTGCGGCAAACAAACATGATATTTCTGTTTGTATAGATGACATTTTATGCACTTTCCTAAAGAAAAGACTTTGCTTTTCTCCAAAACCATTTTTCCTGTGATATTCTCGATCCATTACATATGAATTCCACCCCCCCTTTGTCCGGATATGAGTGGATGAAACCAGAAATATCCGGTTGTGTTTTGTCTTACTATATCCCAGATATTGCTACAGCCTCAGTGTCTGTGTTTTCTGGATATTATCGATGGATTTTATTGTTTTGAATGTTTTTATCAGGGAACATTTAATTTTGTACCGTAGAAACACGAATTGGTTCCACATGGAGACACCAGTCTACACATTCGTATTTTCTAGGGAGAAAGCTAGAATAACTGCGGTAAACAAACATGATGTTTCTGTTTGTATAGATGACATTTTATGCACTGGCTTAAGGAAAAGACTTTGTTTTACTCCAAAACCATTTTTACTGCGATTTTCCCGGTTCATTGCATACGAATTCCACCAAACTTAGTCCGGATATGACTGGATGAAACCAGAAATATCCGGTTGTGTTTTGGCTAACTCAATCCCAGATATTGCGACGGACTCTGTGTTTGTGTTTTCTGGACATTATCAACGGACTTTATTGTTTTGAATGTTTTTATCAGGGAACATTTAATTTTGTACCTTAGAAACACTAATAGGTTCAACATGGAGACACCAGTCTACACATTCGTATGTTCTAGGGAGAAAGTTAGAGGAACTGTGGCAAACAAACATGATATTTCTGTTTGTATACATGACATTTTATGCACTTGCATAATGAAAAAATCTTTGCTTTTCTCCAAAACCATTTTTACTGTGATTTTCTCGGTCCATTGCATACGAATTCCACCTCGCTTTGTCCGGATATGACTGGATGAAACCAGAAATATCCGGTTGTGTTTTGGCTTACTACAACCCAGATATTGTGAAAGCCTCTGTGTTTATGTTTTCCGGATGCTATCAACGGAATTTATGTTTTTGCATGTTATTTATCAGGGAACATTTAATTTTGTGCTGGGAAACACTAATTGGTTCCACATGGAGACACCAGCTCTACACATTCGTATTTTCTAGGGAGAAAGCTAGAGGAACTGCGGCAAACAAACATGATATTTCTGTTTGTATAGATGACATTTTATGCACTTTCCTAAAGAAAAGACTTTGCTTTTCTCCAAAACCATTTTTCCTGTGATATTCTCGATCCATTACATATGAATTCCACCCCACTTTGTCCGGATATGACTGGATGAAACCAGAAATATCCGGTTGTGTTTTGTCTTACTATATCCCAGATATTGCTACAGCCTCAGTGTCTGTGTTTTCTGGATATTATCGATGGATTTTATTGTTTTGAATGTTTTTATCAGGGAACATTTAATTTTGTACCGTAGAAACACTAATTGGTTCCACATGGAGACACCAGTAACACATTCCTATGTTCTAGGGAGAAAGCTTGAGGAACTGCAAATCGATATGATATGTCTGTTTGTATAGATGACATTTTATGCACTTGCGATGGAAAAGACTTTTTGCCTTTCTCTAAAACCATTTTTACTGTGATTTTGTTGGTCCATTGCATACGAATTCCAACCCACTTTGTCCGGATATGACTGGATGAAACCAGAAATATCCGGTTGTGTTTTGGCTAACTCAATCCCAGATATTGTGAAAGCTTCTGTATTTGTGTTCTCCGGATATTATGAACGGATTTTATGGTTTTGCATGTTTTTTATCAGGGAACATTTAATTTTGTACCGTAGAAACACTAATTGGTTCCACACGGAGACACCAGCTCTACACATTTGTATTTTCTAGGGAGAAAGCTAGAGGAACTGCGGCAAACAAACATGATATTTCTTTTGTATAGATGACATTTTATGCACTTTCCTAAGAAAAAGACTTTACTTTTCTCCAAAACCATTTTTACTGTGATTTTCTCGGTCCATTGCATACGAATTCCACCTCACTTTGTCCGGATATGACTGGATGAAACCAGAAATATCCGTTTTCTTTTTTTTTGGCTTACTATATCCCAGATATTACTACAGACTCTGTGTTTGTGTTTTCTGGATATTATCGATGGATTATATTGTTTTGAATGTTTTTATCAGGGAACATTTAATTTTGTGCTGGGAAACACTAATTGGTTCCACATGGAGACACCAGTCTACACATTCGTATTTTCTAGGGAGAAAGCTAGAATAACTGCGGTAAACAAACATGATGTTTCTGTTTGTATAGATGACATTTTATGCACTGGCTTAAGGAAAAGACTTTGTTTTACTCCAAAACCATTTTTACTGCGATTTTCCAGGTTCATTGCATACGAATCCCACCAAACTTAGTCCGGATATGACTGGATGAAACCAGAAATATCCGGTTGTGTTTTGGCTAACTCAATCCCAGATATTGCGACGGACTCTGTGTTGGTGTTTTCTGGACATTATCAATGGAATTTATTGTTTTGAATGTTTTTATCAGGGAACATTTAATTTTGTACCTTAGAAACACTAATAGGTTCAACATGGAGACACCAGTCTACACATTCGTATGTTCTAGGGAGAAAGTTAGAGGAACTGTGGCAAACAAACATGATATTTCTGTTTGTATACATGACATTTTATGCACTTGCATAATGAAAAAAACTTTGCTTTTCTCCAAAACCATTTTTACTGTGATTTTCTCGGTCCATTGCATACGAATTCCACCTCGCTTTGTCCGGATATGACTGGATGAAACCAGAAATATCCGGTTGTGTTTTGGCTTACTACAACCCAGATATTGTGAAAGCCTCTGTGTTTATGTTTTCCGGATATTATCAACGGAATTTATGTTTTTGCATGTTATTTATCAGGGAACATTTAATTTTGTGCTGGGAAACACTAATTGGTTCCACATGGAGACACCAGCTCTACACATTCGTATTTTCTAGGGAGAAAGCTAGAGGAACTGCGGCAAACAAACATGATATTTCTGTTTGTATAGATGACATTTTATGCACTTTCCTAAAGAAAAGACTTTGCTTTTCTCCAAAACCATTTTTCCTGTGATATTCTCGATCCATTACATATGAATTCCACCCCACTTTGTCCGGATATGAGTGGATGAAACCAGAAATATCCGGTTGTGTTTTGTCTTACTATATCCCAGATATTGCTACAGCCTCAGTGTCTGTGTTTTCTGGATATTATCGATGGATTTTATTGTTTTGAATGTTTTTATCAGGGAACATTTAATTTTGTACCATAGAAACACTAATTGGTTCCACATGGAGACACCAGTAACACATTCCTATGTTCTAGGGAGAAAGCTTGAGGAACTGCAAATCGATATGATATGTCTGTTTGTATAGATGACATTTTATGCACTTGCGATGGAAAAGACTTTTTGCCTTTCTCTAAAACCATTTTTACTGTGATTTTGTTGGTCCATTGCATACGAATTCCAACCCACTTTGTCCGGATATGACTGGATGAAACCAGAAATATCCGGTTGTGTTTTGGCTAACTCAATCCCAGGTATTGTGAAAGCTTCTGTATTTGTGTTCTCCAGATATTATGAACGGATTTTATGGTTTTGCATGTTTTTTTTCAGGGAACATTTAATTTTGTACCGTAGAAACACTAATTGGTTCCACACGGAGACACCAGCTCTACACATTTGTATTTTCTAGGGAGAAAGCTAGAGGAACTGCGGCAAACAAACATGATATTTCTGTTTGTATAGATGACATTTTATGCACTTTCCTAACAAAAAGACTTTACTTTTCTCCAAAACCATTTTTACTGTGATGTTCTCGGTCCATTGCATACGAATTCCACCTCACTTTGTCCGGATATGAGTGGATGAAACCAGAAATATCCGTTTTCTTTCTTTTTTTTTTTTTTTTGTCTTACTATATCCCAGATATTACTACAGACTCTGTGTTTGTGTTTTCTGGATATTATCGATGGATTATATTGTTTTGAATGTTTTTATCAGGGAACATTTAATTTTGTGCTGGGAAACACTAATTGGTTCCACATGGAGACACCAGTCTACACATTCGTATTTTCTAGGGAGAAAGCTAGAATAACTGCGGTAAACAAACATGATGTTTCTGTTTGTATAGATGACATTTTATGCACTGGCTTAAGGAAAAGACTTTGTTTTACTCCAAAACCATTTTTACTGCGATTTTCCCGGTTCATTGCATACGAATCCCACCAAACTTAGTCCGGATATGACTGGATGAAACCAGAAATATCCGGTTGTGTTTTGGCTAACTCAATCCCAGATATTGCGACGGACTCTGTGTTTGTGTTTTCTGGACATTATCAACGGACTTTATTGTTTTGAATGTTTTTATCAGGGAACATTTAATTTTGTACCTTAGAAACACTAATAGGTTCAACATGGAGACACCAGTCTACACATTCGTATGTTCTAGGGAGAAAGTTAGAGGAACTGTGGCAAACAAACATGATATTTCTGTTTGTATACATGACATTTTATGCACTTGCATAATGAAAAAAACTTTGCTTTTCTCCAAAACCATTTTTACTGTGATTTTCTCGGTCCATTGCATACGAATTCCACCTCGCTTTGTCCAGTATGACTGGATGAAACCAGAAATATCCGGTTGTGTTTTGGCTTACTACAACCCAGATATTGTGAAAGCCTCTGTGTTTATGTTTTCCGGATACTATCAACGGAATTTATGTTTTTGCATGTTATTTATCAGGGAACATTTAATTTTGTGCTGGGAAACACTAATTGGTTCCACATGGAGACACCAGCTCTACACATTCGTATTTTCTAGGGAGAAAGCTAGAGGAACTGCGGCAAACAAACATGATATTTCTGTTTGTATAGATGACATTTTATGCACTTTCCTAAAGAAAAGACTTTGCTTTTCTCCAAAATCATTTTTCCTGTGATATTCTCGATCCATTACATATGAATTCCACCCCCCCTTTGTCCGGATATGAGTGGATGAAACCAGAAATATCCGGTTGTGTTTTGTCTTACTATATCCCAGATATTCCTACAGCCTCAGTGTCTGTGTTTTCTGGATATTATCGATGGATTTTATTGTTTTGAATGTTTTTATCAGGGAACATTTAATTTTGTACCGTAGAAACACTAATTGGTTCCACATGGAGACACCAGTAACACATTCCTCTGTTCTAGGGAGAAAGCTTGAGGAACTGCAAATCGATATGATATGTCTGTTTGTATAGATGACATTTTATGCACTTGCGATGGAAAAGACTTTTTGCCTTTCTCTAAAACCATTTTTACTGTGATTTTGTTGGTCCATTGCATACGAATTCCAACCCACTTTGTCCGGATATGACTGGATGAAACCAGAAATATCCGGTTGTGTTTTGGCTAACTCAATCCCAGATATTGTGAAAGCTTCTGTATTTGTGTTCTCCGGATATTATGAACGGATTTTATGGTTTTGCATGTTTTTTATCAGGGAACATTTAATTTTGTACCGTAGAAACACTAATTGGTTCCACACGGAGACACCAGCTCTACACATTTGTATTTTCTAGGGAGAAAGCTAGAGGAACTGCGGCAAACAAACATGATATTTCTGTTTGTATAGATGACATTTTATGCACTTTCCTAAGAAAAAGACTTTACTTTTCTCCAAAACCATTTTTACTGTGATTTTCTCGGTCCATTGCATACGAATTCCACCTCACTTTGTCCGGATATGACTGGATGAAACCAGAAATATCCGTTTTCTTTTTTTTTTTTTTTGGCTTACTATATCCCAGATATTACTACAGACTCTGTGTTTGTGTTTTCTGGATATTATCGATGGATTATATTGTTTTGAATGTTTTTATCAGGGAACATTTAATTTTGTGCTGGGAAACACTAATTGGTTCCACATGGAGACACCAGTCTACACTTTCGTATTTTCTAGGGAGAAAGCTAGAATAACTGCGGTAAACAAACATGATGTTTCTGTTTGTATAGATGACATTTTATGCACTGGCTTAAGGAAAAGACTTTGTTTTACTCCAAAACCATTTTTACTGCGATTTTCCCGGTTCATTGCATACGAATTCCACCAAACTTAGTCCGGATATGACTGGATGAAACCAGAAATATCCGGTTGTGTTTTGGCTAACTCAATCCCAGATATTGCGACGGACTCTGTGTTTGTGTTTTCTGGACATTATCAACGGACTTTATTGTTTTGAATGTTTTTATCAGGGAACATTTAATTTTGTACCTTAGAAACACTAATAGGTTCAACATGGAGACACCAGTCTACACATTCGTATGTTCTAGGGAGAAAGTTAGAGGAACTGCGGCAAACAAACATGATATTTCTGTTTGTATACATGACATTTTATGCACTTGCATAATGAAAAAATCTTTGCTTTTCTCCAAAACCATTTTTACTGTGATTTTCTCGGTCCATTGCATACGAATTCCACCTTGCTTTGTCCGGATATGACTGGATGAAACCAGAAATATCCGGTTGTGTTTTGGCTTACTACAACCCAGATATTGTGAAAGCCTCTGTGTTTATGTTTTCCGGATACTATCAACGGAATTTATGTTTTTGCATGTTATTTATCAGGGAACATTTAATTTTGTGCTGGGAAACACTAATTGGTTCCACATGGAGACACCAGCTCTACACATTCGTATTTTCTAGGGAGAAAGCTAGAGGAACTGCGGCAAACAAACATGATATTTCTGTTTGTATAGATGACATTTTATGCACTTTCCTAAAGAAAAGACTTTGCTTTTCTCCAAAACCATTTTTCCTGTGATATTCTCGATCCATTACATATGAATTCCACCCCACTTTGTCCGGATATGAGTGGATGAAACCAGAAATATCCGGTTGTGTTTTGTCTTACTATATCCCAGATATTGCTACAGCCTCAGTGTCTGTGTTTTCTGGATATTATCAATGGATTTTATTGTTTTGAATGTTTTTATCAGGGAACATTTAATTTTGTACCGTAGAAACACTAATTGGTTCCACATGGAGACACCAGGAACACATTCCTATGTTCTAGGGAGAAAGCTTGAGGAACTGCAAATCGATATGATATGTCTGTTTGTATAGATGACATTTTATGCACTTGCGATGGAAAAGACTTTTTGCCTTTCTCTAAAACCATTTTTACTGTGATTTTGTTGGTCCATTGCATACGAATTCCAACCCACTTTGTCCGGATATGACTGGATGAAACCAGAAATATCCGGTTGTGTTTTGGCTAACTCAATCCCAGATATTGTGAAAGCTTCTGTATTTGTGTTCTCCGGATATTATGAACGGATTGTATGGTTTTGCATGTTTTTTTTCAGGGAACATTTAATTTTGTACCGTAGAAACACTAATTGGTTCCACACGGAGACACCAGCTCTACACATTTGTATTTTCTAGGGAGAAAGCTAGAGGAACTGCGGCAAACAAACATGATATTTCTGTTTGTATAGATGACATTTTATGCACTTTCCTAACAAAAAGACTTTACTTTTCTCCAAAACCATTTTTCCTGTGATTTTCTCGGTCCATTGCATACGAATTCCACCTCACTTTGTCCGGATATGACTGGATGAAACCAGAAATATCCGTTTTCTTTTTTTTTGGCTTACTATATCCCAGATATTACTACAGACTCTGTGTTTGTGTTTTCTGGATATTATCGATGGATTATATTGTTTTGAATGTTTTTATCAGGGAACATTTAATTTTGTGCTGGGAAACACTAATTGGTTCCACATGGAGACACCAGTCTACACATTCGTATTTTCTAGGGAGAAAGCTAGAATAACTGCGGTAAACAAACATGATGTTTCTGTTTGTATAGATGACACTTTATGCACTGGCTTAAGGAAAAGACTTTGTTTTACTCCAAAACCATTTTTACTGCGATTTTCCCGGTTCATTGCATACGAATCCCACCAAACTTAGTCCGGATATGACTGGATGAAACCAGAAATATCCGGTTGTGTTTTGGCTAACTCAATCCCAGATATTGCGACGGACTCTGTGTTTGTGTTTTCTGGACATTATCAACGGACTTTATTGTTTTGAATGTTTTTATCAGGGAACATTTAATTTTGTACCTTAGAAACACTAATAGGTTCAACATGGAGACACCAGTCTACACATTCGTATGTTCTAGGGAGAAAGTTAGAGGAACTGTGGCAAACAAACATGATATTTCTGTTTGTATACATGACATTTTATGCACTTGCATAATGAAAAAAACTTTGCTTTTCTCCAAAACCATTTTTACTGTGATTTTCTCGGTCCATTGCATACGAATTCCACCTCGCTTTGTCCAGTATGACTGGATGAAACCAGAAATATCCGGTTGTGTTTTGGCTTACTACAACCCAGATATTGTGAAAGCCTCTGTGTTTATGTTTTCCGGATACTATCAACGGAATTTATGTTTTTGCATGTTATTTATCAGGGAACATTTAATTTTGTGCTGGGAAACACTAATTGGTTCCACATGGAGACACCAGCTCTACACATTCGTATTTTCTAGGGAGAAAGCTAGAGGAACTGCGGCAAACAAACATGATATTTCTGTTTGTATAGATGACATTTTATGCACTTTCCTAAAGAAAAGACTTTGCTTTTCTCCAAAACCATTTTTCCTGTGATATTCTCGATCCATTACATATGAATTCCACCCCCCCTTTGTCCGGATATGAGTGGATGAAACCAGAAATATCCGGTTGTGTTTTGTCTTACTATATCCCAGATATTGCTACAGCCTCAGTGTCTGTGTTTTCTGGATATTATCGATGGATTTTATTGTTTTGAATGTTTTTATCAGGGAACATTTAATTTTGTACCGTAGAAACACTAATTGGTTCCACATGGAGACACCAGTAACACATTCCTCTGTTCTAGGGAGAAAGCTTGAGGAACTGCAAATCGATATGATATGTCTGTTTGTATAGATGACATTTTATGCACTTGCGATGGAAAAGACTTTTTGCCTTTCTCTAAAACCATTTTTACTGTGATTTTGTTGGTCCATTGCATACGAATTCCAACCCACTTTGTCCGGATATGACTGGATGAAACCAGAAATATCCGGTTGTGTTTTGGCTAACTCAATCCCAGATATTGTGAAAGCTTCTGTATTTGTGTTCTCCGGATATTATGAACGGATTTTATGGTTTTGCATGTTTTTTATCAGGGAACATTTAATTTTGTACCGTAGAAACACTAATTGGTTCCACACGGAGACACCAGCTCTACACATTTGTATTTTCTAGGGAGAAAGCTAGAGGAACTGCGGCAAACAAACATGATATTTCTGTTTGTATAGATGACATTTTATGCACTTTCCTAAGAAAAAGACTTTACTTTTCTCCAAAACCATTTTTACTGTGATTTTCTCGGTCCATTGCATACGAATTCCACCTCACTTTGTCCGGATATGAGTGGATGAAACCAGAAATATCCGTTTTCTTTTTTTTTTTTTTTTGGCTTACTATATCCCAGATATTACTACAGACTCTGTGTTTGTGTTTTCTGGATATTATCGATGGATTATATTGTTTTGAATGTTTTTATCAGGGAACATTTAATTTTGTGCTGGGAAACACTAATTGGTTCCACATGGAGACACCAGTCTACACATTCGTATTTTCTAGGGAGAAAGCTAGAATAACTGCGGTAAACAAACATGATGTTTCTGTTTGTATAGATGACATTTTATGCACTGGCTTAAGGAAAAGACTTTGTTTTACTCCAAAACCATTTTTACTGCGATTTTCCCGGTTCATTGCATACGAATTCCACCAAACTTAGTCCGGATATGACTGGATGAAACCAGAAATATCCGGTTGTGTTTTGGCTAACTCAATCCCAGATATTGCGACGGACTCTGTGTTTGTGTTTTCTGGACATTATCAACGGACTTTATTGTTTTGAATGTTTTTATCAGGGAACATTTAATTTTGTACCTTAGAAACACTAATAGGTTCAACATGGAGACACCAGTCTACACATTCGTATGTTCTAGGGAGAAAGTTAGAGGAACTGCGGCAAACAAACATGATATTTCTGTTTGTATACATGACATTTTATGCACTTTCCTAAAGAAAAGACTTTGCTTTTCTCCAAAACCATTTTTCCTGTGATATTCTCGATCCATTACATATGAATTCCACCCCCCCTTTGTCCGGATATGAGTGGATGAAACCAGAAATATCCGGTTGTGTTTTGTCTTACTATATCCCAGATATTGCTACAGCCTCAGTGTCTGTGTTTTCTGGATATTATCGATGGATTTTATTGTTTTGAATGTTTTTATCAGGGAACATTTAATTTTGTACCGTAGAAACACTAATTGGTTCCACATGCAGACACCAGGAACACATTCCTATGTTCTAGGGAGAAAGCTTGAGGAACTGCAAATCGATATGATATGTCTGTTTGTATAGATGACATTTTATGCACTTGCGATGGAAAAGACTTTTTGCCTTTCTCTAAAACCATTTTTACTGTGATTTTGTTGGTCCATTGCATACGAATTCCAACCCACTTTGTCCGGATATGACTGGATGAAACCAGAAATATCCGGTTGTGTTTTGGCTAACTCAATCCCAGATATTGTGAAAGCTTCTGTATTTGTGTTCTCCGGATATTATGAACGGATTTTATGGTTTTGCATGTTTTTTTTCAGGGAACATTTAATTTTGTACCGTAGAAACACTAATTGGTTCCACACGGAGACACCAGCTCTACACATTTGTATTTTCTAGGGAGAAAGCTAGAGGAACTGCGGCAAACAAACATGATATTTCTGTTTGTATAGATGACATTTTATGCACTTTCCTAACAAAAAGACTTTACTTTTCTCCAAAACCATTTTCACTGTGATTTTCTCGGTCCATTGCATACGAATTCCACCTCACTTTGTCCGGATATGACTGGATGAAACCAGAAATATCCGTTTTCTTTTTTTTTGGCTTACTATATCCCAGATATTACTACAGACTCTGTGTTTGTGTTTTCTGGATATTATCGATGGATTATATTGTTTTGAATGTTTTTATCAGGGAACATTTAATTTTGTGCTGGGAAACACTAATTGTTTGCACATGGAGACACCAGTCTACACATTCGTATTTTCTAGGGAGAAAGCTAGAATAACTGCGGTAAACAAACATGATGTTTCTGTTTGTATAGATGACACTTTATGCACTGGCTTAAGGAAAAGACTTTGTTTTACTCCAAAACCATTTTTACTGCGATTTTCCCGGTTCATTGCATACGAATCCCACCAAACTTAGTCCGGATATGACTGGATGAAACCAGAAATATCCGGTTGTGTTTTGGCTAACTCAATCCCAGATATTGCGACGGACTCTGTGTTTGTTTTTTCTGGACATTATCAACGGACTTTATTGTTTTGAATGTTTTTATCAGGGAACATTTAATTTTGTACCTTAGAAACACTAATAGGTTCAACATGGAGACACCAGTATACACATTCGTATGTTCTAGGGAGAAAGTTAGAGGAACTGTGGCAAACAAACATGATATTTCTGTTTGTATACATGACATTTTATGCACTTGCATAATGAAAAAAACTTTGCTTTTCTCCAAAACCATTTTTACTGTGATTTTCTCGGTCCATTGCATACGAATTCCACCTCGCTTTGTCCAGTATGACTGGATGAAACCAGAAATATCCGGTTGTGTTTTGGCTTACTACAACCCAGATATTGTGAAAGCCTCTGTGTTTATGTTTTCCGGATACTATCAACGGAATTTATGTTTTTGCATGTTATTTATCAGGGAACATTTAATTTTGTGCTGGGAAACACTAATTGGTTCCACATGGAGACACCAGCTCTACACATTCGTATTTTCTAGGGAGAAAGCTAGAGGAACTGCGGCAAACAAACATGATATTTCTGTTTGTATAGATGACATTTTATGCACTTTCCTAAAGAAAAGACTTTGCTTTTCTCCAAAACCATTTTTCCTGTGATATTCTCGATCCATTACATATGAATTGCCCCCCCCCTTTGTCCAGATATGAGTGGATGAAACCAGAAATATCCGGTTGTGTTTTGTCTTACTATATCCCAGATATTGCTACAGCCTCAGTGTCTGTGTTTTCTGGATATTATCGATGGATTTTATTGTTTTGAATGTTTTTATCAGGGAACATTTAATTTTGTACCGTAGAAACACTAATTGGTTCCACATGGAGACACCAGGAACACATTCCTATGTTCTAGGGAGAAAGCTTGAGGAACTGCAAATCGATATGATATGTCTGTTTGTATAGATGACATTTTATGCACTTGCGATGGAAAAGACTTTTTGCCTTTCTCTAAAACCATTTTTACTGTGATTTTGTTGGTCCATTGCATACGAATTCCAACCCACTTTGTCCGGATATGACTGGATGAAACCAGAAATATCCGGTTGTGTTTTGGCTAACTCAATCCCAGGTATTGTGAAAGCTTCTGTATTTGTGTTCTCCAGATATTATGAACGGATTTTATGGTTTTGCATGTTTTTTTTCAGGGAACATTTAATTTTGTACCGTAGAAACACTAATTGGTTCCACACGGAGACACCAGCTCTACACATTTGTATTTTCTAGGGAGAAAGCTAGAGGAACTGTGGCAAACAAACATGATATTTCTGTTTGTATAGATGACATTTTATGCACTTTCCTAAGAAAAAGACTTTACTTTTCTCCAAAACCATTTTTACTGTGATGTTCTCGGTCCATTGCATACGAATTCCACCTCACTTTGTCCGGATATGACTGGATGAAACCAGAAATATCCGTTTTCTTTTTTTTTTTTTGGCTTACTATATCCCAGATATTACTACAGACTCTGTGTTTGTGTTTTCTGGATATTATCGATGGATTATATTGTTTTGAATGTTTTTATCAGGGAACATTTAATTTTGTGCTGGGAAACACTAATTGGTTCCACATGGAGACACCAGTCTACACATTCGTATTTTCTAGGGAGAAAGCTAGAATAACTGCGGTAAACAAACATGATGTTTCTGTTTGTATAGATGACATTTTATGCACTGGCTTAAGGAAAAGACTTTGTTTTACTCCAAAACCATTTTTACTGCGATTTTCCCGGTTCATTGCATACGAATTCCACCAAACTTAGTCCGGATATGACTGGATGAAACCAGAAATATCCGGTTGTGTTTTGGCTAACTCAATCCCAGATATTGCGACGGACTCTGTGTTTGTGTTTTCTGGACATTATCAACGGACTTTATTGTTTTGAATGTTTTTTATCAGGGAACATTTAATTTTGTACCTTAGAAACACTAATAGGTTCAACATGGAGACACCAGTCTACACATTCGTATGTTCTAGGGAGAAAGTTAGAGGAACTGCGGCAAACAAACATGATATTTCTGTTTGTATACATGACATTTTATGCACTTTCCTAAAGAAAAGACTTTGCTTTTCTCCAAAACCATTTTTCCTGTGATATTCTCGATCCATTACATATGAATTCCACCCCCCCTTTGTCCGGATATGAGTGGATGAAACCAGAAATATCCGGTTGTGTTTTGTCTTACTATATCCCAGATATTGCTACAGCCTCAGTGTCTGTGTTTTCTGGATATTATCGATGGATTTTATTGTTTTGAATGTTTTTATCAGGGAACATTTAATTTTGTACCGTAGAAACACTAATTGGTTCCACATGGAGACACCAGGAACACATTCCTATGTTCTAGGGAGAAAGCTTGAGGAACTGCAAATCGATATGATATGTCTGTTTGTATAGATGACATTTTATGCACTTGCGATGGAAAAGACTTTTTGCCTTTCTCTAAAACCATTTTTACTGTGATTTTGTTGGTCCATTGCATACGAATTCCAACCCACTTTGTCCGGATATGACTGGATGAAACCAGAAATATCCGGTTGTGTTTTGGCTAACTCAATCCCAGATATTGTGAAAGCTTCTGTATTTGTGTTCTCCGGATATTATGAACGGATTTTATGGTTTTGCATGTTTTTTTTCAGGGAACATTTAATTTTGTACCGTAGAAACACTAATTGGTTCCACACGGAGACACCAGCTCTACACATTTGTATTTTCTAGGGAGAAAGCTAGAGGAACTGCGGCAAACAAACATGATATTTCTGTTTGTATAGATGACATTTTATGCACTTTCCTAACAAAAAGACTTTACTTTTCTCCAAAACCATTTTTCCTGTGATTTTCTCGGTCCATTGCATACGAATTCCACCTCACTTTGTCCGGATATGACTGGATGAAACCAGAAATATCCGTTTTCTTTTTTTTTGGCTTACTATATCCCAGATATTACTACAGACTCTGTGTTTGTGTTTTCTGGATATTATCGATGGATTATATTGTTTTGAATGTTTTTATCAGGGAACATTTAATTTTGTGCTGGGAAACACTAATTGGTTCCACATGGAGACACCAGTCTACACATTCGTATTTTCTAGGGAGAAAGCTAGAATAACTGCGGTAAACAAACATGATGTTTCTGTTTGTATAGATGACATTTTATGCACTGGCTTAAGGAAAAGACTTTGTTTTACTCCAAAACCATTTTTACTGCGATTTTCCCGGTTCATTGCATACGAATTCCACCAAACTTAGTCCGGATATGACTGGATGAAACCAGAAATATCCGGTTGTGTTTTGGCTAACTCAATCCCAGATATTGCGACGGACTCTGTGTTTGTGTTTTCTGGACATTATCAACGGACTTTATTGTTTTGAATGTTTTTATCAGGGAACATTTAATTTTGTACCTTAGAAACACTAATAGGTTCAACATGGAGACACCAGTCTACACATTCGTAAGTTCTAGGGAGAAAGTTAGAGGAACTGCGGCAAACAAACATGATATTTCTGTTTGTATACATGACATTTTATGCACTTGCATAACGAAAAAAACTTTGCTTTTCTCCAAAACCATTTTTACTGTGATTTTCTCGGTCCATTGCATACGAATTCCACCTCGCTTTGTCCGGATATGACTGGATGAAACCAGAAATATCCGGTTGTGTTTTGGCTTACTACAACCCAGATATTGTGAAAGCCTCTGTGTTTATGTTTTCCGGATACTATCAACGGAATTTATGTTTTTTCATGTTATTTATCAGGGAACATTTAATTTTGTGCTGGGAAACACTAATTGGTTCCACATGGAGACACCAGCTCTACACATTCGTATTTTCTAGGGAGAAAGCTAGAGGAACTGCGGCAAACAAACATGATATTTCTGTTTGTATAGATGACATTTTATGCACTTTCCTAAAGAAAAGACTTTGCTTTTCTCCAAAACCATTTTTCCTGTGATATTCTCGATCCATTACATATGAATTGCCCCCCCCTTTGTCCAGATATGAGTGGATGAAACCAGAAATATCCGGTTGTGTTTTGTCTTACTATATCCCAGATATTGCTACAGCCTCAGTGTCTGTGTTTTCTGGATATTATCGATGGATTTTATTGTTTTGAATGTTTTTATCAGGGAACATTTAATTTTGTACCGTAGAAACACTAATTGGTTCCACATGGAGACACCAGGAACACATTCCTATGTTCTAGGGAGAAAGCTTGAGGAACTGCAAATCGATATGATATGTCTGTTTGTATAGATGACATTTTATGCACTTGCGATGGAAAAGACTTTTTGCCTTTCTCTAAAACCATTTTTACTGTGATTTTGTTGGTCCATTGCATACGAATTCCAACCCACTTTGTCCGGATATGACTGGATGAAACCAGAAATATCCGGTTGTGTTTTGGCTAACTCAATCCCAGGTATTGTGAAAGCTTCTGTATTTGTGTTCTCCAGATATTATGAACGGATTTTATGGTTTTGCATGTTTTTTTTCAGGGAACATTTAATTTTGTACCGTAGAAACACTAATTGGTTCCACACGGAGACACCAGCTCTACACATTTGTATTTTCTAGGGAGAAAGCTAGAGGAACTGCAGCAAACAAACATGATATTTCTGTTTGTATAGATGACATTTTATGCACTTTCCTAAGAAAAAGACTTTACTTTTCTCCAAAACCATTTTTACTGTGATGTTCTCGGTCCATTGCATACGAATTCCACCTCACTTTCTCCGGATATGACTGGATGAAACCAGAAATATCCGTTTTCTTTTTTTTTTTTTGGCTTACTATATCCCAGATATTACTACAGACTCTGTGTTTGTGTTTTCTGGATATTATCGATGGATTATATTGTTTTGAATGTTTTTATCAGGGAACATTTAATTTTGTGCTGGGAAACACTAATTGGTTCCACATGGAGACACCAGTCTACACATTCGTATTTTCTAGGGAGAAAGCTAGAATAACTGCGGTAAACAAACATGATGTTTCTGTTTGTATAGATGACATTTTATGCACTGGCTTAAGGAAAAGACTTTGTTTTACTCCAAACCCATTTTTACTGCGATTTTCCCGGTTCATTGCATACGAATTCCACCAAACTTAGTCCGGATATGACTGGATGAAACCAGAAATATCCGGTTGTGTTTTGGCTAACTCAATCCCAGATATTGCGACGGACTCTGTGTTTGTGTTTTCTGGACATTATCAACGGACTTTATTGTTTTGAATGTTTTTATCAGGGAACATTTAATTTTGTACCTTAGAAACACTAATAGGTTCAACATGGAGACACCAGTATACACATTCGTATGTTCTAGGGAGAAAGTTAGAGGAACTGCGGCAAACAAACATGATATTTCTGTTTGTATACATGACATTTTATGCACTTGCATAATGAAAAAAACTTTGCTTTTCTCCAAAACCATTTTTACTGTGATTTTCTCGGTCCATTGCATACGAATTCCACCTCGCTTTGTCCGGATATGACTGGATGAAACCAGAAATATCCGGTTGTGTTTTGGCTTACTACAACCCAGATATTGTGAAAGCCTCTGTGTTTATGTTTTCCGGATACTATCAACGGAATTTATGTTTTTGCATGTTATTTATCAGGGAACATTTAATTTTGTGCTGGGAAACACTAATTGGTTCCACATGGAGACACCAGCTCTACACATTCGTATTTTCTAGGGAGAAAGCTAGAGGAACTGCGGCAAACAAACATGATATTTCTGTTTGTATAGATGACATTTTATGCACTTTCCTAAAGAAATGACTTTGCTTTTCTCCAAAACCATTTTTCCTGTGATATTCTCGATCCATTACATATGAATTCCACCCCACTTTGTCCAGCTATGAGTGGATGAAACCAGAAATATCCGGTTGTGTTTTGTCTTACTATATCCCAGATATTGCTACAGCCTCAGTGTCTGTGTTTTCTGGATATTATGGATGGATTTTATTGTTTTGAATGTTTTTATCAGGGAACATTTAATTTTGTACCGTAGAAACACTAATTGGTTCCACATGGAGACAGCAGTAACACATTCATCTGTTCTAGGGAGAAAGCTTGAGGAACTGCAAATCGATATGATATGTCTGTTTGTATAGATGACATTTTATGCACTTGCGATGGAAAAGACTTTTTGCCTTTCTCTAAAACCATTTTTACTGTGATTTTGTTGGTCCATTGCATACGAATTCCAACCCACTTTGTCCGGATATGACTGGATGAAACCAGAAATATCCGGTTGTGTTTTGGCTAACTCAATCCCAGATATTGTGAAAGCTTCTGTATTTGTGTTCTCCGGATATTATGAACGGATTTTATGGTTTTGCATGTTTTTTATCAGGGAACATTTAATTTTGTACCGTAGAAACACTAATTGGTTCCACACGGAGACACCAGCTCTACACATTTGTATTTTCTAGGGAGAAAGCTAGAGGAACTGCGGCAAACAAACATGATATTTCTGTTTGTATAGATGACATTTTATGCACTTTCCTAAGAAAAAGACTTTACTTTTCTCCAAAACCATTTTTACTGTGATTTTCTCGGTCCATTGCATACGAATTCCACCTCACTTTGTCCGGATATGACTGGATGAAACCAGAAATATCCGTTTTCTTTTTTTTTGGCTTACTATATCCCAGATATTACTACAGACTCTGTGTTTGTGTTTTCTGGATATTATCGATGGATTATATTGTTTTGAATGTTTTTATCAGGGAACATTTAATTTTGTGCTGTGAAACACTAATTGGTTCCACATGGAGACACCAGTCTACACATTCGTATTTTCTAGGGAGAAAGCTAGAATAACTGCGGTAAACAAACATGATGTTTCTGTTTGTATAGATGACATTTTATGCACTGGCTTAAGGAAAAGACTTTGTTTTACTCCAAAACCATTTTTACTGCGATTTTCCCGGTTCATTGCATACGAATTCCACCAAACTTAGTCCGGATATGACTGGATGAAACCAGAAATATCCGGTTGTGTTTTGGCTAACTCAATCCCAGATATTGCGACGGACTCTGTGTTTGTGTTTTCTGGACATTATCAACGGACTTTATTGTTTTGAATGTTTTTATCAGGGAACATTTAATTTTGTACCTTAGAAACACTAATAGGTTCAACATGGAGACACCAGTCTACACATTCGTAAGTTCTAGGGAGAAAGTTAGAGGAACTGCGGCAAACAAACATGATATTTCTGTTTGTATACATGACATTTTATGCACTTGCATAACGAAAAAAACTTTGCTTTTCTCCAAAACCATTTTTACTGTGATTTTCTCGGTCCATTGCATACGAATTCCACCTCGCTTTGTCCGGATATGACTGGATGAAACCAGAAATATCCGGTTGTGTTTTGGCTTACTACAACCCAGATATTGTGAAAGCCTCTGTGTTTATGTTTTCCGGATACTATCAACGGAATTTATGTTTTTTCATGTTATTTATCAGGGAACATTTAATTTTGTGCTGGGAAACACTAATTGGTTCCACATGGAGACACCAGCTCTACACATTCGTATTTTCTAGGGAGAAAGCTAGAGGAACTGCGGCAAACAAACATGATATTTCTGTTTGTATAGATGACATTTTATGCACTTTCCTAAAGAAAAGACTTTGCTTTTCTCCAAAACCATTTTTCCTGTGATATTCTCGATCCATTACATATGAATTGCCCCCCCCTTTGTCCAGATATGAGTGGATGAAACCAGAAATATCCGGTTGTGTTTTGTCTTACTATATCCCAGATATTGCTACAGCCTCAGTGTCTGTGTTTTCTGGATATTATCGATGGATTTTATTGTTTTGAATGTTTTTATCAGGGAACATTTAATTTTGTACCGTAGAAACACTAATTGGTTCCACATGGAGACACCAGGAACACATTCCTATGTTCTAGGGAGAAAGCTTGAGGAACTGCAAATCGATATGATATGTCTGTTTGTATAGATGACATTTTATGCACTTGCGATGGAAAAGACTTTTTGCCTTTCTCTAAAACCATTTTTACTGTGATTTTGTTGGTCCATTGCATACGAATTCCAACCCACTTTGTCCGGATATGACTGGATGAAACCAGAAATATCCGGTTGTGTTTTGGCTAACTCAATCCCAGGTATTGTGAAAGCTTCTGTATTTGTGTTCTCCAGATATTATGAACGGATTTTATGGTTTTGCATGTTTTTTTTCAGGGAACATTTAATTTTGTACCGTAGAAACACTAATTGGTTCCACACGGAGACACCAGCTCTACACATTTGTATTTTCTAGGGAGAAAGCTAGAGGAACTGCAGCAAACAAACATGATATTTCTGTTTGTATAGATGACATTTTATGCACTTTCCTAAGAAAAAGACTTTACTTTTCTCCAAAACCATTTTTACTGTGATGTTCTCGGTCCATTGCATACGAATTCCACCTCACTTTCTCCGGATATGACTGGATGAAACCAGAAATATCCGTTTTCTTTTTTTTTTTTTGGCTTACTATATCCCAGATATTACTACAGACTCTGTGTTTGTGTTTTCTGGATATTATCGATGGATTATATTGTTTTGAATGTTTTTATCAGGGAACATTTAATTTTGTGCTGGGAAACACTAATTGGTTCCACATGGAGACACCAGTCTACACATTCGTATTTTCTAGGGAGAAAGCTAGAATAACTGCGGTAAACAAACATGATGTTTCTGTTTGTATAGATGACATTTTATGCACTGGCTTAAGGAAAAGACTTTGTTTTACTCCAAACCCATTTTTACTGCGATTTTCCCGGTTCATTGCATACGAATTCCACCAAACTTAGTCCGGATATGACTGGATGAAACCAGAAATATCCGGTTGTGTTTTGGCTAACTCAATCCCAGATATTGCGACGGACTCTGTGTTTGTGTTTTCTGGACATTATCAACGGACTTTATTGTTTTGAATGTTTTTATCAGGGAACATTTAATTTTGTACCTTAGAAACACTAATAGGTTCAACATGGAGACACCAGTATACACATTCGTATGTTCTAGGGAGAAAGTTAGAGGAACTGCGGCAAACAAACATGATATTTCTGTTTGTATACATGACATTTTATGCACTTGCATAATGAAAAAAACTTTGCTTTTCTCCAAAACCATTTTTACTGTGATTTTCTCGGTCCATTGCATACGAATTCCACCTCGCTTTGTCCGGATATGACTGGATGAAACCAGAAATATCCGGTTGTGTTTTGGCTTACTACAACCCAGATATTGTGAAAGCCTCTGTGTTTATGTTTTCCGGATACTATCAACGGAATTTATGTTTTTGCATGTTATTTATCAGGGAACATTTAATTTTGTGCTGGGAAACACTAATTGGTTCCACATGGAGACACCAGCTCTACACATTCGTATTTTCTAGGGAGAAAGCTAGAGGAACTGCGGCAAACAAACATGATATTTCTGTTTGTATAGATGACATTTTATGCACTTTCCTAAAGAAATGACTTTGCTTTTCTCCAAAACCATTTTTCCTGTGATATTCTCGATCCATTACATATGAATTCCACCCCACTTTGTCCAGCTATGAGTGGATGAAACCAGAAATATCCGGTTGTGTTTTGTCTTACTATATCCCAGATATTGCTACAGCCTCAGTGTCTGTGTTTTCTGGATATTATGGATGGATTTTATTGTTTTGAATGTTTTTATCAGGGAACATTTAATTTTGTACCGTAGAAACACTAATTGGTTCCACATGGAGACAGCAGTAACACATTCATCTGTTCTAGGGAGAAAGCTTGAGGAACTGCAAATCGATATGATATGTCTGTTTGTATAGATGACATTTTATGCACTTGCGATGGAAAAGACTTTTTGCCTTTCTCTAAAACCATTTTTACTGTGATTTTGTTGGTCCATTGCATACGAATTCCAACCCACTTTGTCCGGATATGACTGGATGAAACCAGAAATATCCGGTTGTGTTTTGGCTAACTCAATCCCAGATATTGTGAAAGCTTCTGTATTTGTGTTCTCCGGATATTATGAACGGATTTTATGGTTTTGCATGTTTTTTATCAGGGAACATTTAATTTTGTACCGTAGAAACACTAATTGGTTCCACACGGAGACACCAGCTCTACACATTTGTATTTTCTAGGGAGAAAGCTAGAGGAACTGCGGCAAACAAACATGATATTTCTGTTTGTATAGATGACATTTTATGCACTTTCCTAAGAAAAAGACTTTACTTTTCTCCAAAACCATTTTTACTGTGATTTTCTCGGTCCATTGCATACGAATTCCACCTCACTTTGTCCGGATATGACTGGATGAAACCAGAAATATCCGTTTTCTTTTTTTTTGGCTTACTATATCCCAGATATTACTACAGACTCTGTGTTTGTGTTTTCTGGATATTATCGATGGATTATATTGTTTTGAATGTTTTTATCAGGGAACATTTAATTTTGTGCTGGGAAACACTAATTGGTTCCACATGGAGACACCAGTCTACACATTCGTATTTTCTAGGGAGAAAGCTAGAATAACTGCGGTAAACAAACATGATGTTTCTGTTTGTATAGATGACATTTTATGCACTGGCTTAAGGAAAAGACTTTGTTTTACTCCAAACCCATTTTTACTGCGATTTTCCCGGTTCATTGCATACGAATTCCACCAAACTTAGTCCGGATATGACTGGATGAAACCAGAAATATCCGGTTGTGTTTTGGCTAACTCAATCCCAGATATTGCGACGGACTCTGTGTTTGTGTTTTCTGGACATTATCAACGGACTTTATTGTTTTGAATGTTTTTATCAGGGAACATTTAATTTTGTACCTTAGAAACACTAATAGGTTCAACATGGAGACACCAGTCTACACATTCGTATGTTCTAGGGAGAAAGTTAGAGGAACTGCGGCAAACAAACATGATATTTCTGTTTGTATACATGACATTTTATGCACTTGCATAACGAAAAAAACTTTGCTTTTCTCCAAAACCATTTTTACTGTGATTTTCTCGGTCCATTGCATACGAATTCCACCTCGCTTTGTCCGGATATGACTGGATGAAACCAGAAATATCCGGTTGTGTTTTGGCTTACTACAACCCAGATATTGTGAAAGCCTCTGTGTTTATGTTTTCCGGATACTATCAACGGAATTTATGTTTTTGCATGTTATTTATCAGGGAACATTTAATTTTGTGCTGGGAAACACTAATTGGTTCCACATGGAGACACCAGCTCTACACATTCGTATTTTCTAGGGAGAAAGCTAGAGGAACTGCGGCAAACAAACATGATATTTCTGTTTGTATAGTTGACATTTTATGCACTTTCCTAAAGAAAAGACTTTGCTTTTCTCCAAAACCATTTTTCCTGTGATATTCTCGATCCATTACATATGAATTCCACCCCACTTTGTCCGGATATGAGTGGATGAAACCAGAAATATCTGGTTGTGTTTTGTTTTACTATATCCCAGATATTGCTACAGCCTCAGTGTCTGTGTTTTCTGGATATTATCGATGGCTTTTATTGTTTTGAATGTTTTTATCAGGGAACCTTTAATTTTGTACCGTAGAAATACAATTTGGTTCCACATGGAGACACCAATAACACATTCCTCTGTTCTAGGGAGAAAGCTTGAGGAACTGCAAATCGATATGATATGTCTGTTTGTATAGATGACATTTTATGCACTTGCGATGGAAAAGACTTTTTGCCTTTCTCTAAAACCATTTTTACTGTGATTTTGTTGGTCCATTGCATACGAATTCCAACCCACTTTGTCCGGATATGACTGGATGAAACCAGAAATATCCGGTTGTGTTTTGGCTAACTCAATCCCAGATATTGTGAAAGCTTCTGTATTTGTGTTCTCCGGATATTATGAACGGATTTTATGGTTTTGCATGTTTTTTTTCAGGGAACATTTAATTTTGTACCGTAGAAACACTAATTGGTTCCACACGGAGACACCAGCTCTACACATTTGTATTTTCTAGGGAGAAAGCTAGAGGAACTGCGGCAAACAAACATGATATTTCTGTTTGTATAGATGACATTTTATGCACTTTCCTAAGAAAAAGACTTTACTTTTCTCCAAAACCATTTTTACTGTGATGTTCTCGGTCCATTGCATACGAATTCCACCTCACTTTGTCCGGATATGACTGGATGAAACCAGAAATATCCGTTTTCTTTTTTTTTTTTTGGCTTACTATATCCCAGATATTACTACAGACTCTGTGTTTGTGTTTTCTGGATATTATCGATGGATTATATTGTTTTGAATGTTTTTATCAGGGAACATTTAATTTTGTGCTGGGAAACACTAATTGGTTCCACATGGAGACACCAGTCTACACATTCGTATTTTCTAGGGAGAAAGCTAGAATAACTGCGGTAAACAAACATGATGTTTCTGTTTGTATAGATGACATTTTATGCACTGGCTTAAGGAAAAGACTTTGTTTTACTCCAAAACCATTTTTACTGCGATTTTCCCGGTTCATTGCATACGAATTCCACCAACCTTAGTCCGGATATGACTGGATGAAACCAGAAATATCCGGTTGTGTTTTGGCTAACTCAATCCCAGATATTGCGACGGACTCTGTGTTTGTGTTTTCTGGACATTATCAACGGACTTTATTGTTTTGAATGTTTTTATCAGGGAACATTTAATTTTGTACCTTAGAAACACTAATAGGTTCAACATGGAGACACCAGCTCAACACATTTGTATGTTCTAGGGAGAAAGCTAGAGGAACTGCGGCAAACAAACATGATATTTCTGTTTGTATACATGACATTTTATGCACTTGCATAATGAAAAAAACTTTGCTTTTCTCCAAAACCATTTTTACTGTGATTTTCTCGGTCCATTGCATACGAATTCCACCTCGCTTTGTCCGGATATGACTGGATGAAACCAGAAATATCCGGTTGTGTTTTGGCTTACTACAACCCAGATATTGTGAAAGCCTCTGTGTTTATGTTTTCCGGATACTATCAACGGAATTTATGTTTTTGCATGTTATTTATCAGGGAACATTTAATTTTGTGCTGGGAAACACTAATTGGTTCCACATGGAGACACCAGCTCTACACATTCGTATTTTCTAGGGAGAAAGCTAGAGGAACTGCGGCAAACAAACATGATATTTCTGTTTGTATAGATGACATTTTATGCACTTTCCTAAAGAAATGACTTTGCTTTTCTCCAAAACCATTTTTCCTGTGATATTCTCAATCCATTACATATGAATTCCACCCCACTTTGTCCAGATATGAGTGGATGAAACCAGAAATATCCGGTTGTGTTTTGTCTTACTATATCCCAGATATTGCTACAGCCTCAGTGTCTGTGTTTTCTGGATATTATCGATGGATTTTATTGTTTTGAATGTTTTTATCAGGGAACATTTAATTTTGTACCGTAGAAACACTAATTGGTTCCACATGGAGATACCAGGAACACATTCCTATGTTCTAGGGAGAAAGCTTGAGGAACTGCAAATCGATATGATATGTCTGTTTGTATAGATGACATTTTATGCACTTGCGATGGAAAAGACTTTTTGCCTTTCTCTAAAACCATTTTTACTGTGATTTTGTTGGTCCATTGCATACGAATTCCAACCCACTTTGTCCGGATATGACTGGATGAAACCAGAAATATCCGGTTGTGTTTTGGCTAACTCAATCCCAGATATTGTGAAAGCTTCTGTATTTGTGTTCTCCGGATATTATGAACGGATTTTATGGTTTTGCATGTTTTTTATCAGGGAACATTTAATTTTGTACCGTAGAAACACTAATTGGTTCCACACGGAGACACCAGCTCTATACATTTGTATTTTCTAGGGAGAAAGCTAGAGGAACTGCGGCAAACAAACATGATATTTCTGTTTGTATAGATGACATTTTATGCACTTTCCTAAGAAAAAGACTTTACTTTTCTCCAAAACCATTTTTACTGTGATTTTCTCGGTCCATTGCATACGAATTCCACCTCACTTTGTCCGGATATGACTGGATGAAACCAGAAATATCCGTTTTCTTTTTTTTTGGCTTACTATATCCCAGATATTACTACAGACTCTGTGTTTGTGTTTTCTGGATATTATCGATGGATTATATTGTTTTGAATGTTTTTATCAGGGAACATTTAATTTTGTGCTGGGAAACACTAATTGGTTCCACATGGAGACACCAGTCTACACATTCGTATTTTCTAGGGAGAAAGCTAGAATAACTGCGGTAAACAAACATGATGTTTCTGTTTGTATAGATGACATTTTATGCACTGGCTTAAGGAAAAGACTTTGTTTTACTCCAAAACCATTTTCACTGCGATTTTCCCGGTTCATTGCATACGAATTCCACCAAACTTAGTCCGGATATGACTGGATGAAACCAGAAATATCCGGTTGTGTTTTGGCTAACTCAATCCCAGATATTGCGACAGACTCTGTGTTTGTGTTTTCTGGACATTATCAACGGACTTTATTGTTTTGAATGTTTTTATCAGGGAACATTTAATTTTGTACCTTAGAAACACTAATAGGTTCAACATGGAGACACCAGCTCAACACATTTGTATGTTCTAGGGAGAAAGCTAGAGGAACTGCGGCAAACAAACATGATATTTCTGTTTGTATACATGACATTTTATGCACTTGCATAATGAAAAAAACTTTGCTTTTCTCCAAAACCATTTTTACTGTGATTTTCTCGGTCCATTGCATACGAATTCCACCTCGCTTTGTCCGGATATGACTGGATGAAACCAGAAATATCCGGTTGTGTTTTGGCTTACTACAACCCAGATATTGTGAAAGCCTCTGTGTTTATGTTTTCCGGATACTATCAACGGAATTTATGTTTTTGCATGTTATTTATCAGGGAACATTTAATTTTGTGCTGGGAAACACTAATTGGTTCCACATGGAGACACCAGCTCTACACATTCGTATTTTCTAGGGAGAAAGCTAGAGGAACTGCGGCAAACAAACATGATATTTCTGTTTGTATAGATGACATTTTATGCACTTTCCTAAAGAAAAGACTTTGCTTTTCCTAAAACCATTTTTCCTGTGATATTCTCGATCCATTACATATGAATTCCACCCCACTTTGTCCGGATATGAGTGGATGAAACCAGAAATATCCGGTTGTGTTTTGTTTTACTATATCCCAGATATTGCTACAGCCTCACTGTCTGTGTTTTCTGGATATTATCGATGGATTTTATTGTTTTGAATGTTTTTATCAGGGAACCTTTAATTTTGTACCGTAGAAATACAATTTGGTTCCACATGGAGACACCAGGAACACATTCCTATGTTCTAGGGAGAAAGCTTGAGGAACTGCAAATCGATATGATATGTCTGTTTGTATAGATGACATTTTATGCACTTGCGATGGAAAAGACTTTTTGCCTTTCTCTAAAACCATTTTTACTGTGATTTTGTTGGTCCATTGCATACGAATTCCAACCCACTTTGTCCGGATATGACTGGATGAAACCAGAAATATCCGGTTGTGTTTTGGCTAACTCAATCCCAGATATTGTGAAAGCTTCTGTATTTGTGTTCTCCGGATATTATGAACGGATTTTATGGTTTTGCATGTTTTTTATCAGGGAACATTTAATTTTGTACCGTAGAAACACTAATTGGTTCCACACGGAGACACCAGCTCTACACATTTGTATTTTCTAGGGAGAAAGCTAGAGGAACTGCGGCAAACAAACATGATATTTCTGTTTGTATAGATGACATTTTATGCACTTTCCTAAGAAAAAGACATTACTTTTCTCCAAAACCATTTTTACTGTGATTTTCTCGGTCCATTGCATACGAATTCCACCTCGCTTTGTCCGGATATGACTGGATGAAACCAGAAATATCCGGTTGTGTTTTGGCTTACTACAACCCAGATATTGTGAAAGCCTCTGTGTTTATGTTTTCCGGATTTTATCAACGGAATTTATGTTTTTGCATGTTATTTATCAGGGAACATTTAATTTTGTGCTGGGAAACACTAATTGGTTCCACATGGAGACACCAGCTCTACACATTCGTATTTTCTAGGGAGAAAGCTAGAGGAACTGCGGCAAACAAACATGATATTTCTGTTTGTATAGATGACATTTATTCACTTTCCTAAAGAAAAGACTTTGCTTTTCTCCAAAACCATTTTTCCTGTGATATTCTCGATCCATTACATATGAATTCCAACCCACTTTGTCCGGATATGAGTGGATGAAACCAGAAATATCCGGTTGTGTTTTGTCTTACTATATCCCAGATATTGCTACAGCCTCACTGTCTGTGTTTTCTGGATATTATCGATGGATTTTATTGTTTTGAATGTTTTTATCAGGGAACATTTAATTTTGTGCTGGGAAACACTAATTGGTTCCACATGGAGACACCAGTCTACACATTCGTATTTTCTAGGGAGAAAGCTAGAATAACTGCGGTAAACAAACATGATATTTCTGTTTGTATTGATGACATTTTATGCACTGGCTTAAGGAAAAGACTTTGTTTTACTCCAAAACCATTTTTACTGCGATTTTCCCGGTTCATTGCATACGAATTCCACCAACCTTAGTCCGGATATGACTGGATGAAACCAGAAATATCCGGTTGTGTTTTGGCTAACTCAATCCCAGATATTGCGACGGACTCTGTGTTTGTGTTTTCTGGACATTATCAACGGACTTTATTGTTTTCAATGTTTTTATCAGGGAACATTTAATTTTGTACCTTAGAAACACTAATAGGTTCAACATGGAGACACCAGTCTACACATTCGTATGTTCTAGGGAGAGAGCTAGAGGAACTGCGGCAAACAAACATGATATTTCTGTTTGTATACATGACATTTTATGCACTTGCATAACGAAAAAAACTGCTTTTCTCCAAAACCATTTTTACTGTGATTTTCTCGGTCCATTGCATACGAATTCCACCTCGCTTTGTCCGGATATGTCTGGATGAAACCAGAAATATCCGGTTGTGTTTTGGCTTACTACAACCCAGATATTGTGAAAGCCTCTGTGTTTATGTTTTCCGGATATTATCAACGGAATTTATGTTTTTGCATGTTATTTATCAGGGAACATTTAATTTTGTGCTGGGAAACACTAATTGGTTCCACATGGAGACACCAGCTCTACACATTCGTATTTTCTAGGGAGAAAGCTAGAGGAACTGCAGCAAACAAACATGATATTTCTGTTTGTATAGATGACATTTTATGCACTTTCCTAAAGAAAAGACTTTGCTTTTCTCCAAAACCATTTTTCCTGTGATATTCTCGATCCATTACATATGAATTCCACCCCACTTTGTCCGGATATGAGTGGATGAAACCAGAAATATCCGGTTGTGTTTTGTCTTACTATATCCCAGATATTGCTACAGCCTCAGTGTCTGTGTTTTCAGGATATTATCGATGGATTTTATTGTTTTGAATGTTTTTATCAGGGAACCTTTAATTTTGTACCGTAGAAATACAATTTGGTTCCACATGGAGACACCAGTAACACATTCCTCTGTTCCAGGGAGAAAGCTTGAGGTACTGCAAATCGATATGATATGTCTGTTTGTATAGATGACATTTTATGCACTTGCGATGGAAAAGACTTTTTGCCTTTCTCTAAAACCATTTTTACTGTGATTTTGTTGGTCCATTGCATACGAATTCCAACCCGCTTTGTCCGGATATGACTGGATGAAACCAGAAATATCCGGTCGTGTTTTGGCTAACTCAATCCCAGATATTGTGAAAGCTTCTGTATTTGTGTTCTCCGGATATTATGAATGGATTTTATGGTTTTGCATGTTTTTTATCAGGGAACATTTAATTTTGTACCGTAGAAACACTAATTGGTTCCACACGGAGACACCAGCTCTACACATTTGTATTTTCTAGGGAGAAAGCTAGAGGAACTGCGGCAAACAAACATGATATTTCTGTTTGTATAGATGACATTTTATGCACTTTCCTAAGAAAAAGACTTTACTTTTCTCCAAAACCATTTTTACTGTGATTTTCTCGGTCCATTGCATACGAATTCCACCTCACTTTGTCCGGATATGACTGGATGAAACCAGAAATATCCGTTTTCTTTTTTTTTGGCTTACTATATCCCAGATATTACTACAGACTCTGTGTTTGTGTTTTCTGGATATTATCGATGGATTATATTGTTTTGAATGTTTTTATCAGGGAACATTTAATTTTGTGCTGGGAAACACTAATTGGTTCCACATGGAGACACCAAGTCTACATATTCGTATTTTCTAGTGAGAAAGCTAGAATAACTGCAGTAAACCAACATGATGTTTCTGTTTGTATAGATGACATTTTATGCACTGGCTTAAGGAAAAGACTTTGTTTTACTCCAAAACCATTTTTACTGCGATTTTCCTGGTTCATTGCATACGAATTCCACCAAACTTAGTCCAGATATGACTGGATGAAACCAGAAATATCCGGTTGTGTTTTGGCTAACTCAATCCCAGATATTGCGACGGACTCTGTGTTTGTGTTTTCTGGACATTATCAACGGACTTTATTCTTTTGAATGTTTTTATCAGGGAACATTTAATTTTGTACCTTAGAAACACTAATAGGTTCAACATGGAGACACCAGTATACACATTCGTATGTTCTAGGGAGAAAGCTAGAGGAACTGCGGCAAACAAACATGATATTTCTGTTTGTATACATGACATTTTATGCACTTTCCTAAGAAAAAGACATTACTTTTCTCCAAAACCATTTTTACTGTGATTTTCTCGGTCCATTGCATACGAATTCCACCTCGCTTTGTCCGGATATGACTGGATGAAACCAGAAATATCCGGTTGTGTTTTGGCTTACTACAACCCAGATATTGTGAAAGCCTCTGTGTTTATGTTTTCCGGATTTTATCAACGGAATTTATGTTTTTGCATGTTATTTATCAGGGAACATTTAATTTTGTGCTGGGAAACACTAATTGGTTCCACATGGAGACACCAGCTCTACACATTCGTATTTTCTAGGGAGAAAGCTAGAGGAACTGCGGCAAACAAACATGATATTTCTGTTTGTATAGATGACATTTATTCACTTTCCTAAAGAAAAGACTTTGCTTTTCTCCAAAACCATTTTTCCTGTGATATTCTCGATCCATTACATATGAATTCCAACCCACTTTGTCCGGATATGAGTGGATGAAACCAGAAATATCCGGTTGTGTTTTGTCTTACTATATCCCAGATATTGCTACAGCCTCACTGTCTGTGTTTTCTGGATATTATCGATGGATTTTATTGTTTTGAATGTTTTTATCAGGGAACATTTAATTTTGTGCTGGGAAACACTAATTGGTTCCACATGGAGACACCAGTCTACACATTCGTATTTTCTAGGGAGAAAGCTAGAATAACTGCGGTAAACAAACATGATATTTCTGTTTGTATTGATGACATTTTATGCACTGGCTTAAGGAAAAGACTTTGTTTTACTCCAAAACCATTTTTACTGCGATTTTCCCGGTTCATTGCATACGAATTCCACCAACCTTAGTCCGGATATGACTGGATGAAACCAGAAATATCCGGTTGTGTTTTGGCTAACTCAATCCCAGATATTGCGACGGACTCTGTGTTTGTGTTTTCTGGACATTATCAACGGACTTTATTGTTTTCAATGTTTTTATCAGGGAACATTTAATTTTGTACCTTAGAAACACTAATAGGTTCAACATGGAGACACCAGTCTACACATTCGTATGTTCTAGGGAGAAAGCTAGAGGAACTGCGGCAAACAAACATGATATTTCTGTTTGTATACATGACATTTTATGCACTTGCATAACGAAAAAAACTTTGCTTTTCTCCAAAACCATTTTTACTGTGATTTTCTCGGTCCATTGCATACGAATTCCACCTCGCTTTGTCCGGATATGTCTGGATGAAACCAGAAATATCCGGTTGTGTTTTGGCTTACTACAACCCAGATATTGTGAAAGCCTCTGTGTTTATGTTTTCCGGATATTATCAACGGAATTTATGTTTTTGCATGTTATTTATCAGGGAACATTTAATTTTGTGCTGGGAAACACTAATTGGTTCCACATGGAGACACCAGCTCTACACATTCGTATTTTCTAGGGAGAAAGCTAGAGGAACTGCAGCAAACAAACATGATATTTCTGTTTGTATAGATGACATTTTATGCACTTTCCTAAAGAAAAGACTTTGCTTTTCTCCAAAACCATTTTTCCTGTGATATTCTCGATCCATTACATATGAATTCCACCCCACTTTGTCCGGATATGAGTGGATGAAACCAGAAATATCCGGTTGTGTTTTGTCTTACTATATCCCAGATATTGCTACAGCCTCAGTGTCTGTGTTTTCAGGATATTATCGATGGATTTTATTGTTTTGAATGTTTTTATCAGGGAACCTTTAATTTTGTACCGTAGAAATACAATTTGGTTCCACATGGAGACACCAGTAACACATTCCTCTGTTCCAGGGAGAAAGCTTGAGGTACTGCAAATCGATATGATATGTCTGTTTGTATAGATGACATTTTATGCACTTGCGATGGAAAAGACTTTTTGCCTTTCTCTAAAACCATTTTTACTGTGATTTTGTTGGTCCATTGCATACGAATTCCAACCCGCTTTGTCCGGATATGACTGGATGAAACCAGAAATATCCGGTCGTGTTTTGGCTAACTCAATCCCAGATATTGTGAAAGCTTCTGTATTTGTGTTCTCCGGATATTATGAATGGATTTTATGGTTTTGCATGTTTTTTATCAGGGAACATTTAATTTTGTACCGTAGAAACACTAATTGGTTCCACACGGAGACACCAGCTCTACACATTTGTATTTTCTAGGGAGAAAGCTAGAGGAACTGCGGCAAACAAACATGATATTTCTGTTTGTATAGATGACATTTTATGCACTTTCCTAAGAAAAAGACTTTACTTTTCTCCAAAACCATTTTTACTGTGATTTTCTCGGTCCATTGCATACGAATTCCACCTCACTTTGTCCGGATATGACTGGATGAAACCAGAAATATCCGTTTTCTTTTTTTTTGGCTTACTATATCCCAGATATTACTACAGACTCTGTGTTTGTGTTTTCTGGATATTATCGATGGATTATATTGTTTTGAATGTTTTTATCAGGGAACATTTAATTTTGTGCTGGGAAACACTAATTGGTTCCACATGGAGACACCAAGTCTACACATTCGTATTTTCTAGTGAGAAAGCTAGAATAACTGCAGTAAACCAACATGATGTTTCTGTTTGTATAGATGACATTTTATGCACTGGCTTAAGGAAAAGACTTTGTTTTACTCCAAAACCATTTTTACTGCGATTTTCCTGGTTCATTGCATACGAATTCCACCAAACTTAGTCCAGATATGACTGGATGAAACCAGAAATATCCGGTTGTGTTTTGGCTAACTCAATCCCAGATATTGCGACGGACTCTGTGTTTGTGTTTTCTGGACATTATCAACGGACTTTATTCTTTTGAATGTTGTTATCAGGGAACATTTAATTTTGTACCTTAGAAACACTAATAGGTTCAACATGGAGACACCAGTATACACATTCGTATGTTCTAGGGAGAAAGCTAGAGGAACTGCGGCAAACAAACATGATATTTCTGTTTGTATACATGACATTTTATGCACTTTCCTAAGAAAAAGACATTACTTTTCTCCAAAACCATTTTTACTGTGATTTTCTCGGTCCATTGCGTACGAATTCCACCTCGCTTTGTCCGGATATGTCTGGATGAAACCAGAAATATCCGGTTGTGTTTTGGCTTACTACAACCCAGATATTGTGAAAGCCTCTGTGTTTATGTTTTCCGGATATTATCAACGGAATTTATGTTTTTGCATGTTATTTATCAGGGAACATTTAATTTTGTGCTGGGAAACACTAATTGGTTCCACATGGAGACACCAGCTCTACACATTCGTATTTTCTAGGGAGAAAGCTAGAGGAACTGCGGCAAACAAACATGATATTTCTGTTTGTATAGATGACATTTTATGCACTTTCCTAAAGAAAATACTTTGCTTTTCTCCAAAACCATTTTTCCTGTGATATTCTCGATCCATTACATATGAATTCCACCCCACTTTGTCCGGATATGAGTGGATGAAACCAGAAATATCCGGTTGTGTTTTGTCTTACTATATCCCAGATATTGCTACAGCCTCAGTGTCTGTGTTTTCTGGATATTATCGATGGATTTTATTGTTTTGAATGTTTTTATCAGGGAACATTTAATTTTGTACCGTAGAAACACTAATTGGTTCCACATGGAGACACTAGTAACACATTCCTATGTTCTAGGGAGAAAGCTTGAGGAACTGCAAATCGATATGATATGTCTGTTTGTATAGATGACATTTTATGCACTTGCGATGGAAAAGACTTTTTGCCTTTCTCTAAAACCATTTTTACTGTGATTTTGTTGGTCCATTGCATACGAATTCCAACCCACTTTGTCCGGATATGACTGGATGAAACCAGAAATATCCGGTTGTGTTTTGGCTAACTCAATCCCAGATATTGTGAAAGCTTCTGTATTTGTGTTCTCCGGATATTATGAACGGATTTTATGGTTTTGCATGTTTTTTATCAGGGAACATTTAATTTTGTACCGTAGAAACACTAATTGGTTCCACACGGAGACACCAGCTCTACACATTTGTATTTTCTAGGGAGAAAGCTAGAGGAACTGCGGCAAACAAACATGATATTTCTGTTTGTATAGATGACATTTTATGCACTTTCCTAAGAAAAAGACTTTACTTTTCTCCAAAACCATTTTTACTGTGATTTTCTCGGTCCATTGCATACGAATTCCACCTCACTTTGTCCGGATTTGACTGGATGAAACCAGAAATATCCGTTTTCTTTTTTTTTGGCTTACTATATCCCAGATATTACTACAGACTCTGTGTTTGTGTTTTCTGGATATTATCGATGGATTATATTGTTTTGAATGTTTTTATCAGGGAACATTTAATTTTGTGCTGGGAAACACTAATTGGTTCCACATGGAGACACCAAGTCTACACATTCGTATTTTCTAGTGAGAAAGCTAGAATAACTGCAGTAAACAAACATGATGTTTCTGTTTGTATAGATGACATTTTATGCACTGGCTTAAGGAAAAGACTTTGTTTTACTCCAAAACCATTTTTACTGCGATTTTCCTGGTTCATTGCATACGAATTCCACCAAACTTAGTCCGGATATGACTGGATGAAACCAGAAATATCCGGTTGTGTTTTGGCTAACTCAATCCCAGATATTGCGACGGACTCTGTGTTTGTGTTTTCTGGACATTATCAACGGACTTTATTGTTTTGAATGTTTTTATCAGGGAACATTTAATTTTGTACCTTAGAAACACTAATAGGTTCAACATGGAGACACCAGTATACACATTCGTATGTTCTAGGGAGAAAGCTAGAGGAACTGCGGCAAACAAACATGATATTTCTGTTTGTATACATGACATTTTATGCACTTGCATAACGAAAAAAACTTTGCTTTTCTCCAAAACCATTTTTACTGTGATTTTCTCGGTCCATTGCGTACGAATTCCACCTCGCTTTGTCCGGATATGTCTGGATGAAACCAGAAATATCCGGTTGTGTTTTGGCTTACTACAACCCAGATATTGTGAAAGCCTCTGTGTTTATGTTTTCCGGATATTATCAACGGAATTTATGTTTTTGCATGTTATTTATCAGGGAACATTAAACTTTGTGCTGGGAAACACTAATTGGTTCCACATGGAGACACCAGCTCTACACATTCGTATTTTCTAGGGAGAAAGCTAGAGGAACTGCGGCAAACAAACATGATATTTCTGTTTGTATAGATGACATTTTATGCACTTTCCTAAAGAAAATACTTTGCTTTTCTCCAAAACCATTTTTCCTGTGATATTCTCGATCCATTACATATGAATTCCACCCCACTTTGTCCGGATATGAGTGGATGAAACCAGAAATATCCGGTTGTGTTTTGTCTTACTATATCCCAGATATTGCTACAGCCTCAGTGTCTGTGTTTTCTGGATATTATCGATGGATTTTATTGTTTTGAATGTTTTTATCAGGGAACATTTAATTTTGTACCGTAGAAACACTAATTGGTTCCACATGGAGACACTAGTAACACATTCCTATGTTCTAGGGAGAAAGCTTGAGGAACTGCAAATCGATATGATATGTCTGTTTGTATAGATGACATTTTATGCACTTGCGATGGAAAAGACTTTTTGCCTTTCTCTAAAACCATTTTTACTGTGATTTTGTTGGTCCATTGCATACGAATTCCAACCCACTTTGTCCGGATATGACTGGATGAAACCAGAAATATCCGGTTGTGTTTTGGCTAACTCAATCCCAGATATTGTGAAAGCTTCTGTATTTGTGTTCTCCGGATATTATGAACGGATTTTATGGTTTTGCATGTTTTTTATCAGGGAACATTTAATTTTGTACCATAGAAACACTAATTGGTTCCACACGGAGACACCAGCTCTACACATTTGTATTTTCTAGGGAGAAAGCTAGAGGAACTGCGGCAAACAAACATGATATTTCTGTTTGTATAGATGACATTTTATGCACTTTCCTAAGAAAAAGACTTTACTTTTCTCCAAAACCATTTTTACTGTGATTTTCTCGGTCCATTGCATACGAATTCCACCTCACTTTGTCCGGATTTGACTGGATGAAACCAGAAATATCCGTTTTCTTTTTTTTTGGCTTACTATATCCCAGATATTACTACAGACTCTGTGTTTGTGTTTTCTGGATATTATCGATGGATTATATTGTTTTGAATGTTTTTATCAGGGAACATTTAATTTTGTGCTGGGAAACACTAATTGGTTCCACATGGAGACACCAGTCTACACATTCGTATTTTCTAGGGAGAAAGCTAGAATAACTGCGGTAAACAAACATGATGTTTCTGTTTGTATAGATGACATTTTATGCACTGGCTTAAGGAAAAGACTTTGTTTTACTCCAAAACCATTTTTACTGCGATTTTCCTGGTTCATTGCATACGAATTCCACCAAACTTAGTCCGGATATGACTGGATGAAACCAGAAATATCCGGTTGTGTTTTGGCTAACTCAATCCCAGATATTGCGACGGACTCTGTGTTTGTGTTTTCTGGACATTATCAACGGACTTTATTGTTTTGAATGTTTTTATCAGGGAACATTTAATTTTGTACCTTAGAAACACTAATAGGTTCAACATGGAGACACCAGTATACACATTCGTATGTTCTAGGGAGAAAGCTAGAGGAACTGCGGCAAACAAACATGATATTTCTGTTTGTATACATGACATTTTATGCACTTGCATAACGAAAAAAACTTTGCTTTTCTCCAAAACCATTTTTACTGTGATTTTCTCGGTCCATTGCGTACGAATTCCACCTCGCTTTGTCCGGATATGTCTGGATGAAACCAGAAATATCCGGTTGTGTTTTGGCTTACTACAACCCAGATATTGTGAAAGCCTCTGTGTTTATGTTTTCCGGATATTATCAACGGAATTTATGTTTTTGCATGTTATTTATCAGGGAACATTAAACTTTGTGCTGGGAAACACTAATTGGTTCCACATGGAGACACCAGCTCTACACATTCGTATTTTCTAGGGAGAAAGCTAGAGGAACTGCGGCAAACAAACATGATATTTCTGTTTGTATAGATGACATTTTATGCACTTTCCTAAAGAAAAGACTTTGCTTTTCTCCAAAACCATTTTTCCTGTGATATTCTCGATCCATTACATATGAATTCCACCCCACTTTGTCCGGATATGAGTGGATGAAACCAGAAATATCCGGTTGTGTTTTGTCTTACTATATCCCAGATATTGCTACAGCCTCAGTGTCTGTGTTTTCTGGATATTATCGATGGATTTTATTGTTTTGAATGTTTTTATCAGGGAACATTTAATTTTGTACCGTAGAAACACTAATTGGTTCCACATGGAGACACCAGGAACACATTCCTATGTTCTAGGGAGAAAGCTTGAGGAACTGCAAATCGATATGATATGTCTGTTTGTATAGATGACATTTTATGCACTTGCGATGGAAAAGACTTTTTGCCTTTCTCTAAAACCATTTTTACTGTGATTTTGTTGGTCCATTGCATACGAATTCCAACCCACTTTGTCCGGATATGACTGGATGAAACCAGAAATATCCGGTTGTGTTTTGGCTAACTCAATCCCAGATATTGTGAAAGCTTCTGTATTTGTGTTCTCCGGATATTATGAACGGATTTTATGGTTTTGCATGTTTTTTATCAGGGAACATTTAATTTTGTACCATAGAAACACTAATTGGTTCCACACGGAGACACCAGCTCTACACATTTGTATTTTCTAGGGAGAAAGCTAGAGGAACTGCGGCAAACAAACATGATATTTCTGTTTGTATAGATGACATTTTATGCACTTTCCTAAGAAAAAGACTTTACTTTTCTCCAAAACCATTTTTACTGTGATTTTCTCGGTCCATTGCATACGAATTCCACCTCACTTTGTCCGGATTTGACTGGATGAAACCAGAAATATCCGTTTTCTTTTTTTTTGGCTTACTATATCCCAGATATTACTACAGACTCTGTGTTTGTGTTTTCTGGATATTATCGATGGATTATATTGTTTTGAATGTTTTTATCAGGGAACATTTAATTTTGTGCTGGGAAACACTAATTGGTTCCACATGGAGACACCAAGTCTACACATTCGTATTTTCTAGTGAGAAAGCTAGAATAACTGCAGTAAACCAACATGATGTTTCTGTTTGTATAGATGACATTTTATGCACTGGCTTAAGGAAAAGACTTTGTTTTACTCCAAAACCATTTTTACTGCGATTTTCCTGGTTCATTGCATACGAATTCCACCAAACTTAGTCCAGATATGACTGGATGAAACCAGAAATATCCGGTTGTGTTTTGGCTAACTCAATCCCAGATATTGCGACGGACTCTGTGTTTGTGTTTTCTGGACATTATCAACGGACTTTATTCTTTTGAATGTTTTTATCAGGGAACATTTAATTTTGTACCTTAGAAACACTAATAGGTTCAACATGGAGACACCAGTATACACATTCGTATGTTCTAGGGAGAAAGCTAGAGGAACTGCGGCAAACAAACATGATATTTCTGTTTGTATAGATGACATTTTAGGCACTTTCCTAAGAAAAAGACATTACTTTTCTCCAAAACCATTTTTACTGTGATTTTCTCGGTCCATTGCGTACGAATTCCACCTCGCTTTGTCCGGATATGTCTGGATGAAACCAGAAATATCCGGTTGTGTTTTGGCTTACTACAACCCAGATATTGTGAAAGCCTCTGTGTTTATGTTTTCCGGATATTATCAACGGAATTTATGTTTTTGCATGTTATTTATCAGGGAACATTTAATTTTGTGCTGGGAAACACTAATTGGTTCCACATGGAGACACCAGCTCTACACATTCGTATTTTCTAGGGAGAAAGCTAGAGGAACTGCGGCAAACAAACATGATATTTCTGTTTGTATAGATGACATTTTATGCACTTTCCTAAAGAAAAGACTTTGCTTTTCTCCAAAACCATTTTTCCTGTGATATTCTCGATCCATTACATATGAATTCCACCCCACTTTGTCCGGATATGAGTGGATGAAACCAGAAATATCCGGTTGTGTTTTGTCTTACTATATCCCAGATATTGCTACAGCCTCAGTGTCTGTGTTTTCTGGATATTATCGATGGATTTTATTGTTTTGAATGTTTTTATCAGGGAACATTTAATTTTGTACCGTAGAAACACTAATTGGTTCCACATGGAGACACTAGTAACACATTCCTATGTTCTAGGGAGAAAGCTTGAGGAACTGCAAATCGATATGATATGTCTGTTTGTATAGATGACATTTTATGCACTTGCGATGGAAAAGACTTTTTGCCTTTCTCTAAAACCATTTTTACTGTGATTTTGTTGGTCCATTGCATACGAATTCCAACCCACTTTGTCCGGATATGACTGGATGAAACCAGAAATATCCGGTTGTGTTTTGGCTAACTCAATCCCAGATATTGTGAAAGCTTCTGTATTTGTGTTCTCCGGATATTATGAACGGATTTTATGGTTTTGCATGTTTTTTATCAGGGAACATTTAATTTTGTACCATAGAAACACTAATTGGTTCCACACGGAGACACCAGCTCTACACATTTGTATTTTCTAGGGAGAAAGCTAGAGGAACTGCGGCAAACAAACATGATATTTCTGTTTGTATAGATGACATTTTATGCACTTTCCTAAGAAAAAGACTTTACTTTTCTCCAAAACCATTTTTACTGTGATTTTCTCGGTCCATTGCATACGAATTCCACCTCACTTTGTCCGGATTTGACTGGATGAAACCAGAAATATCCGTTTTCTTTTTTTTTGGCTTACTATATCCCAGATATTACTACAGACTCTGTGTTTGTGTTTTCTGGATATTATCGATGGATTATATTGTTTTGAATGTTTTTATCAGGGAACATTTAATTTTGTGCTGGGAAACACTAATTGGTTCCACATGGAGACACCAAGTCTACACATTCGTATTTTCTAGTGAGAAAGCTAGAATAACTGCAGTAAACAAACATGATGTTTCTGTTTGTATAGATGACATTTTATGCACTGGCTTAAGGAAAAGACTTTGTTTTACTCCAAAACCATTTTTACTGCGATTTTCCTGGTTCATTGCATACGAATTCCACCAAACTTAGTCCGGATATGACTGGATGAAACCAGAAATATCCGGTTGTGTTTTGGCTAACTCAATCCCAGATATTGCGACGGACTCTGTGTTTGTGTTTTCTGGACATTATCAACGGACTTTATTGTTTTGAATGTTTTTATCAGGGAACATTTAATTTTGTACCTTAGAAACACTAATAGGTTCCACATGGAGACACCAGTATACACATTCGTATTTTCTAGGGAGAAAGCTAGAGGAACTGCGGCAAACAAACATGATATTTCTGTTTGTATACATGACATTTTATGCACTTGCATAACGAAAAAAACTTTGCTTTTCTCCAAAACCATTTTTACTGTGATTTTCTCGGTCCATTGCGTACGAATTCCACCTCGCTTTGTCCGGATATGTCTGGATGAAACCAGAAATATCCGGTTGTGTTTTGGCTTACTACAACCCAGATATTGTGAAAGCCTCTGTGTTTATGTTTTCCGGATATTATCAACGGAATTTATGTTTTTGCATGTTATTTATCAGGGAACATTAAACTTTGTGCTGGGAAACACTAACTGGTTCCACATGGAGACACCAGCTCTACACATTCGTATTTTCTAGGGAGAAAGCTAGAGGAACTGCGGCAAACAAACATGATATTTCTGTTTGTATAGATGACATTTTATGCACTTTCCTAAAGAAAAGACTTTGCTTTTCTCCAAAACCATTTTTCCTGTGATATTCTCGATCCATTACATATGAATTCCACCCCACTTTGTCCGGATATGAGTGGATGAAACCAGAAATATCCGGTTGTGTTTTGTCTTACTATATCCCAGATATTGCTACAGCCTCAGTGTCTGTGTTTTCTGGATATTATCGATGGATTTTATTGTTTTGAATGTTTTTATCAGGGAACATTTAATTTTGTACCGTAGAAACACTAATTGGTTCCACATGGAGACACTAGTAACACATTCCTATGTTCTAGGGAGAAAGCTTGAGGAACTGCAAATCGATATGATATGTCTGTTTGTATAGATGACATTTTATGCACTTGCGATGGAAAAGACTTTTTGCCTTTCTCTAAAACCATTTTTACTGTGATTTTGTTGGTCCATTGCATACGAATTCCAACCCACTTTGTCCGGATATGACTGGATGAAACCAGAAATATCCGGTTGTGTTTTGGCTAACTCAATCCCAGATATTGTGAAAGCTTCTGTATTTGTGTTCTCCGGATATTATGAACGGATTTTATGGTTTTGCATGTTTTTTATCAGGGAACATTTAATTTTGTACCATAGAAACACTAATTGGTTCCACACGGAGACACCAGCTCTACACATTTGTATTTTCTAGGGAGAAAGCTAGAGGAACTGCGGCAAACAAACATGATATTTCTGTTTGTATAGATGATATTTTATGCACTTTCCTAACAAAAAGACTTTACTTTTCTCCAAAACCTTTTTTACTGTGATTTTCTCAGTCCATTGCATACGAATTCCACCTCACTTTGTCCGGATATGACTGGATGAAACCAGAAATATCCGTTTTATTTTTTTTTTTGGCTTACTATATCCCAGATATTACTACAGACTCTGTGTTTGTGTTTTCTGGATATTATCGATGGATTATATTGTTTTGAATGTTTTTATCAGGGAACATTTAATTTTGTGCTGGGAAACACTAATTGGTTCCACATGGAGACACCAGTCTACACATTCGTATTTTCTAGGGAGAAAGCTAGAATAACTGCGGTAAACAAACATGATGTTTCTGTTTGTATAGATGACATTTTATGCACTGGCTTAAGGAAAAGACTTTGTTTTACTCCAAAACCATTTTTACTGCGATTTTCCCGGTTCATTGCATACGAATTCCACCAAACTTAGTCCGGATATGACTGGATGAAACCAGAAATATCCGGTTGTGTTTTGGCTAACTCAATCCCAGATATTGCGACGGACTCTGTGTTTGTGTTTTCTGGACATTATCAACGGACTTTATTGTTTTGAATGTTTTTATCAGGGAACATTTAATTTTGTACCTTAGAAACACTAATAGGTTCAACATGGAGACACCAGTATACAGATTCGTATGTTCTAGGGAGAAAGCTAGAGGAACTGCGGCAAACAAACATGATATTTCTGTTTGTATATATGACATTTTATGCACTTTCCTAAAGAAAAGACTTTGCTTTTCTCCAAAACCATTTTTCCTGTGATATTCTCGATCCATTACATATGAATTCCACCCCACTTTGTCCGGATATGAGTGGATGAAACCAGAAATATCTGGTTGTGTTTTGTTTTACTATATCCCAGATATTGCTACAGCCTCAGTGTCTGTGTTTTCTGGATATTATCGATGGATTTTATTGTTTTGAATGTTTTTATCAGGGAACATTTAATTTTGTACCGTAGAAACACTAATTGGTTCCACATGGAGACACCAGTAACACATTCCTATGTTCTAGGGAGAAAGCTTGAGGAACTGCAAATCGATATGATATGTCTGTTTGTATAGATGACATTTTATGCACTTGCGATGGAAAAGACTTTTTGCCTTCTCTAAAACCATTTTTACTGTGATTTTGTTGGTCCATTGCATACGAATTCCAACCCACTTTGTCCGGATATGACTGGATGAAACCAGAAATATCCAGTTGTGTTTTGGCTAACTCAATCCCAGATATTGTGAAAGCTTCTGTATTTGTGTTCTCCGGATATTATGAACGGATTTTATGGTTTTGCATGTTTTTTATCAGGGAACATTTAATTTTGTACCATAGAAACACTAATTGGTTCCACACGGAGACACCAGCTCTACACATTTGTATTTTCTAGGGAGAAAGCTAGAGGAACTGCGGCAAACAAACATGATATTTCTGTTTGTATAGATGACATTTTATGCACTTTCCTAACAAAAAGATTTTACTTTTCTCCAAAACCATTTTTACTGTGATTTTCTCGGTCCATTGCATACGAATTCCACCTCACTTTGTCCAGATATGACTGGATCAAACCAGAAATATCCGGTTGTGTTTTGGCTTACTACAGCCCAGATATTGTGAAAGCCTCTGTGTTTATGTTTTCCGGATATTATCAACGGAATTCATCTTTTTGCATGTTATTCATCAGGGAACATTTAATTTTGTGCTGGGAAACACTAATTGGTTCCACATGGAGACACCAGCTCTACACATTCGTATGTTCTAGGGAGAAAGCTAGAGGAACTGCGGCAAACAAACATGATATTTCTGTTTGTATAGATGACATTTTATGCACTTTCCTAAAGAAAAGACTTTGCTTTTCTCCAAAACCATTTTTCCTGTGATATTCTCCATCCATTACATATGAATTCCACCCCACTTTGTCCGGATATGAGTGCATGAATCCAGAAATATCCGGTTGTGTTTTGTCTTACTATATCCCAGATATTGCTACAGCCTCAGTGTCTGTGTTTTCTGGATATTATCGATGGATTTTATTGTTTTGAATGTTTTTATCAGGGAACCTTTAATTTTGTACCGTAGAAATACAATTTGGTTCCACATGGAGACACCAGGAACACATTCCTATGTTCTAGGGAGAAAGCTTGAGGAACTGCAAATCGATATGATATGTCTGTTTGTATAGATGACATTTTATGCACTTGCGATGGAAAAGACTTTTTGCCTTTCTCTAAAACCATTTTTACTGTGATTTTGTTGGTCCATTGCATACGAATTCCAACCCACTTTGTCCGGATATGACTGGATGAAACCAGAAATATCCGGTTGTGTTTTGGCTAACTCAATCCCAGATATTGTGAAAGCTTCTGTATTTGTGTTCTCCGGATATTATGATCGGATTTTATGGTTTTGCATGTTTTTTATCAGGGAACATTTAATTTTGTACCGTAGAAACACTAATTGGTTCCACACGGAGACACCAGCTCTACACATTTGTATTTTCTAGGGAGAAAGCTAGAGGAACTGCGGCAAACAAACATGATATTTCTGTTTGTATAGATGACATTTTATGCACTTTCCTAACAAAAAGACTTTACTTTTCTCCAAAACCATTTTTCCTGTGATTTTCTCGGTCCATTGCATACGAATTCCACCTCACTTTGTCCGGATATGACTGGATGAAACCAGAAATATCCGTTTTCTTTTTTTTTGGCTTACTATATCCCAGATATTACTACAGACTCTGTGTTTGTGTTTTCTGGATATTATCGATGGATTATATTGTTTTGAATGTTTTTATCAGGGAACACTTAATTTTGTTCTGGGAAACACTAATTGGTTCCACATGGAGACACCAGTCTACACATTCGTATTTTCTAGGGAGAAAGCTAGAATAACTGCGGTAAACAAACATGATGTTTCTGTTTGTATAGATGACATTTTATGCACTGGCTTAAGGAAAAGGCTTTGTTTTACTCCAAAACCATTTTTACTGTGATTTTGTTGGTCCATTGCATACGAATTCCAACCCACTTTGTCCGTATATGACTGGATGAAACCAGAAATATCCGGTTGTGTTTTGGCTAACTCAATCCCAGATATTGTGAAAGCTTCTTTATTGGTGTTTTCCGGATAATATCAACGGATTTTATGGTTTTGCATGTTTTTTATCAGGGAACATTTAATTTTGTACCTTAGAAACACTAATAGGTTCAACATGGAGACACCAGTATACACATTCGTATGTTCTATGGAGAAAGTTAGAGGAACTGCGGCAAAACAAACATGATATTTCTGTTTGCATACATGACATTTTATGCACTTGCATAACGAAAAAAACTTTGCTTTTCTCCAAAACCATTTTTACTGTGATTTTCTCGGTCCATTGCATACGAATTCCACCTCGCTTTGTCCGGATATGACTGGATGAAACCAGAAATATCCGGTTGTGTTTTGGCTTACTACAACCCAGATATTGTGAAAGCCTCTGTGTTTATGTTTTCCGGATACTATCAACGGAATTTATGTTTTTGCATGTTATTTATCAGGGAACATTGAATTTTGTGCTGGGAAACACTAATTGGTTCCACATGGAGACACCAGCTCTACACATTCGTATTTTCTAGGGAGAAAGCTAGAGGAACTGCGGCAAACAAACATGATATTTCTGTTTGTATAGATGACATTTTATGCACTTTCCTAAAGAAAAGACTTTGCTTTTCTCCAAAACCATTTTTCCTGTGATATTCTCCATCCATTACATATGAATTCCACCCCACTTTGTCCGGATATGAGTGGATGAAACCAGAAATATCCGGTTGTGTTTTGTCTTACTATATCCCAGATATTGCTACAGCCTCAGTGTCTGTGTTTTCTGGATATTATCGATGGATTTTATTGTTTTGAATGTTTTTATCAGGGAACCTTTAATTTTGTACCGTAGAAATACAATTTGGTTCCACATGGAGACACCAGGAACACATTCCTATGTTCTAGGGAGAAAGCTTGAGGAACTGCAAATCGATATGATATGTCTGTTTGTATAGATGACATTTTATGCACTTGCGATGGAAAAGACTTTTTGCCTTTCTCTAAAACCATTTTTACTGTGATTTTGTTGGTCCATTGCATACGAATTCCAACCCACTTTGTCCGGATATGACTGGATGAAACCAGAAATATCCGGTTGTGTTGTGGCTAACTCAATCCCAGATATTGTGAAAGCTTCTGTATTTGTGTTCTCCGGATATTATGAACGGATTTTATGGTTTTGCATGTTTTTTATCAGGGAACATTTAATTTTGTACCGTAGAAACACTAATTGGTTCCACACGGAGACACCAGCTCTACACATTTGTATTTTCTAGGGAGAAAGCTAGAGGAACTGCGGCAAACAAACATGATATTTCTGTTTGTATAGATGACATTTTATGCACTTTCCTAACAAAAAGACTTTACTTTTCTCCAAAACCATTTTTACTGTGATTTTCTCGGTCCATTGCATACGAATTCCACCTCACTTTGTCCGGATATGACTGGATGAAACCAGAAATATCCGTTTTCTTTTTTTTTGGCTTACTATATCCCAGATATTACTACAGACTCTGTGTTTGTGTTTTCTGGATATTATCGATGGATTATATTGTTTTGAATGTTTTTATCAGGGAACACTTAATTTTGTGCTGGGAAACACTAATTGGTTCCACATGGAGACACCAGTCTACACATTCGTATTTTCTAGGGAGAAAGCTAGAATAACTGCGGTAAACAAACATGATGTTTCTGTTTGTATAGATGACATTTTATGCACTGGCTTAAGGAAAAGACTTTGTTTTACTCCAAAACCATTTTTACTGTGATTTTGTTGGTCCATTGCATACGAATTCCAACCCACTTTTTCCGTATATGACTGGATGAAACCAGAAATATCCGGTTGTGTTTTGGCTAACTCAATCCCAGATATTGTGAAAGCTTCTTTATTGGTGTTTTCCGGATAATATCAACGGATTTTATGGTTTTGCATGTTTTTTATCAGGGAACATTTAATTTTGTACCTTAGAAACACTAATAGGTTCAACATGGAGACACCAGTATACACATTCGTATGTTCTAGGGAGAAAGTTAGAGGAACTGCGGCAAAACAAACATGATATTTCTGTTTGTATACATGACATTTTATGCACTTGCATAACGAAAAAAACTTTGCTTTTCTCCAAAACCATTTTTACTGTGATTTTCTCGGTCCATTGCATACGAATTCCACCTCGCTTTGTCCGGATATGACTGGATGAAACCAGAAATATCCGGTTGTGTTTTGGCTTACTACAACCCAGATATTGTGAAAGCCTCTGTGTTTATGTTTTCCGGATACTATCAACGGAATTTATGTTTTTGCATGTTATGTATCAGGGAACATTTAATTTTGTGCTGGGAAACACTAATTGGTTCCACATGGAGACACCAGCTCTACACATTCGTATTTTCTAGGGAGAAAGCTAGAGGAACTGCGGCAAACAAACATGATATTTCTGTTTGTATAGATGACATTTTATGCACTTTCCTAAAGAAAAGACTTTGCTTTTCTAAAAACCATTTTTCCTGTGATATTCTCCATCCATTACATATGAATTCCACCCCACTTTGTCCGGATATGAGTGCATGAATCCAGAAATATCCGGTTGTGTTTTGTCTTACTATATCCCAGATATTGCTACAGCCTCAGTGTCTGTGTTTTCTGGATATTATCGATGGATTTTATTGTTTTGAATGTTTTTATCAGGGAACCTTTAATTTTGTACCGTATAAATACAATTTGGTTCCACATGGAGACACCAGTAACACATTCCTATGTTCTAGGGAGAAAGCTTGAGGAACTGCAAATCGATATGATATGTCTGTTTGTATAGATGACATTTTATGCACTTGCGATGGAAAAGACTTTTTGCCTTTCTCTAAAACCATTTTTACTGTGATTTTGTTGGTCCATTGCATACGAATTCCAACCCACTTTGTCTGGATATGACTGGATGAAACCAGAAATATCCGGTTGTGTTGTGGCTAACTCAATCCCAGATATTGTGAAAGCTTCTGTATTTGTGTTCTCCGGATATTATGAACGGATTTTATGGTTTTGCATGTTTTTTATCAGGGAACATTTAATTTTGTACCGTAGAAACACTAATTGGTTCCACACGGAGACACCAGCTCTACACATTTGTATTTTCTAGGGAGAAAGCTAGAGGAACTGCGGCAAACAAACATGATATTTCTGTTTGTATAGATGACATTTTATGCACTTTCCTAAGAAAAAGACTTTACTTTTCTCCAAAACCATTTTTACTGTGATTTTCTCGGTCCATTGCATACGAATTCCACCAAACTTAGTCCGGATATGACTGGATGAAACCAGAAATATCCGTTTTCTTTTTTTTTTGGCTTACTATATCCCAGATATTACTACAGACTCTGTGTTTGTGTTTTCTGGATATTATCGATGGATTATATTGTTTTGAATGTTTTTATCAGGGAACACTTAATTTTGTGCTGGGAAACACTAATTGGTTCCACATGGAGACACCAGTCTACACATTCGTATTTTCTAGGGAGAAAGCTAGAATAACTGCGGTAAACAAACATGATGTTTCTGTTTGTATAGATGACATTTTATGCATTGGCTTAAGGAAAAGACTTTGTTTTACTCCAAAACCATTTTTACTGCGATTTTCCCGGTTCATTGCATACGAATTCCACCAAACTTAGTCCGGATATGACTGGATGAAACCAGAAATATCCGGTTGTGTTTTGGCTAACTCAATCCAGATATTGTGAAAGCTTCTGTATTGGTGTTTTCCGGATAATATCAACGGATTTTATGGTTTTGCATGTTTTTTATCAGGGAACATTTAATTTTGTACTGGGAAACACTAATTGGTTCCACATGGAGACACAAGCTCTACACATTCGTAGTTTCTAGGGAGAAAGCTAGAGGAACTGCGGCAAACAAACATGATATTTCTGTTTGTATAGATGACATTTTATGCACTTTCCTAAAGAAAAGACTTTGCTTTTCTCCAAAACCATTTTTCCTGTGATATTCTCGATCCATTACATATGAATTCCACCCCACTTTGTCCGGATATGAGTGGATGAAACCAGAAATATCCGGTTGTGTTTTGTCTTACTATATCCCAGATATTGCTACAGCCTCAGTGTCTGTGTTTTCTGGATATTATCGATGGATTTTATTGTTTTGAATGTTTTTATCAGGGAACCTTTAATTTTGTACCGTAGAAATACAATTTGGTTCCACATGGAGACACCAGGAACACATTCCTATGTTCTAGGGAGAAAGCTTGAGGAACTGCAAATCGATATGATATGTCTGTTTGTATAGATGACATTTTATGCACTTGCGATGGAAAAGACTTTTTGCCTTTCTCTAAAACCATTTTTACTGTGATTTTGTTGGTCCATTGCATACGAATTCCAACCCACTTTGTCCGGATATGACTGGATGAAACCAGAAATATCCGGTTGTGTTGTGGCTAACTCAATCCCAGATATTGTGAAAGCTTCTGTATTGGTGTTTTCCGGATATTATCAACGGATTTTATGGTTTTGCATGTTTTTTATCAGGGGACATTTAATTTTGTACCTTAGAAACACTAATAGGTTCAACATGGAGACACCAGTCTACACATTCGTATGTTCTAGGGAGAAAGTTAGAGGAACTGCGGCAAACAAACATGATATTTCTGTTTGTATACATGACATTTTATGCACTTGCATAACGAAAAAAAACTTTGCTTTTCTCCAAAACCATTTTTACTGTGATTTTCTCGGTCCATTGCATACGAATTCCACCTCGCTTTGTCCGGATATGACTGGATGAAACCAGAAATATCCGGTTGTGTTTTGGCTTACTACAACCCAGATATTGTGAAAGCCTCTGTGTTTATGTTTTCCGGATACTATCAACGGAATTTATGTTTTTGCATGTTATTTATCAGGGAACATTTAATTTTGTGCTGAGAAACACTAATTGGTTCCACATGGAGACACCAGCTCTACACATTCGTATTTTCTAGGGAGAAAGCTAGAGGAACTGCGGCAAACAAACATGATATTTCTGTTTGTATAGATGACATTTTATGCACTTTCCTAAAGAAAAGACTTTGCTTTTCTCCAAAACCATTTTTCCTGTGATATTCTCGATCCATTACATATGAATTCCACCCCACTTTGTCCGGATATGAGTGGATGAAACCAGAAATATCCGGTTGTGTTTTGTCTTACTATATCCCAGATATTGCTACAGCCTCAGTGTCTGTGTTTTCTGGATATTATCGATGGATTTTATTGTTTTGAATGTTTTTATCAGGGAACATTTAATTTTGTACCGTAGAAATACAATTTGGTTCCACATGGAGACACCAGGAACACATTCCTATGTTCTAGGGAGAAAGCTTGAGGAACTGCAAATCGATATGATATGTCTGTTTGTATAGATGACATTTTATGCACTTGCGATGGAAAAGACTTTTTGCCTTTCTCTAAAACCATTTTTACTGTGATTTTGTTGGTCCATTGCATACGAATTCCAACCCACTTTGTCCGGATATGACTGGATGAAACCAGAAATATCCGGTTGTGTTTTGGCTAACTCAATCCCAGATATTGTGAAAGCTTCTGTATTTGTGTTCTCCGGATATTATGAACGGATTTTATGGTTTTGCATGTTTTTTATCAGGGAACATTTAATTTTGTACCGTAGAAACACTAATTGGTTCCACACGGAGACACCAGCTCTACACATTTGTATTTTCTAGGGAGAAAGCTAGAGGAACTGCGGCAAACAAACATGATATTTCTGTTTGTATAGATGACATTTTATGCACTTTCCTAACAAAAAGACTTTACTTTTCTCCAAAACCATTTTTACTGTGATTTTCTCGGTCCATTGCATACGAATTCCACCTCACTTTGTCCGGATATGACTGGATGAAACCAGAAATATCCGTTTTCTTTTTTTTTGGCTTACTATATCCCAGATATTACTACAGACTCTGTGTTTGTGTTTTCTGGATATTATCGATGGATTATATTGTTTTGAATGTTTTTATCAGGGAACACTTAATTTTGTGCTGGGAAACACTAATTGGTTCCACATGGAGACACCAGTCTACACATTCGTATTTTCTAGGGAGAAAGCTAGAATAACTGCGGTAAACAAACATGATGTTTCTGTTTGTATAGATGACATTTTATGCACTGGCTTAAGGAAAAGACTTTGTTTTACTCCAAAACCATTTTTACTGTGATTTTGTTGGTCCATTGCATACGAATTCCAACCCACTTTGTCCGTATATGACTGGATGAAACCAGAAATATCCGGTTGTGTTTTGGCTAACTCAATCCCAGATATTGTGAAAGCTTCTTTATTGGTGTTTTCCGGATAATATCAACGGATTTTATGGTTTTGCATGTTTTTTATCAGGGAACATTTAATTTTGTACCTTAGAAACACTAATAGGTTCAACATGGAGACACCAGTATACACATTCGTATGTTCTAGGGAGAAAGTTAGAGGAACTGCGGCAAAACAAACATGATATTTCTGTTTGTATACATGACATTTTATGCACTTGCATAACGAAAAAAACTTTGCTTTTCTCCAAAACCATTTTTACTGTGATTTTCTCGGTCCATTGCATACGAATTCCACCTCGCTTTGTCCGGATATGACTGGATGAAACCAGAAATATCCGGTTGTGTTTTGGCTTACTACAACCCAGATATTGTGAAAGCCTCTGTGTTTATGTTTTCCGGATACTATCAACGGAATTTATGTTTTTGCATGTTATTTATCAGGGAACATTTAATTTTGTGCTGGGAAACACTAATTGGTTCCACATGGAGACACCAGCTCTACACATTCGTATTTTCTAGGGAGAAAGCTAGAGGAACTGCGGCAAACAAACATGATATTTCTGTTTGTATAGATGACATTTTATGCACTTTCCTAAAGAAAAGACTTTGCTTTTCTCCAAAACCATTTTTCCTGTGATATTCTCCATCCATTACATATGAATTCCACCCCACTTTGTCCGGATATGAGTGGATGAAACCAGAAATATCCGGTTGTGTTTTGTCTTACTATATCCCAGATATTGCTAGAGCCTCAGTGTCTGTGTTTTCTGGATATTATCGATGGATTTTATTGTTTTGAATGTTTTTATCAGGGAACCTTTAATTTTGTACCGTATAAATACAATTTGGTTCCACATGGAGACACCAGTAACACATTCCTATGTTCTAGGGAGAAAGCTTGAGGAACTGCAAATCGATATGATATGTCTGTTTGTATAGATGACGTTTTATGCACTTGCGATGGAAAAGACTTTTTGCCTTTCTCTAAAACCATTTTTACTGTGATTTTGTTGGTCCATTGCATACGAATTCCAACCCACTTTGTCTGGATATGACTGGATGAAACCAGAAATATCCGGTTGTGTTGTGGCTAACTCAATCCCAGATATTGTGAAAGCTTCTGTATTTGTGTTCTCCGGATATTATGAACGGATTTTATGGTTTTGCATGTTTTTTATCAGGGAACATTTAATTTTGTACCGTAGAAACACTAATTGGTTCCACACGGAGACACCAGCTCTACACATTTGTATTTTCTAGGGAGAAAGCTAGAGGAACTGCGGCAAACAAACATGATATTTCTGTTTGTATAGATGACATTTTATGCACTTTCCTAACAAAAAGACTTTACTTTTCTCCAAAACCATTTTTACTGTGATTTTCTCGGTCCATTGCATACGAATTCCACCAAACTTAGTCCGGATATGACTGGATGAAACCAGAAATATCCGTTTTCTTTTTTTTTTGGCTTACTATATCCCAGATATTACTACAGACTCTGTGTTTGTGTTTTCTGGATATTATCGATGGATTATATTGTTTTGAATGTTTTTATCAGGGAACACTTAATTTTGTGCTGGGAAACACTAATTGGTTCCACATGGAGACACCAGTCTACACATTCGTATTTTCTAGGGAGAAAGCTAGAATAACTGCGGTAAACAAACATGATGTTTCTGTTTGTATAGATGACATTTTATGCACTGGCTTAAGGAAAAGACTTTGTTTTACTCCAAAACCATTTTTACTGCGATTTTCCCGGTTCATTGCATACGAATTCCACCAAACTTAGTCCGGATATGACTGGATGAAACCAGAAATATCCGGTTGTGTTTTGGCTAACTCAATCCAGATATTGTGAAAGCTTCTGTATTGGTGTTTTGCGGATAATATCAACGGTTTTTATGGTTTTGCATGTTTTTTATCAGGGAACATTTAATTTTGTACTGGGAAACACTAATTGGTTCCACATGGAGACACAAGCTCTACACATTCGTAGTTTCTAGGGAGAAAGCTAGAGGAACTGCGGCAAACAAACATGATATTTCTGTTTGTATAGATGACATTTTATGCACTTTCCTAAAGAAAAGACTTTGCTTTTCTCCAAAACCATTTTTCCTGTGATATTCTCGATCCATTACATATGAATTCCACCCCACTTTGCCCGGATATGAGTGGATGAAACCAGAAATATCCGGTTGTGTTTTGTCTTACTATATCCCAGATATTGCTACAGCCTCAGTGTCTGTGTTTTCTGGATATTATCGATGGATTTTATTGTTTTGAATGTTTTTATCAGGGAACCTTTAATTTTGTACCGTAGAAATACAATTTGGTTCCACATGGAGACACCAGGAACACATTCCTATGTTCTAGGGAGAAAGCTTGAGGAACTGCAAATCGATATGATATGTCTGTTTGTATAGATGACATTTTATGCACTTGCGATGGAAAAGACTTTTTGCCTTTCTCTAAAACCATTTTTACTGTGATTTTGTTGGTCCATTGCATACGAATTCCAACCCACTTTGTCCGGATATGACTGGATGAAACCAGAAATATCCGGTTGTGTTGTGGCTAACTCAATCCCAGATATTGTGAAAGCTTCTGTATTTGTGTTCTCCGGATATTATGAACGGATTTTATGGTTTTGCATGTTTTTTATCAGGGAACATTTAATTTTGTACCGTAGAAACACTAATTGGTTCCACACGGAGACACCAGCTCTACACATTTGTATTTTCTAGGGAGAAAGCTAGAGGAACTGCGGCAAACAAACATGATATTTCTGTTTGTATAGATGACATTTTATGCACTTTCCTAACAAAAAGACTTTACTTTTCTCCAAAACCATTTTTACTGTGATTTTCTCGGTCCATTGCATACGAATTCCACCTCACTTTGTCCGGATATGACTGGATGAAACCAGAAATATCCGTTTTCTTTTTTTTTGGCTTACTATATCCCAGATATTACTACAGACTCTGTGTTTGTGTTTTCTGGATATTATCGATGGATTATATTGTTTTCAATGTTTTTATCAGGGAACATTTAATTTTGTGCTGGGAAACACTAATTGGTTCCACATGGAGACACCAGTCTACACATTCGTATTTTCTAGGGAGAAAGTTAGAATAACTGCGTTAAACAAACATGATGTTTCTGTTTGTATAGATGACATTTTATGACTGGCTTAAGGAAAAGACTTTGTTTTACTCCAAAACCATTTTTACTGCGATTTTCCCGGTTCATTGCATACGAATTCCACCAACCTTAGTCCGGATATGACTGGATGAAACCAGAAATATCCGGTTGTGTTTTGGCTAACTCAATCCCAGATATTGTGAAAGCTTCTGTATTGGTGTTTTCCGGATATTATCAACGGATTTTATGGTTTTGCATGTTTTTTATCAGGGGACATTTAATTTTGTACCTTAGAAACACTAATAGGTTCAACATGGAGACACCAGTCTACACATTCGTATGTTCTAGGGAGAAAGTTAGAGGAACTGCGGCAAACAAACATGATATTTCTGTTTGTATACATGACATTTTATGCACTTGCATAACGAAAAAAAACTTTGCTTTTCTCCAAAACCATTTTTACTGTGATTTTCTCGGTCCATTGCATACGAATTCCACCTCGCTTTGTCCGGATATGCCTGGATGAAACCAGAAATATCCGGTTGTGTTTTGGCTTACTACAACCCAGATATTGTGAAAGCCTCTGTGTTTATGTTTTCCGGATACTATCAACGGAATTTATGTTTTTGCATGTTATTTATCAGGGAACATTTAATTTTGTGCTGAGAAACACTAATTGGTTCCACATGGAGACACCAGCTCTACACATTCGTATTTTCTAGGGAGAAAGCTAGAGGAACTGCGGCAAACAAACATGATATTTCTGTTTGTATAGATGACATTTTATGCACTTTCCTAAAGAAAAGACTTTGCTTTTCTCCAAAACCATTTTTCCTGTGATATTCTCGATCCATTACATATGAATTCCACCCCACTTTGTCCGGATATGAGTGGATGAAACCAGAAATATCCGGTTGTGTTTTGTCTTACTATATCCCAGATATTGCTACAGCCTCAGTGTCTGTGTTTTCTGGATATTATCGATGGATTTTATTGTTTTGAATGTTTTTATCAGGGAACCTTTAATTTTGTACCGTAGAAATACAATTTGGTTCCACATGGAGACACCAGGAACACATTCCTATGTTCTAGGGAGAAAGCTTGAGGAACTGCAAATCGATATGATATGTCTGTTTGTATAGATGACATTTTATGCACTTGCGATGGAAAAGACTTTTTGCCTTTCTCTAAAACCATTTTTACTGTGATTTTGTTGGTCCATTGCATACGAATTCCAACCCACTTTGTCCGGATATGACTGGATGAAACCAGAAATATCCGGTTGTGTTTTGGCTAACTCAATCCCAGATATTGTGAAAGCTTCTCTATTTGTGTTCTCCGGATATTATGAACGGATTTTATGGTTTTGCATGTTTTTTATCAGGGAACATTTAATTTTGTACCGTAGAAACACTAATTGGTTCCACACGGAGACACCAGCTCTACACATTTGTATTTTCTAGGGAGAAAGCTAGAGGAACTGCGGCAAACAAACATGATATTTCTGTTTGTATAGATGACATTTTATGCACTTTCCTAACAAAAAGACTTTACTTTTCTCCAAAACCATTTTTACTGTGATTTTCTCGGTCCATTGCATACGAATTCCACCTCACTTTGTCCGGATATGACTGGATGAAACCAGAAATATCCGTTTTCTTTTTTTTTGGCTTACTATATCCCAGATATTACTACAGACTCTGTGTTTGTGTTTTCTGGATATTATCGATGGATTATATTGTTTTCAATGTTTTTATCAGGGAACACTTAATTTTGTGCTGGGAAACACTAATTGGTTCCACATGGAGACACCAGTCTACACATTCGTATTTTCTAGGGAGAAAGCTAGAATAACTGCGGTAAACAAACATGATGTTTCTGTTTGTATAGATGACATTTTATGACTGGCTTAAGGAAAAGACTTTGTTTTACTCCAAAACCATTTTTACTGCGATTTTCCCGGTTCATTGCATACGAATTCCACCAACCTTAGTCCGGATATGACTGGATGAAACCAGAAATATCCGGTTGTGTTTTGGCTAACTCAATCCCAGATATTGTGAAAGCTTCTGTATTGGTGTTTTCCGGATATTATCAACGGATTTTATGGTTTTGCATGTTTTTTATCAGGGGACATTTAATTTTGTACCTTAGAAACACTAATAGGTTCAACATGGAGACACCAGTCTACACATTCGTATGTTCTAGGGAGAAAGTTAGAGGAACTGCGGCAAACAAACATGATATTTCTGTTTGTATACATGACATTTTATGCACTTGCATAACGAAAAAAAACTTTGCTTTTCTCCAAAACCATTTTTACTGTGATTTTCTCGGTCCATTGCATACGAATTCCACCTCGCTTTGTCCGGATATGACTGGATGAAACCAGAAATATCCGGTTGTGTTTTGGCTTACTACAACCCAGATATTGTGAAAGCCTCTGTGTTTATGTTTTCCGGATACTATCAACGGAATTTATGTTTTTGCATGTTATTTATCAGGGAACATTTAATTTTGTGCTGAGAAACACTAATTGGTTCCACATGGAGACACCAGCTCTACACATTCGTATTTTCTAGGGAGAAAGCTAGAGGAACTGCGGCAAACAAACATGATATTTCTGTTTGTATAGATGACATTTTATGCACTTTCCTAAAGAAAAGACTTTGCTTTTCTCCAAAACCATTTTTCCTGTGATATTCTCGATCCATTACATATGAATTCCACCCCACTTTGTCCGGATATGAGTGGATGAAACCAGAAATATCCGGTTGTGTTTTGTCTTACTATATCCCAGATATTGCTACAGCCTCAGTGTCTGTGTTTTCTGGATATTATCGATGGATTTTATTGTTTTGAATGTTTTTATCAGGGAACCTTTAATTTTGTACCGTAGAAATACAATTTGGTTCCACATGGAGACACCAGGAACACATTCCTATGTTCTAGGGAGAAAGCTTGAGGAACTGCAAATCGATATGATATGTCTGTTTGTATAGATGACATTTTATGCACTTGCGATGGAAAAGACTTTTTGCCTTTCTCTAAAACCATTTTTACTGTGATTTTGTTGGTCCATTGCATACGAATTCCAACCCACTTTGTCCGGATATGACTGGATGAAACCAGAAATATCCGGTTGTGTTTTGGCTAACTCAATCCCAGATATTGTGAAAGCTTCTGTATTTGTGTTCTCCGGATATTATGAACGGATTTTATGGTTTTGCATGTTTTTTATCAGGGAACATTTAATTTTGTACCGTAGAAACACTAATTGGTTCCACACGGAGACACCAGCTCTACACATTTGTATTTTCTAGGGAGAAAGCTAGAGGAACTGCGGCAAACAAACATGATATTTCTGTTTGTATAGATGACATTTTATGCACTTTCCTAACAAAAAGACTTTACTTTTCTCCAAAACCATTTTTACTGTGATTTTCTCGGTCCATTGCATACGAATTCCACCTCACTTTGTCCGGATATGACTGGATGAAACCAGAAATATCCGTTTTCTTTTTTTTTGGCTTACTATATCCCAGATATTACTACAGACTCTGTGTTTGTGTTTTCTGGATATTATCGATGGATTATATTGTTTTGAATGTTTTTATCAGGGAACACTTAATTTTGTGCTGGGAAACACTAATTGGTTCCACATGGAGACACCAGTCTACACATTCGTATTTTCTAGGGAGAAAGCTAGAATAACTGCGGTAAACAAACATGATGTTTCTGTTTGTATAGATGACATTTTATGCACTGGCTTAAGGAAAAGACTTTGTTTTACTCCAAAACCATTTTTACTGTGATTTTGTTGGTCCATTGCATACGAATTCCAACCCACTTTGTCCGTATATGACTGGATGAAACCAGAAATATCCGGTTGTGTTTTGGCTAACTCAATCCCAGATATTGTGAAAGCTTCTTTATTGGTGTTTTCCGGATAATATCAACGGATTTTATGGTTTTGCATGTTTTTTATCAGGGAACATTTAATTTTGTACCTTAGAAACACTAATAGGTTCAACATGGAGACACCAGTATACACATTCGTATGTTCTAGGGAGAAAGTTAGAGGAACTGCGGCAAAACAAACATGATATTTCTGTTTGTATACATGACATTTTAAGCACTTGCATAACGAAAAAAACTTTGCTTTTCTCCAAAACCATTTTTACTGTGATTTTCTCGGTCCATTGCATACGAATTCCACCTCGCTTTGTCCGGATATGACTGGATGAAACCAGAAATATCCGGTTGTGTTTTGGCTTACTACAACCCAGATATTGTGAAAGCCTCTGTGTTTATGTTTTCCGGATACTATCAACGGAATTTATGTTTTTGCATGTTATTTATCAGGGAACATTTAATTTTGTGCTGAGAAACACTAATTGGTTCCACATGGAGACACCAGCTCTACACATTCGTATTTTCTAGGGAGAAAGCTAGAGGAACTGCGGCAAACAAACATGATATTTCTGTTTGTATAGATGACATTTTATGCACTTTCCTAAAGAAAAGACTTTGCTTTTCTCCAAAACCATTTTTCCTGTGATATTCTCCATCCATTACATATGAATTCCACCCCACTTTGTCCGGATATGAGTGGATGAAACCAGAAATATCCGGTTGTGTTTTGTCTTACTATATCCCAGATATATCTAGAGCCTCAGTGTCTGTGTTTTCTGGATATTATCGATGGATTTTATTGTTTTGAATGTTTTTATCAGGGAACCTTTAATTTTGTACCGTATAATTACAATTTGGTTCCACATGGAGACACCAGTAACACATTCCTATGTTCTAGGGAGAAAGCTTGAGGAACTGCAAATCGATATGATATGTCTGTTTGTATAGATGACATTTTATGCACTTGCGATGGAAAAGACTTTTTGCCTTTCTCTAAAACCATTTTTACTGTGATTTTGTTGGTCCATTGCATACGAATTCCAACCCACTTTGTCTGGATATGACTGGATGAAACCAGAAATATCCGGTTGTGTTGTGGCTAACTCAATCCCAGATATTGTGAAAGCTTCTGTATTTGTGTTCTCCGGATATTATGAACGGATTTTATGGTTTTGCATGTTTTTTATCAGGGAACATTTAATTTTGTACCGTAGAAACACTAATTGGTTCCACACGGAGACACCAGCTCTACACATTTGTATTTTCTAGGGAGAAAGCTAGAGGAACTGCGGCAAACAAACATGATATTTCTGTTTGTATAGATGACATTTTATGCACTTTCCTAAGAAAAAGACTTTACTTTTCTCCAAAACCATTTTTACTGTGATTTTCTCGGTCCATTGCATACGAATTCCACCAAACTTAGTCCGGATATGACTGGATGAAACCAGAAATATCCGTTTTCTTTTTTTTTTGGCTTACTATATCCCAGATATTACTACAGACTCTGTGTTTGTGTTTTCTGGATATTATCGATGGATTATATTGTTTTGAATGTTTTTATCAGGGAACACTTAATTTTGTGCTGGGAAACACTAATTGGTTCCACATGGAGACACCAGTCTACACATTCGTATTTTCTAGGGAGAAAGCTAGAATAACTGCGGTAAACAAACATGATGTTTCTGTTTGTATAGATGACATTTTATGCACTGGCTTAAGGAAAAGACTTTGTTTTACTCCAAAACCATTTTTACTGCGATTTTCCCGGTTCATTGCATACGAATTCCACCAAACTTAGTCCGGATATGACTGGATGAAACCAGAAATATCCGGTTGTGTTTTGGCTAACTCAATCCAGATATTGTGAAAGCTTCTGTATTGGTGTTTTCCGGATAATATCAACGGATTTTATGGTTTTGCATGTTTTTTATCAGGGAACATTTAATTTTGTACTGGGAAACACTAATTGGTTCCACATGGAGACACAAGCTCTACACATTCGTAGTTTCTAGGGAGAAAGCTAGAGGAACTGCGGCAAACAAACATGATATTTCTGTTTGTATAGATGACATTTTATGCACTTTCCTAAAGAAAAGACTTTGCTTTTCTCCAAAACCATTTTTCCTGTGATATTCTCGATCCATTACATATGAATTCCACCCCACTTTGTCCGGATATGAGTGGATGAAACCAGAAATATCCGGTTGTGTTTTGTCTTACTATATCCCAGATATTGCTACAGCCTCAGTGTCTGTGTTTTCTGGATATTATCGATGGATTTTATTGTTTTGAATGTTTTTATCAGGGAACCTTTAATTTTGTACCGTAGAAATACAATTTGGTTCCACATGGAGACACCAGGAACACATTCCTATGTTCTAGGGAGAAAGCTTGAGGAACTGCAAATCGATATGATATGTCTGTTTGTATAGATGACATTTTATGCACTTGCGATGGAAAAGACTTTTTGCCTTTCTCTAAAACCATTTTTACTGTGATTTTGTTGGTCCATTGCATACGAATTCCAACCCACTTTGTCCGGATATGACTGGATGAAACCAGAAATATCCGGTTGTGTTGTGGCTAACTCAATCGCAGATATTGTGAAAGCTTCTGTATTTGTGTTCTCCGGATATTATGAACGGATTTTATGGTTTTGCATGTTTTTTATCAGGGAACATTTAATTTTGTACCGTAGAAACACTAATTGGTTCCACACGGAGACACCAGCTCTACACATTTGTATTTTCTAGGGAGAAAGCTAGAGGAACTGCGGCAAACAAACATGATATTTCTGTTTGTATAGATGACATTTTATGCACTTTCCTAACAAAAAGACTTTACTTTTCTCCAAAACCATTTTTACTGTGATTTTCTCGGTCCATTGCATACGAATTCCACCTCACTTTGTCCGGATATGACTGGATGAAACCAGAAATATCCGTTTTCTTTTTTTTTGGCTTACTATATCCCAGATATTACTACAGACTCTGTGTTTGTGTTTTCTGGATATTATCGATGGATTATATTGTTTTCAATGTTTTTATCAGGGAACATTTAATTTTGTGCTGGGAAACACTAATTGGTTCCACATGGAGACACCAGTCTACACATTCGTATTTTCTAGGGAGAAAGTTAGAATAACTGCGTTAAACAAACATGATGTTTCTGTTTGTATAGATGACATTTTATGACTGGCTTAAGGAAAAGACTTTGTTTTACTCCAAAACCATTTTTACTGCGATTTTCCCGGTTCATTGCATACGAATTCCACCAACGTTAGTCCAGATATGAATGGATGAAACCAGAAATATCCGGTTGTGTTTTGGCTAACTCAATCCCAGATATTGTGAAAGCTTCTGTATTGGTGTTTTCCGGATATTATCAACGGATTTTATGGTTTTGCATGTTTTTTATCAGGGGACATTTAATTTTGTACCTTAGAAACACTAATAGGTTCAACATGGAGACACCAGTCTACACATTCGTATGTTCTAGGGAGAAAGTTAGAGGAACTGCGGCAAACAAACATGATATTTCTGTTTGTATACATGACATTATATGCACTTGCATAACGAAAAAAAACTTTGCTTTTCTCCAAAACCATTTTTACTGTGATTTTCTCCGTCCATTGCATACGAATTCCACCTCGCTTTGTCCGGATATGACTGGATGAAACCAGAAATATCCGGTTGTGTTTTGGCTTACTACAACCCAGATATTGTGAAAGCCTCTGTGTTTATGTTTTCCGGATACTATCAACGGAATTTATGTTTTTGCATGTTATTTATCAGGGAACATTTAATTTTGTGCTGAGAAACACTAATTGGTTCCACATGGAGACACCAGCTCTACACATTCGTATTTTCTAGGGAGAAAGCTAGAGGAACTGCGGCAAACAAACATGATATTTCTGTTTGTATAGATGACATTTTATGCACTTTCCTAAAGAAAAGACTTTGCTTTTCTCCAAAACCATTTTTCCTGTGATATTCTCGATCCATTACATATGAATTCCACCCCACTTTGTCCGGATATGAGTGGATGAAACCAGAAATATCCGGTTGTGTTTTGTCTTACTATATCCCAGATATTGCTACAGCCTCAGTGTCTGTGTTTTCTGGATATTATCGATGGATTTTATTGTTTTGAATGTTTTTATCAGGGAACCTTTAATTTTGTACCGTAGAAATACAATTTGGTTCCACATGGAGACACCAGGAACACATTCCTATGTTCTAGGGAGAAAGCTTGAGGAACTGCAAATCGATATGATATGTCTGTTTGTATAGATGACATTTTATGCACTTGCGATGGAAAAGACTTTTTGCCTTTCTCTAAAACCATTTTTACTGTGATTTTGTTGGTCCATTGCATACGAATTCCAACCCACTTTGTCCGGATATGACTGGATGAAACCAGAAATATCCGGTTGTGTTTTGGCTAACTCAATCCCAGATATTGTGAAAGCTTCTGTATTTGTGTTCTCCGGATATTATGAACGGATTTTATGGTTTTGCATGTTTTTTATCAGGGAACATTTAATTTTGTACCGTAGAAACACTAATTGGTTCCACACGGAGACACCAGCTCTACACATTTGTATTTTCTAGGGAGAAAGCTAGAGGAACTGCGGCAAACAAACATGATATTTCTGTTTGTATAGATGACATTTTATGCACTTTCCTGACAAAAAGACTTTACTTTTCTCCAAAACCATTTTTACTGTGATTTTCTCGGTCCATTGCATACGAATTCCACCTCACTTTGTCCGGATATGACTGGATGAAACCAGAAATATCCGTTTTCTTTTTTTTTGGCTTACTATATCCCAGATATTACTACAGACTCTGTGTTTGTGTTTTCTGGATATTATCGATGGATTATATTGTTTTCAATGTTTTTATCAGGGAACACTTAATTTTGTGCTGGGAAACACTAATTGGTTCCACATGGAGACACCAGTCTACACATTCGTATTTTCTAGGGAGAAAGCTAGAATAACTGCGGTAAACAAACATGATATTTCTGTTTGTATAGATGACATTTTATGCACTGGCTTAAGGAAAAGACTTTGTTTTACTCCAAAACCATTTTTACTGCGATTTTCCCGGTTCATTGCATACGAATTCCACCAAACTTAGTCCGGATATGACTGGATGAAACCAGAAATATCCGGTTGTGTTTTGGCTAACTCAATCCCAGATATTGTGAAAGCTTCTGTATTGGTGTTTTCCGGATAATATCAACGGATTTTATGGTTTTGCATGTTTTTTATCAGGGAACATTTAATTTTGTGCTGGGAAACACTAATTGGTTCCACATGGAGACACAAGCTCTACACATTCTTATTTTCTAGGGAGAAAGCTAGAGGAACTGCGGCAAACAAACATGATATTTCTGTTTGTATAGATGACATTTTATGCACTTTCCTAAAGAAAAGACTTTGCTTTTCTCCAAAACCATTTTTCCTGTGATATTCTCCATCCATTACATATGAATTCCACCCCACTTTGTCCGGATATGAGTGGATGAAACCAGAAATATCCGGTTGTGTTTTGTCTTACTATATCCCAGATATTGCTACAGCCTCAGTGTCTGTGTTTTCTGGATATTATCGATGGATTTTATTGTTTTGAATGTTTTTATCAGGGAACATTTAATTTTGTACCGTAGAAATACAATTTGGTTCCACATGGAGACACCAGGAACACATTCCTATGTTCTAGGGAGAAAGCTTGAGGAACTGCAAATCGATATGATATGTCTGTTTGTATAGATGACATTTTATGCACTTGCGATGGAAAAGACTTTTTGCCTTTCTCTAAAACCATTTTTACTGTGATTTTGTTGGTCCATTGCATACGAATTCCAACCCACTTTGTCCGGATATGACTGGATGAAACCAGAAATATCCGGTTGTGTTTTGGCTAACTCAATCCCAGATATTGTGAAAGCTTCTGTATTTGTGTTCTCCGGATATTATGAACGGATTTTATGGTTTTGCATGTTTTTTATCAGGGAACATTTAATTTTGTACCGTAGAAACACTAATTGGTTCCACACGGAGACACCAGCTCTACACATTTGTATTTTCTAGGGAGAAAGCTAGAGGAACTGCGGCAAACAAACATGATATTTCTGTTTGTATAGATGACATTTTATGCACTTTCCTAAGAAAAGGACTTTACTTTTCTCCAAAACCATTTTTACTGTGATTTTCTCGGTCCATTGCATACGAATTCCACCTCACTTTGTCCGGATATGACAGGATGAAACCAGAAATATCCGTTTTCTTTTTTTTGGCTTACAATATCCCAGATATTACTACAGACTCTGTGTTTGTGTTTTCTGGATATTATCGATGGATTATATTGTTTTCAATGTTTTTATCAGGGAACATTTAATTTTGTGCTGGGAAACACTAATTGGTTCCACATGGAGACACCAGTCTACACATTCGTATTTTCTAGGGAGAAAGCTAGAATAACTGCGTTAAACAAACATGATGTTTCTGTTTGATAGATGACATTTTATGCACTGGCTTAAGGAAAAGACTTTGTTTTACTCCAAAACCATTTTTACTGTGATTTTCCCGGTTCATTGCATACGAATTCCACCAAACTTAGTCCGGATATGACTGGATGAAACCAGAAATATCCGGTTGTGTTTTGGCTAACTCAATCCCAGATATTGTGAAAGCTTCTGTATTGGTGTTTTCCGGATATTATCAACGGATTTTATGGTTTTGCATGTTTTTTATCAGGGAACATTTAATTTTGTACCTTAGAAACACTAATAGGTTCAACATGGAGACACCAGTCTACACATTCGTATGTTCTAGGGAGAAAGTTAGAGGAACTGCGGCAAACAAACATGATATTTCTGTTTGTATACATGACATTTTATGCACTTGCATAACGAAAAAAACTTTGCTTTTCTCCAAAACCATTTTTACTGTGATTTTCTCGGTCCATTGCATACGAATTCCACCTCGCTTTGTCCGGATATGACTGGATGAAACCAGAAATATCCGGTTGTGTTTTGGCTTACTACAACCCAGATATTGTGAAAGCCTCTGTGTTTATGTTTTCCGGATACTATCAACGGAATTTATGTTTTTGCATGTTATTTATCAGGGAACATTTAATTTTGTGCTGAGAAACACTAATTGGTTCCACATGGAGACACCAGCTCTACACATTCGTATTTTCTAGGGAGAAAGCTAGAGGAACTGCGGCAAACAAACATGATATTTCTGTTTGTATAGATGACATTTTATGCACTTTCCTAAAGAAAAGACTTTGCTTTTCTCCAAAACCATTTTTCCTGTGATATTCTCCATCCATTACATATGAATTCCACCCCACTTTGTCCGGATATGAGTGGATGAAACCAGAAATATCCGGTTGTGTTTTGTCTTACTATATCCCAGATATTGCTACAGCCTCAGTGTCTGTGTTTTCTGGATATTATCGATGGATTTTATGGTTTTGAATGTTTTTATCAGGGAACATTTAATTTTGTACCGTAGAAATACAATTTGGTTCCACATGGAGACACCAGGAACACATTCCTATGTTCTAGGGAGAAAGCTTGAGGAACTGCAAATCGATATGATATGTCTGTTTGTATAGATGACATTTTATGCACTTGCGATGGAAAAGACTTTTTGCCTTTCTCTAAAACCATTTTTACTGTGATTTTGTTGGTCCATTGCATACGAATTCCAACCCACTTTGTCTGGATATGACTGGATGAAACCAGAAATATCCGGTTGTGTTTTGGCTAACTCAATCCCAGATATTGTGAAAGCTTCTGTATCTGTGTTCTCCGGATATTATGAACGGATTTTATGGTTTTGCATGTTTTTTATCAGGGAACATTTAATTTTGTACCATAGAAACACTAATTGGTTCCACACGGAGACACCAGCTCTACACATTTGTATTTTCTAGGGAGAAAGCTAGAGGAACTGCGGCAAACAAACATGATATTTCTGTTTGTATAGATGACATTTTATGCACTTTCCTAACAAAAAGACTTTACTTTTCTCCAAAACCATTTTTACTGTGACTTTCTCGGTCCATTGCATACGAATTCCACCTCACTTTGTCATGATATGACTGGATGAAACCAGAAATATCCGTTTTCTTTTTTTTTTGGCTTACTATATCCCAGATATTACTACAGACTCTGTGTTTGTGTTTTCTGGATATTATCGATGGATTATATTGTTTTGAATGTTTTTATCAGGGAACATTTAATTTTGTGCTGGGAAACACTAATTGGTTCCACATGGAGACACCAGTCTACACATTCGTATTTTCTAGGGAGAAAGCTAGAATAACTGCGTTAAACAAACATGATGTTTCTGTTTGTATAGATGACATTTTATGACTGGCTTAAGGAAAAGACTTTGTTTTACTCCAAAACCATTTTTACTGCGATTTTCCCGGTTCATTGCATACGAATTCCACCAAACTTAGTCCGGATATGACTGGATGAAACCAGAAATATCCGGTTGTGTTTTGGCTAACTCAATCCCAGATATTGTGAAAGCTTCTGTATTGGTGTTTTCCGGATATTATCAACGGATTTTATGGTTTTGCATGTTTTTTATCAGGGAACATTTAATTTTGTACCTTAGAAACACTAATAGGTTCAACATGGAGACACCAGTCTACACATTCGTATGTTCTAGGGAGAAAGTTAGAGGAACTGCGGCAAACAAACATGATATTTCTGTTTGTATACATGACATTTTATGCACTTGCATAACGAAAAAAACTTTGCTTTTCTCCAAAACCATTTTTACTGTGATTTTCTCGGTCCATTGCATACGAATTCCACCAAACTTAGTCCGGATATGACTGGATGAAACCAGAAATATCCGGTTGTGTTTTGGCTAACTCAATCCCAGATATTGTGAAAGCTTCTGTATTGGTGTTTTCCGGATAATATCAACGGATTTTATGGTTTTGCATGTTTTTTATCAGGGAACATTTAATTTTGTACCTTAGAAACACTAATAGGTTCAACATGGAGACACCAGTCTACACATTCGTATTTTCTAGGGAGAAAGCTAGAGGAACTGCGGCAAACAAACATGATATTTCTGTTTGTATAGATGACATTTTATGCACTTGCATAATGAAAAAAACTTTGCTTTTCTCCAAAACCATTTTTACTGTGATTTTCTCGGTCCATTGCATACGAATTCCACCTCGCTTTCTCCGGATATGACTGGATGAAACCAGAAATATCCGGTTGTGTTTTGGCTTACTACAACCCAGATATTGTGAAAGCCTCTGTGTTTATGTTTTCCGGATATTATCAACGGAATTTATGTTTTTGCATGTTATGTATCAGGGAACATTTAATTTTGTGCTGGGAAACACTAATTGGTTCCACATGGAGACACCAGCTCTACACATTCGTATTTTCTAGGGAGAAAGCTAGAGGAACTGCGGCAAACAAACATGATATTTCTGTTTGTATAGATGACATTTTATGCACTTTCCAAAAGAAAAGACTTTGCTTTTCTCCAAAACCATTTTTCCTGTGATATTCTCCATCCATTACATATGAATTCCACCCCACTTTGTCCGGATATGAGTGGATGAAACCAGAAATATCCGGTTGTGTTTTGTCTTACTATATCCCAGATATTGCTACAGCCTCAGTGTCTGTGTTTTCTGGATATTATCGATGGATTTTATTGTTTTGAATGTTTTTATCAGGGAACCTTTAATTTTGTACCATAGAAACCCTAATTGGTTCCACATGGAGACACCAGGAACACATCCCTATGTTCTAGGGAGAAAGCTTGAGGAACTGCAAATCGATATGATATGTCTGTTTGTATAGATGACATTTTATGCACTTGCGATGGAAAAGACTTTTTGCCTTTCTCTAAAACCATTTTTACTGTGATTTTGTTGGTCCATTGCATACGAATTCCAACCCACTTTGTCCGGATATGACTGGATGAAACCAGAAATATCCGGTTGTGTTTTGGCTTACTATAACCCAGATATTGTGAAAGCTTCTCTATTTGTGTTCTCCGGATATTATGAACGGATTTTATGGTTTTGCATGTTTTTTATCAGGGAACATTTAATTTTGTACCGTAGAAACACTAATTGGTTCCACACGGAGACACCAGCTCTACACATTTGTATTTTCTAGGGAGAAAGCTAGAGGAACTGCGGCAAACAAACATGATATTTCTGTTTGTATAGATGACATTTTATGCACTTTCCTAACAAAAAGACTTTACTTTTCTCCAAAACCATTTTTACTGTGATTTTCTCGGTCCATTGCATACGAATTCCACCTCACTTTGTCCGGATATGACTGGATGAAACCAGAAATATCCGTTTTCTTTTTTTTTGGCTTACTATATCCCAGATATTACTACAGACTCTGTGTTTGTGTTTTCTGGATATTATCGATGGATTATATTGTTTTGAATGTTTTTATCAGGGAACATTTAATTTTGTGCTGGGAAACACTAATTGGTTCCACATGGAGACACCAGTCTACACATTCGTATTTTCTAGGGAGAAAGCTAGAACAACTGCGGTAAACAAACATGATGTTTCTGTTTGTATAGATGACATTTTATGCACTGGCTTAAGGAAAAGACTTTGTTTTACTCCAAAACCATTTTTACTGCGATTTTCCCGGTTCATTGCATACGAATTCCACCAAACTTAGTCCGGATATGACTGGATGAAACCAGAAATATCCGGTTGTGTTTTGGCTAACTCAATCCCAGATATTGCGACGGACTCTGTGTTTGTGTTTTCTGGACATTATCAACGGACTTTATTGTTTTGAATGTTTTTATCAGGGAACATTTAATTTTGTACCTTAGAAACACTAATAGGTTCAACATGGAGACACCAGTCTACACATTCGTATGTTCTAGGGAGAAAGTTAGAGGAACTGCGGCAAACAAACATGATATTTCTGTTTGTATACATGACATTTTATGCACTTGCATAACGAAAAAAACTTTGCTTTTCTCCAAAACCATTTTTACTGTGATTTTCTCGGTCCATTGCATACGAATTCCACCTCGCTTTGTCCGGATATGACTGGATGAAACCAGAAATATCCGGTTGTGTTTTGGCTTACTACAACCCAGATATTGTGAAAGCCTCTGTGTTTATGTTTTCCGGATACTATCAACGGAATTTATGTTTTTGCATGTTATTTATCAGGGAACATTTAATTTTGTGCTGGGAAACACTAATTGGTTCCACATGGAGACACCAGCTCTACACATTCGTATGTTCTAGGGAGAAAGCTAGAGGAACTGCGGCAAACAAACATGATATTTCTGTTTGTATAGATGACATTTTATGCACTTTCCTAAAGAAAAGACTTTGCTTTTCTCCAAAACCATTTTTCCTGTGATATTCTCGATCCATTACATATGAATTCCACCCCACTTTGTCCGGATATGAGTGGATGAAACCAGAAATATCCGGTTGTGTTTTGTTTTACTATATCCCAGATATTGCTACAGCCTCAGTGTCTGTGTTTTCTGGATATTATCGATGGATTTTATTGTTTTGAATGTTTTTATCAGGGAACATTTAATTTTGTGCTGGGAAACACTAATTGGTTCCACATGGAGACACCAGTAACACATTCCTATGTTCTAGGGAGAAAGCTTTAGGAACTGCAAATCCATATGATATGTCTGTTTGTATAGATGACATTTTATGCACTTGCGATGGAAAAGACTTTTTGCCTTTCTCTAAAACCATTTTTACTGTGCTTTTGTTGGTCCATTGCATACGAATTCCAACCCACTTTGTCCGGATATGACTGGATGAAACCAGAAATATCCGGTTGTGTTTTGGCTAACTCAATCCCAGATATTGTGAAAGCTTCTCTATTTGTGTTCTCCGGATATTATGAACGGATTTTATGGTTTTGCATGTTTTTTATCAGGGAACATTTAATTTTGTACCGTAGAAACACTAATTGGTTCCACACGGAGACACCAGCTCTACACATTTGTATTTTCTAGGGAGAAAGCTAGAGGAACTGCGGCAAACAAACATGATATTTCTGTTTGTATAGATGACATTTTATGCACTTTCCTAACAAAAAGACTTTACTTTTCTCCAAAACCATTTTTACTGTGATTTTCTCGGTCCATTGCATACGAATTCCACCTCACTTTGTCCGGATATGACTGGATGAAACCAGAAATATCCGTTTTCTTTTTTTTGGGCTTACTATATCCCAGATATTACTACAGACTCTGTGTTTGTGTTTTCTGGATATTATCGATGGATTATATTGTTTTGAATGTTTTTATCAGGGAACATTTAATTTTGTGCTGGGAAACACTAATTGGTTCCACATGGAGACACCAGTCTACACATTCGTATTTTCTAGGGAGAAAGCTAGAATAACTGCGGTAAACAAACATGATATTTCTGTTTGTATAGATGACATTTTATGCACTGGCTTAAGGAAAAGACTTTGTTTTACTCCAAAACCATTTTTACTGCGATTTTCCCGGTTCATTGCATACGAATTCCACCAACCTTAGTCCGGATATGACTGGATGAAACCAGAAATATCCGGTTGTGTTTTGGCTAACTCAATCCCAGATATTGCGACGGACTCTGTGTTTGTGTTTTCTGCACATTATCAACGGACTTTATTGTTTTGAATGTTTTTATCAGGGAACATTTAATTTTGTACCTTAGAAACACTAATAGGTTCAACATGGAGACACCAGTATACACATTCGTATGTTCTAGGGAGAAAGCTAGAGGAACTGCGGCAAACAAACATGATATTTCTGTTTGTATACATGACATTTTATGCACCTGCATTACGAAAAAAACTTTGCTTTTCTCCAAAACCATTTTTACTGTGATTTTCTCGGTCCATTGCATACGAATTCCACCTCGCTTTGTCCGGATATGACTGGATGAAACCAGAAATATCCGGTTGTGTTTTGGCTTACTACAACCCAGATATTGTGAAAGCCTCTGTGTTTATGTTTTCCGCATATTATCAACGGAATTTATGTTTTTGCATGTTATGTATAAGGGAACATTTAATTTTGTGCTGGGAAACACTAATTGGTTCCACATGGAGACACCAGCTCTACACATTCGTATTTTCTAGGGAGAAAGCTAGAGGAACTGCGGCAAACAAACATGATATTTCTGTTTGTATAGATGACATTTTATGCACTTTCCTAAAGAAAAGACTTTGCTTTTCTCCAAAACCATTTTTCCTGTGATATTCTCGATCCATTACATATGAATTCCACCCCCCGTTTGTCCGGATATGAGTGGATGAAACCAGAAATATCCGGTTGTGTTTTGTTTTACTATATCCCAGATATTGCTACAGCCTCAGTGTCTCTGTTTTCTGGATATTATCGATGGATTTTATTGTTTTGAATGTTTTTATCAGGGAACATTTAATTTTGTACCGTAGAAACACTAATTGGTTCCACATGGAGACACCAGTCTACACATTCGTATTTTCTAGGGAGAAAGCTAGAATAACTGCGGTAAACAAACATGATGTTTCTGTTTGTATAGATGACATTTTATGCACTGGCTTAAGGAAAAGACTTTGTTTTACTCCAAAACCATTTTTACTGCGATTTTCCCGGTTCATTGCATACGAATTCCAACCCACTTTATCCGGATATGACTGGATGAAACCAGAAATATCCGGTTGTGTTTTGGCTAACTCAATCCCAGATATTGCGACGGACTCTGTGTTTGTGTTTTCTGCACATTATCAACGGACTTTATTGTTTTGAATGTTTTTATCAGGGAACATTTAATTTTGTACCTTAGAAACACTAATAGGTTCAACATGGAGACACCAGTCTACACATTCGTATGTTCTAGGGAGTAAGTTAGAGGAACTGCGGCAAACAAACATGATATTTCTGTTTGTATACATGACATTTTATGCACTTGCATAACGAAAAAAACTTTGCTTTTCTCCAAAACCATTTTTACTGTGATTTTCTCGGTCCATTGCATACGAATTCCACCTCGCTTTGTCCGGATATGACTGGATGAAACCAGAAATATCCGGTTGTGTTTTGGCTTACTACAACCCAGATATTGTGAAAGCCTCTGTGTTTATGTTTTCCGGATACTATCAACGGAATTTATGTTTTTGCATGTTATTTATCAAGGAACATTTAATTTTGTGCTGGGAAACACTAATTGGTTCCACATGGAGACACCAGCTCTACACATTCGTATGTTCTAGGGAGAAAGCTAGAGGAACTGCGGCAAACAAACATGATATTTCTGTTTGTATAGATGACATTTTATGCACTTTCCTAAAGAAAAGACTTTGCTTTTCTCCAAAACCATTTTTCCTGTGATATTCTCGATCCATTACATATGAATTCCACCCCACTTTGTCCGGATATGAGTGGATGAAACCAGAAATATCCGGTTGTGTTTTGTTTTACTATATCCCAGATATTGCTACAGCCTCAGTGTCTGTGTTTTCTGGATATTATCGATGGATTTTATTGTTTTGAATGTTTTTATCAGGGAACATTTAATTTTGTGCTGGGAAACACTAATTGGTTCCACATGGAGTCACCAGTAACACATTCCTATGTTCTAGGGAGAAAGCTTGAGGAACTGCAAATCGATATGATATGTCTGTTTGTATAGATGACATTTTATGCACTTGCGATGGAAAAGACTTTTTGCCTTTCTCTAAAACCATTTTTACTGTGATTTTGTTGGTCCATTGCATACGAATTCCAACCCACTTTGTCCGGATATGACTGGATGAAACCAGAAATATCCGGTTGTGTTTTGGCTAACTCAATCCCAGATATTGTGAAAGCTTCTGTATTTGTGTTCTCCGGATATTATGAACGGATTTTATGGTTTTGCATGTTTTTTATCAGGGAACATTTAATTTTGTACCGTAGAAACACTAATTGGTTCCACACGGAGACACCAGCTCTACACATTTGTATTTTCTAGGGAGAAAGCTAGAGGAACTGCGGCAAACAAACATGATATTTCTGTTTGTATAGATGACATTTTATGCACTTTCCTAACAAAAAGACTTTACTTTTCTCCAAAACCATTTTTACTGTGATTTTCTCGGTCCATTGCATACGAATTCCACCTCACTTTGTCCGGATATGACTGGATGAAACCAGAAATATCCGTTTTCTTTTTTTTTGGCTTACTATATCCCAGATATTACTACAGACTCTGTGTTTGTGTTTTCTGGATATTATCGATGGATTATATTGTTTTGAATGTTTTTATCAGGGAACATTTAATTTTGTGCTGGGAAACACTAATTGGTTCCACATGGAGACACCAGTCTACACATTCGTATTTTCTAGGGAGAAAGCTAGAATAACTGCGGTAAACAAACATGATGTTTCTGTTTGTATAGATGATATTTTATGCACTGGCTTAAGGAAAAGACTTTGTTTTACTCCAAAACCATTTTTACTGCGATTTTCCCGGTTCATTGCATACGAATTCCACCAAACTTAGTCCGGATATGACTGGATGAAACCAGAAATATCCGGTTGTGTTTTGGCTAACTCAATCCCAGATATTGCGACGGACTCTGTGTTTGTGTTTTCTGGACATTATCAACGGACTTTATTGTTTTGAATGTTTTTATCAGGGAACATTTAATTTTGTACCTTAGAAACACTAATAGGTTCAACATGGAGACACCAGTATACACATTCGTATGTCTAGGGAGAAAGTTAGAGGAACTGCGGCAAACAAACATGATATTTCTGTTTGTATACATGACATTTTATGCACTTGCATAACGAAAAAAAAATTGCTTTTCTCCAAAACCATTTTTACTGTGATTTTCTCGGTCCATTGCATATGAATTCCACCTCACATTGTCCGGATATGACAGGATGAAACCAGAAATATCCGTTTTCTTTTTTTTGGCTTACAATATCCCAGATATTACTACAGACTCTGTGTTTGTGTTTTCTGGATAGTATCGATGGATTATATTGTTTTGAATGTTTTTATCAGGGAACATTTAATTTTGTGCTGGGAAACACTAATTGGTTCCACATGGAGACACCAGTCTACACATTCGTATTTTCTAGGGAGAAAGCTAGAATAACTGCGGTAAACAAACATGATGTTTCTGTTTGTATAGATGACATTTTATGCACTGGCTTAAGGAAAAGACTTTGTTTTACTCCAAAACCATTTTTACTGCGATTTTCCCGGTTCATTGCATACGAATTCCACCAAACTTAGTCCGGATATGACTGGATGAAACCAGAAATATCCGGTTGTGTTTTGGCTAACTCAATCCCAGATATTGCGACGGACTCTGTGTTTGTGTTTTCTGGACATTATCAACGGACTTTATTGTTTTGAATGTTTTTATCAGGGAACATTTAATTTTGTACCTTAGAAACACTAATAGGTTCAACATGGAGACACCAGTCTACACATTCGTATGTTCTAGGGAGAAAGTTAGAGGAACTGCGGCAAACAAACATGATATTTCTGTTTGTATACATGACATTTTATGCACTTGCATAACGAAAAAAACTTTGCTTTTCTCCAAAACCATTTTTACTGTGATTTTCTCGGTCCATTGCATATGAATTCCACCTCGCTTTGTCCGGATATGACTGGATGAAACCAGAAATATCCGGTTGTGTTTTGGCTTACTACAACCCAGATATTGTGAAAGCCTCTGTGTTTATGTTTTCCGGATATTATCAACGGAATTTATGTTTATGCATGTTATGTATCAGGGAACATTTAATTTTGTGCTGGGAAACACTAATTGGTTCCACATGGAGACACCAGCTCTACACATTCGTATTTTCTAGGGAGAAAGCTAGAGGAACTGCGGCAAACAAACATGATATTTCTGTTTGTATAGATGACATTTTATGCACTTTCCTAAAGAAAAGACTTTGCTTTTCTCCAAAACCATTTTTCCTGTGATATTCTCGATCCATTACATATGAATTTCACCCCCCGTTTGTCCGGATATGACTGGATGAAACCAGAAATATCCGGTTGTGTTTTGTCTTACTATATCCCAGATATTGCTACAGCCTCAGTGTCTGTGTTTTCTGGATATTATCGATGGATTTTATTGTTTTGAATGTTTTTATCAGGGAACATTTAATTTTGTACCGTAGAAACACTAATTGGTTCCACATGGAGACACCAGTAACACATTCCTCTGTTCTAGGGAGAAAGCTTGAGGAACTGCAAATCGATATGATATGTCTGTTTGTATAGATGACATTTTATGCACTTGCGATGGAAAAGACTTTTTGCCTTTCTCTAAAACCATTTTTACTGTGATTTTGTTGGTCCATTGCATACGAATTCCAACCCACTTTGTCCGGATATGACTGGATGAAACCAGAAATATCCGGTTGTGTTTTGGCTTACTATAACCCAGATATTATGAAAGCTTCTCTATTTGTGTTCTCCGGATATTATGAACGGATTTTATGGTTTTGCATGTTTTTTATCAGGGAACATTTAATTTTGTACCATAGAAACACTAATTGGTTCCACACGGAGACACCAGCTCTACACATTTGTATTTTCTAGGGAGAAAGCTAGAGGAACTGCGGCAAACAAACATGATATTTCTGTTTGTATAGATGACATTTTATGCACTTTCCTAAGAAAAAGACTTTACTTTTCTCCAAAACCATTTTTACTGTGATTTTCTCGGTCCATTGCATACGAATTCCACCTCACTTTGTCCGGATATGACTGGATGAAACCAGAAATATCCGTTTTCTTTTTTTTTGGCTTACTATATCCCAGATATTACTACAGACTCTGTGTTTGTGTTTTCTGGATATTATCGATGGATTATATTGTTTTGAATGTTTTTATCAGGGAACATTTAATTTTGTGCTGGGAAACACTAATTGGTTCCACATGGAGACACCAGTCTACACATTCGTATTTTCTAGGGAGAAAGCTAGAATAACTGCGGTAAACAAACATGATATTTCTGTTTGTATAGATGACATTTTATGCACTGGCTTAAGGAAAAGACTTTGTTTTACTCCAAAACCATTTTTACTGCGATTTTCCCGGTTCATTGCATACGAATTCCACCAAACTTAGTCCGGATATGACTGGATGAAACCAGAAATATCCGGTTGTGTTTTGGCTAACTCAATCCCAGATATTGCGACGGACTCTGTGTTTGTGTTTTCTGGACATTATCAACGGACTTTATTGTTTTGAATGTTTTTATCAGGGAACATTTAATTTTGTACCTTAGAAACACTAATAGGTTCAACATGGAGACACCAGTCTACACATTCGTATGTTCTAGGGAGAAAGCTAGAGGAACTGCGGCAAACAAACATGATATTTCTGTTTGTATACATGACATTTTATGCACTTGCATAACGAAAAAAACTTTGCTTTTCTCCAAAACCATTTTTACTGTGATTTTCTCGGTCCATTGCATACGAATTCCACCTCGCTTTGTCCGGATATGTCTGGATGAAACCAGAAATATCCGGTTGTGTTTTGGCTTACTACAACCCAGATATTGTGAAAGCCTCTGTGTTTATGTTTTCCGGATATTATCAACGGAATTTATGTTTTTGCATGTTATTTATCAGGGAACATTTAATTTTGTGCTGGGAAACACTAATTGGTTCCACATGGAGACACCAGCTCTACACATTCGTATTTTCTAGGGAGAAAGCTAGAGGAACTGCGGCAAACAAACATGATATTTCTGTTTGTATAGATGACATTTTATGCACTTTCCTAAAGAAAAGACTTTGCTTTTCTCCAAAACCATTTTTCCTGTGATATTCTCCATCCATTACATATGAATTCCACCCCACTTTGTCCGGATATGAGTGGATGAAACCAGAAATATCCGGTTGTGTTTTGTCTTACTATATCCCAGATATTGCTACAGCCTCAGTGTCTGTGTTTTCTGGATATTATCGATGGATTTTATTGTTTTGAATGTTTTTATCAGGGAACATTTAATTTTGTACCGTAGAAACACTAATTGGTTCCACATGGAGACAGCAGTAACACATTCCTCTGTTCTAGGGAGAAAGCTTGAGGAACTGCAAATCGATATGATATGTCTGTTTGTATAGATGACATTTTATGCACTTGCGATGGAAAAGACTTTTTGCCTTTCTCTAAAACCATTTTTACTGTGCTTTTGTTGGTCCATTGCATACGAATTCCAACCCACTTTGTCCGGATATGACTGGATGAAACCAGAAATATCCGGTTGTGTTTTGGCTAACTCAATCCCAGATATTGTGAAAGCTTCTGTATTTGTGTTCTCCGGATATTATGAATGGATTTTATGGTTTTGCATGTTTTTTATCAGGGAACATTTAATTTTGTACCGTAGAAACACTAATTGGTTCCACACGGAGACACCAGCTCTACACATTTGTATTTTCTAGGGAGAAAGCTAGAGGAACTGTGGCAAACAAACATGATATTTCTGTTTGTATAGATGACATTTTATGCACTTTCCTAACAAAAAGACTATACTTTTCTCCAAAACCATTTTTACTGTGATTTTCTCGGTCCATTGCATACGAATTCCACCTCACTTTGTCCGGATATGACTGGATGAAACCAGAAATATCCGTTTTCTTTTTTTTTGGCTTACTATATCCCAGATATTACTACAGACTCTGTGTTTGTGTTTTCTGGATATTATCGATGGATTATATTGTTTTGAATGTTTTTATCAGGGAACATTTAATTTTGTGCTGGGAAACACTAATTGGTTCCACATGGAGACACCAAGTCTACACATTCGTATTTTCTAGTGAGAAAGCTAGAATAACTGCGGTAAACAAACATGATGTTTCTGTTTGTATAGATGACATTTTATGCACTGGCTTAAGGAAAAGACTTTGTTTTACTCCAAAACCATTTTTACTGCGATTTTCCCGGTTCATTGCATACGAATTCCACCAAACTTAGTCCGGATATGACTGGATGAAACCAGAAATATCCGGTTGTGTTTTGGCTAACTCAATCCCAGATATTGCGACGGACTCTGTGTTTGTGTTTTCTGGACATTATCAACGGACTTTATTGTTTTGAATGTTTTTATCAGGAAACATTTAATTTTGTACCTTAGAAACACTAATAGGTTCAACATGGAGACACCAGTATACACATTCGTATGTTCTAGGGAGAAAGCTAGAGGAACTGCGGCAAACAAACATGATATTTCTGTTTGTATACATGACATTTTATGCACTTGCATAACGAAAAAAACTTTGCTTTTCTCCAAAACCATTTTTACTGTGATTTTCTCGGTCCATTGCATACGAATTCCACCTCGCTTTGTCCGGATATGTCTGGATGAAACCAGAAATATCCGGTTGTGTTTTGGCTTACTACAACCCAGATATTGTGAAAGCCTCTGTGTTTATGTTTTCCGGATATTATCAACGGAATTTATGTTTTTGCATGTTATTTATCAGGGAACATTTAATTTTGTGCTGGGAAACACTAATTGGTTCCACATGGAGACACCAGCTCTACACATTCGTATTTTCTAGGGAGAAAGCTAGAGGAACTGCGGCAAACAAACATGATATTTCTGTTTGTATAGATGACATTTTATGCACTTTCCTAAAGAAAAGACTTTGCTTTTCTCCAAAACCATTTTTCCTGTGATATTCTCCATCCATTACATATGAATTCCACCCCACTTTGTCCGGATATGAGTGGATGAAACCAGAAATATCCGGTTGTGTTTTGTCTTACTATATCCCAGATATTGCTACAGCCTCAGTGTCTGTGTTTTCTGGATATTATCGATGGATTTTATTGTTTTGAATGTTTTTATCAGGGAACATTTAATTTTGTACCGTAGAAACACTAATTGGTTCCACATGGAGACAGCAGTAACACATTCCTCTGTTCTAGGGAGAAAGCTTGAGGAACTGCAAATCGATATGATATGTCTGTTTGTATAGATGACATTTTATGCACTTGCGATGGAAAAGACTTTTTGCCTTTCTCTAAAACCATTTTTACTGTGCTTTTGTTGGTCCATTGCATACGAATTCCAACCCACTTTGTCCGGATATGACTGGATGAAACCAGAAATATCCGGTTGTGTTTTGGCTAACTCAATCCCAGATATTGTGAAAGCTTCTGTATTTGTGTTCTCCGGATATTATGAACGGATTTTATGGTTTTGCATGTTTTTTATCAGGGAACATTTAATTTTGTACCGTAGAAACACTAATTGGTTCCACACGGAGACACCAGCTCTACACATTTGTATTTTCTAGGGAGAAAGCTAGAGGAACTGTGGCAAACAAACATGATATTTCTGTTTGTATAGATGACATTTTATGCACTTTCCTAACAAAAAGACTATACTTTTCTCCAAAACCATTTTTACTGTGATTTTCTCGGTCCATTGCATACGAATTCCACCTCACTTTGTCCGGATATGACTGGATGAAACCAGAAATATCCGTTTTCTTTTTTTTTGGCTTACTATATCCCAGATATTACTACAGACTCTGTGTTTGTGTTTTCTGGATATTATCGATGGATTATATTGTTTTGAATGTTTTTATCAGGGAACATTTAATTTTGTGCTGGGAAACACTAATTGGTTCCACATGGAGACACCAAGTCTACACATTCGTATTTTCTAGTGAGAAAGCTAGAATAACTGCGGTAAACAAACATGATGTTTCTGTTTGTATAGATGACATTTTATGCACTGGCTTAAGGAAAAGACTTTGTTTTACTCCAAAACCATTTTTACTGCGATTTTCCCGGTTCATTGCATACGAATTCCACCAAACTTAGTCCGGATATGACTGGATGAAACCAGAAATATCCGGTTGTGTTTTGGCTAACTCAATCCCAGATATTGCGACGGACTCTGTGTTTGTGTTTTCTGGACATTATCAACGGACTTTATTGTTTTGAATGTTTTTATCAGGAAACATTTAATTTTGTACCGTAGAAACACTAATAGGTTCAACATGGAGACACCAGTATACACATTCGTATGTTCTAGGGAGAAAGCTAGAGGAACTGCGGCAAACAAACATGATATTTCTGTTTGTATACATGACATTTTATGCACTTGCATAACGAAAAAAACTTTGCTTTTCTCCAAAACCATTTTTACTGTGATTTTCTCGGTCCATTGCATACGAATTCCACCTCGCTTTGTCCGGATATGTCTGGATGAAACCAGAAATATCCGGTTGTGTTTTGGCTTACTACAACCCAGATATTGTGAAAGCCTCTGTGTTTATGTTTTCCGGATATTATCAACGGAATTTATGTTTTTGCATGTTATTTATCAGGGAACATTTAATTTTGTGCTGGGAAACACTAATTGGTTCCACATGGAGACACCAGCTCTACACATTCGTATTTTCTAGGGAGAAAGCTAGAGGAACTGCGGCAAACAAACATGATATTTCTGTTTGTATAGTTGACATTTTATGCACTTTCCTAAAGAAAAGACTTTGCTTTTCTCCAAAACCATTTTTCCTGTGATATTCTCGATCCATTACATATGAATTCCACCCCACTTTGTCCGGATATGAGTGGATGAAACCAGAAATATCCGGTTGTGTTTTGTCTTACTATATCCCAGATATTGCTACAGCCTCAGTGTCTGTGTTTTCTGGATATTATCGATGGATTTTATTGTTTTGAATGTTTTTATCAGGGAACATTTAATTTTGTACCGTAGAAACACTAATTGGTTCCACATGGAGACAGCAGTAACACATTCCTCTGTTCTAGGGAGAAAGCTTGAGGAACTGCAAATCGATATGATATGTCTGTTTGTATAGATGACATTTTATGCACTTGCGATGGAAAAGACTTTTTGCCTTTCTCTAAAACCATTTTTACTGTGCTTTTGTTGGTCCATTGCATACGAATTCCAACCCACTTTGTCCGGATATGACTGGATGAAACCAGAAATATCCGGTTGTGTTTTGGCTAACTCAATCCCAGATATTGTGAAAGCTTCTGTATTTGTGTTCTCCGGATATTATGAACGGATTTTATGGTTTTGCATGTTTTTTATCAGGGAACATTTAATTTTGTACCGTAGAAACACTAATTGGTTCCACACGGAGACACCAGCTCTACACATTTGTATTTTCTAGGGAGAAAGCTAGAGGAACTGTGGCAAACAAACATGATATTTCTGTTTGTATAGATGACATTTTATGCACTTTCCTAACAAAAAGACTATACTTTTCTCCAAAACCATTTTTACTGTGATTTTCTCGGTCCATTGCATACGAATTCCACCTCACTTTGTCCGGATATGACTGGATGAAACCAGAAATATCCGTTTTCTTTTTTTTTGGCTTACTATATCCCAGATATTACTACAGACTCTGTGTTTGTGTTTTCTGGATATTATCGATGGATTATATTGTTTTGAATGTTTTTATCAGGGAACATTTAATTTTGTGCTGGGAAACACTAATTGGTTCCCATGGAGACACCAGTCTACACATTCATATTTTCTAGGGAGAAAGCTAGAATAACTGCGGTAAACAAACATGATGTTTCTGTTTGTATAGATGACATTTTATGCACTGGCTTAAGGAAAAGACTTTGTTTTACTCCAAAACCATTTTTACTGCGATTTTCCCGGTTCATTGCATACGAATTCCACCAAACTTGTCCGTATATGACTGGATGAAACCAGAAATATCCGGTTGTGTTTTGGCTAACTCAATCCCAGATATTGCGACGGACTCTGTGTTTGTGTTTTCTGGACATTATCAACGGACTTTATTGTTTTGAATGTTTTTATCAGGGAACATTTAATTTTGTACCTTAGAAACACTAATAGGTTCAACATGGAGACACCAGTCTACACATTCGTAAGTTCTAGGGAGAAAGTTAGAGGAACTGCGGCAAACAAACATGATATTTCTGTTTGTATACATGACATTTTATGCACTTGCATAACGAAAAAAACTTTGCTTTTCTCCAAAACCATTTTTACTGTGATTTTCTCGGTCCATTGCATACGAATTCCACCTCGCTTTGTCCGGATATGACTGGATGAAACCAGAAATATCCGGTTGTGTTTTGGCTTACTACAACCCAGATATTGTGAAAGCCTCTGTGTTTATGTTTTCCGGATACTATCAACGGAATTTATGTTTTTGCATGTTATTTATCAGGGAACATTTAATTTTGTGCTGGGAAACACTAATTGGTTCCACATGGAGACAGCAGCTCTACACATTCGTATTTTCTAGGGAGAAAGCTAGAGGAACTGCGGCAAACAAACATGATATTTCTGTTTGTATAGATGACATTTTATGCACTTTCCTAAAGAAAAGACTTTGCTTTTCTCCAAAACCATTTTTCCTGTGATATTCTCGATCCATTACATATGAATTCCACCCCACTTTGTCCGGATATGAGTGGATGAAACCAGAAATATCCGGTTGTGTTTTGTCTTACTATATCCCAGATATTGCTACAGCCTCAGTGTCTGTGTTTTCTGGATATTATCGATGGATTTTATTGTTTTGAATGTTTTTATCAGGGAACATTTAATTTTGTACCGTAGAAACACTAATTGGTTCCACATGGAGACAGCAGTAACACATTCCTCTGTTCTAGGGAGAAAGCTTGAGGAACTGCAAATCGATATGATATGTCTGTTTGTATAGATGACATTTTATGCACTTGCGATGGAAAAGACTTTTTGCCTTTCTCTAAAACCATTTTTACTGTGCTTTTGTTGGTCCATTGCATACGAATTCCAACCCACTTTGTCCGGATATGACTGGATGAAACCAGAAATATCCGGTTGTGTTTTGGCTAACTCAATCCCAGATATTGTGAAAGCTTCTGTATTTGTGTTCTCCGGATATTATGAACGGATTTTATGGTTTTGCATGTTTTTTATCAGGGAACATTTAATTTTGTACCGTAGAAACACTAATTGGTTCCACACGGAGACACCAGCTCTACACATTTGTATTTTCTAGGGAGAAAGCTAGAGGAACTGCGGCAAACAAACATGATATTTCTGTTTGTATAGATGACATTTTATGCACTTTCCTAACAAAAAGACTATACTTTTCTCCAAAACCACTTTTACTGTGATTTTCTCGGTCCATTGCATACGAATTCCACCTCACTTTGTCCGGATATGACTGGATGAAACCAGAAATATCCGTTTTCTTTTTTTTTGGCTTACTATATCCCAGATATTACTACAGACTCTGTGTTTGTGTTTTCTGGATATTATCGATGGATTATATTGTTTTGAATGTTTTTATCAAGGAACATTTAATTTTGTGCTGGGAAACACTAATTGGTTCCCATGGAGACACCAGTCTACACATTCATATTTTCTAGGGAGAAAGCTAGAATAACTGCGGTAAACAAACATGATGTATCTGTTTGTATAGATGACATTTTATGCACTGGCTTAAGGAAAAGACTTTGTTTTACTCCAAAACCATTTTTACTGCGATTTTCCCGGTTCATTGCATACGAATTCCACCAAACTTAGTCCGGATATGACTGGATGAAACCAGAAATATCCGGTTGTGTTTTGGCTAACTCAATCCCAGATATTGTGAAAGCTTCTGTATTTGTGTTCTCCGGATATTATGAACGGATTTTATGGTTTTGCATGTTTTTTATCAGGGAACATTTAATTTTGTACCGTAGAAACACTAATTGGTTCCACACGGAGACACCAGCTCTACACATTTGTATTTTCTAGGGAGAAAGCTAGAGGAACTGCGGCAAACAAACATGATATTTCTGTTTGTATAGATGACATTTTATGCACTTTCCTAACAAAAAGACTTTACTTTTCTCCAAAACCATTTTTACTGTGATTTTCTCGGTCCATTGCATACGAATTCCACCTCACTTTGTCCGGATATGAGTGGATGAAACCAGAAATATCCGGTTGTGTTTTGTCTTACTATATCCCAGATATTGCTACAGCCTCAGTGTCTGTGTTTTCTGGATATTATCAATGGATTTTATTGTTTTGAATGTTTTTATCAGGGAACATTTAATTTTGTACCGTAGAAACACTAATTGGTTCCACATGGAGACACCAGTAACACATTCCTATGTTCTAGGGAGAAAGCTTGAGGAACTGTAAATCGATATGATATGTCTGTTTGTATAGATGACATTTTATGCACTTGCGATGGAAAAGACTTTTTGCCTTTCTCTAAAACCATTTTTACTGTGCTTTTGTTGGTCCATTGCATACGAATTCCAACCCACTTTGTCCGGATATGACTGGATGAAACCAGAAATATCCGGTTGTGTTTTGGCTAACTCAATCCCAGATATTGTGAAAGCTTCTGTATTTGTGTTCTCCGGATATTATGAACGGATTTTATGGTTTTGCATGTTTTTTATCAGGGAACATTTAATTTTGTACCGTAGAAACACTAATTGGTTCCACACGGAGACACCAGCTCTACACATTTGTATTTTCTAGGGAGAAAGCTAGAGGAACTGCGGCAAACAAACATGATATTTCTGTTTGTATAGATGACATTTTATGCACTTTCCTAACAAAAAGACTTTACTTTCCTCCAAAACCATTTTTACTGTGATTTTCTCGGTCCATTGCATACGAATTCCACCTCACTTTGTCCGGATATGACTGGATGAAACCAGAAATATCCGGTTGTGTTTTGTCTTACTATATCCCAGATATTGCTACAGCCTCAGTGTTTGTGTTTTCTGGATATTATGGATGGATTTTATTGTTTTGAATGTTTTTATCAGGGAACATTTAATTTTGTACCGTAGAAACACTAATTGGTTCCACATGGAGACACCAGTAACACATTCCTATGTTCTAGGGAGAAAGCTTGAGGAACTGCAAATCGATATGATATGTCTGTTTGTATAGATGACATTTTATGCACTTGCGATGGAAAAGACTTTTTGCCTTTCTCTAAAACCATTTTTACTGTGCTTTTGTTGGTCCATTGCATACGAATTCCAACCCACTTTGTCCGGGTCTGACTGGATGAAACCAGAAATATCCGGTTGTGTTTTGGCTAACTCAATCCCAGATATTGCGACAGACTCTGTGTTTGTGTTTTCTGGACATTATCAACGGACTTTATTGTTTTGAATGTTTTTATCAGGGAACATTTAATTTTGTACCTTAGAAACACTAATAGGTTCAACATGGAGACACCAGTCTACACATTCGTAAGTTCTAGGGAGAAAGTTAGAGGAACTGCGGCAAACAAACATGATATTTCTGTTTGTATACATGACATTTTATGCACTTGCATAACGAAAAAAACTTTGCTTTTCTCCAAAACCATTTTTACTGTGATTTTCTCGGTCCATTGCATACGAATTCCACCTTGCTTTGTCCGGATATGACTGGATGAAACCAGAAATATCCGGTTGTGTTTTGGCTTACTACAACCCAGATATTGTGAAAGCCTCTGTGTTTATGTTTTCCGGATACTATCAACGGAATTTATGTTTTTTCATGTTATTTATCAGGGAACATTTAATTTTGTGCTGGGAAACACTAATTGGTTCCACATGGAGACACCAGCTCTACACATTCGTATTTTCTAGGGAGAAAGCTAGAGGAACTGCGGCAAACAAACATGATATTTCTGTTTGTATAGATGACATTTTATGCACTTTCCTAAAGAAAAGACTTTGCTTTTCTCCAAAACCATTTTTCCTGTGATATTCTCGATCCATTACATATGAATTCCACCCCACTTTGTCCGGATATGAGTGGATGAAACCAGAAATATCCGGTTGTGTTTTGTCTTACTATATCCCAGATATTGCTACAGCCTCAGTGTCTGTGTTTTCTGGATATTATCGATGGATTTTATTGTTTTGAATGTTTTTATCAGGGAACATTTAATTTTGTACCGTAGAAACACTAATTGGTTCCACATGGAGACAGCAGTAACACATTCCTATGTTCTAGGGAGAAAGCTTGAGGAACTGCAAATCGATATGATATGTCTGTTTGTATAGATGACATTTTATGCACTTGCGATGGAAAAGACTTTTTGCCTTTCTCTAAAACCATTTTTACTGTGATTTTGTTGGTCCATTGCATACGAATTCCAACCCACTTTGTCCGGATATGACTGGATGAAACCAGAAATATCCGGTTGTGTTTTGGCTAACTCAATCACAGATATTGTGAAAGCTTCTGTATTTGTGTTCTCCGGATATTATGAACGGATTTTATGGTTTTGCATGTTTTTTATCAGGGAACATTTAATTTTGTACCGTAGAAACACTAATTGGTTCCACACGGAGACACCAGCTCTACACATTTGTATTTTCTAGGGAGAAAGCTAGAGGAACTGCGGCAAACAAACATGATATTTCTGTTTGTATAGATGACATTTTATGCACTTTCCTAACAAAAAGACTTTACTTTTCTCCAAAACCATTTTTCCTGTGATTTTCTCGGTCCATTGCATACGAATTCCACCTCACTTTGTCCGGATATGAGTGGATGAAACCAGAAATATCCGGTTGTGTTTTGTCTTACTATATCCCAGATATTGCTACAGCCTCAGTGTTTGTGTTTTCTGGATATTATGGATGGATTTTATTGTTTTGAATGTTTTTATCAGGGAACATTTAATTTTGTACCGTAGAAACACTAATTGGTTCCACATGGAGACACCAGTAACACATTCCTATGTTCTAGGGAGAAAGCTTGAGGAACTGCAAATCGATATGATATGTCTGTTTGTATAGATGACATTTTATGCACTTGCGATGGAAAAGACTTTTTGCCTTTCTCTAAAACCATTTTTACTGTGCTTTTGTTGGTCCATTGCATACGAATTCCAACCCACTTTGTCCGGGTCTGACTGGATGAAACCAGAAATATCCGGTTGTGTTTTGGCTAACTCAATCCCAGATATTGCGACAGACTCTGTGTTTGTGTTTTCTGGACATTATCAACGGACTTTATTGTTTTGAATGTTTTTATCAGGGAACATTTAATTTTGTACCTTAGAAACACTAATAGGTTCAACATGGAGACACCAGTCTACACATTCGTAAGTTCTAGGGAGAAAGTTAGAGGAACTGCGGCAAACAAACATGATATTTCTGTTTGTATACATGACATTTTATGCACTTGCATAACGAAAAAAACTTTGCTTTTCTCCAAAACCATTTTTACTGTGATTTTCTCGGTCCATTGCATACGAATTCCACCTTGCTTTGTCCGGATATGACTGGATGAAACCAGAAATATCCGGTTGTGTTTTGGCTTACTACAACCCAGATATTGTGAAAGCCTCTGTGTTTATGTTTTCCGGATACTATCAACGGAATTTATGTTTTTTCATGTTATTTATCAGGGAACATTTAATTTTGTGCTGGGAAACACTAATTGGTTCCACATGGAGACACCAGCTCTACACATTCGTATTTTCTAGGGAGAAAGCTAGAGGAACTGCGGCAAACAAACATGATATTTCTGTTTGTATAGATGACATTTTATGCACTTTCCTAAAGAAAAGACTTTGCTTTTCTCCAAAACCATTTTTCCTGTGATATTCTCGATCCATTACATATGAATTCCACCCCACTTTGTCCGGATATGAGTGGATGAAACCAGAAATATCCGGTTGTGTTTTGTCTTACTATATCCCAGATATTGCTACAGCCTCAGTGTCTGTGTTTTCTGGATATTATCGATGGATTTTATTGTTTTGAATGTTTTTATCAGGGAACATTTAATTTTGTACCGTAGAAACACTAATTGGTTCCACATGGAGACAGCAGTAACACATTCCTATGTTCTAGGGAGAAAGCTTGAGGAACTGCAAATCGATATGATATGTCTGTTTGTATAGATGACATTTTATGCACTTGCGATGGAAAAGACTTTTTGCCTTTCTCTAAAACCATTTTTACTGTGATTTTGTTGGTCCATTGCATACGAATTCCAACCCACTTTGTCCGGATATGACTGGATGAAACCAGAAATATCCGGTTGTGTTTTGGCTAACTCAATCCCAGATATTGTGAAAGCTTCTGTATTTGTGTTCTCCGGATATTATGAACGGATTTTATGGTTTTGCATGTTTTTTATCAGGGAACATTTAATTTTGTACCGTAGAAACACTAATTGGTTCCACACGGAGACACCAGCTCTACACATTTGTATTTTCTAGGGAGAAAGCTAGAGGAACTGCGGCAAACAAACATGATATTTCTGTTTGTATAGATGACATTTTATGCACTTTCCTAACAAAAAGACTTTACTTTTCTCCAAAACCATTTTTCCTGTGATTTTCTCGGTCCATTGCATACGAATTCCACCTCACTTTGTCCGGATATGAGTGGATGAAACCAGAAATATCCGGTTGTGTTTTGTCTTACTATATCCCAGATATTGCTACAGCCTCAGTGTCTGTGTTTTCTGGATATTATCAATGGATTTTATTGTTTTGAATGTTTTTATCAGGGAACATTTAATTTTGTACCTTAGAAACACTAATTGGTTCCACACGGAGACACCAGCTCTACACATTTGTATTTTCTAGGGAGAAAGCTTGAGGAACTGCAAATCGATATGATATGTCTGTTTGTTTAGGTGACATTTTATGCACTTGCGATGGAAAAGACTTTTTGCCTTTCTCTAAAACCATTTTTACTGTGCTTTTGTTGGTCCATTGCATACGAATTCCAACCCACTTTGTCCGGATATGACTGGATGAAACCAGAAATATCCGGTTGTGTTTTGGCTAACTCAATCCCAGATATTGTGAAAGCTTCTGTATTTGTGTTCTCCGGATATTATGAACGGATTTTATGGTTTTGCATGTTTTTTATCAGGGAACATTTAATTTTGTACCGTAGAAACACTAATTGGTTCCACACGGAGACACCAGCTCTACACATTTGTATTTTCTAGGGAGAAAGCTAGAGGAACTGTGGCAAACAAACATGATATTTCTGTTTGTATAGATGACATTTTATGCACTTTCCTAACAAAAAGACTATACTTTTCTCCAAAACCATTTTTACTGTGATTTTCTCGGTCCATTGCATACGAATTCCAACTCACTTTGTCCGGATATGACTGGATGAAACCAGAAATATCCGTTTTCTTTTTTTTTGGCTTACTATATCCCAGATATTACTACAGACTCTGTGTTTGTGTTTTCTGGATATTATCGATGGATTATATTGTTTTGAATGTTTTTATCAGGGAACATTTAATTTTGTGCTGGGAAACACTAATTGGTTCCACATGGAGACACCAGTCTACACATTCATATTTTCTAGGGTTAAAGCTAGAATAACTGCGGTAAACAATCATGATGTTTCTGTTTGTATAGATGACATTTTATGCACTGGCTTAAGGAAAAGACTTTGTTTTACTCCAAAACCATTTTTACTGCGATTTTCCCGGTTCATTGCATACGAATTCCACCAAACTTAGTCCGGATATGACTGGATGAAACCAGAAATATCCGGTTGTGTTTTGGCTAACTCAATCCCAGATATTGCGACGGACTCTGTGTTTGTGTTTTCTGGACATTATCAACGGACTTTATTGTTTTGAATGTTTTTATCAGGGAACATTTAATTTTGTACCTTAGAAACACTAATAGGTTCAACATGGAGACACCAGTCTACACATTCGTATGTTCTAGGGAGAAAGTTAGAGGAACTGCGGCAAACAAACATGATATTTCTGTTTGTATACATGACATTTTATGCACTTGCATAACGAAAAAAACTTTGCTTTTCTCCAAAACCATTTTTACTGTGATTTTCTCGGTCCATTGCATACGAATTCCACCTTGCTTTGTCCGGATATGACTGGATGAAACCAGAAATATCCGGTTGTGTTTTGGCTTACTACAACCCAGATATTGTGAAAGCCTCTGTGTTTATGTTTTCCGGATATTATCAACGGAATTTATGTTTTTGCATGTTATGTATCAGGGAACATTTAATTTTGTGCTGGGAAACACTAATTGGTTCCACATGGAGACACCAGCTCTACACATTCGTATTTTCTAGGGAGAAAGCTAGAGGAACTGCGGCAAACAAACATGATATTTCTGTTTGTATAGATGACATTTTATGCACTTTCCTAAAGAAAAGACTTTGCTTTTCTCCAAAACCATTTTTCCTGTGATATTCTCGATCCATTACATATGAATTCCACCCCACTTTGTCCGGATATGAGTGGATGAAACCAGAAATATCCGGTTGTGTTTTGTCTTACTATATCCCAGATATTGCTACAGCCTCAGTGTCTGTGTTTTCTGGATATTATCAATGGATTTTATTGTTTTGAATGTTTTTATCAGGGAACATTTAATTTTGTACCGTAGAAACACTAATTGGTTCCACACGGAGACACCAGCTCTACACATTTGTATTTTCTAGGGAGAAAGCTTGAGGAACTGCAAATCGATATGATATGTCTGTTTGTATAGATGACATTTTATGCACTTGCGATGGAAAAGACTTTTTGCCTTTCTCTAAAACCATTTTTACTGTGCTTTTGTTGGTCCATTGCATACGAATTCCAACCCACTTTGTCCGGATATGACTGGATGAAACCAGAAATATCCGGTTGTGTTTTGGCTAACTCAATCCCAGATATTGTGAAAGCTTCTGTATTTGTGTTCTCCGGATATTATGAACGGATTTTATGGTTTTGCATGTTTTTTGTCAGGGAACATTTAATTTTGTACCGTAGAAACACTAATTGGTTCCACACGGAGACACCAGCTCTACACATTTGTATTTTCTAGGGAGAAAGCTAGAGGAACTGCGGCAAACAAACATGATATTTCTGTTTGTATAGATGACATTTTATGCACTTTCCTAACAAAAAGACTATACTTTTCTCCAAAACCATTTTTACTGTGATTTTCTCGGTCCATTGCATACGAATTCCACCTCACTTTGTCCCGATATGACTGGATGAAACCAGAAATATCCGTTTTCTTTTTTTTTTGGCTTACTATATCCCAGATATTACTACAGACTCTGTGTTTGTGTTTTCTGGATATTATCGATGGATTATATTGTTTTGAATGTTTTTATCAGGGAACATTTAATTTTGTGCTGGGAAACACTAATTAGTTCCCATGGAGACACCAGTCTACACATTCATATTTTCTAGGGAGAAAGCTAGAATAACTGCGGTAAACAAACATGATGTTTCTGTTTGTATAGATGACATTTTATGCACTGGCTTAAGGAAAAGACTTTGTTTTACTCCAAAACCATTTTTACTGCGATTTTCCCGGTTCATTGCATACGAATTCCACCAAACTTAGTCCGGATATGACTGGATGAAACCAGAAATATCCGGTTGTGTTTTGGCTAACTCAATCCCAGATATTGCGACGGACTCTGTGTTTGTGTTTTCTGGACATTATCAACGGACTTTATTGTTTTGAATGTTTTTATCAGGGAACATTTAATTTTGTACCTTAGAAACACTAATAGGTTCAACATGGAGACACCAGTCTACACATTCGTAAGTTCTAGGGAGAAAGTTAGAGGAACTGCGGCAAACAAACATGATATTTCTGTTTGTATACATGACATTTTATGCACTTGCATAAGGAAAAAAACTTTGCTTTTCTCCAAAACCATTTTTACTGTGATTTTCTCGGTCCATTGCATACGAATTCCACCTCACTTTGTCCGGATATGACTGGATGAAAACAGAAATATCCATTTTCTTTTTTTTTGGCTTACTATATCCCAGATATTACTACAGACTCTGTGTTTGTGTTTTCTGGATATTATCGATGGATTATATTGTTTTGAATGTTTTTATCAGGGAACATTTAATTTTGTGCTGGGAAACACTAATTGGTTCCCATGGAGACACCAGTCTACACATTCATATTTTCTAGGGAGAAAGCTAGAATAACTGCGGTAAACAAACATGATGTTTCTGTTTGTATAGATGACATTTTATGCACTGGCTTAAGGAAAAGACTTTGTTTTACTCCAAAACCATTTTTACTGCGATTTTCCCGGTTCATTGCATATGAATTCCACCAAACTTAGTCCGGATATGACTGGATGAAACCAGAAATATCCAGTTGTGTTTTGGCTAACTCAATCCCAGATATTGCGACGGACTCTGTGTTTGTGTTTTCTGGACATTATCAACGGACTTTATTGTTTTGAATGTTTTTATCAGGGAACATTTAATTTTGTACCTTAGAAACACTAATAGGTTCAACATGGAGACACCAGTCTACACATTCGTAAGTTCTAGGGAGAAAGTTAGAGGAACTGCGGCAAACAAACATGATATTTCTGTTTGTATACATGACATTTTATGCACTTGCATAACGAAAAAAAACTTTGCTTTTCTCCAAAACCATTTTTACTGTGATTTTCTCGGTCCATTGCATACGAATTCCACCTCGCTTTGTCCGGATATGACTGGATGAAACCAGAAATATCCGGTTGTGTTTTGGCTTACTACAACCCAGATATTGTGAAAGCCTCTGTGTTTATGTTTTCCGGATACTATCAACGGAATTTATGTTTTTGCATGTTATGTATCAGGGAACATTTAATTTTGTGCTGGGAAACACTAATTGGTTCCACATGGAGACACCAGCTCTACACATTCGTATTTTCTAGGGAGAAAGCTAGAGGAACTGCGGCAAACAAACATGATATTTCTGTTTGTATAGATGACATTTTATGCACTTTCCTAAAGAAAAGACTTTGCTTTTCTCCAAAACCATTTTTCCTGTGATATTCTCGATCCATTACATATGAATTCCACCCCACTTTGTCCGGATATGAGTGGATGAAACCAGAAATATCCGGTTGTGTTTTGTCTTACTATATCCCAGATATTGCTACAGCCTCAGTGTCTGTGTTTTCTGGATATTATCGATGGATTTTATTGTTTTGAATGTTTTTATCAGGGAACATTTAATTTTGTACCGTAGAAACACTAATTGGTTCCACATGGAGACACCAGTAACACATTCCTCTGTTCTAGGGAGAAAGCTTGAGGAACTGCAAATCGATATGATATGTCTGTTTGTATAGATGACATTTTATGCACTTGCGATGGAAAAGACTTTTTGCCTTTCTCTAAAACCATTTTTACTGTGCTTTTGTTGGTCCATTGCATACGAATTCCAACCCACTTTGTCCGGATATGACTGGATGAAACCAGAAATATCCGGTTGTGTTTTGGCTAACTCAATCCCAGATATTGTGAAAGCTTCTGTATTTGTGTTCTCCGGATATTATGAACGGATTTTATGGTTTTGCATGTTTTTTATCAGGGAACATTTAATATTGTACCATAGAAACACTAATTGGTTCCACACGGAGACACCAGCTCTACACATTTGTATTTTCTAGGGAGAAAGCTAGAGGAACTGCGGTAAACAAACATGATATTTCTGTTTGTATAGATGACATTTTATGCACTTTCCTAACAAAAAGACTATACTTTTCTCCAAAACCATTTTTACTGTGATTTTCTCGGTCCATTGCATACGAATTCCACCTCACTTTGTCCGGATATGACTGGATGAAACCAGAAATATCCGTTTTTTTTTTTTTGGCTTACTATATCCCAGATATTACTACAGACTCTGTGTTTGTGTTTTCTGGATATTATCGATGGATTATATTGTTTTGAATGTTTTTATCAGGGAACATTTAATTTTGTGCTGGGAAACACTAATTGGTTCCACATGGAGACACCAGTCTACACATTCATATTTTCTAGGGAGAAAGCTAGAATAACTGCGGTAAACAAACATGATGTATCTGTTTGTATAGATGACATTTTATGCACTGGCTTAAGGAAAAGACTTTGTTTTACTCCAAAACCATTTTTACTGCGATTTTCCCGGTTCATTGCATACGAATTCCACCAAACTTAGTCCGGATATGACTGGATGAAACCAGAAATATCCGGTTGTGTTTTGGCTAACTCAATCCCAGATATTGCGACGGACTCTGTGTTTGTGTTTTCTGGACATTATCAACGGACTTTATTGTTTTGAATGTTTTTATCAGGAAACATTTAATTTTGTACCTTAGAAACACTAATAGGTTCAACATGGAGACACCAGTCTACACATTCGTAAGTTCTAGGGAGAAAGTTAGAGGAACTGCGGCAAACAAACATGATATTTCTGTTTGTATACATGACATTTTATGCACTTGCATAACGAAAAAAAAACTTTGCTTTTCTCCAAAACCATTTTTACTGTGATTTTCTCGGTCCATTGCATACGAATTCCACCTCGCTTTGTCCGGATATGACTGGATGAAACCAGAAATATCCGGTTGTGTTTTGGCTTACTACAACCCAGATATTGTGAAAGCCTCTGTGTTTATGTTTTCCGGATACTATCAACGGAATTTATGTTTTTGCATGTTATGTATCAGGGAACATTTAATTTTGTGCTGGGAAACACTAATTGGTTCCACATGGAGACACCAGCTCTACACATTCGTATTTTCTAGGGAGAAAGCTAGAGGAACTGCGGCAAACAAACATGATATTTCTGTTTGTATAGATGACATTTTATGCACTTTCCTAAAGAAAAGACTTTGCTTTTCTCCAAAACCATTTTTCCTGTGATATTCTCGATCCATTACATATGAATTCCACCCCACTTTGTCCGGATATGAGTGGATGAAACCAGAAATATCCGGTTGTGTTTTGGCTAACTCAATCCCAGATATTGCGACGGACTCTGTGTTTGTGTTTTCTGGACATTATCAACGGACTTTATTGTTTTGAATGTTTTTATCAGGGAACATTTAATTTTGTACCTTAGAAACACTAATAGGTTCAACATGGAGACACCAGTCTACACATTCGTAAGTTCTAGGGAGAAAGTTAGAGGAACTGCGGCAAACAAACATGATATTTCTGTTTGTATACATGACATTTTATGCACTTGCATAACGAAAAAAACTTTGCTTTTCTCCAAAACCATTTTTACTGTGATTTTCTCGGTCCATTGCATACGAATTCCACCTCGCTTTGTCCGGATATGACTGGATGAAACCAGAAATATCCGGTTGTGTTTTGGCTTACTACAACCCAGATATTGTGAAAGCCTCTGTGTTTATGTTTTCCGGATACTATCAACGGAATTTATGTTTTTTCATGTTATTTATCAGGGAACATTTAATTTTGTGCTGGGAAACACTAATTGGTTCCACATGGAGACACCAGCTCTACACATTCGTATTTTCTAGGGAGAAAGCTAGAGGAACTGCGGCAAACAAACATGATATTTCTGTTTGTATAGATGACATTTTATGCACTTTCCTAAAGAAAAGACTTTGCTTTTCTCCAAAACCATTTTTCCTGTGATATTCTCGATCCATTACATATGAATTCCACGCCACTTTGTCCGGATATGAGTGGATGAAACCAGAAATATCCGGTTGTGTTTTGTCTTACTATATCCCAGATATTGCTACAGCCTCAGTGTCTGTGTTTTCTGGATATTATCGATGGATTTTATTGTTTTGAATGTTTTTATCAGGGAACATTTAATTTTGTACCGTAGAAACACTAATTGGTTCCACATGGAGACAGCAGTAACACATTCCTCTGTTCTAGGGAGAAAGCTTGAGGAACTGCAAATCGATATGATATGTCTGTTTGTATAAATGACATTTTATGCACTTGCGATGGAAAAGACTTTTTGCCTTTCTCTAAAACCATTTTTACTGTGATTTTGTTGGTCCATTGCATACGAATTCCAACCCACTTTGTCCGGATATGACTGGATGAAACCAGAAATATCCGGTTGTGTTTTGGCTAACTCAATCCCAGATATTGTGAAAGCTTCTGTATTTGTGTTCTCCGGATATTATGAACGGATTTTATGGTTTTGCATGTTTTTTATCAGGGAACATTTAATTTTGTACCGTAGAAACACTAATTGGTTCCACACGGAGACACCAGCTCTACACATTTGTATTTTCTAGGGAGAAAGCTAGAGGAACTGTGGCAAACAAACATGATATTTCTGTTTGTATAGATGACATTTTATGCACTTTCCTAACAAAAAGACTATACTTTTCTCCAAAACCATTTTTACTGTGATTTTCTCGGTCCATTGCATACGAATTCCACCTCACTTTGTCCGGATATGACTGGATGAAACCAGAAATATCCGTTTTCTTTTTTTTTGGCTTACTATATCCCAGATATTACTACAGACTCTGTGTTTGTGTTTTCTGGATATTATCGATGGATTATATTGTTTTGAATGTTTTTATCAGGGAACATTTAATTTTGTGCTGGGAAACACTAATTGGTTCCACATGGAGACACCAGTCTACACATTCATATTTTCTAGGGTTAAAGCTAGAATAACTGCGGTAAACAATCATGATGTTTCTGTTTGTATAGATGACATTTTATGCACTGGCTTAAGGAAAAGACTTTGTTTTACTCCAAAACCATTTTTACTGCGATTTTCCCGGTTCATTGCATACGAATTCCACCAAACTTAGTCCGGATATGACTGGATGAAACCAGAAATATCCGGTTGTGTTTTGGCTAACTCAATCCCAGATATTGCGACGGACTCTGTGTTTGTGTTTTCTGGACATTATCAACGGACTTTATTGTTTTGAATGTTTTTATCAGGGAACATTTAATTTTGTACCTTAGAAACACTAATAGGTTCAACATGGAGACACCAGTCTACACATTCGTATGTTCTAGGGAGAAAGTTAGAGGAACTGCGGCAAACAAACATGATATTTCTGTTTGTATACATGACATTTTATGCACTTGCATAACGAAAAAAACTTTGCTTTTCTCCAAAACCATTTTTACTGTGATTTTCTCGGTCCATTGCATACGAATTCCACCTCGCTTTGTCCGGATATGACTGGATGAAACCAGAAATATCCGGTTGTGTTTTGGCTTACTACAACCCAGATATTGTGAAAGCCTCTGTGTTTATGTTTTCCGGATATTATCAACGGAATTTATGTTTTTGCATGTTATTTATCAGGGAACATTTAATTTTGTGCTGGGAAACACTAATTGGTTCCACATGGAGACACCAGCTCTACACATTCGTATTTTCTAGGGAGAAAGCTAGAGGAACTGCGGCAAACAAACATGATATTTCTGTTTGTATAGATGACATTTTATGCACTTTCCTAAAGAAAAGACTTTGCTTTTCTCCAAAACCATTTTTCCTGTGATATTCTCGATCCATTACATATGAATTCCACCCCACTTTGTCCGGATATGACTGGATGAAACCAGAAATATCCGGTTGTGTTTTGTCTTACTATATCCCAGATATTGCTACAGCCTCAGTGTCTGTGTTTTCTGGATATTATCGATGGATTTTATTGTTTTGAATGTTTTTATCAGGGAACCTTTAATTTTGTACCGTAGAAACACTAATTGGTTCCACATGGAGACAGCAGTAACACATTCCTCTGTTCTAGGGAGAAAGCTTGAGGAACTGCAAATCGATATGATATGTCTGTTTGTATAGATGACATTTTATGCACTTGCGATGGAAAAGACTTTTTGCCTTTCTCTAAAACCATTTTTACTGTGATTTTGTTGGTCCATTGCATACGAATTCCAACCCACTTTGTCCGGATATGACTGGATGAAACCAGAAATATCCGGTTGTGTTTTGGCTAACTCAATCCCAGATATTGTGAAAGCTTCTGTATTTGTGTTCTCCGGATATTATGAACGGATTTTATGGTTTTGCATGTTTTTTATCAGGGAACATTTAATTTTGTACCGTAGAAACACTAATTGGTTCCACACGGAGACACCAGCTCTACACATTTGTATTTTCTAGGGAGAAAGCTAGAGGAACTGCGGCAAACAACCATGATATTTCTGTTTGTATAGATGACATTTTATGCACTTTCCTAACAAAAAGACTATACTTTTCTCCAAAACCATTTTTACTGTGATTTTCTCGGTCCATTGCATACGAATTCCAACTCACTTTGTCCGGATATGACTGGATGAAACCAGAAATATCCGTTTTCTTTTTTTTTGGCTTACTATATCCCAGATATTACTACAGACTCTGTGTTTGTGTTTTCTGGATATTATCGATGGATTATATTGTTTTGAATGTTTTTATCAGGGAACATTTAATTTTGTGCTGGGAAACACTAATTGGTTCCACATGGAGACACCAGTCTACACATTCATATTTTCTAGGGTTAAAGCTAGAATAACTGCGGTAAACAATCATGATGTTTCTGTTTGTATAGATGACATTTTATGCACTGGCTTAAGGAAAAGACTTTGTTTTACTCCAAAACCATTTTTACTGCGATTTTCCCGGTTCATTGCATACGAATTCCACCAAACTTAGTCCGGATATGACTGGATGAAACCAGAAATATCCGGTTGTGTTTTGGCTAACTCAATCCCAGATATTGCGACGGACTCTGTGTTTGTGTTTTCTGGACATTATCAACGGACTTTATTGTTTTGAATGTTTTTATCAGGGAACATTTAATTTTGTACCTTAGAAACACTAATAGGTTCAACATGGAGACACCAGTCTACACATTCGTATGTTCTAGGGAGAAAGTTAGAGGAACTGCGGCAAACAAATATGATATTTCTGTTTGTATACATGACATTTTATGCACTTGCATAACGAAAAAAACTTTGCTTTTCTCCAAAACCATTTTTACTGTGATTTTCTCGGTCCATTGCATACGAATTCCACCTCGCTTTGTCCGGATATGACTGGATGAAACCAGAAATATCCGGTTGTGTTTTGGCTTACTACAACCCAGATATTGTGAAAGCCTCTGTGTTTATGTTTTCCGGATATTATCAACGGAATTTATGTTTTTGCATGTTATTTATCAGGGAACATTTAATTTTGTGCTGGGAAACACTAATTGGTTCCACATGGAGACACCAGCTCTACACATTCGTATTTTCTAGGGAGAAAGCTAGAGGAACTGCGGCAAACAAACATGATATTTCTGTTTGTATAGATGACATTTTATGCACTTTCCTAAAGAAAAGACTTTGCTTTTCTCCAAAACCATTTTTCCTGTGATATTCTCCATCCATTACATATGAATTCCACCCCACTTTGTCCGGATATGAGTGGATGAAACCAGAAATATCCGGTTGTGTTTTGTTTTACTATATCCCAGATATTGCTACAGCCTCAGTGTCTGTGTTTTCTGGATATTATCGATGGATTTTATTGTTTTGAATGTTTTTATCAGGGAACATTTAATTTTGTACCGTAGAAACACTAATTGGTTCCACATGGAGACACCAGTAACACATTCCTATGTTCTAGGGAGAAAGCTTGAGGAACTGCAAATCGATATGATATGTCTGTTTGTATAGATGACATTTTATGCACTTGCGATGGAAAAGACTTTTTGCCTTTCTCTAAAACCATTTTTACTGTGCTTTTGTTGGTCCATTGCATACGAATTCCAACCCACTTTGTCCGGATATGACTGGATGAAACCAGAAATATCCGGTTGTGTTTTGGCTAACTCAATCCCAGATATTGTGAAAGCTTCTGTATTTGTGTTCTCCGGATATTATGAACGGATTTTATGGTTTTGCATGTTTTTTATCAGGGAACATTTAATTTTGTACCGTAGAAACACTAATTGGTTCCACACGGAGACACCAGCTCTACACATTTGTATTTTCTAGGGAGAAAGCTAGAGGAACTGCGGCAAACAAACATGATATTTCTGTTTGTATAGATGACATTTTATGCACTTTCCTAACAAAAAGACTTTACTTTTCTCCAAAACCATTTTTACTGTGATTTTCTCGGTCCATTGCATACGAATTCCACCTCACTTTGTCCGGATATGAGTGGATGAAACCAGAAATATCCGGTTGTGTTTTGTCTTACTATATCCCAGATATTGCTACAGCCTCAGTGTCTGTGTTTTCTGGATATTATCAATGGATTTTATTGTTTTGAATGTTTTTATCAGGGAACATTTAATTTTGTACCGTAGAAACACTAATTGGTTCCACATGGAGACACCAGTAACACATTCCTATGTTCTAGGGAGAAAGCTTGAGGAACTGCAAATCGATATGATATGTCTGTTTGTATAGATGACATTTTATGCACTTGCGATGGAAAAGACTTTTTGCCTTTCTCTAAAACCATTTTTACTGTGCTTTTGTTGGTCCATTGCATACGAATTCCAACCCACTTTGTCCGGATATGACTGGATGAAACCAGAAATATCCGGTTGTGTTTTGGCTAACTCAATCCCAGATATTGTGAAAGCTTCTGTATTTGTGTTCTCCGGATATTATGAACGGATTTTATGGTTTTGCATGTTTTTTATCAGGGAACATTTAATTTTGTACCGTAGAAACACTAATTGGTTCCACACGGAGACACCAGCTCTACACATTTGTATTTTCTAGGGAGAAAGCTAGAGGAACTGTGGCAAACAAACATGATATTTCTGTTTGTATAGATGACATTTTATGCACTTTCCTAACAAAAAGACTATACTTTTCTCCAAAACCATTTTTACTGTGATTTTCTCGGTCCATTGCATACGAATTCCACCTCACTTTGTCCGGATATGACTGGATGAAACCAGAAATATCCGTTTTCTTTTTTTTTGGCTTACTATATCCCAGATATTACTACAGACTCTGTGTTTGTGTTTTCTGGATATTATCGATGGATTATATTGTTTTGAATGTTTTTATCAGGGAACATTTAATTTTGTGCTGGGAAACACTAATTGGTTCCACATGGAGACACCAGTCTACACATTCATATTTTCTAGGGTTAAAGCTAGAATAACTGCGGTAAACAATCATGATGTTTCTGTTTGTATAGATGACATTTTATGCACTGGCTTAAGGAAAAGACTTTGTTTTACTCCAAAACCATTTTTACTGCGATTTTCCCGGTTCATTGCATACGAATTCCACCAAACTTAGTCCGGATATGACTGGATGAAACCAGAAATATCCGGTTGTGTTTTGGCTAACTCAATCCCAGATATTGCGACGGACTCTGTGTTTGTGTTTTCTGGACATTATCAACGGACTTTATTGTTTTGAATGTTTTTATCAGGGAACATTTAATTTTGTACCTTAGAAACACTAATAGGTTCAACATGGAGACACCAGTCTACACATTCGTATGTTCTAGGGAGAAAGTTAGAGGAACTGCGGCAAACAAACATGATATTTCTGTTTGTATACATGACATTTTATGCACTTGCATAACGAAAAAAACTTTGCTTTTCTCCAAAACCATTTTTACTGTGATTTTCTCGGTCCATTGCATACGAATTCCACCTCGCTTTGTCCGGATATGACTGGATGAAACCAGAAATATCCGGTTGTGTTTTGGCTTACTACAACCCAGATATTGTGAAAGCCTCTGTGTTTATGTTTTCCGGATACTATCAACGGAATTTATGTTTTTTCATGTTATTTATCAGGGAACATTTAATTTTGTGCTGGGAAACACTAATTGGTTCCACATGGAGACACCAGCTCTACACATTCGTATTTTCTAGGGAGAAAGCTAGAGGAACTGCGGCAAACAAACATGATATTTCTGTTTGTATAGATGACATTTTATGCACTTTCCTAAAGAAAAGACTTTGCTTTTCTCCAAAACCATTTTTCCTGTGATATTCTCGATCCATTACATATGAATTCCACCCCACTTTGTCCGGATATGAGTGGATGAAACCAGAAATATCCGGTTGTGTTTTGTCTTACTATATCCCAAATATTGCTACAGCCTCAGTGTCTGTGTTTTCTGGATATTATCGATGGATTTTATTGTTTTGAATGTTTTTATCAGGGAACATTTAATTTTGTACCGTAGAAACACTAATTGGTTCCACATGGAGACAGCAGTAACACATTCCTCTGTTCTAGGGAGAAAGCTTGAGGAACTGCAAATCGATATGATATGTCTGTTTGTATAGATGACATTTTATGCACTTGCGATGGAAAAGACTTTTTGCCTTTCTCTAAAACCATTTTTACTGTGATTTTGTTGGTCCATTGCATACGAATTCCAACCCACTTTGTCCGGATATGACTGGATGAAACCAGAAATATCCGGTTGTGTTTTGGCTAACTCAATCCCAGATATTGTGAAAGCTTCTGTATTTGTGTTCTCCAGATATTATGAACGGATTTTATGGTTTTGCATGTTTTTTATCAGGGAACATTTAATTTTGTACCGTAGAAACACTAATTGGTTCCACACGGAGACACCAGCTCTACACATTTGTATTTTCTAGGGAGAAAGCTAGAGGAACTGCGGCAAACAAACATGATATTTCTGTTTGTATAGATGACATTTTATGCACTTTCCTAACAAAAAGACTATACTTTTCTCCAAAACCATTTTTACTGTGATTTTCTCGGTCCATTGCATACGAATTCCACCTCACTTTGTCCGGATATGACTGGATGAAACCAGAAATATCCGTTTTCTTTTTTTTTGGCTTACTATATCCCAGATATTACTACAGACTCTGTGTTTGTGTTTTCTGGATATTATCGATGGATTATATTGTTTTGAATGTTTTTATCAGGGAACATTTAATTTTGTGCTGGGAAACACTAATTGGTTCCACATGGAGACACCAGTCTACACATTCATATTTTCTAGGGTTAAAGCTAGAATAACTGCGGTAAACAATCATGATGTTTCTGTTTGTATAGATGACATTTTATGCACTGGCTTAAGGAAAAGACTTTGTTTTACTCCAAAACCATTTTTACTGCGATTTTCCCGGTTCATTGCATACGAATTCCACCAAACTTAGTCCGGATATGACTGGATGAAACCAGAAATATCCGGTTGTGTTTTGGCTAACTCAATCCCAGATATTGCGACGGACTCTGTGTTTGTGTTTTCTGGACATTATCAACGGACTTTATTGTTTTGAATGTTTTTATCAGGGAACATTTAATTTTGTACCTTAGAAACACTAATAGGTTCAACATGGAGACACCAGTCTACACATTCGTATGTTCTAGGGAGAAAGTTAGAGGAACTGCGGCAAACAAACATGATATTTCTGTTTGTATACATGACATTTTATGCACTTGCATAACGAAAAAAACTTTGCTTTTCTCCAAAACCATTTTTACTGTGATTTTCTCGGTCCATTGCATACGAATTCCACCTCGCTTTGTCCGGATATGACTGGATGAAACCAGAAATATCCGGTTGTGTTTTGGCTTACTACAACCCAGATATTGTGAAAGCCTCTGTGTTTATGTTTTCCGGATACTATCAACGGAATTTATGTTTTTTCATGTTATTTATCAGGGAACATTTAATTTTGTGCTGGGAAACACTAATTGGTTCCACATGGAGACACCAGCTCTACACATTCGTATTTTCTAGGGAGAAAGCTAGAGGAACTGCGGCAAACAAACATGATATTTCTGTTTGTATAGATGACATTTTATGCACTTTCCTAAAGAAAAGACTTTGCTTTTCTCCAAAACCATTTTTCCTGTGATATTCTCGATCCATTACATATGAATTCCACCCCACTTTGTCCGGATATGAGTGGATGAAACCAGAAATATCCGGTTGTGTTTTGTCTTACTATATCCCAAATATTGCTACAGCCTCAGTGTCTGTGTTTTCTGGATATTATCGATGGATTTTATTGTTTTGAATGTTTTTATCAGGGAACATTTAATTTTGTACCGTAGAAACACTAATTGGTTCCACATGGAGACAGCAGTAACACATTCCTCTGTTCTAGGGAGAAAGCTTGAGGAACTGCAAATCGATATGATATGTCTGTTTGTATAGATGACATTTTATGCACTTGCGATGGAAAAGACTTTTTGCCTTTCTCTAAAACCATTTTTACTGTGATTTTGTTGGTCCATTGCATACGAATTCCAACCCACTTTGTCCGGATATGACTGGATGAAACCAGAAATATCCGGTTGTGTTTTGGCTAACTCAATCCCAGATATTGTGAAAGCTTCTGTATTTGTGTTCTCCAGATATTATGAACGGATTTTATGGTTTTGCATGTTTTTTATCAGGGAACATTTAATTTTGTACCGTAGAAACACTAATTGGTTCCACACGGAGACACCAGCTCTACACATTTGTATTTTCTAGGGAGAAAGCTAGAGGAACTGCGGCAAACAAACATGATATTTCTGTTTGTATAGATGACATTTTATGCACTTTCCTAACAAAAAGACTATACTTTTCTCCAAAACCATTTTTACTGTGATTTTCTCGGTCCATTGCATACGAATTCCACCTCACTTTGTCCGGATATGACTGGATGAAACCAGAAATATCCGTTTTCTTTTTTTTTTTTTTTTGCCTTACTATATCCCAGATATTACTACAGACTCTGTGTTTGTGTTTTCTGGATATTATCAATGGATTATATTGTTTTGAATGTTTTTATCAGGGAACATTTAATTTTGTGCTGGGAAACACTAATTGGTTCCACATGGAGACACCAGTCTACACATTCGTATTTTCTAGGGAGAAAGCTAGAATAACTGCGGTAAACAAACATGATGTTTCTGTTTGTATAGATGACATTTTATGCACTGGCTTAAGGAAAAGACTTTGTTTTACTCCAAAACCATTTTTACTGCGATTTTCCCAGTTCATTGCATACGAATTCCACCAAACTTAGTCCGGATATGACTGGATGAAACCAGAAATATCCGGTTGTGTTTTGGCTAACTCAATCCCAGATATTGCGACGGACACTGTGTTTGTGTTTTCTGGACATTATCAACAGACTTTATTGTTTTGAATGTTTTTATCAGGGAACATTTAATTTTGTACCTTAGAAACACTAATAGGTTCAACATGGAGACACCAGTCTACACATTCGTATGTTCTAGGGAGAAAGTTAGAGGAACTGCGGCAAACAAACATGATATTTCTGTTTGTATACATGACATTTTATGCACTTGCATAACGAAAAAAACTTTGCTTTTCCCCAAAACCATTTTTACTGTGATTTTCTCGGTCCATTCCATACGAATTCCACCTCGCTTTGTCCGGATATGACTGGATGAAACCAGAAATATCCGGTTGTGTTTTGGCTTACTACAACCCAGATATTGTGAAAGCCTCTGTGTTTATGTTTTCCGGATACTATCAACAGAATTTATGTTTTTGCATGTTATTTATCAGGGAACATTTAATTTTGTGCTGGGAAACACTAATTGGTTCCACATGGAGACACCAGCTCTACACATTCGTATTTTCTAGGGAGAAAGCTAGAGGAACTGCGGCAAACAAACATGATATTTCTGTTTGTATAGATGACATTTTAAGCACTTTCCTAAAGAAAAGACTTTGCTTTTCTCCAAAACCATTTTTCCTGTGATATTCTCGATCCATTACATATGAATTCCACCCCACTTTGTCCGGATATGAGTGGATGAAACCAGAAATATCCGGTTGTGTTTTGTCTTACTATATCCCAGATATTGCTACAGCCTCAGTGTCTGTGTTTTCTGGATATTATCGATGGATTTTATTGTTTTGAATGTTTTTATCAGGGAACATTTAATTTTGTACCGTAGAAACACTAATTGGTTCCACATGGAGACACCAGTAACACATTCCTATGTTCTAGGGAGAAAGCTTGAGGAACTGCAAATCGATATGATATGTCTGTTTGTATAGATGACATTTTATGCACTTGCGATGGAAAAGACTTTTTGCCTTTCTCTAAAACCATTTTTACTGTGATTTTGTTGGTCCATTGCATACGAATTCCAACCCACTTTGTCCGGATATGACTGGATGAAACCAGAAATATCCGGTTGTGTTTTGGCTAACTCAATCCCAGATATTGTGAAAGCTTCTGTATTTGTGTTCTCCAGATATTATGAACGGATTTTATGGTTTTGCATGTTTTTTATCAGGGAACATTTAATTTTGTACCGTAGAAACACTAATTGGTTCCACACGGAGACACCAGCTCTACACATTTGTATTTTCTAGGGAGAAAGCTAGAGGAACTGCGGCAAACAAACATGATATTTCTGTTTGTATAGATGACATTTTATGCACTTTCCTAACAAAAAGACTTTACTTTTCTCCAAAACCATTTTTACTGTGATTTTCTCGGTCCATTGCATACGAATTCCACCTCACTTTGTCCGGATATGACTGGATGAAACCAGAAATATCCGTTTTCTTTTTTTTTGGCTTACAATATCCCAGATATTACTACAGACTCTGTGTTTGTGTTTTCTGGATATTATCGATGGATTATATTGTTTTGAATGTTTTTATCAGGGAACATTTAATTTTGTGCTGGGAAACACTAATTGGTTCCACATGGAGACACCAGTCTACACATTCGTATTTTCTAGGGAGAAAGCTAGAATAACTGCGGTAAACAAACATGATGTTTCTGTTTGTATAGATGACATTTTATGCACTGGCTTAAGGAAAAGACTTTGTTTTACTCCAAAACCATTTTTACTGCGATTTTCCCGGTTCATTGCATACGAATTCCAACCCACTTTGTCCGGATATGACTGGATGAAACCAGAAATATCCGGTTGTGTTTTGGCTAAATCAATCCCAGATATTGCGACGGACACTGTGTTTGTGTTTTCTGGACATTATCAACGGACTTTATTGTTTTGAATGTTTTTATCAGGGAACATTTAATTTTGTACCTTAGAAACACTAATAGGTTCAACATGGAGACACCAGTCTACACATTCGTATGTTCTAGGGAGAAAGTTAGAGGAACTGCGGCAAACAAACATGATATTTCTGTTTGTATACATGACATTTTATGCACTTGCATAACGAAAAAAACTTTGCTTTTCTCCAAAACCATTTTTACTGTGATTTTCTCGGTCCATTGCATACGAATTCCACCTCGCTTTGTCCGGATATGACTGGATGAAACCAGAAATATCCGGTTGTGTTTTGGCTTACTACAACCCAGATATTGTGAAAGCCTCTGTGTTTATGTTTTCCGGATACTATCAACGGAATTTATGTTTTTGCATGTTATTTATCAGGGAACATTTAATTTTGTGCTGGGAAACACTAATTGGTTCCACATGGAGACACCAGCTCTACACATTCGTATTTTCTAGGGAGAAAGCTAGAGGAACTGCGGCAAACAAACATGATATTTCTGTTTGTATAGATGACATTTTATGCACTTTCCTAAAGAAAAGACTTTGCTTTTCTCCAAAACCATTTTTCCTGTGATATTCTCGATCCATTACATATGAATTCCACCCCACTTTGTCCGGATATGAGTGGATGAAACCAGAAATATCCGGTTGTGTTTTGTCTTACTATATCCCAGATATTGCTACAGCCTCAGTGTCTGTGTTTTCTGGATATTATCGATGGATTTTATTGTTTTGAATGTTTTTATCAGGGAACATTTAATTTTGTACCGTAGAAACACTAATTGGTTCCACATGGAGACACCAGTAACACATTCCTCTGTTCTAGGGAGAAAGCTTGAGGAACTGCAAATCGATATGATATGTCTGTTTGTATAGATGACATTTTATGCACTTGCGATGGAAAAGACTTTTTGCCTTTCTCTAAAACCATTTTTACTGTGATTTTGTTGGTCCATTGCATACGAATTCCAACCCACTTTGTCCGGATATGACTGGATGAAACCAGAAATATCCGGTTGTGTTTTGTCTTACTATATCCCAGATATTGTGAAAGCTTCTGTATTTGTGTTCTCCGGATATTATGAACGGATTTTATGGTTTTGCATGATTTTTTTCAGGGAACATTTAATTTTGTACCGTAGAAACACTAGTTGGTTCCACACGGAGACACCAGCTCTACACATTCGTATTTCTAGGGAGAAAGCTAGAGGAACTGCGGCAAACAAACATGATATTTCTGTTTGTATACATGACATTATATGCACTTTCCTAAGAAAAAGACTTCACTTTTCTCCAAAACCATTTTTACTGTGATTTTCTCGGTCCATTGCATACGAATTCCACCTCGCTTTGTCCGGATATGACTGGATGAAACCAGAAATATCCGTTTTCTTTTTTTTTGGCTTACTATATCCCAGATATTACTACAGACTCTGTGTTTGTGTTTTCTGGATATTATCGATGGATTATATTGTTTTGAATGTTTTTATCAGGGAACATTTAATTTTGTACTGGGAAACACTAATTGGTTCCACATGGAGACACCAGTCTACACATTCGTATTTTCTAGGGAGAAAGCTAGAATAACTGCGGTAAACAAACATGATATTTCTGTTTGTATAGATGACATTTTATGCATTTTCCTAACAAAAAGACTTTACTTTTCTCCAAAACCATTTTTACTGTGATTTTCTCGGTCCATTGCATACGAATTCCACCTCACTTTGTCCGGATATGACTGGATGAAACCAGAAATATCCGTTTTCTTTTTTTTTTGGCTTACTATATCCCAGATATTACTACAGACTCTGTGTTTGTGTTTTCTGGATATTATCGATGGATTATATTGTTTTGAATGTTTTTATCAGGGAACATTTAATTTTGTGCTGGGAAACACTAATTGGTTCCACATGGAGACACCAGCTCTACACATTCGTATTTTCTAGGGAGAAAGCTAGAGGAACTGCGGCAAACAAACATGATATTTCTGTTTGTATAGATGACATTTTATGCACTTTCCTAAAGAAAAGACTTTGCTTTTCTCCAAAACCATTTTTCCTGTGATATTCTCGATCCATTACATATGAATTCCACCCCACTTTGTCCGGATATGACTGGATGAAACCAGAAATATCCGGTTGTGTTTTGTCTTACTATATCCCAGATATTGCTACAGCCTCAGTGTCTGTGTTTTCTGGATATTATCGATGGATTTTATTGTTTTGAATGTTTTTATCAGGGAACATTTAATTTTGTACCGTAGAAATACAATTTGGTTCCACATGGAGACACCAGTAACACATTCCTATGTTCTAGGGAGAAAGCTTGAGGAACTGCAAATCGATATGATATGTCTGTTTGTATAGATGACATTTTATGCACTTGCGATGAAAAAGACTTTTTGCCTTTCTCTAAAACCATTTTTACTGTGATTTTCTCGGTCCATTGCATACGAATTCCACCTCACTTTGTCCGGATATGACTGGATGATACCAGAAATATCCGTTTTCTTTTTTTTTTGGCTTACAATATCCCAGATATTACTACAGACTCTGTGTTTGTGTTTTCTGGATATTATCGATGGATTATATTGTTTTGAATGTTTTTATCAGGGAACATTTAATTTTGTGCTGGGAAACACTAATTGGTTCCACATGGAGACACCAGTCTACACATTCGTATTTTCTAGGGAGAAAGCTAGAATAACTGCGGTAAACAAACATGATGTTTCTGTTTGTATAGATGACATTTTATGCACTGGCTTAAGGAAAAGACTTTGTTTTACTCCAAAACCATTTTTACTGCGATTTTCCCGGTTCATTGCATATGAATTCCACCAAACTTAGTCAGGATATGACTGGATGAAACCAGAAATATCCGGTTGTGTTTTGGCTAACTCAATCCCAGATATTGCGACGGACACTGTGTTTGTGTTTTCTGGACATTATCAACGGACTTTATTGTTTTGAATGTTTTTATCAGGGAACATTTAATTTTGTACCGTAGAAACACTAATAGGTTCAACATGGAGACACCAGTCTACACATTCGTATGTTCTAGGGAGAAAGTTAGAGGAACTGCGGCAAACAAACATGATATTTCTGTTTGTATACATGACATTTTATGCACTTGCATAACGAAAAAAACTTTGCTTTTCTCCAAAACCATTTTTACTGTGATTTTCTCGGTCCATTGCATACGAATTCCACCTCGCTTTGTACGGATATGACTGGATGAAACCAGAAATATCCGGTCGTGTTTTGGCTTACTACAACCCAGATATTGTGAAAGCCTCTGTGTTTATGTTTTCCGGATATTATCAACAGAATTTATGTTTTTGCATGTTATTTATCAGGGAACATTTAATTTTGTGCTGGGAAACACTAATTGGTTCCACATGGAGACACCAGCTCTACACATTCGTATTTTCTAGGGAGAAAGCTAAAGGAACTGAGGCAAACAAACATGATATTTCTGTTTGTATAGATGACATTTTAAGCACTTTCCTAAAGAAAAGACTTTGCTTTTCTCCAAAACCATTTTTCCTGTGATATTCTCGATCCATTACATATGAATTCCACCCACTTTGTCCGGATATGAGTGGATGAAACCAGAAATATCCGGTTGTGTTTTGTCTTACTATATCCCAGATATTGCTACAGCCTCAGTGTCTGTGTTTTCTGGATATTATCGATGGATTTTATTGTTTTGAATGTTTTTATCAGGGAACATTTAATTTTGTACCGTAGAAACACTAATTGGTTCCACATGGAGACACCAGTAACACATTCCTATGTTCTAGGGAGAAAGCTTGAGGAACTGCAAATCGATATGATATGTCTGTTTGTATAGATGACATTTTATGCACTTGCGATGGAAAAGACTTTTTGCCTTTCTCTAAAACCATTTTTACTGTGATTTTGTTGGTCCATTGCATACGAATTCCAACCCACTTTGTCCGGATATGACTGGATGAAACCAGAAATATCCAGTTGTGTTTTGGCTAACTCAATCCCAGATATTGTGAAAGCTTCTGTATTTGTGTTCTCCGGATATTATGAACGGATTTTATGGTTTTGCATGATTTTTTTCAGGGAACATTTAATTTTGTACCGTAGAAACACTAATTGGTTCCACACGGAGACACCAGCTCTACACATTTGTATTTTCTAGGGAGAAAGCTAGAGGAACTGTGGCAAACAAACATGATATTTCTGTTTGTATAGATGACATTTTATGCACTTTCCTAACAAAAAGACTTTACTTTTCTCCAAAACCATTTTTACTGTGATTTTCTCGGTCCATTGCATACGAATTCCACCTCACTTTGTCCGGATATGACTGGATGAAACCAGAAATATCCGTTTTCTTTTTTTTTTGGCTTACTATATCCCAGATATTACTACAGACTCTGTGTTTGTGTTTTCTGGATATTATCGATGGATTATATTGTTTTGAATGTTTTATCAGGGAACATTTAATTTTGTGCTGGGAAACACTAATTGGTTCCACATGGAGACACCAAGTCTACACATTCGTATTTTCTAGTGAGAAAGCTAGAATAACTGCAGTAAACCAACATGATGTTTCTGTTTGTATAGATGACATTTTATGCACTGGCTTAAGGAAAAGACTTTGTTTTACTCCAAAACCATTTTTACTGCGATTTTCCTGGTTCATTGCATACGAATTCCACCAAACTTAGTCCGGATATGACTGGATGAAACCAGAAATATCCGGTTGTGTTTTGGCTAACTCAATCCCAGATATTGCGACGGACTCTGTGTTTGTGTTTTCTGGACATTATCAACGGACTTTATTGTTTTGAATGTTTTTATCAGGGAACATTTAATTTTGTACCTTAGAAACACTAATAGGTTCAACATGGAGACACCAGTCTACACATTCGTATGTTCTAGGGAGAAAGTTAGAGGAACTGCGGCAAACAAACATGATATTTCTGTTTGTATACATGACATTTTATGCACTTGCATAACGAAAAAAACTTTGCTTTTCTCCAAAACCATTTTTACTGTGATTTTCTCGGTCCATTGCATACGAATTCCACCTCGCTTTGTCCGGATATGACTGGATGAAACCAGAAATATCCGGTTGTGTTTTGGCTTACTAAAACCCAGATATTGTGAAAGCCTCTGTGTTTATGTTTTCCGGATACTATCAACGGAATTTATGTTTTTGCATGTTATGTATCAGGGAACATTTAATTTTGTGCTGGGAAACACTAATTGGTTCCACATGGAGACACCAGCTCTACACATTCGTATTTTCTAGGGAGAAAGCTAAAGGAACTGAGGCAAACAAACATGATATTTCTGTTTGTATAGATGACATTTTAAGCACTTTCCTAAAGAAAAGACTTTGCTTTTCTCCAAAACCATTTTTCCTGTGATATTCTCGATCCATTACATATGAATTCCACCCACTTTGTCCGGATATGAGTGGATGAAACCAGAAATATCCGGTTGTGTTTTGTCTTACTATATCCCAGATATTGCTACAGCCTCAGTGTCTGTGTTTTCTGGATATTATCGATGGATTTTATTGTTTTGAATGTTTTTATCAGGGAACATTTAATTTTGTACCGTAGAAACACTAATTGGTTCCACATGGAGACACCAGTAACACATTCCTATGTTCTAGGGAGAAAGCTTGAGGAACTGCAAATCGATATGATATGTCTGTTTGTATAGATGACATTTTATGCACTTGCGATGGAAAAGACTTTTTGCCTTTCTCTAAAACCATTTTTACTGTGATTTTGTTGGTCCATTGCATACGAATTCCAACCCACTTTGTCCGGATATGACTGGATGAAACCAGAAATATCCAGTTGTGTTTTGGCTAACTCAATCCCAGATATTGTGAAAGCTTCTGTATTTGTGTTCTCCGGATATTATGAACGGATTTTATGGTTTTGCATGATTTTTTTCAGGGAACATTTAATTTTGTACCGTAGAAACACTAATTGGTTCCACACGGAGACACCAGCTCTACACATTTGTATTTTCTAGGGAGAAAGCTAGAGGAACTGTGGCAAACAAACATGATATTTCTGTTTGTATAGATGACATTTTATGCACTTTCCTAACAAAAAGACTTTACTTTTCTCCAAAACCATTTTTACTGTGATTTTCTCGGTCCATTGCATACGAATTCCACCTCACTTTGTCCGGATATGACTGGATGAAACCAGAAATATCCGTTTTCTTTTTTTTTTGGCTTACTATATCCCAGATATTACTACAGACTCTGTGTTTGTGTTTTCTGGATATTATCGATGGATTATATTGTTTTGAATGTTTTATCAGGGAACATTTAATTTTGTGCTGGGAAACACTAATTGGTTCCACATGGAGACACCAAGTCTACACATTCGTATTTTCTAGTGAGAAAGCTAGAATAACTGCAGTAAACCAACATGATGTTTCTGTTTGTATAGATGACATTTTATGCACTGGCTTAAGGAAAAGACTTTGTTTTACTCCAAAACCATTTTTACTGCGATTTTCCTGGTTCATTGCATACGAATTCCACCAAACTTAGTCCGGATATGACTGGATGAAACCAGAAATATCCGGTTGTGTTTTGGCTAACTCAATCCCAGATATTGCGACGGACTCTGTGTTTGTGTTTTCTGGACATTATCAACGGACTTTATTGTTTTGAATGTTTTTATCAGGGAACATTTAATTTTGTACCTTAGAAACACTAATAGGTTCAACATGGAGACACCAGTCTACACATTCGTATGTTCTAGGGAGAAAGTTAGAGGAACTGCGGCAAACAAACATGATATTTCTGTTTGTATACATGACATTTTATGCACTTGCATAACGAAAAAAACTTTGCTTTTCTCCAAAACCATTTTTACTGTGATTTTCTCGGTCCATTGCATACGAATTCCACCTCGCTTTGTCCGGATATGACTGGATGAAACCAGAAATATCCGGTTGTGTTTTGGCTTACTAAAACCCAGATATTGTGAAAGCCTCTGTGTTTATGTTTTCCGGATACTATCAACGGAATTTATGTTTTTGCATGTTATGTATCAGGGAACATTTAATTTTGTGCTGGGAAACACTAATTGGTTCCACATGGAGACACCAGCTCTACACATTCGTATTTTCTAGGGAGAAAGCTAGAGGAACTGCGGCAAACAAACATGATATTTCTGTTTGTATAGATGACATTTTATGCACTTTCCTAAAGAAAAGACTTTGCTTTTCTCCAAAACCATTTTTCCTGTGATATTCTCGATCCATTACATATGAATTCCACCCCACTTTGTCCGGATATGAGTGGATGAAACCAGAAATATCCGGTTGTGTTTTGTCTTACTATATCCCAGATATTGCTACAGCCTCAGTGTCTGTGTTTTCTGGATATTATCGATGGATTTTATTGTTTTGAATGTTTTTATCAGGGAACATTTAATTTTGTACCGTAGAAATACAATTTGGTTCCACATGGAGACACCAGTAACACATTCCTATGTTCTAGGGAGAAAGCTTGAGGAACTGCAAATCGATATGATATGTCTGTTTGTATAGATGACATTTTATGCACTTGCGATGAAAAAGACTTTTTGCCTTTCTCTAAAACCATTTTTACTGTGATTTTCTCGGTCCATTGCATACGAATTCCACCTCACTTTGTCCGGATATGACTGGATGATACCAGAAATATCCGTTTTCTTTTTTTTTTGGCTTACAATATCCCAGATATTACTACAGACTCTGTGTTTGTGTTTTCTGGATATTATCGATGGATTATATTGTTTTGAATGTTTTTATCAGGGAACATTTAATTTTGTGCTGGGAAACACTAATTGGTTCCACATGGAGACACCAGTCTACACATTCGTATTTTCTAGGGAGAAAGCTAGAATAACTGCGGTAAACAAACATGATGTTTCTGTTTGTATAGATGACATTTTATGCACTGGCTTAAGGAAAAGACTTTGTTTTACTCCAAAACCATTTTTACTGCGATTTTCCCGGTTCATTGCATACGAATTCCACCAAACTTAGTCAGGATATGACTGGATGAAACCAGAAATATCCGGTTGTGTTTTGGCTAACTCAATCCCAGATATTGCGACGGACACTGTGTTTGTGTTTTCTGGACATTATCAACGGACTTTATTGTTTTGAATGTTTTTATCAGGGAACATTTAATTTTGTACCTTAGAAACACTAATAGGTTCAACATGGAGACACCAGTCTACACATTCGTATGTTCTAGGGAGAAAGTTAGAGGAACTGCGGCAAACAAACATGATATTTCTGTTTGTATACATGACATTTTATGCACTTGCATAACGAAAAAAACTTTGCTTTTCTCCAAAACCATTTTTACTGTGATTTTCTCGGTCCATTGCATACGAATTCCACCTCGCTTTGTACGGATATGACTGGATGAAACCAGAAATATCCGGTTGTGTTTTGGCTTACTACAACCCAGATATTGTGAAAGCCTCTGTGTTTATGTTTTCCGGATATTATCAACAGAATTTATGTTTTTGCATGTTATTTATCAGGGAACATTTAATTTTGTGCTGGGAAACACTAATTGGTTCCACATGGAGACACCAGCTCTACACATTCGTATTTTCTAGGGAGAAAGCTAAAGGAACTGAGGCAAACAAACATGATATTTCTGTTTGTATAGATGACATTTTAAGCACTTTCCTAAAGAAAAGACTTTGCTTTTCTCCAAAACCATTTTTCCTGTGATATTCTCGATCCATTACATATGAATTCCACCCACTTTGTCCGGATATGAGTGGATGAAACCAGAAATATCCGGTTGTGTTTTGTCTTACTATATCCCAGATATTGCTACAGCCTCAGTGTCTGTGTTTTCTGGATATTATCGATGGATTTTATTGTTTTGAATGTTTTTATCAGGGAACATTTAATTTTGTACCGTAGAAACACTAATTGGTTCCACATGGAGACACCAGTAACACATTCCTATGTTCTAGGGAGAAAGCTTGAGGAACTGCAAATCGATATGATATGTCTGTTTGTATAGATGACATTTTATGCACTTGCGATGGAAAAGACTTTTTGCCTTTCTCTAAAACCATTTTTACTGTGATTTTGTTGGTCCATTGCATACGAATTCCAACCCACTTTGTCCGGATATGACTGGATGAAACCAGAAATATCCAGTTGTGTTTTGGCTAACTCAATCCCAGATATTGTGAAAGCTTCTGTATTTGTGTTCTCCGGATATTATGAACGGATTTTATGGTTTTGCATGTTTTTTTTCAGGGAACATTTAATTTTGTACCGTAGAAACACTAATTGGTTCCACACGGAGACACCAGCTCTACACATTTGTATTTTCTAGGGAGAAAGCTAGAGGAACTGTGGCAAACAAACATGATATTTCTGTTTGTATAGATGACATTTTATGCACTTTCCTAACAAAAAGACTTTACTTTTCTCCAAAACCATTTTTACTGTGATTTTCTCGGTCCATTGCATACGAATTCCACCTCACTTTGTCCGGATATGACTGGATGAAACCAGAAATATCCGTTTTCTTTTTTTTTGGCTTACAATATCCCAGATATTACTACAGACTCTGTGTTTGTGTTTTCTGGATATTATCGATGGATTATATTGTTTAGAATGTTTTTATCAGGGAACATTTAATTTTGTGCTGGGAAACACTAATTGGTTCCACATGGAGACACCAGTCTACACATTCGTATTTTCTAGTGAGAAAGCTAGAATAACTGCAGTAAACCAACATGATGTTTCTGTTTGTATAGATGACATTTTATGCACTGGCTTAAGGAAAAGACTTTGTTTTACTCCAAAACCATTTTTACTGCGATTTTCCTGGTTCATTGCATACGAATTCCACCAAACTTAGTCCGGATATGACTGGATGAAACCAGAAATATCCGGTTGTGTTTTGGCTAACTCAATCCCAGATATTGCGACGGACTCTGTGTTTGTGTTTTCTGGACATTATCAACGGACTTTATTGTTTTGAATGTTTTTATCAGGGAACATTTAATTTTGTACCTTAGAAACACTAATAGGTTCAACATGGAGACACCAGTCTACACATTCGTATGTTCTAGGGAGAAAGTTAGAGGAACTGCGGCAAACAAACATGATATTTCTGTTTGTATACATGACATTTTATGCACTTGCATAACGAAAAAAACTTTGCTTTTCTCCAAAACCATTTTTACTGTGATTTTCTCGGTCCATTGCATACGAATTCCACCTCGCTTTGTCCGGATATGACTGGATGAAACCAGAAATATCTGGTTGTGTTTTGGCTTACTACAACCCAGATATTGTGAAAGCCTCTGTGTTTATGTTTTCCGGATACTATCAACGGAATTTATGTTTTTGCATGTTATTTATCAGGGAACATTTAATTTTGTGCTGGGAAACACTAATTGGTTCCACATGGAGACACCAGCTCTACACATTCGTATTTTCTAGGGAGAAAGCTAAAGGAACTGAGGCAAACAAACATGATATTTCTGTTTGTATAGATGACATTTGATGCACTTTCCTAAAGAAAAGACTTTGCTTTTCTCCAAAACCATTTTTCCTGTGATATTCTCGATCCATTACATATGAATTCCACCCCACTTTGTCCGGATATGAGTGGATGAAACCAGAAATATCCAGTTGTGTTTTGTCTTACTATATCCCAGATATTGCTACAGCCTCAGTGTCTGTGTTTTCTGGATATTATCGATGGATTTTATTGTTTTGAATGTTTTTATCAGGGAACATTTAATTTTGTACCGTAGAAATACAATTTGGTTCCACATGGAAACACCAGTAACACATTCCTATGTTCTAGGGAGAAAGCTTGAGGAACTGCAAATCGATATGATATGTCTGTTTGTATAGATGACATTTTATGCACTTGCGATGGAAAAGACTTTTTGCCTTTCTCTAAAACCATTTTTACTGTGATTTTGTTGGTCCATTGCATACGAATTCCAACCCACTTTGTCCGGATATGACTGGATGAAACCAGAAATATCCGGTTGTGTTTTGGCTTACTACAACCCAGATATTGTGAAAGCTCCTCTATTAGTGTTCTCCGGATATTATGAACGGATTTTATGGTTTTGCATGTTTTTTTTCATGGAACATTTAATTTTGTACCGTAGAAACACTAATAGGTTCAACATGGAGACAACAGTATACACATTCGTATGTCTAGGGAGAAAGTTAGAGGAACTGCGGCAAACAAACATGATATTTCTGTTTGTATACATGACATTTTATGCACTTGCATAACGAAAAAAAATTTGCTTTTCTCCAAAACCATTTTTACTGTGATTTTCTCGGTCCATTGCATACGAATTCCACCTCACTTTGTCCGGATATGACTGGATGAAACCAGAAATATCCGTTTTCTTTTTATTTGGCTTACAATATCCCAGATATTACTACAGACTCTGTGTTTGTGTTTTCTGGATATTATCGATGGATTATATTGTTTTGAATGTTTTTATCAGGGAACATTTAATTTTGTGCTGGGAAACACTAATTGGTTCCACATGGAGACACCAGTCTACACATTCGTATTTTCTAGGGAGAAAGCTAGAATAACTGCGGTAAACAAACATGATGTTTCTGTTTGTATAGATGACATTTTATGCACTGGCTTAAGGAAAAGACTTTGTTTTACTCCAAAATCATTTTTACTGCGATTTTCCCGGTTCATTGCATACGAATTCCACCAAACTTAGTCCGGATATGACTGGATGAAACCAGAAATATCCGGTTGTGTTTTGGCTAACTCAATCCCAGATATTGCGACGGACTCTGTGTTTGTGTTTTCTGGATATTATCGATGGATTTTATTGTTTTGAATGTTTTTATCAGGGAACATTTAATTTTGTACCGTAGAAACACTAATTGGTTCCACATGGAGACACCAGTAACACATTCCTATGTTCTAGGGAGAAAGCTTGAGGAACTGCAAATCGATATGATATGTCTGTTTGTATAGATGACATTTTATGCACTTGCGATGGAAAAGACTTTTTGCCTTTCTCTAAAACCATTTTTACTGTGATTTTGTTGGTCCATTGCATACGAATTCCAACCCACTTTGTCCGGATATGACTGGATGAAACCAGAAATATCCGGTTGTGTTTTGGCTAACTCAATCCCAGATATTGTGAAAGCTTCTGTATTTGTGTTCTCCGGATATTATGAACGGATTTTATGGTTTTGCATGATTTTTTTCAGGGAACATTTAATTTTGTACCGTAGAAACACTAGTTGGTTCCACACGGAGACACCAGCTCTACACATTCGTATTTCTAGGGAGAAAGCTAGAGGAACTGCGGCAAACAAACATGATATTTCTGTTTGTATACATGACATTATATGCACTTTCCTAAGAAAAAGACTTCACTTTTCTCCAAAACCATTTTTACTGTGATTTTCTCGGTCCATTGCATACGAATTCCACCTCGCTTTGTCCGGATATGACTGGATGAAACCAGAAATATCCGTTTTCTTTTTTTTTGGCTTACTATATCCCAGATATTACTACAGACTCTGTGTTTGTGTTTTCTGGATATTATCGATGGATTATATTGTTTTGAATGTTTTTATCAGGGAACATTTAATTTTGTACTGGGAAACACTAATTGGTTCCACATGGAGACACCAGTCTACACATTCGTATTTTCTAGGGAGAAAGCTAGAATAACTGCGGTAAACAAACATGATATTTCTGTTTGTATAGATGACATTTTATGCATTTTCCTAACAAAAAGACTTTACTTTTCTCCAAAACCATTTTTACTGTGATTTTCTCGGTCCATTGCATACGAATTCCACCTCACTTTGTCCGGATATGACTGGATGAAACCAGAAATATCCGTTTTCTTTTTTTTTTGGCTTACAATATCCCAGATATTACTACAGACTCTGTGTTTGTGTTTTCTGGATATTATCGATGGATTATATTGTTTTGAATGTTTTTATCAGGGAACATTTAATTTTGTGCTGGGAAACACTAATTGGTTCCACATGGAGACACCAGCTCTACACATTCGTATTTTCTAGTGAGAAAGCTAGAGGAACTGCGGCAAACAAACATGATATTTCTGTTTGTATAGATGACATTTTATGCACTTTCCTAAAGAAAAGACTTTGCTTTTCTCCAAAACCATTTTTCCTGTGATATTCTCGATCCATTACATATGAATTCCACCCCACTTTGTCCGGATATGACTGGATGAAACCAGAAATATCCGGTTGTGTTTTGTCTTACTATATCCCAGATATTGCTACAGCCTCAGTGTCTGTGTTTTCTGGATATTATCGATGGATTTTATTGTTTTGAATGTTTTTATCAGGGAACATTTAATTTTGTACCGTAGAAATACAATTTGGTTCCACATGGAGACACCAGTAACACATTCCTATGTTCTAGGGAGAAAGCTTGAGGAACTGCAAATCGATATGATATGTCTGTTTGTATAGATGACATTTTATGCACTTGCGATGAAAAAGACTTTTTGCCTTTCTCTAAAACCATTTTTACTGTGATTTTCTCGGTCCATTGCATACGAATTCCACCTCACTTTGTCCGGATATGACTGGATGATACCAGAAATATCCGTTTTCTTTTTTTTTTGGCTTACAATATCCCAGATATTACTACAGACTCTGTGTTTGTGTTTTCTGGATATTATCGATGGATTATATTGTTTTGAATGTTTTTATCAGGGAACATTTAATTTTGTGCTGGGAAACACTAATTGGTTCCACATGGAGACACCAGTCTACACATTCGTATTTTCTAGGGAGAAAGCTAGAATAACTGCGGTAAACAAACATGATGTTTCTGTTTGTATAGATGACATTTTATGCACTGGCTTAAGGAAAAGACTTTGTTTTACTCCAAAACCATTTTTACTGCGATTTTCCCGGTTCATTGCATATGAATTCCACCAAACTTAGTCAGGATATGACTGGATGAAACCAGAAATATCCGGTTGTGTTTTGGCTAACTCAATCCCAGATATTGCGACGGACACTGTGTTTGTGTTTTCTGGACATTATCAACGGACTTTATTGTTTTGAATGTTTTTATCAGGGAACATTTAATTTTGTACCTTAGAAACACTAATAGGTTCAACATGGAGACACCAGTCTACACATTCGTATGTTCTAGGGAGAAAGTTAGAGGAACTGCGGCAAACAAACATGATATTTCTGTTTGTATACATGACATTTTATGCACTTGCATAACGAAAAAAACTTTGCTTTTCTCCAAAACCATTTTTACTGTGATTTTCTCGGTCCATTGCATACGAATTCCACCTCGCTTTGTCCGGATATGACTGGATGAAACCAGAAATATCCGGTCGTGTTTTGGCTTACTACAACCCAGATATTGTGAAAGCCTCTGTGTTTATGTTTTCCGGATATTATCAACAGAATTTATGTTTTTGCATGTTATTTATCAGGGAACATTTAATTTTGTGCTGGGAAACACTAATTGGTTCCACATGGAGACACCAGCTCTACACATTCGTATTTTCTAGGGAGAAAGCTAAAGGAACTGAGGCAAACAAACATGATATTTCTGTTTGTATAGATGACATTTTAAGCACTTTCCTAAAGAAAAGACTTTGCTTTTCTCCAAAACCATTTTTCCTGTGATATTCTCGATCCATTACATATGAATTCCACCCACTTTGTCCGGATATGAGTGGATGAAACCAGAAATATCCGGTTGTGTTTTGTCTTACTATATCCCAGATATTGCTACAGCCTCAGTGTCTGTGTTTTCTGGATATTATCGATGGATTTTATTGTTTTGAATGTTTTTATCAGGGAACATTTAATTTTGTACCGTAGAAACACTAATTGGTTCCACATGGAGACACCAGTAACACATTCCTATGTTCTAGGGAGAAAGCTTGAGGAACTGCAAATCGATATGATATGTCTGTTTGTATAGATGACATTTTATGCACTTGCGATGGAAAAGACTTTTTGCCTTTCTCTAAAACCATTTTTACTGTGATTTTGTTGGTCCATTGCATACGAATTCCAACCCACTTTGTCCGGATATGACTGGATGAAACCAGAAATATCCAGTTGTGTTTTGGCTAACTCAATCCCAGATATTGTGAAAGCTTCTGTATTTGTGTTCTCCGGATATTATGAACGGATTTTATGGTTTTGCATGTTTTTTTTCAGGGAACATTTAATTTTGTACCGTAGAAACACTAATTGGTTCCACACGGAGACACCAGCTCTACACATTTGTATTTTCTAGGGAGAAAGCTAGAGGAACTGTGGCAAACAAACATGATATTTCTGTTTGTATAGATGACATTTTATGCACTTTCCTAACAAAAAGACTTTACTTTTCTCCAAAACCATTTTTACTGTGATTTTCTCGGTCCATTGCATACGAATTCCACCTCACTTTGTCCGGATATGACTGGATGAAACCAGAAATATCCGTTTTCTTTTTTTTTGGCTTACTATATCCCAGATATTACTACAGACTCTGTGTTTGTGTTTTCTGGATATTATCGATGGATTATATTGTTTTGAATGTTTTTATCAGGGAACATTTAATTTTGTGCTGGGAAACACTAATTGGTTCCACATGGAGACACCAAGTCTACACATTCGTATTTTCTAGTGAGAAAGCTAGAATAACTGCAGTAAACCAACATGATGTTTCTGTTTGTATAGATGACATTTTATGCACTGGCTTAAGGAAAAGACTTTGTTTTACTCCAAAACCATTTTTACTGCGATTTTCCTGGTTCATTGCATACGAATTCCACCAAACTTAGTCCGGATATGACTGGATGAAACCAGAAATATCCGGTTGTGTTTTGGCTAACTCAATCCCAGATATTGCGACGGACTCTGTGTTTGTGTTTTCTGGACATTATCAACGGACTTTATTGTTTTGAATGTTTTTATCAGGGAACATTTAATTTTGTACCTTAGAAACACTAATAGGTTCAACATGGAGACACCAGTCTACACATTCGTATGTTCTAGGGAGAAAGTTAGAGGAACTGCGGCAAACAAACATGATATTTCTGTTTGTATACATGACATTTTATGCACTTGCATAACGAAAAAAACTTTGCTTTTCTCCAAAACCATTTTTACTGTGATTTTCTCGGTCCATTGCATACGAATTCCACCTCGCTTTGTCCGGATATGACTGGATGAAACCAGAAATATCCGGTTGTGTTTTGGCTTACTACAACCCAGATATTGTGAAAGCCTCTGTGTTTATGTTTTCCGGATACTATCAACGGAATTTATGTTTTTGCATGTTATGTATCAGGGAACATTTAATTTTGTGCTGGGAAACACTAATTGGTTCCACATGGAGACACCAGCTCTACACATTCGTATTTTCTATGGAGAAAGCTAGAGGAACTGCGGCAAACAAACATGATATTTCTGTTTGTATAGATGACATTTTATGCACTTTCCTAAAGAAAAGACTTTGCTTTTCTCCAAAACCATTTTTCCTGTGATATTCTCGATCCATTACATATGAATTCCACCCCACTTTGTCCGGATATGAGTGGATGAAACCAGAAATATCCGGTTGTGTTTTGTCTTACTATATCCCAGATATTGCTACAGCCTCAGTGTCTGTGTTTTCTGGATATTATCGATGGATTTTATTGTTTTGAATGTTTTTATCAGGGAACATTTAATTTTGTACCGTAGAAATACAATTTGGTTCCACATGGAGACACCAGTAACACATTCCTATGTTCTAGGGAGAAAGCTTGAGGAACTGCAAATCGATATGATATGTCTGTTTGTATAGATGACATTTTATGCACTTGCGATGAAAAAGACTTTTTGCCTTTCTCTAAAACCATTTTTACTGTGATTTTCTCGGTCCATTGCATACGAATTCCACCTCACTTTGTCCGGATATGACTGGATGATACCAGAAATATCCGTTTTCTTTTTTTTTTGGCTTACAATATCCCAGATATTACTACAGACTCTGTGTTTGTGTTTTCTGGATATTATCGATGGATTATATTGTTTTGAATGTTTTTATCAGGGAACATTTAATTTTGTGCTGGGAAACACTAATTGGTTCCACATGGAGACACCAGTCTACACATTCGTATTTTCTAGGGAGAAAGCTAGAATAACTGCGGTAAACAAACATGATGTTTCTGTTTGTATAGATGACATTTTATGCACTGGCTTAAGGAAAAGACTTTGTTTTACTCCAAAACCATTTTTACTGCGATTTTCCCGGTTCATTGCATACGAATTCCACCAAACTTAGTCCGGATATGACTGGATGAAACCAGAAATATCCGGTTGTGTTTTTGCTAACTCAATCCCAGATATTGCGACGGACACTGTGTTTGTGTTTTCTGGACATTATCAACGGACTTTATTGTTTTGAATGTTTTTATCAGGGAACATTTAATTTTGTACCTTAGAAACACTAATAGGTTCAACATGGAGACACCAGTCTACACATTCGTATGTTCTAGGGAGAAAGTTAGAGGAACTGCGGCAAACAAACATGATATTTCTGTTTGTATACATGACATTTTATGCACTTGCATAACGAAAAAAACTTTGCTTTTCTCCAAAACCATTTTTACTGTGATTTTCTCGGTCCATTGCATACGAATTCCACCTCGCTTTGTCCGGATATGACTGGATGAAACCAGAAATATCCGGTCGTGTTTTGGCTTACTACAACCCAGATATTGTGAAAGCCTCTGTGTTTATGTTTTCCGGATATTATCAACAGAATTTATGTTTTTGCATGTTATTTATCAGGGAACATTTAATTTTGTGCTGGGAAACACTAATTGGTTCCACATGGAGACACCAGCTCTACACATTCGTATTTTCTAGGGAGAAAGCTAAAGGAACTGAGGCAAACAAACATGATATTTCTGTTTGTATAGATGACATTTTAAGCACTTTCCTAAAGAAAAGACTTTGCTTTTCTCCAAAACCATTTTTCCTGTGATATTCTCGATCCATTACATATGAATTCCACCCACTTTGTCCGGATATGAGTGGATGAAACCAGAAATATCCGGTTGTGTTTTGTCTTACTATATCCCAGATATTGCTACAGCCTCAGTGTCTGTGTTTTCTGGATATTATCGATGGATTTTATTGTTTTGAATGTTTTTATCAGGGAACATTTAATTTTGTACCGTAGAAACACTAATATGTTCCACATGGAGACACCAGTAACACATTCCTATGTTCTAGGGAGAAAGCTTGAGGAACTGCAAATCGATATGATATGTCTGTTTGTATAGATGACATTTTATGCACTTGCGATGGAAAAGACTTTTTGCCTTTCTCTAAAACCATTTTTACTGTGATTTTGTTGGTCCATTGCATACGAATTCCAACCCACTTTGTCCGGATATGACTGGGTGAAACCAGAAATATCCAGTTGTGTTTTGGCTAACTCAATCCCAGATATTGTGAAAGCTTCTGTATTTGTGTTCTCCGGATATTATGAACGGATTTTATGGTTTTGCATGTTTTTTTTCAGGGAACATTTAATTTTGTACCGTAGAAACACTAATTGGTTCCACACGGAGACACCAGCTCTACACATTTGTATTTTCTAGGGAGAAAGCTAGAGGAACTGTGGCAAACAAACATGATATTTCTGTTTGTATAGATGACATTTTATGCACTTTCCTAACAAAAAGACTTTACTTTTCTCCAAAACCATTTTTACTGTGATTTTCTCGGTCCATTGCATACGAATTCCACCTCACTTTGTCCGGATATGACTGGATGAAACCAGAAATATCCGTTTTCTTTTTTTTTTGGCTTACTATATCCCAGATATTACTACAGACTCTGTGTTTGTGTTTTCTGGATATTATCGATGGATTATATTGTTTTGAATGTTTTATCAGGGAACATTTAATTTTGTGCTGGGAAACACTAATTGGTTCCACATGGAGACACCAAGTCTACACATTCGTATTTTCTAGTGAGAAAGCTAGAATAACTGCAGTAAACCAACATGATGTTTCTGTTTGTATAGATGACATTTTATGCACTGGCTTAAGGAAAAGACTTTGTTTTACTCCAAAACCATTTTTACTGCGATTTTCCTGGTTCATTGCATACGAATTCCACCAAACTTAGTCCGGATATGACTGGATGAAACCAGAAATATCCGGTTGTGTTTTGGCTAACTCAATCCCAGATATTGCGACGGACTCTGTGTTTGTGTTTTCTGGACATTATCAACGGACTTTATTGTTTTGAATGTTTTTATCAGGGAACATTTAATTTTGTACCTTAGAAACACTAATAGGTTCAACATGGAGACACCAGTCTACACATTCGTATGTTCTAGGGAGAAAGTTAGAGGAACTGCGGCAAACAAACATGATATTTCTGTTTGTATACATGACATTTTATGCACTTGCATAACGAAAAAAACTTTGCTTTTCTCCAAAACCATTTTTACTGTGATTTTCTCGGTCCATTGCATACGAATTCCACCTCGCTTTGTCCGGATATGACTGGATGAAACCAGAAATATCCGGTTGTGTTTTGGCTTACTAAAACCCAGATATTGTGAAAGCCTCTGTGTTTATGTTTTCCGGATACTATCAACGGAATTTATGTTTTTGCATGTTATGTATCAGGGAACATTTAATTTTGTGCTGGGAAACACTAATTGGTTCCACATGGAGACACCAGCTCTACACATTCGTATTTTCTAGGGAGAAAGCTAGAGGAACTGCGGCAAACAAACATGATATTTCTGTTTGTATAGATGACATTTTATGCACTTTCCTAAAGAAAAGACTTTGCTTTTCTCCAAAACCATTTTTCCTGTGATATTCTCGATCCATTACATATGAATTCCACCCCACTTTGTCCGGATATGACTGGATGAAACCAGAAATATCCGGTTGTGTTTTGTCTTACTATATCCCAGATATTGCTACAGCCTCAGTGTCTGTGTTTTCTGGATATTATCGATGGATTTTATTGTTTTGAATGTTTTTATCAGGGAACATTTAATTTTGTACCGTAGAAATACAATTTGGTTCCACATGGAGACACCAGTAACACATTCCTATGTTCTAGGGAGAAAGCTTGAGGAACTGCAAATCGATATGATATGTCTGTTTGTATAGATGACATTTTATGCACTTGCGATGAAAAAGACTTTTTGCCTTTCTCTAAAACCATTTTTACTGTGATTTTCTCGGTCCATTGCATACGAATTCCACCTCACTTTGTCCGGATATGACTGGATGATACCAGAAATATCCGTTTTCTTTTTTTTTTGGCTTACAATATCCCAGATATTACTACAGACTCTGTGTTTGTGTTTTCTGGATATTATCGATGGATTATATTGTTTTGAATGTTTTTATCAGGGAACATTTAATTTTTTGCTGGGAAACACTAATTGGTTCCACATGGAGACACCAGTCTACACATTCGTATTTTCTAGGGAGAAAGCTAGAATAACTGCGGTAAACAAACATGATGTTTCTGTTTGTATAGATGACATTTTATGCACTGGCTTAAGGAAAAGACTTTGTTTTACTCCAAAACCATTTTTACTGCGATTTTCCCGGTTCATTGCATACGAATTCCACCAAACTTAGTCAGGATATGACTGGATGAAACCAGAAATATCCGGTTGTGTTTTGGCTAACTCAATCCCAGATATTGCGACGGACACTGTGTTTGTGTTTTCTGGACATTATCAACGGACTTTATTGTTTTGAATGTTTTTATCAGGGAACATTTAATTTTGTACCTTAGAAACACTAATAGGTTCAACATGGAGACACCAGTCTACACATTCGTATGTTCTAGGGAGAAAGTTAGAGGAACTGCGGCAAACAAACATGATATTTCTGTTTGTATACATGACATTTTATGCACTTGCATAACGAAAAAAACTTTGCTTTTCTCCAAAACCATTTTTACTGTGATTTTCTCGGTCCATTGCATACGAATTCCACCTCGCTTTGTACGGATATGACTGGATGAAACCAGAAATATCCGGTTGTGTTTTGGCTTACTACAACCCAGATATTGTGAAAGCCTCTGTGTTTATGTTTTCCGGATATTATCAACAGAATTTATGTTTTTGCATGTTATTTATCAGGGAACATTTAATTTTGTGCTGGGAAACACTAATTGGTTCCACATGGAGACACCAGCTCTACACATTCGTATTTTCTAGGGAGAAAGCTAAAGGAACTGCGGCAAACAAACATGATATTTCTGTTTGTATAGATGACATTTTAAGCACTTTCCTAAAGAAAAGACTTTGCTTTTCTCCAAAACCATTTTTCCTGTGATATTCTCGATCCATTACATATGAATTCCACCCACTTTGTCCGGATATGAGTGGATGAAACCAGAAATATCCGGTTGTGTTTTGTCTTACTATATCCCAGATATTGCTACAGCCTCAGTGTCTGTGTTTTCTGGATATTATCGATGGATTTTATTGTTTTGAATGTTTTTATCAGGGAACATTTAATTTTGTACCGTAGAAACACTAATTGGTTCCACATGGAGACACCAGTAACACATTCCTATGTTCTAGGGAGAAAGCTTGAGGAACTGCAAATCGATATGATATGTCTGTTTGTATAGATGACATTTTATGCACTTGCGATGGAAAAGACTTTTTGCCTTTCTCTAAAACCATTTTTACTGTGATTTTGTTGGTCCATTGCATACGAATTCCAACCCACTTTGTCCGGATATGACTGGATGAAACCAGAAATATCCAGTTGTGTTTTGGCTAACTCAATCCCAGATATTGTGAAAGCTTCTGTATTTGTGTTCTCCGGATATTATGAACGGATTTTATGGTTTTGCATGTTTTTTTTCAGGGAACATTTAATTTTGTACCGTAGAAACACTAATTGGTTCCACACGGAGACACCAGCTCTACACATTTGTATTTTCTAGGGAGAAAGCTAGAGGAACTGTGGCAAACAAACATGATATTTCTGTTTGTATAGATGACATTTTATGCACTTTCCTAACAAAAAGACTTTACTTTTCTCCAAAACCATTTTTACTGTGATTTTCTCGGTCCATTGCATACGAATTCCACCTCACTTTGTCCGGATATGACTGGATGAAACCAGAAATATCCGTTTTCTTTTTTTTTGGCTTACAATATCCCAGATATTACTACAGACTCTGTGTTTGTGTTTTCTGGATATTATCGATGGATTATATTGTTTTGAATGTTTTTATCAGGGAACATTTAATTTTGTGCTGGGAAACACTAATTGGTTCCACATGGAGACACCAGTCTACACATTCGTATTTTCTAGTGAGAAAGCTAGAATAACTACAGTAAACCAACATGATGTTTCTGTTTGTATAGATGACATTTTATGCACTGGCTTAAGGAAAAGACTTTGTTTTACTCCAAAACCATTTTTACTGCGATTTTCCTGGTTCATTGCATACGAATTCCACCAAACTTAGTCCAGATATGACTGGATGAAACCAGAAATATCCGGTTGTGTTTTGGCTAACTCAATCCCAGATATTGCGACGGACTCTGTGTTTGTGTTTTCTGGACATTATCAACGGACTTTATTGTTTTGAATGTTTTTATCAGGGAACATTTAATTTTGTACCTTAGAAACACTAATAGGTTCAACATGGAGACACCAGTCTACACATTCGTATGTTCTAGGGAGAAAGTTAGAGGAACTGCGGCAAACAAACATGATATTTCTGTTTGTATACATGACATTTTATGCACTTGCATAACGAAAAAAACTTTGCTTTTCTCCAAAACCATTTTTACTGTGATTTTCTCGGTCCATTGCATACGAATTCCACCTCGCTTTGTCCGGATATGACTGGATGAAACCAGAAATATCCGGTTGTGTTTTGGCTTACTACAACCCAGATATTGTGAAAGCCTCTGTGTTTATGTTTTCCGGATACTATCAACGGAATTTATGTTTTTGCATGTTATTTATCAGGGAACATTTAATTTTGTGCTGGGAAACACTAATTGGTTCCACATGGAGACACCAGCTCTACACATTCGTATTTTCTAGGGAGAAAGCTAGAGGAACTGCGGCAAACAAACATGATATTTCTGTTTGTATAGATGACATTTTATGCACTTTCCTAAAGAAAAGACTTTGCTTTTCTCCAAAACCATTTTTCCTGTGATTTTCTCGATCCATTACATATGAATTCCACCCCACTTTGTCCGGATATGAGTGGATGAAACCAGAAATATCCGGTTGTGTTTTGTCTTACTATATCCCAGATATTGCTACAGCCTCAGTGTCTGTGTTTTCTGGATATTATCGATGGATTTTATTGTTTTGAATGTTTTTATCAGGGAACATTTAATTTTGTGCTGGGAAACACTAATTGGTTCCACATGGAGACACCAGTAACACATTCCTATGTTCTAGGGAGAAAGCTTGAGGAACTGCAAATCGATATGATATGTCTGTTTGTATAGATGACATTTTATGCACTTGCGATGGAAAAGACTTTTTGCCTTTCTCTAAAACCATTTTTACTGTGATTTTGTTGGTCCATTGCATACGAATTCCAACCCACTTTGTCCGGATATGACTGGATGAAACCAGAAATATCCGGTTGTGTTTTGGCTTACTACAACCCAGATATTGTGAAAGCTCCTCTATTAGTGTTCTCCGGATATTATGAACGGATTTTATGTTTTTGCATGTTTTTTATCATGGAACATTTAATTTTGTACCGTAGAAACAAAATAGGTTCAACATGAAGACAACAGTATACACATTCGTATGTCTAGGGAGAAAGTTAGAGGAACTGCGGCAAACAAACATGATATTTCTGTTTGTATACATGACATTTTATGCACTTGCATAACGAAAAAAAATTTGCTTTTCTCCAAAACCATTTTTACTGTGATTTTCTCGGTCCATTGCATACGAATTCCACCTCACTTTGTCCGGATATGACTGGATGATACCAGAAATATCCGTTTTCTTTTTTTTTTGGCTTACAATATCCCAGATATTACTACAGACTCTGTGTTTGTGTTTTCTGGATATTATCGATGGATTATATTGTTTTGAATGTTTTTATCAGGGAACATTTAATTTTTTGCTGGGAAACACTAATTGGTTCCACATGGAGACACCAGTCTACACATTCGTATTTTCTAGGGAGAAAGCTAGAATAACTGCGGTAAACAAACATGATGTTTCTGTTTGTATAGATGACATTTTATGCACTGGCTTAAGGAAAAGACTTTGTTTTACTCCAAAACCATTTTTACTGCGATTTTCCCGGTTCATTGCATACGAATTCCACCAAACTTAGTCAGGATATGACTGGATGAAACCAGAAATATCCGGTTGTGTTTTGGCTAACTCAATCCCAGATATTGCGACGGACACTGTGTTTGTGTTTTCTGGACATTATCAACGGACTTTATTGTTTTGAATGTTTTTATCAGGGAACATTTAATTTTGTACCTTAGAAACACTAATAGGTTCAACATGGAGACACCAGTCTACACATTCGTATGTTCTAGGGAGAAAGTTAGAGGAACTGCGGCAAACAAACATGATATTTCTGTTTGTATACATGACATTTTATGCACTTGCATAACGAAAAAAACTTTGCTTTTCTCCAAAACCATTTTTACTGTGATTTTCTCGGTCCATTGCATACGAATTCCACCTCGCTTTGTACGGATATGACTGGATGAAACCAGAAATATCCGGTTGTGTTTTGGCTTACTACAACCCAGATATTGTGAAAGCCTCTGTGTTTATGTTTTCCGGATATTATCAACGGAATTTATGTTTTTGCATGTTATTTATCAGGGAACATTTAATTTTGTGCTGGGAAACACTAATTGGTTCCACATGGAGACACCAGCTCTACACATTCGTATTTTCTAGGGAGAAAGCTAGAGGAACTGCGGCAAACAAACATGATATTTCTGTTTGTATAGATGACATTTTATGCACTTTCCTAAAGAAAAGACTTTGCTTTTCTCCAAAACCATTTTTCCTGTGATATTCTCGATCCATTACATATGAATTCCACCCCACTTTGTCCGGATATGACTGGATGAAACCAGAAATATCCGGTTGTGTTTTGTCTTACTATATCCCAGATATTGCTACAGCCTCAGTGTCTGTGTTTTCTGGATATTATCGATGGATTTTATTGTTTTGAATGTTTTTATCAGGGAACATTTAATTTTGTACCGTAGAAATACAATTTGGTTCCACATGGAGACACCAGTAACACATTCCTATGTTCTAGGGAGAAAGCTTGAGGAACTGCAAATCGATATGATATGTCTGTTTGTATAGATGACATTTTATGCACTTGCGATGGAAAAGACTTTTTGCCTTTCTCTAAAACGATTTTTACTGTGATTTTGTTGGTCCATTGCATACGAATTCCAACCCACTTTGTCCGGATATGACTGGATGAAACCAGAAATATCCGGTTGTGTTTTGGCTTACTATATCCCAGATATTGCTACAGCCTCAGTGTCTGTGTTTTCTGGATATTATCAACGGACTTTATTGTTTTGAATGTTTTTATCAGGGAACATTTAATTTTGTACCTTAGAAACACTAATACGTTCAACATGGAGACACCAGTATACACATTCGTATGTTCTAGGGAGAAAGTTTGAGGAACTGCGGCAAACAAACATGATATTTCTGCTTGTATACATGACATTTTATGCACTTGCGATGGAAAAGACTTTTTGCCTTTCTCTAAAACCATTTTTACTGTGATTTTGTTGGTCCATTGCATACGAATTCCAACCCACTTTGTCCGGGTCTGACTGGATGAAACCAGAAATATCCTGTTGTGTTTTGGCTAACTCAATCCCAGATATTGTGAAAGCTTCTGTATTTGTGTTCTCCGGATATTATGAACGGATTTTATGGTTTTGCATGTTTTTTATCAGGGAACATTTAATTTTGTACCATAGAAACACTAATTGGTTCCACACGGAGACACCAGCTCTACACATTTGTATTTTCTAGGGAGAAAGCTAGAGGAACTGCGGCAAACAAACATGATATTTCTGTTTGTATAGATGACATTTTATGCACTTTCCTAACAAAAAGACTTTACTTTTCTCCAAAACCATTTTTACTGTGATTTTCTCGGTCCATTGCATACGAATTCCACCTCACTTTGTCCGGATATGACTGGATGAAACCAGAAATATCCGTTTTCTTTTTTTTGTGCTTACTATATCCCAGATATTACTACAGACTCTGTGTTTGTGTTTTCTGGATATTATCGATGGATTATATTGTTTTGAATGTTTTTATCAGGGAACATTTAATTTTGTGCTGGGAAACACTAATTGGTTCCACATGGAGACACCAGTCTACACATTCGTATTTTCTAGGGAGAAAGCTAGAATAACTGCGGTAAACAAACATGATGTTTCTGTTTGTATAGATGACATTTTATGCACTGGCTTAAGGAAAAGACTTTGTTTTACTCCAAAACCATTTTCACTGCGATTTTCCCGGTTCATTGCATACGAATTCCACCAAACTTAGTCAGGATATGACTGGATGAAACCAGAAATATCCGGTTGTGTTTTGGCTAACTCAATCCCAGATATTGCGACGGACTCTGTGTTTGTGTTTTCTGGACATTATCAACGGACTTTATTGTTTTGAATGTTTTTATCAGGGAACATTTAATTTTGTACCTTAGAAACACTAATAGGTTCAACATGGAGACACCAGTCTACACATTCGTATGTTCTAGGGAGAAAGTTAGAGGAACTGCGGCAACCAAACATGATATTTCTGTTTGTATACATGACATTTTATGCACTTGCATAACGAAAAAAACTGCTTTTCTCCAAAACCATTTTTACTGTGATTTTCTCGGTCCATTGCATACGAATTCCACCTCGCTTTGTCCGGATATGACTGGATGAAACCAGAAATATCCGGTTGTGTTTTGGCTTACTACAACCCAGATATTGTGAAAGCCTCTGTGTTTATGTTTTCCGGATACTATCAACGGAATTTATGTTTTTGCATGTTATTTATCAGGGAACATTTAATTTTGTGCTGGGAAACACTAATTGGTTCCACATGGAGACACCAGCTCTACACATTCGTATTTTCTAGGGAGAAAGCTAGAGGAACTGCGGCAAACAAACATGATATTTCTGTTTGTATAGATGACATTTTATGCACTTTCCTAAAGAAAAGACTTTGCTTTTCTCCAAAACCATTTTTCCTGTGATATTCTCGATCCATTACATATGAATTCCACCCCACTTTGTCCGGATATGAGTGGATGAAACCAGAAATATCCAGTTGTGTTTTGTCTTACTATATCCCAGATATTGCTACAGCCTCAGTGTCTGTGTTTTCTGGATATTATCGATGGATTTTATTGTTTTGAATGTTTTTATCAGGGAACATTTAATTTTGTACCGTAGAAATACAATTTGGTTCCACATGGAGACACCAGTAACACATTCCTATGTTCTAGGGAGAAAGCTTGAGGAACTGCAAATCGATATGATATGTCTGTTTGTATAGATGACATTTTATGCACTTGCGATGGAAAAGACTTTTTGCCTTTCTCTAAAACCATTTTTACTGTGATTTTGTTGGTCCATTGCATACGAATTCCAACCCACTTTGTCCGGATATGACTGGATGAAACCAGAAATATCCGGTTGTGTTTTGGCTTACTACAACCCAGATATTGTGAAAGCTCCTCTATTAGTGTTCTCCGGATATTATGAACGAATTTTATGTTTTTGCATGTTTTTTATCATGGAACATTTAATTTTGTACCGTAGAAACACTAATAGGTTCAACATGGAGACAACAGTATACACATTCGTATGTCTAGGGAGAAAGTTAGAGGAACTGCGGCAAACAAACATGATATTTCTGTTTGTATACATGACATTTTATGCACTTGCATAACTAAAAAAAATTTGCTTTTCTCCAAAACCATTTTTACTGTGATTTTCTCGGTCCATTGCATACGAATTCCACCTCACTTTGTCCGGATATGACTGGATGAAACCAGAAATATCCGTTTTCTTTTTTTTTGGCTTACAATATCCCAGATATTACTACAGACTCTGTGTTTGTGTTTTCTGGATATTATCGATGGATTATATTGTTTTGAATGTTTTTATCAGGGAACATTTAATTTTGTGCTGGGAAACACTAATTGGTTCCACATGGAGACACCAGTCTACACATTCGTATTTTCTAGGGAGAAAGCTAGAATAACTGCGGTAAACAAACATGATGTTTCTGTTTGTATAGATGACATTTTATGCACTGGCTTAAGGAAAAGACTTTGTTTTACTCCAAAATCATTTTTACTGCGATTTTCCCGGTTCATTGCATACGAATTCCACCAAACTTAGTCCGGATATGACTGGATGAAACCAGAAATATCCGGTTGTGTTTTGGCTAACTCAATCCCAGATATTGCGACGGACTCTGTGTTTGTGTTTTCTGGACATTATCAACGGACTTTATTGTTTTGAATGTTTTTATCAGGGAACATTTAATTTTGTACCTTAGAAACACTAATAGGTTCAACATGGAGACACCAGTCTACACATTCGTATGTTCTAGGGAGAAAGTTAGAGGAACTGCGGCAAACAAACATGATATTTCTGTTTGTATACATGACATTTTATGCACTTGCATAACGAAAAAATCTTTGCTTTTCTCCAAAACCATTTTTACTGTGATTTTCTCGGTCCATTGCATACGAATTCCACCTCGCTTTGTCCGGATATGACTGGATGAAACCAGAAATATCCGGTTGTGTTTTGGCTTACTACAACCCAGATATTGTGAAAGCCTCTGTGTTTATGTTTTCCGGATATTATCAACGGAATTTATGTTTTTGCATGTTATTTATCAGGGAACATTTAATTTTGTGCTGGGAAACACTAATTGGTTCCACATGGAGACACCAGCTCTACACATTCGTATTTTCTAGGGAGAAAGCTAGAGGAACTGCGGCAAACAAACATGATATTTCTGTTTGTATAGATGACATTTTATGCACTTTCCTAAAGAAAAGACTTTGCTTTTCTCCAAAACCATTTTTCCTGTGATTTTCTCGATCCATTACATATGAATTCCACCCCACTTTGTCCGGATATGAGTGGATGAAACCAGAAATATCCGGTTGTGTTTTGGCTAACTCAATCCCAGATATTGTGAAAGCTTCTGTATTGGTGTTTTCCGGATATTATCAATGGATTTTAGGGTTTTGCATGTTTTTTATCAGGGAACATTTAATTTTGTACCATAGAAACACTAATTGGTTCCACACGGAGAAACCAGCTCAACACATTCGTATTTTCTAGGGAGAAAGCTAGAGGAACTGCGGCAAACAAACATGATATTTCTGTTTGTATACATGACATTTTATGCACTTGCATAACGAAAAAATCTTTGCTTTTCTCCAAAACCATTTTTACTGTGATTTTCTCGGTCCATTGCATACGAATTCCACCTAGCTTTGTCCGGATATGACTGGATGAAACCAGAAATATCCGGTTGTGTTTTGGCTTACTACAACCCAGATATTGTGAAAGCCTCTGTGTTTATGTTTTCCGGATATTATCAACGGAATTTATGTTTTTGCATGTTATTTATCAGGGAACATTTAATTTTGTGCTGGGAAACACTAATTGGTTCCACATGGAGACACCAGCTCTACACATTCGTATTTTCTAGGGAGAAAGCTAGAGGAACTGCGGCAAACAAACATGATATTTCTGTTTGTATAGATGACATTTTATGCACTTTCCTAAAGAAAAGACTTTGCTTTTCTCCAAAACCATTTTTCCTGTGATATTCTCGATCCATTACATATGAATTCCACCCCACTTTGTCCGGATATGAGTGGATGAAACCAGAAATATCCGGTTGTGTTTTGTCTTACTATATCCCAGATATTGCTACAGCCTCAGTGTCTGTGTTTTCTGGATATTATCGATGGATTTTATTGTTTTGAATGTTTTTATCAGGGAACATTTAATTTTGTACCGTAGAAATACAATTTGGTTCCACATGGAGACACCAGTAACACATTCCTATGTTCTAGGGAGAAAGCTTGAGGAACTGCAAATCGATATGATATGTCTGTTTGTATAGATGACATTTTATGCACTTGCGATGGAAAAGACTTTTTGCCTTTCTCTAAAACGATTTTTACTGTGATTTTGTTGGTCCATTGCATACGAATTCCAACCCACTTTGTCCGGATATGACAGGATGAAACCAGAAATATCCGGTTGTGTTTTGGCTTACTATATCCCAGATATTGCTACAGCCTCAGTGTCTGTGTTTTCTGGATATTATCAACGGACTTTATTGTTTTGAATGTTTTTATCAGGGAACATTTAATTTTGTACCTTAGAAACACTAATAGGTTCAACATGGAGACACCAGTATACACATTCGTATGTTCTAGGGAGAAAGTTTGAGGAACTGCGGCAAACAAACATGATATTTCTGCTTGTATACATGACATTTTATGCACTTGCGATGGAAAAGACTTTTTGCCTTTCTCTAAAACCATTTTTACTGTGATTTTGTTGGTCCATTGCATACGAATTCCAACCCACTTTGTCCGGGTCTGACTGGATGAAACCAGAAATATCCGGTTGTGTTTTGGCTAACTCAATCCCAGATATTGTGAAAGCTTCTGTATTTGTGTTCTCCGGATATTATGAACGGATTTTATGGTTTTGCATGTTTTTTATCAGGGAACATTTAATTTTGTACCATAGAAACACTAATTGGTTCCACACGGAGACACCAGCTCTACACATTTGTATTTTCTAGGGAGAAAGCTAGAGGAACTGCGGCAAACAAACATGATATTTCTGTTTGTATAGATGACATTTTATGCACTTTCCTAACAAAAAGACTTTACTTTTCTCCAAAACCATTTTTACTGTGATTTTCTCGGTCCATTGCATACGAATTCCACCTCACTTTGTCCGGATATGACTGGATGAAACCAGAAATATCCGTTTTCTTTTTTTTGTGCTTACTATATCCCAGATATTACTACAGACTCTGTGTTTGTGTTTTCTGGATATTATCGATGGATTATATTGTTTTGAATATTTTTATCAGGGAACATTTAATTTTGTGCTGGGAAACACTAATTGGTTCCACATGGAGACACCAGTCTACACATTCGTATTTTCTAGGGAGAAAGCTAGAATAACTGCGGTAAACAAACATGATATTTCTGTTTGTATACATGACATTTTATGCACTTCCATAACGAAAAAATCTTTGCTTTTCTCCAAAACCATTTTTACTGTGATTTTCTCGGTCCATTTCATACGAATTCCACCTCGCTTTGTCCGGATATGACTGGATGAAACCAGAAATATCCGGTTTTGTTTTGGCTTACTACAACCCAGATATTGTGAAAGCCTCTGTGTTTATGTTTTCCGGATATTATCAACGGAATTTATGTTTTTGCATGTTATTTATCAGGGAACATTTAATTTTGTGCTGGGAAACACTAATTGGTTCCACATGGAGACACCAGCTCTACACATTCGTATTTTCTAGGGAGAAAGCTAGAGGAACTGCGGCAAACAAACATGATATTTCTGTTTGTATAGATGACATTTTATGCACTTTCCTAAAGAAAAGACTTTGCTTTTCTCCAAAACCATTTTTCCTGTGATATTCTCCATCCATTACATATGAATTCCACCCCACTTTGTCCGGATATGAGTGGATGAAACCAGAAATATCCGGTTGTGTTTTGTTTTACTATATCCCAGATATTGCTACAGCCTCAGTGTCTGTGTTTTCTGGATATTATCGATGGATTTTATTGTTTTGAATGTTTTTATCAGGGAACCTTTAATTTTGTACCGTAGAAATACAATTTGGTTCCACATGGAGACACCAGTAACACATTCCTATGTTCTAGGGAGAAAGCTTGAGAAACTGCAAATCGATATGATATGTCTGTTTGTATACATGATATTTTATGCACTTGCATAACGAAAAAAACTTTGCTTTTCTCCAAAACCATTTTTACTGTGATTTTGTTGGTCCATTGCATACGAATTCCACCTCGCTTTGTCCGGATATGACTGGATGAAACCAGAAATATCTGGTTGTGTTTTGGCTTACTACAACCCAGATATTGTGAAAGCCTCTGTGTTTATGTTTTCCGGATATTATCAACGGAATTTATGTTTTTGCATGTTATTTATCAGGGAACATTTAATTTTGTGCTGGGAAACACTAATTGGTTCCACATGGAGAAACCAGCTCTACAGATTCGTATTTTCTAGGGAGAAAGCTAGAGGAACTGCGGCAAACAAACATGATATTTCTGTTTGTATAGATGACATTTTATGCACTTTCCTAAAGAAAAGACTTTGCTTTTCTCCAAAACCATTTTTCCTGTGATATTCTCGATCCATTACATATGAATTCCACCCCACTTTGTCCGGATATGAGTGGATGAAACCAGAAATATCCGGTTGTGTTTTGTCTTACTATATCCCAGATATTGCTACAGCCTCAGTGTCTGTGTTTTCTGGATATTATCGATGGATTTTATTGTTTTGAATGTTTTTATCAGGGAACATTTAATTTTGTACCGTAGAAACACTAATTGGTTCCACATGGAGACACCAGGAACACATTCCTATGTTCTAGGGAGAAAGCTTGAGGAACTGCAAATCGATATGATATGTCTGTTTGTATAGATGACATTTTATGCACTTGCGATGGAAAAGACTTTTTGCCTTTCTCTAAAACCATTTTTACTGTGATTTTGTTGGTCCATTGCATACGAATTCCAACCCACTTTGTCCGGATATGACTGGATGAAACCAGAAATATCCGGTTGTGTTTTGGCTAACTCAATCCCAGATATTGTGAAAGCTTCTGTATTTGTGCTCTCCGGATATTATGAACGGATTTTATGGTTTTGCATGTTATTTATCAGGGAACATTTAATTTTGTACCATAGAAACACTAATTGGTTCCACACGGAGACACCAGCTCTACACATTTGTATTTTCTAGGGAGAAAGCTAGAGGAACTGCGGCAAACAAACATGATATTTCTGTTTGTATAGATGACATTTTATGCACTTTCCTAAGAAAAAGACTTTACTTTTCTCCAAAACCATTTTTACTGTGATTTTCTCAGTCCATTGCCTACGAATTCCACCTCCCTTTGTCCAGGTATGACTGGATGAAACGAGAAATATCCGTTTTCTTTTTTTTTGGCTTACTATATCCCAGATATTACTACAGACTCTGTGTTTGTGTTTTCTGGATATTATCGATGGATTATATTGTTTTGAATGTTTTTATCAGGGAACATTTAATTTTGTGCTGGGAAACACTAATTGGTTCCACATGGAGACACCAGTCTACACATTCGTATTTTCTAGGGAGAAAGCTAGAATAACTGCGGTAAACAAACATGATGTTTCTGTTTGTATAGATGACATTTTATGCACTGGCTTAAGGAAAAGACTTTGTTTTACTCCAAAACCATTTTTACTGCGATTTTCCCGGGTCATTGCATACGAATTCCACCAAACTAAGTCTGGATATGACTGGATGAAACCAGAAATATCCGGTTGTGTTTTGGCTAACTCAATCCCAGATATTGTGAAAGCTTCTGTATTGGTGTTTTCCGGATATTATCAACGGATTTTAGGGTTTTGCATGTTTTTTATCAGGGAACATTTAATTTTGTACCATAGAAACACTAATTGGTTCCACACGGAGAAACCAGCTCAACACATTCGTATTTTCTAGGGAGAAAGCTAGAGGAACTGCGGCAAACAAACATGATATTTCTGTTTGTATACATGATATTTTATGCACTTGCATAACGAAAAAATCTTTGCTTTTCTCCAAAACCATTTTTACTGTGATTTTCTCGGTCCATTTCATACGAATTCCACCTCGCTTTGTCCGGATATGACTGGATGAAACCAGAAATATCCGGTTGTGTTTTGGCTTACTACAACCCAGATATTGTGAAAGCCTCTGTGTTTATGTTTTCCGGATATTATCAACGGAATTTATGTTTTTGCATGTTATTTATCAGGGAACATTTAATTTTGTGCTGGGAAACACTAATTGGTTCCACATGGAGACACCAGCTCTACACATTCGTATTTTCTAGGGAGAAAGCTAGAGGAACTGCGGCAAACAAACATGATATTTCTGTTTGTATAGATGACATTTTATGCACTTTCCTAAAGAAAAGACTTTGCTTTTCTCCAAAACCATTTTTCCTGTGATATTCTCGATCCATTACATATGAATTCCACCCCACTTTGTCCGGATATGACTGGATGAAACCAGAAATATCCGGTTGTGTTTTGTCTTACTATATCCCAGATATTGCTACAGCCTCAGTGTCTGTGTTTTCTGGATATTATCGATGGATTTTATTGTTTTGAATGTTTTTATCAGGGAACATTTAATTTTGTACCGTAGAAATACAATTTGGTTCCACATGGAGACACCAGTAACACATTCCTATGTTCTAGGGAGAAAGCTTGAGAAACTGCAAATCGATATGATATGTCTGTTTGTATACATGATATTTTATGCACTTGCATAACGAAAAAAACTTTGCTTTTCTCCAAAACCATTTTTACTGTGATTTTGTTGGTCCATTGCATACGAATTCCACCTCGCTTTGTCCGGATATGACTGGATGAAACCAGAAATATCTGGTTGTGCTTTGGCTTACTACAAGCCAGATATTGTGAAAGCCTCTGTGTTTATGTTTTCCGGATATTATCAACGGAATTTATGTTTTTGCATGTTATTTATCAGGGAACATTTAATTTTGTGCTGGGAAACACTAATTGGTTCCACATGGAGACACCAGCTCTACACATTCGTATTTTCTAGGGAGAAAGCTAGAGGAACTGCGGCAAACAAACATGATATTTCTGTTTGTATAGATGACATTTTATGCACTTTCCTAAAGAAAAGACTTTGCTTTTCTCCAAAACCATTTTTCCTGTGATATTCTCGATCCATTACATATGAATTCCACCCCACTTTGTCCGGATATGAGTGGATGAAACCAGAAATATCCGGTTGTGTTTTGTCTTACTATATCCCAGATATTGCTACAGCCTCAGTGTCTGTGTTTTCTGGATATTATCGATGGATTTTATTGTTTTGAATGTTTTTATCAGGGAACATTTAATTTTGTACCGTAGAAACACTAATTGGTTCCACATGGAGACACCAGGAACACATTCCTATGTTCTAGGGAGAAAGCTTGAGGAACTGCAAATCGATATGATATGTCTGTTTGTATAGATGACATTTTATGCACTTGCGATGGAAAAGACTTTTTGCCTTTCTCTAAAACCATTTTTACTGTGATTTTGTTGGTCCATTGCATACGAATTCCAACCCACTTTGTCCGGATATGACTGGATGAAACCAGAAATATCCGGTTGTGTTTTGGCTAACTCAATCCCAGATATTGTGAAAGCTTCTGTATTTGTGTTCTCCGGATATTATGAACGGATTTTATGGTTTTGCATGTTTTTTATCAGGGAACATTTAATTTTGTACCATAGAAACACTAATTGGTTCCACACGGAGACACCAGCTCTACACATTTGTATTTTCTAGGGAGAAAGCTAGAGGAACTGCGGCAAACAAACATGATATTTCTGTTTGTATAGATGACATTTTATGCACTTTCCTAAGAAAAAGACTTTACTTTTCTCCAAAACCATTTTTACTGTGATTTTCTCAGTCCATTGCATACGAATTCCACCTCACTTTGTCCAGATATGACTGGATGAAACGAGAAATATCCGTTTTCTTTTTTTTTGGCTTACTATATCCCAGATATTACTACAGACTCTGTGTTTGTGTTTTCTGGATATTATCGATGGATTATATTGTTTTGAATGTTTTTATCAGGGAACATTTAATTTTGTGCTGGGAAACACTAATTGGTTCCACATGGAGACACCAGTCTACACATTCGTATTTTCTAGGGAGAAAGCTAGAATAACTGCGGTAAACAAACATGATGTTTCTGTTTGTATAGATGACATTTTATGCACTGGCTTAAGGAAAAGACTTTGTTTTACTCCAAAACCATTTTTACTGCGATTTTCCCGGTTCATTGCATACGAATTCCACCAAACTTAGTCCGGATATGACTGGATGAAACCAGAAATATCCGGTTGTGTTTTGGCTAACTCAATCCCAGATATTGTGAAAGCTTCTGTATTAGTGTTTTCGGGATATTATCAACGGTTTTTATGGTTTTGCATGTTTTTTATCAGGGAACATTTAATTTTGTACCTTAGAAACACTAATTGGTTCCACACGGAGACACCAGCTCTACACATTCGTATTTTCTAGGGAGAAAGCTAGAGGAACTGCGGCACACAAACATGATATTTCTGTTTGTATACATGACATTTAATGCACTTGCATAACGAATAAAACTTTGCTTTTCTCCAAAACCAATTTATTGCGATTTTCCCGGTTCATTGCATACGAATTCCACCTCGCTTTGTCCGGATATGACTGGATGAAACCAGAAATATCCGGTTGTGTTTTGGCTTACTACAACCCAGATATTGTGAAAGCCTCTGTGTTTATGTTTTCCGGATATTATCAACGGAATTCATCTTTTTGCATGTTATTTATCAGGGAACATTTAATTTTGTGCTGGGAAACACTAATTGGTTCCACATGGAGACACCAGCTCTACACATTCGTATTTTCTAGGGAGAAAGCTAGAGGAACTGCGGCAAACAAACATGATATTTCTGTTTGTATAGATGACATTTTATGCACTTTCCTAAAGAAAAGACTTTGCTTTTCTCCAAAACCATTTTTCCTGTGATATTCTCGATCCATTACATATGAATTCCACCCCACTTTGTCCGGATATGAGTGGATGAAACCAGAAATATCCGGTTGTGTTTTGTCTTACTATATCCCAGATATTGCTACAGCCTCAGTGTCTGTGTTTTCTGGATATTATCGATGGATTTTATTGTTTTGAATGTTTTTATCAGGGAACATTTAATTTTGTACCGTAGAAATACAATTTGGTTCCACATGGAGACACCAGGAACACATTCCTATGTTCTAGGGAGAAAGCTTTAGGAACTGCAAATCGATATGATATGTCTGTTTGTATAGATGACATTTTATGCACTTGCGATGGAAAAGACTTTTTGCCTTTCTCTAAAACCATTTTTACTGTGATTTTGTTGGTCCATTGCATATGAATTCCAACCCACTTTGTCCGGATATGACTGGATGAAACCAGAAATATCCGGTTGTGTTTTGGCTAACTCAATCCCAGATATTGTGAAAGCTTCTGTATTTGTGTTCTCTGGATATTATGAACGGATTTTATGGTTTTGCATGTTATTTATCAGGGAACATTTAATTTTGTACCATAGAAACACTAATTGTTTCCACACGGAGAAACCAGCTCTACACATTCGTATTTTCTAGGGAGAAAGCTAGAGGAACTGCGGCAAACAAACATGATATTTCTGTTTGTATACATGACATTTTATGCACTTGCATAACGAAAAAATCTTTGCTTTTCTCCAAAACCATTTTTACTGTGATTTTCTCGGTCCATTTCATACGAATTCCACCTCGCTTTGTCCGGATATGACTGGATGAAACCAGAAATATCCGGATGTGGTTTGGCTTACTACAACCCAGATATTGTGAAAGCCTCTGTGTTTATGTTTTCCGGATATTATCAACGGAATTTATGTTTTTGCATGTTATTTATCAGGGAACATTTAATTTTGTGCTGGGAAACACTAATTGGTTCCACATGGAGACACCAGCTCTACACATTCGTATTTTCTAGGGAGAAAGCTAGAGGAACTGCGGCAAACAAACATGATATTTCTGTTTGTATACATGACATTTTATGCACTTGCATAACGAAAAGACTTTGCTTTTCTCCAAAACCATTTTTCCTGTGATATTCTCGATCCATTACATATGAATTCCACCCCACTTTGTCCGGATATGAGTGGATGAAACCAGAAATATCCGGTTGTGTTTTGTCTTACTATATCCCCGATATTGCTACAGCCTCAGTGTCTGTGTTTTCTGGATATTATGGATGGATTTTATTGTTTTGAATGTTTTTATCAGGGAACATTTAATTTTGTACCGTAGAAACACTAATTGGTTCCACATGGAGACACCAGGAACACATTCCTATGTTCTAGGGAGAAAGCTTGAGGAACTGCAAATCGATATGATATGTCTGTTTGTATAGATGACATTTTATGCACTTGCGATGGAAAAGACCTTTTGCCTTTCTCTAAAACCATTTTTACTGTGATTTTGTTGGTCCATTGCATACGAATTCCAACCCACTTTGTCCGGATATGACTGGATGAAACCAGAAATATCCGGTTGTGTTTTGGCTAACTCAATCCCAGATATTGTGAAAGCTTCTGTATTTGTGTTCTCCGGATATTATGAACGGATTTTATGGTTTTGCATGTTTTTTATCAGGGAACATTTAATTTTGTACCATAGAAACACTAATTGGTTCCACACGGAGACACCAGCTCTACACATTTGTATTTTCTAGGGAGAAAGCTAGAGGAACTGCGGCAAACAAACATGATATTTCTGTTTGTATAGATGACATTTTATGCACTTTCCTAAGAAAAAGACTTTACTTTTCTCCAAAACCATTTTTACTGTGATTTTCTCGGTCCATTGCATACGAATTCCACCTCCCTTTGTCCAGGTATGACTGGATGAAACGAGAAATATCCGTTTTCTCTTTTTTTGGCTTACTATATCCCAGATATTACTACAGACTCTGTGTTTGTGTTTTCTGGATATTATCGATGGATTATATTGTTTTGAATGTTTTTATCAGGGAACATTTAATTTTGTGCTGGGAAACACTAATTGGTTCCACATGGAGACACCAGTCTACACATTCGTATTTTCTAGGGAGAAAGCTAGAATAACTGCGGTAAACAAACATGATGTTTCTGTTTGTATAGATGACATTTTATGCACTGGCTTAAGGAAAAGACTTTGTTTTACTCCAAAACCATTTTTACTGCGATTTTCCCGGTTCATTGCATACGAATTCCACCAAACTTAGTCCGGATATGACTTGATGAAACCAGAAATATCCGGTTGTGTTTTGGCTAACTCAATCCCAGATATTGTGAAAGCTTCTGTATTGGTGTTTTCCGGATATTATCAACGGATTTTATGGTTTTGCATGTTTTTTATCAGGGAACATTTAATTTTGTACCTTAGAAACACTAATTGGTTCCACACGGAGACACCAGCTCTACACATTTGTATTTTCTAGGGAGAAAGCTAGAGGAACTGCGGCACACAAACATGATATTTCTGTTTGTATACATGACATTTTATGCACTTGCATAACGAAAAAAACTTTGCTTTTCTCCAAAACCATTTTTACTGCGATTTTCCCGGTTCATTGCATACGAATTCCACCTCGCTTTGTCCGGATATGACTGGATGAAACCAGAAATATCCGGTTGTGTTTTGGCTTACTACAACCCAGATATTGTGAAAGCCTCTGTGTTTATGTTTTCCGGATATTATCAATGGAATTCATCTTTTTGCATGCTATTTATCAGGGAACATTTAATTTTGTGCTGGGAAACACTAATTGGTTCCACATGGAGACACCAGCTCTACACATTCGTATTTTCTAGGGAGAAAGCTAGAGGAACTGCGGCAAACAAACATGATATTTCTGTTTGTATAGATGACATTTTATGCACTTTCCTAAAGAAAAGACTTTGCTTTTCTCCAAAACCATTTTTCCTGTGATATTCTCGATCCATTACATATGAATTCCAGCTCACTTTTTCCGGATATGAGTGGATGAAACCAGAAATATCCGGTTGTGTTTTGTCTTACTATATCCCAGATATTGCTACAGCCTCAGTGTCTGTGTTTTCTGGATATTATCGATGGATTTTATTGTTTTGAATGTTTTTATCAGGGAACATTGAATTTTGTACCATAGAAACACTAATTGGTTCCACATGGAGACACCAGTAACACATTCCTATGTTCTAGGGAGAAAGCTTAGGAACTGCAAATCGATATGATATGTCTGTTTGCATAGATGACATTTTATGCACTTGCGATGGAAAAGACTTTTTGCCTTTCTCTAAAACCATTTTTACTGTGATTTTGTTGGTCCATTGCATACGAATTCCAACCCACTTTGTCCGGATATGACTGGATGAAACCAGAAATATCCGGTTGTGTTTTGGCTAACTCAATCCCAGATATTGTGAAAGCTTCTGTATTTGTGTTCTCCAGATATTATGAACGGATTTTATGGTTTTGCATGTTTTTTATCAGGGAACATTTAATTTTGTACCGTAGAAACACTAATTGGTTCCACACGGAGACACCAGCTCTACACATTTGTATTTTCTACGGAGAATGCTAGAGGAACTGCGGCAAACAAACATGATATTTCTGTTTGTATAGATGACATTTTATGCACTTTCCTAAGAAAAAGACTTTACTTTTCTCCAAAACCATTTTTACTGTGATTTTCTCAGTCCATTGCATACGAATTCCACCTCCCTTTGTCCAGGTATGACTGGATGAAACGAGAAATATCCGTTTTCTTTTTTTTTGGCTTACTATATCCCAGATATTACTACAGACTCTGTGTTTGTGTTTTCTGGATATTATCGATGGATTATATTGTTTTGAATGTTTTTATCAGGGAACATTTAATTTTGTGCTGGGAAACACTAATTGGTTCCACATGGAGACACCAGTCTACACATTCGTATTTTCTAGGGAGAAAGCTAGAATAACTGCGGTAAACAAACATGATGTTTCTGTTTGTATAGATGACATTTTATGCACTGGCTTAAGGAAAAGACTTTGTTTTACTCCAAAACCATTTTTACTGCGATTTTCCCGGTTCATTGCATACGAATTCCACCAAACTTAGTCCGGATATGACTGGATGAAACCAGAAATATCCGGTTGTGTTTTGGCTAACTCAATCCCAGATATTGTGAAAGCTTCTGTATTAGTGTTTTCGGGATATTATCAACGGTTTTTATGGTTTTGCATGTTTTTTATCAGGGAACATTTAATTTTGTACCTTAGAAACACTAATTGGTTCCACACGGAGACACCAGCTCTACACATTCGTATTTTCTAGGGAGAAAGCTAGAGGAACTGCGGAACACAAACATGATATTTCTGTTTGTATACATGACATTTAATGCACTTGCATAACGAATAAAACTTTGCTTTTCTCCAAAACCAATTTATTGCGATTTTCCCGGTTCATTGCATACGAATTCCACCTCGCTTTGTCCGGATATGACTGGATGAAACCAGAAATATCCGGTTGTGTTTTGGCTTACTACAACCCAGATATTGTGAAAGCCTCTGTGTTTATGTTTTCCGGATATTATCAACGGAATTCATCTTTTTGCATGTTATTTATCAGGGAACATTTAATTTTGTGCTGGGAAACACTAATTGGTTCCACATGGAGACACCAGCTCTACACATTCGTATTTTCTAGGGAGAAAGCTAGAGGAACTGCGGCAAACAAACATGATATTTCTGTTTGTATAGATGACATTTTATGCACTTTCCTAAAGAAAAGACTTTGCTTTTCTCCAAAACCATTTTTCCTGTGATATTCTCGATCCATTACATATGAATTCCACCCCACTTTGTCCGGATATGAGTGGATGAAACCAGAAATATCCGGTTGTGTTTTGTCTTACTATATCCCAGATATTGCTACAGCCTCAGTGTCTGTGTTTTCTGGATATTATCGATGGATTTTATTGTTTTGAATGTTTTTATCAGGGAACATTTAATTTTGTACCGTAGAAATACAATTTGGTTCCACATGGAGACACCAGGAACACATTCCTATGTTCTAGGGAGAAAGCTTTAGGAACTGCAAATCGATATGATATGTCTGTTTGTATAGATGACATTTTATGCACTTGCGATGGAAAAGACTTTTTGCCTTTCTCTAAAACCATTTTTACTGTGATTTTGTTGGTCCATTGCATATGAATTCCAACCCACTTTGTCCGGATATGACTGGATGAAACCAGAAATATCCGGTTGTGTTTTGGCTAACTCAATCCCAGATATTGTGAAAGCTTCTGTATTTGTGTTCTCTGGATATTATGAACGGATTTTATGGTTTTGCATGTTATTTATCAGGGAACATTTAATTTTGTACCATAGAAACACTAATTGTTTCCACACGGAGAAACCAGCTCTACACATTCGTATTTTCTAGGGAGAAAGCTAGAGGAACTGCGGCAAACAAACATGATATTTCTGTTTGTATACATGACATTTTATGCACTTGCATAACGAAAAAATCTTTGCTTTTCTCCAAAACCATTTTTACTGTGATTTTCTCGGTCCATTTCATACGAATTCCACCTCGCTTTGTCCGGATATGACTGGATGAAACCAGAAATATCCGGATGTGGTTTGGCTTACTACAACCCAGATATTGTGAAAGCCTCTGTGTTTATGTTTTCCGGATATTATCAACGGAATTTATGTTTTTGCATGTTATTTATCAGGGAACATTTAATTTTGTGCTGGGAAACACTAATTGGTTCCACATGGAGACACCAGCTCTACACATTCGTATTTTCTAGGGAGAAAGCTAGAGGAACTGCGGCAAACAAACATGATATTTCTGTTTGTATACATGACATTTTATGCACTTTCCTAAAGAAAAGACTTTGCTTTTCTCCAAAACCATTTTTCCTGTGATATTCTCGATCCATTACATATGAATTCCACCCCACTTTGTCCGGATATGAGTGGATGAAACCAGAAATATCCGGTTGTGTTTTGTCTTACTATATCCCCGATATTGCTACAGCCTCAGTGTCTGTGTTTTCTGGATATTATGGATGGATTTTATTGTTTTGAATGTTTTTATCAGGGAACATTTAATTTTGTACCGTAGAAACACTAATTGGTTCCACATGGAGACACCAGGAACACATTCCTATGTTCTAGGGAGAAAGCTTGAGGAACTGCAAATCGATATGATATGTCTGTTTGTATAGATGACATTTTATGCACTTGCGATGGAAAAGACCTTTTGCCTTTCTCTAAAACCATTTTTACTGTGATTTTGTTGGTCCATTGCATACGAATTCCAACCCACTTTGTCCGGATATGACTGGATGAAACCAGAAATATCCGGTTGTGTTTTGGCTAACTCAATCCCAGATATTGTGAAAGCTTCTGTATTTGTGTTCTCCGGATATTATGAACGGATTTTATGGTTTTGCATGTTTTTTATCAGGGAACATTTAATTTTGTACCGTAGAAACACTAATTGGTTCCACACGGAGACACCAGCTCTACACATTTGTATTTTCTAGGGAGAAAGCTAGAGGAACTGCGGCAAACAAACATGATATTTCTGTTTGTATAGATGACATTTTATGCACTTTCCTAAGAAAAAGACTTTACTTTTCTCCAAAACCATTTTTACTGTGATTTTCTCGGTCCATTGCATACGAATTCCACCTCCCTTTGTCCAGGTATGACTGGATGAAACGAGAAATATCCGTTTTCTCTTTTTTTGGCTTACTATATCCCAGATATTACTACAGACTCTGTGTTTGTGTTTTCTGGATATTATCGATGGATTATATTGTTTTGAATGTTTTTATCAGGGAACATTTAATTTTGTGCTGGGAAACACTAATTGGTTCCACATGGAGACACCAGTCTACACATTCGTATTTTCTAGGGAGAAAGCTAGAATAACTGCGGTAAACAAACATGATGTTTCTGTTTGTATAGATGACATTTTATGCACTGGCTTAAGGAAAAGACTTTGTTTTACTCCAAAACCATTTTTACTGCGATTTTCCCGGTTCATTGCATACGAATTCCACCAAACTTAGTCCGGATATGACTTGATGAAACCAGAAATATCCGGTTGTGTTTTGGCTAACTCAATCCCAGATATTGTGAAAGCTTCTGTATTGGTGTTTTCCGGATATTATCAACGGATTTTATGGTTTTGCATGTTTTTTATCAGGGAACATTTAATTTTGTACCTTAGAAACACTAATTGGTTCCACACGGAGACACCAGCTCTACACATTTGTATTTTCTAGGGAGAAAGCTAGAGGAACTGCGGCACACAAACATGATATTTCTGTTTGTATACATGACATTTTATGCACTTGCATAACGAAAAAAACTTTGCTTTTCTCCAAAACCATTTTTACTGCGATTTTCCCGGTTCATTGCATACGAATTCCACCTCGCTTTGTCCGGATATGACTGGATGAAACCAGAAATATCCGGTTGTGTTTTGGCTTACTACAACCCAGATATTGTGAAAGCCTCTGTGTTTATGTTTTCCGGATATTATCAATGGAATTCATCTTTTTGCATGCTATTTATCAGGGAACATTTAATTTTGTGCTGGGAAACACTAATTGGTTCCACATGGAGACACCAGCTCTACACATTCGTATTTTCTAGGGAGAAAGCTAGAGGAACTGCGGCAAACAAACATGATATTTCTGTTTGTATAGATGACATTTTATGCACTTTCCTAAAGAAAAGACTTTGCTTTTCTCCAAAACCATTTTTCCTGTGATATTCTCGATCCATTACATATGAATTCCAGCTCACTTTTTCCGGATATGAGTGGATGAAACCAGAAATATCCGGTTGTGTTTTGTCTTACTATATCCCAGATATTGCTACAGCCTCAGTGTCTGTGTTTTCTGGATATTATCGATGGATTTTATTGTTTTGAATGTTTTTATCAGGGAACATTGAATTTTGTACCATAGAAACACTAATTGGTTCCACATGGAGACACCAGTAACACATTCCTATGTTCTAGGGAGAAAGCTTAGGAACTGCAAATCGATATGATATGTCTGTTTGCATAGATGACATTTTATGCACTTGCGATGGAAAAGACTTTTTGCCTTTCTCTAAAACCATTTTTACTGTGATTTTGTTGGTCCATTGCATACGAATTCCAACCCACTTTGTCCGGATATGACTGGATGAAACCAGAAATATCCGGTTGTGTTTTGGCTAACTCAATCCCAGATATTGTGAAAGCTTCTGTATTTGTGTTCTCCAGATATTATGAACGGATTTTATGGTTTTGCATGTTTTTTATCAGGGAACATTTAATTTTGTACCGTAGAAACACTAATTGGTTCCACACGGAGACACCAGCTCTACACATTTGTATTTTCTACGGAGAAAGCTAGAGGAACTGCGGCAAACAAACATGATATTTCTGTTTGTATACATGACATTTTATGCACTGGCTTAAGGAAAAGACTTTGTTTTACTCCAAAACCATTTTTACTGCGATTTTCCCGGTTCATTGCATACGAATTCCACCAAACTTAGTCCGGATATGACTGGATGAAACCAGAAATATCCGGTTGTGTTTTGGCTAACTCAATCCCAGATATTGTGAAAGCTTCTGTATTGGTGTTTTCCGGATATTATCAACGGATTTTATGGTTTTGCATGTTTTTTATCAGGGAACATTTAATTTTGTACCTTAGAAACACTAATAGGTTCAACATGGAGACACCAGTCTACACATTCGTATGTTCTAGGGAGAAAGTTAGAGGAACTGCGGCAAACAAACATGATATTTCTGTTTGTATACATGACATTTTATGCACTTGCATAACGAAAAAAACTTTGCTTTTCTCCAAAACCATTTTTACTGTGATTTTCTCGGTCCATTGCATACGAATTCCACCTCGCTTTGTCCGGATATGACTGGATGAAACCAGAAATATCCGGTTGTGTTTTGGCTTACTACAACCCAGATATTGTGAAAGCCTCTGTGTTTATGTTTTCCGGATACTATCAACGGAATTTATGTTTTTGCATGTTATTTATCAGGGAACATTTAATTTTGTGCTGGGAAACACTAATTGGTTCCACATGGAGACACCAGCTCTACACATTCGTATTTTCTAGGGAGAAAGCTAGAGGAACTGCGGCAAACAAACATGATATTTCTGTTTGTATAGATGACATTTTATGCACTTTCCTAAAGAAAAGACTTTGCTTTTCTCCAAAACCATTTTTCCTGTGATATTCTCCATCCATTACATATGAATTCCACCCCACTTTGTCCGGATATGAGTGGATGAAACCAGAAATATCCGGTTGTGTTTTGTCTTACTATATCCCAGATATTGCTACAGCCTCAGTGTCTGTGTTTTCTGGATATTATCGATGGATTTTATTGTTTTGAATGTTTTTATCAGGGAACCTTTAATTTTGTACCGTAGAAATACAATTTGGTTCCACTTGGAGACACCAGGAACACATTCCTATGTTCTAGGGAGAAAGCTTGAGGAACTGCAAATCGATATGATATGTCTGTTTGTATAGATGACATTTTATGCACTTGCGATGGAAAAGACTTTTTGCCTTTCTCTAAAACCATTTTTACTGTGATTTTGTTGGTCCATTGCATACGAATTCCAACCCACTTTGTCCGGATATGACTGGATGAAACCAGAAATATCCGGTTGTGTTTTGGCTAACTCAATCCCAGATATTGTGAAAGCTTCTGTATTTGTGTTCTCCGGATATTATGAACGGATTTTATGGTTTTGCATGTTTTTTATCAGGGAACATTTAATTTTGTACCGTAGAAACACTAATTGGTTCCACACGGAGACACCAGCTCTACACATTTGTATTTTCTAGGGAGAAAGCTAGAGGAACTGCGGCAAACAAACATGATATTTCTGTTTGTATACATGACATTTTATGCACTTTCCTAAGAAAAAGACTTTACTTTTCTCCAAAACCATTTTTACTGTGATTTTCTCGGTCCATTGCATACGAATTCCAGCTCACTTTGTCCGGATATGACTGGATGAAACCAGAAATATCCGTTTTCTTTTTTTTTGGCTTACTATATCCCAGATATTACTACAGACTCTGTGTTTGTGTTTTCTGGATATTATCGATGGATTATATTGTTTTGAATGTTTTTATCAGGGAACACTTAATTTTGTGCTGGGAAACACTAATTGGTTCCACATGGAGACACCAGTCTACACATTCGTATTTTCTAGGGAGAAAGCTAGAATAACTGCGGTAAACAAACATGATGTTTCTGTTTGTATAGATGACATTTTATGCACTGGCTTAAGGAAAAGACTTTGTTTTACTCCAAAACCATTTTTACTGCGATTTTCCCGGTTCATTGCATACGAATTCCACCAAACTTAGTCCGGATATGACTGGATGAAACCAGAAATATCCGGTTGTGTTTTGGCTAACTCAATCCCAGATATTGTGAAAGCTTCTTTATTGGTGTTTTCCGGATAATATCAACGGATTTTATGGTTTTGCATGTTTTTTATCAGGGAACATTTAATTTTGTACCTTAGAAACACTAATAGGTTCAACATGGAGACACCAGTCTACACATTCGTATGTTCTAGGGAGAAAGTTAGAGGAACTGCGGCAAACAAACATGATATTTCTGTTTGTATACATGACATTTTATGCACTTGCATAACGAAAAAAACTTTGCTTTTCTCCAAAACCATTTTTACTGTGATTTTCTCGGTCCATTGCATATGAATTCCACCTCGCTTTGTCCGGATATGACTGGATGAAACCAGAAATATCCGGTTGTGTTTTGGCTTACTACAACCCAGATATTGTGAAAGCCTCTGTGTTTATGTTTTCCGGATATTATCAATGGAATTTATGTTTTTGCATGTTATTTATCAGGGAACATTTAATTTTGTGCTGGGAAACACTAATTGGTTCCACATGGAGACACCAGCTCTACACATTCGTATTTTCTAGGGAGAAAGCTAGAGGAACTGCAGCAAACAAACATGATATTTCTGTTTGTATAGATGACATTTTATGCACTTTCCTAAAGAAAAGACTTTGCTTTTCTCCAAAACCATTTTTCCTGTGATATTCTCGATCCATTACATATGAATTCCACCCCACTTTGTCCGGATATGAGTGGATGAAACCAGAAATATCCGGTTGTGTTTTGTCTTACTATATCCCAGATATTGCTACAGCCTCAGAGTCTGGTTTTCTGGATATTATCGATGGATTTTATTGTTTTGAATGTTTTTATCAGGGAACCTTTAATTTTGTACCATAGAAATACAATTTGGTTCCACATGGAGACACCAGGAACACATTCCTATGTTCTAGGGAGAAAGCTTGAGGAACTGCAAATCGATATGATATGTCTGTTTGCATAGATGACATTTTATGCACTTGCGATGGAAAAGACTTTTTGCCTTTCTCTAAAACCATTTTTACTGTGATTTTGTTGGTCCATTGCATACGAATTCCAACCCACTTTGTCCGGATATGACTGGATGAAACCAGAAATATCCGGTTGTGTTTTGGCTAACTCAATCCCAGATATTGTGAAAGCTTCTTTATTTGTGTTCTCCGGATATTATGAACGGATTTTATGGTTTTGCATGTTTTTTATCAGGGAACATTTAATTTTGTACCGTAGAAACACTAATTGGTTCCACACGGAGACACCAGCTCTACACATTTGTATTTTCTAGGGAGAAAGCTAGAGGAACTGCGGCAAACAAACATGATATTTCTGTTTGTATAGATGACATTTTATGCACTTTCCTAAGAAAAAGACTTTACTTTTCTCCAAAACCATTTTTACTGTGATTTTCTCGGTCCATTGCATACGAATTCCACCTCGCTTTGTCCGGATATGACTGTATGAAACCAGAAATATCCGGTTGTGTTTTGGCTTACTACAACCCAGATATTGTGAAAGCCTCTGTGTTTATGTTTTCCGGATATTATCAACGGAATTTATGTTTTTGCATGTTATTTATCAGGGAACATTTTATTTTGTGCTGGGAAACACTAATTGGTTCCACATGGAGACACCAGCTCTACACATTCGTATTTTCTAGGGAGAAAGCTAGAGGAACTGCGGCAAACAAACATGATATTTCTGTTTGTATAGATGACATTTTATGCACTTTCCTAAAGAAAAGACTTTGCTTTTCTCCAAAACCATTTTTCCTGTGATATTCTCGATCCATTACATATGAATTCCACCCCACTTTGTCCGGATATGAGTGGATGAAACCAGAAATATCCGGTTGTGTTTTGTCTTACTATATCCCAGATATTGCTACAGCCTCAGTGTCTGTGTTTTCTGGATATTATCGATGGATTTTATTGTTTTGAATGTTTTTATCAGGGAACATTTAATTTTGTACCGTAGAAATACAATTTGGTTCCACATGGAGACACCAGGAACACATTCCTATGTTCTAGGGAGAAAGCTTGAGGAACTGCAAATCGATATGATATGTCTGTTTGTATAGATGACATTTTATGCACTTGCGATGGAAAAGACTTTTTGCCTTTCTCTAAAACCATTTTTACTGTGATTTTGTTGGTCCATTGCATACGAATTCCAACCCACTTTGTCCGGATATGACTGGATGAAACCAGAAATATCCGGTTGTGATTTGGCTTACTACAACCCAGATATTGTGAAAGCCTCTGTGTTTATGTTTTCCGGATATTATCAACGGAATTTATGTTTTTGCATGTTATTTATCAGGGAACATTTAATTTTGTGCTGGGAAACACTAATTGGTTCCACACGGAGACACCAGCTCTACACATTTGTATGTTCTAGGGAGAAAGCTAGAGGAACTGCGGCAAACAAACATGATATTTCTGTTTGTATAGATGACATTTTATGCACTTTCCTAACAAAAAGACTTTACTTTTCTCCAAAACCATTTTTACTGTGATTTTCTCGGTCCATTGCATACGAATTCCACCTCACTTTGTCCGGATATGACTGGATGAAACCAGAAATATCCGTTTTCTTTTTTTTTTTTTTTTTTGGCTTACTATATCCCAGATATTACTACAGACTCTGTGTTTGTGTTTTCTGGATATTATCGATGGATTATATTGTTTTGAATGTTTTTATCAGGGAACACTTAATTTTGTGCTGGGAAACACTAATTGGTTCCACATGGAGACACCAGTCTACACATTCGTATATTCTAGGGAGAAAGCTAGAATAACTGCGGTAAACAAACATGATGTTTCTGTTTGTATAGATGACATTTTATGCACTGGCTTAAGGAAAAGACTTTGTTTTACTCCAAAACCATTTTTACTGCGATTTTCCCGGTTCATTGCATACGAATTCCACCAAACTTAGTCCGGATATGACTGGATGAAACCAGAAATATCCGGTTGTGTTTTGGCTAACTCAATCCCAGATATTGTGAAAGCTTCTGTATTGGTGTTTTCCGGATATTATCAACGGATTTTATGATTTTGCATGTTTTTTTATCAGGGAACATTTAATTTTGTACCTTAGAAACACTAATAGGTTCAACATGGAGACACCAGTCTACACATTCGTATGTTCTAGGGAGAAAGTTAGAGGAACTGTGGCAAACAAACATGATATTTCTGTTTGTATAGATGACATTTTATGCACTTGCATAACGAAAAAAAACTTTGCTTTTCTCCAAAACCATTTTTTACTGTGATTTTCTCGGTCCATTGCATATGAATTCCACCTCGCTTTGTCCGGATATGACTGGATGAAACCAGAAATATCTGGTTGTGTTTTGGCTTACTACAACCCAGATATTGTGAAAGCCTCTGTGTTTATGTTTTCCGGATATTATCAACGGAATTTATGTTTTTGCATGTTATTTATCAGGGAACATTTAATTTTGTGCTGGGAAACACTAATTGGTTCCACATGGAGACACCAGCTCTACACATTTGTATGTTCTAGGGAGAAAGCTAGAGGAACTGCGGCAAACAAACATGATATTTCTGTTTGTATAGATGACATTTTATGCACTTTCCTAAAGAAAAGACTTTGCTTTTCTCCAAAACCATTTTTCCTGTGATATTCTCGATCCATTACATATGAATTCCACCCCACTTTGTCCGGATATGAGTGGATGAAACCAGAAATATCCGGTTGTGTTTAGTCTTACTATATCCCAGATATTGCTACAGCCTCAGTGTCTGTGTTTTCTGGATATTATCGATGGCTTTTATTGTTTTGAATGTTTTTATCAGGGAACATTTAATTTTGTACCGTAGAAACACTAATTGGTTGCACATGGAGACACCAGTAACACATTCCTATGTTCTAGGGAGAAAGCTTGAGGAACTGAAAATCGATATGATATGTCTGTTTGTATAGATGACATTTTATGCACTTGCGATGGAAAAGACTTTTTGCCTTTCTCTAAAACCATTTTTACTGTGATTTTCTCGGTCCATTGCATACGAATTCCAACCCACTTTGTCCGGATATGACTGGATGAAACCAGAAATATCCGGTTGTGTTTTGGCTTACTACAACCCAGATATTGTGAAAGACTCTGTGTTTATGTTTCCGGATATTATCAACGGAATTTATGTTTTTGCATGTTATTTATCAGGGAACATTTAATTTTGTGCTGGGAAACACTAATTGGTTGCACACGGAGACACCAGCTCTACACATTTGTATTTTCTAGGGAGAAAGCTAGAGGAACTGCGGCAAACAAACATGATATTTCTGTTTGTATAGATGACATTTTATGCACTTTCCTAAGAAAAAGACTTTACTTTTCTCCAAAACCATTTTTACTGTGATTTTCTCGGTCCATTGCATACGAATTCCAGCTCACTTTGTCCGGATATGACTGGATGAAACCAGAAATATCTGGTTGTGTTTTGGCTTACTACAACCCAGATATTGTGAAAGCCTCTGTGTTTATGTTTTCCGGATATTATCAACGGAATTTATGTTTTTGCATGTTATTTATCAGGGTACATTTAATTTTGTGCTGGGAAACACTAATTGGTTCCACGTGGAGACACCAGCTCTACACATTCATATTTTCTAGGGAGAAAGCTAGAGGAACTGCGGCAAACAAACATGATATTTCTGTTTGTATAGATGACATTTTATGCACTTTCCTAAAGAAAAGACTTTGCTTTTCTCCAAAACCATTTTTCCTGTGATATTCTCCATCCATTACATATGAATTCCACCCCACTTTGTCCGGATATGAGTGGATGAAACCAGAAATATCCGGTTGTGTTTTGTCTTACTATATCCCAGATATTGCTACAGCCTCAGTGTCTGTGTTTTCTGGATATTATCGATGGCTTTTATTGTTTTGAATGTTTTTATCAGGGAACATTTAATTTTGTACCATAGAAACACTAATTGGTTCCACATGGAGACACCAGTAACACATTCCTATGTTCTAGGGAGAAAGCTTGAGGAACTGCAAATCGATATGATATGTCTGTTTGTATAGATGACATTTTATGCACTTGCGATGGAAAAGACTTTTTGCCTTTCTCTAAAACCATTTTTACTGTGATTTTGTTGGTCCATTGCATACGAATTCCAACCCACTTTGTCCGGATATGACTGGATGAAACCAGAAATATCCGGTTGTGTTTTGGCTAACTCAATCCCAGATATTGTGAAAGCTTCTGTATTTGTGTTCTCCGGATATTATGAACGGATTTTATGGTTTTGCATGTTTTTTATCAGGGAACATTTAATTTTGTACCGTAGAAACACTAATTGGTTCCACACGGAGACACCAGCTCTACACATTTGTATTTTCTAGGGAGAAAGCTAGAGGAACTGCGGCAAACAAACATGATATTTCTGTTTGTATAGATGACATTTTATGCACTTTCCTAACAAAAAGACTTTACTTTTCTCCAAAACCATTTTTACTGTGATTCTCTCGGTCCATTGCATACGAATTCCACCTCACTTTGTCCGGATATGACTGGATGAAACCAGAAATATCCGTTTTCTTTTTTTTTGGCTTACTATATCCCAGATATTACTACAGACTCTGTGTTTGTGTTTTCTGGATATTATCGATGGATTATATTGTTTTGAATGTTTTTATCAGGGAACATTTAATTTTGTGCTGGGAAACACTAATTGGTTCCACATGGAGACACCAGTCTACACATTCGTATTTTCTAGGGAGAAAGCTAGAATAACTGCGGTAAACAAACATGATGTTTCTGTTTGTATAGATGACATTTTATGCACTGGCTTAAGGAAAAGACTTTGTTTTACTCCAAAACCATTTTTACTGCGATTTTCCCGGTTCATTGCATACGAATTCCACCAAACTTAGTCCGGATATGACTGGATGAAACCAGAAATATCCGGTTGTGTTTTGGCTAACTCAATCCCAGATATTGTGAAAGCTTCTGTATTGGTGTTTTCCGGATATTATCAACGGATTTTATGGTTTTGCATGTTTTTTATCAGGGAACCTTTAATTTTGTACCGTAGAAATACAATTTGGTTCCACATGGAGACACCAGTAACACATTCCTCTGTTCTAGGGAGAAAGCTTGAGGAACTGCAAATCGATATGATATGTCTGTTTGTATAGATGACATTTTATGCACTGGCTTAAGGAAAAGACTTTGTTTTACTCCAAAACCATTTTTACTGCGATTTTCCTGGTTCATTGCATACGAATTCCACCAAACTTAGTCCGGATATGAGTGGATGAAACCAGAAATATCCGGTTGTGTTTTGTCTTACTATATCCCAGATATTGCTACAGCCTCAGTGTCTGTGTTTTCTGGATATTATCGATGGCTTTTATTGTTTTGAATGTTTTTATCAGGGAACATTTAATTTTGTACCGTAGAAACACTAATTGGTTCCACATGGAGACACCAGTAACACATTCCTATGTTCTAGGGAGAAAGCTTGAGGAACTGCAAATCGATATGATATGTCTGTTTGTATAGATGACATTTTATGCACTTGCGATGGAAAAGACTTTTTGCCTTTCTCTAAAACCATTTTTACTGTGATTTTGTTGGTCCATTGCATACGAATTCCAACCCACTTTGTCCGGATATGACTGGATGAAACCAGAAATATCAGGTTGTGTTTTGGCTTACTACAACCCAGATATTGTGAAAGCCTCTGTGTTTATGTTTCCGGATATTATCAACGGAATTTATGTTTTTGCATGTTATTTATCAGGGAACATTTAATTTTGTGCTGGGAAACACTAATTGGTTGCACACGGAGACACCAGCTCTACACATTTGTATTTTCTAGGGAGAAAGTTAGAGGAACTGCGGCAAACAAACATGATATTTCTGTTTGTATAGATGACATTTTATGCACTTTCCTAACAAAAAGACTTTACTTTTCTCCAAAACCATTTTTACTGTGATTTTCTCGGTCCATTGCATACGAATTCCACCTCGCTTTGTCCGGATATGACTGGATGAAACCAGAAATATCTGGTTGTGTTTTGGCTTACTACAACCCAGATATTGTGAAAGCCTCTGTGTTTATGTTTTCCGGATATTATCAACGGAATTTATGTTTTTGCATGTTATTTATCAGGGAACATTTTATTTTGTGCTGGGAAACACTAATTGGTTCCACATGGAGACACCAGCTCTACACATTCGTATTTTCTAGGGAGAAAGCTAGAGGAACTGCGGCAAACAAACATGATATTTCTGTTTGTATAGATGACATTTTATGCACTTTCCTAAAGAAAAGACTTTGCTTTTCTCCAAAACCATTTTTCCTGTGATATTCTCCATCCATTACATATGAATTCCACCCCACTTTGTCCGGATATGAGTGGATGAAACCAGAAATGTCCGGTTGTGTTTTGTCTTACTATATCCCAGATATTGCTACAGCCTCAGTGTCTGTGTTTTCTGGACATTATCGATGGATTTTATTGTTTTGAATGTTTTTATCAGGGAACATTTAATTTTGTACCGTAGAAACACTAATTGGTTCCACATGGAGACACCAGGAACACATTCCTATGTTCTAGGGAGAAAGCTTGAGGAACTGCAAATCGATATGATATGTCTGTTTGTATAGATGACATTTTATGCACTTGCAATGGAAAAGACTTTTTGCCTTTCTCTAAAACCATTTTTACTGTGATTTTGTTGGTCCATTGCATACGAATTCCAACCCACTTTGTCCGGATATGACTGGATGAAACCAGAAATATCCGGTTGTGTTTTGGCTAACTCAATCCCAGATATTGTGAAAGCTTCTGTATTTGTGTTCTCCGGATATTATGAACGGATTTTATGGTTTTGCATGTTTTTTATCAGGGAACATTTAATTTTGTACCGTAGAAACACTAATTGGTTCCACACGGAGACACCAGCTCTACACATTTGTATTTTCTAGGGAGAAAGCTAGAGGAACTGCGGCAAACAAACATGATATTTCTGTTTGTATAGATGACATTTTATGCACTTTCCTAACAAAAAGACTTTACATTTCTCCAAAATCATTTTTACTGTGATTTTCTCGGTCCATTGCATACGAATTCCACCTCGCTTTGTCCGGATATGACTGGATGAAACCAGAAATATCTGGTTGTGTTTTGGCTTACTACAACCCAGATATTGTGAAAGCCTCTGTGTTTATGTTTTCCGGATATTATCAACGGAATTTATGTTTTTGCATGTTATTTATCAGGGAACATTTAATTTTGTGCTGGGAAACACTAATTGGTTCCACATGGAGACACCAGCTCTACACATTCGTATTTTCTAGGGAGAAAGCTAGAGGAACTGCGGCAAACAAACATGATATTTCTGTTTGTATAGATGACATTTTATGCACTTTCCTAAAGAAAAGACTTTGCTTTTCTCCAAAACCATTTTTCCTGTGATATTCTCGATCCATTACATATGAATTCCACCCCACTTTGTCCGGATATGAGTGGATGAAACCAGAAATATCCGGTTGTGTTTTGTCTTACTATATCCCAGATATTGCTACAGCCTCAGTGTCTGTGTTTTCTGGATATTATCGATGGATTTTATTGTTTTGAATGTTTTTATCAGGGAACATTTAATTTTGTACCGTAGAAACACTAATTGGTTCCACATGGAGACACCAGGAACACATTCCTATGTTCTAGGGAGAAAGCTTGAGGAACTGCAAATCGATATGATATGTCTGTTTGTATAGATGACATTTTATGCACTTGCGATGGAAAAGACTTTTTGCCTTTCTCTAAAACCATTTTTACTGTGATTTTGTTGGTCCATTGCATACGAATTCCAACCCACTTTGTCCGGATATGACTGGATGAAACCAGAAATATCCGGTTGTGTTTTGGCTAACTCAATCCCAGATATTGTGAAAGCTTCTGTATTTGTGTTCTCCGGATATTATGAACGGATTTTATGGTTTTGCATGTTTTTTATCAGGGAACATTTAATTTTGTACCGTAGAAACACTAATTGGTTCCACACGGAGACACCAGCTCTACACATTTGTATTTTCTAGGGAGAAAGCTAGAGGAACTGCGGCAAACAAACATGATATTTCTGTTTGTATAGATGACATTTTATGCACTTTCCTAAGAAAAAGACTTTACTTTTCTCCAAAACCATTTTTACTGTGATTTTCTCGGTCCATTGCACACGAATTCCACCTCACTTTGTCCGGATATGACTGGATGAAACCAGAAATATCCGTTTTGTTTTTTTTTTGGCTTACTATATCCCAGATATTACTACAGACTCTGTGTTTGTGTTTTCTGGATATTATCGATGGATTATATTGTTTTGAATGTTTTTATCAGGGAACACTTAATTTTGTGCTGGGAAAAACTAATTGGTTCCACATGGAGACACCAGTCTACACATTCGTATTTTCTAGGGAGAAAGCTAGAATAACTGCGGTAAACAAACATGATGTTTCTGTTTGTATAGATGACATTTTATGCACTGGCTTAATGAAAAGACTTTGTTTTACTCCAAAACCATTTTTACTGCGATTTTCCCGGTTCATTGCATACGAATTCCACCAAACATAGTCCGGATATGACTGGATGAAACCAGAAATATCCGGTTGTGTTTTGGCTAACTCAATCCCAGATATTGTGAAAGCTTCTGTATTGGTGTTTTCCGGATATTATCAACGGATTTTATGGTTTTGCATGTTTTTTATCAGGGAACCTTTAATTTTGTACTGTAGAAATACAATTTGGTTCCACATGGAGACACCAGTAACACATTCCTATGTTCTAGGGAGAAAGCTTGAGGAACTGCAAATCGATATGATATGTCTGTTTGTATAGATGACATTTTATGCACTGGCTTAAGGAAAAGACTTTGTTTTACTCCAAAACCATTTTTACTGCGATTTTCCCGGTTCATTGCATACGATTTCCACCAAACTTAGTCCGGATATGAGTGGATGAAACCAGAAATATCCGGTTGTGTTTTGTCTTACTATATCCCAGATATTGCTACAGCCTCAGTGTCTGTGTTTTCTGGATATTATCGATGGCTTTTATTGTTTTGAATGTTTTTATCAGGGAACATTTAATTTTGTACCGTAGAAACACTAATTGGTTCCACATGGAGACACCAGTAACACATTCCTATGTTCTAGGGAGAAAGCTTGAGGAACTGCAAATCGATATGATATGTCTGTTTGTATAGATGACATTTTATGCACTTGCGATGGAAAAGACTTTTTGCCTTTCTCTAAAACCATTTTTACTGTGATTTTCTCGGTCCATTGCATACGAATTCCAACCCACTTTGTCCGGATATGACTGGATGAAACCAGAAATATCCGGTTGTGTTTTGGCTAACTCAATCCCAGATATTGTGAAAGCTTCTGTATTTGTGTTCTCCGGATATTATGAACGGATTTTATGGTTTTGCATGTTTTTTATCAGGGAACATTTAATTTTGTACCGTAGAAACACTAATTGGTTCCACACGGAGACACCAGCTCTACACATTTGTATTTTCTAGGGAGAAAGCTAGAGGAACTGCGGCAAACAAACATGATATTTCTGTTTGTATAGATGACATTTTATGCACTTTCCTAACAAAAAGACTTTACTTTTCTCCAAAACCATTTTTACTGTGATTTTCTCGGTCCATTGCATACGAATTCCACCTCGCTTTGTCCGGATATGACTGGATGAAACCAGAAATATCTGGTTGTGTTTTGGCTTACTACAACCCAGATATTGTGAAAGCCTCTGTGTTTATGTTTTCCGGATATTATCAACGGAATTTATGTTTTTGCATGTTATTTATCAGGGAACATTTAATTTTGTGCTGGGAAACACTAATTGGTTCCACATGGAGACACCAGCTCTACACATTCGTATTTTCTAGGGAGAAAGCTAGAGGAACTGCGGCAAACAAACATGATATTTCTGTTTGTATAGATGACATTTTATGCACTTTCCTAAAGAAAAGACTTTGCTTTTCTCCAAAACCATTTTTCCTGTGATATTCTCGATCCATTACATATGAATTCCACCCCACTTTGTCCGGATATGAGTGGATGAAACCAGAAATATCCGGTTGTGTTTTGTCTTACTATATCCCAGATATTGCTACAGCCTCAGTGTCTGTGTTTTCTGGATATTATCGATGGATTTTATTGTTTTGAATGTTTTTATCAGGGAACCTTTAATTTTGTACCGTAGAAATACAATTTGGTTCCACATGGAGACACCAGTAACACATTCCTATGTTCTAGGGAGAAAGCTTGAGGAACTGCAAATCAATATGATATGTCTGTTTGTATAGATGACATTTTATGCACTTGCGATGGAAAAGACTTTTTGCCTTTCTCTAAAACCATTTTTACTGTGATTTTGTTGGTCCATTGCATACGAATTCCAACCCACTTTGTCCGGATATGACTGGATGAAACCAGAAATATCCGGTTGTGATTTGGCTTACTACAACCCAGATATTGTGAAAGCCTCTGTGTTTATGTTTTCCGGATATTATCAACGGAATTTATGTTTTTGCATGTTATTTATCAGGCAACATTTAATTTTGTGCTGGGAAACACTAATTGGTTCCACATGGAGACACCAGCTCTACACATTTGTATGTTCTAGGGAGAAAGCTAGAGGAACTGCGGCAAACAAACATGATATTTCTGTTTGTATAGATGACATTTTATGCACTTTCCTAAAGAAAAGACTTTGCTTTTCTCCAAAACAATTTTTCCTGTGATATTCTCGATCCATTACATATGAATTCCACCCCACTTTGTCCGGATATGAGTGGATGAAACCAGAAATATCCGGTTGTGTTTTGTCTTACTATATCCCAGATATTGCTACAGCCTCAGTGTCTGTGTTTTCTGGATATTATCGATGGCTTTTATTGTTTTGAATGTTTTTATCAGGGAACATTTAATTTTGTACCGTAGAAACACTAATTGGTTCCACATGGAGACACCAGTAACACATTCCTATGTTCTAGGGAGAAAGCTTGAGGAACTGCAAATCGATATGATATGTCTGTTTGTATAGATGACATTTTATGCACTTGCGATGGAAAAGACTTTTTGCCTTTCTCTAAAACCATTTTTACTGTGATTTTGTTGGTCCATTGCATACGAATTCCAACCCACTTTGTCCGGATATGACTGGATGAAACCAGAAATATCCGGTTGTGTTTTGGCTAACTCAATCCCAGATATTGTGAAAGCTTCTGTATTTGTGTTCTCCGGATATTATGAACGGATTTTATGGTTGTGCATGTTTTTTTTCAGGGAACATTTAATTTTGTACCGTAGAAACACTAATTGGTTCCACACGGAGACACCAGCTCTACACATTTGTATTTTCTAGGGAGAAAGCTAGAGGAACTGCGGCAAACAAACATGATATTTCCGTTTGTATAGATGACATTTTATGCACTTTCCTAAGAAAAAGACTTTACTTTTCTCCAAAACCATTTTTACTGTGATTTTCTCGGTCCATTGCACACGAATTCCACCTCACTTTGTCCGGATATGACTGGATGAAACCAGAAATATCCGTTTTCTTTTTTTTTGGCTTACTATATCCCAGATATTACTACAGACTCTGTGTTTGTGTTTTCTGGATATTATCGATGGATTATATTGTTTTGAATGTTTTTATCAGGGAACACTTAATTTTGTGCTGGGAAAAACTAATTGGTTCCACATGGAGACACCAGTCTACACATTCGTATATTCTAGGGAGAAAGCTAGATTAACTGCGGTAAACAAACATGATGTTTCTGTTTGTATAGATGACATTTTATGCACTGGCTTAAGGAAAAGACTTTGTTTTACTCCAAAACCATTTTTACTGCGATTTTCCCGGTTCATTGCATACGAATTCCACCAAACTTAGTCCGGATATGACTGGATGAAACCAGAAATATCCGGTTGTGTTTTGGCTAACTCAATCCCAGATATTGTGAAAGCTTCTGTATTGGTGTTTACCGGATATTATCAAAGGATTTTATGATTTTGCATGTTTTTTATCAGGGAACATTTAATTTTGTACCTTAGAAACACTAATAGGTTCAACATGGAGACACCAGTCTACACATTCGTATGTTCTAGGGAGAAAGTTAGAAGAACTGTGGCAAACAAACATGATATTTCTGTTTGTATAGATGACATTTTATGCACTTGCATAACAAAAAAAAACTTTGCTTTTCTCCAAAACCATTTTTACTGTGATTTTCTCGGTCCATTGCATATGAATTCCACCTCGCTTTGTCCGGATATGACTGGATGAAACCAGAAATATCTGGTTGTGTTTTGGCTTACTACAACCCAGATATTGTGAAAGCCTCTGTGTTTATGTTTTCCGGATATTATCAACGGAATTTATGTTTTTGCATGTTATTTATCAGGGAACATTTAATTTTGTGCTGGGAAACACTAATTGGTTCCACATGGAGACACCAGCTCTACACATTCGTATGTTCTAGGGAGAAAGCTAGAGGAACTGCGGCAAACAAACATGATATTTCTGTTTGTATAGATGACATTTTATGCACTTTCCTAAAGAAAAGACTTTGCTTTTCTCCAAAACCATTTTTCCTGTGATATTCTCCATCCATTACATATGAATTCCACCCCACTTTGTCCGGATATGAGTGGATGAAACCAGAAATATCCGGTTGTGTTTTGTCTTACTATATCCCAGATATTGCTACAGCCTCAGTGTCTGTGTTTTCTGGACATTATCGATGGATTTTATTGTTTTGAATGTTTTTATCAGGGAACATTTAATTTTGTACCGTAGAAACACTAATTGGTTCCACATGGAGACACCAGTAACACATTCCTATGTTCTAGGGAGAAAGCTTGAGGAACTGCAAATCGATATGATATGTCTGTTTGTATAGATGACATTTTATGCACTTGCAATGGAAAAGACTTTTTGCCTTTCTCTAAAACCATTTTTACTGTGATTTTGTTGGTCCATTGCATACGAATTCCAACCCACTTTGTCCGGATATGACTGGATGAAACCAGAAATATCCGGTTGTGTTTTGGCTAACTCAATCCCAGATATTGTGAAAGCTTCTGTATTTGTGTTCTCCGGATATTATGAACGGATTTTATGGTTTTGCATGTTTTTTATCAGGGAACATTTAATTTTGTACCGTAGAAACACTAATTGGTTCCACACGGAGACACCAGCTCTACACATTTGTATTTTCTAGGGAGAAAGCTAGAGGAACTGCGGCAAACAAACATGATATTTCTGTTTGTATAGATGACATTTTATGCACTTTCCTAACAAAAAGACTTTACATTTCTCCAAAACCATTTTTACTGTGATTTTCTTGGTCCATTGCATACGAATTCCACCTCGCTTTGTCCGGATATGACTGGATGAAACCAGAAATATCTGGTTGTGTTTTGGCTTACTACAACCCAGATATTGTGAAAGCCTCTGTGTTTATGTTTTCCGGATATTATCAAAGGAATTTATGTTTTTGCATGTTATTTATCAGGGAACATTTAATTTTGTGCTGGGAAACACTAATTGGTTCCACATGGAGACACCAGCTCTACACATTCGTATTTTCTAGGGAGAAAGCTAGAGGAACTGCGGCAAACAAACATGATATTTCTGTTTGTATAGATGACATTTTATGCACTTTCCTAAAGAAAAGACTTTGCTTTTCTCCAAAACCATTTTTCCTGTGATATTCTCGATCCATTACATATGAATTCCACCCCACTTTGTCCGGATATGAGTGGATGAAACCAGAAATATCCGGTTGTGTTTTGTCTTACTATATCCCAGATATTGCTACAGCCTCAGTGTCTGTGTTTTCTGGATATTATCGATGGATTTTATTGTTTTGAATGTTTTTATCAGGGAACATTTAATTTTGTACCGTAGAAACACTAATTGGTTCCACATGGAGACACCAGTAACACATTCCTATGTTCTAGGGAGAAAGCTTGAGGAACTGCAAATCGATATGATATGTCTGTTTGTATAGATGACATTTTATGCACTTGCGATGGAAAAGACTTTTTGCCTTTCTCTAAAACCATTTTTACTGTGATTTTGTTGGTCCATTGCATACGAATTCCAACCCACTTTGTCCGGATATGACTGGATGAAACCAGAAATATCCGTTTTCTTTTTTTTTAGCTTACTATATCCCAGATATTACTACAGACTCTGTGTTTGTGTTTTCTGGATATTATCGATGGATTATATTGTTTTGAATGTTTTTATCAGGGAACATTTAATTTTGTGCTGGGAAACACTAATTGGTTCCACATGGAGACACCAGTCTACACATTCGTATTTTCTAGGGAGAAAGCTAGAATAACTGCGGTAAACAAACATGATGTTTCTGTTTGTATAGATGACATTTTATGCACTGGCTTAATGAAAAGACTTTGTTTTACTCCAAAACCATTTTTACTGCGATTTTCCCGGTTCATTGCATACGAATTCCACCAAACTTAGTCCGGATATGACTGGATGAAACCAGAAATATCCGGTTGTGTTTTGGCTAACTCAATCCCAGATATTGTGAAAGCTTCTGTATTGGTGTTTTCCGGATATTATCAACGGATTTTATGGTTTTGCATGTTTTTTATCAGGGAACCTTTAATTTTGTACCGTAGAAATACAATTTGGTTCCACATGGAGACACCAGTAACACATTCCTATGTTCTAGGGAGAAAGCTTGAGGAACTGCAAATCGATATGATATGTCTGTTTGTATAGATGACATTTTATGCACTGGCTTAAGGAAAAGACTTTGTTTTACTCCAAAACCATTTTTACTGCGATTTTCCCTGTTCATTGTATACGAATTCCACCAAACTTAGTCCGGATATGAGTGGATGAAACCAGAAATATCCGGTTGTGTTTTGTCTTACTATATCCCAGATATTGCTACAGCCTCAGTGTCTGTGTTTTCTGGATATTATCGATGGCTTTTATTGTTTTGAATGTTTTTATCAGGGAACATTTAATTTTGTACCGTAGAAACACTAATTGGTTCCACATGGAGACACCAGTAACACATTCCTATGTTCTAGGGAGAAAGCTTGAGGAACTGCAAATCGATATGATATGTCTGTTTGTATAGATGACATTTTATGCACTTGCGATGGAAAAGACTTTTTGCCTTTCTCTAAAACCATTTTTACTGTGATTTTCTCGGTCCATTGCATACGAATTCCAACCCACTTTGTCCGGATATGACTGGATGAAACCAGAAATATCCGGTTGTGTTTTGGCTAACTCAATCCCAGATATTGTGAAAGCTTCTGTATTTGTGTTCTCCGGATATTATGAACGGATTTTATGGTTTTGCATGTTTTTTATCAGGGAACATTTAATTTTGTACCGTAGAAACACTAATTGGTTCCACACGGAGACACCAGCTCTACACATTTGTATTTTCTAGGGAGAAAGCTAGAGGAACTGCGGCAAACAAACATGATATTTCTGTTTGTATAGATGACATTTTATGCACTTTCCTAACAAAAAGACTTTACTTTTCTCCAAAACCATTTTTACTGTGATTTTCTCGGTCCATTGCATACGAATTCCACCTCGCTTTGTCCGGATATGACTGGATGAAACCAGAAATATCTGGTTGTGTTTTGGCTTACTACAACCCAGAGATTGTGAAAGCCTCTGTGTTTATGTTTTCCGGATATTATCAACGGAATTTATGTTTTTGCATGTTATTTATCAGGGAACATTTAATTTTGTGCTGGGAAACACTAATTGGTTCCACATGGAGACACCAGCTCTACACATTCGTGTGTTCTAGGGAGAAAGCTAGAGGAACTGCGGCAAACAAACATGATATTTCTGTTTGTATAGATGACATTTTATGCACTTTCCTAAAGAAAAGACTTTGCTTTTCTCCAAAACCATTTTTCCTGTGATATTCTCCATCCATTACATATGAATTCCACCCCACTTTGTCCGGATATGAGTGGATGAAACCAGAAATATCCGGTTGTGTTTTGTCTTACTATATCCCAGATATTGCTACAGCCTCAGTGTCTGTGTTTTCTGGATATTATCGATGGATTTTATTGTTTTGAATGTTTTTATCAGGGAACATTTAATTTTGTACCGTAGAAACACTAATTGGTTCCACATGGAGACACCAGTAACACATTCCTATGTTCTAGGGAGAAAGCTTGAGGAACTGCAAATCGATATGATATGTCTGTTTGTATAGATGACATTTTATGCACTTGCGATGGAAAAGACTTTTTGCCTTTCTCTAAAACCATTTTTACTGTGATTTTGTTGGTCCATTGCATACGAATTCCAACCCACTTTGTCCGGATATGACTGGATGAAACCAGAAATATCCGGTTGTGATTTGGCTTACTACAACCCAGATATTGTGAAAGCCTCTGTGTTTATGTTCTCCGGATATTATGAACGGATTTTATGTTTTTGCATGTTATTTATCAGGCAACATTTAATTTTGTGCTGGGAAACACTAATTGGTTCCACATGGAGACACCAGCTCTACACATTTGTATGTTCTAGGGAGAAAGCTAGAGGAACTGCGGCAAACAAACATGATATTTCTGTTTGTATAGATGACATTTTATGCACTTTCCTAAAGAAAAGACTTTGCTTTTCTCCAAAACCATTTTTCCTGTGATATTCTCGATCCATTACATATGAATTCCACCCCACTTTGTCCGGATATGAGTGGATGAAACCAGAAATATCCGGTTGTGTTTTGTCTTACTATATCCCAGATATTGCTACAGCCTCAGTGTCTGTGTTTTCTGGATATTATCGATGGCTTTTATTGTTTTGAATGTTTTTATCAGGGAACATTTAATTTTGTACCGTAGAAACACTAATTGGTTCCACATGGAGACACCAGTAACACATTCCTATGTTCTAGGGAGAAAGCTTGAGGAACTGCAAATCGATATGATATGTCTGTTTGTATAGATGACATTTTATGCACTTGCGATGGAAAAGACTTTTTGCCTTTCTCTAAAACCATTTTTACTGTGATTTTGTTGGTCCATTGCATACGAATTCCAACCCACTTTGTCCGGATATGACTGGATAAAACCAGAAATATCCGGTTGTGTTTTGGCTAACTCAATCCCAGATATTGTGAAAGCTTCTGTATTTGTGTTCTCCGGATATTATGAACGGATTTTATGGTTTTGCATGTTTTTTTTCAGGGAACATTTAATTTTGTACCGTAGAAACACTAATTGGTTCCACACGGAGACACCAGCTCTACACATTTGTATTTTCTAGGGAGAAAGCTAGAGGAACTGCGGCAAACAAACATGATATTTCTGTTTGTATAGATGACATTTTATGCACTTTCCTAAGAAAAAGACTTTACTTTTCTCCAAAACCATTTTTACTGTGATTTTCTCGGTCCATTGCATACGAATTCCACCTCACTTTGTCCGGATATGACTGGATGAAACCAGAAATATCCGTTTTGTTTTTTTTTGGCTTACTATATCCCAGATATTCCACAGACTCTGTGTTTGTGTTTTCTGGATATTATCGATGGATTATATTGTTTTGAATGTTTTTATCAGGGAACACTTAATTTTGTGCTGGGAAAAACTAATTGGTTCCACATGGAGACACCAGTCTACACATTCGTATATTCTAGGGAGAAAGCTAGATTAACTGCGGTAAACAAACATGATGTTTCTGTTTGTATAGATGACATTTTATGCACTGGCTTAAGGAAAAGACTTTGTTTTACTCCAAAACCATTTTTACTGCGATTTTCCCGGTTCATTGCATACGAATTCCACCAAACTTAGTCCGGATATGACTGGATGAAACCAGAAATATCCGGTTGTGTTTTGGCTAACTCAATCCCAGATATTGTGAAAGCTTCTGTATTGGTGTTTACCGGATATTATCAAAGGATTTTATGATTTTGCATGTTTTTTATCAGGGAACATTTAATTTTGTACCTTAGAAACACTAATAGGTTCAACATGGAGACACCAGTCTACACATTCGTATGTTCTAGGGAGAAAGTTAGAGGAACTGTGGCAATCAAACATGATATTTCTGTTTGTATAGATGACATTTTATGCACTTGCATAACGAAAAAAAACTTTGCTTTTCTCCAAAACCATTTTTACTGTGATTTTCTCGGTCCATTGCATATGAATTCCACCTCGCTTTGTCCGGATATGACTGGATGAAACCAGAAATATCCGGTTGTGTTTTGGCTTACTACAACCCAGATATTGTGAAAGCCTCTGTGTTTATGTTTTCCGGATATTATCAACGGAATTTATGTTTTTGCATGTTATTTATCAGGCAACATTTAATTTTGTGCTGGGAAACACTAATTGGTTCCACATGGAGACACCAGCTCTACACATTCGTATGTTCTAGGGAGAAAGCTAGAGGAACTGCGGCAAACAAACATGATATTTCTGTTTGTATAGATGACATTTTATGCACTTTCCTAAAGAAAAGACTTTGCTTTTCTCCAAAACCATTTTTCCTGTGATATTCTCCATCCATTACATATGAATTCCACCCCACTTTGTCCGGATATGAGTGGATGAAACCAGAAATATCCGGTTGTGTTTTGTCTTACTATATCCCAGATATTGCTACAGCCTCAGTGTCTGTGTTTTCTGGATATTATCGATGGCTTTTATTGTTTTGAATGTTTTTATCAGGGAACATTTAATTTTGTACCGTAGAAACACTAATTGGTTCCACATGGAGACACCAGTAACACATTCCTATGTTCTAGGGAGAAAGCTTGAGGAACTGCAAATCGATATGATATGTCTGTTTGTATAGATGACATTTTATGCACTTGCGATGGAAAAGACTTTTTGCCTTTCTCTAAAACCATTTTTACTGTGATTTTGTTGGTCCATTGCATACGAATTCCAACCCACTTTGTCCGGATATGACTGGATGAAACCAGAAATATCCGGTTGTGATTTGGCTTACTACAACCCAGATATTGTGAAAGCCTCTGTGTTTATGTTCTCCGGATATTATGAACGGATTTTATGTTTTTGCATGTTATTTATCAGGCAACATTTAATTTTGTGCTGGGAAACACTAATTGGTTCCACATGGAGACACCAGCTCTACACATTTGTATGTTCTAGGGAGAAAGCTAGAGGAACTGCGGCAAACAAACATGATATTTCTGTTTGTATAGATGACATTTTATGCACTTTCCTAAAGAAAAGACTTTGCTTTTCTCCAAAACCATTTTTCCTGTGATATTCTCCATCCATTACATATGAATTCCACCCCACTTTGTCCGGATATGAGTGGATGAAACCAGAAATATCCGGTTGTGTTTTGTCTTACTATATCCCAGATATTGCTACAGCCTCAGTGTCTGTGTTTTCTGGATATTATCGATGGCTTTTATTGTTTTGAATGTTTTTATCAGGGAACATTTAATTTTGTACCGTAGAAACACTAATTGGTTCCACATGGAGACACCAGTAACACATTCCTATGTTCTAGGGAGAAAGCTTGAGGAACTGCAAATCGATATGATATGTCTGTTTGTATAGATGACATTTTATGCACTTGCGATGGAAAAGACTTTTTGCCTTTCTCTAAAACCATTTTTACTGTGATTTTGTTGGTCCATTGCATACGAATTCCAACCCACTTTGTCCGGATATGACTGGATAAAACCAGAAATATCCGGTTGTGTTTTGGCTAACTCAATCCCAGATATTGTGAAAGCTTCTGTATTTGTGTTCTCCGGATATTATGAACGGATTTTATGGTTTTGCATGTTTTTTTTCAGGGAACATTTAATTTTGTACCGTAGAAACACTAATTGGTTCCACACGGAGACACCAGCTCTACACATTTGTATTTTCTAGGGAGAAAGCTAGAGGAACTGCGGCAAACAAACATGATATTTCTGTTTGTATAGATGACATTTTATGCACTTTCCTAAGAAAAAGACTTTACTTTTCTCCAAAACCATTTTTACTGTGATTTTCTCGGTCCATTGCATACGAATTCCACCTCACTTTGTCCGGATATGACTGGATGAAACCAGAAATATCCGTTTTGTTTTTTTTTGGCTTACTATATCCCAGATATTCCACAGACTCTGTGTTTGTGTTTTCTGGATATTATCGATGGATTATATTGTTTTGAATGTTTTTATCAGGGAACACTTAATTTTGTGCTGGGAAAAACTAATTGGTTCCACATGGAGACACCAGTCTACACATTCGTATATTCTAGGGAGAAAGCTAGATTAACTGCGGTAAACAAACATGATGTTTCTGTTTGTATAGATGACATTTTATGCACTGGCTTAAGGAAAAGACTTTGTTTTACTCCAAAACCATTTTTACTGCGATTTTCCCGGTTCATTGCATACGAATTCCACCAAACTTAGTCCGGATATGACTGGATGAAACCAGAAATATCCGGTTGTGTTTTGGCTAACTCAATCCCAGATATTGTGAAAGCTTCTGTATTGGTGTTTACCGGATATTATCAAAGGATTTTATGATTTTGCATGTTTTTTATCAGGGAACATTTAATTTTGTACCTTAGAAACACTAATAGGTTCAACATGGAGACACCAGTCTACACATTCGTATGTTCTAGGGAGAAAGTTAGAGGAACTGTGGCAATCAAACATGATATTTCTGTTTGTATAGATGACATTTTATGCACTTGCATAACGAAAAAAAACTTTGCTTTTCTCCAAAACCATTTTTACTGTGATTTTCTCGGTCCATTGCATATGAATTCCACCTCGCTTTGTCCGGATATGACTGGATGAAACCAGAAATATCCGGTTGTGTTTTGGCTTACTACAACCCAGATATTGTGAAAGCCTCTGTGTTTATGTTTTCCGGATATTATCAACGGAATTTATGTTTTTGCATGTTATTTATCAGGCAACATTTAATTTTGTGCTGGGAAACACTAATTGGTTCCACATGGAGACACCAGCTCTACACATTCGTATGTTCTAGGGAGAAAGCTAGAGGAACTGCGGCAAACAAACATGATATTTCTGTTTGTATAGATGACATTTTATGCACTTTCCTAAAGAAAAGACTTTGCTTTTCTCCAAAACCATTTTTCCTGTGATATTCTCCATCCATTACATATGAATTCCACCCCACTTTGTCCGGATATGAGTGGATGAAACCAGAAATATCCGGTTGTGTTTTGTCTTACTATATCCCAGATATTGCTACAGCCTCAGTGTCTGTGTTTTCTGGATATTATCGATGGCTTTTATTGTTTTGAATGTTTTTATCAGGGAACATTTAATTTTGTACCGTAGAAACACTAATTGGTTCCACATGGAGACACCAGTAACACATTCCTATGTTCTAGGGAGAAAGCTTGAGGAACTGCAAATCGATATGATATGTCTGTTTGTATAGATGACATTTTATGCACTTGCGATGGAAAAGACTTTTTGCCTTTCTCTAAAACCATTTTTACTGTGATTTTGTTGGTCCATTGCATACGAATTCCAACCCACTTTGTCCGGATATGACTGGATGAAACCAGAAATATCCGGTTGTGATTTGGCTTACTACAACCCAGATATTGTGAAAGCCTCTGTGTTTATGTTCTCCGGATATTATGAACGGATTTTATGTTTTTGCATGTTATTTATCAGGCAACATTTAATTTTGTGCTGGGAAACACTAATTGGTTCCACATGGAGACACCAGCTCTACACATTTGTATGTTCTAGGGAGAAAGCTAGAGGAACTGCGGCAAACAAACATGATATTTCTGTTTGTATAGATGACATTTTATGCACTTTCCTAAAGAAAAGACTTTGCTTTTCTCCAAAACCATTTTTCCTGTGATATTCTCCATCCATTACATATGAATTCCACCCCCCCTTTGTCCGGATATGAGTGGATGAAACCAGAAATATCCGGTTGTGTTTTGTCTTACTATATCCCAGATATTGCTACAGCCTCAGTGTCTGTGTTTTCTGGATATTATCGATGGCTTTTATTGTTTTGAATGTTTTTATCAGGGAACATTTAATTTTGTACCGTAGAAACACTAATTGGTTCCACATGGAGACACCAGGAACACATTCCTATGTTCTAGGGAGAAAGCTTGAGGAACTGCAAATCGATATGATATGTCTGTTTGTATAGATGACATTTTATGCACTTGCGATGGAAAAGACTTTTTGCCTTTCTCTAAAACCATTTTTACTGTGATTTTCTCGGTCCATTGCATACGAATTCCAACCCACTTTGTCCGGATATGACTGGATGAAACCAGAAATATCCGGTTGTGTTTTGGCTAACTCAATCCCAGATATTGTGAAAGCTTCTGTATTTGTGTTCTCCGGATATTATGAACGGATTTTATGGTTTTGCATGTTTTTTTTTCAGGGAACATTTAATTTTGTACCGTAGAAACACTAATTGGTTCCACACGGAGACACCAGCTCTACACATTTGTATTTTCTAGGGAGAAAGCTAGAGGAACTGCGGCAAACAAACATGATATTTCTGTTTGTATAGATGACATTTTATGCACTTTCCTAAGAAAAAGACTTTACTTTTCTCCAAAACCATTTTTACTGTGATTTTCTCGGTCCATTGCATACGAATTCCACCTCGCTTTGTCCGGATATGACTGGATGAAACCAGAAATATCTGGTTGTGTTTTGGCTTACTACAACCCAGATATTGTGAAAGCCTCTGTGTTTATGTTTTCCGGATATTATCAACGGAATTTATGTTTTTGCATGTTATTTATCAGGAAACATTTAATTTTGTGCTGGGAAACACTAATTGGTTCCACATGGAGACACCAGCTCTACACATTCGTATTTTCTAGGGAGAAAGCTAGAGGAACTGCGGCAAACAAACATGATATTTCTGTTTGTATAGATGACATTTTATGCACTTTCCTAAAGAAAAGACTGCTTTTCTCCAAAACCATTTTTCCTGTGATATTCTCGATCCATTACATATGAATTCCACCCCACTTTGTCCGGATATGAGTGGATGAAACCAGAAATATCCGGTTGTGTTTTGTCTTACTATATCCCAGATATTGCTACAGCCTCAGTGTCTGTGTTTTCTGGATATTATCGATGGATTTTATTGTTTTGAATGTTTTTATCAGGGAACCTTTAATTTTGTACCGTAGAAATACAATTTGGTTCCACATGGAGACACCAGTAACACATTCCTATGTTCTAGGGAGAAAGCTTGAGGAACTGCAAATCGATATGATATGTCTGTTTGTATAGATGACATTTTATGCACTTGCGATGGAAAAGACTTTTTGCCTTTCTCTAAAAACATTTTTACTGTGATTTTGTTGGTCCATTGCATACGAATTCCAACCCACTTTGTCCGGATATGACTGGATGAAACCAGAAATATCCGGTTGTGATTTGGCTTACTACAACCCAGATATTGTGAAAGCCTCTGTGTTTATGTTTTCCGGATATTATCAACGGAATTTATGTTTTTGCATGTTATTTATCAGGGAACATTTAATTTTGTGCTGGGAAACACTAATTGGTTCCACATGGAGACACCAGCTCTACACATTTGTATGTTCTAGGGAGAAAGCTAGAGGAACTGCGGCAAACAAACATGATATTTCTGTTTGTATAGATGACATTTTATGCACTTTCCTAACAAAAAGACTTTACTTTTCTCCAAAACCATTTTTACTGTGATTTTCTCGGTCCATTGCATATGAATTCCACCTCGCTTTGTCCGGATATGACTGGATGAAACCAGAAATATCTGGTTGTGTTTTGGCTTACTACAACCCAGATATTGTGAAAGCCTCTGTGTTTATGTTTTCCGGATATTATCAACGGAATTTATGTTTTTGCATGTTATTTATCAGGGAACATTTAATTTTGTGCTGGGAAACACTAATTGGTTCCACATGGAGACACCAGCTCTACACATTCGTATTTTCTAGGGAGAAAGCTAGAGGAACTGCGGCAAACAAACATGATATTTCTGTTTGTATAGATGACATTTTATGCACTTTCCTAAAGAAAAGACTTTGCTTTTCTCCAAAACCATTTTTCCTGTGATATTCTCCATCCATTACATATGAATTCCACCCCACTTTGTCCGGATATGAGTGGATGAAACCAGAAATATCCGGTTGTGTTTTGTCTTACTATATCCCAGATATTGCTACAGCCTCAGTGTCTGTGTTTTCTGGATATTATCGATGGCTTTTATTGTTTTGAATGTTTTTATCAGGGAACATTTAATTTTGTACCGTAGAAACACTAATATGTTCCACATGGAGACACCAGTAACACATTCCTATGTTCTAGGGAGAAAGCTTGAGGAACTGCAAATCGATATGATATGTCTGTTTGTATAGATGACATTTTATGCACTTGCGATGGAAAAGACTTTTTGCCTTTCTCTAAAACCATTTTTACTGTGATTTTGTTGGTCCATTGCATACGAATTCCAACCCACTTTGTCCGGATATGACTGGATGAAACCAGAAATATCCGGTTTTTTTTTTGCTAACTCAATCCCAGATATTGTGAAAGCTTCTGTATTTGTGTTCTCCGGATATTATGAATGGATTTTATGGTTTTGCATGTTTTTTATCAGGGAACATTTAATTTTGTACCGTAGAAACACTAATTGGTTCCACACGGAGACACCAGCTCTACACATTTGTATTTTCTAGGGAGAAAGCTAGAGGAACTGCGGCAAACAAACATGATATTTCTGTTTGTATAGATGACATTTTATGCACTTTCCTAAGAAAAAGACTTTACTTTTCTCCAAAACCATTTTTACTATGATTCTCTCGGTCCATTGCATACGAATTCCACCTCACTTTGTCCGGATATGACTGGATGAAACCAGAAATATCCGTTTTCTTTTTTTTTTGGCTTACTATATCCCAGATATTACTACAGACTCTGTGTTTGTGTTTTCTGGATATTATCGATGGATTATATTGTTTTGAATGTTTTTATCAGGGAACATTAAATTTTGTGCTGGGAAACACTAATTGGTTCCACATGGAGACACCAGTCTACACATTCGTATTTTCTAGGGAGAAAGCTAGAATAACTGCGGTAAACAAACATGATGTTTCTGTTTGTATAGATGACATTTTATGCACTGGCTTAATGAAAAGACTTTGTTTTACTCCAAAACCATTTTTACTGCGATTTTCCCGGTTCATTGCATACGAATTCCACCAAACTTAGTCCGGATATGACTGGATGAAACCAGAAATATCCGGTTGTGTTTTGGCTAACTCAATCCCAGATATTGTGAAAGCTTCTGTATTGGTGTTTTCCGGATATTATCAACGGATTTTATGGTTTTGCATGTTTTTTATCAGGGAACCTTTAATTTTGTACCGTAGAAATACAATTTGGTTCCACATGGAGACACCAGTAACACATTCCTATGTTCTAGGGAGAAAGCTTGAGGAACTGCAAATCGATATGATATGTCTGTTTGTATAGATGACATTTTATGCACTGGCTTAAGGAAAAGACTTTGTTTTACTCCAAAACCATTTTTACTGCGATTTTCCCGGTTCATTGCATACGATTTCCACCAAACTTAGTCCGGATATGAGTGGATGAAACCAGAAATATCCGGTTGTGTTTTGGCTAACTCAATCCCAGATATTGTGAAAGCCTCTGTGTTTATGTTTTCCTGATATTATCAACGGAATTTATGTTTTTGCATGTTATTTATCAGGGAACATTTAATTTTGTGCTGGGAAACACTAATTGGTTCCACATGGAGACACCAGCTCTACACATTCGTATTTTCTAGGGAGAAAGCTAGAGGAACTGCGGCAAACAAACATGATATTTCTGTTTGTATAGATGACATTTTATGCACTTTCCTAAAGAAAAGACTTTGCTTTTCTCCAAAACCATTTTTCCTGTGATATTCTCGATCCATTACATATGAATTCCACCCCACTTTGTCCGGATATGAGTGGATGAAACCAGAAATATCCGGTTGTGTTTTGTCTTACTATATCCCAGATATTGCTACAGCCTCAGTGTCTGTGTTTTCTGGATATTATCGATGGATTTTATTGTTTTGAATGTTTTTATCAGGGAACCTTTAATTTTGTACCGTAGAAATACAATTTGGTTCCACATGGAGACACCAGTAACACATTCCTATGTTCTAGGGAGAAAGCTTGAGGAACTGCAAATCAATATGATATGTCTGTTTGTATAGATGACATTTTATGCACTTGCGATGGAAAAGACTTTTTGCCTTTCTCTAAAACCATTTTTACTGTGATTTTGTTGGTCCATTGCATACGAATTCCAACCCACTTTGTCCGGATATGACTGGATGAAACCAGAAATATCCGGTTGTGATTTGGCTTACTACAACCCAGATATTGTGAAAGCCTCTGTGTTTATGTTTTCCGGATATTATCAACGGAATTTATGTTTTTGCATGTTATTTATCAGGCAACATTTAATTTTGTGCTGGGAAACACTAATTGGTTCCACATGGAGACACCAGCTCTACACATTTGTATGTTCTAGGGAGAAAGCTAGAGGAACTGCGGCAAACAAACATGATATTTCTGTTTGTATAGATGACATTTTATGCACTTTCCTAAAGAAAAGACTTTGCTTTTCTCCAAAACCATTTTTCCTGTGATATTCTCCATCCATTACATATGAATTCCACCCCACTTTGTCCGGATATGAGTGGATGAAACCAGAAATATCCGGTTGTGTTTTGTCTTACTATATCCCAGATATTGCTACAGCCTCAGTGTCTGTGTTTTCTGGATATTATCGATGGCTTTTATTGTTTTGAATGTTTTTATCAGGGAACATTTAATTTTGTACCGTAGAAACACTAATTGGTTCCACATGGAGACACCAGTAACACATTCCTATGTTCTAGGGAGAAAGCTTGAGAAACTTCAAATCGATATGATATGTCTGTTTGTATAGATGACATTTTATGCACTTGCGATGGAAAAGACTTTTTGCCTTTCTCTAAAACCATTTTTACTGTGATTTTGTTGGTCCATTGCATACGAATTCCAACCCACTTGTTTCTGATATGACTGGATGAAACCAGAAATATCCGGTTGTGTTTTGGCTAACTCAATCCCAGATATTGTGAAAGCTTCTGTATTTGTGTTCTCCAGATATTATGAACGGATTTTATGGTTTTGCATGTTATTTATCAGGGAACATTTAATTTTGTGCTGGGAAACACTAATTGGTTGCACACGGAGACACCAGCTCTACACATTTGTATTTTCTAGGGAGAAAGCTAGAGGAACTGCGGCAAACAAACATGATATTTCTGTTTGTATACATGACATTTTATGCACTTTCCTAACAAAAAGAATTTACTTTTCTCCAAAACCATTTTTACTGTGATTTTCTCGGTCCATTGCATACGAATTCCACCTCGCTTTGTCCGGATATGACTGGATGAAACCAGAAATATCCGGTTGTGTTTTGGCTTACTACAACCCAGATATTGTGAAAGCCTCTGTGTTTATGTTTTCCGGATACTATCAACGGAATTTATGTTTTTGCATGTTATTTATCAGGGAACATTTAATTTTGTGCTGGGAAACACTAATTGGTTCCACATGGAGACACCAGCTCTACACATTCGTATTTTCTAGGGAGAAAGCTAGAGGAACTGCGGCAAACAAACATGATATTTCTGTTTGTATAGATGACATTTTATGCACTTTCCTAAAGAAAAGACTTTGCTTTTCTCCAAAACCATTTTTCCTGTGATTTTCTCGGTCCATTACATATGAATTCCACCCCACTTTGTCCGGATATGACTGGATGAAACCAGAAATATCCGTTTTCTTTTTTTTTTGGCTTACTATATCCCAGATATTACTACAGACTCTGTGTCTGTGTTTTCTGGATATTATCGATGGATTATATTGTTTTGAATGTTTTTATCAGGGAACATTTAATTTTGTGCTGGGAAACACTAATTGGTTCCACATGGAGACACCAGTCTACACATTCGTATTTTCTAGGGAGAAAGCTAGAATAACTGCGGTAAACAAACATGATGTTTCTGTTTGTATAGATGACATTTTATGCACTGGCTTAATGAAAAGACTTTGTTTTACTCCAAAACCATTTTTACTGCGATTTTCCCGGTTCATTGCATACGAATTCCACCAAACTTAGTCCGGATATGACTGGATGAAACCAGAAATATCCGGTTGTGTTTTGGCTAACTCAATCCCAGATATTGCGGCGGACTCTGTGTTTGTGTTTTCTGGACATTATCAACGGACTTTATTGATTTGAATGTTTTTATCAGGGAACATTTAATTTTGTACCTTAGAAACACTAATAGGTTCAACATGGAGACACCAGTCTACACATTCGTATGTTCTAGGGAGAAAGTTAGAGGAACTGCGGCAAACAAACATGATATTTCTGTTTGTATACATGACATTTTATGCACTTGCATAACGAAAAAAACTTTGCTTTTCTCCAAAACCATTTTTACTGTGATTTTCTCGGTCCATTGCATATGAATTCCACCTCGCTTTGTCCGGATATGACTGGATGAAACCAGAAATATCTGGTTGTGTTTTGGCTTACTACAACCCAGATATTGTGAAAGCCTCTGTGTTTATGTTTTCCGGATATTATCAACGGAATTTATGTTTTTGCATGTTATTTATCAGGGAACATTTAATTTTGTGCTGGGAAACACTAATTGGTTCCACATGGAGACACCAGCTCTACACATTCGTATTTTCTAGGGAGAAAGCTAGAGGAACTGCGGCAAACAAACATGATATTTCTGTTTGTATAGATGACATTTTATGCACTTTCCTAAAGAAAAGACTTTGCTTTTCTCCAAAACCATTTTTCCTGTGATATTCTCCATCCATTACATATGAATTCCACCCCACTTTGTCCGGATATGAGTGGATGAAACCAGAAATATCCGGTTGTGTTTTGTCTTACTATATCCCAGATATTGCTACAGCCTCAGTGTCTGTGTTTTCTGGATATTATCGATGGCTTTTATTGTTTTGAATGTTTTTATCAGGGAACATTTAATTTTGTACCGTAGAAACACTAATATGTTCCACATGGAGACACCAGTAACACATTCCTATGTTCTAGGGAGAAAGCTTGAGGAACTGCAAATCGATATGATATGTCTGTTTGTATAGATGACATTTTATGCACTTGCGATGGAAAAGACTTTTTGCCTTTCTCTAAAACCATTTTTACTGTGATTTTGTTGGTCCATTGCATACGAATTCCAACCCACTTTGTCCGGATATGACTGGATGAAACCAGAAATATCCGGTTTTTTTTTTGCTAACTCAATCCCAGATATTGTGAAAGCTTCTGTATTTGTGTTCTCCGGATATTATGAATGGATTTTATGGTTTTGCATGTTTTTTATCAGGGAACATTTAATTTTGTACCGTAGAAACACTAATTGGTTCCACACGGAGACACCAGCTCTACACATTTGTATTTTCTAGGGAGAAAGCTAGAGGAACTGCGGCAAACAAACATGATATTTCTGTTTGTATAGATGACATTTTATGCACTTTCCTAAGAAAAAGACTTTACTTTTCTCCAAAACCATTTTTACTATGATTCTCTCGGTCCATTGCATACGAATTCCACCTCACTTTGTCCGGATATGACTGGATGAAACCAGAAATATCCGTTTTCTTTTTTTTTTGGCTTACTATATCCCAGATATTACTACAGACTCTGTGTTTGTGTTTTCTGGATATTATCGATGGATTATATTGTTTTGAATGTTTTTATCAGGGAACATTAAATTTTGTGCTGGGAAACACTAATTGGTTCCACATGGAGACACCAGTCTACACATTCGTATTTTCTAGGGAGAAAGCTAGAATAACTGCGGTAAACAAACATGATGTTTCTGTTTGTATAGATGACATTTTATGCACTGGCTTAATGAAAAGACTTTGTTTTACTCCAAAACCATTTTTACTGCGATTTTCCCGGTTCATTGCATACGAATTCCACCAAACTTAGTCCGGATATGACTGGATGAAACCAGAAATATCCGGTTGTGTTTTGGCTAACTCAATCCCAGATATTGTGAAAGCTTCTGTATTGGTGTTTTCCGGATATTATCAACGGATTTTATGGTTTTGCATGTTTTTTATCAGGGAACCTTTAATTTTGTACCGTAGAAATACAATTTGGTTCCACATGGAGACACCAGTAACACATTCCTATGTTCTAGGGAGAAAGCTTGAGGAACTGCAAATCGATATGATATGTCTGTTTGTATAGATGACATTTTATGCACTGGCTTAAGGAAAAGACTTTGTTTTACTCCAAAACCATTTTTACTGCGATTTTCCCGGTTCATTGCATACGATTTCCACCAAACTTAGTCCGGATATGAGTGGATGAAACCAGAAATATCCGGTTGTGTTTTGGCTAACTCAATCCCAGATATTGTGAAAGCCTCTGTGTTTATGTTTTCCGGATATTATCAACGGAATTTATGTTTTTGCATGTTATTTATCAGGGAACATTTAATTTTGTGCTGGGAAACACTAATTGGTTCCACATGGAGACACCAGCTCTACACATTCGTATTTTCTAGGGAGAAAGCTAGAGGAACTGCGGCAAACAAACATGATATTTCTGTTTGTATAGATGACATTTTATGCACTTTCCTAAAGAAAAGACTTTGCTTTTCTCCAAAACCATTTTTCCTGTGATATTCTCGATCCATTACATATGAATTCCACCCCACTTTGTCCGGATATGAGTGGATGAAACCAGAAATATCCGGTTGTGTTTTGTCTTACTATATCCCAGATATTGCTACAGCCTCAGTGTCTGTGTTTTCTGGATATTATCGATGGATTTTATTGTTTTGAATGTTTTTATCAGGGAACCTTTAATTTTGTACCGTAGAAATACAATTTGGTTCCACATGGAGACACCAGTAACACATTCCTATGTTCTAGGGAGAAAGCTTGAGGAACTGCAAATCAATATGATATGTCTGTTTGTATAGATGACATTTTATGCACTTGCGATGGAAAAGACTTTTTGCCTTTCTCTAAAACCATTTTTACTGTGATTTTGTTGGTCCATTGCATACGAATTCCAACCCACTTTGTCCGGATATGACTGGATGAAACCAGAAATATCCGGTTGTGATTTGGCTTACTACAACCCAGATATTGTGAAAGCCTCTGTGTTTATGTTTTCCGGATATTATCAACGGAATTTATGTTTTTGCATGTTATTTATCAGGCAACATTTAATTTTGTGCTGGGAAACACTAATTGGTTCCACATGGAGACACCAGCTCTACACATTTGTATGTTCTAGGGAGAAAGCTAGAGGAACTGCGGCAAACAAACATGATATTTCTGTTTGTATAGATGACATTTTATGCACTTTCCTAAAGAAAAGACTTTGCTTTTCTCCAAAACCATTTTTCCTGTGATATTCTCCATCCATTACATATGAATTCCACCCCACTTTGTCCGGATATGAGTGGATGAAACCAGAAATATCCGGTTGTGTTTTGTCTTACTATATCCCAGATATTGCTACAGCCTCAGTGTCTGTGTTTTCTGGATATTATCGATGGCTTTTATTGTTTTGAATGTTTTTATCAGGGAACATTTAATTTTGTACCGTAGAAACACTAATTGGTTCCACATGGAGACACCAGTAACACATTCCTATGTTCTAGGGAGAAAGCTTGAGAAACTTCAAATCGATATGATATGTCTGTTTGTATAGATGACATTTTATGCACTTGCGATGGAAAAGACTTTTTGCCTTTCTCTAAAACCATTTTTACTGTGATTTTGTTGGTCCATTGCATACGAATTCCAACCCACTTGTTTCTGATATGACTGGATGAAACCAGAAATATCCGGTTGTGTTTTGGCTAACTCAATCCCAGATATTGTGAAAGCTTCTGTATTTGTGTTCTCCAGATATTATGAACGGATTTTATGGTTTTGCATGTTATTTATCAGGGAACATTTAATTTTGTGCTGGGAAACACTAATTGGTTGCACACGGAGACACCAGCTCTACACATTTGTATTTTCTAGGGAGAAAGCTAGAGGAACTGCGGCAAACAAACATGATATTTCTGTTTGTATACATGACATTTTATGCACTTTCCTAACAAAAAGAATTTACTTTTCTCCAAAACCATTTTTACTGTGATTTTCTCGGTCCATTGCATACGAATTCCACCTCGCTTTGTCCGGATATGACTGGATGAAACCAGAAATATCCGGTTGTGTTTTGGCTTACTACAACCCAGATATTGTGAAAGCCTCTGTGTTTATGTTTTCCGGATACTATCAACGGAATTTATGTTTTTGCATGTTATTTATCAGGGAACATTTAATTTTGTGCTGGGAAACACTAATTGGTTCCACATGGAGACACCAGCTCTACACATTCGTATTTTCTAGGGAGAAAGCTAGAGGAACTGCGGCAAACAAACATGATATTTCTGTTTGTATAGATGACATTTTATGCACTTTCCTAAAGAAAAGACTTTGCTTTTCTCCAAAACCATTTTTCCTGTGATTTTCTCGGTCCATTACATATGAATTCCACCCCACTTTGTCCGGATATGACTGGATGAAACCAGAAATATCCGTTTTCTTTTTTTTTGGCTTACTATATCCCAGATATTACTACAGACTCTGTGTCTGTGTTTTCTGGATATTATCGATGGATTATATTGTTTTGAATGTTTTTATCAGGGAACATTTAATTTTGTGCTGGGAAACACTAATTGGTTCCACATGGAGACACCAGTCTACACATTCGTATTTTCTAGGGAGAAAGCTAGAATAACTGCGGTAAACAAACATGATGTTTCTGTTTGTATAGATGACATTTTATGCACTGGCTTAATGAAAAGACTTTGTTTTACTCCAAAACCATTTTTACTGCGATTTTCCCGGTTCATTGCATACGAATTCCACCAAACTTAGTCCGGATATGACTGGATGAAACCAGAAATATCCGGTTGTGTTTTGGCTAACTCAATCCCAGATATTGCGGCGGACTCTGTGTTTGTGTTTTCTGGACATTATCAACGGACTTTATTGATTTGAATGTTTTTATCAGGGAACATTTAATTTTGTACCTTAGAAACACTAATAGGTTCAACATGGAGACACCAGTCTACACATTCGTATGTTCTAGGGAGAAAGTTAGAGGAACTGCGGCAAACAAACATGATATTTCTGTTTGTATACATGACATTTTATGCACTTGCATAACGAAAAAAACTTTGCTTTTCTCCAAAACCATTTTTACTGTGATTTTCTCGGTCCATTGCATACGAATTTCACCTCGCTTTGTCCGGATATGACTGGATGAAACCAGAAATATCCGGTTGTGATTTGGCTTACTACAACCCAGATATTGTGAAAGCCTCTGTGTTTATGTTTTCCGGATATTATCAACGGAATTTATGTTTTTGCATGTTATTTATCAGGGAACATTTAATTTTGTGCTGGGAAACACTAATTGGTTCCACATGGAGACACCAGCTCTACACATTCGTATTTTCTAGGGAGAAAGCTAGAGGAACTGCGGCAAACAAACATGATATTTCTGTTTGTATAGATGACATTTTATGCACTTTCCTAAAGAAAAGACTTTGCTTTTCTCCAAAACCATTTTTCCTGTGATATTCTCGATCCATTACATATGAATTCCACCCCACTTTGTCCGGATATGACTGGATGAAGCCAGAAATATCCGGTTGTGTTTTGTCTTACTATATCCCAGATATTACTACAGACTCTGTGTCTGTGTTTTCTGGATATTATCGATGGATTATATTGTTTTGAATGTTTTTATCAGGGAACACTTAATTTTGTGCTGGGAAACACTAATTGGTTCCACATGGAGACACCAGTCTACACATTCGTATATTCTAGGGAGAAAGCTAGATTAACTGCGGTAAACAAACATGATGTTTCTGTTTGTATAGATGACATTTTATGCACTGGCTTAAGGAAAAGACTTTGTTTTACTCCAAAACCATTTTTACTGCGAATTTCCCGGTTCATTGCATACGAATTCCACCAAACTTAGTCCGGATATGACTGGATGAAACCAGAAATATCCGGTTGTGTTTTGGCTAACTCAATCCCAGATATTGTGAAAGCTTCTGTATTGGTGTTTTCCGGATATTATCAACGGATTTTATGGTTTTGCATGTTTTTTATCAGGGAACATTTAATTTTGTACCTTAGAAACACTAATAGGTTCCACATGGAGACACCAGTCTACACATTCGTATGTTCTAGGGAGAAAGTTAGAGGAACTGCGGCAAACAAACATGATATTTCTGTTTGTATACATGACATTTTATGCACTTGCATAACGAAAAAAACTTTGCTTTTCTCCAAAACCATTTTTACTGTGATTTTCTCGGTCCATTGCATACGAATTCCACCTCGCTTTGTCAGGATATGACTGGATGAAACCAGAAATATCCGGTTGTGTTTTGGCTTACTACAACCCAGATATTGTGAAAGCCTCTGTGTTTATGTTTTCCGGATATTATCAATGGAATTTATGTTTTTGCATGTTATTTATCAGGGAACATTTAATTTTGTGCTGGGAAACACTAATTGGTTCCACATGGAGACACCAGCTCTACACATTCGTATGTTCTAGGGAGAAAGCTAGAGGAACTGCGGCAAACAAACATGATATTTCTGTTTGTATAGATGACATTTTATGCACTTTCCTAAAGAAAAGACTTTGCTTTTCTCCAAAACCATTTTTCCTGTGATATTCTCGATCCATTACATATGAATTCCACCCCACTTTGTCCGGATATGACTGGATGAAACCAGAAATATCCGGTTGTGTTTTGTCTTACTATATCCCAGATATTGCTACAGCCTCAGTGTCTGTGTTTTCTGGATATTATCGATGGATTTTATTGTTTTGAATGTTTTTATCAGGGAACATTTAATTTTGTACCGTAGAAACACTAATTGGTTCCACATGGAGACACCAGTAACACATTCCTATGTTCTAGGGAGAAAGCTTGAGGAACTGCAAATCGATATGATATGTCTGTTTGTATAGATGACATTTTATGCACTTGCGATGGAAAAGACTTTTTGCCTTTCTCTAAAACCATTTTTACTGTGATTTTTGTTGGTCCATTGCATACGAATTCCAACCCACTTTGTCCGGATATGACTGGATGAAACCAGAAATATCCGGTTGTGTTTTGGCTAACTCAATCCCAGATATTGTGAAAGCTTCTGTATTTGTGTTCTCTGGATATTATGAACGGATTTTATGGTTTTGCATGTTTTTTATCAGGGAACATTTAATTTTGTTCCGTAGAAACACTAATTGGTTCCACACAGAGACACCAGCTCTACACATTTGTATTTTCTAGGGAGAAAGCTAGAGGAACTGCGGCAAACAAACATGATATTTCTGTTTGTATAGATGACATTTTATGCACTTTCCTAAGAAAAAGACTTTACTTTTCTCCAAAACCATTTTTACTGTGATTTTCTCGGTCCATTGCATACGAATTCCACCTCACTTTGTCCGGATATGACTGGATGAAACCAGAAATATCCGTTTTCTTTTTTTTGGCTTACTATATCCCAGATATTACTACAGACTCTGTGTTTGTGTTTTCTGGATATTATCGATGGATTATATTGTTTTGAATGTTTTTATCAGGGAACACTTAATTTTGTGCTGGGAAACACTAATTGTTTGCACATGGAGACACCAGCTCTACACATTCGTATATTCTAGGGAGAAAGCTAGATTAACTGCGGTAAACAAACATGATGTTTCTGTTTGTATAGATGACATTTTATGCACTGGCTTAAGGAAAAGACTTTGTTTTACTCCAAAACCATTTTTACTGTGATTTTCCCGGTTCATTGCATACGAATTCCACCAAACTTAGTCCGGATATGACTGGATGAAACCAGAAATATCCGGTTGTGTTTTGGCTAAATCAATCCCAGATATTGCGATGGACTCTGTGTTTGTGTTTTCTGGACATTATCAACGGACTTTATTGTTTTGAATGTTTTTATCAGGGAACATTTAATTTTGTACCTTAGAAACACTAATAGGTTCAACATGGAGACACCAGTCTACACATTCGTATGTTCTAGGGAGAAAGTTAGAGGAACTGCGGCAAACAAACATGATATTTCTGTTTGTATACATGATATTTTATGCACTTGCATAACGAAAAAAACTTTGCTTTTCTCCAAAACCATTTTTACTGTGATTTTCTCGGTCCATTGCATACGAATTCCACCTCGCTTTGTCCAGATATGACTGGATGAAACCAGAAATATCCGGTTGTGTTTTGGCTTACTACAACCCAGATATTGTGAAAGCCTCTGTGTTTATGTTTTCCGGATATTATCAACGGAATTTATGTTTTTGCATGTTATTTATCAGGGAACATTTAATTTTGTGCTGGGAAACACTAATTGGTTCCACATGGAGACACCAGCTCTACACATTCGTATTTTCTAGGGAGAAAGCTAGAGGAACTGCGGCAAACAAACATGATATTTCTGTTTGTATAGATGACATTTTATGCACTTTCCTAAAGAAAAGACTTTGCTTTTCTCCAAAACCATTTTTCCTGTGATATTCTCGATCCATTACATATGAATTCCACCCCACTTTGTCCGGATATGACTGGATGAAGCCAGAAATATCCGGTTGTGTTTTGTCTTACTATATCCCAGATATTACTACAGACTCTGTGTCTGTGTTTTCTGGATATTATCGATGGATTTTATTGTTTTGAATGTTTTTATCAGGGAACATTTAATTTTGTACCGTAGAAACACTAATTGGTTCCACATGGAGACACCAGTAACACATTCCTATGTTCTAGGGAGAAAGCTTGAGGAACTGCAAATCGATATGATATGTCTGTTTGTATAGATGACACTTTATGCACTTGCGATGGAAAAGACTTTTTGCCTTTCTCTAAAACCATTTTTACTGTGATTTTGTTGGTCCATTGCATACGAATTCCACATCGCTTTGTCCAGATATGACTGGATGAAACCAGAAATATCCAGTTGTGTTTTGGCTAACTCAATCCCAGATATTGTGAAAGCTTCTGTATTTGTGTTCTCCGGATATTATGAATGGATTTTATGGTTTTGCATGTTATTTATCAGGGAACATTTAATTTTGTGCTGGGAAACACTAATTGGTTACACATGGAGACACCAGCTCTACACATTCGTATTTTCTAGGGAGAAAGCTAGAGGAACTGCGGCAAACAAACATGATATTTCTGTTTGTATAGATGACATTTTATGCACTTTCCTAAAGAAAAGACTTTGCTTTTCTCCAAAACCATTTTTCCTGTGATATTCTCCATCCATTACATATGAATTCCACCCCACTTTGTCCGGATATGAGTGGATGAAACCAGAAATATCCGGTTGTGTTTTGTCTTACTATATCCCAGATATTGCTACAGCCTCAGTGTCTGTGTTTTCTGGATATTATCGATGGATTTTATTGTTTTGAATGTTTTTATCAGGGAACATTTAATTTTGTACCGTAGAAACACTAATTGGTTCCACATGGAGACACCAGTAACACATTCCTATGTTCTAGGGAGAAAGCTTGAGGAACTGCAAATCGATATGATATGTCTGTTTGTATAGATGACATTTTATGCACTTGCAATGGAAAAGACTTTTTGCCTTTCTCTAAAACCATTTTTACTGTGATTTTGTTGGTCCATTGCATACGAATTCCAACCCACTTTGTCCGGATATGACTGGATGAAACCAGAAATATCCGGTTGTGTTTTGGCTAACTCAATCCCAGATATTGTGAAAGCTTCTGTATTTGTGTTCTCAGGATATTATGAACGGATTTTATGGTTTTGCATGTTTTTTATCAGGGAACATTTAATTTTGTACCGTAGAAACACTAATTGGTTCCACACGGAGACACCAGCTCTACACATTTGTATTTTCTAGGGAGAAAGCTAGAGGAACTGCGGCAAACAAACATGATATTTCTGTTTGTATAGATGACATTTTATGCACTTTCCTAAGAAAAAGACTTTACTTTTCTCCAAAACCATTTTTACTGTGGTTTTCTCAGTCCATTGCATACAAATTCCACCTCACTTTGTCCGGATATGACTGGATGAAACCAGAAATATCCGTTTTCTTTTCTTTGGGCTTACTATATCCCAGATATTACTACAGACTCTGCGTTTGTGTTTTCTGGATATTATCGATGGATTATATTGTTTTGAATGTTTTAATCAGGGAACATTTAATTTTGTGCTGGGAAACACTAATTGGTTCCACATGGAGACACCAGTCTACACATTCGTATATTCTAGGGAGAAAGCTAGATTAACTGCGGTAAACAAACATGATGTTTCTGTTTGTATAGATGACATTTTATGCACTGGCTTAAGGAAAAGACTTTGTTTTACTCCAAAACCATTTTTACTGCGAATTTCCCGGTTCATTGCATACGAATTCCACCAAACTTAGTCCGGATATGACTGGATGAAACCAGAAATATCCGGTTGTGTTTTGGCTAACTCAATCCCAGATATTGTGAAAGCTTCTGTATTGGTGTTTTCCGGATATTATCAACGGATTTTATGGTTTTGCATGTTTTTTATCAGGGAACATTTAATTTTGTACCTTAGAAACACTAATAGGTTCAACATGGAGACACCAGTCTACACATTCGTATGTTCTAGGGAGAAAGTTAGAGGAACTGCGGCAAACAAACATGATATTTCTGTTTGTATACATGACATTTTATGCACTTGCATAACGAAAAAAACTTTGCTTTTCTCCAAAACCATTTTTACTGTGATTTTCTCGGTCCATTGCATACGAATTCCACATCGCTTTGTCCGGATATGACTGGATGAAACCAGAAATATCCGGTTGTGTTTTGGCTTACTACAACCCAGATATTGTGAAAGCCTCTGTGTTTATGTTTTCCGGATATTATCAACGGAATTTATGTTTTTGCATGTTATTTATCAGGGAACATTTAATTTTGTGCTGGGAAACACTAATTGGTTCCACATGGAGACACCAGTCTACACATTCGTATTTTCTAGGGAGAAAGCTAGAGGAACTGCGGTAAACAAACATGATGTTTCTGTTTGTATAGATGACATTTTATGCACTGGCTTAAGGAAAAGACTTTGTTTTACTCCAAAACCATTTTTACTGCGATTTTCCCGGTTCATTGCATACGAATTCCACCAACCTTAGTCCGGATATGACTGGATGAAACCAGAAATATCCGGTTGTGTTTTGGCTAATTCAATCCCAGATATTGCGACGGACTCTGTGTTTGTGTTTTCTGGACATTATCAACGGACTTTATTGTTTTGAATGTTTTTATCAGGGAACATTTAATTTTGTACCTTAGAAACACTAATAGGTTCAACATGGAGACTCCAGTCTACACATTCGTATGTTCTAGGGAGAAAGTTAGAGGAACTGCGGCAAACAAACATGATATTTCTGTTTGTATACATGACATTTTATGCACTTGCATAACGAAAGAAACTTTGCTTTTCTCCAAAACCATTTTTACTGTGATTTTCTCGGTCCATTGCATACGAATTCCACCAAACTTAGTCCGGATATGACTGGATGAAACCAGAAATATCCGGTTGTGATTTGGCTTACTACAACCCAGATATTGTGAAAGCCTCTGTGTTTATGTTTTCCGGATATTATCAACGGAATTTATGTTTTTGCATGTTATTTATCAGGGAACATTTAATTTTGTGCTGGGAAACACTAATTGGTTCCACATGGAGACACCAGCTCTACACATTCGTATTTTCTAGGGAGAAAGCTAGAGGAACTGCGGCAAACAAACATGATATTTCTGTTTGTATAGATGACATTTTATGCACTTTCCTAAAGAAAAGACTTTGCTTTTCTCCAAAACCATTTTTCCTGTGATATTCTCGATCCATTACATATGAATTCCACCCCACTTTGTCCGGATATGAGTGGATGAAACCAGAAATATCCGGTTGTGTTTTGTCTTACTATATCCCAGATATTGCTACAGCCTCAGTGTCTGTGTTTTCTGGATATTATCGATGGATTTTATTGTTTTGAATGTTTTTATCAGGGAACATTTAATTTTGTACCGTAGAAACACTAATTGGTTCCACATGGAGACACCAGTAACACATTCCTATGTTCTAGGGAGAAAGCTTGAGAAACTGCAAATCGATATGATATGTCTGTTTGTATAGATGACATTTTATGCACTTGCGATGGAAAAGACTTTTTGCCTTTCTCTAAAACCATTTTTACTGTGATTTTGTTGGTCCATTGCATACGAATTCCAACCCACTTTGTCCGGATATGACTGGATGAAACCAGAAATATCCGGTTGTGTTTTGGCTAACTCAATCCCAGGTATTGTGAAAGCTTCTGTATTTGTGTTCTCCAGATATTATGAACGGATTTTATGGTTTTGCATGTTTTTTTTCAGGGAACATTTAATTTTGTACCGTAGAAACACTAATTGGTTCCACACGGAGACACCAGCTCTACACATTTGTATTTTCTAGGGAGAAAGCTAGAGGAACTGCGGCAAACAAACATGATATTTCTGTTTGTATACATGACATTTTATGCACTTTCCTAACAAAAAGACTTTACTTTTCTCCAAAACCATTTTTACTGTGATGTTCTCGGTCCATTGCATACGAATTCCACCTCACTTTGTCCGGATATGACTGGATGAAACCAGAAATATCCGTTTTCTTTTTTTTTGGCTTACTATATCCCAGATATTACTACAGACTCTGTGTTTGTGTTTTCTGGATATTATCGATGGATTATATTGTTTTGAATGTTTTTATCAGGGAACATTTAATTTTGTGCTGGGAAACACTAATTGGTTCCACATGGAGACACCAGTCTACACATTCGTATTTTCTAGGGAGAAAGCTAGAATAACTGCGGTAAACAAACATGATGTTTCTGTTTGTATAGATGACATTTTATGCACTGGCTTAAGGAAAAGACTTTGTTTTACTCCAAAACCATTTTTACTGCGATTTTCCCGGTTCATTGCATACGAATCCCACCAAACTTAGTCCGGATATGACTGGATGAAACCAGAAATATCCGGTTGTGTTTTGGCTAACTCAATCCCAGATATTGCGACGGACTCTGTGTTTGTGTTTTCTGGACATTATCAACGGACTTTATTGTTTTGAATGTTTTTATCAGGGAACATTTAATTTTGTACCTTAGAAACACTAATAGGTTCAACATGGAGACACCAGTCTACACATTCGTATGTTCTAGGGAGAAAGTTAGAGGAACTGTGGCAAACAAACATGATATTTCTGTTTGTATACATGACATTTTATGCACTTGCATAATGAAAAAAACTTTGCTTTTCTCCAAAACCATTTTTACTGTGATTTTCTCGGTCCATTGCATACGAATTCCACCTCGCTTTGTCCGGATATGACTGGATGAAACCAGAAATATCCGGTTGTGTTTTGGCTTACTACAACCCAGATATTGTGAAAGCCTCTGTGTTTATGTTTTCCGGATACTATCAACGGAATTTATGTTTTTGCATGTTATTTATCAGGGAACATTTAATTTTGTGCTGGGAAACACTAATTGGTTCCACATGGAGACACCAGCTCTACACATTCGTATTTTCTAGGGAGAAAGCTAGAGGAACTGCGGCAAACAAACATGATATTTCTGTTTGTATAGATGACATTTTATGCACTTTCCTAAAGAAAAGACTTTGCTTTTCTCCAAAACCATTTTTCCTGTGATATTCTCGATCCATTACATATGACTTCCACCCCCCCTTTGTCCGGATATGAGTGGATGAAACCAGAAATATCCGGTTGTGTTTTGTCTTACTATATCCCAGATATTGCTACAGCATCAGTGTCTGTGTTTTCTGGATATTATCGATGGATTTTATTGTTTTGAATGTTTTTATCAGGGAACATTTAATTTTGTACCGTAGAAACACTAATTGGTTCCACATGGAGACACCAGGAACACATTCCTATGTTCTAGGGAGAAAGCTTGAGGAACTGCAAATCGATATGATATGTCTGTTTGTATAGATGACATTTTATGCACTTGCGATGGAAAAGACTTTTTGCCTTTCCCTAAAACCATTTTTACTGTGATTTTGTTGGTCCATTGCATACGAATTCCAACCCACTTTGTCCGGATATGACTGGATGAAACCAGAAATATCCGGTTGTGTTTTGGCTAACTCAATCCCAGGTATTGTGAAAGCTTCTGTATTTGTGTTCTCTGGATATTATGAACGGATTTTATGGTTTTGCATGTTTTTTATCAGGGAACATTTAATTTTGTACCGTAGAAACACTAATTGGTTCCACACGGAGACACCAGCTCTACACATTTGTATTTTCTAGGGAGAAAGCTAGAGGAACTGCGGCAAACAAACATGATATTTCTGTTTGTATAGATGACATTTTATGCACTTTCCTAAGAAAAAGACTTTACTTTTCTCCAAAACCATTTTTACTGTGATGTTCTCGGTCCATTGCATACGAATTCCACCTCACTTTGTCCGGATATGAGTGGATGAAACCAGAAATATCCGTTTTCTTTTTTTTTTTTTTTGGCTTACTATATCCCAGATATTACTACAGACTCTGTGTTTGTGTTTTCTGGATATTATCGATGGATTATATTGTTTTGAATGTTTTTATCAGGGAACATTTAATTTTGTGCTGGGAAACACTAATTGGTTCCACATGGAGACACCAGCTCTACACATTCGTATTTTCTAGGGAGAAAGCTAGAGGAACTGCGGCAAACAAACATGATATTTCTGTTTGTATAGATGACATTTTATGCACTTTCCTAAAGAAAAGACTTTGCTTTTCTCCAAAACCATTTTTCCTGTGATATTCTCGATCCATTACATATGAATTCCACCCCACTTTGTCCGGATATGACTGGATGAAGCCAGAAATATCCGGTTGTGTTTTGTCTTACTATATCCCAGATATTACTACAGACTCTGTGTCTGTGTTTTCTGGATATTATCGATGGATTTTATTGTTTTGAATGTTTTTATCAGGGAACATTTAATTTTGTACCGTAGAAACACTAATTGGTTCCACATGGAGACACCAGTAACACATTCCTATGTTCTAGGGAGAAAGCTTGAGGAACTGCAAATCGATATGATATGTCTGTTTGTATAGATGACACTTTATGCACTTGCGATGGAAAAGACTTTTTGCCTTTCTCTAAAACCATTTTTACTGTGATTTTGTTGGTCCATTGCATACGAATTCCACATCGCTTTGTCCAGATATGACTGGATGAAACCAGAAATATCCAGTTGTGTTTTGGCTAACTCAATCCCAGATATTGTGAAAGCTTCTGTATTTGTGTTCTCCGGATATTATGAATGGATTTTATGGTTTTGCATGTTATTTATCAGGGAACATTTAATTTTGTGCTGGGAAACACTAATTGGTTACACATGGAGACACCAGCTCTACACATTCGTATTTTCTAGGGAGAAAGCTAGAGGAACTGCGGCAAACAAACATGATATTTCTGTTTGTATAGATGACATTTTATGCACTTTCCTAAAGAAAAGACTTTGCTTTTCTCCAAAACCATTTTTCCTGTGATATTCTCCATCCATTACATATGAATTCCACCCCACTTTGTCCGGATATGAGTGGATGAAACCAGAAATATCCGGTTGTGTTTTGTCTTACTATATCCCAGATATTGCTACAGCCTCAGTGTCTGTGTTTTCTGGATATTATCGATGGATTTTATTGTTTTGAATGTTTTTATCAGGGAACATTTAATTTTGTACCGTAGAAACACTAATTGGTTCCACATGGAGACACCAGTAACACATTCCTATGTTCTAGGGAGAAAGCTTGAGGAACTGCAAATCGATATGATATGTCTGTTTGTATAGATGACATTTTATGCACTTGCGATGGAAAAGACTTTTTGCCTTTCTCTAAAACCATTTTTACTGTGATTTTTTTGGTCCATTGCATACGAATTCCAACCCACTTTGTCCGGATATGACTGGATGAAACCAGAAATATCCGGTTGTGTTTTGGCTAACTCAATCCCAGATATTGTGAAAGCTTCTGTATTTGTGTTCTCCGGATATTATGAACGGATTTTATGGTTTTGCATGTTTTTTATCAGGGAACATTTAATTTTGTACCGTAGAAACACTAATTGGTTCCACACGGAGACACCAGCTCTACACATTTGTATTTTCTAGGGAGAAAGCTAGAGGAACTGCGGCAAACAAACATGATATTTCTGTTTGTATAGATGACATTTTATGCACTTTCCTAAGAAAAAGACTTTACTTTTCTCCAAAACCATTTTTACTGTGGTTTTCTCAGTCCATTGCATACAAATTCCACCTCACTTTGTCCGGATATGACTGGATGAAACCAGAAATATCCGTTTTCTTTTCTTTGGGCTTACTATATCCCAGATATTACTACAGACTCTGCGTTTGTGTTTTCTGGATATTATCGATGGATTATATTGTTTTGAATGTTTTAATCAGGGAACATTTAATTTTGTGCTGGGAAACACTAATTGGTTCCACATGGAGACACCAGTCTACACATTCGTATATTCTAGGGAGAAAGCTAGATTAACTGCGGTAAACAAACATGATGTTTCTGTTTGTATAGATGACATTTTATGCACTGGCTTAAGGAAAAGACTTTGTTTTACTCCAAAACCATTTTTACTGCGAATTTCCCGGTTCATTGCATACGAATTCCACCAAACTTAGTCCGGATATGACTGGATGAAACCAGAAATATCCGGTTGTGTTTTGGCTAACTCAATCCCAGATATTGTGAAAGCTTCTGTATTGGTGTTTTCCGGATATTATCAACGGATTTTATGGTTTTGCATGTTTTTTATCAGGGAACATTTAATTTTGTACCTTAGAAACACTAATAGGTTCAACATGGAGACACCAGTCTACACATTCGTATGTTCTAGGGAGAAAGTTAGAGGAACTGCGGCAAACAAACATGATATTTCTGTTTGTATACATGACATTTTATGCACTTGCATAACGAAAAAAACTTTGCTTTTCTCCAAAACCATTTTTACTGTGATTTTCTCGGTCCATTGCATACGAATTCCACATCGCTTTGTCCGGATATGACTGGATGAAACCAGAAATATCCGGTTGTGTTTTGGCTTACTACAACCCAGATATTGTGAAAGCCTCTGTGTTTATGTTTTCCGGATATTATCAACGGAATTTATGTTTTTGCATGTTATTTATCAGGGAACATTTAATTTTGTGCTGGGAAACACTAATTGGTTCCACATGGAGACACCAGTCTACACATTCGTATTTTCTAGGGAGAAAGCTAGAGGAACTGCGGTAAACAAACATGATGTTTCTGTTTGTATAGATGACATTTTATGCACTGGCTTAAGGAAAAGACTTTGTTTTACTCCAAAACCATTTTTACTGCGATTTTCCCGGTTCATTGCATACGAATTCCACCAACCTTAGTCCGGATATGACTGGATGAAACCAGAAATATCCGGTTGTGTTTTGGCTAATTCAATCCCAGATATTGCGACGGACTCTGTGTTTGTGTTTTCTGGACATTATCAACGGACTTTATTGTTTTGAATGTTTTTATCAGGGAACATTTAATTTTGTACCTTAGAAACACTAATAGGTTCAACATGGAGACTCCAGTCTACACATTCGTATGTTCTAGGGAGAAAGTTAGAGGAACTGCGGCAAACAAACATGATATTTCTGTTTGTATACATGACATTTTATGCACTTGCATAACGAAAGAAACTTTGCTTTTCTCCAAAACCATTTTTACTGTGATTTTCTCGGTCCATTGCATATGAATTCCACCAAACTTAGTCCTGATATGACTGGATGTAACCAGAAATATCCGGTTGTGTTTTGGCTTACTACAACCCAGATATTGTGAAAGCCTCTGTGTTTATGTTTTCCGGATACTATCAACGGAATTTATGTTTTTGCATGTTATTTATCAGGGAACATTTAATTTTGTGCTGGGAAACACTAATTGGTTCCACATGGAGACACCAGCTCTACACATTCGTATTTTCTAGGGAGAAAGCTAGAGGAACTGCGGCAAACAAACATGATATTTCTGTTTGTATAGATGACATTTTATGCACTTTCCTAAAGAAAAGACTTTGCTTTTCTCCAAAACCATTTTTCCTGTGATATTCTCGATCCATTACATATGAATTCCACCCCACTTTGTCCGGATATGAGTGGATGAAACCAGAAATATCCGGTTGTGTTTTGTCTTACTATATCCCAGATATTGCTACAGCCTCAGTGTCTGTGTTTTCTGGATATTATCGATGGCTTTTATTGTTTTGAATGTTTTTATCAGGGAACATTTAATTTTGTACCGTAGAAACACTAATTGGTTCCACATGGAGACACCAGTAACACATTCCTATGTTCTAGGGAGAAAGCTTGAGGAACTGCAAATCGATATGATATGTCTGTTTGTATAGATGACATTTTATGCACTTGCGATGGAAAAGACTTTTTGCCTTTCTCTAAAACCATTTTTACTGTGATTTTGTTGGTCCATTGCATACGAATTCCAACCCACTTTGTCCGGATATGACTGGATGAAACCAGAAATATCCGGTTGTGTTTTGGCTAACTCAATCCCAGGTATTGTGAAAGCTTCTGTATTTGTGTTCTCCAGATATTATGAACGGATTTTATGGTTTTGCATGTTTTTTTTCAGGGAACATTTAATTTTGTACCGTAGAAACACTAATTGGTTCCACACGGAGACACCAGCTCTACACATTTGTATTTTCTAGGGAGAAAGCTAGAGGAACTGCGGCAAACAAACATGATATTTCTGTTTGTATAGATGACATTTTATGCACTTTCCTAACAAAAAGACTTTACTTTTCTCCAAAACCATTTTTACTGTGATGTTCTCGGTCCATTGCATACGAATTCCACCTCACTTTGTCCGGATATGACTGGATGAAACCAGAAATATCCGTTTTCTTTTTTTTTGGCTTACTATATCCCAGATATTACTACAGACTCTGTGTTTGTGTTTTCTGGATATTATCGATGGATTATATTGTTTTGAATGTTTTTATCAGGGAACATTTAATTTTGTGCTGGGAAACACTAATTGGTTCCACATGGAGACACCAGTCTACACATTCGTATTTTCTAGGGAGAAAGCTAGAATAACTGCGGTAAACAAACATGATGTTTCTGTTTGTATAGATGACATTTTATGCACTGGCTTAAGGAAAAGACTTTGTTTTACTCCAAAACCATTTTTACTGCGATTTTCCCGGTTCATTGCATACGAATCCCACCAAACTTAGTCCGGATATGACTGGATGAAACCAGAAATATCCGGTTGTGTTTTGGCTAACTCAATCCCAGATATTGCGACGGACTCTGTGTTTGTGTTTTCTGGACATTATCAACGGACTTTATTGTTTTGAATGTTTTTATCAGGGAACATTTAATTTTGTACCTTAGAAACACTAATAGGTTCAACATGGAGACACCAGTCTACACATTCGTATGTTCTAGGGAGAAAGTTAGAGGAACTGTGGCAAACAAACATGATATTTCTGTTTGTATACATGACATTTTATGCACTTGCATAATGAAAAAAACTTTGCTTTTCTCCAAAACCATTTTTACTGTGATTTTCTCGGTCCATTGCATACGAATTCCACCTCGCTTTGTCCGGATATGACTGGATGAAACCAGAAATATCCGGTTGTGTTTTGGCTTACTACAACCCAGATATTGTGAAAGCCTCTGTGTTTATGTTTTCCGGATACTATCAACGGAATTTATGTTTTTGCATGTTATTTATCAGGGAACATTTAATTTTGTGCTGGGAAACACTAATTGGTTCCACATGGAGACACCAGCTCTACACATTCGTATTTTCTAGGGAGAAAGCTAGAGGAACTGCGGCAAACAAACATGATATTTCTGTTTGTATAGATGACATTTTATGCACTTTCCTAAAGAAAAGACTTTGCTTTTCTCCAAAACCATTTTTCCTGTGATATTCTCGATCCATTACATATGACTTCCACCCCCCCTTTGTCCGGATATGAGTGGATGAAACCAGAAATATCCGGTTGTGTTTTGTCTTACTATATCCCAGATATTGCTACAGCATCAGTGTCTGTGTTTTCTGGATATTATCGATGGATTTTATTGTTTTGAATGTTTTTATCAGGGAACATTTAATTTTGTACCGTAGAAACACTAATTGGTTCCACATGGAGACACCAGGAACACATTCCTATGTTCTAGGGAGAAAGCTTGAGGAACTGCAAATCGATATGATATGTCTGTTTGTATAGATGACATTTTATGCACTTGCGATGGAAAAGACTTTTTGCCTTTCCCTAAAACCATTTTTACTGTGATTTTGTTGGTCCATTGCATACGAATTCCAACCCACTTTGTCCGGATATGACTGGATGAAACCAGAAATATCCGGTTGTGTTTTGGCTAACTCAATCCCAGGTATTGTGAAAGCTTCTGTATTTGTGTTCTCTGGATATTATGAACGGATTTTATGGTTTTGCATGTTTTTTATCAGGGAACATTTAATTTTGTACCGTAGAAACACTAATTGGTTCCACACGGAGACACCAGCTCTACACATTTGTATTTTCTAGGGAGAAAGCTAGAGGAACTGCGGCAAACAAACATGATATTTCTGTTTGTATAGATGACATTTTATGCACTTTCCTAAGAAAAAGACTTTACTTTTCTCCAAAACCATTTTTACTGTGATGTTCTCGGTCCATTGCATACGAATTCCACCTCACTTTGTCCGGATATGAGTGGATGAAACCAGAAATATCCGTTTTCTTTTTTTTTTTTTTTTTTGGCTTACTATATCCCAGATATTACTACAGACTCTGTGTTTGTGTTTTCTGGATATTATCGATGGATTATATTGTTTTGAATGTTTTTATCAGGGAACATTTAATTTTGTGCTGGGAAACACTAATTGGTTCCACATGGAGACACCAGTAACACATTCCTATGTTCTAGGGAGAAAGCTAGAATAACTGCGGTAAACAAACATGATGTTTTGTTTGTATAGATGACATTTTATGCACTGGCTTAAGGAAAAGACTTTGTTTTACTCCAAAACCATTTTTACTGTGATTTTCTCGGTCCATTGCATACGAATTCCACCTTGCTTTGTCCGGATATGACTGGATGAAACCAGAAATATCCGGTTGTGTTTTGGCTTACTACAACCCAGATATTTTGAAAGCCTCTGTGTTTATGTTTTCCGGATACTATCAACGGAATTTATGTTTTTGCATGTTATTTATCAGGGAACATTTAATTTTGTGCTGGGAAACACTAATTGGTTCCACATGGAGACACCAGCTCTACACATTCGTATTTTCTAGGGAGAAAGCTAGAGGAACTGCGGCAAACAAACATGATATTTCTGTTTGTATAGATGACATTTTATGCACTTTCCTAAAGAAAAGACTTTGCTTTTCTCCAAAACCATTTTTCCTGTGATATTCTCAATCCATTACATATGAATTCCACCCCCCCTTTGTCCGGATATGAGTGGATGAAACCAGAAATATCCGGTTGTGTTTTGTCTTACTATATCCCAGATATTGCTACAGCCTCAGTGTCTGTGTTTTCTGGATATTATCGATGGATGTTATTGTTTTGAATGTTTTTATCAGGGAACATTTAATTTTGTACCGTAGAAACACTAATTGGTTCCACATGGAGACACCAGGAACACATTCCTATGTTCTAGGGAGAAAGCTTGAGGAACTGCAAATCGATATGATATGTCTGTTTGTATAGATGACATTTTATGCACTTGCGATGGAAAAGACTTTTTGCCTTTCTCTAAAACCATTTTTACTGTGATTTTGTTGGTCCATTGCATACGAATTCCAACCCACTTTGTCCGGATATGACTGGATGAAACCAGAAATATCCGGTTGTGTTTTGGCTAACTCAATCCCAGGTATTGTGAAAGCTTCTGTATTTGTGTTCTCCAGATATTATGAACGGATTTTATGGTTTTGCATGTTTTTTTTCAGGGAACATTTAATTTTGTACCGTAGAAACACTAATTGGTTCCACACGGAGACACCAGCTCTACACATTTGTATTTTCTAGGGAGAAAGCTAGAGGAACTGCGGCAAACAAACATGATATTTCTGTTTGTATAGATGACATTTTATGCACTTTCCTAACAAAAAGACTTTACTTTTCTCCAAAACCAATTTTACTGTGATTTTCTCGGTCCATTGCATACGAATTCCACCTCACTTTGTCCGGATATGACTGGATGAAACCAGAAATATCCGTTTTCTTTTTTTTTTTGGCTTACTATATCCCAGATATTACTACAGACTCTGTGTTTGTGTTTTCTGGATATTATCGATGGATTATATTGTTTTGAATGTTTTTATCAGGGAACATTTAATTTTGTGCTGGGAAACACTAATTGGTTCCACATGGAGACACCAGTCTACACATTCGTATTTTCTAGGGAGAAAGCTAGAATAACTGCGGTAAACAAACATGATGTTTCTGTTTGTATAGATGACATTTTATGCACTGGCTTAAGGAAAAGACTTTGTTTTACTCCAAAACCATTTTTACTGCGATTTTCCCGGTTCATTGCATACGAATCCCACCAAACTTAGTCCGGATATGACTGGATGAAACCAGAAATATCCGGTTGTGTTTTGGCTAACTCAATCCCAGATATTGCGACGGACTCTGTGTTTGTGTTTTCTGGACATTATCAACGGACTTTATTGTTTTGAATGTTTTTATCAGGGAACATTTAATTTTGTACCTTAGAAACACTAATAGGTTCAACATGGAGACACCAGTCTACACATTCGTATGTTCTAGGGAGAAAGTTAGAGGAACTGTGGCAAACAAACATGATATTTCTGTTTGTATACATGACATTTTATGCACTTGCATAATGAAAAAAACTTTGCTTTTCTCCAAAACCATTTTTACTGTGATTTTCTCGGTCCATTGCATACGAATTCCACCTCGCTTTGTCCGGATATGACTGGATGAAACCAGAAATATCCGGTTGTGTTTTGGCTTACTACAACCCAGATATTGTGAAAGCCTCTGTGTTTATGTTTTCCGGATACTATCAACGGAATTTATGTTTTTGCATGTTATTTATCAGGGAACATTTAATTTTGTGCTGGGAAACACTAATTGGTTCCACATGGAGACACCAGCTCTACACATTCGTATTTTCTAGGGAGAAAGCTAGAGGAACTGCGGCAAACAAACATGATATTTCTGTTTGTATAGATGACATTTTATGCACTTTCCTAAAGAAAAGACTTTGCTTTTCTCCAAAACCATTTTTCCTGTGATATTCTCGATCCATTACATATGAATTCCACCCCACTTTTTCCGGATATGAGTGGATGAAACCAGAAATATCCGGTTGTGTTTTGTCTTACTATATCCCAGATATTGCTACAGCCTCAGTGTCTGTGTTTTCTGGATATTATCGATGGATTTTATTGTTTTGAATGTTTTTATCAGGGAACATTTAATTTTGTACCGTAGAAACACTAATTGGTTCCACATGGAGACACCAGGAACACATTCCTATGTTCTAGGGAGAAAGCTTTAGGAACTGCAAATCGATATGATATGTCTGTTTGTATAGATGACATTTTATGCACTTGCGATGGAAAAGACTTTTTGCCTTTCTCTAAAACCATTTTTACTGTGATTTTGTTGGTCCATTGCATACGAATTCCAACCCACTTTGTCCGGATATGACTGGATGAAACCAGAAATATCCGGTTGTGTTTTGGCTAACTCAATCCCAGATATTGTGAAAGCTTCTGTATTTGTATTCTCCGGATATTATGAACGGATTTTATGGTTTTGCATGTTTTTTATCAGGGAACATTTAATTTTGTACCATAGAAACACTAATTGGTTCCACACGGAGACACCAGCTCTACACATTTGTATTTTCTAGGGAGAAAGCTAGAGGAACTGCGGCAAACAAACATGATATTTCTGTTTGTATAGATGACATTTTATGCACTTTCCTAACAAAAAGACTTTACTTTTCTCCAAAACCATTTTTACTGTGATTTTCTCGGTCCATTGCATACGAATTCCACCTCACTTTGTCCGGATATGACTGGATGAAACCAGAAATATCCGTTTTCTTTTTTTTTGGCTTACTATATCCCAGATATTACTACAGACTCTGTGTTTGTGTTTTCTGGATATTATCGATGGATTATATTGTTTTGAATGTTTTTATCAGGGAACATTTAATTTTGTGCTGGGAAACACTAATTGGTTCCACATGGAGACACCAGTCTACACATTCGTATTTTCTAGGGAGAAAGCTAGAATAACTGCGGTAAACAAACATGATGTTTCTGTTTGTATAGATGACATTTTATGCACTGGCTTAAGGAAAAGACTTTGTTTTACTCCAAAACCATTTTTACTGCGATGTTCCCGGTTCATTGCATACGAATCCCACCAAACTTAGTCCGGATATGACTGGATGAAACCAGAAATATCCGGTTGTGTTTTGGCTAACTCAATCCCAGATATTGCAACGGACTCTGTGTTTGTGTTTTCTGGACATTATCAATGAACTTTATTGTTTTGAATGTTTTTATCAGGGAACATTTAATTTTGTACCTTAGAAACACTAATAGGTTCAACATGGAGACACCAGTCTACACATTCGTATGTTCTAGGGAGAAAGTTAGAGGAACTGCGGCAAACAAACATGATATTTCTGTTTGTATACATGACATTTTATGCACTTGCATAATGAAAAAAACTTTGCTTTTCTCCAAAACCATTTTTACTGTGATTTTCTCGGTCCATTGCGTACAAATTCCACCTCGCTTTGTCTGGATATGACTGGATGAAACCAGAAATATCCGGTTGTGTTTTGGCTTACTACAACCGAGATATTGTGAAAGCCTCTGTGTTTATGTTTTCCGGATACTATCAACGGAATTTATGTTTTTGCATGTTATTTATCAGGGAACATTTAATTTTGTGCTGGGAAACACTAATTGGTTCCACATGGAGACACCAGCTCTACACATTCGTATTTTCTAGGGAGAAAGCTAGAGGAACTGCGGCAAACAAACATGATATTTCTGTTTGTATAGATGACATTTTATGCACTTTCCTAAAGAAAAGACTTTGCTTTTCTCCAAAACCATTTTTCCTGTGATATTCTCGATCCATTACATATGAATTCCACCCCACTTTGTCCGGATATGAGTGGATGAAACCAGAAATATCCGGTTGTGTTTTGTCTTACTATATCCCCGATATTGCTACAGCCTCAGTGTCTGTGTTTTCTGGATATTATCGATGGATGTTATTGTTTTGAATGTTTTTATCAGGGAACATTTAATTTTGTACCGTAGAAACACTAATTGGTTCCACATGGAGACACCAGGAACACATTCCTATGTTCTAGGGAGAAAGCTTGAGGAACTGCAAATCGATATGATATGTCTGTTTGTATAGATGACATTTTATGCACTTGCGATGGAAAAGACTTTTTGCCTTTCTCTAAAACCATTTTTACTGTGATTTTGTTGGTCCATTGCATACGAATTCCAACCCACTTTGTCCGGATATGACTGGATGAAACCAGAAATATCCGGTTGTGTTTTGGCTAACTCAATCCCAGGTATTGTGAAAGCTTCTGTATTTGTGTTCTCCAGATATTATGAACGGATTTTATGGTTTTGCATGTTTTTTTTCAGGGAACATTTAATTTTGTACCGTAGAAACACTAATTGGTTCCACACGGAGACACCAGCTCTACACATTTGTATTTTCTAGGGAGAAAGCTAGAGGAACTGCGGCAAACAAACATGATATTTCTGTTTGTATAGATGACATTTTATGCACTTTCCTAACAAAAAGACTTTACTTTTCTCCAAAACCAATTTTACTGTGATTTTCTCGGTCCATTGCATACGAATTCCACCTCACTTTGTCCGGATATGACTGGATGAAACCAGAAATATCCGTTTTCTTTTTTTTTTTTTGGCTTACTATATCCCAGATATTACTACAGACTCTGTGTTTGTGTTTTCTGGATATTATCGATGGATTATATTGTTTTGAATGTTTTTATCAGGGAACATTTAATTTTGTGCTGGGAAACACTAATTGGTTCCACATGGAGACACCAGTCTACACATTCGTATTTTCTAGGGAGAAAGCTAGATTAACTGCGGTAAACAAACATGATGTTTCTGTTTGTATAGATGACATTTTATGCACTGGCTTAAGGAAAAGACTTTGTTTTACTCCAAAACCATTTTTACTGCGATTTTCCCGGTTCATTGCATACGAATCCCACCAAACTTAGTCCGGATATGACTGGATGAAACCAGAAATATCCGGTTGTGTTTTGGCTAACTCAATCCCAGATATTGTGACGGACTCTGTGTTTGTGTTTTCTGGACATTATCAACGGACTTTATTGTTTTGAATGTTTTTATCAGGGAACATTTAATTTTGTACCTTAGAAACACTAATAGGTTCAACATGGAGACACCAGTCTACACATTCGTATGTTCTAGGGAGAAAGTTAGAGGAACTGTGGCAAACAAACATGATATTTCTGTTTGTATACATGACATTTTATGCACTTGCATAATGAAAAAAACTTTGCTTTTCTCCAAAACCATTTTTACTGTGATTTTCTCGGTCCATTGCATACGAATTCCACCTCGCTTTGTCCGGATATGACTGGATGAAACCAGAAATATCCGGTTGTGTTTTGGCTTACTACAACCCAGATATTGTGAAAGCCTCTGTGTTTATGTTTTCCGGATACTATCAACGGAATTTATGTTTTTGCATGTTATTTATCAGGGAACATTTAATTTTGTGCTGGGAAACACTAATTGGTTCCACATGGAGACACCAGCTCTACACATTCGTATTTTCTAGGGAGAAAGCTAGAGGAACTGCGGCAAACAAACATGATATTTCTGTTTGTATAGATGACATTTTATGCACTTTCCTAAAGAAAAGACTTTGCTTTTCTCCAAAACCATTTTTCCTGTGATATTCTCGATCCATTACATATGAATTCCACCCCACTTTTTCCGGATATGAGTGGATGAAACCAGAAATATCCGGTTGTGTTTTGTCTTACTATATCCCAGATATTGCTACAGCCTCAGTGTCTGTGTTTTCTGGATATTATCGATGGATTTTATTGTTTTGAATGTTTTTATCAGGGAACATTTAATTTTGTACCGTAGAAACACTAATTGGTTCCACATGGAGACACCAGGAACACATTCCTATGTTCTAGGGAGAAAGCTTGAGGAACTGCAAATTGATATGATATGTCTGTTTGTATAGATGACATTTTATGCACTTGCGATGGAAAAGACTTTTTGCCTTTCTCTAAAACCATTTTTACTGTGATTTTGTGGGTCCATTGCATACGAATTCCAACCCACTTTGTCCGGATATGACTGGATGAAACCAGAAATATCCGGTTGTGTTTTGGCTAACTCAATCCCAGATATTGTGAAAGCTTCTGTATTTGTATTCTCCGGATATTATGAACGGATTTTATGGTTTTGCATGTTTTTTATCAGGGAACATTTAATTTTGTACCATAGAAACACTAATTGGTTCCACACGGAGACACCAGCTCTACACATTTGTATTTTCTAGGGAGAAAGCTAGAGGAACTGCGGCAAACAAACATGATATTTCTGTTTGTATAGATGACATTTTATGCACTTTCCTAACAAAAAGACTTTACTTTTCTCCAAAACCATTTTTACTGTGATTTTCTCGGTCCATTGCATACGAATTCCACCTCACTTTGTCCGGATATGACTGGATGAAACCAGAAATATCCGTTTTCTTTTTTTTTGGCTTACTATATCCCAGATATTACTACAGACTCTGTGTTTGTGTTTTCTGGATATTATCGATGGATTATATTGTTTTGAATGTTTTTATCAGGGAACATTTAATTTTGTGCTGGGAAACACTAATTGGTTCCACATGGAGACACCAGTCTACACATTCGTATTTTCTAGGGAGAAAGCTAGAATAACTGCGGTAAACAAACATGATGTTTCTGTTTGTATAGATGACATTTTATGCACTGGCTTAAGGAAAAGACTTTGTTTTACTCCAAAACCATTTTTACTGCGATGTTCCCGGTTCATTGCATACGAATCCCACCAAACTTAGTCCGGATATGACTGGATGAAACCAGAAATATCCGGTTGTGTTTTGGCTAACTCAATCCCAGATATTGCAATGGACTCTGTGTTTGTGTTTTCTGGACATTATCAATGAACTTTATTGTTTTGAATGTTTTTATCAGGGAACATTTAATTTTGTACCTTAGAAACACTAATAGGTTCAACATGGAGACACCAGTCTACACATTCGTATGTTCTAGGGAGAAAGTTAGAGGAACTGCGGCAAACAAACATGATATTTCTGTTTGTATACATGACATTTTATGCACTTGCATAATGAAAAAAACTTTGCTTTTCTCCAAAACCATTTTTACTGTGATTTTCTCGGTCCATTGCGTACAAATTCCACCTCGCTTTGTCTGGATATGACTGGATGAAACCAGAAATATCCGGTTGTGTTTTGGCTTACTACAACCGAGATATTGTGAAAGCCTCTGTGTTTATGTTTTCCGGATACTATCAACGGAATTTATGTTTTTGCATGTTATTTATCAGGGAACATTTAATTTTGTGCTGGGAAACACTAATTGGTTCCACATGGAGACACCAGCTCTACACATTCGTATTTTCTAGGGAGAAAGCTAGAGGAACTGCGGCAAACAAACATGATATTTCTGTTTGTATAGATGACATTTTATGCACTTTCCTAAAGAAAAGACTTTGCTTTTCTCCAAAACCATTTTTCCTGTGATATTCTCGATCCATTACATATGAATTCCACCCCACTTTGTCCGGATATGAGTGGATGAAACCAGAAATATCCGGTTGTGTTTTGTCTTACTATATCCCCGATATTGCTACAGCCTCAGTGTCTGTGTTTTCTGGATATTATCGATGGATTTTATTGTTTTGAATGTTTTTATCAGGGAACATTTAATTTTGTACCGTAGAAACACTAATTGGTTCCACATGGAGACACCAGGAACACATTCCTATGTTCTAGGGAGAAAGCTTGAGGAACTGCAAATCGATATGATATGTCTGTTTGTATAGATGACATTTTATGCACTTGCGATGGAAAAGACTTTTTGCCTTTCTCTAAAACCATTTTTACTGCGATTTTGTTGGTCCATTGCATACGAATTCCAACCCACTTTGTCCGGATATGACTGGATGAAACCAGAAATATCCGGTTGTGTTTTGGCTAACTCAATCCCAGATATTGTGAAAGCTTCTGTATTTGTGTTCTCTGGATATTATGAACGGATTTTATGGTTTTGCATGTTTTTTTTTCAGGGAACATTTAATTTTGTACCGTAGAAACACTAATTGGTTCCACACGGAGACACCAGCTCTACACATTTGTATTTTCTAGGGAGAAAGCTAGAGGAACCGTGGCAAACAAACATGATATTTCTGTTTGTATACATGACATTTTATGCACTTGCATAATGAAAAAAACTTTGCTTTTCTCCAAAACCATTTTTACTGTGATTTTCTCGGTCCATTGCATACGAATTCCACCTCGCTTTGTCCGGATATGACTGGATGAAACCAGAAATATCTGGTTGTGTTTTGGCTTACTACAACCCAGATATTGTGAAAGCCTCTGTGTTTATGTTTTCCGGATACTATCAACGGAATTTATGTTTTTGCATGTTATGTATCAGGGAACATTTAATTTTGTGCTGGGAAACACTAATTGGTTCCACATGGAGACACCAGCTCTACACATTCGTATTTTCTAGGGAGAAAGCTAGAGGAACTGCGGCAAACAAACATGATATTTCTGTTTGTATAGATGACATTTTATGCACTTTCCTAAAGAAAAGACTTTGCTTTTCTCCAAAACCATTTTTCCTGTGATATTCTCGATCCATTACATATGAATTCCACCCCACATTGTCCGGATATGAGTGGATGAAACCAGAAATATCCGGTTGTGTTTTGTTTTACTATATCCCAGATATTGCTACAGCCTCCGTGTCTGTGTTTTCTGGATATTATCGATGGATTTTATTGTTTTGAATGTTTTTATCAGGGAACCTTTAATTTTGTACCGTAGAAATACAATTTGGTTCCACATGGAGACACCAGTAACACATTCCTATGTTCTAGGGAGAAAGCTTGAGGAACTGCAAATCGATATGATATGTCTGTTTGTATAGATGACATTTTATGCACTTGCGATGGAAAAGACTTTTTGCCTTTCTCTAAAACCATTTTTACTGTGATTTTGTTGGTCCATTGCATACGAATTCCAACCCACTTTGTCCGGATATGACTGGATGAAACCAGAAATATCCGGTTGTGTTTTGGCTAACTCAATCCCAGATATTGTGAAAGCTTCTGTATTTGTGTTCTCTGGATATTATGAACGGATTTTATGGTTTTGCATGTTTTTTTTTCAGGGAACATTTAATTTTGTACCGTAGAAACACTAATTGGTTCCACACGGAGACACCAGCTCTACACATTTGTATTTTCTAGGGAGAAAGCTAGAGGAACTGCGGCAAACAAACATGATATTTCTGTTTGTATAGATGACATTTTATGCACTTTCCTAAGAAAAAGACTTTACTTTTCTCCAAAACCATTTTTACTGTAATTTTCTCGGTCCATTGCATACGAATTCCACCTCACTTTGTCCGGATATGACTGGATGAAACCAGAAATATCCGTTTTCTTTTCTTTGTGCTTACTATATCCCAGATATTACTACAGACTCTGTGTTTGTGTTTTCTGGATATTATCGATGGATTATATTGTTTTGAATGTTTTTATCAGGGAACATTTAATTTTGTGCTGGGAAACACTAATTGGTTCCACATGGAGACACCAGTCTACACATTCGTATTTTCTAGGGAGAAAGCTAGAATAACTGCGGTAAACAAACATGATGTTTCTGTTTGTATAGATGACATTTTATGCACTGGCTTAAGGAAAAGACTTTGTTTTACTCCAAAACCATTTTCACTGCGATTTTCCCGGTTCATTGCATACGAATTCCACCAAACTTAGTCCGGATATGACTGGATGAAACCAGAAATATCCGGTTGTGTTTTGGCTAACTCAATCCCAGATATTGCGACGGACTCTGTGTTTGTGTTTTCTGGACATTATCAACGGACTTTATTGTTTTGAATGTTTTTATCAGGGAACATTTAATTTTGTACCTTAGAAACACTAATAGGTTCAACATGGAGACACCAGTCTACACATTCGTATGTTCTAGGGAGAAAGTTAGAGGAACTGCGGCAAACAAACATGATATTTCTGTTTGTATACATGACATTTTATGCACTTGCATAACGAAAAAAACTTTGCTTTTCTCCAAAACCATTTTTACTGTGATTTTCTCGGTCCATTGCATACGAATTCCACCTCGCTTTGTCCGGATATGACTGGATGAAACCAGAAATATCCGGTTGTGTTTTGGCTTACTACAACCCAGATATTGTGAAAGCCTCTGTGTTTATGTTTTCCGGATACTATCAACGGAATTTATGTTTTTGCATGTTATTTATCAGGGAACATTTAATTTTGTGCTGGGAAACACTAATTGGTTCCACATGGAGACACCAGCTCTACACATTCGTATGTTCTAGGGAGAAAGCTAGAGGAACTGCGGCAAACAAACATGATATTTCTGTTTGTATAGATGACATTTTATGCACTTTCCTAAAGAAAAGACTTTGCTTTTCTCCAAAACCATTTTTCCTGTGATATTCTCGATCCATTACATATGAATTCCACCCCACTTTGTCCGATATGAGTGGATGAAACCAGAAATATCCGGTTGTGTTTTGTCTTACTATATCCCAGATATTGCTACAGCCTCAGTGTCTGTGTTTTCTGTATATTATCGATGGATTTTATTGTTTTGAATATTTTTATCAGGGAACATTTAATTTTGTACCGTAGAAACACTAATTGGTTCCACATGGAGACACCAGTAACACATTCCTATGTTCTAGGGAGAAAGCTTGAGGAACTGCAAATCGATATGATATGTCTGTTTGTATAGATGACATTTTATGCACTTGCGATGGAAAAGACTTTTTGCCTTTCTCTAAAACCATTTTTACTGTGATTTTGTTGGTCCATTGCATACGAATTCCAACCCACTTTGTCCGGATATGACTGGATGAAACCAGAAATATCCGGTTGTGTTTTGGCTACTTCAATCCCAGATATTGTGAAAGCTTCTGTATTTGTGTTCTCCGGATATTATGAACGGATTTTATGGTTTTGCATGTTTTTTATCAGGGAACATTTAATTTTGTACCGTAGAAACACTAATTGGTTCCACACGGAGACACCAGCTCTACACATTTGTATTTTCTAGGGAGAAAGCTAGAGGAACTGCGGCAAACAAACATGATATTTCTGTTTGTATAGATGACATTTTATGCACTTTCCTAAGAAAAAGACTTTACTTTTCTCCAAAACCATTTTTACTGTGATTTTCTCGGTCCATTGCATACGAATTCCACCTCACTTTGTCCGGATATGACTGGATGAAACCAGAAATATCCGTTTTGTTTTTTTTTTGGCTTACTATATCCCAGATATTACTACAGACTCTGTGTTTGTGTTTTCTGGATATTATCGATGGATTATATTGTTTTGAATGTTTTTATCAGGGAACATTTAATTTTGTGCTGGGAAACACTAATTGGTTCCACATGGAGACACCAGTCTACACATTCGTATTTTCTAGGGAGAAAGCTAGAATAACTGCGGTAAACGAACATGATGTTTCTGTTTGTATAGATGACATTTTATGCACTGGCTTAAGGAAAAGACTTTGTTTTACTCCAAAACCATTTTCACTGCGATTTTCCCGGTTCATTGCATACGAATTCCACCAACCTTAGTCCGGATATGACTGGATGAAACCAGAAATATCCGGTTGTGTTTTGGCTAACTCAATCCCAGATATTGCGACGGACTCTGTGTTTGTGTTTTCTGGACATTATCAACGGACTTTATTGTTTTGAATGTTTTTATCAGGGAACATTTAATTTTGTACCTTAGAAACACTAATAGGTTCAACATGGAGACACCAGTCTACACATTCGTATGTTCTAGGGAGAAAGTTAGAGGAACTGCGGCAAACAAACATGATATTTCTGTTTGTATACATGACATTTTATGCACTTGCATAACGAAAAAAACTTTGCTTTTCTCCAAAACCAATTTTACTGTGATTTTCTCGGTCCATTGCATACGAATTCCACCTCGCTTTGTCCGGATATGACTGGATGAAACCAGAAATATCCGGTTGTGTTTTGGCTTACTACAACCCAGATATTGTGAAAGCCTCCGTGTTTATGTTTTCCGGATATTATCAACGGAATTTATGTTTTTGCATGTTATTTATCAGGGAACATTTAATTTTGTGCTGGGAAACACTAATTGGTTCCACATGGAGACACCAGCTCTACACATTCGTATTTTCTAGGGAGAAAGCTAGAGGAACTGCGGCAAACAAACATGATATTTCTGTTTGTATAGATGACATTTTATGCACTTTCCTAAAGAAAAGACTTTGCTTTTCTCCAAAACCATTTTTCCTGTGATATTCTCGATCCATTACATATGAATTCCACCCCACTTTGTCCGGATATGAGTGGATGAAACCAGAAATATCCGGTTGTGTTTTGTCTTACTATATCCCAGATATTGCTACAGCCTCAGTGTCTGTGTTTTCTGGATATTATCGATGGATTTTATTGTTTTGAATGTTTTTATCAGGAACATTTAATTTTGTGCTGGGAAACACTAATTGGTTCCACATGGAGACACCAGTCTACACATTCGTATTTTCTAGGGAGAAAGCTAGAATAACTGCAGTAAACAAACATGATATTTCTGTTTGTATAGATGACATTTTATGCACTGGCTTAAGGAAAAGACTTTGTTTTACTCCAAAACCATTTTTACTGCGATTTTCCCGGTTCATTGCATACGAATTCCACCAACCTTAGTCCGGATATGACTGGATGAAACCAGAAATATCCGGTTGTGTTTTGGCTTACTATAACCCAGATATTGTGAAAGCTTCTGTATTTGTGTTCTCCGTACATTATGAACGGATTTTATGGTTTTGCATGTTTTTTATCAGGGAACATTTAATTTTGTACCGTAGAAATACAATTTGGTTCCACATGGAGACACCAGTAACACATTCCTATGTTCTAGGCAGAAAGCTTGAGGAACTGCAAATTGATATGATATGTCTGTTTGTATAGATGACATTTTATGCACTTGCGATGGAAAAGACTTTTTGCCTTTCTCTAAAACCATTTTTACTGTGATTTTGTTGGTCCATTGCATACGAATTCCAACCCACTTTGTCCGGATATGACTGGATGAAACCAGAAATATCCGGTTGTGTTTTGGCTTACTATAACCCAGATATTGTGAAAGCTTCTGTATTTGTGTTCTCCGGATATTATGAACGGATTTTATGGTTTTCCATGTTTTTTATCAGGGAACATTTAATTTTGTACCGTAGAAATACAATTTGGTTCCACAGGGAGACACCAGTAACACATTCCTATGTTCTAGGGAGAAAGCTTGAGGAACTGCAAATCGATATTATATGTCTGTTTGTATAGATGACATTTTATGCACTTGCGATGGAAAAGACTTTTTGCCTTTCTCTAAAACCATTTTACTGTGATTTTCTCGGTCCATTGCATACGAATTCCACCTCACTTTGTCCGGATATGACTGGATGAAACCAGAAATATCCGTTTTCTTTTTTTTTTGGCTTACTATATCCCAGATATTACTACAGACTCTGTGTTTGTGTTTTCTGGATATTATCGATGGATTATATTGTTTTGAATGTTTTTACCAGGGAACATTTAATTTTGTGCTGGGAAACACTAATTGGTTCCACATGGAGACACCAGTCTACACATTCGTATTTTCTAGGGAGAAAGCTAGAATAACTGCGGTAAACAAACATGATGTTTCTGTTTGTATAGATGACATTTTATGCACTGGCTTAAGGAAAAGACTTTGTTTTACTCCAAAACCATTTTTACTGCGAATTTCCCGGTTCATTGCATATGAATTCCACCAACCTTAGTCCGGATATGACTGGATGAAACCAGAAATATCCGGTTGTGTTTTGGCTAACTCAATCCCAGATATTGCGACGGACTCTGTGTTTGTGTTTTCTGGACATTATCAACGGACTTTATTGTTTTGAATGTTTTTATCAGGGAACATTTAATTTTGTACCTTAGAAACACTAATAGGTTCAACATGGAGACACCAGTCTACACATTCGTATGTTCTAGGGAGAAAGTTAGAGGAACTGCGGCAAACAAACATGATATTTCTGTTTGTATACATGACATTTTATGCACTTGCATAACGAAAAAAACTTTGCTTTTCTCCAAAACCAATTTTACTGTGATTTTCTCGGTCCATTGCATACGAATTCCACCTCGCTTTGTCCGGATATGCCTGGATGAAACCAGAAATATCCGGTTGTGTTTTGGCTTACTACAACCCAGATATTGTGAAAGCCTCTGTGTTTATGTTTTCCGGATATTATCAACGGAATTTATGTTTTTGCATGTTATTTATCAGGGAACATTTAATTTTGTGCTGGGAAACACTAATTGGTTCCACATGGAGACACCAGCTCTACACATTCGTATTTTCTAGGGAGAAAGCTAGAGGAACTGCGGCAAACAAACATGATATTTCTGTTTGTATAGATGACATTTTATGCACTTTCCTAAAGAAAAGACTTTGCTTTTCTCCAAAACCATTTTTCCTGTGATATTCTCGATCCATTACATATGAATTCCACCCCACTTTGTCCGGATATGACTGGATGAAACCAGAAATATCCGGTTGTGTTTTGTCTTACTATATCCCAGATATTGCTACAGCCTCAGTGTCTGTGTTTTCTGGATATTATCGATGGATTTTATTGTTTTGAATGTTTTTATCAGGGAACATTTAATTTTGTGCTGGGAAACACTAATTGGTTCCACATGGAGACACCAGTCTACACATTCGTATTTTCTAGGGAGAAAGCTAGAATAACTGCGGTAAACAAACATGATATTTCTGTTTGTATAGATGACATTTTATGCACTGGCTTAAGGAAAAGACTTTGTTTTACTCCAAAACCATTTTTACTGCGATTTTCCCGGTTCATTGCATACGAATTCCACCAACCTTTGTCCGGATATGACTGGATGAAACCAGAAATATCCGGTTGTGTTTTGGCTTACTATAACCCAGATATTGTGAAAGCTTCTGTATTTGTGTTCTCCGGATATTATGAACGGATTTTATGGTTTTGCATGTTTTTTATCAGGGAACATTTAATTTTGTACCATAGAAATACAATTTGGTTCCACATGGAGACACCAGTAACACATTCCTATGTTGTAGGGAGAAAGCTTGAGGAACTGCAAATCGATATGATATGTCTGTTTGTATAGATGACATTTTATGCACTTGCGATGGAAAAGACTTTTTGCCTTTCTCTAAAACCATTTTTAATGTGATTTTGTTGGTCCATTGCATACGAATTCCAACCCACTTTGTCCGGATATGACTGGATGAAACCAGAAATATCCGGTTGTGTTTTGGCTTACTATAACCCAGATATTGTGAAAGCTTCTGTATTTGTGTTCTCCGGATATTATGAACGGATTTTATGGTTTTGCATGTTTTTTATCAGGGAACATTTAATTTTGTACCGTAGAAACACTAATAGGTTCAACATGGAGACACCAGTATACACATTCGTATGTCTAGGGAGAAAGTTAGAGGAACTGCGGCAAACAAACATGATATTTCTGTTTGTATACATGACATTTTATGCACTTGCATAACGAAAAAAACTTTGCTTTTCTCCAAAACCATTTTTACTGTGATTTTCTCGGTCCATTGCATACGAATTCCACCTCGCTTTGTCCGGATATGACTGGATGAAACCAGAAATATCCGTTTTCTTTTTTTTTGGCTTACTATATCCCAGATATTACTACAGACTCTGTGTTTGTGTTTTCTGGATATTATCGATGGATTATATTGTTTTGAATGTTTTTATCAGGGAACATTTAATTTTGTGCTGGGAAACACTAATTGGTTCCACATGGAGACACCAGTCTACACATTCGTATTTTCTAGGGAGAAAGCTAGAATAACTGCGGTAAACAAACATGATGTTTCTGTTTGTATAGATGACATTTTATGCACTGGCTTAAGGAAAAGACTTTGTTTTACTCCAAAACCATTTTTACTGCGATTTTCCCGGTTCATTGCATACGAATTCCACCAAACTTAGTCCGGATATGACTGGATGAAACCAGAAATATCCGGCTGTGTTTTGGCTAACTCAATCCCAGATATTGTGAAAGCTTCTGTATTTGTGTTTTCCGGATATTATCAACGGATTTTATGGTTTTGCATGTTTTTTATCAGGGAACATTTAATTTTGTACCTTAGAAACACTAATTGGTTCCACACGGAGACACCAGCTCTACACATTTGTATGTTCTAGGGAGAAAGCTAGAGGAACTGCGGCAAACAAACATGATATTTCTGTTTGTATACATGACATTTTATGCACTTGCATAACGAAAAAAACTTTGCTTTTCTCCAAAACCATTTTTACTGTGATTTTCTCGGTCCATTGCATACGAATTCCACCTCGCTTTGTCCGGATATGACTGGATGAAACCAGAAATATCCGGTTGTGTTTTGGCTTACTACAACCCAGATATTGTGAAAGCCTCTGTGTTTATGTTTTCCGGATATTATCAACGGAATTTATGTTTTTGCATGTTATTTATCAGGGAACATTTAATTTTGTGCTGGGAAACACTAATTGGTTCCACATGGAGACACCAGCTCTACACATTCGTATTTTCTAGGGAGAAAGCTAGAGGAACTGTGGCAAACAAACATGATATTTCTGTTTGTATAGATGACATTTTATGCACTTTCCTAAAGAAAAGACTTTGCTTTTCTCCAAAACCATTTTTCCTGTGATATTCTCGATCCATTACATATGAATTCCACCCCACTTTGTCCGGATATGAGTGGATGAAACCAGAAATATCCGGTTGTGTTTTGTTTTACTATATCCCAGATATTGCTACAGCCTCAGTGTCTGTGTTTTCTGGATATTATCGATGGATTTTATTGTTTTGAATGTTTTTATCAGGGAACATTTAATTTTGTACCGTAGAAACACTAATTGGTTCCACATGGAGACACCAGTAACACATTCCTATGTTCTAGGGAGAAAGCTTGAGGAACTGCAAATCGATATGATATGTCTGTTTGTATAGATGACATTTTATGCACTTGCGATGGAAAAGACTTTTTGCCTTTCTCTAAAACCATTTTTACTGTGATTTTGTTGGTCCATTGCATACGAATTCCAACCCACTTTGTCCGGATATGACTGGATGAAACCAGAAATATCCGGTTGTGTTTTGGCTTACTATAACCCAGATATTGTGAAAGCTTCTGTATATGTGTTCTCCTGATATTATGAACGGATTTTATGGTTTTGCATGTTTTTTATCAGGGAACATTTAATTTTGTACCGTAGAAACACTAATAGGTTCAACATGGAGACACCAGTATACACATTCGTATGTCTAGGGAGAAAGTTAGAGGAACTGCGGCAAACAAACATGATATTTCTGTTTGTATACATGATATTTTATGCACTTGCATAACGAAAAAAACTTTGCTTTTCTCCAAAACCATTTTTACTGTGATTTTCTCGGTCCATTGCATACGAATTCCACCTCACTTTGTCCGGATATGAGTGGATGAAACCAGAAATATCCGTTTTCTTTTTTTTTGGCTTACTATATCCCAGATATTACTACAGACTCTGTGTTTGTGTTTTCTGGATATTATCGATGGATTATATTGTTTTGAATGTTTTTATCAGGGAACATTTAATTTTGTGCTGGGAAACACTAATTGGTTCCACATGGAGACACCAGCTCTACACATTCGTATTTTCTAGGGAGAAAGCTAGAGGAACTGCGGCAAACAAACATGATGTTTCTGTTTGTATAGATGACATTTTATGCACTGGCTTAAGGAAAAGACTTTGTTTTACTCCAAAACCATTTTTACTGCGATTTTCCCGGTTCATAGCATACGAATTCCACCAAACTTAGTCCGGATATGACTGGATGAAACCAGAAATATCCGGTTGTGTTTTGGCTAACTCAATCCCAGATATTGTGAAAGCTTCTGTATTTGTGTTCTCCGGATATTATGAACGGATTTTATGGTTTTGCATGTTTTTTATCAGGGAACATTTAATTTTGTACCTTAGAAACACTAATAGGTTCAACATGGAGACACCAGTATACACATTCGTATGTTCTAGGGAGAAAGCTAGAGGAACTGCGGCAAACAAACAGGATATTTCTGTTTGTATACATGACATTTTATGCACTTGCATAACGAAAAAAACTTTGCTTTTCTCCAAAACCATTTTTACTGTGATTTTCTCGGTCCATTGCATACGAATTCCACCTCGCTTTGTCCGGATATGTCTGGATGAAACCAGAAATATCCGGTTGTGTTTTGGCTTACTACAACCCAGATATTGTGAAAGCCTCTGTGTTTATGTTTTCCGGATATTATCAACGGAATTTATGTTTTTGCATGTTATTTATCAGGGAACATTTAATTTTGTGCTGGGAAACACTAATTGGTTCCACATGGAGACACCAGCTCTACACATTCGTATTTTCTAGGGAGAAAGCTAGAGGAACTGCGGCAAACAAACATGATATTTCTGTTTGTATAGATGACATTTTATGCACTTTCCTAAAGAAAAGACTTTGCTTTTCTCCAAAACCATTTTTCCTGTGATATTCTCGATCCATTACATATGAATTCCACCCCACTTTGTCCGGATATGAGTGGATGAAACCAGAAATATCCGGTTGTGTTTTGTCTTACTATATCCCAGATATTGCTACAGCCTCAGTGTCTGTGTTTTCTGGATATTATCGATGGCTTTTATTGTTTTGAATGTTTTTATCAGGGAACATTTAATTTTGTACCGTAGAAACACTAATTGGTTCCACATGGAGACACCAGTAACACATTCCTATGTTCTAGGGAGAAAGCTTGAGGAACTGCAAATCGATATGATATGTCTGTTTGTATAGATGACATTTTATGCACTTGCGATGGAAAAGACTTTTTGCCTTTCTCTAAAACCATTTTTACTGTGATTTTGTTGGTCCATTGCATACGAATTCCAACCCACTTTGTCCGGATATGACTGGATGAAACCAGAAATATCCGGTTGTGTTTTGGCTAACTCAATCCCAGATATTGTGAAAGCTTCTGTATTTGTGTTCTCCGGATATTATGAACGGATTTTATGGTTTTGCATGTTATTTATCAGGGAACATTTAATTTTGTACCGTAGAAACACTAATAGGTTCAACATGGAGACACCAGCTCTACACATTCGTATGTCTAGGGAGAAAATTAGAGGAACTGCGGCAAACAAACATGATATTTCTGTTTGTATACATGACATTTTATGCACTTGCATAACGAAAAAAACTTTGCTTTTCTCCAAAAGCATTTTTACTGTGATTTTCTCGGTCCATTGCATACGAATTCCACCTCACTTTGTCCGGATATGACTGCATGAAACCAGAAATATCCGTCTTCTTTTTTTTTGGCTTACTATATCCCAGATATTACTACAGACTCTGTGTTTGTGTTTTCTGGATATTATCGATGGATTATATTGTTTTGAATGTTTTTATCAGGGAACATTTAATTTTGTGCTGGGAAACACTAATTGGTTCCACATGGAGACACCAGTCTACACATTCGTATTTTCTAGGGAGAAAGCTAGAATAACTGCGGTAAACAAACATGATGTTTCTGTTTGTATAGATGACATTTTATGCACTGGCTTAAGGAAAAGACTTTGTTTTACTCCAAAACCATTTTTACTGCGATTTTCCCAGTTCATTGCATACGAATTCCAACCCACTTTGTCCGGATACGACTGGATGAAACCAGAAATATCCGGTTGTGTTTTGGCTAACTCAATCCCAGATATTGCAACGGACTCTGTGTTTGTGTTTTCTGGATATTATCAACGGACTTTATTGTTTTGAATGTTTTTATCAGGGAACATTTAATTTTGTACCTTAGAAACACTAATAGGTTCAACATGGAGACACCAGTGTACACATTCGTATGTTCTAGGGAGAAAGTTACATGAACTGCGGCAAACAAACATGATATTTCTGTTTGTATACATGACATTTTATGCACTTGCATAACGAAAAAAACTTTGCTTTTCTCCAAAACCATTTTTACTGTGATTTTCTCGGTCCATTGCATACGAATTCCACCTCGCTTTGTCCGGATATGACTGGATGAAACCAGAAATATCCGGTTGTGTTTTGGCTTACTACAACCCAGATATTGTGAAAGCCTCTGTGTTTATGTTTTCCGGATATTATCAACGGAATTTATGTTTTTGCATGTTATTTATCAGGGAACATTTAATTTTGTGCTGGGAAACACTAATTGGTTCCACATGGAGACACCAGTAACACATTCCTATGTTCTAGGGAGAAAGCTTTAGGAACTGCAAATCGATATGATATGTCTGTTTGTATAGATGACATTTTATGCACTTTCCTAAAGAAAAGACTTTGCTTTTCTCCAAAACCATTTTTCCTGTGATATTCTCGATCCATTACATATGAATTCCACCCCACTTTGTCCGGATATGAGTGGATGAAACCAGAAATATCCGGTTGTGTTTTGTTTTACTATATCCCAGATATTGCTACAGCCTCAGTGTCTGTGTTTTCTGGATATTATCGATGGATTTTATTGTTTTGAATGTTTTTATCAGGGAACCTTTAATTTTGTACCGTAGAAATACAATTTGGTTCCACATGGAGACACCAGGAACACATTCCTATGTTCTAGGGAGAAAGCTTTAGGAACTGCAAATCGATATGATATGTCTGTTTGTATAGATGACATTTTATGCACTTGCGATGGAAAAGACTTTTTGCCTTTCTCCAAAACCATTTTTACTGTGATTTTCTCGGTCCATTGCATACGAATTCCACCTCACTTTGTCCGGATATGACTGGATGAAACCAGAAATATCCGTTTTATTTTTTTTTTTGGCTTACTATATCCCAGATATTACTACAGACTCTGTGTTTGTGTTTTCTGGATATTATCGATGGATTATATTGTTTTGAATATTTTTATCAGGGAACATTTAATTTTGTGCTGGGAAACACTAATTGGTTCCACATGGAGACACCAGTCTACACATTCGTATTTTCTAGGGAGTAAGCTAGAATAACTGCGGTAAACAAACATGATGTTTCTGTTTGTATAGATGACATTTTATGCACTGGCTTAAGGAAAAGACTTTGTTTTACTCCAAAACCATTTTTACTGCGATTTTCCCGGTTCATTGCATACGAATTCCACCAAACTTAGTCCGGATATGACTGGATGAAACCAGAAATATCCGGTTGTGTTTTGGCTAAATCAATCCCAGATATTGGGATGGACTCTGTGTTTGTGTTTTCCGGATATTATCAACGGTTTTTATGGTTTTGCATGTTTTTTATCAGGGAACAAATTAATTTTGTACCTTAAAAACACTAATTGGTTCCACACGGAGACACCAGCTCTACACATTTGTATTTTCTAGGGAGAAAGCTAGAGGAACTGCGGCAAACAAACATGATATTTCTGTTTGTATACATGACATTTTATGCACTTGCATAACGAAAAAAACTTTGCTTTTCTCCAAAACCATTTTTACTGCGATTTTCCCGGTTCGTTGCATACGAATTCCACCTCGCTTTGTCCGGATATGACTGGATCAAACCAGAAATATCCGGTTGTGTTTTGGCTTACTACAACCCAGATATTGTGAAAGCCTCTGTGTTTATGTTTTCCGGATATTATCAACGGAATTCATCTTTTTGCATGTTATTTATCAGGGAACATTTAATTTTGTGCTGGGAAACACTAATTGGTTCCACATGGAGACACCAGCTCTACACATTCGTATTTTCTAGGGAGAAAGCTAGAGGAACTGCGGCAAACAAACATGATATTTCTGTTTGTATAGATGACATTTTATGCACTTTCCTAAAGAAAAGACTTTGCTTTTCTCCAAAACCATTTTTCCTGTGATATTCTCGATCCATTACATATGAATTCCACCCCACTTTGTCCGGATATGAGTGGATGAAACCAGAAATATCCGGTTGTGTTTTGTCTTACTATATCCCAGATATTGCTACAGCCTCAGTGTCTGTGTTTTCTGGATATTATCGATGGATTTTATTGTTTTGAATGTTTTTATCAGGGAACATTTAATTTTGTACCATAGAAACACTAATTGGTTCCACATGGAGACACCAGTAACACATTCCTATGTTCTAGGGAGAAAGCTTGAGGAACTGCAAATCGATATGATATGTCTGTTTGCATAGATGACATTTTATGCACTTGCGATGGAAAAGACTTTTTGCCTTTCTCTAAAACCATTTTTACTGTGATTTTGTTGGTCCATTGCATACGAATTCCAACCCACTTTGTCCGGATATGACTGGATGAAACCAGAAATATCCAGTTGTGTTTTGGCTTACTACAACCCAGATATTGTGAAAGCCTCTGTGTTTATGTTTTCCGGATATTATCAACGGAATTTATGTTTTTGCATGTTATTTATCAGGGAACATTTAATTTTGTGCTGGGAAACACTAATTTGTTCCACATGGAGACACCAGCTCTACACATTCGTATTTTCTAGGGAGAAAGCTAGAGGAACTGCGGCAAACAAACATGATATTTCTGTTTGTATAGATGACATTTTATGCACTTGCGATGGAAAAGACTTTTTGCCTTTCTCTAAAACCATTTTTACTGTGATTTTGTTGGTCCATTGCATACGAATTCCAACCCACTTTGTCCGGATATGACTGGATGAAACCAGAAATATCCGGTTGTGTTTTGGCTAACTCAATCCCAGATATTGTGAAAGCTTCTGTATTTGTGTTCTCCAGATATTATGAACGGATTTTATGGTTTTGCATTTTTTTTATCAGGGAACATTTAATTTTGTACCATAGAAACACTAATTGGTTCCACACGGAGACACCAGCTCTACACATTTGTATTTTCTTGGGAGAAAGCTAGAGGAACTGCGGCAAACAAACATGATATTTCTGTTTGTATAGATGATATTTTATGCACTTTCCTAACAAAAAGACTTTACTTTTCTCCAAAACCATTTTTACTGTGATTTTCTCAGTCCATTGCATACGAATTCCACCTCGCTTTGTCCGGATATGACTGGATGAAACCAGAAATATCCGTTTTATTTTTTTTGGCTTACTATATCCCAGATATTACTACAGACTCTGTGTTTGTGTTTTCTGGATATTATCTATGGATTATATTGTTTTGAATGTTTTTATCAGGGAACATTTAATTTTGTGCTGGGAAACACTAATTGGTTCCACATGGAGACACCAGTCTACACATTCGTATTTTCTAGGGAGAAAGCTAGAATAACTGCGGTAAACAAACATGATGTTTCTGTTTGTATAGATGACATTTTATGCACTGGCTTAAGGAAAAGACTTTGTTTTACTCCAAAACCATTTTTACTGCGATTTTCCTGGTTCATTGCATACGAATTCCACCAAACTTAGTCCGGATATGACTGGATGAAACCAGAAATATCCGGTTGTGTTTTGGCTAACTCAATCCCAGATATTGCGACGGACTCTGTGTTTGTGTTTTCTGGACATTATCAACGGACTTTATTGTTTTGAATGTTTTTATCAGGGAACATTTAATTTTGTACCTTAGAAACACTAATAGGTTCAACATGGTGACACCAGTATACACATTCGTATGTTCTAGGAAGAAAGCTAGAGGAACTGCGGTAAACAAACATGATGTTTCTGTTTGTATACATGACATTTTATGTACTTGCATAACGAAAAAAACTTTGCTTTTCTCCAAAACCATTTTTACTGTGATTTTCTCGGTCCATTGCATACGAATTCCACCTCGCTTTGTCCGGATATGTCTGGATGAAACCAGAAATATCCGGTTGTGTTTTGGCTTACTACAACCCAGATATTGTGAAAGCCTCTGTGTTTATGTTTTCCGGATATTATCAACGGAATTTATGTTTTTGCATGTTATTTATCAGGGAACATTTAATTTTGTGCTGGGAAACACTAATTGGTTCCACATGGAGACACCAGCTCTACACATTCGTATGTTCTAGGGAGAAAGCTAGAGGAACTGCGGCAAACAAACATGATATTTCTGTTTGTATAGATGACATTTTATGCACTTTCCTAAAGAAAAGACTTTGCTTTTCTCCAAAACCATTTTTCCTGTGATATTCTCGATCCATTACATATGAATTCCACCCCACTTTGTCCGGATATGAGTGGATGAAACCAGAAATATCCGGTTGTGTTTTTTTTTACTATATGCCAGATATTGCTACAGCCTCAGTGTCTGTGTTTTCTGGATATTATCGATGGATTTTATTGTTTTGAATGTTTTTATCAGGGAACATTTAATTTTGTACCGTAGAAACACTAATTGGTTCCACATGGAGACACCAGTAACACATTCCTATGTTCTAGGGAGAAAGCTTGAGGAACTGCAAATCGATATGATATGTCTGTTTGTATAGATGACATTTTATGCACTTGCGATGGAAAAGACTTTTTGCCTTTCTCTAAAACCATTTTTACTGTGATTTTGTTGGTCCATTGCATACGAATTCCAACCCACTTTGTCCGGATATGACTGGATGAAACCAGAAATATCCGGTTGTGTTTTGGCTAACTCAATCCCAGATATTGTGAAAGCTTCTGTATTTGTGTTCTCCGGATATATGAACGGATTTTATGGTTTTGCATGTTTTTTATCAGGGAACATTTAATTTTGTACCATAGAAACACTAATTGGTTCCACACGGAGACACCAGCTCTACACATTTGTATTTTCTAGGGAGAAAGCTAGAGGAACTGCGGCAAACAAACATGATATTTCTGTTTGTATAGATGACATTTTATGCACTTTCCTAACAAAAAGATTTTACTTTTCTCCAAAACCATTTTTACTGTGATTTTCTCGGTCCATTGCATACGAATTCCACCTCACTTTTTCCGGATATGACTGGATGAAACGAGAAATATCCGTTTTATTTTTTTTTTGGCTTACTATATCCCAGATATTACTACAGACTCTGTGTTTGTGTTTTCTGGATATTATCGATGGATTATATTGTTTTGAATGTTTTTATCAGGGAACATTTAATTTTGTGCTGGGAAACACTAATTGGTTCCACATGGAGACACCAGTCTACACATTCGTATTTTCTAGGGAGAAAGCTAGAATAACTGCAGTAAACAAACATGATGTTTCTGTTTGTATAGATGACATTTTATGCACTGGCTTAAGGAAAAGACTTTGTTTTACTCCAAAACCATTTTTACTGCGATTTTCCCGGTTCATTGCATACGAATTCCACCAAACTTAGTCCGGATATGACTGGATGAAACCAGAAATATCCGGTTGTGTTTTGGCTAAATCAATCCCAGATATTGGGATGGACTCTGTGTTTGTGTTTTCCGGATATTATTAACGGTTTTTATGGTTTTGCATGTTTTTTATCAGGGAACAAATTAATTTTGTACCTTAAAAACACTAATTGGTTCCACACGGAGACACCAGCTCTACACATTTGTATTTTCTAGGGAGAAAGCTAGAGGAACTGCGGCAAACAAACATGATATTTCTGTTTGTATACATGACATTTTATGCACTTGCATAACGAAAAAAACTTTGCTTTTCTCCAAAACCATTTTTACTGCGATTTTCCCGGTTCGTTGCATACGAATTCCACCTCGCTTTGTCCGGATATGACTGGATCAAACCAGAAATATCCGGTTGTGTTTTGGCTTACTACAACCCAGATATTGTGAAAGCCTCTGTGTTTATGTTTTCCGGATATTATCAACGGAATTCATCTTTTTGCATGTTATTTATTCGGGAACATTTAATTTTGTGCTGGGAAACACTAATTGGTTCCACATGGAGACACCAGCTCTACACATTCGTATTTTCTAGGGAGAAAGCTAGAGGAACTGCGGCAAACAAACATGATATTTCTGTTTGTATAGATGACATTTTATGCACTTTCCTAAAGAAAAGACTTTGCTTTTCTCCAAAACCATTTTTCCTGTGATATTCTCGATCCATTACATATGAATTCCACCCCACTTTGTCCGGATATGAGTGGATGAAACCAGAAATATCCGGTTGTGTTTTGTCTTACTATATCCCAGATATTGCTACAGCCTCAGTGTCTGTGTTTTCTGGATATTATCGATGGATTTTATTGTTTTGAATGTTTTTATCAGGGAACATTTAATTTTGTACCATAGAAGCACTAATTGGTTCCACATGGAGACACCAGTAACACATTCCTATGTTCTAGGGAGAAAGCTTGAGGAACTGCAAATCGATATGATATGTCTGTTTGTATAGATGACATTTTATGCACTTGCGATGGAAAAGACTTTTTGCCTTTCTCTAAAACCATTTTTACTGTGATTTTGTTGGTCCATTGCATACGAATTCCAACCCACTTTGTCCGGATATGACTGGATGAAACCAGAAATATCCGGTTGTGTTTTGGCTAACTACAACCCAGATATTGTGAAAGCCTCTGTGTTTATGTTTTCCGGATATTATCAACAGAATTTATGTTTTTGCATGTTATTTATCAGGGAACATTTAATTTTGTGCTGGGAAACACTAATTGGTTCCACATGGAGACACCAGCTCTACACATTCGTATTTTCTAGGGAGAAAGCTAGAGGAACTGCGGCAAACAAACATGATATTTCTGTTTGTATAGATGACATTTTATGCACTTGCGATGGAAAAGACTTTTTGCCTTTCTCTAAAACCATTTTTACTGTGATTTTGTTGGTCCATTGCATACGAATTCCAACCCACTTTGTCCGGATATGACTGGATGAAACCAGAAATATCCGGTTGTGTTTTGGCTAACTCAATCCCAGATATTGTGAAAGCTTCTGTATTTGTGTTCTCCAGATATTATGAACGGATTTTATGGTTTTGCATGTTTTTTATCAGGGAACATTTAATTTTCTACCATAGAAACACTAATTGGTTCCACACGGAGACACCAGCTCTACACATTTGTATTTTCTAGGGAGAAAGCTAGAGGAACTGCGGCAAACAAACATGATATTTCTGTTTGTATAGATGATATTTTATGCACTTTCCTAACAAAAAGACTTTACTTTTCTCCAAAACCATTTTTACTGTGATTTTCTCGGTCCATTGCATACGAATTCCACCTCGCTTTGTCCGGATATGACTGGATGAAACCAGAAATATCCGTTTTATTTTTTTTTGGCTTACTATATCCCAGATATTACTACAGACTCTGTGTTTGTGTTTTCTGGATATTATCTATGGATTATATTGTTTTGAATGTTTTTATCAGGGAACATTTAATTTTGTGCTGGGAAACACTAATTGGTTCCACATGGAGACACCAGTCTACACATTCGTATTTTCTAGGGAGAAAGCTAGAATAACTGCGGTAAACAAACATGATGTTTCTGTTTGTATAGATGACATTTTATGCACTGGCTTAAGGAAAAGACTTTGTTTTACTCCAAAACCATTTTTACTGCGATTTTCCCGGTTCATTGCATACGAATTCCACCAAACTTAGTCCGGATATGACTGGATGAAACCAGAAATATCCGGTTGTGTTTTGGCTAAATCAATCCCAGATATTGGGATGGACTCTGTGTTTGTGTTTTCCGGATATTATCAACGGTTTTTATGGTTTTGCATGTTTTTTATCAGGGAACAAATTAATTTTGTACCTTAAAAACACTAATTGGTTCCACACGGAGACACCAGCTCTACACATTTGTATTTTCTAGGGAGAAAGCTAGAGGAACTGCGGCAAACAAACATGATATTTCTGTTTGTATACATGACATTTTATGCACTTGCATAACGAAAAAAACTTTGCTTTTCTCCAAAACCATTTTTACTGCGATTTTCCCGGTTCGTTGCATACGAATTCCACCTCGCTTTGTCCGGATATGACTGGATCAAACCAGAAATATCCGGTTGTGTTTTGGCTTACTACAACCCAGATATTGTGAAAGCCTCTGTGTTTATGTTTTCCGGATATTATCAACGGAATTCATCTTTTTGCATGTTATTTATTCGGGAACATTTAATTTTGTGCTGGGAAACACTAATTGGTTCCACATGGAGACACCAGCTCTACACATTCGTATTTTCTAGGGAGAAAGCTAGAGGAACTGCGGCAAACAAACATGATATTTCTGTTTGTATAGATGACATTTTATGCACTTTCCTAAAGAAAAGACTTTGCTTTTCTCCAAAACCATTTTTCCTGTGATATTCTCGATCCATTACATATGAATTCCACCCCACTTTGTCCGGATATGAGTGGATGAAACCAGAAATATCCGGTTGTGTTTTGTCTTACTATATCCCAGATATTGCTACAGCCTCAGTGTCTGTGTTTTCTGGATATTATCGATGGATTTTATTGTTTTGAATGTTTTTATCAGGGAACATTTAATTTTGTACCATAGAAGCACTAATTGGTTCCACATGGAGACACCAGTAACACATTCCTATGTTCTAGGGAGAAAGCTTGAGGAACTGCAAATCGATATGATATGTCTGTTTGTATAGATGACATTTTATGCACTTGCGATGGAAAAGACTTTTTGCCTTTCTCTAAAACCATTTTTACTGTGATTTTGTTGGTCCATTGCATACGAATTCCAACCCACTTTGTCCGGATATGACTGGATGAAACCAGAAATATCCGGTTGTGTTTTGGCTAACTACAACCCAGATATTGTGAAAGCCTCTGTGTTTATGTTTTCCGGATATTATCAACGGAATTTATGTTTTTGCATGTTATTTATCAGGGAACATTTAATTTTGTGCTGGGAAACACTAATTGGTTCCACACGGAGACACCAGCTCTACACATTCGTATTTTCTAGGGAGAAAGCTAGAGGAACTGCGGCAAACAAACATGATATTTCTGTTTGTATAGATGACATTTTATGCACTTGCGATGGAAAAGACTTTTTGCCTTTCTCTAAAACCATTTTTACTGTGATTTTGTTGGTCCATTGCATACGAATTCCAACCCACTTTGTCCGGATATGACTGGATGAAACCAGAAATATCCGGTTGTGTTTTGGCTAACTCAATCCCAGATATTGTGAAAGCTTCTGTATTTGTGTTCTCCAGATATTATGAACGGATTTTATGGTTTTGCATGTTTTTTATCAGGGAACATTTAATTTTCTACCATAGAAACACTAATTGGTTCCACACGGAGACACCAGCTCTACACATTTGTATTTTCTAGGGAGAAAGCTAGAGGAACTGCGGCAAACAAACATGATATTTCTGTTTGTATAGATGATATTTTATGCACTTTCCTAACAAAAAGACTTTACTTTTCTCCAAAACCATTTTTACTGTGATTTTCTCGGTCCATTGCATACGAATTCCACCTCGCTTTGTCCGGATATGACTGGATGAAACCAGAAATATCCGTTTTATTTTTTTTTGGCTTACTATATCCCAGATATTACTACAGACTCTGTGTTTGTGTTTTCTGGATATTATCTATGGATTATATTGTTTTGAATGTTTTTATCAGGGAACATTTAATTTTGTGCTGGGAAACACTAATTGGTTCCACATGGAGACACCAGTCTACACATTCGTATTTTCTAGGGAGAAAGCTAGAATAACTGCGGTAAACAAACATGATGTTTCTGTTTGTATAGATGACATTTTATGCACTGGCTTAAGGAAAAGACTTTGTTTTACTCCAAAACCATTTTTACTGCGATTTTCCTGGTTCATTGCATACGAATTCCACCAAACTTAGTCCGGATATGACTGGATGAAACCAGAAATATCCGGTTGTGTTTTGGCTAACTCAATCCCAGATATTGCGACGGACTCTGTGTTTGTGTTTTCTGGACATTATCAACGGACTTTATTGTTTTGAATGTTTTTATCAGGGAACATTTAATTTTGTACCTTAGAAACACTAATAGGTTCAACATGGAGACACCAGTATACACATTCGTATGTTCTAGGAAGAAAGCTAGAGGAACTGCGGCAAACAAACATGATATTTCTGTTTGTATACATGACATTTTATGCACTTGCATAACGAAAAAAACTTTGCTTTTCTCCAAAACCATTTTTACTGTGATTTTCTCGGTCCATTGCATACGAATTCCACCTCGCTTTGTCCGGATATGACTGGATGAAACCAGAAATATCCGGTTGTGTTTTGGCTTACTACAACCCAGATATTGTGAAAGCCTCTGTGTTTATGTTTTCCGGATATTATCAACGGAATTTATGTTTTTGCATGTTATTTATCAAGGAACATTTATTTTTGTGCTGGGAAACACTAATTGGTTCCACATGGAGACACCAGCTCTACACATTCGTATTTTCTAGGGAGAAAGCTAGAGGAACTGCGGCAAACAAACATGATATTTCTGTTTGTATAGATGACATTTTATGCACTTTCCTAAAGAAAAGACTTTGCTTTTCTCCAAAACCATTTTTCCTGTGATATTCTCGATCCATTACATATGAATTCCACCCCACTTTGTCCGGATATGAGTGGATGAAACCAGAAATATCCGGTTGTGTTTTTTTTTACTATATCCCAGATATTGCTACAGCCTCAGTGTCTGTGTTTTCTGGATATTATCGATGGATTTTATTGTTTTGAATGTTTTTATCAGGGAACATTTAATTTTGTACCGTAGAAACACTAATTGGTTCCACATGGAGACACCAGTAACACATTCCTATGTTCTAGGGAGAAAGCTTGAGGAACTGCAAATCGATATGATATGTCTGTTTGTATAGATGATATTTTATGCACTTGCGATGGAAAAGACTTTTTGCCTTTCTCTAAAACCATTTTTACTGTGATTTTGTTGGTCCATTGCATACGAATTCCAACCCACTTTGTCCGGATATGACTGGATGAAACCAGAAATATCCAGTTGTGTTTTGGCTAACTCAATCCCAGATATTGTGAAAGCTTCTGTATTTGTGTTCTCCGGATATTATGAACGGATTTTATGGTTTTGCATGTTTTTTATCAGGGAACATTTAATTTTGTACCATAGAAACACTAATTGGTTCCACACGGAGACACCAGCTCTACACATTTGTATTTTCTAGGGAGAAAGCTAGAGGAACTGCGGCAAACAAACATGATATTTCTGTTTGTATAGATGACATTTTATGCACTTTCCTAACAAAAAGACTTTACTTTTCTCCAAAACCATTTTTACTGTGATTTTCTCGGTCCATTGCATACGAATTCCACCTCACTTTGTCCGGATATGACTGGATGAAACCAGAAATATCCGTTTTCTTTTTTTTTGGCTTACTATATCCCAGATATTACTACAGACTCTGTGTTTGTGTTTTCTGGATATTATCGATGGATTATATTGTTTTGAATGTTTTTATCAGGGAACATTTAATTTTGTGCTGGGAAACACTAATTGGTTCCACATGGAGACACCAGTCTACACATTCGTATTTTCTAGGGAGAAAGCTAGAGGAACTGCGGCAAACAAACATGATGTTTCTGTTTGTATAGATGACATTTTATGCACTGGCTTAAGGAAAAGACTTTGTTTTACTCCAAAACCATTTTTACTGCGATTTTCCCGGTTCATTGCATACGAATTCCACCAAACTTAGTCCGGATATGACTGGATGAAACCAGAAATATCCGGTTGTGTTTTGGCTAACTCAATCCCAGATATTGCGACGGACTCTGTGTTTGTGTTTTCTGGACATTATCAACGGACTTTATTGTTTTGAATGTTTTTATCAGGGAACATTTAATTTTGTACCTTAGAAACCCTAATAGGTTCAACATGGAGACACCAGTCTACACATTCGTATGTTCTAGGGAGAAAGTTAGAGGAACTGCGGCAAACAAACATGATATTTCTGTTTGTATACATGACATTTTATGCACTTGCATAACGAAAAAAACTTTGCTTTTCTCCAAAACCATTTTTACTGTGATTTTCTCGGTCCATTGCATACGAATTCCACCTCGCTTTGTCCGGATATGACTGGATGAAACCAGAAATATCCGGTTGTGTTTTGGCTTACTACAACCCAGATATTGTGAAAGCCTCTGTGTTTATGTTTTCCGGATATTATCAACGGAATTTATGTTTTTGCATGTTATTTATCAGGGAACATTTAATTTTGTGCTGGGAAACACTAATTGGTTCCACATGGAGACACCAGCTCTACACATTCGTATTTTCTAGGGAGAAAGCTAGAGGAACTGCGGCAAACAAACATGATATTTCTGTTTGTATAGATGACATTTTATGCACTTTCCTAAAGAAAAGACTTTGCTTTTCTCCAAAACCATTTTTCCTGTGATATTCTCGATCCATTACATATGAATTCCACCCCACTTTTTCCGGATATGAGTGGATGAAACCAGAAATATCCGGTTGTGTTTTGTCTTACTATATCCCAGATATTGCTACAGCCTCAGTGTCTGTGTTTTCTGGATATTATGGATGGATTTTATTGTTTTGAATGTTTTTATCAGGGAACATTGAATTTTGTACCGTAGAAACACTAATTGGTTCCACATGGAGACACCAGTAACACATTCCTATGTTCTAGGGAGAAAGCTTGAGGAACTGCAAATCGATATGATATGTCTGTTTGTATAGATGACATTTTATGCACTTGCGATGGAAAAGACTTTTTGCCTTTCTCTAAAACCATTTTTACTGTGATTTTGTTGGTCCATTGCATACAAATTCCAACCCACTTTGTCCGGATATGACTGGATGAATCCAGAAATATCCAGTTGTGTTTTGGCTAAATCAATCCCAGATATTGTGAAAGCTTCTGTATTTGTGTTCTCTGGATATTATGAACGGATTTCATGGTTTTGCATGTTTTTTATCAGGGAACATTTAATTTTGTACCATAGAAATACTAATTGGTTCCACACGGAGACACCAGCTCTACACATTTGTATTTTCTAGGGAGAAAGCTAGAGGAACTGCGGCAAACAAACATGATATTTCTGTTTGTATAGATGACATTTTATGCACTTTCCTAACAAAAAGATTTAACTTTTCTCCAAAACCATTTTTACTGTGATTTTCTCGGTCCATTGCATACGAATTCCACCTCGCTTTGTCTGGATATGACTGGATGAAACCAGAAATATCCGGTTGTGTTTTGGTTTACTACAACCCAGATATTGTGAAACCCTCTGTGTTTATGTTTTCCGGATATTATCAACGGAATTTATGTTTTTGCATGTTATTTATCAGGGAACATTTAATTTTGTGCTGGGAAACACTAATTGGTTCCACATGGAGACACCAGCTCTACACATTCGTATTTTCTAGGGAGAAAGCTAGACGAACTGCGGCAAACAAACATGATATTTCTGTTTGTATAGATGACATTTTATGCACTTTCCTAAAGAAAAGACTTTGCTTTTCTCCAAAACCATTTTTCCTGTGATATTCTCGATCCATTACATATGAATTCCACCCCACTTTGTCCGGATATGACTGGATGAAACCAGAAATATCCGGTTGTGTTTTGTCTTACTATATCCCAGATATTGCTACAGCCTCAGTGTCTGTGTTTTCTGGATATTATCGATGGATTTTATTGTTTTGAATGTTTTTATCAGGGAACATTTAATTTTGTACCGTAGAAACACTAATTGGTTCCACATGGAGACACCAGTAACACATTCCTATGTTCTAGGGTGAAAGCTTGAGGAACTGCAAATCGATATGATATGTCTGTTTGTATAGATGACATTTTATGCACTGGCTTTAGGAAAAGACTTTGTTTTACTCCAAAACAATTTTTAATGCGATTTTCCCGGTTCATTGCATACGAATTCCACCAAACTTAGTCCGGATATGACTGGATGAAACCAGAAATATCCGGTTGTGTTTTGGCTAACTCAATCCCAGATATTGTGAAAGCTTCTGTATTTGTGTTCTCCGGATATTATGAACGGATTTTATGGTTTTGCATGTTTTTTATCAGGGAACATTTAATTTTGTACCGTAGAAACACTAATTGGTTCCACACGGAGACACCAGCTCTACACATTTGTATTTTCTAGGGAGAAAGCTAGAGGAACTGCGGCAAACAAACATGATATTTCTGTTTGTATAGATGATATTTTATGCACTTTCCTAACAAAAAGACTTTACTTTTCTCCAAAACCATTTTTACTGTGATTTTCTCGGTCCATTGCATACGAATTCCACCTCGCTTTGTCCGGATATGACTGGATGAAACCAGAAATATCCGTTTTATTTTTTTTTGGCTTACTATATCCCAGATATTACTACAGACTCTGTGTTTGTGTTTTCTGGATATTATCTATGGATTATATTGTTTTGAATGTTTTTATCAGGGAACATTTAATTTTGTGCTGGGAAACACTAATTGGTTCCACATGGAGACACCAGTCTACACATTCGTATTTTCTAGGGAGAAAGCTAGAATAACTGCGGTAAACAAACATGATGTTTCTGTTTGTATAGATGACATTTTATGCACTGGCTTAAGGAAAAGACTTTGTTTTACTCCAAAACCATTTTTACTGCGATTTTCCCGGTTCATTGCATACGAATTCCACCAAACTTAGTCCGGATATGACTGGATGAAACCAGAAATATCCGGTTGTGTTTTGGCTAACTCAATCCCAGATATTGTGAAAGCTTCTGTATTTGTGTTCTCCGGATATTATGAACGGATTTTATGGTTTTGCATGTTTTTTATCAGGGAACATTTAATTTTGTACCGTAGAAACACTAATTGGTTCCACACGGAGACACCAGCTCTACACATTTGTATTTTCTAGGGAGAAAGCTAGAGGAACTGCGGCAAACAAACATGATATTTCTGTTTGTATAGATGATATTTTATGCACTTTCCTAACAAAAAGACTTTACTTTTCTCCAAAACCATTTTTACTGTGATTTTCTCGGTCCATTGCATACGAATTCCACCTCGCTTTGTCCGGATATGACTGGATGAAACCAGAAATATCCGTTTTATTTTTTTTTGGCTTACTATATCCCAGATATTACTACAGACTCTGTGTTTGTGTTTTCTGGATATTATCTATGGATTATATTGTTTTGAATGTTTTTATCAGGGAACATTTAATTTTGTGCTGGGAAACACTAATTGGTTCCACATGGAGACACCAGTCTACACATTCGTATTTTCTAGGGAGAAAGCTAGAATAACTGCGGTAAACAAACATGATGTTTCTGTTTGTATAGATGACATTTTATGCACTGGCTTAAGGAAAAGACTTTGTTTTACTCCAAAACCATTTTTACTGCGATTTTCCCGGTTCATTGCATACGAATTCCACCAAACTTAGTCCGGATATGACTGGATGAAACCAGAAATATCCGGTTGTGTTTTGGCTAAATCAATCCCAGATATTGGGATGGACTCTGTGTTTGTGTTTTCCGGATATTATCAACGGTTTTTATGGTTTTGCATGTTTTTTATCAGGGAACAAATTAATTTTGTACCTTAAAAACACTAATTGGTTCCACACGGAGACACCAGCTCTACACATTTGTATTTTCTAGGGAGAAAGCTAGAGAAACTGCGGCAAACAAACATGATATTTCTGTTTGTATAAATGACATTTTATGCACTTGCATAACGAAAAAAACTTTGCTTTTCTCCAAAACCATTTTTACTGCGATTTTCCCGGTTCGTTGCATACGAATTCCACCTCGCTTTGTCCGGATATGACTGGATCAAACCAGAAATATCCGGTTGTGTTTTGGCTTACTACAACCCAGATATTGTGAAAGCCTCTGTGTTTATGTTTTCCGGATATTATCAACGGAATTCATCTTTTTGCATGTTATTTATTCGGGAACATTTAATTTTGTGCTGGGAAACACTAATTGGTTCCACATGGAGACACCAGCTCTACACATTCGTATTTTCTAGGGAGAAAGCTAGAGGAACTGCGGCAAACAAACATGATATTTCTGTTTGTATAGATGACATTTTATGCACTTTCCTAAAGAAAAGACTTTGCTTTTCTCCAAAACCATTTTTCCTGTGATATTCTCGATCCATTACATATGAATTCCACCCCACTTTGTCCGGATATGAGTGGATGAAACCAGAAATATCCGGTTGTGTTTTGTCTTACTATATCCCAGATATTGCTACAGCCTCAGTGTCTGTGTTTTCTGGATATTATCGATGGATTTTATTGTTTTGAATGTTTTTATCAGGGAACATTTAATTTTGTACCATAGAAGCACTAATTGGTTCCACATGGAGACACCAGTAACACATTCCTATGTTCTAGGGAGAAAGCTTGAGGAACTGCAAATCGATATGATATGTCTGTTTGTATAGATGACATTTTATGCACTTGCGATGGAAAAGACTTTTTGCCTTTCTCTAAAACCATTTTTACTGTGATTTTGTTGGTCCATTGCATACGAATTCCAACCCACTTTGTCCGGATATGACTGGATGAAACCAGAAATATCCGGTTGTGTTTTGGCTAACTACAACCCAGATATTGTGAAAGCCTCTGTGTTTATGTTTTCCGGATATTATCAACGGAATTTATGTTTTTGCATGTTATTTATCAGGGAACATTTAATTTTGTGCTGGGAAACACTAATTGGTTCCACATGGAGACACCAGCTCTACACATTCGTATTTTCTAGGGAGAAAGCTAGAGGAACTGCGGCAAACAAACATGATATTTCTGTTTGTATAGATGACATTTTATGCACTTGCGATGGAAAAGACTTTTTGCCTTTCTCTAAAACCATTTTTACTGTGATTTTGTTGGTCCATTGCATACGAATTCCAACCCACTTTGTCCGGATATGACTGGATGAAACCAGAAATATCCGGTTGTGTTTTGGCTAACTCAATCCCAGATATTGTGAAAGCTTCTGTATTTGTGTTCTCCAGATATTATGAACGGATTTTATGGTTTTGCATGTTTTTTATCAGGGAACATTTAATTTTCTACCATAGAAACACTAATTGGTTCCACACGGAGACACCAGCTCTACACATTTGTATTTTCTAGGGAGAAAGCTAGAGGAACTGCGGCAAACAAACATGATATTTCTGTTTGTATAGATGATATTTTATGCACTTTCCTAACAAAAAGACTTTACTTTTCTCCAAAACCATTTTTACTGTGATTTTCTCGGTCCATTGCATACGAATTCCACCTCGCTTTGTCCGGATATGACTGGATGAAACCAGAAATATCCGTTTTATTTTTTTTTGGCTTACTATATCCCAGATATTACTACAGACTCTGTGTTTGTGTTTTCTGGATATTATCTATGGATTATATTGTTTTGAATGTTTTTATCAGGGAACATTTAATTTTGTGCTGGGAAACACTAATTGGTTCCACATGGAGACACCAGTCTACACATTCGTATTTTCTAGGGAGAAAGCTAGAATAACTGCGGTAAACAAACATGATGTTTCTGTTTGTATAGATGACATTTTATGCACTGGCTTAAGGAAAAGACTTTGTTTTACTCCAAAACCATTTTTACTGCGATTTTCCCGGTTCATTGCATACGAATTCCACCAAACTTAGTCCGGATATGACTGGATGAAACCAGAAATATCCGGTTGTGTTTTGGCTAACTCAATCCCAGATATTGCGACGGACTCTGTGTTTGTGTTTTCTGGACATTATCAACGGACTTTATTGTTTTGAATGTTTTTATCAGGGAACATTTAATTTTGTACCTTAGAAACACTAATAGGTTCAACATGGAGACACCAGTCTACACATTCGTATGTTCTAGGGAGAAAGTTAGAGGAACTGCGGCAAACAAACATGATATTTCTGTTTGTATACATGACATTTTATGCACTTGCATAACGAAAAAAACTTTGCTTTTCTCCAAAACCATTTTTACTGTGATTTTCTCGGTCCATTGCATACGAATTCCACCTCGCTTTGTCCGGATATGACTGGATGAAACCAGAAATATCCGGTTGTGTTTTGGCTTACTACAACCCAGATATTGTGAAAGCCTCTGTGTTTATGTTTTCCGGATATTATCAACGGAATTTATGTTTTTGCATGTTATTTATCAAGGAACATTTATTTTTGTGCTGGGAAACACTAATTGGTTCCACATGGAGACACCAGCTCTACACATTCGTATTTTCTAGGGAGAAAGCTAGAGGAACTGCGGCAAACAAACATGATATTTCTGTTTGTATAGATGACATTTTATGCACTTTCCTAAAGAAAAGACTTTGCTTTTCTCCAAAACCATTTTTCCTGTGATATTCTCGATCCATTACATATGAATTCCACCCCACTTTGTCCGGATATGACTGGATGAAACCAGAAATATCCGGTTGTGTTTTGTCTTACTATATCCCAGATATTGCTACAGCCTCAGTGTCTGTGTTTTCTGGATATTATCGATGGATTTTATTGTTTTGAATGTTTTTATCAGGGAACATTTAATTTTGTACCGTAGAAACACTAATTGGTTCCACATGGAGACACCAGTAACACATTCCTATGTTCTAGGGAGAAAGCTTGAGGAACTGCAAATCGATATGATATGTCTGTTTGTATAGATGATATTTTATGCACTTGCGATGGAAAAGACTTTTTGCCTTTCTCTAAAACCATTTTTACTGTGATTTTGTTGGTCCATTGCATACGAATTCCAACCCACTTTGTCCGGATATGACTGGATGAAACCAGAAATATCCAGTTGTGTTTTGGCTAACTCAATCCCAGATATTGTGAAAGCTTCTGTATTTGTGTTCTCCGGATATTATGAACGGATTTTATGGTTTTGCATGTTTTTTATCAGGGAACATTTAATTTTGTACCATAGAAACACTAATTGGTTCCACACGGAGACACCAGCTCTACACATTTGTATTTTCTAGGGAGAAAGCTAGAGGAACTGCGGCAAACAAACATGATATTTCTGTTTGTATAGATGACATTTTATGCACTTTCCTAACAAAAAGACTTTACTTTTCTCCAAAACCATTTTTACTGTGATTTTCTCGGTCCATTGCATACGAATTCCACCTCACTTTGTCCGGATATGACTGGATGAAACCAGAAATATCCGTTTTCTTTTTTTTTGGCTTACTATATCCCAGATATTACTACAGACTCTGTGTTTGTGTTTTCTGGATATTATCGATGGATTATATTGTTTTGAATGTTTTTATCAGGGAACATTTAATTTTGTGCTGGGAAACACTAATTGGTTCCACATGGAGACACCAGTCTACACATTCGTATTTTCTAGGGAGAAAGCTAGAGGAACTGCGGCAAACAAACATGATGTTTCTGTTTGTATAGATGACATTTTATGCACTGGCTTAAGGAAAAGACTTTGTTTTACTCCAAAACCATTTTTACTGCGATTTTCCCGGTTCATTGCATACGAATTCCACCAAACTTAGTCCGGATATGACTGGATGAAACCAGAAATATCCGGTTGTGTTTTGGCTAACTCAATCCCAGATATTGCGACGGACTCTGTGTTTGTGTTTTCTGGACATTATCAACGGACTTTATTGTTTTGAATGTTTTTATCAGGGAACATTTAATTTTGTACCTTAGAAACCCTAATAGGTTCAACATGGAGACACCAGTCTACACATTCGTATGTTCTAGGGAGAAAGTTAGAGGAACTGCGGCAAACAAACATGATATTTCTGTTTGTATACATGACATTTCATGCACTTGCATAACGAAAAAAACTTTGCTTTTCTCCAAAACCATTTTTACTGTGATTTTCTCGGTCTATTGCATACGAATTCCACCTCGCTTTGTCCGGATATGACTGGATGAAACCAGAAATATCCGGTTGTGTTTTGGCTTACTACAACCCAGATATTGTGAAAGCCTCTGTGTTTATGTTTTCCGGATATTATCAACGGAATTTATGTTTTTGCATGTTATTTATCAGGGAACATTTAATTTTGTGCTGGGAAACACTAATTGGTTCCACATGGAGACACCAGCTCTACACATTCGTATTTTCTAGGGAGAAAGCTAGAGGAACTGCGGCAAACAAACATGATATTTCTGTTTGTATAGATGACATTTTATGCACTTTCCTAAAGAAAAGACTTTGCTTTTCTCCAAAACCATTTTTCCTGTGATATTCTCGATCCATTACATATGAATTCCACCCCACTTTTTCCGGATATGAGTGGATGAAACCAGAAATATCCGGTTGTGTTTTGTCTTACTATATCCCAGATATTGCTACAGCCTCAGTGTCTGTGTTTTCTGGATATTATGGATGGATTTTATTGTTTTGAATGTTTTTATCAGGGAACATTGAATTTTGTACCGTAGAAACACTAATTGGTTCCACATGGAGACACCAGTAACACATTCCTATGTTCTAGGGAGAAAGCTTGAGGAACTGCAAATCGATATGATATGTCTGTTTGTATAGATGACATTTTATGCACTTGCAATGGAAAAGACTTTTTGCCTTCCTCTAAAACCATTTTTACTGTGATTTTGTTGGTCCATTGCATACAAATTCCAACCCACTTTGTCCGGATATGACTGGATGAATCCAGAAATATCCAGTTGTGTTTTGGCTAAATCAATCCCAGATATTGTGAAAGCTTCTGTATTTGTGTTCTCTGGATATTATGAACGGATTTCATGGTTTTGCATGTTTTTTATCAGGGAACATTTAATTTTGTACCATAGAAATACTAATTGGTTCCACACGGAGACACCAGCTCTACACATTTGTATTTTCTAGGGAGAAAGCTAGAGGAACTGCGGCAAACAAACATGATATTTCTGTTTGTATAGATGACATTTTATGCACTTTCCTAACAAAAAGATTTAACTTTTCTCCAAAACCATTTTTACTGTGATTTTCTCGGTCCATTGCATACGAATTCCACCTCGCTTTGTCTGGATATGACTGGATGAAACCAGAAATATCCGGTTGTGTTTTGGTTTACTACAACCCAGATATTGTGAAACCCTCTGTGTTTATGTTTTCCGGATATTATCAACGGAATTTATGTTTTTGCATGTTATTTATCAGGGAACATTTAATTTTGTGCTGGGAAACACTAATTGGTTCCACATGGAGACACCAGCTCTACACATTCGTATTTTCTAGGGAGAAAGCTAGACGAACTGCGGCAAACAAACATGATATTTCTGTTTGTATAGATGACATTTTATGCACTTTCCTAAAGAAAAGACTTTGCTTTTCTCCAAAACCATTTTTCCTGTGATATTCTCGATCCATTACATATGAATTCCACCCCACTTTGTCCGGATATGACTGGATGAAACCAGAAATATCCGGTTGTGTTTTGTCTTACTATATCCCAGATATTGCTACAGCCTCAGTGTCTGTGTTTTCTGGATATTATCGATGGATTTTATTGTTTTGAATGTTTTTATCAGGGAACATTTAATTTTGTACCATAGAAACACTAATTGGTTCCACATGGAGACACCAGTAACACATTCCTATGTTCTAGGGTGAAAGCTTGAGGAACTGCAAATCGATATGATATGTCTGTTTGTATAGATGACATTTTATGCACTGGCTTTAGGAAAAGACTTTGTTTTACTCCAAAACAATTTTTAATGCGATTTTCCCGGTTCATTGCATACGAATTCCACCAAACTTAGTCCGGATATGACTGGATGAAACCAGAAATATCCGGTTGTGTTTTGGCTAACTCAATCCCAGATATTGTGAAAGCTTCTGTATTTGTGTTCTCCGGATATTATGAACGGATTTTATGGTTTTGCATGTTTTTTATCAGGGAACATTTAATTTTGTACCGTAGAAACACTAATTGGTTCCACACGGAGACACCAGCTCTACACATTTGTATTTTCTAGGGAGAAAGCTAGAGGAACTGCGGCAAACAAACATGATATTTCTGTTTGTATAGATGACATTTTATGCACTTTCCTAACAAAAAGACTTTACTTTTCTCCAAAACCATTTTTACTGTGATTTTCTCGGTCCATTGCATACGAATTCCACCTCACTTTGTCCGGATATGACTGGATGAAACCAGAAATATCCGTTTTCTTTTTTTTTGGCTTACTATATCCCAGATATTACTACAGACTCTGTGTTTGTGTTTTCTGGATATTATCGATGGATTATATTGTTTTGAATGTTTTTATCAGGGAACATTTAATTTTGTGCTGGGAAACACTAATTGGTTCCACATGGAGACACCAGTCTACACATTCGTATTTTCTAGGGAGAAAGCTAGAGGAACTGCGGCAAACAAACATGATGTTTCTGTTTGTATAGATGACATTTTATGCACTGGCTTAAGGAAAAGACTTTGTTTTACTCCAAAACCATTTTTACTGCGATTTTCCCGGTTCATTGCATACGAATTCCACCAAACTTAGTCCGGATATGACTGGATGAAACCAGAAATATCCGGTTGTGTTTTGGCTAACTCAATCCCAGATATTGCGACGGACTCTGTGTTTGTGTTTTCTGGACATTATCAACGGACTTTATTGTTTTGAATGTTTTTATCAGGGAACATTTAATTTTGTACCTTAGAAACACTAATAGGTTCAACATGGAGACACCAGTCTACACATTCGTATGTTCTAGGGAGAAAGTTAGAGGAACTGCGGCAAACAAACATGATATTTCTGTTTGTATACATGACATTTTATGCACTTGCATAACGAAAAAAACTTTGCTTTTCTCCAAAACCATTTTTACTGTGATTTTCTCGGTCCATTGCATACGAATTCCACCTCGCTTTGTCCGGATATGACTGGATGAAACCAGAAATATCCAGTTGTGTTTTGGCTTACTACAACCCAGATATTGTGAAAGCCTCTGTGTTTATGTTTTCCGGATATTATCAACGGAATTTATGTTTTTGCATGTTATTTATCAGGGAACATTTAATTTTGTGCTGGGAAACACTAATTGGTTCCACATGGAGACACCAGCTCTACACATTCGTATTTTCTAGGGAGAAAGCTAGAGGAACTGCGGCAAACAAACATGATATTTCTGTTTGTATAGATGACATTTTATGCACTTTCCTAAAGAAAAGACTTTGCTTTTCTCCAAAACCATTTTTCCTGTGATATTCTCGATCCATTACATATGAATTCCACCCCACTTTGTCCGGATATGACTGGATGAAACCAGAAATATCCGGTTGTGTTTTGTCTTACTATATCCCAGATATTGCTACAGCCTCAGTGTCTGTGTTTTCTGGATATTATGGATGGATTTTATTGTTTTGAATGTTTTTATCAGGGAACATTGAATTTTGTACCGTAGAAACACTAATTGGTTCCACATGGAGACACCAGTAACACATTCCTATGTTCTAGGGAGAAAGCTTGAGGAACTGCAAATCGATATGATATGTCTGTTTGTATAGATGACATTTTATGCACTTGCGATGGAAAAGACTTTTTGCCTTTCTCTAAAACCATTTTTACTGTGATTTTGTTGGTCCATTGCATACAAATTCCAACCCACTTTGTCCGGATATGACTGGATGAAACCAGAAATATCCAGTTGTGTTTTGGCTAAATCAATCCCAGATATTGTGAAAGCTTCTGTATTTGTGTTCTCTGGATATTATGAACGGATTTCATGGTTTTGCATGTTTTTTATCAGGGAACATTTAATTTTGTACCATAGAAATACTAATTGGTTCCACACGGAGACACCAGCTCTACACATTTGTATTTTCTAGGGAGAAAGCTAGAGGAACTGCGGCAAACAAACATGATATTTCTGTTTGTATAGATGACATTTTATGCACTTTCCTAACAAAAAGATTTAACTTTTCTCCAAAACCATTTTTACTGTGATTTTCTCGGTCCATTGCATACGAATTCCACCTCGCTTTGTCTGGATATGACTGGATGAAACCAGAAATATCCGGTTGTGTTTTGGTTTACTACAACCCAGATATTGTGAAAGCCTCTGTGTTTATGTTTTCCGGATATTATCAACGGAATTTATGTTTTTGCATGTTATTTATCAGGGAACATTTAATTTTGTGCTGGGAAACACTAATTGGTTCCACATGGAGACACCAGCTCTACACATTCATATTTTCTAGGGAGAAAGCTAGAGGAACTGCGGCAAACAAACATGATATTTCTGTTTGTATAGATGACATTTTATGCACTTTCCTAAAGAAAAGACTTTGCTTTTCTCCAAAACCATTTTTCCTGTGATATTCTCCATCCATTACATATGAATTCCACCCCACTTTGTCCGGATATGAGTGGATGAAACCAGAAATATCTGGTTGTGTTTTGTCTTACTATATCCCAGATATTGCTACAGCCTCAGTGTCTGTGTTTTCTGGATATTATCGATGGATTTTATTGTTTTGAATGTTTTTATCAGGGAACATTTAATTTTGTACCTTAGAAACACTAATTGGTTCCACATGGAGACACCAGTAACACATTCCTATGTTCTAGGGAGAAAGCTTGAGGAACTGCAAATCGATATGAAATGTCTGTTTGTATAGATGACATTTTATGCACTTGCGATTGAAAAGACTTTTTGCCTTTCTCTAAAACCATTTTTACTGTGATTTTGTTGGTCCATTGCATACGAATTCCAACCCACTTTGTCCGGATATGACTGGATGAAACCAGAAATATCCGGTTGTGTTTTGGCTAACTCAATCCCAGATATTGTGAAAGCTTCTGTATTTGTGTTCTCAGGATATTATGAACGGATTTTATGGTTTGCATGTTTTTTATCAGGGAACATTTAATTTTGTACCGTAGAAACACTAATTGGTTCCACACGGAGACACCAGCTCTACACATTTGTATTTTCTAGGGAGAAAGCTAGAGGAACTGCGGCAAACAAACATGATATTTCTGTTTGTATAGATGACATTTTATGCACTTTCCTAACAAAAAGACTTTACTTTTCTCCAAAACCATTTTTACTGTGATTTTCTCGGTCCATTGCATACGAATTCCACCTCACTTTGTCCGGATATGACTGGATGAAACCAGAAATATCCGTTTTCTTTTTTTTTGGCTTACTATATCCCAGATATTACTACAGACTCTGTGTTTGTGTTTTCTGGATATTATCGATGGATTATATTGTTTTGAATGTTTTTATCAGGGAACATTTAATTTTGTGCTGGGAAACACTAATTGGTTCCACATGGAGACACCAGTCTACACATTCGTATTTTCTAGGGAGAAAGCTAGAGGAACTGCGGCAAACAAACATGATGTTTCTGTTTGTATAGATGACATTTTATGCACTGGCTTAAGGAAAAGACTTTGTTTTACTCCAAAACCATTTTTACTGCGATTTTCCCGGTTCATTGCATACGAATTCCACCAAACTTAGTCCGGATATGACTGGATGAAACCAGAAATATCCGGTTGTGTTTTGGCTAACTCAATCCCAGATATTGCGACGGACTCTGTGTTTGTGTTTTCTGGACATTATCAACGGACTTTATTGTTTTGAATGTTTTTATCAGGGAACATTTAATTTTGTACCTTAGAAACCCTAATAGGTTCAACATGGAGACACCAGTCTACACATTCGTATGTTCTAGGGAGAAAGTTAGAGGAACTGCGGCAAACAAACATGATATTTCTGTTTGTATACATGACATTTTATGCACTTGCATAACGAAAAAAACTTTGCTTTTCTCCAAAACCATTTTTACTGTGATTTTCTCGGTCCATTGCATACGAATTCCACCTCGCTTTGTCCGGATATGACTGGATGAAACCAGAAATATCCAGTTGTGTTTTGGCTTACTACAACCCAGATATTGTGAAAGCCTCTGTGTTTATGTTTTCCGGATATTATCAACGGAATTTATGTTTTTGCATGTTATTTATAAGGGAACATTTAATTTTGTGCTGGGAAACACTAATTGGTTCCACATGGAGACACCAGCTCTACACATTCGTATTTTCTAGGGAGAAAGCTAGAGGAACTGCGGCAAACAAACATGATATTTCTGTTTGTATAGATGACATTTTATGCACTTTCCTAAAGAAAAGACTTTGCTTTTCTCCAAAACCATTTTTCCTGTGATATTCTCGATCCATTACATATGAATTCCACCCCACTTTGTCCGGATATGACTGGATGAAACCAGAAATATCCGGTTGTGTTTTGTCTTACTATATCCCAGATATTGCTACAGCCTCAGTGTCTGTGTTTTCTGGATATTATGGATGGATTTTATTGTTTTGAATGTTTTTATCAGGGAACATTGAATTTTGTACCGTAGAAACACTAATTGGTTCCACATGGAGACACCAGTAACACATTCCTATGTTCTAGGGAGAAAGCTTGAGGAACTGCAAATCGATATGATATGTCTGTTTGTATAGATGACATTTTATGCACTTGCGATGGAAAAGACTTTTTGCCTTTCTCTAAAACCATTTTTACTGTGATTTTGTTGGTCCATTGCATACAAATTCCAACCCACTTTGTCCGGATATGACTGGATGAAACCAGAAATATCCAGTTGTGTTTTGGCTAAATCAATCCCAGATATTGTGAAAGCTTCTGTATTTGTGTTCTCTGGATATTATGAACGGATTTCATGGTTTTGCATGTTTTTTATCAGGGAACATTTAATTTTGTACCATAGAAATACTAATTGGTTCCACACGGAGACACCAGCTCTACACATTTGTATTTTCTAGGGAGAAAGCTAGAGGAACTGCGGCAAACAAACATGATATTTCTGTTTGTATAGATGACATTTTATGCACTTTCCTAACAAAAAGATTTAACTTTTCTCCAAAACCATTTTTACTGTGATTTTCTCGGTCCATTGCATACGAATTCCACCTCGCTTTGTCTGGATATGACTGGATGAAACCAGAAATATCCGGTTGTGTTTTGGTTTACTACAACCCAGATATTGTGAAACCCTCTGTGTTTATGTTTTCCGGATATTATCAACGGAATTTATGTTTTTGCATGTTATTTATCAGGGAACATTTAATTTTGTGCTGGGAAACACTAATTGGTTCCACATGGAGACACCAGCTCTACACATTCGTATTTTCTAGGGAGAAAGCTAGAGGAACTGCGGCAAACAAACATGATATTTCTGTTTGTATAGATGACATTTTATGCACTTTCCTAAAGAAAAGACTTTGCTTTTCTCCAAAACCATTTTTCCTGTGATATTCTCGATCCATTACATATGAATTCCACCCCACTTTGTCCGGATATGAGTGGATGAAACCAGAAATATCTGGTTGTGTTTTGTCTTACTATATCCCAGATATTGCTACAGCCTCAGTGTCTGTGTTTTCTGGATATTATCGATGGATTTTATTGTTTTGAATGTTTTTATCAGGGAACATTTAATTTTGTACCTTAGAAACACTAATTGGTTCCACATGGAGACACCAGTAACACATTCCTATGTTCTAGGGAGAAAGCTTGAGGAACTGCAAATCGATATGATATGTCTGTTTGTATAGATGACATTTTATGCACTTGCGATGGAAAAGACTTTTTGCCTTTCTCTAAAACCATTTTTACTGTGATTTTGTTGGTCCATTGCATACGAATTCCAACCCACTTTGTCCGGATATGACTGGATGAAACCAGAAATATCCGGTTGTGTTTTGGCTAACTCAATCCCAGATATTGTGAAAGCTTCTGTATTTGTGTTCTCAGGATATTATGAACGGATTTTATGGTTTGCATGTTTTTTATCAGGGAACATTTAATTTTGTACCGTAGAAACACTAATTGGTTCCACACGGAGACACCAGCTCTACACATTTGTATTTTCTAGGGAGAAAGCTAGAGGAACTGCGGCAAACAAACATGATATTTCTGTTTGTATAGATGACATTTTATGCACTTTCCTAACAAAAAAACTTTGCTTTTCTCCACAACCATTTTTACTGTGATTTTCTCGGTCCATTGCATACGAATTCCACCTCGCATTGTCCGGATATGACTGGATGAAACCAGAAATATCCGTTTTCTTTTTTTTTGGCTTACTATATCCCAGATATTACTACAGACTCTGTGTTTGTGTTTTCTGGATATTATCGATGGATTATATTGTTTTGAATGTTTTTATCAGGGAACACTCAATTTTGTGCTGGGAAACACTAATTGGTTCCACATGGAGACACCAGTCTACACATTCTATTTTCTAGGGAGAAAGCTAGATTAACTGCGGTAAACAAACATGATGTTTCTGTTTGTATAGATGACATTTTATGCACTGGCTTAAGGAAAAGACTTTGTTTTACTCCAAAACCATTTTTACTGCGATTTTCCCGGTTCATTGCATACGAATTCCACCAAACTTAGTCCGGATATGACTGGATGAAACCAGAAATATCCGGTTGTGTTTTGGCTAACTCAATCCCAGATATTGTGAAAGCTTCTGTATTGGTGTTTTCCGGATATTATCAACGGATTTTATGGTTTTGCATGTTTTTTATCAGGGAACATTTAATTTTGTACCTTAGAAACTCTAATAGGTTCAACACGGAGACACCAGTCTACACATTCGTATGTTCTAGGGAGAAAGTTAGAGGAACTGAGGCAAACAAACATGATATTTCTGTTTGTATAGATGACATTTTATGCACTTGCATAACGAAAAAAAACTTTGCTTTTCTCCAAAACCATTTTTACTGTGATTTTCTCGGTCCATTGCATACGAATTCCACCTCGCTTTGTCCGGATATGACTGGATGAAACCAGAAATATCTGGTTGTGTTTTGGCTTACTACAACCCAGATATTGTGAAAGCCTCTGTGTTTATGTTTTCCGGATATTATCAATGGAATTTATGTTTTTGCATGTTATTTATCAGGGAACATTTAATTTTGTGCTGGGAAACACTAATTGGTTCCACATGGAGACACCAGTCTACACATTCGTATTTTCTAGGGAGAAAGCTAGAATAACTGCGGTAAACAAACATGATGTTTCTGTTTGTATAGATGACATTTTATGCACTGGCTTAAGGAAAAGACTTTGTTTTACTCCAAAACCATTTTTACTGCGATTTTCCCGGTTCATTGCATACGAATTCCACCAAACTTAGTCCGGATATGACTGGATGAAACCAGAAATATCCGGTTGTGTTTTGGCTAAATCAATCCCAGATATTGGGATGGACTCTGTGTTTGTGTTTTCTGGACATTATCAACGGACTTTATTGTTTTGAATGTTTTTATCAGGGAACATTTAATTTTGTACCATAGAAACACTAATAGGTTCAACATGGAGACACCAGTCTACACATTCGTATGTTCTAGGGAGAAAGTTAGAGGAACTGCGGCAAACAAACATGATATTTCTGTTTGTATACATGACATTTTATGCACTTGCATAACGAAAAAAACTTTGCTTTTCTCCAAAACCATTTTTACTGTGATTTTCTCGGTCCATTGCATACGAATTCCACCTCGCTTTGTCCGGCTATGACTGGATGAAACCAGAAATATCCGGTTGTGTTTTGGCTTACTACAACCCAGATATTGTGAAAGCCTCTGTGTTAATGTTTTCCAGATATTATCAACGGAATTTATGTTTTTTATGTTATTTATCAGGGAACATTTAATTTTGTGCTGGGAAACACTAATTGGTTCCACATGGAGACACCAGCTCTACACATTCGTATTTTCTAGGGAGAAAGCTAGAGGAACTGCGGCAAACAAACATGATATTTCTGTTTGTATAGATGACATTTTATGCACTTTCCTAAAGAAAAGACTTTGCTTTTCTCCAAAACCACTTTTCCTGTGATATTCTCGATCCATTACATATGAATTCCACCCCACTTTGTCCGGATATGACTGGATGAAACCAGAAATATCCGGTTGTGTTTTGTCTTACTATATCCCAGATATTGCTACAGCCTCAGTGTCTGTGTTTTCTGGATATTATCGATGGATTTTATTGTTTTGAATGTTTTTATCAGGGAACATTTAATTTTGTACCGTAGAAACACTAATTGGTTCCACATGGAGACACCAGTAACACATTCCTATGTTCTAGGGAGAAAGCTTGAGGAACTGCAAATCGATATGATATGTCTGTTTGTATAGATGATATTTTATGCACTTGCGATGGAAAAGACTTTTTGCCTTTCTCTAAAACCATTTTTACTGTGATTTTGTTGGTCCATTGCATACGAATTCCAACCCACTTGTTTCGGATATGACTGGATGAAACCAGAAATATCCGGTTGTGTTTTGGCTAACTCAATCCCAGATATTGTGAAAGCTTCTGTATTTGTGTTCTCCAGATATTATGAATGGATTTTATGGTTTTGCATGTTTTTTATCAGGGAACATTTAATTTTGTACCTTAGAAACACTAATTGGTTCCACATGGAGACACCAGTAACACATTCCTATGTTCTAGGGAGAAAGCTTGAGGAACTGCAAATCGATATGATATGTCTGTTTGTATAGATGACATTTTATGCACTTGCGATGGAAAAGACTTTTTGCCTTTCTCTAAAACCATTTTTACTGTGATTTTGTTGGTCCATTGCATACGAATTCCAACCCACTTTGTCCGGATATGACTGGATGAAACCAGAAATATCCGGTTGTGTTTTGGCTAACTCAATCCCAGATATTGTGAAAGCTTCTGTATTTGTGTTCTCAGGATATTATGAACGGATTTTATGGTTTGCATGTTTTTTATCAGGGAACATTTAATTTTGTACCGTAGAAACACTAATTGGTTCCACACGGAGACACCAGCTCTACACATTTGTATTTTCTAGGGAGAAAGCTAGAGGAACTGCGGCAAACAAACATGATATTTCTGTTTGTATAGATGACATTTTATGCACTTTCCTAACAAAAAAACTTTGCTTTTCTCCAAAACCATTTTTACTGTGATTTTCTCGGTCCATTGCATACGAATTCCACCTCGCTTTGTCCGGATATGACTGGATGAAACCAGAAATATCCGTTTTCTTTTTTTTTGGCTTACTATATCCCAGATATTACTACAGACTCTGTGTTTGTGTTTTCTGGATATTATCGATGGATTATATTGTTTTGAATGTTTTTATCAGGGAACACTCAATTTTGTGCTGGGAAACACTAATTGGTTCCACATGGAGACACCAGTCTACACATTCTATTTTCTAGGGAGAAAGCTAGATTAACTGCGGTAAACAAACATGATGTTTCTGTTTGTATAGATGACATTTTATGCACTGGCTTAAGGAAAAGACTTTGTTTTACTCCAAAACCATTTTTACTGCGATTTTCCCGGTTCATTGCATACGAATTCCACGAAACTTAGTCCGGATATGACTGGATGAAACCAGAAATATCCGGTTGTGTTTTGGCTAACTCAATCCCAGATATTGTGAAAGCTTCTGTATTGGTGTTTTCCGGATATTATCAACGGATTTTATGGTTTTGCATGTTTTTTATCAGGGAACATTTAATTTTGTACCTTAGAAACTCTAATAGGTTCAACACGGAGACACCAGTCTACACATTCGTATGTTCTAGGGAGAAAGTTAGAGGAACTGAGGCAAACAAACATGATATTTCTGTTTGTATAGATGACATTTTATGCACTTGCATAACGAAAAAAAACTTTGCTTTTCTCCAAAACCATTTTTACTGTGATTTTCTCGGTCCATTGCATACGAATTCCACCTCGCTTTGTCCGGATATGACTGGATGAAACCAGAAATATCTGGTTGTGTTTTGGCTTACTACAAACCAGATATTGTGAAAGCCTCTGTGTTTATGTTTTCCGGATATTATCAATGGAATTTATGTTTTTGCATGTTATTTATCAGGGAACATTTAATTTTGTGCTGGGAAACACTAATTGGTTCCACATGGAGACACCAGTCTACACATTCGTATTTTCTAGGGAGAAAGCTAGAATAACTGCGGTAAACAAACATGATGTTTCTGTTTGTATAGATGACATTTTATGCACTGGCTTAAGGAAAAGACTTTGTTTTACTCCAAAACCATTTTTACTGCGATTTTCCCGGTTCATTGCATACGAATTCCACCAAACTTAGTCCGGATATGACTGGATGAAACCAGAAATATCCGGTTGTGTTTTGGCTAAATCAATCCCAGATATTGGGATGGACTCTGTGTTTGTGTTTTCTGGACATTATCAACGGACTTTATTGTTTTGAATGTTTTTATCAGGGAACATTTAATTTTGTACCATAGAAACACTAATAGGTTCAACATGGAGACACCAGTCTACACATTCGTATGTTCTAGGGAGAAAGTTAGAGGAACTGCGGCAAACAAACATGATATTTCTGTTTGTATACATGACATTTTATGCACTTGCATAACGAAAAAAACTTTGCTTTTCTCCAAAACCATTTTTACTGTGATTTTCTCGGTCCATTGCATACGAATTCCACCTCGCTTTGTCCGGCTATGACTGGATGAAACCAGAAATATCCGGTTGTGTTTTGGCTTACTACAACCCAGATATTGTGAAAGCCTCTGTGTTAATGTTTTCCGGATATTATCAACGGAATTTATGTTTTTTATGTTATTTATCAGGGAACATTTAATTTTGTGCTGGGAAACACTAATTGGTTCCACATGGAGACACCAGCTCTACACATTCGTATTTTCTAGGGAGAAAGCTAGAGGAACTGCGGCAAACAAACATGATATTTCTGTTTGTATAGATGACATTTTATGCACTTTCCTAAAGAAAAGACTTTGCTTTTCTCCAAAACCACTTTTCCTGTGATATTCTCGATCCATTACATATGAATTCCACCCCACTTTGTCCGGATATGACTGGATGAAACCAGAAATATCCGGTTGTGTTTTGTCTTACTATATCCCAGATATTGCTACAGCCTCAGTGTCTGTGTTTTCTGGATATTATCGATGGATTTTATTGTTTTGAATGTTTTTATCAGGGAACATTTAATTTTGTACCGTAGAAACACTAATTGGTTCCACATGGAGACACCAGTAACACATTCCTATGTTCTAGGGAGAAAGCTTGAGGAACTGCAAATCGATATGATATGTCTGTTTGTATAGATGATATTTTATGCACTTGCGATGGAAAAGACTTTTTGCCTTTCTCTAAAACCATTTTTACTGTGATTTTGTTGGTCCATTGCATACGAATTCCAACCCACTTGTTTCGGATATGACTGGATGAAACCAGAAATATCCGGTTGTGTTTTGGCTAACTCAATCCCAGATATTGTGAAAGCTTCTGTATTTGTGTTCTCCAGATATTATGAATGGATTTTATGGTTTTGCATGTTTTTTATCAGGGAACATTTAATTTTGTACCTTAGAAACACTAATTGGTTCCACACGGAGACACCAGCTCTACACATTTGTATTTTCTAGGGAGAAAGCTAGAGGAACTGCGGCAAACAAACATGATATTTCTGTTTGTATAGATGACATTTTATGCACTTTCCTAAGAAAAAGACTTTACTTTTCTCCAAAACCATTTTTACTATGATTCTCTCGGTCCATTGCATACGAATTCCACCTCACTTTGTCCGGATATGACTGGATGAAACCAGAAATATCCGTTTTCTTTTTTTTTTGGCTTACTATATCCCAGATATTGCTACAGCCTCAGTGTCTGTGTTTTCTGGATATTATGGATGGATTTTATTGTTTTGAATGTTTTTATCAGGGAACATTGAATTTTGTACCGTAGAAACACTAATTGGTTCCACATGGAGACACCAGTAACACATTCCTATGTTCTAGGGAGAAAGCTTGAGGAACTGCAAATCGATATGATATGTCTGTTTGTATAGATGACATTTTATGCACTTGCGATGGAAAAGACTTTTTGCCTTTCTCTAAAACCATTTTTACTGTGATTTTGTTGGTCCATTGCATACAAATTCCAACCCACTTTGTCCGGATATGACTGGATGAAACCAGAAATATCCAGTTGTGTTTTGGCTAAATCAATCCCAGATATTGTGAAAGCTTCTGTATTTGTGTTCTCTGGATATTATGAACGGATTTCATGGTTTTGCATGTTTTTTATCAGGGAACATTTAATTTTGTACCATAGAAATACTAATTGGTTCCACACGGAGACACCAGCTCTACACATTTGTATTTTCTAGGGAGAAAGCTAGAGGAACTGCGGCAAACAAACATGATATTTCTGTTTGTATAGATGACATTTTATGCACTTTCCTAACAAAAAGATTTAACTTTTCTCCAAAACCATTTTTACTGTGATTTTCTCGGTCCATTGCATACGAATTCCACCTCGCTTTGTCTGGATATGACTGGATGAAACCAGAAATATCCGGTTGTGTTTTGGTTTACTACAACCCAGATATTGTGAAACCCTCTGTGTTTATGTTTTCCGGATATTATCAACGGAATTTATGTTTTTGCATGTTATTTATCAGGGAACATTTAATTTTGTGCTGGGAAACACTAATTGGTTCCACATGGAGACACCAGCTCTACACATTCGTATTTTCTAGGGAGAAAGCTAGAGGAACTGCGGCAAACAAACATGATATTTCTGTTTGTATAGATGACATTTTATGCACTTTCCTAAAGAAAAGACTTTGCTTTTCTCCAAAACCATTTTTCCTGTGATATTCTCGATCCATTACATATGAATTCCACCCCACTTTGTCCGGATATGAGTGGATGAAACCAGAAATATCTGGTTGTGTTTTGTCTTACTATATCCCAGATATTGCTACAGCCTCAGTGTCTGTGTTTTCTGGATATTATCGATGGATTTTATTGTTTTGAATGTTTTTATCAGGGAACATTTAATTTTGTACCTTAGAAACACTAATTGGTTCCACATGGAGACACCAGTAACACATTCCTATGTTCTAGGGAGAAAGCTTGAGGAACTGCAAATCGATATGATATGTCTGTTTGTATAGATGACATTTTATGCACTTGCGATGGAAAAGACTTTTTGCCTTTCTCTAAAACCATTTTTACTGTGATTTTGTTGGTCCATTGCATACGAATTCCAACCCACTTTGTCCGGATATGACTGGATGAAACCAGAAATATCCGGTTGTGTTTTGGCTAACTCAATCCCAGATATTGTGAAAGCTTCTGTATTTGTGTTCTCAGGATATTATGAACGGATTTTATGGTTTGCATGTTTTTTATCAGGGAACATTTAATTTTGTACCGTAGAAACACTAATTGGTTCCACACGGAGACACCAGCTCTACACATTTGTATTTTCTAGGGAGAAAGCTAGAGGAACTGCGGCAAACAAACATGATATTTCTGTTTGTATAGATGACATTTTATGCACTTTCCTAACAAAAAAACTTTGCTTTTCTCCACAACCATTTTTACTGTGATTTTCTCGGTCCATTGCATACGAATTCCACCTCGCATTGTCCGGATATGACTGGATGAAACCAGAAATATCCGTTTTCTTTTTTTTTGGCTTACTATATCCCAGATATTACTACAGACTCTGTGTTTGTGTTTTCTGGATATTATCGATGGATTATATTGTTTTGAATGTTTTTATCAGGGAACACTCAATTTTGTGCTGGGAAACACTAATTGGTTCCACATGGAGACACCAGTCTACACATTCTATTTTCTAGGGAGAAAGCTAGATTAACTGCGGTAAACAAACATGATGTTTCTGTTTGTATAGATGACATTTTATGCACTGGCTTAAGGAAAAGACTTTGTTTTACTCCAAAACCATTTTTACTGCGATTTTCCCGGTTCATTGCATACGAATTCCACCAAACTTAGTCCGGATATGACTGGATGAAACCAGAAATATCCGGTTGTGTTTTGGCTAACTCAATCCCAGATATTGTGAAAGCTTCTGTATTGGTGTTTTCCGGATATTATCAACGGATTTTATGGTTTTGCATGTTTTTTATCAGGGAACATTTAATTTTGTACCTTAGAAACTCTAATAGGTTCAACACGGAGACACCAGTCTACACATTCGTATGTTCTAGGGAGAAAGTTAGAGGAACTGAGGCAAACAAACATGATATTTCTGTTTGTATAGATGACATTTTATGCACTTGCATAACGAAAAAAAACTTTGCTTTTCTCCAAAACCATTTTTACTGTGATTTTCTCGGTCCATTGCATACGAATTCCACCTCGCTTTGTCCGGATATGACTGGATGAAACCAGAAATATCTGGTTGTGTTTTGGCTTACTACAACCCAGATATTGTGAAAGCCTCTGTGTTTATGTTTTCCGGATATTATCAATGGAATTTATGTTTTTGCATGTTATTTATCAGGGAACATTTAATTTTGTGCTGGGAAACACTAATTGGTTCCACATGGAGACACCAGTCTACACATTCGTATTTTCTAGGGAGAAAGCTAGAATAACTGCGGTAAACAAACATGATGTTTCTGTTTGTATAGATGACATTTTATGCACTGGCTTAAGGAAAAGACTTTGTTTTACTCCAAAACCATTTTTACTGCGATTTTCCCGGTTCATTGCATACGAATTCCACCAAACTTAGTCCGGATATGACTGGATGAAACCAGAAATATCCGGTTGTGTTTTGGCTAAATCAATCCCAGATATTGGGATGGACTCTGTGTTTGTGTTTTCTGGACATTATCAACGGACTTTATTGTTTTGAATGTTTTTATCAGGGAACATTTAATTTTGTACCATAGAAACACTAATAGGTTCAACATGGAGACACCAGTCTACACATTCGTATGTTCTAGGGAGAAAGTTAGAGGAACTGCGGCAAACAAACATGATATTTCTGTTTGTATACATGACATTTTATGCACTTGCATAACGAAAAAAACTTTGCTTTTCTCCAAAACCATTTTTACTGTGATTTTCTCGGTCCATTGCATACGAATTCCACCTCGCTTTGTCCGGCTATGACTGGATGAAACCAGAAATATCCGGTTGTGTTTTGGCTTACTACAACCCAGATATTGTGAAAGCCTCTGTGTTAATGTTTTCCGGATATTATCAACGGAATTTATGTTTTTTATGTTATTTATCAGGGAACATTTAATTTTGTGCTGGGAAACACTAATTGGTTCCACATGGAGACACCAGCTCTACACATTCGTATTTTCTAGGGAGAAAGCTAGAGGAACTGCGGCAAACAAACATGATATTTCTGTTTGTATAGATGACATTTTATGCACTTTCCTAAAGAAAAGACTTTGCTTTTCTCCAAAACCACTTTTCCTGTGATATTCTCGATCCATTACATATGAATTCCACCCCACTTTGTCCGGATATGACTGGATGAAACCAGAAATATCCGGTTGTGTTTTGTCTTACTATATCCCAGATATTGCTACAGCCTCAGTGTCTGTGTTTTCTGGATATTATCGATGGATTTTATTGTTTTGAATGTTTTTATCAGGGAACATTTAATTTTGTACCGTAGAAACACTAATTGGTTCCACATGGAGACACCAGTAACACATTCCTATGTTCTAGGGAGAAAGCTTGAGGAACTGCAAATCGATATGATATGTCTGTTTGTATAGATGATATTTTATGCACTTGCGATGGAAAAGACTTTTTGCCTTTCTCTAAAACCATTTTTACTGTGATTTTGTTGGTCCATTGCATACGAATTCCAACCCACTTGTTTCGGATATGACTGGATGAAACCAGAAATATCCGGTTGTGTTTTGGCTAACTCAATCCCAGATATTGTGAAAGCTTCTGTATTTGTGTTCTCCAGATATTATGAATGGATTTTATGGTTTTGCATGTTTTTTATCAGGGAACATTTAATTTTGTACCTTAGAAACACTAATTGGTTCCACACGGAGACACCAGCTCTACACATTTGTATTTTCTAGGGAGAAAGCTAGAGGAACTGCGGCAAACAAACATGATATTTCTGTTTGTATAGATGACATTTTATGCACTTTCCTAAGAAAAAGACTTTACTTTTCTCCAAAACCATTTTTACTATGATTCTCTCGGTCCATTGCATACGAATTCCACCTCACTTTGTCCGGATATGACTGGATGAAACCAGAAATATCCGTTTTCTTTTTTTTTTGGCTTACTATATCCCAGATATTGCTACAGCCTCAGTGTCTGTGTTTTCTGGATATTATGGATGGATTTTATTGTTTTGAATGTTTTTATCAGGGAACATTGAATTTTGTACCGTAGAAACACTAATTGGTTCCACATGGAGACACCAGTAACACATTCCTATGTTCTAGGGAGAAAGCTTGAGGAACTGCAAATCGATATGATATGTCTGTTTGTATAGATGACATTTTATGCACTTGCGATGGAAAAGACTTTTTGCCTTTCTCTAAAACCATTTTTACTGTGATTTTGTTGGTCCATTGCATACAAATTCCAACCCACTTTGTCCGGATATGACTGGATGAAACCAGAAATATCCAGTTGTGTTTTGGCTAAATCAATCCCAGATATTGTGAAAGCTTCTGTATTTGTGTTCTCTGGATATTATGAACGGATTTCATGGTTTTGCATGTTTTTTATCAGGGAACATTTAATTTTGTACCATAGAAATACTAATTGGTTCCACACGGAGACACCAGCTCTACACATTTGTATTTTCTAGGGAGAAAGCTAGAGGAACTGCGGCAAACAAACATGATATTTCTGTTTGTATAGATGACATTTTATGCACTTTCCTAACAAAAAGATTTAACTTTTCTCCAAAACCATTTTTACTGTGATTTTCTCGGTCCATTGCATACGAATTCCACCTCGCTTTGTCTGGATATGACTGGATGAAACCAGAAATATCCGGTTGTGTTTTGGTTTACTACAACCCAGATATTGTGAAACCCTCTGTGTTTATGTTTTCCGGATATTATCAACGGAATTTATGTTTTTGCATGTTATTTATCAGGGAACATTTAATTTTGTGCTGGGAAACACTAATTGGTTCCACATGGAGACACCAGCTCTACACATTCGTATTTTCTAGGGAGAAAGCTAGAGGAACTGCGGCAAACAAACATGATATTTCTGTTTGTATAGATGACATTTTATGCACTTTCCTAAAGAAAAGACTTTGCTTTTCTCCAAAACCATTTTTCCTGTGATATTCTCGATCCATTACATATGAATTCCACCCCACTTTGTCCGGATATGAGTGGATGAAACCAGAAATATCTGGTTGTGTTTTGTCTTACTATATCCCAGATATTGCTACAGCCTCAGTGTCTGTGTTTTCTGGATATTATCGATGGATTTTATTGTTTTGAATGTTTTTATCAGGGAACATTTAATTTTGTACCTTAGAAACACTAATTGGTTCCACATGGAGACACCAGTAACACATTCCTATGTTCTAGGGAGAAAGCTTGAGGAACTGCAAATCGATATGATATGTCTGTTTGTATAGATGACATTTTATGCACTTGCGATGGAAAAGACTTTTTGCCTTTCTCTAAAACCATTTTTACTGTGATTTTGTTGGTCCATTGCATACGAATTCCAACCCACTTTGTCCGGATATGACTGGATGAAACCAGAAATATCCGGTTGTGTTTTGGCTAACTCAATCCCAGATATTGTGAAAGCTTCTGTATTTGTGTTCTCAGGATATTATGAACGGATTTTATGGTTTGCATGTTTTTTATCAGGGAACATTTAATTTTGTACCGTAGAAACACTAATTGGTTCCACACGGAGACACCAGCTCTACACATTTGTATTTTCTAGGGAGAAAGCTAGAGGAACTGCGGCAAACAAACATGATATTTCTGTTTGTATAGATGACATTTTATGCACTTTCCTAACAAAAAAACTTTGCTTTTCTCCACAACCATTTTTACTGTGATTTTCTCGGTCCATTGCATACGAATTCCACCTCGCATTGTCCGGATATGACTGGATGAAACCAGAAATATCCGTTTTCTTTTTTTTTGGCTTACTATATCCCAGATATTACTACAGACTCTGTGTTTGTGTTTTCTGGATATTATCGATGGATTATATTGTTTTGAATGTTTTTATCAGGGAACACTCAATTTTGTGCTGGGAAACACTAATTGGTTCCACATGGAGACACCAGTCTACACATTCTATTTTCTAGGGAGAAAGCTAGATTAACTGCGGTAAACAAACATGATGTTTCTGTTTGTATAGATGACATTTTATGCACTGGCTTAAGGAAAAGACTTTGTTTTACTCCAAAACCATTTTTACTGCGATTTTCCCGGTTCATTGCATACGAATTCCACCAAACTTAGTCCGGATATGACTGGATGAAACCAGAAATATCCGGTTGTGTTTTGGCTAACTCAATCCCAGATATTGTGAAAGCTTCTGTATTGGTGTTTTCCGGATATTATCAACGGATTTTATGGTTTTGCATGTTTTTTATCAGGGAACATTTAATTTTGTACCTTAGAAACTCTAATAGGTTCAACACGGAGACACCAGTCTACACATTCGTATGTTCTAGGGAGAAAGTTAGAGGAACTGAGGCAAACAAACATGATATTTCTGTTTGTATAGATGACATTTTATGCACTTGCATAACGAAAAAAAACTTTGCTTTTCTCCAAAACCATTTTTACTGTGATTTTCTCGGTCCATTGCATACGAATTCCACCTCGCTTTGTCCGGATATGACTGGATGAAACCAGAAATATCTGGTTGTGTTTTGGCTTACTACAACCCAGATATTGTGAAAGCCTCTGTGTTTATGTTTTCCGGATATTATCAATGGAATTTATGTTTTTGCATGTTATTTATCAGGGAACATTTAATTTTGTGCTGGGAAACACTAATTGGTTCCACATGGAGACACCAGTCTACACATTCGTATTTTCTAGGGAGAAAGCTAGAATAACTGCGGTAAACAAACATGATGTTTCTGTTTGTATAGATGACATTTTATGCACTGGCTTAAGGAAAAGACTTTGTTTTACTCCAAAACCATTTTTACTGCGATTTTCCCGGTTCATTGCATACGAATTCCACCAAACTTAGTCCGGATATGACTGGATGAAACCAGAAATATCCGGTTGTGTTTTGGCTAAATCAATCCCAGATATTGGGATGGACTCTGTGTTTGTGTTTTCTGGACATTATCAACGGACTTTATTGTTTTGAATGTTTTTATCAGGGAACATTTAATTTTGTACCATAGAAACACTAATAGGTTCAACATGGAGACACCAGTCTACACATTCGTATGTTCTAGGGAGAAAGTTAGAGGAACTGCGGCAAACAAACATGATATTTCTGTTTGTATACATGACATTTTATGCACTTGCATAACGAAAAAAACTTTGCTTTTCTCCAAAACCATTTTTACTGTGATTTTCTCGGTCCATTGCATACGAATTCCACCTCGCTTTGTCCGGCTATGACTGGATGAAACCAGAAATATCCGGTTGTGTTTTGGCTTACTACAACCCAGATATTGTGAAAGCCTCTGTGTTAATGTTTTCCGGATATTATCAACGGAATTTATGTTTTTTATGTTATTTATCAGGGAACATTTAATTTTGTGCTGGGAAACACTAATTGGTTCCACATGGAGACACCAGCTCTACACATTCGTATTTTCTAGGGAGAAAGCTAGAGGAACTGCGGCAAACAAACATGATATTTCTGTTTGTATAGATGACATTTTATGCACTTTCCTAAAGAAAAGACTTTGCTTTTCTCCAAAACCACTTTTCCTGTGATATTCTCGATCCATTACATATGAATTCCACCCCACTTTGTCCGGATATGACTGGATGAAACCAGAAATATCCGGTTGTGTTTTGTCTTACTATATCCCAGATATTGCTACAGCCTCAGTGTCTGTGTTTTCTGGATATTATCGATGGATTTTATTGTTTTGAATGTTTTTATCAGGGAACATTTAATTTTGTACCGTAGAAACACTAATTGGTTCCACATGGAGACACCAGTAACACATTCCTATGTTCTAGGGAGAAAGCTTGAGGAACTGCAAATCGATATGATATGTCTGTTTGTATAGATGATATTTTATGCACTTGCGATGGAAAAGACTTTTTGCCTTTCTCTAAAACCATTTTTACTGTGATTTTGTTGGTCCATTGCATACGAATTCCAACCCACTTGTTTCGGATATGACTGGATGAAACCAGAAATATCCGGTTGTGTTTTGGCTAACTCAATCCCAGATATTGTGAAAGCTTCTGTATTTGTGTTCTCCAGATATTATGAATGGATTTTATGGTTTTGCATGTTTTTTATCAGGGAACATTTAATTTTGTACCTTAGAAACACTAATTGGTTCCACACGGAGACACCAGCTCTACACATTTGTATTTTCTAGGGAGAAAGCTAGAGGAACTGCGGCAAACAAACATGATATTTCTGTTTGTATAGATGACATTTTATGCACTTTCCTAAGAAAAAGACTTTACTTTTCTCCAAAACCATTTTTACTATGATTCTCTCGGTCCATTGCATACGAATTCCACCTCACTTTGTCCGGATATGACTGGATGAAACCAGAAATATCCGTTTTCTTTTTTTTTTGGCTTACTATATCCCAGATATTGCTACAGCCTCAGTGTCTGTGTTTTCTGGATATTATGGATGGATTTTATTGTTTTGAATGTTTTTATCAGGGAACATTGAATTTTGTACCGTAGAAACACTAATTGGTTCCACATGGAGACACCAGTAACACATTCCTATGTTCTAGGGAGAAAGCTTGAGGAACTGCAAATCGATATGATATGTCTGTTTGTATAGATGACATTTTATGCACTTGCGATGGAAAAGACTTTTTGCCTTTCTCTAAAACCATTTTTACTGTGATTTTGTTGGTCCATTGCATACAAATTCCAACCCACTTTGTCCGGATATGACTGGATGAAACCAGAAATATCCAGTTGTGTTTTGGCTAAATCAATCCCAGATATTGTGAAAGCTTCTGTATTTGTGTTCTCTGGATATTATGAACGGATTTCATGGTTTTGCATGTTTTTTATCAGGGAACATTTAATTTTGTACCATAGAAATACTAATTGGTTCCACACGGAGACACCAGCTCTACACATTTGTATTTTCTAGGGAGAAAGCTAGAGGAACTGCGGCAAACAAACATGATATTTCTGTTTGTATAGATGACATTTTATGCACTTTCCTAACAAAAAGATTTAACTTTTCTCCAAAACCATTTTTACTGTGATTTTCTCGGTCCATTGCATACGAATTCCACCTCGCTTTGTCTGGATATGACTGGATGAAACCAGAAATATCCGGTTGTGTTTTGGTTTACTACAACCCAGATATTGTGAAACCCTCTGTGTTTATGTTTTCCGGATATTATCAACGGAATTTATGTTTTTGCATGTTATTTATCAGGGAACATTTAATTTTGTGCTGGGAAACACTAATTGGTTCCACATGGAGACACCAGCTCTACACATTCGTATTTTCTAGGGAGAAAGCTAGAGGAACTGCGGCAAACAAACATGATATTTCTGTTTGTATAGATGACATTTTATGCACTTTCCTAAAGAAAAGACTTTGCTTTTCTCCAAAACCATTTTTCCTGTGATATTCTCGATCCATTACATATGAATTCCACCCCACTTTGTCCGGATATGAGTGGATGAAACCAGAAATATCTGGTTGTGTTTTGTCTTACTATATCCCAGATATTGCTACAGCCTCAGTGTCTGTGTTTTCTGGATATTATCGATGGATTTTATTGTTTTGAATGTTTTTATCAGGGAACATTTAATTTTGTACCTTAGAAACACTAATTGGTTCCACATGGAGACACCAGTAACACATTCCTATGTTCTAGGGAGAAAGCTTGAGGAACTGCAAATCGATATGATATGTCTGTTTGTATAGATGACATTTTATGCACTTGCGATGGAAAAGACTTTTTGCCTTTCTCTAAAACCATTTTTACTGTGATTTTGTTGGTCCATTGCATACGAATTCCAACCCACTTTGTCCGGATATGACTGGATGAAACCAGAAATATCCGGTTGTGTTTTGGCTAACTCAATCCCAGATATTGTGAAAGCTTCTGTATTTGTGTTCTCAGGATATTATGAACGGATTTTATGGTTTGCATGTTTTTTATCAGGGAACATTTAATTTTGTACCGTAGAAACACTAATTGGTTCCACACGGAGACACCAGCTCTACACATTTGTATTTTCTAGGGAGAAAGCTAGAGGAACTGCGGCAAACAAACATGATATTTCTGTTTGTATAGATGACATTTTATGCACTTTCCTAACAAAAAAACTTTGCTTTTCTCCACAACCATTTTTACTGTGATTTTCTCGGTCCATTGCATACGAATTCCACCTCGCATTGTCCGGATATGACTGGATGAAACCAGAAATATCCGTTTTCTTTTTTTTTGGCTTACTATATCCCAGATATTACTACAGACTCTGTGTTTGTGTTTTCTGGATATTATCGATGGATTATATTGTTTTGAATGTTTTTATCAGGGAACACTCAATTTTGTGCTGGGAAACACTAATTGGTTCCACATGGAGACACCAGTCTACACATTCTATTTTCTAGGGAGAAAGCTAGATTAACTGCGGTAAACAAACATGATGTTTCTGTTTGTATAGATGACATTTTATGCACTGGCTTAAGGAAAAGACTTTGTTTTACTCCAAAACCATTTTTACTGCGATTTTCCCGGTTCATTGCATACGAATTCCACCAAACTTAGTCCGGATATGACTGGATGAAACCAGAAATATCCGGTTGTGTTTTGGCTAACTCAATCCCAGATATTGTGAAAGCTTCTGTATTGGTGTTTTCCGGATATTATCAACGGATTTTATGGTTTTGCATGTTTTTTATCAGGGAACATTTAATTTTGTACCTTAGAAACTCTAATAGGTTCAACACGGAGACACCAGTCTACACATTCGTATGTTCTAGGGAGAAAGTTAGAGGAACTGAGGCAAACAAACATGATATTTCTGTTTGTATAGATGACATTTTATGCACTTGCATAACGAAAAAAAACTTTGCTTTTCTCCAAAACCATTTTTACTGTGATTTTCTCGGTCCATTGCATACGAATTCCACCTCGCTTTGTCCGGATATGACTGGATGAAACCAGAAATATCTGGTTGTGTTTTGGCTTACTACAACCCAGATATTGTGAAAGCCTCTGTGTTTATGTTTTCCGGATATTATCAATGGAATTTATGTTTTTGCATGTTATTTATCAGGGAACATTTAATTTTGTGCTGGGAAACACTAATTGGTTCCACATGGAGACACCAGTCTACACATTCGTATTTTCTAGGGAGAAAGCTAGAATAACTGCGGTAAACAAACATGATGTTTCTGTTTGTATAGATGACATTTTATGCACTGGCTTAAGGAAAAGACTTTGTTTTACTCCAAAACCATTTTTACTGCGATTTTCCCGGTTCATTGCATACGAATTCCACCAAACTTAGTCCGGATATGACTGGATGAAACCAGAAATATCCGGTTGTGTTTTGGCTAAATCAATCCCAGATATTGGGATGGACTCTGTGTTTGTGTTTTCTGGACATTATCAACGGACTTTATTGTTTTGAATGTTTTTATCAGGGAACATTTAATTTTGTACCATAGAAACACTAATAGGTTCAACATGGAGACACCAGTCTACACATTCGTATGTTCTAGGGAGAAAGTTAGAGGAACTGCGGCAAACAAACATGATATTTCTGTTTGTATACATGACATTTTATGCACTTGCATAACGAAAAAAACTTTGCTTTTCTCCAAAACCATTTTTACTGTGATTTTCTCGGTCCATTGCATACGAATTCCACCTCGCTTTGTCCGGCTATGACTGGATGAAACCAGAAATATCCGGTTGTGTTTTGGCTTACTACAACCCAGATATTGTGAAAGCCTCTGTGTTAATGTTTTCCAGATATTATCAACGGAATTTATGTTTTTTATGTTATTTATCAGGGAACATTTAATTTTGTGCTGGGAAACACTAATTGGTTCCACATGGAGACACCAGCTCTACACATTCGTATTTTCTAGGGAGAAAGCTAGAGGAACTGCGGCAAACAAACATGATATTTCTGTTTGTATAGATGACATTTTATGCACTTTCCTAAAGAAAAGACTTTGCTTTTCTCCAAAACCACTTTTCCTGTGATATTCTCGATCCATTACATATGAATTCCACCCCACTTTGTCCGGATATGACTGGATGAAACCAGAAATATCCGGTTGTGTTTTGTCTTACTATATCCCAGATATTGCTACAGCCTCAGTGTCTGTGTTTTCTGGATATTATCGATGGATTTTATTGTTTTGAATGTTTTTATCAGGGAACATTTAATTTTGTACCGTAGAAACACTAATTGGTTCCACATGGAGACACCAGTAACACATTCCTATGTTCTAGGGAGAAAGCTTGAGGAACTGCAAATCGATATGATATGTCTGTTTGTATAGATGATATTTTATGCACTTGCGATGGAAAAGACTTTTTGCCTTTCTCTAAAACCATTTTTACTGTGATTTTGTTGGTCCATTGCATACGAATTCCAACCCACTTGTTTCGGATATGACTGGATGAAACCAGAAATATCCGGTTGTGTTTTGGCTAACTCAATCCCAGATATTGTGAAAGCTTCTGTATTTGTGTTCTCCAGATATTATGAATGGATTTTATGGTTTTGCATGTTTTTTATCAGGGAACATTTAATTTTGTACCTTAGAAACACTAATTGGTTCCACACGGAGACACCAGCTCTACACATTTGTATTTTCTAGGGAGAAAGCTAGAGGAACTGCGGCAAACAAACATGATATTTCTGTTTGTATAGATGACATTTTATGCACTTTCCTAAGAAAAAGACTTTACTTTTCTCCAAAACCATTTTTACTATGATTTTCTCGGTCCATTGCATACGAATTCCACCTCACTTTGTCCGGATATGACTGGATGAAACCAGAAATATCCGTTTTCTTTTTTTTTTGGCTTACTATATCCCAGATATTACTACAGACTCTGTGTTTGTGTTTTCTGGATATTATCGATGGATTATATTGTTTTGAATGTTTTTATCAGGGAACATTAAATTTTGTGCTGGGAAACACTAATTGGTTCCACATGGAGACACCAGTCTACACATTCGTATTTTCTAGGGAGAAAGCTAGAATAACTGCGGTAAACAAACATGATGTTTCTGTTTGTATAGATGACATTTTATGCACTGGCTTAAGGAAAAGACTTTGTTTTACTCCAAAACCATTTTTACTGCGATTTTCCCGGTTCATTGCATACGAATTCCACCAAACTTAGTCCGGATATGACTGGATGAAACCAGAAATATCCGGTTGTGTTTTGGCTAACTCAATCCCAGATATTGTGAAAGCTTCTGTATTGGTGTTTTCCGGATATTACCAACGGATTTTATGGTTTTGCATGTTTTTTATCAGGGAACCTTTAATTTTGTACCGTAGAAATACAATTTGGTTCCACATGGAGACACCAGTAACACATTCCTATGTTCTAGGGAGAAAGCTTGAGGAACTGCAAATCGATATGATATGTCTGTTTGTATAGATGACATTTTATGCACTGGCTTAAGGAAAAGACTTTGTTTTACTCCAAAACCATTTTTAATGCGATTTTCTCGGTTCATTGCATACGAATTCCACCAAACTTAGTCCGGATATGACTGGATGAAACCAGAAATATCCGGTTGTGTTTTGGCTAACTCAATCCCAGATATTGTGAAAGCTTCTGTATTGGTGTTTTCCGGATATCATCAACGGATTTTATGGATTTGCATGTTTTTTATCAGGGAACATTTAATTTTGTACCGTAGAAACACTAATTGGTTCCACACGGAGACACCAGCTCTACACATTTGTATTTTCTAGGGAGAAAGCTAGAGGAACTGCGGCAAACAAACATGATATTTCTGTTTGTATAGATGACATTTTATGCAATTTCCTAAGAAAAAGACTTTACTTTTCTCCAAAACCATTTTTACTGTGATTTTCTCGGTCCATTGCATACGAATTCCACCTCAATTTGTCCAGATATGACTGGATGAAACCAGAAATATCCGTTTTCTTTTTTTTTTTTGGCTTACTATATCCCAGATATTACTACAGACTCTGTGTTTGTGTTTTCTGGATATTATCGATGGATTATATTGTTTTGAATGTTTTTATCAGGGAACATTTAATTTTGTGCTGGGAAACACTAATTGGTTCCACATGGAGACACCAGTCTACACATTCGTATTTTCTAGGGAGAAAGCTAGAATAACTGCGGTAAACAAACATGATGTTTCTGTTTGTATAGATGACATTTTATGCACTGGCTTAAGGAAAAGACTTTGTTTTACTCCAAAACCATTTTTACTGCGATTTTCCCGGTTCATTGCATACGAATTCCACCAAACTTAGTCTGGATATGACTGGATGAAACCAGAAATATCCGGTTGTGTTTTGGCTAACTCAATCCCAGATATTGTGAAAGCTTCTGTATTGGTGTTTTCCGGATATTATCAACGGATTTTATGGTTTTGCATGTTTTTTATCAGGGAACCTTTAATTTTGTACCTTAGAAACACTAATAGGTTCAACATGGAGACTCCAGTCTACACATTCGTATGTTCTAGGGAGAAAGTTAGAGGAACTGCGGCAAACAAACATGATATTTCTGTTTGTATACATGACATTTTATGCACTTGCATAACGAAAAAAACTTTGCTTTTCTCCAAAAGCATTTTTACTGTGATTTTCTCGGTCCATTGCATACGAATTCCACCTCGCTTTGTCCGGATATGACTGGATGAAACCAGAAATACCCGGTTGTGTTTTGGCTTACTACAACCCAGATATTTTGAAAGCCTCTGTGTTTATGTTTCCGGATATTATCAACGGAATTTATGGTTTTGCATGTTATTTATCAGGGAACATTTAATTTTGTGCTGGGAAACACTAATTGGTTCCACACGGAGACACCAGCTCTACACATTTGTATTTTCTAGGGAGAAAGCTAGAGGAACTGCGGCAAACAAACATGATATTTCTGTTTGTATAGATGACATTTTATGCACTTTCCTAAGAAAAAGACTTTACTTTTCTCCAAAACCATTTTTACTGTGATTTTCTCGGTCCATTGCATACGAATTCCACCTCACTTTGTCCGGATATGACTGGATGAAACCAGAAATATCCGTTTTCTTTTTTTTTTTGGCTTACTATATCCCAGATATTACTACAGACTCTGTGTTTGTGTTTTCTGGATATTATCGATGGATTATATTGTTTTGAATGTTTTTATCAGGGAACATTTAATTTTGTGCTGGGAAGCACTAATTGTTTGCACATGGAGACACCAGTCTACACATTCGTATTTTCTAGGGAGAAAGCTAGAATAACTGCGGTAAACAAACATGATGTTTCTGTTTGTATAGATGACATTTTATGCACTGGCTTAAGGAAAAGACTTTGTTTTACTCCAAAACCATTTTTACTGCGATTTTCCCGGTTCATTGCATACGAATTCCACCAAACTTAGTCCGGATATGACTGGATGAAACCAGAAATATCCGGTTGTGTTTTGTCTTACTATATCCCAGATATTGTGAAAGCTTCTGTATTGGTGTTTTCCGGATATTATCAACGGATTTTATGGTTTTGCATGTTTTTTATCAGGGAACCTTTAATTTTGTACCGTAGAAATACAATTTGGTTCCACATGGAGACACCAGTAACACATTCCTATGTTCTAGGGAGAAAGCTTGAGGAACTGCAAATCGATATGATATGTCTGTTTGTATAGATGACATTTTATGCACTGGCTTAAGGAAAAGACTTTGTTTTACTCCAAAACCATTTTTAATGCGATTTTCCCGGTTCATTGCATACGAATTCCACCAAACTTAGTCCGGATATGACTGGATGAAACCAGAAATATCCGGTTGTGTTTTGGCTAACTCAATCCCAGATATTGTGAAAGCTTCTGTATTGGTGTTTTCCGGATATTATCAACGGATGTTATGGATTTGCATGTTTTTTATCAGGGAACATTTAATTTTGTACCGTAGAAACACTAATTGGTTCCACACGGAGACACCAGCTCTACACATTTGTATTTTCTAGGGAGAAAGCTAGAGGAACTGCGGCAAACAAACATGATATTTCTGTTTGTATAGATGACATTTTATGCACTTTCCTAAGAAAAAGACTTTACTTTTCTCCAAAACCATTTTTACTGTGATTTTCTCGGTCCATTGCATACGAATTCCACCTCACTTTGTCCAGATATGACTGGATGAAACCAGAAATATCCGTTTTCTTTTTTTTTGGCTTACTATATCCCAGATATTACTACAGACTCTGTGTTTGTGTTTTCTGGATATTATCTATGGATTATATTGTTTTGAATGTTTTTATCAGGGAACATTTAATTTTGTGCTGGGAAACACTAATTGTTTGCACATGGAGACACCAGTGTACACATTCGTATTTTCTAGGGAGAAAGCTAGAATAACTGCGGTAAACAAACATGATGTTTCTGTTTGTATAGATGACATTTTATGCACTGGCTTAAGGAAAAGACTTTGTTTTACTCCAAAACCATTTTTACTGCGATTTTCCCGGTTCATTGCATACGAATTCCACCAAACTTAGTCCGGATATGACTGGATGAAACCAGAAATATCCGGTTGTGTTTTGGCTAACTCAATCCCAGATATTGCGACGGACTCTGTGTTTGTGTTTTCTGGACATTATCAACGGACTATATTGTTTTGAATGTTTTTATCAGGGAACCTTTAATTTTGCACCTTAGAAACACTAATAGGTTCAACATGGAGACACCAGTCTACACATTCGTATGTTCTAGGGAGAAAGTTAGAGGAACTGCGGCAAACAAACATGATATTTCTGTTTGTATACATGACATTTTATGCACTTGCATAACGAAAAAAACTTTGCTTTTCTCCAAAACCATTTTTACTGTGATTTTCTTGGTCCATTGCATACGAATTCCACCTCGCTTTGTCCGGATATGACTGGATGAAACCAGAAATATCCGGTTGTGTTTTGGCTTACTACAACCCAGATATTGTGAAAGCCTCTGTGTTTATGTTTCCGGATATTATCAACGGAATTTATGTTTTTGCATGTTATTTATCAGGGAACATTTAATTTTGTGCTGGGAAACACTAATTGGTTCCACACGGAGACACCAGCTCTACACATTTGTATTTTCTAGGGAGAAAGCTAGAGGAACCGCGGCAAACAAACATGATATTTCTGTTTGTATAGATGACATTTTATGCACTTTCCTAACAAAAAGACTTTACTTTTCTCCAAAACCATTTTTACTGTGATTTTCTCGGTCCATTGCATACGAATTCCACCTCACTTTGTCCGGATATGACTGGATGAAACCAGAAATATCCGTTTTCTTTTTTTTTGGCTAACTCAATCCCAGATATTACTACAGACTCTGTGTTTGTGTTTTCTGGATATTATCTATGGATTATATTGTTTTGAATGTTTTTATCAGGGAACATTTAATTTTGTGCTGGGAAACACTAATTGTTTGCACATGGAGACACCAGTGTACACATTCGTATTTTCTAGGGAGAAAGCTAGAATAACTGCGGTAAACAAACATGATGTTTCTGTTTGTATAGATGACATTTTATGCACTGGCTTAAGGAAAAGACTTTGTTTTACTCCAAAACCATTTTTACTGCGATTTTCCCGGTTCATTGCATACGAATTCCACCAAACTTAGTCCGGATATGACTGGATGAAACCAGAAATATACGGTTGTGTTTTGGCTAACTCAATCCCAGATATTGCGACGGACTCTGTGTTTGTGTTTTCTGGACATTATCAACGGACTTTATTGTTTTGAATGTTTTTATCAGGGAACATTTAATTTTGTACCTTGGAAACACTAATAGGTTCAACATGGAGACACCAGTCTACACATTCGTATGTTCTAGGGAGAAAGTTAGAGGAACTGCGGCAAACAAACATGATATTTCTGTTTGTATACATGACATTTTATGCACTTGCATAACGAAAAAAACTTTGCTTTTCTCCAAAACCATTTTTACTGTGATTTTCTCGGTCCATTGCATACGAATTCCACCTCGCTTTGTCCGGATATGACTGGATGAAACCAGAAATATCCGGTTGTGTTTTGGCTTACTACAACCCAGATATTGTGAAAGCCTCTGTGTTTATGTTTTCCGGATATTATCAACGGAATTTATGTTTTTGCATGTTATTTATCAGGGAACATTTAATTTTGTGCTGGGAAACACTAATTGGTTCCACATGGAGACACCAGCTCTACACATTCGTATTTTCTAGGGAGAAAGCTAGAGGAACTGCGGCAAACAAACATGATATTTCTGTTTGTATAGATGACATTTTATGCACTTTCCTAAAGAAAATACTTTGCTTTTCTCCAAAACCACTTTTCCTGTGATATTCTCGATCCATTACATATGAATTCCACCCCACTTTGTCCGGATATGACTGGATGAAACCAGAAATATCCGGTTGTGTTTTGTCTTACTATATCCCAGATATTGCTACAGCCTCAGTGTCTGTGTTTTCAGGATATTATCGATGGATTTTATGGTTTTGAATGTTTTTATCAGGGAACATTTAATTTTGTACCGTAGAAACACTAATTGGTTCCACATGGAGACACCAGTAACACATTCCTATGTTCTAGGGAGAAAGCTTGAGGAACTGCAAATCGATATGATATGTCTGTTTGTATAGATGACATTTTATGCACTTGCGATTGAAAAGACTTTTTGCCTTTCTCTAAAACCATTTTTACTGTGATTTTGTTGGTCCATTGCATACGAATTCCAACCCACTTTGTCCGGATATGACTGGATGAAACCAGAAATATCCGGTTGTGTTTTGGCTAACTCAATCCCAGATATTGTGAAAGCTTCTGTATTTGTGTTCTCCGGATATTATGAACGGATTTTATGGTTTTGCATGTTTTTTTATCAGGGAACATTTAATTTTGTACCGTAGAAACACTTATTGGTTCCACACGGAGACACCAGCTCTACACATTTGTATTTTCTAGGGAGAAAGCTAGAGGAACTGCGGCAAACAAACATGATATTTCTGTTTGTATAGATGACATTTTATGCACTTTCCTAAGAAAAAGACTTTACTTTTCTCCAAAACCATTTTTACTATGATTCTCTCGGTCCATTGCATACGAATTCCACCTCACTTTGTCCGGATATGACTGGATGAAACCAGAAATATCCGTTTTCTTTTTTTTTGGCTTACTATATCCCAGATATTATTACAGATTCTGTGTTTGTGTTTTCTGGATATTATCGATGGATTATATTGTTTTGAATGTTTTTATCAGGGAACATTAAATTTTGTGCTGGGAAACACTAATTGGTTCCACATGGAGACACCAGTCTACACATTCGTATTTTCTAGGGAGAAAGCTAGAATAACTGCGGTAAACAAACATGATGTTTCTGTTTGTATAGATGACATTTTATGCACTGGCTTAAGGAAAAGACTTTGTTTTACTCCAAAACCATTTTTACTGCGATTTTCCCGGTTCATTGCATACGAATTCCACCAAACGTAGTGCGGATATGACTGGATGAAACCAGAAATATCCGGTTGTGTTTTGGCTAACTCAATCCCAGATATTGTGAAAGCTTCTGTATTGGTGTTTTCCGGATATTATCAACGGATTTTATGGTTTTGCATGTTTTTTATCAGGGAACCTTTAATTTTGTACCGTAGAAATACAATTTGGTTCCACATGGAGACACCAGTAACACATTCCTATGTTCTAGGGAGAAAGCTTGAGGAACTGCAAATCGATATGATATGTCTGTTTGTATAGATGACATTTTATGCACTGGCTTAAGGAAAAGACTTTGTTTTACTCCAAAACAATTTTTAATGCGATTTTCCCGGTTCATTGCATACGAATTCCACCAAACTTAGTCCGGATATGACTGGATGAAACCAGAAATATCCGGTTGTGTTTTGGCTAACTCAATCCCAGATATTGTGAAAGCTTCTGTATTGGTGTTTTCCGGATATTATCAACGGATGTTATGGATTTGCATGTTTTTTATCAGGGAACATTTAATTTTGTACCGTAGAAACACTAATTGGTTCCACACGGAGACACCAGCTCTACACATTTGTATTTTCTAGGGAGAAAGCTAGAGGAACTGCGGCAAACAAACATGATATTTCTGTTTGTATAGATGACATTTTATGCACTTTCCTAAGAAAAAGACTTTACTTTTCTCCAAAACCATTTTTACTGTGATTTTCTCGGTCCATTGCATACGAATTCCACCTCACTTTGTCCGGATATGACTGGATGAAACCAGAAATATCCGTTTTCTTTTTTTTTGGCTTACTATATCCCAGATATTACTACAGACTCTGTGTTTGTGTTTTCTGGATATTATCGATGGATTATATTGTTTTGAATGTTTTTATCAGGGAACATTTAATTTTGTGCTGGGAAACACTAATTGGTTCCACATGGAGACACCAGTCTACACATTCGTATTTTCTAGGGAGAAAGCTAGAATAACTGCGGTAAACAAACATGATGTTTCTGTTTGTATAGATGACATTTTATGCACTGGCTTAAGGAAAAGACTTTGTTTTACTCCAAAACCATTTTTACTGCGATTTTCCCGGTTCATTGCATACGAATTCCACCAAACTTAGTCCGGATATGACTGGATGAAACCAGAAATATCCGGTTGTGTTTTGGCTAACTCAATCCCAGATATTGTGAAAGCTTCTGTATTGGTGTTTTCCGGATATTATCAACGGATTTTATGGTTTTGCATGTTTTTTATCAGGGAACCTTTAATTTTGTACCTTAGAAACACTAATAGGTTCAACATGGAGACTCCAGTCTACACATTCGTATGTTCTAGGGAGAAAGCTAGAATAACTGCGGTAAACAAACATGATATTTCTGTTTGTATACATGACATTTTATGCACTTGCATAACGAAAAAACCTTTGCTTTTCTCCAAAACCATTTTTACTGTGATTTTCTCGGTCCATTGCATACGAATTCCACCTCGCTTTGTCCGGATATGACTGGATGAAACCAGAAATATCTGGTTGTGTTTTGGCTTACTACAACCCAGATATTGTGAAAGCCTCTGTGTTTATGTTTTCCGGATATTATCAACGGAATTTATGTTTTTGCATGTTATTTATCAGGGAACATTTAATTTTGTGCTGGGAAACACTAATTGGTTCCACATGGAGACACCAGCTCTACACATTCGTATTTTCTAGGGAGAAAGCTAGAGGAACTGCGGCAAACAAACATGATATTTCTGTTTGTATAGATGACATTTTATGCACTTTCCTAAAGAAAAGACTTTGCTTTTCTCCAAAACCATTTTTCCTGTGATATTCTCGATCCATTACATATGAATTCCACCCCACTTTGTCCGGATATGAGTGGATGAAACCAGAAATATCCGGTTGTGTTTTGTCTTACTATATCCCAGATATTGCTACAGCCTCAGTGTCTGTGTTTTCTGGATATTATCGATGGATTTTATTGTTTTGAATGTTTTTATCAGGGAACCTTTAATTTTGTACCGTAGAAATACAATTTGGTTCCACATGGAGACACCAGTAACACATTCCTATGTTCTAGGGAGAAAGCTTGAGGAACTGCAAATCGATATGATATGTCTGTTTGTATAGATGATATTTTATGCACTTGCGATGGAAAAGACTTTTTGCCTTTCTCTAAAACCATTTTTACTGTGATTTTGTTGGTCCATTGCATACGAATTCCAACCCACTTTGTCCGGATATGACTGGATGAAACCAGAAATATCCGGTTGTGTTTTGGCTTACTACAACCCAGATATTGTGAAAGCCTCTGTGTTTATGTTTCCGGATATTATCAACGGAATTTATGGTTTTGCATGTTATTTATCAGGGAACATTTAATTTTGTGCTGGGAAACACTAATTGGTTCCACACGGAGACACCAGCTCTACACATTTGTATTTTCTAGGGAGAAAGCTAGAGGAACTGCGGCAAACAAACATGATATTTCTGTTTGTATAGATGACATTTTATGCACTTTCCTAACAAAAAGACTTTACTTTTCTCCAAAACCATTTTTACTGTGATTTTCTCGGTCCATTGCATACGAATTCCACCTCACTTTGTCCGGATATGACTGGATGAAACCAGAAATATCCGTTTTCTTTTTTTGGCTTACTATATCCCAGATATTACTACAGACTCTGTGTTTGTGTTTTCTGGATATTATCTATGGATTATATTGTTTTGAATGTTTTTATCAGGGAACATTTAATTTTGTGCTGGGAAACACTAATTGTTTGCACATGGTGACACCAGTCTACACATTCTTATGTTCTAGGGAGAAAGTTAGAGGAACTGCGGCAAACAAACATGATATTTCTGTTTGTATACATGACATTTTATGCACTTGCATAACGAAAAAAACTTTGCTTTTCTCCAAAACCATTTTTACTGTGATTTTCTCGGTCCATTGCATACGAATTCCACCTCGCTTTGTCCGGATATGACTGGATGAAACCAGAAATATCCGGTTGTGTTTTGGCTTACTACAACCCAGATATTGTGAAAGCCTCTGTGTTTATGTTTTCCGGATATTATCAACGGAATTTATGTTTTTGCATGTTATTTATCAGGGAACATTTAATTTTGTGCTGGGAAACACTAATTGGTTCCACATGGAGACACCAGCTCTACACATTCGTATTTTCTAGGGAGAAAGCTAGAGGAACTGCGGCAAACAAACATGATATTTCTGTTTGTATAGATGACATTTTATGCACTTTCCTAAAGAAAAGACTTTGCTTTTCTCCAAAACCACTTTTCCTGTGATATTCTCGATCCATTACATATGAATTCCACCCCACTTTGTCCGGATATGACTGGATGAAACCAGAAATATCCGGTTGTGTTTTGTCTTACTATATCCCAGATATTGCTACAGCCTCAGTGTCTGTGTTTTCTGGATATTATCGATGGATTTTATTGTTTTGAATGTTTTTATCAGGGAACATTTAATTTTGTACCGTAGAAACACTAATTGGTTCCACATGGAGACACCAGTAACACATTCCTATGTTCTAGGGAGAAAGCTTGAGGAACTGCAAATCGATATGATATGTCTGTTTGTATAGATGACATTTTATGCACTTGCGATGGAAAAGACTTTTTGCCTTTCTCTAAAACCATTTTTACTGTGATTTTGTTGGTCCATTGCATACGAATTCCAACCCACTTGTTTCGGATATGACTGGATGAAACCAGAAATATCCGGTTGTGTTTTGGCTAACTCAATCCCAGATATTGTGAAAGCTTCTGTATTTGTGTTCTCCAGATATTATGAATGGATTTTATGGTTTTGCATGTTTTTTATCAGGGAACATTTAATTTTGTACCGTAGAAACACTAATTGGTTCCACACGGAGACACCAGCTCTACACATTTGTATTTTCTAGGGAGAAAGCTAGAGGAACTGCGGCAAACAAACATGATATTTCTGTTTGTATAGATGACATTTTATGCACTTTCCTAAGAAAAAGACTTTACTTTTCTCCAAAACCATTTTTACTATGATTCTCTCGGTCCATTGCATACGAATTCCACCTCACTTTGTCCGGATATGACTGGATGAAACCAGAAATATCCGTTTTCTTTTTTTTTGGCTTACTATATCCCAGATATTATTACAGATTCTGTGTTTGTGTTTTCTGGATATTATCGATGGATTATATTGTTTTGAATGTTTTTATCAGGGAACATTAAATTTTGTGCTGGGAAACACTAATTGGTTCCACATGGAGACACCAGTCTACACATTCGTATTTTCTAGGGAGAAAGCTAGAATAACTGCGGTAAACAAACATGATGTTTCTGTTTGTATAGATGACATTTTATGCACTGGCTTAAGGAAAAGACTTTGTTTTACTCCAAAACCATTTTTACTGCGATTTTCCCGGTTCATTGCATACGAATTCCACCAAACTTAGTCCAGATATGACTGGATGAAACCAGAAATATCCGGTTGTGTTTTGGCTAACTCAATCCCAGATATTGTGAAAGCTTCTGTATTGGTGTTTTCCGGATATTATCAACGGATTTTATGGTTTTGCATGTTTTTTATCAGGGAACCTTTAATTTTGTACCGTAGAAATACAATTTGGTTCCACATGGAGACACCAGTAACACATTCCTATGTTCTAGGGAGAAAGCTTGAGGAACTGCAAATCGATATGATATGTCTGTTTGTATAGATGACATTTTATGCACTGGCTTAAGGAAAAGACTTTGTTTTACTCCAAAACCATTTTTAATGCGATTTTCCCGGTTCATTGCATACGAATTCCACCAAACTTAGTCCGGATATGACTGGATGAAACCAGAAATATCCGGTTGTGTTTTGGCTAACTCAATCCCAGATATGTGAAAGCTTCTGTATTGGTGTTTTCCGGATATTATCAACGGATGTTATGGATTTGCATGTTTTTTATCAGGGAACATTTAATTTTGTACCGTAGAAACACTAATTGGTTCCACACGGAGACACCAGCTCTACACATTTGTATTTTCTAGGGAGAAAGCTAGAGGAACTGCGGCAAACAAACATGATATTTCTGTTTGTATAGATGACATTTTATGCACTTTCCTAAGAAAAAGACTTTACTTTTCTCCAAAACCATTTTTACTGTGATTTTCTCGGTCCATTGCATACGAATTCCACCTCACTTTGTCCAGATATGACTGGATGAAACCAGAAATATCCGTTTTCTTTTTTTTTGGCTTACTATATCCCAGATATTACTACAGACTCTGTGTTTGTGTTTTCTGGATATTATCGATGGATTATATTGTTTTGAATGTTTTTATCAGGGAACATTTAATTTTGTGCTGGGAAACACTAATTGGTTCCACATGGAGACACCAGTCTACACATTCGTATTTTCTAGGGAGAAAGCTAGAATAACTGCGGTAAACAAACATGATGTTTCTGTTTGTATAGATGACATTTTATGCACTGGCTTAAGGAAAAGACTTTGTTTTACTCCAAAACCATTTTTACTGCGATTTTCCCGGTTCATTGCATACGAATTCCACCAAACTTAGTCCGGATATGACTGGATGAAACCAGAAATATCCGGTTGTGTTTTGGCTAACTCAATCCCAGATATTGTGAAAGCTTCTGTATGGGTGTTTTCCGGATATTATCAACGGATTTTATGGTTTTGCATGTTTTTTATCAGGTAACCTTTAATTTTGTACCTTAGAAACACTAATAGGTTCAACATGGAGACTCCAGTCTACACATTCGTATGTTCTAGGGAGAAAGTTAGAGGAACTGCGGCAAACAAACATGATATTTCTGTTTGTATACATGACATTTTATGCACTTGCATAACGAAAAAAACTTTGCTTTTCTCCAAAACCATTTTTACTGTGATTTTCTCGGTCCATTGCATACGAATTCCACCTCGCTTTGTCCGGATATGACTGGATGAAACCAGAAATATCTGGTTGTGTTTTGGCTTACTACAACCCAGATATTGTGAAAGCCTCTGTGTTTATGTTTTCCGGATATTATCAACGGAATTTATGTTTTTGCATGTTATTTATCAGGGAACATTTAATTTTGTGCTGGGAAACACTAATTGGTTCCACATGGAGACACCAGCTCTACACATTCGTATTTTCTAGGGAGAAAGCTAGAGGAACTGCGGCAAACAAACATGATATTTCTGTTTGTATAGATGACATTTTATGCACTTTCCTAAAGAAAAGACTTTGCTTTTCTCCAAAACCATTTTTCCTGTGATATTCTCGATCCATTACATATGAATTCCACCCCACTTTGTCCGGATATGAGTGGATGAAACCAGAAATATCTGGTTGTGTTTTGTCTTACTATATCCCAGATATTGCTACAGCCTCAGTGTCTGTGTTTTCTGGATATTATCGATGGCTTTTATTGTTTTGAATGTTTTTATCAGGGAACCTTTAATTTTGTACCGTAGAAATACAATTTGGTTCCACATGGAGACACCAGTAACACATTCCTATGTTCTAGGGAGAAAGCTTGAGGAACTGCAAATCGATATGATATGTCTGTTTGTATAGATGACATTTTATGCACTTGCGATGGAAAAGACTTTTTGCCTTTCTCTAAAACCATTTTTACTGTGATTTTGTTGGTCCATTGCATACGAATTCCAACCCACTTTGTCTGGATATGACTGGATGAAACCAGAAATATCCAGTTGTGTTTTGGCTTACTACAACCCAGATATTGTGAAAGCCTCTGTGTTTATGTTTTCCGGATATTATCAACGGAATTTATGTTTTTGCATGTTATTTATCAGGGAACATTTAATTTTGTGCTGGGAAACACTAATTGGTTCCACATGGAGACACCAGCTCTACACATTCGTATTTTCTAGGGAGAAAGCTAGAGGAACTGCGGCAAACAAACATGATATTTCTGTTTGTATAGATGACATTTTATGCACTTTCCTAAAGAAAAGACTTTGCTTTTCTCCAAAACCACTTTTCCTGTGATATTCTCGATCCATTACATATGAATTCCACCCCACTTTGTCCGGATATGACTGGATGAAACCAGAAATATCCGGTTGTGTTTTGTCTTACTATATCCCAGATATTGCTACAGCCTCAGTGTCTGTGTTTTCTGGATATTATCGATGGATTTTATTGTTTTGAATGTTTTTATCAGGGAACATTTAATTTTGTACCGTAGAAACACTAATTGGTTCCACATGGAGACACCAGTAACACATTCCTATGTTCTAGGGAGAAAGCTTGAGGAACTGCAAATCGATATGATATGTCTGTTTGTATAGATGACATTTTATGCACTTGCGATGGAAAAGACTTTTTGCCTTTCTCTAAAACCATTTTTACTGTGATTTTGTTGGTCCATTGCATACGAATTCCAACCCACTTGTTTCGGATATGACTGGATGAAACCAGAAATATCCGGTTGTGTTTTGGCTAACTCAATCCCAGATATTGTGAAAGCTTCTGTATTTGTGTTCTCCAGATATTATGAATGGATTTTATGGTTTTGCATGTTTTTTATCAGGGAACATTTAATTTTGTACCGTAGAAACACTAATTGGTTCCACACGGAGACACCAGCTCTACACATTTGTATTTTCTAGGGAGAAAGCTAGAGGAACTGCGGCAAACAAACATGATATTTCTGTTTGTATAGATGACATTTTATGCACTTTCCTAAGAAAAAGACTTTACTTTTCTCCAAAACCATTTTTACTATGATTCTCTCGGTCCATTGCATACGAATTCCACCTCACTTTGTCCGGATATGACTGGATGAAACCAGAAATATCCGTTTTCTTTTTTTTTGGCTTACTATATCCCAGATATTATTACAGATTCTGTGTTTGTGTTTTCTGGATATTATCGATGGATTATATTGTTTTGAATGTTTTTATCAGGGAACATTAAATTTTGTGCTGGGAAACACTAATTGGTTCCACATGGAGACACCAGTCTACACATTCGTATTTTCTAGGGAGAAAGCTAGAATAACTGCGGTAAACAAACATGATGTTTCTGTTTGTATAGATGACATTTTATGCACTGGCTTAAGGAAAAGACTTTGTTTTACTCCAAAACCATTTTTAATGCGATTTTCCCGGTTCATTGCATACGAATTCCACCAAACTTAGTCCGGATATGACTGGATGAAACCAGAAATATCCGGTTGTGTTTTGGCTAACTCAATCCCAGATATTGTGAAAGCTTCTGTATTGGTGTTTTCCGGATATTATCAACGGATTTTATGGTTTTGCATGTTTTTTATCAGGGAACCTTTAATTTTGTACCGTAGAAATACAATTTGGTTCCACATGGAGACACCAGTAACACATTCCTATGTTCTAGGGAGAAAGCTTGAGGAACTGCAAATCGATATGATATGTCTGTTTGTATAGATGACATTTTATGCACTGGCTTAAGGAAAAGACTTTGTTTTACTCCAAAACCATTTTTAATGCGATTTTCCCGGTTCATTGCATACGAATTCCACCAAACTTAGTCCGGATATGACTGGATGAAACCAGAAATATCCGGTTGTGTTTTGGCTAACTCAATCCCAGATATTGTGAAAGCTTCTGTATTGGTGTTTTCCGGATATTATCAACGGATGTTATGGATTTGCATGTTTTTTATCAGGGAACATTTAATTTTGTACCGTAGAAACACTAATTGGTTCCACACGGAGACACCAGCTCTACACATTTGTATTTTCTAGGGAGAAAGCTAGAGGAACTGCGGCAAACAAACATGATATTTCTGTTTGTATAGATGACATTTTATGCACTTTCCTAAGAAAAAGACTTTACTTTTCTCCAAAACCATTTTTACTTTGATTTTCTCGGTCCATTGCATACGAATTCCACCTCACTTTGTCCAGATATGACTGGATGAAACCAGAAATATCCGTTTTCTTTTTTTTTGGCTTACTATATCCCAGATATTACTACAGACTCTGTGTTTGTGTTTTCTGGATATTATCGATGGATTATATTGTTTTGAATGTTTTTATCAGGGAACATTTAATTTTGTGCTGGGAAACACTAATTGGTTCCACATGGAGACACCAGTCTACACATTCGTATTTTCTAGGGAGAAAGCTAGAATAACTGCGGTAAACAAACATGATGTTTCTGTTTGTATAGATGACATTTTATGCACTGGCTTAAGGAAAAGACTTTGTTTTACTCCAAAACCATTTTTACTGCGATTTTCCCGGTTCATTGCATACGAATTCCACCAAACTTAGTCCGGATATGACTGGATGAAACCAGAAATATCCGGTTGTGTTTTGGCTAACTCAATCCCAGATATTGTGAAAGCTTCTGTATGGGTGTTTTCCGGATATTATCAACGGATTTTATGGTTTTGCATGTTTTTTATCAGGGAACATTTAATTTTGTACCTTAGAAACACTAATAGGTTCAACATGGAGACTCCAGTCTACACATTCGTATGTTCTAGGGAGAAAGTTAGAGGAACTGCGGCAAACAAACATGATATTTCTGTTTGTATACATGACATTTTATGCACTTGCATAACGAAAAAAACTTTGCTTTTCTCCAAAACCATTTTTACTGTGATTTTCTCGGTCCATTGCATACGAATTCCACCTCGCTTTGTCCGGATATGACTGGATGAAACCAGAAATATCCGTTTTCTTTTTTTTTGGCTTACTATATCCCAGATATTACTACAGACTCTGTGTTTGTGTTTTCTGGATATTATCTATGGATTATATTGTTTTGAATGTTTTTATCAGGGAACATTTAATTTTGTGCTGGGAAACACTAATTGTTTGCACATGGTGACACCAGTCTACACATTCGTATGTTCTAGGGAGAAAGTTAGAGGAACTGCGGCAAACAAACATGATATTTCTGTTTGTATACATGACATTTTATGCACTTGCATAACGAAAAAAACTTTGCTTTTCTCCAAAACCATTTTTACTGTGATTTTCTCGGTCCATTGCATACGAATTCCACCTCGCTTTGTCCGGATATGACTGGATGAAACCAGAAATATCCGGTTGTGTTTTGGCTTACTACAACCCAGATATTGTGAAAGCCTCTGTGTTTATGTTTTCCGGATATTATCAACGGAATTTATGTTTTTGCATGTTATTTATCAGGGAACATTTAATTTTGTGCTGGGAAACACTAATTGGTTCCACATGGAGACACCAGCTCTACACATTCGTATTTTCTAGGGAGAAAGCTAGAGGAACTGCGGCAAACAAACATGATATTTCTGTTTGTATAGATGACATTTTATGCACTTTCCTAAAGAAAAGACTTTGCTTTTCTCCAAAACCACTTTTCCTGTGATATTCTCGATCCATTACATATGAATTCCACCCCACTTTGTCCGGATATGACTGGATGAAACCAGAAATATCCGGTTGTGTTTTGTCTTACTATATCCCAGATATTGCTACAGCCTCAGTGTCTGTGTTTTCTGGATATTATCGATGGATTTTATTGTTTTGAATGTTTTTATCAGGGAACATTTAATTTTGTACCGTAGAAACACTAATTGGTTCCACATGGAGACACCAGTAACACATTCCTATGTTCTAGGGAGAAAGCTTGAGGAACTGCAAATCGATATGATATGTCTGTTTGTATAGATGACATTTTATGCACTTGAGATTGAAAAGACTTTTTGCCTTTCTCTAAAACCATTTTTACTGTGATTTTGTTGGTCCATTGCATACGAATTCCACACCACTTGTTTCGGATATGACTGGATGAAACCAGAAATATCCGGTTGTGTTTTGGCTAACTCAATCCCAGATATTGTGAAAGCTTCTGTATTTGTGTTCTCCAGATATTATGAATGGATTTTATGGTTTTGCATGTTTTTTATCAGGGAACATTTAATTTTGTACCGTAGAAACACTAATTGGTTCCACACGGAGACACCAGCTCTACACATTTGTATTTTCTAGGGAGAAAGCTAGAGGAACTGCGGCAAACAAACATGATATTTCTGTTTGTATAGATGACATTTTATGCACTTTCCTAAGAAAAAGACTTTACTTTTCTCCAAAACCATTTTTACTATGATTCTCTCGGTCCATTGCATACGAATTCCACCTCACTTTGTCCGGATATGACTGGATGAAACCAGAAATATCCGTTTTCTTTTTTTTTGGCTTACTATATCCCAGATATTATTACAGATTCTGTGTTTGTGTTTTCTGGATATTATCGATGGATTATATTGTTTTGAATGTTTTTATCAGGGAACATTAAATTTTGTGCTGGGAAACACTAATTGGTTCCACATGGAGACACCAGTCTACACATTCGTATTTTCTAGGGAGAAAGCTAGAATAACTGCGGTAAACAAACATGATGTTTCTGTTTGTATAGATGACATTTTATGCACTGGCTTAAGGAAAAGACTTTGTTTTACTCCAAAACCATTTTTACTGCGATTTTCCCGGTTCATTGCATACGAATTCCACCAAACTTAGTCCGGATATGACTGGATGAAACCAGAAATATCCGGTTGTGTTTTGGCTAACTCAATCCCAGATATTGTGAAAGCTTCTGTATTGGTGTTTTCCGGATATTATCAACGGATTTTATGGTTTTGCATGTTTTTTATCAGGGAACCTTTAATTTTGTACCGTAGAAATACAATTTGGTTCCACATGGAGACACCAGTAACACATTCCTATGTTCTAGGGAGAAAGCTTGAGGAACTGCAAATCGATATGATATGTCTGTTTGTATAGATGACATTTTATGCACTGGCTTAAGGAAAAGACTTTGTTTTACTCCAAAACCATTTTTAATGCGATTTTCCCGGTTCATTGCATACGAATTCCACCAAACTTAGTCCGGATATGACTGGATGAAACCAGAAATATCCGGTTGTGTTTTGGCTAACTCAATCCCAGATATTGTGAAAGCTTCTGTATTGGTGTTTTCCGGATATTATCAACGGATGTTATGGATTTGCATGTTTTTTATCAGGGAACATTTAATTTTCTACCGTAGAAACACTAATTGGTTCCACACGGAGACACCAGCTCTACACATTTGTATTTTCTAGGGAGAAAGCTAGAGGAACTGCGGCAAACAAACATGATATTTCTGTTTGTATAGATGACATTTTATGCACTTTCCTAAGAAAAAGACTTTACTTTTCTCCAAAACCATTTTTACTGTGATTTTCTCGGTCCATTGCATACGAATTCCACCTCACTTTGTCCAGATATGACTGGATGAAACCAGAAATATCCGTTTTCTTTTTTTTTGGCTTACTATATCCCAGATATTACTACAGACTCTGTGTTTGTGTTTTCTGGATATTATCGATGGATTATATTGTTTTGAATGTTTTTATCAGGGAACATTAAATTTTGTGCTGGGAAACACTAATTGGTTCCACATGGAGACACCAGTCTACACATTCGTATTTTCTAGGGAGAAAGCTAGAATAACTGCGGTAAACAAACATGATGTTTCTGTTTGTATAGATGACATTTTATGCACTGGCTTAAGGAAAAGACTTTGTTTTACTCCAAAACCATTTTTACTGCGATTTTCCCGGTTCATTGCATACGAATTCCACCAAACTTAGTCCGGATATGACTGGATGAAACCAGAAATATCCGGTTGTGTTTTGGCTAACTCAATCCCAGATATTGTGAAAGCTTCTGTATGGGTGTTTTCCGGATATTATCAACGGATTTTATGGTTTTGCATGTTTTTTATCAGGGAACCTTTAATTTTGTACCGTAGAAATACAATTTGGTTCCACATGGAGACACCAGTAACACATTCCTATGTTCTAGGGAGAAAGCTTGAGGAACTGCAAATCGATATGATATGTCTGTTTGTATAGATGACATTTTATGCACTGGCTTAAGGAAAAGACTTTGTTTTACTCCAAAACCATTTTTAATGCGATTTTCCCGGTTCATTGCATACGAATTCCACCAAACTTAGTCCGGATATGACTGGATGAAACCAGAAATATCCGGTTGTGTTTTGGCTAACTCAATCCCAGATATTGTGAAAGCTTCTGTATTGGTGTTTTCCGGATATTATCAACGGATGTTATGGATTTGCATGTTTTTTATCAGGGAACATTTAATTTTGTACCGTAGAAACACTAATTGGTTCCACACGGAGACACCAGCTCTACACATTTGTATTTTCTAGGGAGAAAGCTAGAGGAACTGCGGCAAACAAACATGATATTTCTGTTTGTATAGATGACATTTTATGCACTTTCCTAAGAAAAAGACTTTACTTTTCTCCAAAACCATTTTTACTATGATTCTCTCGGTCCATTGCATACGAATTCCACCTCACTTTGTCCGGATATGACTGGATGAAACCAGAAATATCCGTTTTCTTTTTTTTTTGCTTACTATATCCCAGATATTATTACAGATTCTGTGTTTGTGTTTTCTGGATATTATCGATGGATTATATTGTTTTGAATGTTTTTATCAGGGAACATTAAATTTTGTGCTGGGAAACACTAATTGGTTCCACATGGAGACACCAGTCTACACATTCGTATTTTCTCGGGAGAAAGCTAGAATAACTGCGGTAAACAAACATGATGTTTCTGTTTGTATAGATGACATTTTATGCACTGGCTTAAGGAAAAGACTTTGTTTTACTCCAAAACCATTTTTACTGCAATTTTCCCGGTTCATTGCATACGAATTCCACCAAACTTAGTCCGGATATGACTGGATGAAACCAGAAATATCCGGTTGTGTTTTGGCTAACTCAATCCCAGATATTGTGAAAGCTTCTGTATTGGTGTTTTCCGGATATTATCAACGGATTTTATGGTTTTGCATGTTTTTTATCAGGAACCTTTAATTTTGTACCGTAGAAATACAATTTGGTTCCACATGGAGACACCAGTAACACATTCCTATGTTCTAGGGAGAAAGCTTGAGGAACTGCAAATCGATATGATATGTCTGTTTGTATAGATGACATTTTATGCACTGGCTTAAGGAAAAGACTTTGTTTTACTCCAAAACCATTTTTAATGCGATTTTCCCGGTTCATTGCATACGAATTCCACCAAACTTAGTCCGGATATGACTGGATGAAACCAGAAATATCCGGTTGTGTTTTGGCTAACTCAATCCCAGATATTGTGAAAGCTTCTGTATTGGTGTTTTCCGGATATTATCAACGGATGTTATGGATTTGCATGTTTTTTATCAGGGAACATTTAATTTTGTACCGTAGAAACACTAATTGGTTCCACACGGAGACACCAGCTCTACACATTTGTATTTTCTAGGGAGAAAGCTAGAGGAACTGCGGCAAACAAACATGATATTTCTGTTTGTATAGATGACGTTTTATGCACTTTCCTAAGAAAAAGACTTTACTTTTCTCCAAAACCATTTTCACTGTGATTTTCTCGGTCCATTGCATACGAATTCCACCTCACTTTGTCCAGATATGACTGGATGAAACCAGAAATATCCGTTTTCTTTTTTTTTGGCTTACTATATCCCAGATATTACTACAGACTCTGTGTTTGTGTTTTCTGGATATTATCGATGGATTATATTGTTTTGAATGTTTTTATCAGGGAACATTAAATTTTGTGCTGGGAAACACTAATTGGTTCCACATGGAGACACCAGTCTACACATTCGTATTTTCTAGGGAGAAAGCTAGAATAACTGCGGTAAACAAACATGATGTTTCTGTTTGTATAGATGACATTTTATGCACTGGCTTAAGGAAAAGACTTTGTTTTACTCCAAAACCATTTTTACTGCGATTTTCCCGGTTCATTGCATACGAATTCCACCAAACTTAGTCCGGATATGACTGGATGAAACCAGAAATATCCGGTTGTGTTTTGGCTAACTCAATCCCAGATATTGTGAAAGCTTCTGTATTGGTGTTTTCTGGATATTATCAATGGATTTTATGGTTTTGCATGTTTTTTATCAGGGTACCTTTAATTTTGTACTTTAGAAACACTAATAGGTTCAACATGGAGACTCCAGTCTACACATTCGTATGTTCTAGGGAGAAAGTTAGAGGAACTGCGGCAAACAAACATGATATTTCTGTTTGTATACATGACATTTTATGCACTTGCATAACGAAAAAACCTTTGCTTTTCTCCAAAACCATTTTTACTGTGATTTTCTCGGTCCATTGCATACGAATTCCACCTCGCTTTGTCCGGATATGACTGGATGAAACCAGAAATATCTGGTTGTGTTTTGGCTTACTACAACCCAGATATTGTGAAAGCCTCTGTGTTTATGTTTTCCGGATATTATCAACGGAATTTATGTTTTTGCATTTTATTTATCAGGGAACATTTAATTTTGTGCTGGGAAACACTAATTGGTTCCACATGGAGACACCAGCTCTACACATTCGTATTTTCTAGGGAGAAAGCTAGAGGAACTGCGGCAAACAAACATCATATTTCTGTTTGTATAGATGACATTTTATGCACTTTCCTAAAGAAAAGACTTTGCTTTTCTCCAAAACCATTTTTCCTGTGATATTCTCGATCCATTACATATGAATTCCACCCCACTTTGTCCGGATATGACTGGATGAAACCAGAAATATCCGGTTGTGTTTTGTCTTACTATATCCCAGATATTGCTACAGCCTCAGTGTCTGTGTTTTCTGGATATTATCGATGGATTTTATTGTTTTGAATGTTTTTATCAGGGAACCTTTAATTTTGTACCGTAGAAATACAATTTGGTTCCACATGGAGACACCAGTAACACATTCCTATGTTCTAGGGAGAAAGCTTGAGGAACTGCAAATCGATATGATATGTCTGTTTGTATAGATGACATTTTATGCACTTGCGATGGAAAAGACTTTTTGCCTTTCTCTAAAACCATTTTTACTGTGATTTTGTTGGTCCATTGCATACGAATTCCAACCCACTTTGTCTGGATATGACTGGATGAAACCAGAAATATCCGGTTGTGTTTTGGCTTACTACAACCCAGATATTGTGAAAGCCTCTGTGTTTATGTTTCCGGATATTATCAACGGAATTTATGTTTTTGCATGTTATTTATCAGGGAACATTTAATTTTGTGCTGGGAAACACTAATTGGTTCCACATGGAGACACCAGCTCTACACATTCGTATTTTCTAGGGAGAAAGCTAGAGGAACTGCGGCAAACAAACATCATATTTCTGTTTGTATAGATGACATTTTATGCACTTTCCTAAAGAAAAGACTTTGCTTTTCTCCAAAACCATTTTTCCTGTGATATTCTCGATCCATTACATATGAATTCCACCCCACTTTGTCCGGATATGACTGGATGAAACCAGAAATATCCGGTTGTGTTTTGTCTTACTATATCCCAGATATTGCTACAGCCTCAGTGTCTGTGTTTTCTGGATATTATCGATGGATTTTATTGTTTTGAATGTTTTTATCAGGGAACCTTTAATTTTGTACCGTAGAAATACAATTTGGTTCCACATGGAGACACCAGTAACACATTCCTATGTTCTAGGGAGAAAGCTTGAGGAACTGCAAATCGATATGATATGTCTGTTTGTATAGATGACATTTTATGCACTTGCGATGGAAAAGACTTTTTGCCTTTCTCTAAAACCATTTTTACTGTGATTTTGTTGGTCCATTGCATATGAATTCCAACCCACTTTGTCTGGATATGACTGGATGAAACCAGAAATATCCGGTTGTGTTTTGGCTTACTACAACCCAGATATTGTGAAAGCCTCTGTGTTTATGTTTCCGGATATTATCAACGGAATTTATGTTTTTGCATGTTATTTATCAGGGAACATTTAATTTTGTGCTGGGAAACACTAATTGGTTCCACACGGAGACACCAGCTCTACACATTTGTATTTTCTAGGGAGAAAGCTAGAGGAACTGCGGCAAACAAACATGATATTTCTGTTTGTATAGATGACATTTTATGCACTTTCCTAACAAAAAGACTTTACTTTTCTCCAAAACCATTTTTACTGTGATTTTCTCGGTCCATTGCATACGAATTCCACCTCACTTTGTCCGGATATGACTGGATGAAACCAGAAATATCCGTTTTCTTTTTTTTTGGCTTACTATATCCCAGATATTACTACAGACTCTGTGTTTGTGTTTTCTGGATATTATCTATGGATTATATTGTTTTGAATGTTTTTATCAGGGAACATTTAATTTTGTGCTGGGAAACACTAATTGTTTGCACATGGTGACACCAGTCTACACATTCGTATGTTCTAGGGAGAAAGTTAGAGGAACTGCGGCAAACAAACATGATATTTCTGTTTGTATACATGACATTTTATGCACTTGCATAACGAAAAAAACTTTGCTTTTCTCCAAAACCATTTTTACTGTGATTTTCTCGGTCCATTGCATAAGAATTCCACCTCGCTTTGTCCGGATATGACTGGATGAAACCAGAAATATCCGGTTGTGTTTTGGCTTACTACAACCCAGATATTGTGAAAGCCTCTGTGTTTATGTTTTCCGGATATTATCAACGGAATTTATGTTTTTGCATGTTATTTATCAAGGAACATTTATTTTTGTGCTGGGAAACACTAATTGGTTCCACATGGAGACACCAGCTCTACACATTCGTATTTTCTAGGGAGAAAGCTAGAGGAACTGCGGCAAACAAACATGATATTTCTGTTTGTATAGATGACATTTTATGCACTTTCCTAAAGAAAAGACTTTGCTTTTCTCCAAAACCACTTTTCCTGTGATATTCTCGATCCATTACATATGAATTCCACCCCACTTTGTCCGGATATGACTGGATGAAACCAGAAATATCCGGTTGTGTTTTGTCTTACTATATCCCAGATATTGCTACAGCCACAGTGTCTGTGTTTTCTGGATATTATCGATGGATTTTATTGTTTTGAATGTTTTTATCAGGGAACATTTAATTTTGTGCTGGGAAACACTAATTGTTTGCACATGGTGACACCAGTCTACACATTCGTATTTTCTAGGGAGAAAGCTAGAATAACTGCGCTAAACAAACATGATGTTTCTGTTTGTATAGATGAGATTTTATGCACTGGCTTAAGGAAAAGACTTTGTTTTACTCCAAAACCATTTTTACTGCGATTTTCCCGGTTCATTGCATACGAATTCCACCAAACTTAGTCCGGATATGACTGGATGAAACCAGAAATATCCGGTTGTGTTTTGGCTAACTCAATCCCAGATATTGTGAAAGCTTCTGTATTGGTGTTTTCCGGATATTATCAATGGATTTTATGGTTTTGCATGTTTTTTATCAGGGTACCTTTAATTTTGTACTTTAGAAACACTAATAGGTTCAACATGGAGACTCCAGTCTACACATTCGTATGTTCTAGGGAGAAAGTTAGAGGAACTGCGGCAAACAAACATGATATTTCTGTTTGTATACATGACATTTTATGCACTTGCATAACGAAAAAACCTTTGCTTTTCTCCAAAACCATTTTTACTGTGATTTTCTCGGTCCATTGCATACGAATTCCACCTCGCTTTGTCCGGATATGACTGGATGAAACCAGAAATATCTGGTTGTGTTTTGGCTTACTACAACCCAGATATTGTGAAAGCCTCTGTGTTTATGTTTTCCGGATATTATCAACGGAATTTATGTTTTTGCATTTTATTTATCAGGGAACATTTAATTTTGTGCTGGGAAACACTAATTGGTTCCACATGGAGACACCAGCTCTACACATTCGTATTTTCTAGGGAGAAAGCTAGAGGAACTGCGGCAAACAAACATCATATTTCTGTTTGTATAGATGACATTTTATGCACTTTCCTAAAGAAAAGACTTTGCTTTTCTCCAAAACCATTTTTCCTGTGATATTCTCGATCCATTACATATGAATTCCACCCCACTTTGTCCGGATATGACTGGATGAAACCAGAAATATCCGGTTGTGTTTTGTCTTACTATATCCCAGATATTGCTACAGCCTCAGTGTCTGTGTTTTCTGGATATTATCGATGGATTTTATTGTTTTGAATGTTTTTATCAGGGAACCTTTAATTTTGTACCGTAGAAATACAATTTGGTTCCACATGGAGACACCAGTAACACATTCCTATGTTCTAGGGAGAAAGCTTGAGGAACTGCAAATCGATATGATATGTCTGTTTGTATAGATGACATTTTATGCACTTGCGATGGAAAAGACTTTTTGCCTTTCTCTAAAACCATTTTTACTGTGATTTTGTTGGTCCATTGCATACGAATTCCAACCCACTTTGTCTGGATATGACTGGATGAAACCAGAAATATCCGGTTGTGTTTTGGCTTACTACAACCCAGATATTGTGAAAGCCTCTGTGTTTATGTTTCCGGATATTATCAACGGAATTTATGGTTTTGCATGTTATTTATCAGGGAACATTTAATTTTGTGCTGGGAAACACTAATTGGTTCCACACGGAGACACCAGCTCTACACATTTGTATTTTCTAGGGAGAAAGCTAGAGGAACTGCGGCAAACAAACATGATATTTCTGTTTGTATAGATGACATTTTATGCACTTTCCTAACAAAAAGACTTTACTTTTCTCCAAAACCATTTTTACTGTGATTTTCTCGGTCCATTGCATACGAATTCCACCTCACTTTGTCCGGATATGACTGGATGAAACCAGAAATATCCGTTTTCTTTTTTTTTGGCTTACTATATCCCAGATATTACTACAGACTCTGTGTTTGTGTTTTCTGGATATTATCTATGGATTATATTGTTTTGAATGTTTTTATCAGGGAACATTTAATTTTGTGCTGGGAAACACTAATTGTTTGCACATGGTGACACCAGTATACACATTCGTATGTTCTAGGGAGAAAGTTAGAGGAACTGCGGCAAACAAACATGATATTTCTGTTTGTATACATGACATTTTATGCACTTGCATAACGAAAAAAACTTTGCTTTTCTCCAAAACCATTTTTACTGTGATTTTCTCGGTCCATTGCATACGAATTCCACCTCGCTTTGTCCGGATATGACTGGATGAAACCAGAAATATCCGGTTGTGTTTTGGCTTACTACAACCCAGATATTGTGAAAGCCTCTGTGTTTATGTTTTCCGGATATTATCAACGGAATTTATGTTTTTGCATGTTATTTATCAAGGAACATTTATTTTTGTGCTGGGAAACACTAATTGGTTCCACATGGAGACACCAGCTCTACACATTCGTATTTTCTAGGGAGAAAGCTAGAGGAACTGCGGCAAACAAACATGATATTTCTGTTTGTATAGATGACATTTTATGCACTTTCCTAAAGAAAAGACTTTGCTTTTCTCCAAAACCACTTTTCCTGTGATATTCTCGATCCATTACATATGAATTCCACCCCACTTTGTCCGGATATGACTGGATGAAACCAGAAATATCCGGTTGTGTTTTGTCTTACTATATCCCAGATATTGCTACAGCCACAGTGTCTGTGTTTTCTGGATATTATCGATGGATTTTATTGTTTTGAATGTTTTTATCAGGGAACATTTAATTTTGTGCTGGGAAACACTAATTGTTTGCACATGGTGACACCAGTCTACACATTCGTATTTTCTAGGGAGAAAGCTAGAATAACTGCGCTAAACAAACATGATGTTTCTGTTTGTATAGATGAGATTTTATGCACTGGCTTAAGGAAAAGACTTTGTTTTACTCCAAAACCATTTTTACTGCGATTTTCCCGGTTCATTGCATACGAATTCCACCAAACTTAGTCCGGATATGACTGGATGAAACCAGAAATATCCGGTTGTGTTTTGGCTAACTCAATCCCAGATATTGTGAAAGCTTCTGTATTGGTGTTTTCCGGATATTATCAATGGATTTTATGGTTTTGCATGTTTTTTATCAGGGTACCTTTAATTTTGTACTTTAGAAACACTAATAGGTTCAACATGGAGACTCCAGTCTACACATTCGTATGTTCTAGGGAGAAAGTTAGAGGAACTGCGGCAAACAAACATGATATTTCTGTTTGTATACATGACATTTTATGCACTTGCATAACGAAAAAACCTTTGCTTTTCTCCAAAACCATTTTTACTGTGATTTTCTCGGTCCATTGCATACGAATTCCACCTCGCTTTGTCCGGATATGACTGGATGAAACCAGAAATATCTGGTTGTGTTTTGGCTTACTACAACCCAGATATTGTGAAAGCCTCTGTGTTTATGTTTTCCGGATATTATCAACGGAATTTATGTTTTTGCATTTTATTTATCAGGGAACATTTAATTTTGTGCTGGGAAACACTAATTGGTTCCACATGGAGACACCAGCTCTACACATTCGTATTTTCTAGGGAGAAAGCTAGAGGAACTGCGGCAAACAAACATGATATTTCTGTTTGTATAGATGACATTTTATGCACTTTCCTAAAGAAAAGACTTTGCTTTTCTCCAAAACCATTTTTCCTGTGATATTCTCGATCCATTACATATGAATTCCACCCCACTTTGTCCGGATATGACTGGATGAAACCAGAAATATCCGGTTGTGTTTTGTCTTACTATATCCCAGATATTGCTACAGCCTCAGTGTCTGTGTTTTCTGGATATTATCGATGGATTTTATTGTTTTGAATGTTTTTATCAGGGAACCTTTAATTTTGTACCGTAGAAATACAATTTGGTTCCACATGGAGACACCAGTAACACATTCCTATGTTCTAGGGAGAAAGCTTGAGGAACTGCAAATCGATATGATATGTCTGTTTGTATAGATGACATTTTATGCACTTGCGATGGAAAAGACTTTTTGCCTTTCTCTAAAACCATTTTTACTGTCATTTTGTTGGTCCATTGCATACGAATTCCAACCCACTTTGTCTGGATATGACTGGATGAAACCAGAAATATCCGGTTGTGTTTTGGCTAACTCAATCCCAGATATTGTGAAAGCTTCTGTATTTGTGTTCTCCGGATATTATGAACGGATTTTATGGTTTTGCATGTTTTTTATCAGGGAACATTTAATTTTGTACCGTAGAAACACTAATTGGTTCCACACGGAGACACCAGCTCTACACATTTGTATTTTCTAGGGAGAAAGCTAGAGGAACTGCGGCAAACAAACATGATATTTCTGTTTGTATAGATGACATTTTATGCACTTTCCTAACAAAAAGACTTTACTTTTCTCCAAAACCATTTTTACTGTGATTTTCTCGGTCCATTGCATACGAATTCCACCTCACTTTGTCCGGATATGACTGGATGAAACCAGAAATATCCGTTTTCTTTTTTTTTGGCTTACTATATCCCAGATATTACTACAGACTCTGTGTTTGTGTTTTCTGGATATTATCTATGGATTATATTGTTTTGAATGTTTTTATCAGGGAACATTTAATTTTGTGCTGGGAAACACTAATTGTTTGCACATGGTGACACCAGTCTACACATTCGTATGTTCTAGGGAGAAAGTTAGAGGAACTGCGGCAAACAAACATGATATTTCTGTTTGTATACATGACATTTTATGCACTTGCATAACGAAAAAAACTTTGCTTTTCTCCAAAACCATTTTTACTGTGATTTTCTCGGTCCATTGCATACGAATTCCACCTCGCTTTGTCCGGATATGACTGGATGAAACCAGAAATATCCGGTTGTGTTTTGGCTTACTACAACCCAGATATTGTGAAAGCCTCTGTGTTTATGTTTTCCGGATATTATCAACGGAATTTATGTTTTTGCATGTTATTTATCAAGGAACATTTATTTTTGTGCTGGGAAACACTAATTGGTTCCACATGGAGACACCAGCTCTACACATTCGTATTTTCTAGGGAGAAAGCTAGAGGAACTGCGGCAAACAAACATGATATTTCTGTTTGTATAGATGACATTTTATGCACTTTCCTAAAGAAAAGACTTTGCTTTTCTCCAAAACCACTTTTCCTGTGATATTCTCGATCCATTACATATGAATTCCACCCCACTTTGTCCGGATATGACTGGATGAAACCAGAAATATCCGGTTGTGTTTTGTCTTACTATATCCCAGATATTGCTACAGCCACAGTGTCTGTGTTTTCTGGATATTATCGATGGATTTTATTGTTTTGAATGTTTTTATCAGGGAACATTTAATTTTGTGCTGGGAAACACTAATTGTTTGCACATGGTGACACCAGTCTACACATTCGTATTTTCTAGGGAGAAAGCTAGAATAACTGCGCTAAACAAACATGATGTTTCTGTTTGTATAGATGAGATTTTATGCACTGGCTTAAGGAAAAGACTTTGTTTTACTCCAAAACCATTTTTACTGCGATTTTCCCGGTTCATTGCATACGAATTCCACCAAACTTAGTCCGGATATGACTGGATGAAACCAGAAATATCCGGTTGTGTTTTGGCTAACTCAATCCCAGATATTGCGACGGACTCTGTGTTTGTGTTTTCTGGACATTATCAACGGACTTTATTGTTTTGAATGTTTTTATCAGGGAACATTTAATTTTGTACCTTGGAAACACTAATAGGTTCAACATGGAGACACCAGTCTACACATTCGTATGTTCTAGGGAGAAAGTTAGAGGAACTGCGGCAAACAAACATGATATTTCTGTTTGTATACATGACATTTTATGCACTTGCATAACGAAAAAAACTTTGCTTTTCTCCAAAACCATTTTTACTGTGATTTTCTCGGTCCATTGCATACGAATTCCACCTCGCTTTGTCCGGATATGACTGGATGAAACCAGAAATATCCAGTTGTGTTTTGGCTTACTACAACCCAGATATCGTGAAAGCCTCTGTGTTTATGTTTTCCGGATATTATCAACGGAATTTATGTTTTTGCATGTTATTTATCAGGGAACATTTAATTTTGTGCTGGGAAACACTAATTGGTTCCACATGCAGACACCAGCTCTACACATTCGTATTTTCTAGGGAGAAAGCTAGAGGAACTGCGGCAAACAAACATGATATTTCTGTTTGTATAGATGACATTTTATGCACTTTCCTAAAGAAAAGACTTTGCTTTTCTCCAAAACCATTTTTCCTGTGATATTCTCGATCCATTACATATGAATTCCACCCCACTTTGTCCGGATATGACTGGATGAAACCAGAAATATCCGGTTGTGTTTTGTCTTACTATATGCCAGATATTGCTACAGCCTCAGTGTCTGTGTTTTCTGGATATTATCGATGGATTTTACTGTTGTGAATGTTTTTATCAGGGAACCTTTAATTTTGTACCGTAGAAATACAATTTGGTTCCACATGGAGACACCAGTAACACATTCCTATGTTCCAGGGAGAAAGCTTGAGGAACTGCAAATTGATATGATATGTCTGTTTGTATAGATGACATTTTATGCACTTGCGATGGAAAAGACTTTTTGCCTTTCTCTAAAACCATTTTTACTGTGATTTTGTTGGTCCATTGCATACGAATTCCAACCCACTTTGTCCGGATATGACTGGATGAAACCAGAAATATCCGGTTGTGTTTTGCCTTACTACAACCCAGATATTGTGAAAGCCTCTGTGTTTGTGTTTCCGGATATTATCAACGGAATTTATGTTTTTGCATGTTATTTATCAGGGAACATTTAATTTTGTACCATAGAAACACTAATTGGTTCCACACGGAGACACCAGCTCTACACATTTGTATTTTCTAGGGAGAAAGCTAGAGGAACTGCGGCAAACAAACATGATATTTCTGTTTGTATAGATGACATTTTATGCACTTTCCTAACAAAAAGACTTTACTTTTCTCCAAAACCATTTTTACTGTGATTTTCTCCGTCCATTGCATACGAATTCCACCTCACTTTGTCCGGATATGACTGGATGAAACCAGAAATATCCGTTTTCTTTTTTTTTGGCTTACTATATCCCAGATATTACTACAGACTCTGTGTTTGTGTTTTCTGGATATTATCGATGGATTATATTGTTTTGAATGTTTTTATCAGGGAACATTTAATTTTGTGCTGGGAAACACTAATTGGTTCCACATGGAGACACCAGTCTACAAATTCGTATTTTCTAGGGAGAAAGCTAGAATAACTGCGGTAAACAAACATGATGTTTCTGTTTGTATAGATGACATTTTATGCACTGGCTTAAGGAAAAGACTTTGTTTTACTCCAAAACCATTTTTACTGCGATTTTCCCGGTTCATTGCATACGAATTCCACCAAACTTAGTCCGGATATGACTGGATGAAACCAGAAATATCCGGTTGTGTTTTGGCTAACTCAATCCCAGATATTGCGATGGACTCTGTGTTTGTGTTTTCTGGACATTATCAACGGACTTTATTGTTTTCAATGTTTTTATCAGGGAACATTTAATTTTGTACCTTAGAAACACTAATTGGTTCCACATGGAGACACCAGTAACACATTCCTCTGTTCTAGGGAGAAAGCTTGAGGAACTGCAAATCGATATGATATGTCTGTTTGTATAGATGACACTTTATGCACTTGCGATGGAAAAGACTTTTTGCCTTTCTCTAAAACCATTTTTACTGTGATTTTGTTGGTCCATTGCATACGAATTCCACCTCACTTTGTCCGGATATGACTGGATGAAACCAGAAATATCCGTTTTCTTTTTTTTTGGCTTACTATATCCCAGATATTACTACACTCTGTGTTTGTGTTTTCTGGATATTATCGATGGATTATATTGTTTTGAATGTTTTTATCAGGGAACACTTAATTTTGTGCTGGGAAACACTAATTGTTTGCACATGGAGACACCAGTCTACACATTCGTATTTTCTAGGGAGAAAGCTAGAATAACTGCGGTAAACAAACATGATGTTTCCGTTTGTATAGATGACATTTTATGCACTGGCTTAAGGAAAAGACTTTGTTTTACTCCAAAACCATTTTTACTGCGATTTTCCCGGTTCATTGCATACGAATTCCACCAAACTTAGTCCGGATATGACTGGATGAAACCAGAAATATCCGGTTGTGTTTTGGCTAACTCAATCCCAGATATTCTGAAAGCTTCTGTATTGGTGTTTTCCGGATATCATCAACGGATTTTATGGATTTGCATGTTTTTTATCAGGGAACATTTAATTTTGTACCTTAGAAACACTAATAGGTTCAACATGGAGACACCAGTCTACACATTCGTATGTTCTAGGGAGAAAGTTAGAGGAACTGCGGCAAACAAACATGATATTTCTGTTTGTATACATGACATTTAATGCACTTGCATAACGAAAAAAACTTTGCTTTTCTCCAAAACCATTTTTACTGTGATTTTCTCGGTGCATTGCATCCGAATTCCTCCTCGCTTTGTCCGGATATGACTGGATGAAACCAGAAATATCTGGTTGTGTTTTGGCTTACTACAACCCAGATATTGTGAAAGCCTCTGTGTTTATGTTTTCCGGATGTTATCAACGGAATTTATGTTTTTGCATGTTATTTATCAGGGAACATTTAATTTTGTGCTGGGAAACACTAATTGGTTCCACATGGAGACACCAGCTCTACACATTCGTATTTTCTAGGGAGAAAGCTAGAGGAACTGCGGCAAACAAACATGATATTTCTGTTTGTATAGATGACATTTTATGCACTTTCCTAAAGAAAAGACTTTGCTTTTCTCCAAAACCATTTTTCCTGTGATATTCTCGATCCATTACATATGAATTCCACCCCACTTTTCCGGATATGAGTGGATGAAACCAGAAATATCCGGTTGTGTTTTGTCTTACTATATCGCAGATATTGCTACAGCCTCAGTGTCTGTGTTTTCTGGATATTATCGATGGATTTTATTGTTTTGAATGTTTTTATCAGGGAACCTTTAATTTTGTACCGTAGAAATACAATTTGGTTCCACATGGAGACACCAGTAACACATTCCTATGTTCCAGGGAGAAAGCTTGAGGAACTACAAATCGATATGATATGTCTGTTTGTATAGATGACATTTTATGCACTTGCGATGGAAAAGACTTTTTGCCTTTCTCTAAAACCATTTTTACTGTGATTTTGTTGGTCCATTGCATACGAATCCCAACCCACTTTGTCCGGATATGACTGGATGAAACCAGAAATATCCGGTTGTGTTTTGGCTTACTACAACCCAGATATTGTGAAAGCTTCTGTGTTTATGTTTCCGGATATTATCAACGGAATTTATGTTTTTGCATGTTATTTATCAGGGAACATTTAATTTTGTGCTGGGAAACACTAATTGGTTCCACACGGAGAAACCAGCTCTACACATTTGTATTTTCTAGGGAGAAAGCTAGAGGAACTGCGGCAAACAAACATGATATTTCTGTTTGTATAGATGACATTTTATGCACTTTTCTAACAAAAAGACTTTACTTTTCTCCAAAACCATTTTTACTGTGATTTTCTCGGTCCATTGCATATGAATTCCACCTCACTTTGTCCGGATATGACTGGATGAAACCAGAAATATCCGTTTTCTTTTTTTTGGCTTACTATATCCCAGATATTACTACAGACTCTGTGTTTGTGTTTTCTGGATATTATCGATGGATTATATTGTTTTGAATGTTTTTATCAGGCAACACTTAATTTTGTGCTGGGAAACACTAATTGTTTGCACATGGAGACACCAGTCTACACATTCGTATTTTCTAGGGAGAAAGCTAGAATAACTGCGGTTAACAAACATGATGTTTCTGTTTGTATAGATGACATTTTATGCACTGGCTTAAGGAAAAGACTTTGTTTTACTCCAAAACCATTTTTACTGCGATTTTCCCGGTTCATTGCATACGAATTCCACCAAACTTAGTCCGGATATGACTGGATGAAACCAGAAATATCCGGTTGTGTTTTGGCTAAATCAATCCCAGATATTGCGACGGACTCTGTGTTTGTGTTTTCTGGACATTATCAACGGAATTTATTGTTTTGAATGTTTTTATCGGGGAACATTTAATTTTGTACCTTAGAAACACTAATAGGTTCAACATGGAGACACCAGTCTACACATTCGTATGTTCTAGGGAGAAAGTTAGAGGAACTGCGGCAAACAAACATGATATTTCTGTTTGTATACATGACATTTAATGCACTTGCATAACGAAAAAAACTTTGCTTTTCTCCAAAACCATTTTTACTGTGATTTTCTCGGTCCATTGCATACGAATTCCACCTCGCTTTGTCCGGATATGACTGGATGAAACCAGAAATATCCGGTTGTGTTTTGGCTTACTACAACCCAGATATTGTGAAAGCCTCTGTGTTTATGTTTTCCGGATATTATCAACGGAATTTATGTTTTTGCATGTTATTTATCAGGGAACATTTAATTTTGTGCTGGGAAACACTAATTGGTTCCACATGGAGACACCAGCTCTACACATTCGTATTTTCTAGGGAGAAAGCTAGAGGAACTGCGGCAAACAAACATGATATTTCTGTTTGTATAGATGACATTTTATGCACTTTCCTAAAGAATAGACTTTGCTTTTCTCCAAAACCATTTTTCCTGTGATATTCTCGATCCATTACATATGAATTCCACCTCACTTTGTCCGGATATGAGTGGATGAAACCAGAAATATCCGGTTGTGTTTTGTCTTACTATATCCCAGATATTGCTACAGCCTCAGTGTCTGTGTTTTCTGGATATTATCGATGGCTTTTATTGTTTTGAATGTTTTTATCAGGGAACATTTAATTTTGTACCGTAGAAACACTAATTGGTTCCCCATGGAGACACCAGTAACACATTCCTATGTTCTAGGGAGAAAGCTTGAGGAACTGCAAATCGATATGATATGTCTGTTTGTATAGATGACACTTTATGCACTTGCGATGGAAAAGACTTTTTGCCTTTCTCTAAAACCATTTTTACTGTGATTTTGTTGGTCCATTGCATACGAATTCCAACCCACTTTGTCTGGATATGACTGGATGAAACCAGAAATATCCAGTTGTGTTTTGGCTAACTCAATCCCAGATATTGTGAAAGCTTCTGTATTTGTGTTCTCCAGATATTATGAACGGATTTTATGTTTTTGCATGTTATTTATCAGGGAACATTTAATTTTGTGCTGGGAAACACTAATTGGTTCCACATGGAGACACCAGCTCTACACATTCGTATTTTCTAGGGAGAAAGCTAGAGGAACTGCGGCAAACAAACATGATATTTCTGTTTGTATAGATGACATTTTATGCACTTTCCTAAAGAAAAGACTTTGCTTTTCTCCAAAACCATTTTTCCTGTGATATTCTCGATCCATTACATATGAATTCCACCCCACTTTGTCCGGATATGAGTGGATGAAACCAGAAATATCCGGTTGTGTTTTGTCTTACTATATCCCAGATATTGCTACAGCCTCAGTGTCTGTGTTTTCTGGATATTATCGATGGATTTTATTGTTTTGAATGTTTTTATCAGGGAACCTTTAATTTTGTACCGTAGAAATACAATTTGGTTCCACATGGAGACACCAGTAACACATTCCTATGTTCTAGGGAGAAAGCTTGAGGAACTGCAAATCGATATGATATGCCTGTTTGTATAGATGACATTTTATGCACTTGCGATGGAAAAGACTTTTTGCCTTTCTGTAAAACCATTTTGACTGTGATTTTGTTGGTCCATTGCATACGAATCCCAACCCACTTTGTCCGGATATGACTGGATGAAACCAGAAATATCCGGTTGTGTTTTGGCTAACTCAATCCCAGATATTGTGAAAGCCTCTGTGTTTATGTTTCCGGATATTATCAATGGAATTTATGTTTTTGCATGTTATTTATCAGGGAACATTTAATTTTGTGCTGGGAAACACTAATTGGTTCCACACGGAGAAACCAGCTCTACACATTTGTATTTTCTAGGGAGAAAGCTAGAGGAACTGCGGCAAACAAACATGATATTTCTGTTTGTATAGATGACATTTTATGCACTTTCCTAACAAAAAGACTTTACTTTTCTCCAAAACCATTTTTACTGTGATTTTCTCGGTCCATTGCATACGAATTCCACCTCACTTTGTCCGGATATGAGTGGATGAAACCAGAAATATCCGTTTTCTTTTTTTTTGGCTTACTATATCCCAGATATTACTACAGACTCTGTGTTTGTGTTTTCTGGATATTATCGATGGATTATATTGTTTTGAATGTTTTTATCAGGGAACATTTAATTTTGTGCTGGGAAACACTAATTGGTTCCACATGGAGACACCAGTCTACAAATTCGTATTTTCTAGGGAGAAAGCTAGAATAACTGCGGTAAACAAACATGATGTTTCTGTTTGTATAGATGACATTTTATGCACTGGCTTAAGGAAAAGACTTTGTTTTACTCCAAAACCATTTTTACTGCGATTTTCCCGGTTCATTGCATACGAATTCCACCAAACTTAGTCCGGATATGACTGGATGAAACCAGAAATATCCGGTTGTGTTTTGGCTAACTCAATCCCAGATATTGCGACGGACTCTGTGTTTGTGTTTTCTGGACATTATCAACGGACTTTATTGTTTTGAATGTTTTTATCAGGGAACATTTAATTTTGTACCTTAGAAACACTAATAGGTTCAACATGGAGACACCAGTCTACACATTCGTATGTTCTAGGGAGAAAGTTAGAGGAACTGCGGCAAACAAACATGATATTTCTGTTTGTATACATGACATTTTATGCACTTGCATAACGAAAAAAACTTTGCTTTTCTCCAAAACCATTTTTACTGTGATTTTCTCGGTCCATTGCATACGAATTCCACCTCGCTTTGTCCGGATATGACTGGATGAAACCAGAAATATCCGTTTTCTTTTTTTTTGGCTTACTATATCCCAGATATTACTACACTCTGTGTTTGTGTTTTCTGGATATTATCGATGGATTATATTGTTTTGAATGTTTTTATCAGGGAACACTTAATTTTGTGCTGGGAAACACTAATTGTTTGCACATGGAGACACCAGTCTACACATTCGTATTTTCTAGGGAGAAAGCTAGAATAACTGCGGTAAACAAACATGATGTTTCCGTTTGTATAGATGACATTTTATGCACTGGCTTAAGGAAAAGACTTTGTTTTACTCCAAAACCATTTTTACTGCGATTTTCCCGGTTCATTGCATACGAATTCCACCAAACTTAGTCCGGATATGACTGGATGAAACCAGAAATATCCGGTTGTGTTTTGGCTAACTCAATCCCAGATATTGTGAAAGCTTCTGTATTGGTGTTTTCCGGATATCATCAACGGATTTTATGGATTTGCATGTTTTTTATCAGGGAACATTTAATTTTGTACCTTAGAAACACTAATAGGTTCAACATGGAGACACCAGTCTACACATTCGTATGTTCTAGGGAGAAAGTTAGAGGAACTGCGGCAAACAAACATGATATTTCTGTTTGTATACATGACATTTAATGCACTTGCATAACGAAAAAAACTTTGCTTTTCTCCAAAACCATTTTTACTGTGATTTTCTCGGTGCATTGCATCCGAATTCCTCCTCGATTTGTCCGGATATGACTGGATGAAACCAGAAATATCTGGTTGTGTTTTGGCTTACTACAACCCAGATATTGTGAAAGCCTCTGTGTTTATGTTTTCCGGATGTTATCAACGGAATTTATGTTTTTGCATGTTATTTATCAGGGAACATTTAATTTTGTGCTGGGAAACACTAATTGGTTCCACATGGAGACACCAGCTCTACACATTCGTATTTTGTAGGGAGAAAGCTAGAGGAACTGCGGCAAACAAACATGATATTTCTGTTTGTATAGATGACATTTTATGCACTTTCCTAAAGAAAAGACTTTGCTTTTCTCCAAAACCATTTTTCCTGTGATATTCTCGATCCATTACATATGAATTCCACCCCACTTTGTCCGGATATGAGTGGATGAAACCAGAAATATCCGGTTGTGTTTTGTCTTACTATATCGCAGATATTGCTACAGCCTCAGTGTCTGTGTTTTCTGGATATTATCGATGGATTTTATTGTTTTGAATGTTTTTATCAGGGAACCTTTAATTTTGTACCGTAGAAATACAATTTGGTTCCACATGGAGACACCAGTAACACATTCCTATGTTCCAGGGAGAAAGCTTGAGGAACTACAAATCGATATGATATGTCTGTTTGTATAGATGACATTTTATGCACTTGCGATGGAAAAGACTTTTTGCCTTTCTCTAAAACCATTTTTACTGTGATTTTGTTGGTCCATTGCATACGAATCCCAACCCACTTTGTCCGGATATGACTGGATGAAACCAGAAATATCCGGTTGTGTTTTGGCTTACTACAACCCAGATATTGTGAAAGCTTCTGTGTTTATGTTTCCGGATATTATCAACGGAATTTATGTTTTTGCATGTTATTTATCAGGGAACATTTAATTTTGTGCTGGGAAACACTAATTGGTTCCACACGGAGAAACCAGCTCTACACATTTGTATTTTCTAGGGAGAAAGCTAGAGGAACTGCGGCAAACAAACATGATATTTCTGTTTGTATAGATGACATTTTATGCACTTTTCTAACAAAAAGACTTTACTTTTCTCCAAAACCATTTTTACTGTGATTTTCTCGGTCCATTGCATATGAATTCCACCTCACTTTGTCCGGATATGACTGGATGAAACCAGAAATATCCGTTTTCTTTTTTTTGGCTTACTATATCCCAGATATTACTACAGACTCTGTGTTTGTGTTTTCTGGATATTATCGATGGATTATATTGTTTTGAATGTTTTTATCAGGCAACACTTAATTTTGTGCTGGGAAACACTAATTGTTTGCACATGGAGACACCAGTCTACACATTCGTATTTTCTAGGGAGAAAGCTAGAATAACTGCGGTTAACAAACATGATGTTTCTGTTTGTATAGATGACATTTTATGCACTGGCTTAAGGAAAAGACTTTGTTTTACTCCAAAACCATTTTTACTGCGATTTTCCCGGTTCATTGCATACGAATTCCACCAAACTTAGTCCGGATATGACTGGATGAAACCAGAAATATCCGGTTGTGTTTTGGCTAAATCAATCCCAGATATTGCGACGGACTCTGTGTTTGTGTTTTCTGGACATTATCAACGGAATTTATTGTTTTGAATGTTTTTATCGGGGAACATTTAATTTTGTACCTTAGAAACACTAATAGGTTCAACATGGAGACACCAGTCTACACATTCTTATGTTCTAGGGAGAAAGTTAGAGGAACTGCGGCAAACAAACATGATATTTCTGTTTGTATACATGACATTTTATGCACTTGCATAACGAAAAAAACTTTGCTTTTCTCCAAAACCATTTTTACTGTGATTTTCTCGGTCCATTGCATACGAATTCCACCTCGCTTTGTCCGGATATGACTGGATGAAACCAGAAATATCCGGTTGTGTTTTGGCTTACTACAACCCAGATATTGTGAAAGCATCTGTGTTTATGTTTTCCGGATATTATGAATGGAATTTATGTTTTTGCATGTTATTTATCAGGGAACATTTAATTTTGTGCTGGGAAACACTAATTGGTTCCACATGGAGACACCAGCTCTACACATTCGTATTTTCTAGGGAGAAAGCTAGAGGAACTGCGGCAAACAAACATGATATTTCTGTTTGTATAGATGACATTTTATGCACTTTCCTAAAGAATAGACTTTGCTTTTCTCCAAAACCATTTTTCCTGTGATATTCTCGATCCATTACATATGAATTCCACCTCACTTTGTCCGGATATGAGTGGATGAAACCAGAAATATCCGGTTGTGTTTTGTCTTACTATATCCCAGATATTGCTACAGCCTCAGTGTCTGTGTTTTCTGGATATTATCGATGGATTTTATTGTTTTGAATGTTTTTATCAGGGAACATTTAATTTTGTACCGTAGAAACACTAATTGGTTCCCCATGGAGACACCAGTAACACATTCCTATGTTCTAGGGAGAAAGCTTGAGGAACTGCAAATCGATATGATATGTCTGTTTGTATAGATGACACTTTATGCACTTGCGATGGAAAAGACTTTTTGCCTTTCTCTAAAACCATTTTTACTGTGATTTTGTTGGTCCATTGCATACGAATTCCAACCCACTTTGTCTGGATATGACTGGATGAAACCAGAAATATCCAGTTGTGTTTTGGCTAACTCAATCCCAGATATTGTGAAAGCTTCTGTATTTGTGTTCTCCAGATATTATGAACGGATTTTATGTTTTTGCATGTTATTTATCAGGGAACATTTAATTTTGTGCTGGGAAACACTAATTGGTTCCACATGGAGACACCAGCTCTACACATTCGTATTTTGTAGGGAGAAAGCTAGAGGAACTGCGGCAAACAAACATGATATTTCTGTTTGTATAGATGACATTTTATGCACTTTCCTAAAGAAAAGACTTTTCTTTTCTCCAAAACCATTTTTCCTGTGATATTCTCGATCCATTACATATGAATTCCACCCCACTTTGTCCGGATATGAGTGGATGAAACCAGAAATATCCGGTTGTGTTTTGTCTTACTATATCGCAGATATTGCTACAGCCTCAGTGTCTGTGTTTTCTGGATATTATCGATGGATTTTATTGTTTTGAATGTTTTTATCAGGGAACCTTTAATTTTGTACCGTAGAAATACAATTTGGTTCCACATGGAGACACCAGCAACACATTCCTATGTTCCAGGGAGAAAGCTTGAGGAACTACAAATCGATATGATATGTCTGTTTGTATAGATGACATTTTATGCACTTGCGATGGAAAAGACTTTTTGCCTTTCTCTAAAACCATTTTTACTGTGATTTTGTTGGTCCATTGCATACGAATCCCAACCCACTTTGTCCGGATATGACTGGATGAAACCAGAAATATCCGGTTGTGTTTTGGCTTACTACAACCCAGATATTGTGAAAGCTTCTGTGTTTATGTTTCCGGATATTATCAACGGAATTTATGTTTTTGCATGTTATTTATCAGGGAACATTTAATTTTGTGCTGGGAAACACTAATTGGTTCCACACGGAGAAACCAGCTCTACACATTTGTATTTTCTAGGGAGAAAGCTAGAGGAACTGCGGCAAACAAACATGATATTTCTGTTTGTATAGATGACATTTTATGCACTTTTCTAACAAAAAGACTTTACTTTTCTCCAAAACCATTTTTACTGTGATTTTCTCGGTCCATTGCATATGAATTCCACCTCACTTTGTCCGGATATGACTGGATGAAACCAGAAATATCCGTTTTCTTTTTTTTGGCTTACTATATCCCAGATATTACTACAGACTCTGTGTTTGTGTTTTCTGGATATTATCGATGGATTATATTGTTTTGAATGTTTTTATCAGGCAACACTTAATTTTGTGCTGGGAAACACTAATTGTTTGCACATGGAGACACCAGTCTACACATTCGTATTTTCTAGGGAGAAAGCTAGAATAACTGCGGTAAACAAACATGATGTTTCTGTTTGTATAGATGACATTTTATGCACTGGCTTAAGGAAAAGACTTTGTTTTACTCCAAAACCATTTTTACTGCGATTTTCCCGGTTCATTGCATACGAATTCCACCAAACTTAGTCCGGATATGACTGGATGAAACCAGAAATATCCGGTTGTGTTTTGGCTAAATCAATCCCAGATATTGCGACGGACTCTGTGTTTGTGTTTTCTGGACATTATCAACGGAATTTATTGTTTTGAATGTTTTTTATCGGGGAACATTTAATTTTGTACCTTAGAAACACTAATAGGTTCAACATGGAGACACCAGTCTACACATTCGTATGTTCTAGGGAGAAAGTTAGAGGAACTGCGGCAAACAAACATGATATTTCTGTTTGTATACATGACATTTTATGCACTTGCATAACGAAAAAAACTTTGCTTTTCTCCAAAACCATTTTCACTGTGATTTTCTCGGTCCATTGCATACGAATTCCACCTCGCTTTGTCCGGATATGACTGGATGAAACCAGAAATATCCGGTTGTGTTTTGGCTTACTACAACCCAGATATTGTGAAAGCCTCTGTGTTTATGTTTTCCGGATATTATCAATGGAATTTATGTTTTTGCATGTTATTTATCAGGGAACATTTAATTTTGTGCTGGGAAACACTAATTGGTTCCACATGGAGACACCAGCTCTACACATTCGTATATTCTAGGGAGAAAGCTAGAGGAACTGCGGCAAACAAACATGATATTTCTGTTTGTATAGATGATATTTTATGCACTTTCCTAAAGAATAGACTTTGCTTTTCTCCAAAACCATTTTTCCTGTGATATTCTCGATCCATTACATATGAATTCCACCTCACTTTGTCCGGATATGAGTGGATGAAACCAGAAATATCCGGTTGTGTTTTGTCTTACTATATCCCAGATATTGCTACAGCCTCAGTGTCTGTGTTTTCTGGATATTATCGATGGATTTTATTGTTTTGAATGTTTTTATCAGGGAACATTTAATTTTGTACCGTAGAAACACTAATTGGTTCCCCATGGAGACACCAGTAACACATTCCTATGTTCTAGGGAGAAAGCTTGAGGAACTGCAAATCGATATGATATGTCTGTTTGTATAGATGACACTTTATGCACTTGCGATGGAAAAGACTTTTTGCCTTTCTCTAAAACCATTTTTACTGTGATTTTGTTGGTCCATTGCATACGAATTCCAACCCACTTTGTCTGGATATGACTGGATGAAACCAGAAATATCCAGTTGTGTTTTGGCTAACTCAATCCCAGATATTGTGAAAGCTTCTGTATTTGTGTTCTCCAGATATTATGAACGGATTTTATGTTTTTGCATGTTATTTATCAGGGCACATTTAATTTTGTGCTGGGAAACACTAATTGGTTCCACATGGAGACACCAGCTCTACACATTCGTATTTTCTAGGGAGAAAGCTAGAGGAACTGCGGCAAACAAACATGATATTTCTGTTTGTATAGATGACATTTTATGCACTTTCCTAAAGAAAAGACTTTGCTTTTCTCCAAAACCATTTTTCCTGTGATATTCTCGATCCATTACATATGAATTCCACCCCACTTTGTCCGGATATGAGTGGATGAAACCAGAAATATCCGGTTGTGTTTTGTCTTACTATATCGCAGATATTGCTACAGCCTCAGTGTCTGTGTTTTCTGGATATTATCGATGGATTTTATTGTTTTGAATGTTTTTATCAGGGAACCTTTAATTTTGTACCGTAGAAATACAATTTGGTTCCACATGGAGACACCAGTAACACATTCCTATGTTCTAGGGAGAAAGCTTGAAGAACTACAAATCGATATGATATGCCTGTTTGTATAGATGACATTTTATGCACTTGAGATTGAAAAGACTTTTTGCCTTTCTCTAAAACCATTTTTACTGTGATTTTGTTGGTCCATTGCATACGAATTCCAACCCACTTTGTCCGGATATGACTGGATGAAACCAGAAATATCCGGTTGTGTTTTGGCTAACTCAATCCCAGATATTGTGAAAGCCTCTGTGTTTATGTTTCCGGATATTATCAACGGAATTTATGTTTTTGCATGTTATTTATCAGGGAACATTTAATTTTGTGCTGGGAAACACTAATTGGTTCCACACGGAGACACCAGCTCTACACATTTGTATTTTCTAGGGAGAAAGCTAGAGGAACTGCGGCAAACAAACATGATATTTCTGTTTGTATAGATGACATTTTATGCACTTTCCTAACAAAAAGACTTTACTTTTCTCCAAAACCATTTTTACTGTGATTTTCTCGGTCCATTGCATACGAATTCCACCTCACTTTGTCCGGATATGACTGGATGAAACCAGAAATATCCGTTTTCTTTTTTTTGGCTTACTCTATCCCAGATATTACTACACTCTGTGTTTGTGTTTTCTGGATATTATCGATGGATTATATTGTTTTGAATGTTTTTATCAGGGAACATTTAATTTTGTGCTGGGAAACACTAATTGTTTGCATATGGAGACACCAGTCTACACATTCGTATTTTCTAGGGAGAAAGCTAGAATAACTGCGGTAAACAAACATGATGTTTCTGTTTGTATAGATGACATTTTATGCACTGGCTTAAGGAAAAGACTTTGTTTTACTCCAAAACCATTTTTACTGCGATTTTCCCGGTTCATTGCATACGAATTCCACCAAACTTAGTCCGGATATGACTGGATAAAACCAGAAATATCCGGTTGTGTTTTGGCTAAATCAATCCCAGATATTGCGACGGACTCTGTGTTTGTGTTTTCTGGACATTATCAACGGACTTTATTGTTTTGAATGTTTTCATCAGGGAACATTTAATTTTGTACCTTAGAAACACTAATAGGTTCAACATGGAGACACTAGTCTACACATTCGTATGTTCTAGGGAGAAAGTTAGAGGAACTGCGGCAAACAAACATGATATTTCTGTTTGTATACATGACATTTTATGCACTTGCATAACGAAAAAAACTTTGCTTTTCTCCAAAACCATTTTTACTGTGATTTTCTCGGTCCATTGCATACGAATTCCACCTCGCTTTGTCCGGATATGACTGGATGAAACCAGAAATATCCGGTTGTGTTTTGGCTTACTACAACCCAGATATTGTGAAAGCCTCTGTGTTTATGTTTTCCGGATATTATCAACGGAATTTATGTTTTTGCATGTTATTTATCAGGGAACATTTAATTTTGTGCTGGGAAACACTAATTGGTTCCACATGGAGACACCAGCTCTACACATTCGTATTTTCTAGGGAGAAAGCTAGAGGAACTGCGCCAAACAAACATGATATTTCTGTTTGTATAGATGACATTTTATGCACTTTCCTAAAGAAAAGACTTTGCTTTTCTCCAAAACCATTTTTCCTGTGATATTCTCGATCCATTACATATGAATTCCACCCCACTTTGTCCGGATATGAGTGGATGAAACCAGAAATATCCGGTTGTGTTTTGTCTTACTATATCGCAGATATTGCTACAGCCTCAGTGTCTGTGTTTTCTGGATATTATCGATGGATTTTATTGTTTTGAATGTTTTTATCAGGGAACCTTTAATTTTGTACCGTAGAAATACAATTTGGTTCCACATGGAGACACCAGTAACACATTCCTATGTTCCAGGGAGAAAGCTTGAGGAACTACAAATCGATATGATATGTCTGTTTGTATAGATGACATTTTATGCACTTGCGATGGAAAAGACTTTTTGCCTTTCTCTAAAACCATTTTTACTGTGATTTTGTTGGTCCATTGCATACGAATCCCAACCCACTTTGTCCGGATATGACTGGATGAAACCAGAAATATCCGGTTGTGTTTTGGCTTACTACAACCCAGATATTGTGAAAGCTTCTGTGTTTATGTTTCCGGATATTATCAACGGAATTTATGTTTTTGCATGTTATTTATCAGGGAACATTTAATTTTGTGCTGGGAAACACTAATTGGTTCCACACGGAGAAACCAGCTCTACACATTTGTATTTTCTAGGGAGAAAGCTAGAGGAACTGCGGCAAACAAACATGATATTTCTGTTTGTATAGATGACATTTTATGCACTTTTCTAACAAAAAGACTTTACTTTTCTCCAAAACCATTTTTACTGTGATTTTCTCGGTCCATTGCATATGAATTCCACCTCACTTTGTCCGGATATGACTGGATGAAACCAGAAATATCCGTTTTCTTTTTTTTGGCTTACTATATCCCAGATATTACTACAGACTCTGTGTTTGTGTTTTCTGGATATTATCGATGGATTATATTGTTTTGAATATTTTTATCAGGCAACACTTAATTTTGTGCTGGGAAACACTAATTGTTTGCACATGGAGACACCAGTCTACACATTCGTATTTTCTAGGGAGAAAGCTAGAATAACTGCGGTAAACAAACATGATGTTTCTGTTTGTATAGATGACATTTTATGCACTGGCTTAAGGAAAAGACTTTGTTTTACTCCAAAACCATTTTTACTGCGATTTTCCCGGTTCATTGCATACGAATTCCACCAAACTTAGTCCGGATATGACTGGATGAAACCAGAAATATCCGGTTGTGTTTTGGCTAAATCAATCCCAGATATTGCGACGGATTCTGTGTTTGTGTTTTCTGGACATTATCAACGGAATTTATTGTTTTGAATGTTTTTATCGGGGAACATTTAATTTTGTACCTTAGAAACACTAATAGGTTCAACATGGAGACACCAGTCTACACATTCGTATGTTCTAGGGAGAAAGTTAGAGGAACTGCGGCAAACAAACATGATATTTCTGTTTGTATACATGACATTTTATGCACTTGCATAACGAAAAAAACTTTGCTTTTCTCCAAAACCATTTTTACTGTGATTTTCTCGGTCCATTGCATACGAATTCCACCTCGCTTTGTCCGGATATGACTGGATGAAACCAGAAATATCCGGTTGTGTTTTGGCTTACTACAACCCAGATATTGTGAAAGCCTCTGTGTTTATGTTTTCCGGATATTATCAATGGAATTTATGTTTTTGCATGTTATTTATCAGGGAACATTTAATTTTGTGCTGGGAAACACTAATTGGTTCCACATGGAGACACCAGCTCTACACATTCGTATTTTCTAGGGAGAAAGCTAGAGGAACTGCGGCAAACAAACATGATATTTCTGTTTGTATAGATGACATTTTATGCACTTTCCTAAAGAATAGACTTTGCTTTTCTCCAAAACCATTTTTCCTGTGATATTCTCGATCCATTACATATGAATTCCACCTCACTTTGTCCGGATATGAATGGATGAAACCAGAAATATCCGGTTGTGTTTTGTCTTACTATATCCCAGATATTGCTACAGCCTCAGTGTCTGTGTTTTCTGGATATTATCGATGGCTTTTATTGTTTTGAATGTTTTTATCAGGGAACATTTAATTTTGTACCGTAGAAACACTAATTGGTTCCCCATGGAGACACCAGTAACACATTCCTATGTTCTAGGGAGAAAGCTTGAGGAACTGCAAATCGATATGATATGTCTGTTTGTATAGATGACACTTTATGCACTTGCGATGGAAAAGACTTTTTGCCTTTCTCTAAAACCATTTTTACTGTGATTTTGTTGGTCCATTGCATACGAATTCCAAGCCACTTTGTCTGGATATGACTGGATGAAACCAGAAATATCCAGTTGTGTTTTGGCTAACTCAATCCCAGATATTGTGAAAGCTTCTGTATTTGTGTTCTCCAGATATTATGAACGGATTTTATGTTTTTGCATGTTATTTATCAGGGAACATTTAATTTTGTGCTGGGAAACACTAATTGGTTCCACATGGAGACACCAGCTCTACACATTCGTATTTTCTAGGGAGAAAGCTAGAGGAACTGCGGCAAACAAACATGATATTTCTGTTTGTATAGATGACATTTTATGCACTTTCCTAAAGAAAAGACTTTGCTTTTCTCCAAAACCATTTTTCCTGTGATATTCTCCATCCATTACATATGAATTCCACCCCACTTTGTCCGGATATGAGTGGATGAAACCAGAAATATCCGGTTGTGTTTTGTCTTACTATATCCCAGATATTGCTACAGCCTCAGTGTCTGTGTTTTCTGGATATTATCGATGGATTTTATTGTTTTGAATGTTTTTATCAGGGAACCTTTAATTTTGTACCGTAGAAATACAATTTGGTTCCACATGGAGACACCAGTAACACATTCCTATGTTCTAGGGAGAAAGCTTGAGGAACTGCAAATCGATATGATATGCCTGTTTGTATAGATGACATTTTATGCACTTGCGATGGAAAAGACTTTTTGCCTTTCTGTAAAACCATTTTTACTGTGATTTTGTTGGTCCATTGCATACGAATTCCAACCCACTTTGTCCGGATATGACTGGATGAAACCAGAAATATCCGGTTGTGTTTTGGCTAACTCAATCCCAGATATTGTGAAAGCCTCTGTGTTTATGTTTCCGGATATTATCAACGGAATTTATGTTTTTGCATGTTATTTATCAGGGAACATTTAATTTTGTGCTGGGAAACACTAATTGGTTCCACACGGAGACACCAGCTCTACACATTTGTATTTTCTAGGGAGAAAGCTAGAGGAACTGCGGCAAACAAACATGATATTTCTGTTTGTATAGATGACATTTTATGCACTTTCCTAACAAAAAGACTTTACTTTTCTCCAAAACCATTTTTACTGTGATTTTCTCGGTCCATTGCATACGAATTCCACCTCACTTTGTCCGGATATGACTGGATGAAACCAGAAATATCCGTTTTCTTTTTTTTGGCTTACTCTATCCCAGATATTACTACACTCTGTGTTTGTGTTTTCTGGATATTATCGATGGATTATATTGTTTTGAATGTTTTTTTCAGGGAACATTTAATTTTGTGCTGGGAAACACTAATTGTTTGCACATGGAGACACCAGTCTACACATTCGTATTTTCTAGGGAGAAAGCTAGAATAACTGCGGTAAACAAACATGATGTTTCTGTTTGTATAGATGACATTTTATGCACTGGCTTAAGGAAAAGACTTTGTTTTACTCCAAAACCATTTTTACTGCGATTTTCCCGGTTCATTGCATACGAATTCCACCAAACTTAGTCCGGATATGACTGGATAAAACCAGAAATATCCGGTTGTGTTTTGGCTAACTCAATCCCAGATATTGCGACGGACTCTGTGTTTGTGTTTTCTGGACATTATCAACGGACTTTATTGTTTTGAATGTTTTTATCAGGGAACATTTAATTTTGTACCTTAGAAACACTAATAGGTTCAACATGGAGACACCAGTCTACACATTCGTATGTTCTAGGGAGAAAGTTAGAGGAACTGCGGCAAACAAACATGATATTTCTGTTTGTATACATGACATTTAATGCACTTGCATAACGAAAAAAACTTTGCTTTTCTCCAAAACCATTTTTACTGTGATTTTCTCGGTCCATTGCATACGAATTCCACCTCGCTTTGTCTGGTTATGACTGGATGAAACCAGAAATATCTGGTTGTGTTTTGGCTTACTACAACCCAGATATTGTGAAAGCCTCTGTGTTTATGTTTTCCGGATGTTATCAACGGAATTTATGTTTTTGCATGTTATTTATCAGGGAACATTTAATTTTGTGCTGGGAAACACTAATTGGTTCCACATGGAGACACCAGCTCTACACATTCGTATTTTCTAGGGAGAAAGCTAGAGGAACTGCGGCAAACAAACATGATATTTCTGTTTGTATAGATGACATTTTATGCACTTTCCTAAAGAAAAGACTTTGCTTTTCTCCAAAACCATTTTTCCTGTGATATTCTCGATCCATTACATATGAATTCCACCCCACTTTGTCCGGATATGAGTGGATGAAACCAGAAATATCCGGTTGTGTTTTGTCTTACTATATCCCAGATATTGCTACAGCCTCAGTGTCTGTGTTTTCTGGATATTATCGATGGATTTTATTGTTTTGAATGTTTTTATCAGGGAACATTTAATTTTGTACCGTAGAAACACTAGTTGGTTCCACATGGAGACACTAGTAACACATTCCTATGTTCTAGGGAGAAAGCTTGAGGAACTGCAAATCGATATGATATGTCTGTTTGTATAGATGACATTTTATGCACTTGCGATGGAAAAGACTTTTTGCCTTTCTCTAAAACCATTTTTACTGTGATTTTGTTGGTCCATTGCATACGAATTCCAACCCACTTTGTCCGGATATGACTGGATGAAACCAGAAATATCCGGTTGTGTTTTGGCTAACTCAATCCCAGATATTGTGAAAGCTTCTGTATTTGTGTTCTCCGGATATTATGAACGGATTTTATGGTTTTGCATGTTTTTTATCAGGGAACATTTAATTTTGTACCGTAGAAACACTAATTGGTTCCACACGGAGACACCAGCTCTACACATTTGTATTTTCTAGGGAGAAATCTAGAGGAACTGCGGCAAACAAACATGATATTTCTGTTTGTATAGATGACATTTTATGCACTTTCCTAAGAAAAAGACTTTACTTTTCTCCAAAACCATTTTTACTTTGATTTTCTCGGTCCATTGCATACGAATTCCACCTCACTTTGTCCGGATATGACTGGATGAAACCAGAAATATCCGTTTTCTTTTTTTTTGGCTTACTCTATCCCAGATATTACTACACTCTGTGTTTGTGTTTTCTGGATATTATCGATGGATTATATTGTTTTGAATGTTTTTATCAGGGAACACTTAATTTTGTGCTGGGAAACACTAATTGTTTGCACATGGAGACACCAGTCTACACATTCGTATTTTCTAGGGAGAAAGCTAGAATAACTGCGGTAAACAAACATGATGTTTCTGTTTGTATAGATGACATTTTATGCACTGGCTTAAGGAAAAGACTTTGTTTTACTCCAAAACCATTTTTACTGCGATTTTCCCGGTTCATTGCATACGAATTCCACCAAACTTAGTCCGGATATGACTGGATGAAACCAGAAATATCCGGTTGTGTTTTGGCTAACTCAATCCCAGATATTGTGAAAGCTTCTGTATTGGTGTTTTCCGGATATTATCAACGGATTTTATGGATTTGCATGTTTTTTATCAGGGAACATTTAATTTTGTACCTTAGAAACACTAATAGGTTCAACATGGAGACACCAGTCTACACATTCGTATGTTCTAGGGAGAAAGTTAGAGGAACTGCGGCAAACAAACATGATATTTCTGTTTGTATACATGACATTTAATGCACTTGCATAACGAAAAAAACTTTGCTTTTCTCCAAAACCATTTTTACTGTGATTTTCTCGGTCCATTGCATCCGAATTCCACCTCGCTTTGTCCGGATATGACTGGATGAAACCAGAAATATCTGGTTGTGTTTTGGCTTACTACAACCCAGATATTGTGAAAGCCTCTGTGTTTATGTTTTCCGGATGTTATCAACGGAATTTATGTTTTTGCATGTTATTTATCAGGGAACATTTAATTTTGTGCTGGGAAACACTAATTGGTTCCACATGGAGACACCAGCTCTACACATTCGTATTTTCTAGGGAGAAAGCTAGAGGAACTGCGGCAAACAAACATGATATTTCTGTTTGTATAGATGACATTTTATGCACTTTCCTAAAGAAAAGACTTTGCTTTTCTCCAAAACCATTTTTCCTGTGATATTCTCGATCCATTACATATGAATTCCACCCCACTTTGTCCGGATATGAGTGGATGAAACCAGAAATATCCGGTTGTGTTTTGTCTTACTATATCGCAGATATTGCTACAGCCTCAGTGTCTGTGTTTTCTGGATATTATCGATGGATTTTATTGTTTTGAATGTTTTTATCAGGGAACCTTTAATTTTGTACCGTAGAAATACAATTTGGTTCCACATGGAGACACCAGTAACACATTCCTATGTTCCAGGGAGAAAGCTTGAGGAACTGCAAATCGATATGATATGTCTGTTTGTATAGATGACATTTTATGCACTTGCGATGGAAAAGACTTTTTGCCTTTCTCTAAAACCATTTTTACTGTGATTTTGTTGGTCCATTGCATACGAATCCCAACCCACTTTGTCCGGATATGACTGGATGAAACCAGAAATATCCGGTTGTGTTTTGGCTTACTACAACCCAGATATTGTGAAAGCTTCTGTGTTTATGTTTCCGGATATTATCAACGGAATTTATGTTTTTGCATGTTATTTATCAGGGAACATTTAATTTTGTGCTGGGAAACACTAATTGGTTCCACACGGAGAAACCAGCTCTACACATTTGTATTTTCTAGGGAGAAAGCTAGAGGAACTGCGGCAAACAAACATGATATTTCTGTTTGTATAGATGACATTTTATGCACTTTTCTAACAAAAAGACTTTACTTTTCTCCAAAACCATTTTTACTGTGATTTTCTCGGTCCATTGCATATGAATTCCACCTCACTTTGTCCGGATATGACTGGATGAAACCAGAAATATCCGTTTTCTTTTTTTTGGCTTACTATATCCCAGATATTACTACAGACTCTGTGTTTGTGTTTTCTGGATATTATCGATGGATTATATTGTTTTGAATGTTTTTATCAGGCAACACTTAATTTTGTGCTGGGAAACACTAATTGTTTGCACATGGAGACACCAGTCTACACATTCGTATTTTCTAGGGAGAAAGCTAGAATAACTGCGGTAAACAAACATGATGTTTCTGTTTGTATAGATGACATTTTATGCACTGGCTTAAGGAAAAGACTTTGTTTTACTCCAAAACCATTTTTACTGCGATTTTCCCGGTTCATTGCATACGAATTCCACCAAACTTAGTCCGGATATGACTGGATGAAACCAGAAATATCCGGTTGTGTTTTGGCTAAATCAATCCCAGATATTGCGACGGACTCTGTGTTTGTGTTTTCTGGACATTATCAACGGAATTTATTGTTTTGAATGTTTTTATCGGGGAACATTTAATTTTGTACCTTAGAAACACTAATAGGTTCAACATGGAGACACCAGTCTAAACATTCGTATGTTCTAGGGAGAAAGTTAGAGGAACTGCGGCAAACAAACATGATATTTCTGTTTGTATACATGACATTTTATGCACTTGCATAACGAAAAAAACTTTGCTTTTCTCCAAAACCATTTTTACTGTGATTTTCTCGGTCCATTGCATACGAATTCCACCTCGCTTTGTCCGGATATGACTGGATGAAACCAGAAATATCCGGTTGTGTTTTGGCTTACTACAACCCAGATATTGTGAAAGCCTCTGTGTTTATGTTTTCTGGATATTATCAATGGAATTTATGTTTTTGCATGTTATTTATCAGGGAACATTTAATTTTGTGCTGGGAAACACTAATTGGTTCCACATGGAGACACCAGTCTACACATTCGTATTTTCTAGGGAGAAAGCTAGAGGAACTGCGGCAAACAAACATGATATTTCTGTTTGTATACATGACATTTTATGCACTTTCCTAAAGAATAGACTTTGCTTTTCTCCAAAACCATTTTTCCTGTGATATTCTCGATCCATTACATATGAATTCCACCCCACTTTGTCCGGATATGAGTGGATGAAACCAGAAATATCCGGTTGTGTTTTGTCTTACTATATCCCAGATATTGCTACAGCCTCAGTGTCTGTGTTTTCTGGATATTATCGATGGCTTTTATTGTTTTGAATGTTTTTATCAGGGAACATTTAATTTTGTACCGTAGAAACACTAATTGGTTCCCCATGGAGACACCAGTAACACATTCATATGTTCTAGGGAGAAAGCTTGAGGAACTGCAAATCGATATGATATGTCTGTTTGTATAGATGACACTTTATGCACTTGCGATGGAAAAGACTTTTTGCCTTTCTCTAAAACCATTTTTACTGTGATTTTGTTGGTCCATTGCATATGAATTCCAACCCACTTTGTCCGGATATGACTGGATGAAACCAGAAATATCCAGTTGTGTTTTGGCTAACTCAATCCCAGATATTGTGAAAGCTTATGTATTTGTGTTCTCCAGATATTATGAACGGATTTTATGTTTTTGCATGTTATTTATCAGGGAACATTTAATTTTGTGCTGGGAAACACTAATTGGTTCCACATGGAGACACCAGCTCTACACATTCGTATTTTCTAGGGAGAAAGCTAGAGGAACTGCGGCAAACAAACATGATATTTCTGTTTGTATAGATGACATTTTATGCACTTTCCTAAAGAAAAGACTTTGCTTTTCTCCAAAACCATTTTTCCTGTGATATTCTCGATCCATTACATATGAATTCCACCCCACTTTGTCCGGATATGAGTGGATGAAACCAGAAATATCCGGTTGTGTTTTGTCTTACTATATCCCAGATATTGCTACAGCCTCAGTGTCTGTGTTTTCTGGATATTATCGATGGATTTTATTGTTTTGAATGTTTTTATCAGGGAACATTTAATTTTGTACCGTAGAAACACTAATTGGTTCCACATGGAGACACCAGTAACACATTCCTATGTTCTAGGGAGAAAGCTTGAGGAACTGCAAATCGATATGATATGTCTGTTTGTATAGATGACATTTTATGCACTTGCGATGGAAAAGACTTTTTGCCTTTCTCTAAAACCATTTTTACTGTGATTTTGTTGGTCCATTGCATACGAATTCCAACCCACTTTGTCCGGATATGACTGGATGAAACCAGAAATATCCGGTTGTGTTTTGGCTTACTATAACCCAGATATTGTGAAAGCTTCTCTATTTGTGTTCTCCGGATATTATGAACGGATTTTATGGTTTTGCATGTTTTTTATCAGGGAACATTTAATTTTGTACCGTAGAAACACTAATTGGTTCCACACGGAGACACCAGCTCTACACATTTGTATTTTCTAGGGAGAAAGCTAGAGGAACTGCGGCAAACAAACATGATATTTCTGTTTCTATACATAACATTTTATGCACTTGCATAACGAAAAAAACTTTGCTTTTCTCCAAAACCATTTTTACTGTGATATTCTCGGTCCATTGCATACGAATTCCACCTCACTTTGTCCGGATATGACTGGATGAAACCAGAAATATCCGTTTTCTTTTTTTTGGGCTTACTATATCCCAGATATTACTACAGACTCTGTGTTTGTGTTTTCTGGATATTATCGATGGATTATATTGTTTTGAAATTTTTTATCAGGGAACATTTAATTTTGTGCTGGGAAACACTAATTGGTTCCACATGGAGACACCAGTCTACACATTCGTATTTTCTAGGGAGAAAGCTAGAATAACTGCGGTAAACAAACATGATGTTTCTGTTTGTATAGATGACATTTTATGCACTGGCTTAAGGAAAAGACTTTGTTTTACTCCAAAACCATTTTTACTGTGATTTTGTTGGTCCATTGCATACGAATTCCAACCCACTTTGTCCGGATATGACTGGATGCAACCAGAAATATCCGGTTGTGTTTTGGCTAACTCAATCCCAGATATTGTGAAAGCTTCTGTATTTGTGTTCTCCGGATATTATGAACGGATTTTATGGTTTTGCATGTTTTTTATCAGGGAACATTTAATTTTGTACCGTAGAAACACTAATTGGTTCCACACGGAGACACCAGCTCTACACATTTGTATTTTCTAGGGAGAAAGCTAGAGGAACTGCGGCAAACAAACATGATATTTCTGTTTGTATAGATGACATTTTATGCACTTTCCTAAGAAAAAGACTTTACTTTTCTCCAAAACCATTTTTACTGTGATTTTCTCGGTCCATTGCATATGAATTCCACCTCACTTTGTCCGGATATGAGTGGATGAAACCAGAAATATCCGTTTTCTTTTTTTTGGATTACTATATCCCAGATATTACTACAGCCTCAGTGTCTGTGTTTTCTGGATGTTATTGATGGATTATATTGTTTTGAATGTTTTTATCAGGGAACATTTAATTTTGTGCTGGGAAACACTAATTGGTTCCACATGGAGACACCAGTCTACACATTCGTATTTTCTAGGGAGAAAGCTAGAATAACTGTGGTAAACAAACATGATGTTTCTGTGTGTATAGATGACATTTTATGCACTGGCTTAAGGAAAAGACTTTGTTTTACTCCAAAACCATTTTTACTGCGATTTTCCCGGTTCATTGCATACGAATTCCACCAAACTTAGTCCGGATATGACTGGATGAAACCAGAAATATCCGGTTGTGTTTTGGCTAACTCAATCCCAGATATTGCAGCGGACTCTGTGTTTGTGTTTTCTGGACATTATCAACGGACTTTATTGTTTTGAATGTTTTTATCAGGGAACATTTAATTTTGTACCTTAGAAACACTAATAGGTTCAACATGGAGACACCAGTATACACATTCGTATGTTCTGGGGAGAAAGCTAGAGGAACTGCGGCAAACAAACATGATATTTCTGTTTGTATAGATGACATTTTATGCACTTTCCTAACAAAAAGACTTTGCTTTTCTCCAAAACCATTTTTACTGTGATTTTCTCGGTCCATTGCATACGAATTCCACCTCGCTTTGTCCGGATATGACTGGATGAAACCAGAAATATCCGGTTGTGTTTTGTCTTACTATATCCCAGATATTGCTACAGCCTCAGTGTCTGTGTTTTCTGGATATTATCGATGGATTTTATTGTTTTGAATATTTTTATCAGGGAACATTTAATTTTGTACCGTAGAAACACTAATTGGTTCCACATGGAGACACCAGTAACACATTCCTATGTTCTAGGGAGAAAGCTTGAGGAACTGCAAATCGATATGATATGTCTGTTTGTATAGATGACATTTTATGCACTTGCGATGGAAAAGACTTTTTGCCTTTCTCTAAAACCATTTTTACTGTGATTTTGTTGGTCCATTGCGTACGAATTCCAACCCACTTTGTCCGGATATGACTGGATGCAACCAGAAATATCCGGTTGTGTTTTGGCTAACTCAATCCCAGATATTGTGAAAGCTTCTGTATTTGTGTTCTCCGGATATTATGAACGGATTTTATGGTTTTGCATGTTTTTTATCAGGGAACATTTAATTTTGTACCGTAGAAACACTAATTGGTTCCACACGGAGACACCAGCTCTACACATTTGTATTTTCTAGGGAGAAAGCTAGAGGAACTGCGGCAAACAAACATGATATTTCTGTTTGTATAGATGACATTTTATGCACTTTCCTAAGAAAAAGACTTTACTTTTCTCCAAAACCATTTTACTGTGATTTTCTCGGTCCATTGCATATGAATTCCACCTCACTTTGTCCGGATATGAGTGGATGAAACCAGAAATATCCGTTTTCTTTTTTTTGGATTACTATATCCCAGATATTACTACAGCCTCAGTGTCTGTGTTTTCTGGATGTTATTGATGGATTATATTGTTTTGAATGTTTTTATCAGGGAACATTTAATTTTGTGCTGGGAAACACTAATTGGTTCCACATGGAGACACCAGTCTACACATTCGTATTTTCTAGGGAGAAAGCTAGAATAACTGTGGTAAACAAACATGATGTTTCTGTGTGTATAGATGACATTTTATGCACTGGCTTAAGGAAAAGACTTTGTTTTACTCCAAAACCATTTTTACTGCGATTTTCCCGGTTCATTGCATACGAATTCCACCAAACTTAGTCCGGATATGACTGGATGAAACCAGAAATATCCGGTTGTGTTTTGGCTAACTCAATCCCAGATATTGCAACGGACTCTGTGTTTGTGTTTTCTGGACATTATCAACGGACTTTATTGTTTTGAATGTTTTTATCAGGGAACATTTAATTTTGTACCTTAGAAACACTAATAGGTTCAACATGGAGACACCAGTATACACATTCGTATGTTCTGGGGAGAAAGCTAGAGGAACTGCGGCAAACAAACATGATATTTCTGTTTGTATAGATGACATTTTATGCACTTTCCTAACAAAAAGACTTTGCTTTTCTCCAAAACCATTTTTACTGTGATTTTCTCGGTCCATTGCATACGAATTCCACCTCGCTTTGACCGGATATGACTGGATGAAACCAGAAATATCCGGTTGTGTTTTGGCTTACTACAACCCAGATATTGTGAAAGCCTCTGTGTTTATGTTTTCCGGATATTATCAACGGAATTTATGTTTTTGCATGTTATTTATCAGGGAACATTTAATTTTATGCTGGGAAACACTAACTGGTTCCACATGGAGACACCAGCTCTACACATTCATATTTTCTAGGGAGAAAGCTAGAGGAATTGCGGCAAACAAACATCATATTTCTGTTTGTATAGATGACATTTTATGCACTTTCCTAAAGAAAAGACTTTGCTTTTCTCCAAAGCCATTTTTCCTGTGATATTCTCGGTCCATTACATATGAATTCCACCCCACTTTGTCCAGATATGAGTGGATGAAACCAGAAATATCCGGTTGTGTTTTGTCTTACTATATCCCAGATATTGCTACAGCCTCAGTGTCTGTGTTTTCTGGATATTATCGATGGATTTTATTGTTTTGAATGTTTTTATCAGGGAACATTTAATTTTGTACCGTAGAAACACTAATTGGTTCCACATGGAGACACCAGTAACACATTCCTATGTTCTAGGGAGAAAGCTTGAGGAACTGCAAATCGATATGATATGTCTGTTTGTATAGATGACATTTTATGCACTTGCGATGGAAAAGACTTTTTGCCTTTCTCTAAAACCATTTTTACTATGATTTTGTTGGTCCATTGCGTACGAATTCCAACCCACTTTGTCCGGATATGACTGGATGCAACCAGAAATATCCGGTTGTGTTTTGGCTAACTCAATCCCAGATATTGTGAAAGCTTCTGTATTTGTGTTCTCCGGATATTATGAACGGATTTTATGGTTTTGCATGTTTTTTATCAGGGAACATTTAATTTTGTACCGTAGAAACACTAATTGGTTCCACACGGAGACACCAGCTCTACACATTTGTATTTTCTAGGGAGAAAGCTAGAGGAACTGCGGCAAACAAACATGATATTTCTGTTTGTATAGATGACATTTTATGCACTTTCCTAAGAAAAAGACTTTACTTTTCTCCAAAACCATTTTTACTGTGATTTTCTCGGTCCATTGCATACGAATTCCACCTCACTTTGTCCGGATATGACTGGATGAAACCAGAAATATCCGTTTTCTTTTTTTTTTTTTTGCTTACTATATCCCAGATATTACTACAACTCTGTGTTTGTGTTTTCTGGATATTATCGATGGATTGTATTGTTTTGAATGTTTTAATCAGGGAATACTTCATTTTGTGCTGGGAAACACTAATTGGTTCCACATGGAGACACCAGTCTACACATTCGTATTTTCTAGGGAGAAAGCTAGAATAACTGCGGTAAACAAACATGATGTTTCTGTGTGTATAGATGACATTTTATGCACTGGCTTAAGGAAAAGACTTTGTTTTACTCCAAAACCATTTTTACTGCGAGTTTCCCGGTTCATTGCATACGAATTCCACCAAACTTAGTCCGGATATGACTGGATGAAACCAGAAATATCCGGTTGTGTTTTGGCTAACTCAATCCCAGATATTGCGACGGACTCTGTGTTTGTGTTTTCTGGACATTATCAACGGACTTTATTGTTTTGAATGTTTTTATCAGGGAACATTTAATTTTGTACCTTAGAAACACTAATAGGTTCAACATGGAGACACCAGTCTACACATTCGTATGTTCTAGGGAGAAAGCTAGAGGAACTGCGGCAAACAAACATGATATTTCTGTTTGTATACATGACATTTTATGCACTTGCATAACGAAAAAAACTTTGCTTTTCTCCAAAACCATTTTTACTGCGATTTTCCCGGTTCGTTGCATACGAATTCCACCTTGCTTTGTCCGGATATGACTGGATGAAACCAGAAATATCCGGTTGTGTTTTGGCTTACTACAACCCAGATATTGTGAAAGCCTCTGTGTTTATGTTTTCCGGATATTATCAACGGAATTTATGTTGTTGCATGTTATTTATCAGGGAACATTTAATTTTGTGCTGGGAAACACTAATTGGTTCCACATGGAGACACCAGCTCTACACATTCGTATTTTGTAGGGAGAAAGCTAGAGGAACTGCGGCAAACAAACATGATATTTCTGTTTGTATAGATGACATTTTATGCACTTTCCTAAAGAAAAGACTTTGCTTTTCTCCAAAACCATTTTTCCTGTGATATTCTCGATCCATTACATATGAATTCCACCCCACTTTGTCCGGATATGAGTGGATGAAACCAGAAATATCCGGTTGTGTTTTGTCTTACTATATCCCAGATATTGCTACAGCCTCAGTGTCTGTGTTTTCTGGATATTATCGATGGATTTTATTGTTTTGAATGTTTTATCAGGGAACATTTAATTTTGTACCGTAGAAACACTAATTGGTTCCACATGGAGACACCAGTAACACATTCCTATGTTCTAGGGAGAAAGCTTGAGGAACTGCAAATCGATATGATATGTCTGTTTGTATAGATGACATTTTATGCACTTGCGATGGAAAAGACTTTTTGCCTTTCTCTAAAACCATTTTTACTGTGATTTTGTTGGTCCATTGCATACGAATTCCAACCCACTTTGTCCGGATATGACTGGATGAAACCAGAAATATCCAGTTGTGTTTTGGCTAACTCAATCCCAGATATTGTGAAAGCTTCTGTATTTGTGTTCTCCGGATATTATGAACGGATTTTATGGTTTTGCATGTTTTTTATCAGGGAACATTTAATTTTGTACCGTAGAAACACTAATTGGTTCCACACGGAGACACCAGCTCTACACATTTGTATTTTCTAGGGAGAAAGCTAGAGGAACTGTGGCAAACAAACATGATATTTCTGTTTGTATAGATGACATTTTATGCACTTTCCTAACAAAAAGACTTTACTTTTCTCCAAAACCATTTTTACTGTGATTTTCTCGGTCCATTGCATACGAATTCCACCAAACTTAGTCCTGATATGACTGGATGAAACCAGAAATATCCGGTTGTGTTTTGGCTTACTACAACCCAGATATTGTGAAAGCCTCTGTGTTTATGTGTTCCGGATATTATCAATGGAATTTATGTTTTTGCATGTTATTTATCAGGGAACATTTAATTTTGTGCTGGGAAACACTAATTGGTTCCACATGGAGACACCAGCTCTACACATTCGTATTTTCTAGGGAGAAAGCTAGAGGAACTGCGGCAAACAAACATGATATTTCTGTTTGTATAGATGACATTTTATGCACTTTCCTAAAGAAAAGACTTTGCTTTTCTCCAAAACCATTTTTCCTGTGATATTCTCGATCCATTACATATGAATTCCACCCCACTTTGTCCGGATATGAGTGGATGAAACCAGAAATATCCGGTTGTGTTTTGTCTTACTATATCCCAGATATTGCTACAGCCTCAGTGTCTGTGTTTTCTGGATATTATCGATGGATTTTATTGTTTTGAATGTTTTTATCAGGGAACATTTAATTTTGTACCGTAGAAACACTAATTGGTTCCACATGGAGACACCAGTAACACATTCCTATGTTCTAGGGAGAAAGCTTGAGGAACTGCAAATCGATATGGTATGTCTGTTTGTATAGATGACATTTTATGCACTTGCGATGGAAAAGACTTTTTGCCTTTCTCTAAAACCATTTTTACTGTGATTTTGTTGGTCCATTGCATACGAATTCCAACCCACTTTGTCCGGATATGACTGGATGAAACCAGAAATATCCGGTTGTGTTTTGGCTAACTCAATCCCAGATATTGTGAAAGCTTCTGTATTTGTGTTCTCCGGATATTATGAACGGATTTTATGGTTCTGCATGTTTTTTATCAGGGAACATTTAATTTTGTACCGTAGAAACACTAATTGGTTCCACATGGAGACACCAGCTCTACACATTCGTATTTTCTAGGGAGAAAGCTAGAGGAACTGCGGCAAACAAACATGATATTTCTGTTTGTATAGATGACATTTTATGCACTTTCCTAAGAAAAAGACTTTACTTTTCTCCAAAACCATTTTTACTGTGATTTTCTCGGTCTATTGCATACGAATTCCACCTCACTTTGTCCGAATATGACTGGATGAAACCAGAAATATCTGTTTTCTTTTTTTTTTTTTTGGCTTACTATATCCCAGATATTACTACAGACTCTGTGTTTGTGTTTACTGGATATTATCGATGGATTATATTGTTTTGAATGTTTTGATCAGGGAACATTTAATTTGTGCTGGGAAACACTAATTGGTTCCACATGGAGACACCAGTCTACACATTCGTAATTTCTAGGGAGAAAGCTAGAATAACTGCGGTAAACAAACATGATATTTCTGTTTGTATAGATGACATTTTATGCACTGGCTTAAGGAAAAGACTTTGTTTTACTCCAAAACCATTTTTGCTGCGATTTTCTCGGTCCATTGCATACGAATTCCACCTCGCTTTGTCCGGATATGACTGGATGAAACCAGAAATATCCGGTTGTGTTTTGGCTTACTACAACCCAGATATTGTGAATGCCTCTGTGTTTATGTTTTCCGGATATTATCAACGGAATTTATGTTTTTGCATGTTATTTATCAGGGAACATTTAATTTTGTGCTGGGAAACACTAATTGGTTCCACATGGAGACACCAGTCTACACATTCGTATTTTCTAGGGAGAAAGCTAGAGGAACTGCGGCAAACAAACATGATATTTCTGTTTGTATAGATGACATTTTATGCACTTTCCTAAAGAAAAGACTTTGCTTTTCTCCAAAACCATTTTTCCTGTGATATTCTCGATCCATTACATATGAATTCCACCCCACTTTGTCCGGATATGAGTGGATGAAACCAGAAATATCCGGTTGTGTTTTGTCTTACTATATCCCAGATATTGCTACAGCCTCAGTGTCTGTGTTTTCTGGATATTATCGATGGATTTTATTGTTTTGAATGTTTTTATCAGGGAACATTTAATTTTGTACCGTAGAAACACTAATTGGTTCCACATGGAGACACCAGTAACACATTCCTATGTTCTAGGGAGAAAGCTTGAGGAACTGCAAATCGATATGATATGTCTGTTTGTATAGATGACATTTTATGCACTTGCGATGGAAAAGACTTTTTGCCTTTCTCTAAAACCATTTTTACTGTGATTTTGTTGGTCCATTGCATACGAATTCCAACCCACTTTGTCCGGATATGACTGGATGAAACCAGAAATATCCGGTTGTGTTTTGGCTAACTCAATCCCAGATATTGTGAAAGCTTCTGTATTTGTGTTCTCCGGATATTATGAACGGATTTTATGGTTTTGCATGTTTTTTATCAGGGAACATTTAATTTTGTGCTGGGAAACACTAATTGGTTCCACATGGAGACACCAGTCTACACATTCGTATTTTCTAGGGAGAAAGCTAGAATAACTGCGGTAAACAAACATGATGTTTCTGTTTGTATAGATGACATTTTATGCACTGGCTTAAGGAAAAGACTTTGTTTTACTCCAAAACCATTTTTACTGCGATTTTCCCGGTTCATTGCATACGAATTCCACCAAACTTAGTCCGGATATGACTGGATGAAACCAGAAATATCCGGTTGTGTTTTGGCTAACTCAATCCCAGATATTGCAACGGACTCTGTGTTTGTGTTTTCTGGACATTATCAACGGACTTTATTGTTTTGAATGTTTTTATCAGGGAACATTTAATTTTGTGCTGGGAAACACTAATAGGTTCAACATGGAGACACCAGTATACACATTCGTATGTTCTAGGGAGAAAGATAGAGGAACTGTTGCAAACAAACATGATATTTCTGTTTGTATACATGACATTTTATGCACTTTCCTAAAGAAAAGACTTTGCTTTTCTCCAAAACCATTTTTCCTGTGATATTCTCGATCCATTACATATGAATTCCACCCCACTTTGTCCAGATATGAGTGGATGAAACCAGAAATATCCGGTTGTGTTTTGTCTTACTATATCCCAGATATTGCTACAGCCTCAGTGTCTGTGTTTTCTGAATATTATCGATGGATTTTATTGTTTTGAATATTTTTATCAGGGAACATTTAATTTTGTACCGTAGAAACACTAATTGGTTCCACACGGAGACACCAGCTCTACACATTCGTATTTTCTAGGGAGAAAGCTAGAGGAACTGCGGCAAACAAACATGATATTTCTGTTTGTATAGATGACATTTTATGCACTTTCCTAACAAAAAGACTACTTTTCTCCAAAACCATTTTTACTGTGATTTTCTCGGTCTATTGCATACGAATTCCACCTCACTTTGTCCGGATATGACTGGATGAAACCAGAAATATCTGTTTTCTTTTTTTTTTGGCTTACTATATCCCAGATATTACTACAGACTCTGTGTTTGTGTTTTCTGGATATTATCGATGGATTATATTGTTTTGAATGTTTTGATCAGGGAACATTTAATTTTGTGCTGGGAAACACTAATTGGTTCCACATGGAGACACCAGTCTACATATTCGTAATTTCTAGGGAGAAAGCTAGAATAACTGCGGTAAACAAACATGATATTTCTGTTTGTATAGATGACATTTTCTGCACTGGCTTAAGGAAAAGACTTTGTTTTACTCCAAAACCATTTTTGCTGCGATTTTCCTGGTTCATTGCATACGAATTCCACCAACCTTAGTCTGGATATGACTGGATGAAACCAGAAATATCCGGTTGTGTTTTGGCTAACTCAATCCCAGATATTGCGACGGACTCTGTGTTTGTGTTTTCTGGACATTATCAACGGACTTTATTGTTTTGAATGTTTTTATCAGGGAACATTTAATTTTGTACCGTAGAAACACTAATTGGTTCAACATGGAGACACCAGTATACACATTCGTATGTTCTAGGGAGAAAGTTAGAGGAACTGCGGCAAACAAACATGATATTTCTGTTTGTATACATGACATTTTATGCACTTGCATAACGAAAAAAACTTTGCTTTTCTCCAAAACCATTTTTACTGTGATTTTCTCGGTCCATTGCATACGAATTCCACCTCGCTTTGTCCGGATATGACTGGATGAAACCAGAAATATCCGGTTGTGTTTTGGCTAACTCAATCCCAGATATTGTGAAAGCTTCTGAGTTTATGTTTTCCGGATATTATCAACGGAATTTATGTTTTTGCATGTTATGTATCAGGGAACATTTAATTTTGTACCGTAGAAACACTAATTGGTTCCACACGGAGACACCAGCTCTACACATTCGTATTTTCTAGGGAGAAAGCTAGAGGAACTGCGGCAAACAAACATGATATTTCTGTTTGTATAGATGACATTTTATGCACTTTCCTAAAGAAAAGACTTTGCTTTTCTCCAAAACCATTTTTCCTGTGATATTCTCGATCCATTACATATGAATTCCACCCCCCTTTGTCCGGATATGAGTGGATGAAACCAGAAATATCCGGTTGTGTTTTGTCTTACTATATCGCAGATATTGCTACAGCCTCAGTGTCTGTGTTTTCTGGATATTATCGATGGATTTTATTGTTTTGAATGTTTTTATCAGGGAACATTTAATTTTGTACCTTAGAAACACTAATTGGTTCCACATGGAGACACCAGTAACACATTCCTATGTTCTAGGGAGAAAGCTTGAGGAACTGCAAATCGATATGATATGTCTGTTTGTATAGATGACATTTTATGCACTTGCGATGGAAAAGACTTTTTGCCTTTCTCTAAAACCATTTTTACTGTGATTTTGTTGGTCCATTGCATACGAATTCCAACCCGCTTTGTCCGGATATGACTGGATGAAACCAGAAATATCCGGTTGTGTTTTGGCTAACTCAATCCCAGATATTGTGAAAGCTTCTGTATTTGTGTTCTCCGGATATTATGAACGGATTTTATGGTTTTGCATGTTTTTTATCAGGGAACATTTAATTTTGTACCGTAGAAACAAAATTGGTTCCACACGGAGACACCAGCTCTACACATTTGTATTTTCTAGGGAGAAAGCTAGAGGAACTGCGGCAAACAAACATGATATTTCTGTTTGTATAGATGACATTTTATGCACTTTCCTAAGAAAAAGACTTTACTTTTCTCCAAAACCATTTTTACTGTGATTTTCTCGGTCCATTGCATACGAATTCCAGCTCACTTTGTCCGGATATGACTGGATGAAACCAGAAATATCCGTTATGTTTTTTTTTTTTTTGGCTTACTATATCCCAGATATTACTAAAGACACTGTGTTTGTGTTTTCTGGATATTATCGATGGATTATATTGTTTTGAATGTTTTTATCAGGGAACATTTAATTTTGTGCTGGGAAACACTAATTGGTTCCACATGGAGACACCAGTCTACACATTCGTATTTTCTAGGGAGAAAGCTAGAATAACTGCGGTAAACAAACATGATGTTTCTGTTTGTATAGATGACATTTTATGCACTGGCTTAAGGAAAAGACTTTGTTTTACTCCAAAACCATTTTTACTGAGATTTTCCCAGTTCATTGCATACGAATTCCACCAAACTTAGTCCGGATATGACTGGATGAAACCAGAAATATCCGGTTGTGTTTTGGCTAACTCAATCCCAGATATCGCGACGGACTCTGTGTTTGTGTTTTCTGGACATTATCAACGGACTTTATTGTTTTGAATGTTTTTATCAGGGAACATTTAATTTTGTACCTTAGGAACACTAATTGGTTCAACATGGAGACACCAGTCTACACATTCGTATGTTCTAGGGAGAAAGTTAGAGGAACTGCGGCAAACAAACATGATATTTCTGTTTGTATAGATGACATTTTATGCACTTTCCTAAGAAAAAGACTTTACTTTTCTCCAAAACCATTTTTACTGTGATTTTCTCAGTCCATTGCATACGAATTCCACCAAACTTAGTCCTGATATGACTGGATGAAACCAGAAATATCCGGTTGTGTTTTGGCTTACTACAACCCAGATATTGTGAAAGCCTCTGTGTTTATGTTTTCCGGATATTATCAACGGAATTTATGTTTTTGCATGTTATTTATCAGGGAACATTTAATTTTGTGCTGGGAAACACTAATTGGTTCCACATGGAGACACCAGCTCTACACATTCGTATTTTCTAGGGAGAAAGCTAGAGGAACTGCGGCAAACAAACATGATATTTCTGTTTGTATAGATGACATTTTATGCACTTTCCTAAAGAAAAGACTTTGCTTTTCTCCAAAACCATTTTTCCTGTGATATTCTCGATCCATTACATATGAATTCCACCCCACTTTGTCCGGATATGAGTGGATGAAACCAGAAATATCCGGTTGTGTTTTGTCTTACTATATCCCAGATATTGCTACAGCCTCAGTGTCTGTGTTTTCTGGATATTATCGATGGATTTTATTGTTTTGAATGTTTTTATCAGGGAACCTTTAATTTTGTACCGTAGAAATACAATTTGGTTCCACATGGAGACACCAGGAACACATTCCTATGTTCTAGGGAGAAAGCTTGAGGAACTGCAAATCGATATGATATGTCTGTTTGTATAGATGACATTTTATGCACTTGCGATGGAAAAGACTTTTTGCCTTCCTCTAAAACCATTTTTACTGTGATTTTGTTGGTCCATTGCATACGAATTCCAACCCACTTTGTCCGGATATGACTGGATGAAACCAGAAATATCCGGTTGTGTTTTGGCTAACTCAATCCCAGATATTGTGAAAGCTTCTGTATTTGTGTTCTCCGGATATTATGAACGGATTTTATGGTTTTGCATGTTTTTTATCAGGGAACATTTAATTTTGTGCTGGGAAACACTAATTGGTTCCACATGGAGACACCAGTCTACACATTCGTATTTTCTAGGGAGAAAGCTAGAATAACTGCGGTAAACAAACATGATGTTTCTGTTTGTATAGATGACATTTTATGCACTGGCTTAAGGAAAAGACTTTGTTTTACTCCAAAACCATTTTTACTGCGATTTTCCCGGTTCATTGCATACGAATTCCACCAAACTTAGTCCGGATATGACTGGATGCAACCAGAAATATCCGGTTGTGTTTTGGCTAACTCAATCCCAGATATTGTGAAAGCTTCTGTATTTGTGTTCTCCGGATATTATGAACGGATTTTATGGTTTTGCATGTTTTTTATCAGGGAACATTTAATTTTGTACCGTAGAAACACTAATTGGTTCCACACGGAGACACCAGCTCTACACATTTGTATTTTCTAGGGAGAAAGCTAGAGGAACTGCGGCAAACAAACATGATATTTCTGTTTGTATAGATGACATTTTATGCACTTTCCTAAGAAAAGGACTTTACTTTTCTCCAAAACCATTTTTACTGCGATTTTCCCGGTTCATTGCATACGAATTCCACCAAACTTAGTCCGGATATGACTGGATGAAACCAGAAATATCCGGTTGTGTTTTGGCTAACTCAATCCCAGATATCGCGACAGACTCTGTGTTTGTGTTTTCTGGACATTATCAACGGACTTTATTGTTTTGAATGTTTTTATCAGGGAACATTTAATTTTGTACCTTAGAAACACTAATTGGTTCAACATGCAGACACCAGTATACACATTCGTATGTTCTAGGGAGAAAGTTAGAGGAACTGCGGCAAACAAACATGATATTTCTGTTTGTATACATGACATTTTATGCACTTGCATAACGAAAAAAACTTTGCTTTTCTCCAAAACCATTTTTACTGTGATTTTCTCGGTCCATTGCATACGAATTCCACCAAACTTAGTCCTGATATGACTGGATGAAACCAGAAATACCCGGTTGTGTTTTGGCTTACTACAACCCAGATATTGTGAAAGCCTCTGTGTTTATGTTTTCCGGATATTATCAACGGAATTCATCTTTTTACATGTTATTTATCAGGGAACATTTAATTTTGTGCTGGGAAGCACTAATTGGTTCCACATGGAGACACCAGTCTACACATTCGTATTTTCTAGGGAGAAAGCTAGAATAACTGCGGTAAACAAACATGATGTTTCTGTTTGTATAGATGACATTTTATGCACTGGCTTAAGGAAAAGACTTTGTTTTACTCCAAAACCATTTTTACTGCGATTTTCCCGGTTCATTGCATACGAATTCCACCAAACTTAGTCCGGATATGACTGGATGAAACCAGAAATATCCGGTTGTGTTTTGGCTAACTCAATCCCAGATATTGTGAAAGCTTCTGTAATTGTGTTCTCCGGATATTATGAACGGATTTTATTGTTTTGAATGTTTTTATCAGGGAACATTTAATTTTGTACCGTAGAAACACTAATTGGTTCCACATGGAGACACCAGTAACACATTCCTCTGTTCTAGGGAGAAAGCTTGAGGAACTGCAAATCGATATGATATGTCTGTTTGTATAGATGACATTTTATGCACTTGCGATGGAAAAGACTTTTTGCCTTTCTCTAAAACCATTTTTACTGTGATTTTGTTGGTCCATTGCATACGAATTCCAACCCACTTTGTCCGGATATGACTGGATGAAACCAGAAATATCCGGTTGTGTTTTGGCTAACTCAATCCCAGATATTGTGAAAGCTTCTGTATTTGTGTTCTCCGGATATTATGAACGGATTTTATGGTTTTGCATGTTTTTTATCAGGGAACATTTAATTTTGTACCGTAGAAACACTAATTGGTTCCACACGGAGACACCAGCTCTACACATTTGCATTTTCTAGGGAGAAAGCTAGAGGAACTGCGGCAAACAAACATGATATTTCTGTTTGTATACATGACATTTTATGCACTTGCATAACGAAAAAAACTTTGCTTTTCTCCAAAACCATTTTTACTGTGATTTTCTCGGTCCATTGCATACGAATTCCACCTCGCTTTGTCCGGATATGACTGGATGAAACCAAAAATATCCGGTTGTGTTTTGGCTTACTACAACCCAGATATTGTGAAAGCATCTGTGTTTATGTTTTCCGGATATTATCAACGGAATTTATGTTTTTGCATGTTATTTATCAGGGAACATTTAATTTTGTGCTGGGAAACACTAATTGGTTCCACATGGAGACACCAGCTCTACACATTCGTATTTTCTAGGGAGAAAGCTAGAGGAACTGCGGCAAACAAACATGATATTTCTGTTTGTATAGATGACATTTTATGCACTTTCCTAAAGAAAAGACTTTGCTTTTCTCCAAAACCATTTTTCCTGTGATATTCTCGATCCATTACATATGAATTCCACCCCACTTTGTCCGGATATGACTGGATGAAACCAGAAATATCCGGTTGTGTTTTGTCTTACTATATCCCCGATATTGCTACAGCCTCAGTGTCTGTGTTTTCTGGATATTATCGATGGATTTTATTGTTTTGAATGTTTTTATCAGGGAACCTTTAATTTTGTACCGTAGAAATACAATTTGGGTCACATGGAGACACCAGTAACACATTCCTATGTTGTAGGTAGAAAGCTTGAGGAACTGCAAATCGATATGATATGTCTGTTTGTATAGATGACATTTTATGCACTTGCGATGGAAAAGACATTTTGCCTTTCTCTAAAACCATTTTTACTGTGATTTTGTTGGTCCATTGCATACGAATTCCAACCCACTTTGTCCGGATATGACTGGATGAAACCAGAAATATCCGGTTGTGTTTTGGCTAACTCAATCCCAGATATTGTGAAAGCTTCTGTATTTGTGTTCTCCGGATATTATGAACGGATTTTATGGTTTTGCATGTTTTTTATCAGGGAACATTTAATTTTGTACCGTAGAAACACTAATTGGTTCCACACGGAGACACCAGCTCTACACATTTGTATTTTCTAGGGAGAAAGCTAGAGGAACTGCGGCAAACAAACATGATATTTCTGTTTGTATAGATGACATTTTATGCACTTTCCTAAGAAAAAGACTTTACTTTTCTCCAAAACCATTTTTACTGTGATTTTCTCGGTCCATTGCATACGAATTCCAGCTCACTTTGTCCGGATATGACTGGATGAAACCAGAAATATCCGTTTTCTTTTTTTTTTGGCTTACTATATCCCAGATATTACTACAGACTCTGTGTTTGTGTTTTCTGGATATTATCGATGGATTATATTGTTTTGAATGTTTTGATCAGGGAACACTTAATTTTGTGCTGGGAAACACTAATTGTTTGCACATGGAGACACCAGTCTACACATTCGTATTTTCTAGGGAGAAAGCTAGAATAACTGCGGTAAACAAACATGATGTTTCTGTTTGTATAGATGACATTTTATGCACTGGCTTAAGGAAAATACTTTGTTTTACTCCAAAACCATTTTTACTGCGATTTTCCCGGTTCATTGCATACGAATTCCACCAAACTTAGTCCGGATATGACTGGATGAAACCAGAAATATCCGGTTGTGTTTTGGCTAACTCAATCCCAGATATTGTGAATGCTTCTGTATTGGTGTTTTCCGGATATTATCAACGGATTTTATGGTTTTGCATGTTTTTTTATCAGGGAACATTTAATTTTGTACCTCAGAAACACTAATAGGTTCAACATGGAGACACCAGTCTACACATTCGTATGTTCTAGGGAGAAAGTTAGAGGAACTGCGGCAAACAAACATGATATTTCTGTTTGTATACATGACATTTTATGCACTTGCATAACAAAAAAAACTTTGCTTTTCTCCAAAACCATTTTTACTGTGATTTTCTCGGTCCATTGCATACGAATTCCACCTCGCTTTGTCCGGATATGACTGGATGAAACCAGAAATATCTGGTTGTGTTTTGGCTTACTACAACCCAGATATTGTGAAAGCCTCTGTGTTTATGTTTTCCGGATATTATCAACGGAATTTATGTTTTTGCATGTTATTTATCAGGGAACATTTAATTTTGTGCTGGGAAACACTAATTGGTTCCACATGGAGACACCAGCTCTACACATTCGTATTTTCTAGGGAGAAAGCTAGAGGAACTGCGGCAAACAAACATGATATTTCTGTTTGTATAGATGACATTTTATGCACTTTCCTAAAGAAAAGACTTTGCTTTTCTCCAAAACCATTTTTCCTGTGATATTCTCCATCCATTACATATGAATTCCACCCCACTTTGTCCGAATATGACTGGATGAAACCAGAAATATCCGGTTGTGTTTTGTCTTACTATATCCCAGATATTGCTACAGCCTCAGTGTCTGTGTTTTCTGGATATTATCGATGGATTTTATTGTTTTGAATGTTTTTATCAGGGAACCTTTAATTTTGTACCGTAGAAATACAATTTGGTTCCACATGGAGACACCAGTAACACATTCCTATGTTCTAGGGAGAAAGCTTGAGGAACTGCAAATCGATATGATATGTCTGTTTGTATAGATGACATTTTATGCACTTGCGATGGAAAAGACTTTTTGCCTTTCTCTAAAACCATTTTTACTGTGATTTTGTTGGTCCATTGCATACGAATTCCAACCCACTTTGTCCGGATATGACTGGATGAAACCAGAAATATCCGGTTGTGTTTTGGCTAACTCAATCCCAGATATTGTGAAAGCTTCTGTATTTGTGTTCTCCGGATATTATGAACGGATTTTATGGTTTTGCATGTTTTTTATCAGGGAACATTTAATTTTGTACCGTAGAAACACTAATTGGTTCCACACGGAGACACCAGCTCTACACATTTGTATTTTCTAGGGAGAAAGCTAGAGGAACTGCGGCAAACAAACATGATATTTCTGTTTGTATAGATGACATTTTATGCACTTTCCTAAGAAAAAGACTTTACTTTTCTCCAAAACCATTTTTACTTTGATTTTCTCGGTCCATTGCATACGAATTCCACCTCACTTTGTCCGGATATGACTGGATGAAACCAGAAATATCCGTTTTCTTTTTTTTTGGCTTACTATATCCCAGATATTACTACAGACTCTGTGTTTGTGTTTTCTGGATATTATCGATGGATTATATTGTTTTGAATGTTTTTATCAGGGAACACTTAATTTTGTGCTGGGAAACACTAATTGGTTCCACATGGAGACACCAGTCTACACATTCGTATTTTCTCGGGAGAAAGCTAGAATAACTGCGGTAAACAAACATGATGTTTTTGTTTGTATAGATGACATTTTATGCACTGGCTTAAGGAAAAGACTTTGTTTTACTCCAAAACCATTTTTACTGCGATTTTCCCGGTTCATTGCATACGAATTCCACCAAACTTAGTGCGGATATGACTGGATGAAACCAGAAATATCCGGTTGTGTTTTGGCTAACTCAATCCCAGATATTGTGAAAGCTTCTGTATTGGTGTTTTCCGGATATTATCAACGGATTTTATGGTTTTGCATGTTTTTTATCAGGGAACATTTAATTTTGTACCGTAGAAACACTAATTGGTTCCACACGGAGACACCAGCTCTACACATTTGTATTTTCTAGGGAGAAAGCTAGAGGAACTGCGGCAAACAAACATGATATTTCTGTTTGTATAGATGACATTTTATGCACTTTCCTAAGAAAAAGACTTTACTTTTCTCCAAAACCATTTTTACTGTGATTTTCTCGGTCCATTGCATACGAATTCCAGCTCACTTTGTCCGGATATGACTGGATGAAACCAGAAATATCCGTTTTCTTTTTTTTTTGGCTTACTATATCCCAGATATTACTACAGACTCTGTGTTTGTGTTTTCTGGATATTATCGATGGATTATATTGTTTTGAATGTTTTGATCAGGGAACACTTAATTTTGTGCTGGGAAACACTAATTGTTTGCACATGGAGACACCAGTCTACACATTCGTATTTTCTAGGGAGAAAGCTAGAATAACTGCGGTAAACAAACATGATGTTTCTGTTTGTATAGATGACATTTTATGCACTGGCTTAAGGAAAATACTTTGTTTTACTCCAAAACCATTTTTACTGCGATTTTCCCGGTTCATTGCATACGAATTCCACCAAACTTAGTCCGGATATGACTGGATGAAACCAGAAATATCCGGTTGTGTTTTGGCTAACTCAATCCCAGATATTGTGAATGCTTCTGTATTGGTGTTTTCCGGATATTATCAACGGATTTTATGGTTTTGCATGTTTTTTTATCAGGGAACATTTAATTTTGTACCTCAGAAACACTAATAGGTTCAACATGGAGACACCAGTCTACACATTCGTATGTTCTAGGGAGAAAGTTAGAGGAACTGCGGCAAACAAACATGATATTTCTGTTTGTATACATGACATTTTATGCACTTGCATAACAAAAAAAACTTTGCTTTTCTCCAAAACCATTTTTACTGTGATTTTCTCGGTCCATTGCATACGAATTCCACCTCGCTTTGTCCGGATATGACTGGATGAAACCAGAAATATCTGGTTGTGTTTTGGCTTACTACAACCCAGATATTGTGAAAGCCTCTGTGTTTATGTTTTCCGGATATTATCAACGGAATTTATGTTTTTGCATGTTATTTATCAGGGAACATTTAATTTTGTGCTGGGAAACACTAATTGGTTCCACATGGAGACACCAGCTCTACACATTCGTATTTTCTAGGGAGAAAGCTAGAGGAACTGCGGCAAACAAACATGATATTTCTGTTTGTATAGATGACATTTTATGCACTTTCCTAAAGAAAAGACTTTGCTTTTCTCCAAAACCATTTTTCCTGTGATATTCTCCATCCATTACATATGAATTCCACCCCACTTTGTCCGAATATGACTGGATGAAACCAGAAATATCCGGTTGTGTTTTGTCTTACTATATCCCAGATATTGCTACAGCCTCAGTGTCTGTGTTTTCTGGATATTATCGATGGATTTTATTGTTTTGAATGTTTTTATCAGGGAACCTTTAATTTTGTACCGTAGAAATACAATTTGGTTCCACATGGAGACACCAGTAACACATTCCTATGTTCTAGGGAGAAAGCTTGAGGAACTGCAAATCGATATGATATGTCTGTTTGTATAGATGACATTTTATGCACTTGCGATGGAAAAGACTTTTTGCCTTTCTCTAAAACCATTTTTACTGTGATTTTGTTGGTCCATTGCATACGAATTCCAACCCACTTTGTCCGGATATGACTGGATGAAACCAGAAATATCCGGTTGTGTTTTGGCTAACTCAATCCCAGATATTGTGAAAGCTTCTGTATTTGTGTTCTCCGGATATTATGAACGGATTTTATGGTTTTGCATGTTTTTTATCAGGGAACATTTAATTTTGTACCGTAGAAACACTAATTGGTTCCACACGGAGACACCAGCTCTACACATTTGTATTTTCTAGGGAGAAAGCTAGAGGAACTGCGGCAAACAAACATGATATTTCTGTTTGTATAGATGACATTTTATGCACTTTCCTAAGAAAAAGACTTTACTTTTCTCCAAAACCATTTTTACTTTGATTTTCTCGGTCCATTGCATACGAATTCCACCTCACTTTGTCCGGATATGACTGGATGAAACCAGAAATATCCGTTTTCTTTTTTTTTGGCTTACTATATCCCAGATATTACTACAGACTCTGTGTTTGTGTTTTCTGGATATTATCGATGGATTATATTGTTTTGAATGTTTTTATCAGGGAACACTTAATTTTGTGCTGGGAAACACTAATTGGTTCCACATGGAGACACCAGTCTACACATTCGTATTTTCTCGGGAGAAAGCTAGAATAACTGCGGTAAACAAACATGATGTTTTTGTTTGTATAGATGACATTTTATGCACTGGCTTAAGGAAAAGACTTTGTTTTACTCCAAAACCATTTTTACTGCGATTTTCCCGGTTCATTGCATACGAATTCCACCAAACTTAGTGCGGATATGACTGGATGAAACCAGAAATATCCGGTTGTGTTTTGGCTAACTCAATCCCAGATATTGTGAAAGCTTCTGTATTGGTGTTTTCCGGATATTATCAACGGATTTTATGGTTTTGCATGTTTTTTATCAGGGAACATTTAATTTTGTACCTTAGAAACACTAATAGGTTCAACATGGAGACACCAGTCTACACATTCGTATGTTCTAGGGAGAAAGTTAGAGGAACTGCAGCAAACAAACATGATATTTCTGTTTGTATACATGACATTTTATGCACTTGCATAACGAAAAAAACTTTGCTTTTCTCCAAAACCATTTTTACTGTGATTTTCTCGGTCCATTGCATACGAATTCCACCTCGCTTTGTCCGGATATGACTGGATGAAACCAGAAATATCTGGTTGTGTTTTGGCTTACTACAACCCAGATATTGTGAAAGCCTCTGTGTTTATGTTTTCCGGATATTATCAACGGAATTTATGTTTTTGCATGTTATTTATCAGGGAACATTTAATTTTGTGCTGGGAAACACTAATTGGTTCCACATGGAGACACCAGCTCTACACATTCGTATTTTCTAGGGAGAAAGCTAGAGGAACTGCGGCAAACAAACATGATATTCCTGTTTGTATAGATGACATTTTATGCACTTTCCTAAAGAAAAGACTTTGCTTTTCTCCAAAACCATTTTTCCTGTGATATTCTCCATCCATTACATATGAATTCCACCCCACTTTGTCCGAATATGACTGGATGAAACCAGAAATATCCGGTTGTGTTTTGTCTTACTATATCCCAGATATTGCTACAGCCTCAGTGTCTGTGTTTTCTGGATATTATCGATGGATTTTATTGTTTTGAATGTTTTTATCAGGGAACCTTTAATTTTGTACCGTAGAAATACAATTTGGTTCCACATGGAGACACCAGGAACACATTCCTATGTTCTAGGGAGAAAGCTTGAGGAACTGCAAATCGATATGATATGTCTGTTTGTATAGATGACATTTTATGCACTTGCGATGGAAAAGACTTTTTGCCTTTCTCTAAAACCATTTTTACTGTGATTTTGTTGGTCCATTGCATACGAATTCCAACCCACTTTGTCCGGATATGACTGGATGAAACCAGAAATATCCGGTTGTGTTTTGGCTAACTCAATCCCAGATATTGTGAAAGCTTCTTTATTTGTGTTCTCCGGATATTATGAACGGATTTTATGGTTTTGCATGTTTTTTATCAGGGAACATTTAATTTTGTACCGTAGAAACACTAATTGGTTCCACACGGAGACACCAGCTCTACACATTTGTATTTTCTAGGGAGAAAGCTAGAGGAACTGCGGCAAACAAACATGATATTTCTGTTTGTATACATGACATTTTATGCACTTTCCTAAGAAAAAGACTTTACTTTTCTCCAAAACCATTTTTACTTTGATTTTCTCGGTCCATTGCATACGAATTCCACCTCACTTTGTCCGGATATGACTGGATGAAACCAGAAATATCCGTTTTCTTTTTTTTTTGGCTTACTATATCCCAGATATTACTACAGACTCTGTGTTTGTGTTTTCTGGATATTATCGATGGATTATATTGTTTTGAATGTTTTTATCAGGGAACACTTAATTTTGTGCTGGGAAACACTAATTGGTTCCACATGGAGACACCAGTCTACACATTCGTATTTTCTCGGGAGAAAGCTAGAATAACTGCGGTAAACAAACATGATGTTTTTGTTTGTATAGATGACATTTTATGCACTGGCTTAAGGAAAAGACTTTGTTTTACTCCAAAACCATTTTTACTGCGATTTTCCCGGTTCATTGCATACGAATTCCACCAAACTTAGTCCGGATATGACTGGATGAAACCAGAAATATCCGGTTGTGTTTTGGCTAACTCAATCCCAGATATTGTGAAAGCTTCTGTATTGGTGTTTTCCGGATATTATCAACGGATTTTATGGTTTTGCATGTTTTTTATCAGGGAACATTTAATTTTGTACCTTAGAAACACTAATAGGTTCAACATGGAGACACCAGTCTACACATTCGTATGTTCTAGGGAGAAAGTTAGAGGAACTGCGGCAAACAAACATGATATTTCTGTTTGTATACATGACATTTTATGCACTTGCATAACGAAAAAAACTTTGCTTTTCTCCAAAACCATTTTTACTGTGATTTTCTCGGTCCATTGCATACGAATTCCACCTCGCTTTGTCCGGATATGACTGGATGAAACCAGAAATATCTGGTTGTGTTTTGGCTTACTACAACCCAGATATTGTGAAAGCCTCTGTGTTTATGTTTTCCGGATATTATCAACGGAATTTATGTTTTTGCATGTTATTTATCAGGGAACATTTAATTTTGTGCTGGGAAACACTAATTGGTTCCACATGGAGACACCAGCTCTACACATTCGTATTTTCTAGGGAGAAAGCTAGAGGAACTGCGGCAAACAAACATGATATTTCTGTTTGTATAGATGACATTTTATGCACTTTCCTAAAGAAAAGACTTTGCTTTTCTCCAAAACCATTTTTCCTGTGATATTCTCCATCCATTACATATGAATTCCACCCCACTTTGTCCGAATATGACTGGATGAAACCAGAAATATCCGGTTGTGTTTTGTCTTACTATATCCCAGATATTGCTACAGCCTCAGTGTCTGTGTTTTCTGGATATTATCGATGGATTTTATTGTTTTGAATGTTTTTATCAGGGAACCTTTAATTTTGTACCGTAGAAATACAATTTGGTTCCACATGGAGACACCAGGAACACATTCCTATGTTCTAGGGAGAAAGCTTGAGGAACTGCAAATCGATATGATATGTCTGTTTGTATAGATGACATTTTATGCACTTGCGATGGAAAAGACTTTTTGCCTTTCTCTAAAACCATTTTTACTGTGATTTTGTTGGTCCATTGCATACGAATTCCAACCCACTTTGTCCGGATATGACTGGATGAAACCAGAAATATCCGGTTGTGTTTTGGCTAACTCAATCCCAGATATTGTGAAAGCTTCTGTATTTGTGTTCTCCGGATATTATGAACGGATTTTATGGTTTTGCATGTTTTTTATCAGGGAACATTTAATTTTGTACCGTAGAAACACTAATTGGTTCCACACGGAGACACCAGCTCTACACATTTGTATTTTCTAGGGAGAAAGCTAGAGGAACTGCGGCAAACAAACATGATATTTCTGTTTGTATACATGACATTTTATGCACTTTCCTAAGAAAAAGACTTTACTTTTCTCCAAAACCATTTTTACTTTGATTTTCTCGGTCCATTGCATACGAATTCCACCTCACTTTGTCCGGATATGACTGGATGAAACCAGAAATATCCGTTTTCTTTTTTTTTGGCTTACTATATCCCAGATATTACTACAGACTCTGTGTTTGTGTTTTCTGGATATTATCGATGGATTATATTGTTTTGAATGTTTTTATCAGGGAACACTTAATTTTGTGCTGGGAAACACTAATTGGTTCCACATGGAGACACCAGTCTACACATTCGTATTTTCTCGGGAGAAAGCTAGAATAACTGCGGTAAACAAACATGATGTTTCTGTTTGTATAGATGACATTTTATGCACTGGCTTAAGGAAAAGACTTTGTTTTACTCCAAAACCATTTTTACTGCGATTTTCCCGGTTCATTGCATACGAATTCCACCAAACTTAGTCCGGATATGACTGGATGAAACCAGAAATATCCGGTTGTGTTTTGGCTAACTCAATCCCAGATATTGTGAAAGCTTCTGTATTGGTGTTTTCCGGATATTATCAACGGATTTTATGGTTTTGCATGTTTTTTATCAGGGAACATTTAATTTTGTACCTTAGAAACACTAATAGGTTCAACATGGAGACACCAGTCTACACATTCGTATGTTCTAGGGAGAAAGTTAGAGGAACTGCGGCAAACAAACATGATATTTCTGTTTGTATACATGACATTTTATGCACTTGCATAACGAAAAAAACTTTGCTTTTCTCCAAAACCATTTTTACTGTGATTTTCTCGGTCCATTGCATACGAATTCCACCTCGCTTTGTCCGGATATGACTGGATGAAACCAGAAATATCTGGTTGTGTTTTGGCTTACTACAACCCAGATATTGTGAAAGCCTCTGTGTTTATGTTTTCCGGATATTATCAACGGAATTTATGTTTTTGCATGTTATTTATCAGGGAACATTTAATTTTGTGCTGGGAAACACTAATTGGTTCCACATGGAGACACCAGCTCTACACATTCGTATTTTCTAGGGAGAAAGCTAGAGGAACTGCGGCAAACAAACATGATATTTCTGTTTGTATAGATGACATTTTATGCACTTTCCTAAAGAAAAGACTTTGCTTTTCTCCAAAACCATTTTTCCTGTGATATTCTCGATCCATTACATATGAATTCCACCCCACTTTGTCCGAATATGACTGGATGAAACCAGAAATATCCGGTTGTGTTTTGTCTTACTATATCCCAGATATTGCTACAGCCTCAGTGTCTGTGTTTTCTGGATATTATCGATGGATTTTATTGTTTTGAATGTTTTTATCAGGGAACCTTTAATTTTGTACCATAGAAATACAATTTGGTTCCACATGGAGACACCAGGAACACATTCCTATGTTCTAGGGAGAAAGCTTGAGGAACTGCAAATCGATATGATATGTCTGTTTGTATAGATGACATTTTATGCACTTGCGATGGAAAAGACTTTTTGCCTTTCTCTAAAACCATTTTTACTGTGATTTTGTTGGTCCATTGCATACGAATTCCAACCCACTTTGTCCGGATATGACTGGATGAAACCAGAAATATCCGGTTGTGTTTTGGCTAACTCAATCCCAGATATTGTGAAAGCTTCTGTATTTGTGTTCTCCGGATATTATGAACGGATTTTATGGTTTTGCATGTTTTTTATCAGGGAACATTTAATTTTGTACCGTAGAAACACTAATTGGTTCCACACGGAGACACCAGCTCTACACATTTGTATTTTCTAGGGAGAAAGCTAGAGGAACTGCGGCAAACAAACATGATATTTCTGTTTGTATACATGACATTTTATGCACTTTCCTAAGAAAAAGACTTTACTTTTCTCCAAAACCATTTTTACTTTGATTTTCTCGGTCCATTGCATACGAATTCCACCTCACTTTGTCCGGATATGACTGGATGAAACCAGAAATATCCGTTTTCTTTTTTTTTGGCTTACTATATCCCAGATATTACTACAGACTCTGTGTTTGTGTTTTCTGGATATTATCGATGGATTATATTGTTTTGAATGTTTTTATCAGGGAACACTTAATTTTGTGCTGGGAAACACTAATTGGTTCCACATGGAGACACCAGTCTACACATTCGTATTTTCTCGGGAGAAAGCTAGAATAACTGCGGTAAACAAACATGATGTTTCTGTTTGTATAGATGACATTTTATGCACTGGCTTAAGGAAAAGACTTTGTTTTACTCCAAAACCATTTTTACTGCGATTTTCCCGGTTCATTGCATACGAATTCCACCAAACTTAGTCCGGATATGACTGGATGAAACCAGAAATATCCGGTTGTGTTTTGGCTAACTCAATCCCAGATATTGTGAAAGCTTCTGTATTGGTGTTTTCCGGATATTATCAACGGATTTTATGGTTTTGCATGTTTTTTATCAGGGAACATTTAATTTTGTACCTTAGAAACACTAATAGGTTCAACATGGAGACACCAGTCTACACATTCGTATGTTCTAGGGAGAAAGTTAGAGGAACTGCGGCAAACAAACATGATATTTCTGTTTGTATACATGACATTTTATGCACTTGCATAACGAAAAAAACTTTGCTTTTCTCCAAAACCATTTTTACTGTGATTTTCTCGGTCCATTGCATACGAATTCCACCTCGCTTTGTCCGGATATGACTGGATGAAACCAGAAATATCTGGTTGTGTTTTGGCTTACTACAACCCAGATATTGTGAAAGCCTCTGTGTTTATGTTTTCCGGATATTATCAACGGAATTTATGTTTTTGCATGTTATTTATCAGGGAACATTTAATTTTGTGCTGGGAAACACTAATTGGTTCCACATGGAGACACCAGCTCTACACATTCGTATTTTCTAGGGAGAAAGCTAGAGGAACTGCGGCAAACAAACATGATATTTCTGTTTGTATAGATGACATTTTATGCACTTTCCTAAAGAAAAGACTTTGCTTTTCTCCAAAACCATTTTTCCTGTGATATTCTCCATCCATTACATATGAATTCCACCCCACTTTGTCCGAATATGACTGGATGAAACCAGAAATATCCGGTTGTGTTTTGTCTTACTATATCCCAGATATTGCTACAGCCTCAGTGTCTGTGTTTTCTGGATATTATCGATGGATTTTATTGTTTTGAATGTTTTTATCAGGGAACCTTTAATTTTGTACCATAGAAATACAATTTGGTTCCACATGGAGACACCAGGAACACATTCCTATGTTCTAGGGAGAAAGCTTGAGGAACTGCAAATCGATATGATATGTCTGTTTGTATAGATGACATTTTATGCACTTGCGATGGAAAAGACTTTTTGCCTTTCTCTAAAACCATTTTTACTGTGATTTTGTTGGTCCATTGCATACGAATTCCAACCCACTTTGTCCGGATATGACTGGATGAAACCAGAAATATCCGGTTGTGTTTTGGCTAACTCAATCCCAGATATTGTGAAAGCTTCTGTATTTGTGTTCTCCGGATATTATGAACGGATTTTATGGTTTTGCATGTTTTTTATCAGGGAACATTTAATTTTGTACCGTAGAAACACTAATTGGTTCCACACGGAGACACCAGCTCTACACATTTGTATTTTCTAGGGAGAAAGCTAGAGGAACTGCGGCAAACAAACATGATATTTCTGTTTGTATACATGACATTTTATGCACTTTCCTAAGAAAAAGACTTTACTTTTCTCCAAAACCATTTTTACTTTGATTTTCTCGGTCCATTGCATACGAATTCCACCTCACTTTGTCCGGATATGACTGGATGAAACCAGAAATATCCGTTTTCTTTTTTTTTGGCTTACTATATCCCAGATATTACTACAGACTCTGTGTTTGTGTTTTCTGGATATTATCGATGGATTATATTGTTTTGAATGTTTTTATCAGGGAACACTTAATTTTGTGCTGGGAAACACTAATTGGTTCCACATGGAGACACCAGTCTACACATTCGTATTTTCTCGGGAGAAAGCTAGAATAACTGCGGTAAACAAACATGATGTTTCTGTTTGTATAGATGACATTTTATGCACTGGCTTAAGGAAAAGACTTTGTTTTACTCCAAAACCATTTTTACTGCGATTTTCCCGGTTCATTGCATACGAATTCCACCAAACTTAGTGCGGATATGACTGGATGAAACCAGAAATATCCGGTTGTGTTTTGGCTAACTCAATCCCAGATATTGTGAAAGCTTCTGTATTGGTGTTTTCCGGATATTATCAACGGATTTTATGGTTTTGCATGTTTTTTATCAGGGAACATTTAATTTTGTACCTTAGAAACACTAATAGGTTCAACATGGAGACACCAGTCTACACATTCGTATGTTCTAGGGAGAAAGTTAGAGGAACTGCGGCAAACAAACATGATATTTCTGTTTGTATACATGACATTTTATGCACTTGCATAACGAAAAAAACTTTGCTTTTCTCCAAAACCATTTTTACTGTGATTTTCTCGGTCCATTGCATACGAATTCCACCTCGCTTTGTCCGGATATGACTGAATGAAACCAGAAATATCCGGTTGTGTTTTGGCTTACTACAACCCAGATATTGTGAAAGCCTCTGTGTTTATGTTTTCCGGATATTATCAACGGAATTTATGTTTTTGCATGTTATTTATCAGGGAACATTTAATTTTGTGCTGGGAAACACTAATTGGTTCCACATGGAGACACCAGCTCTACACATTCGTATTTTCTAGGGAGAAAGCTAGAGGAACTGCGGCAAACAAACATGATATTTCTGTTTGTATAGATGACATTTTATGCACTTTCCTAAAGAAAAGACTTTGCTTTTCTCCAAAACCATTTTTCCTGTGATATTCTCGATCCATTACATATGAATTCCACCCCCACTTTGTCCGGATATGAGTGGATGAAACCAGAAATATCCGGTTGTGTTTTGTCTTACTATATCCCAGATATTGCTACAGCCTCAGTGTCTGTGTTTTCTGGATATTATCGATGGATTTTATTGTTTTGAATGTTTTTATCAGGGAACATTTAATTTTGTACCGTAGAAACACTAATTGGTTCCACATGGAGACACCAGGAACACATTCCTATGTTCTAGGGAGAAAGCTTGAGGAACTGCAAATCGATATGATATGTCTGTTTGTATAGATGACATTTTATGCACTTGCGATGGAAAAGACTTTTTGCCTTTCTCTAAAACCATTTTTACTGTGATTTTGTTGGTCCATTGCATACGAATTCCAACCCACTTTGTCCGGATATGACTGGATGAAACCAGAAATATCCGGTTGTGTTTTGGCTAACTCAATCCCAGATATTGTGAAAGCTTCTGTATTTGTGTTCTCCGGATATTATGAACGGATTTTATGGTTTTGCATGTTTTTTATCAGGGAACATTTAATTTTGTACCGTAGAAACACTAATTGGTTCCACACGGAGACACCAGCTCTACACATTTGTATTTTCTAGGGAGAAAGCTAGAGGAACTGCGGCAAACAAACATGATATTTCTGTTTGTATACATGACATTTTATGCACTTTCCTAAGAAAAAGACTTTACTTTTCTCCAAAACCATTTTTACTTTGATTTTCTCGGTCCATTGCATACGAATTCCACCTCACTTTGTCCGGATATGACTGGATGAAACCAGAAATATCCGTTTTCTTTTTTTTTGGCTTACTATATCCCAGATATTACTACAGACTCTGTGTTTGTGTTTTCTGGATATTATCGATGGATTATATTGTTTTGAATGTTTTTATCAGGGAACACTTAATTTTGTGCTGGGAAACACTAATTGGTTCCACATGGAGACACCAGTCTACACATTCGTATTTTCTCGGGAGAAAGCTAGAATAACTGCGGTAAACAAACATGATGTTTTTGTTTGTATAGATGACATTTTATGCACTGGCTTAAGGAAAAGACTTTGTTTTACTCCAAAACCATTTTTACTGCGATTTTCCCGGTTCATTGCATACGAATTCCACCAAACTTAGTCCGGATATGACTGGATGAAACCAGAAATATCCGGTTGTGTTTTGGCTAACTCAATCCCAGATATTGTGAAAGCTTCTGTATTGGTGTTTTCCGGATATTATCAACGGATTTTATGGTTTTGCATGTTTTTTATCAGGGAACATTTAATTTTGTACCTTAGAAACACTAATAGGTTCAACATGGAGACACCAGTCTACACATTCGTATGTTCTAGGGAGAAAGTTAGAGGAACTGCGGCAAACAAACATGATATTTCTGTTTGTATACATGACATTTTATGCACTTGCATAACGAAAAAAACTTTGCTTTTCTCCAAAACCATTTTTACTGTGATTTTCTCGGTCCATTGCATACGAATTCCACCTCGCTTTGTCCGGATATGACTGGATGAAACCAGAAATATCTGGTTGTGTTTTGGCTTACTACAACCCAGATATTGTGAAAGCCTCTGTGTTTATGTTTTCCGGATATTATCAACGGAATTTATGTTTTTGCATGTTATTTATCAGGGAACATTTAATTTTGTGCTGGGAAACACTAATTGGTTCCACACGGAGACACCAGCTCTACACATTTGTATTTTCTAGGGAGAAAGCTAGAGGAACTGCGGCAAACAAACATGATATTTCTGTTTGTATAGATGACATTTTATGCACTTTCCTAAGAAAAAGACTTTACTTTTCTCCAAAACCATTTTACTGTGGTTTTCTCAGTCCATTGCATACGAATTCCACCTCACTTTGTCCGGATATGACTGGATGAAACCAGAAATATCCGTTTTCTTTTTTTTTGGCTTACTATATCCCAGATATTTACAGACTCTGTGTTTGTGTTTTCTGGATATTATCGATGGATTATATTGTTTTGAATGTTTTTATCAGGGAACACTTAATTTTGTGCTGGGAAACACTAATTGGTTCCACATGGAGACACCAGTCTACACATTCGTATATTCTAGGGAGAAAGCTAGATTAACTGCGGTAAACAAACATGATGTTTCTGTTTGTATAGATGACATTTTATGCACTGGCTTAAGGAAAAGACTTTGTTTTACTCCAAAACCATTTTTACTGCGAATTTCCCGGTTCATTGCATACGAATTCCACCAAACTTAGTCCGGATATGACTGGATGAAACCAGAAATATCCGGTTGTGTTTTGGCTAACTCAATCCCAGATATTGTGAAAGCTTCTGTATTGGTGTTTTCCGGATATTATCAACGGATTTTATGGTTTTGCATGTTTTTTATCAGGGAACATTTAATTTTGTACCTTAGAAACACTAATAGGTTCAACATGGAGACACCAGTCTACACATTCGTATGTTCTAGGGAGAAAGTTAGAGGAACTGCGGCAAACAAACATGATATTTCTGTTTGTATACATGACATTTTATGCACTTGCATAACGAAAAATCTTTGCTTTTCTCCAAAACCATTTTTACTGTGATTTTCTCGGTCCATTGCATACGAATTCCACCTCGCTTTGTCTGGTTATGACTGGATGAAACCAGAAATATCTGGTTGTGTTTTGGCTTACTACAACCCAGATATTGTGAAAGCCTCTGTGTTTATGTTTTCCGGATATTATCAACGGAATTTATGTTTTTGCATGTTATTTATCAGGGAACATTTAATTTTGTGCTGGGAAACACTAATTGGTTCCACATGGAGACACCAGCTCTACACATTCGTATGTTCTAGGGAGAAAGCTAGAGGAACTGCGGCAAACAAACATGATATTTCTGTTTGTATAGATGACATTTTATGCACTTTCCTAAAGAAAAGACTTTGCTTTTCTCCAAAACCATTTTTCCTGTGATATTCTCGATCCATTACATATGAATTCCACCCCCCTTTGTCCGGATATGAGTGGATGAAACCAGAAATATCCGGTTGTGTTTTGTCTTACTATATCCCAGATATTGCTACAGCCTCAGTGTCTGTGTTTTCTGGACATTATCGATGGATTTTATTGTTTTGAATGTTTTTATCAGGGAACATTTAATTTTGTACCGTAGAAACACTAATTGGTTCCACATGGAGACACCAGTAACACATTCCTATGTTCTAGGGAGAAAGCTTGAGGAACTGCAAATCGATATGATATGTCTGTTTGTATAGATGACATTTTATGCACTTGCGATGGAAAAGACTTTTTGCCTTTCTCTAAAACCATTTTTACTGTGATTTTGTTGGTCCATTGCATACGAATTCCAACCCACTTTGTCCGGATATGACTGGATGAAACCAGAAATATCCGGTTGTGTTTTGGCTAACTCAATCCCAGATATTGTGAAAGCTTCTGTATTTGTGTTCTCTGGATATTATGAACGGATTTTATGGTTTTGCATGTTTTTTATCAGGGAACATTTAATTTTGTACCGTAGAAACACTAATTGGTTCCACACGGAGACACCAGCTCTACACATTTGTATTTTCTAGGGAGAAAGCTAGAGGAACTGCGGCAAACAAACATGATATTTCTGTTTGTATAGATGACATTTTATGCACTTTCCTAAGAAAAAGACTTTACTTTTCTCCAAAACCATTTTTACTGTGATTTTCTCGGTCCATTGCATACGAATTCCACCTCACTTTGTCCGGATATGACTGGATGAAACCAGAAATATCCGTTTTCTTTTCTTTGGGCTTACTATATCCCAGATATTACTACAGACTCTGTGTTTGTGTTTTCTGGATATTATCGATGGATTATATTGTTTTGAATGTTTTGATCAGGGAACACTTAATTTTGTGCTGGGAAACACTAATTGGTTCCACATGGAGACACCAGTCTACACATTCGTATTTTCTAGGGAGAAAGCTAGAATAACTGCGGTAAACAAACATGATGTTTCTGTTTGTATAGATGACATTTTATGCACTGGCTTAAGGAAAAGACTTTGTTTTACTCCAAAACCATTTTTACTGCGATTTTCCCGGTTCATTGCATACGAATTCCAACCCACTTTGTCCGGATATGACTGGATGAAACCAGAAATATCCGGTTGTGTTTTGGCTATCTCAATCCCAGATATTGTGAAAGCTTCTGTATTGGTGTTTTCCGGATATTATCAACGGATTTTATGGTTTTGCATGTTTTTTATCAGGGAACATTTAATTTTGTACCTTAGAGACACTAATAGGTTCAACATGGAGACACCATTCTACACATTCGTATGTTCTAGGGAGAAAGTTAGAGGAACTGCGGCAAACAAACATGATATTTCTGTTTGTATACATGACATTTTATGCACTTGCATAATGAAAAAAACTTTGCTTTTCTCCAAAACCATTTTTACTGTGATTTTCTCGGTCCATTGCATACGAATTCCACCTCGCTTTGTCCGGATATGACTGGATGAAACCAGAAATATCCGGTTGTGTTTTGGCTTACTACAACCCAGATATTGTGAAAGCCTCTGTGTTTATGTTTTCCGGATATTATCAACGGAATTTATGTTTTTGCATGTTATTTATCAGGGAACATTTAATTTTGTGCTGGGAAACACTAATTGGTTCCACATGGAGACACCAGCTCTACACATTCGTATGTTCTAGGGAGAAAGCTAGAGGAACTGCGGCAAACAAACATGATATTTCTGTTTGTATAGATGACATTTTATGCACTTTCCTAAAGAAAAGACTTTGCTTTTCTCCAAAACCATTTTTCCTGTGATATTCTCGATCCATTACATATGAATTCCACCCCCCTTTGTCCGGATATGACTGGATGAAACCAGAAATATCCGGTTGTGTTTTGTCTTACTATATCCCAGATATTGCTACAGCCTCAGTGTCTGTGTTTTCTGGACATTATCGATGGATTTTATTGTTTTGAATGTTTTTATCAGGGAACATTTAATTTTGTACCGTAGAAACCCTAATTGGTTCCCCATGGAGACACCAGTAACACATTCCTATGTTCTAGGGAGAAAGCTTGAGGAACTGCAAATCGATATGATATGTCTGTTTGTATAGATGACATTTTATGCACTTGCGATGGAAAAGACTTTTTGCCTTTCTCTAAAACCATTTTTACTGCGATTTTGTTGGTCCATTGCATACGAATTCCAACCCACTTTGTCCGGATATGACTGGATGAAACCAGAAATATCCGGTTGTGTTTTGGCTAACTCAATCCCAGATATTGTGAAAGCTTCTGTATTTGTGTTCTCTGGATATTATGAACGGATTTTATGGTTTTGCATGTTTTTTATCAGGGAACATTTAATTTTGTACCGTAGAAACACTAATTGGTTCCACACGGAGACACCAGCTCTACACATTTGTATTTTCTAGGGAGAAAGCTAGAGGAACTGCGGCAAACAAACATGATATTTCTGTTTGTATAGATGACATTTTATGCACTTTCCTAAGAAAAAGACTTTACTTTTCTCCAAAACCATTTTTACTGTGATTTTCTCGGTCCATTGCATACGAATTCCACCTCACTTTGTCCGGATATGACTGGATGAAACCAGAAATATCCGTTTTCTTTTCTTTGGGCTTACTATATCCCAGATATTACTACAGACTCTGTGTTTGTGTTTTCTGGATATTATCGATGGATTATATTGTTTTGAATGTTTTGATCAGGGAACACTTAATTTTGTGCTGGGAAACACTAATTGGTTCCACATGGAGACACCAGTCTACACATTCGTATTTTCTAGGGAGAAAGCTAGAATAACTGCGGTAAACAAACATGATGTTTCTGTTTGTATAGATGACATTTTATGCACTGGCTTAAGGAAAAGACTTTGTTTTACTCCAAAACCATTTTTACTGCGATTTTCCCGGTTCATTGCATACGAATTCCAACCCACTTTGTCCGGATATGACTGGATGAAACCAGAAATATCCGGTTGTGTTTTGGCTATCTCAATCCCAGATATTGTGAAAGCTTCTGTATTGGTGTTTTCCGGATATTATCAACGGATTTTATGGTTTTGCATGTTTTTTATCAGGGAACATTTAATTTTGTACCTTAGAGACACTAATAGGTTCAACATGGAGACACCATTCTACACATTCGTATGTTCTAGGGAGAAAGTTAGAGGAACTGCGGCAAACAAACATGATATTTCTGTTTGTATACATGACATTTTATGCACTTGCATAATGAAAAAAACTTTGCTTTTCTCCAAAACCATTTTTACTGTGATTTTCTCGGTCCATTGCATACGAATTCCACCTCGCTTTGTCCGGATATGACTGGATGAAACCAGAAATATCCGGTTGTGTTTTGGCTTACTACAACCCAGATATTGTGAAAGCCTCTGTGTTTATGTTTTCCGGATATTATCAACGGAATTTATGTTTTTGCATGTTATTTATCAGGGAACATTTAATTTTGTGCTGGGAAACACTAATTGGTTCCACATGGAGACACCAGCTCTACACATTCGTATGTTCTAGGGAGAAAGCTAGAGGAACTGCGGCAAACAAACATGATATTTCTGTTTGTATAGATGACATTTTATGCACTTTCCTAAAGAAAAGACTTTGCTTTTCTCCAAAACCATTTTTCCTGTGATATTCTCGATCCATTACATATGAATTCCACCCCCCTTTGTCCGGATATGACTGGATGAAACCAGAAATATCCGGTTGTGTTTTGTCTTACTATATCCCAGATATTGCTACAGCCTCAGTGTCTGTGTTTTCTGGACATTATCGATGGATTTTATTGTTTTGAATGTTTTTATCAGGGAACATTTAATTTTGTACCGTAGAAACCCTAATTGGTTCCCCATGGAGACACCAGTAACACATTCCTATGTTCTAGGGAGAAAGCTTGAGGAACTGCAAATCGATATGATATGTCTGTTTGTATAGATGACATTTTATGCACTTGCGATGGAAAAGACTTTTTGCCTTTCTCTAAAACCATTTTTACTGCGATTTTGTTGGTCCATTGCATACGAATTCCAACCCACTTTGTCCGGATATGACTGGATGAAACCAGAAATATCCGGTTGTGTTTTGGCTAACTCAATCCCAGATATTGTGAAAGCTTCTGTATTTGTGTTCTCCGGATATTATGAACGGATTTTATGGTTTTGCATGTTTTTTATCAGGGAACATTTAATTTTGTACCGTAGAAACACTAATTGGTTCCACACGGAGACACCAGCTCTACACATTTGTATTTTCTAGGGAGAAAGCTAGAGGAACTGCGGCAAACAAACATGATATTTCTGTTTGTATAGATGACATTTTATGCACTTTCCTAAGAAAAAGACTTTACTTTTCTCCAAAACCATTTTTACTGTGATTTTCTCGGTCCATTGCATACGAATTCCACCTCACTTTGTCCGGATATGACTGGATGAAACCAGAAATATCCGTTTTCTTTTTTTTTGGCTTACTATATCCCAGATATTACTACAGACTCTGAGTTTGTGTTTTCTGGATATTATCGATGGATTATATTGTTTTGAATGTTTTTATCAGGGAACACTTAATTTTGTGCTGGGAAACACTAATTGGTTCCACATGGAGACACCAGTCTACACATTCGTATTTTCTAGGGAGAAAGCTAGAATAACTGCGGTAAACAAACATGATGTTTCTGTTTGTATAGATGACATTTTATGCACTGGCTTAAGGAAAAGACTTTGTTTTACTCCAAAACCATTTTTACTGCGATTTTCCCGGTTCATTGCATACGAATTCCACCAAACTTAGTCCGGATATGACTGGATGAAACCAGAAATATCCGGTTGTGTTTTGGCTAAATCAATCCCAGATATTGCAACGGACTCTGTGTTTGTGTTTTCTGGACATTATCAACGGACTTTATTGTTTTGAATGTTTTTATCAGGGAACATTTAATTTTGTACCTTAGAAACACTAATAGGTTCAACATGGAGACACTAGTCTACACATTCGTATGTTCTAGGGAGAAAGTTAGAGGAACTGCGGCAAACAAACATGATATTTCTGTTTGTATACATGACATTTTATGCACTTGCATAACGAAAAAAACTTTGCTTTTCTCCAAAACCATTTTTACTGTGATTTTCTCGGTCCATTGCATACGAATTCCACCTCGCTTTGTCTGGTTATGACTGGATGAAACCAGAAATATCTGGTTGTGTTTTGGCTTACTACAACCCAGATATTGTGAAAGCCTCTGTGTTTATGTTTTCCGGATATTATCAACGGAATTTATGTTTTTGCATGTTATTTATCAGGGAACATTTAATTTTGTGCTGGGAAACACTAATTGGTTCCACATGGAGACACCAGCTCTACACATTCGTATGTTCTAGGGAGAAAGCTAGAGGAACTGCGGCAAACAAACATGATATTTCTGTTTGTATAGATGACATTTTATGCACTTTCCTAAAGAAAAGACTTTGCTTTTCTCCAAAACCATTTTTCCTGTGATATTCTCGATCCATTACATATGAATTCCACCCCCCTTTGTCCAGATATGAGTGGATGAAACCAGAAATATCCGGTTGTGTTTTGTCTTACTATATCCCAGATATTGCTACAGCCTCAGTGTCTGTGTTTTCTGGATATTATCGATGGATTTTATTGTTTTGAATGTTTTTATCAGGGAACATTTAATTTTGTACCGTAGAAACACTAATTGGTTCCACATGGAGACACCAGTAACACATTCCTATGTTCTAGGGAGAAAGCTTGAAGAACTGCAAATCGATATGATATGTCTGTTTGTATAGATGACATTTTATGCACTTGCGATGGAAAAGACTTTTTGCCTTTCTCTAAAACCATTTTTACTGTGATTTTGTTGGTCCATTGCATACGAATTCCAACCCACTTTGTCCGGATATGACTGGATGAAACCAGAAATATCCGGTTGTGTTTTGGCTAACTCAATCCCAGATATTGTGAAAGCTTCTGTATTTGTGTTCTCAGGATATTATGAATGGATTTTATGGTTTTGCATGTTTTTTATCAGGGAACATTTAATTTTGTACCGTAGAAACACTAATTGGTTCCACACGGAGACACCAGCTCTACACATTTGTATTTTCTAGGGAGAAAGCTAGAGGAACTGCGGCAAACAAACATGATATTTCTGTTTGTATAGATGACATTTTATGCACTTTCCTAAGAAAAAGACTTTACTTTTCTCCAAAACCATTTTTACTGTGATTTTCTCGGTCCATTGCATACGAATTCCACCTCACTTTGTCCGGATATGACTGGATGAAACCAGAAATGTCCGTTTTCTTTTTTTTTTTTTGGCTTACTATATCCCAGATATTACTACAGACTCTGTGTTTGTGTTTTCTGGATATTATCGATGGATTATATTGTTTTGAATGTTTTGATCAGGGAACATTTAATTTTGTGCTGGGAAACACTAATTGGTTCCACATGGAGACACCAGTCTACACATTCGTATTTTCTAGGGAGAAAGCTAGAATAACTGCGGTAAACAAACATGATGTTTCTGTTTGTATAGATGACATTTTATGCACTGGCTTAAGGAAAAGACTTTGTTTTACTCCAAAACCATTTTTACTGCGATTTTCCCGGTTCATTGCATACGAATTCCACCAAACTTAGTCCGGATATGACTGGATGAAACCAGAAATATCCGGTTGTGTTTTGGCTAACTCAATCCCAGATATTGTGAAAGCTTCTGTATTTGTGTTTTCCGGATATTATCAACGGATTTTATGGTTTTGCATGTTTTTTATCAGGGAACATTTAATTTTGTACCTTAGAAACACTAATTGGTTCCACACGGAGACACCAGCTCTACACATTTGTATTTTCTAGGGAGAAAGCTAGAGGAACTGTGGCAAACAAACATGATATTTCTGTTTGTATACATGACATTTTATGCACTTGCATAACGAAAAAAACTTTGCTTTTCTCCAAAACCATTTTTACTGTGATTTTCTCGGTCCATTGCATACGAATTCCACCTCGCTTTGTCCGGATATGACTGGATGAAACCAGAAATATCCGGTTGTGTTTTGGCTTACTACAACCCAGATATTGTGAAAGCCTCTGTGTTTATGTTTTCCGGATATTATCAACGGAATTTATGTTTTTGCATGTTATTTATCAGGGAACATTTAATTTTGTGCTGGGAAACACTAATTGGTTCCACATGGAGACACCAGCTCTACACATTCGTATGTTCTAGGGAGAAAGCTAGAGGAACTGCGGCAAACAAACATGATATTTCTGTTTGTATAGATGACATTTTATGCACTTTCCTAAAGAAAAGACTTTGCTTTTCTCCAAAACCATTTTTCCTGTGATATTCTCGATCCATTACATATGAATTCCACCCCCACTTTGTCCGGATATGAGTGGATGAAACCAGAAATATCCGGTTGTGTTTTGTCTTACTATATCCCAGATATTGCTACAGCCTCAGTGTCTGTGTTTTCTGGATATTATCGATGGATTTTATTGTTTTGAATGTTTTTATCAGGGAACATTTAATTTTGTACCGTAGAAACACTAATTGGTTCCACATGGAGACACCAGGAACACATTCCTATGTTCTAGGGAGAAAGCTTGAGGAACTGCAAATCGATATGATATGTCTGTTTGTATAGATGACATTTTATGCACTTGCGATGGAAAAGACTTTTTGCCTTTCTCTAAAACCATTTTTACTGTGATTTTGTTGGTCCATTGCATACGAATTCCAACCCACTTTGTCCGGATATGACTGGATGAAACCAGAAATATCCGGTTGTGTTTTGGCTAACTCAATCCCAGATATTGTGAAAGCTTCTGTATTTGTGTTCTCCGGATATTATGAACGGATTTTATGGTTTTGCATGTTTTTAATCAGGGAACATTTAATTTTGTACTGTAGAAACACTAATTGGTTCCACACGGAGACACCAGCTCTACACATTTGTATTTTCTAGGGAGAAAGCTAGAGGAACTGCGGCAAACAAACATGATATTTCTGTTTGTATAGATGACATTTTATGCACTTTCCTAAGAAAAAGACTTTACTTTTCTCCAAAACCATTTTTACTGTGATTTTCTCGGTCCATTGCATACGAATTCCACCTCACTTTGTCCGGATATGACTGGATGAAACCAGAAATATCCGTTTTCTTTTTTTTTTTTTGGCTTACTATATCCAAGATATTACTACAGACTCTGTGTTTGTGTTTTCTGGATATTATCGATGGATTATATTGTTTTGAATGTTTTTATCAGGGAACATTTAATTTTGTGCTGGGAAACACTAATTGGTTCCACATGGAGACACCAGTCTACACATTCGTATTTTCTAGGGAGAAAGCTAGAATAACTGCGGTAAACAAACATGATGTTTCTGTTTGTATAGATGACATTTTATGCACTGGCTTAAGGAAAAGACTTTGTTTTACTCCAAAACCATTTTTACTGCGATTTTCCCGGTTCATTGCATACGAATTCCACCAAACTTAGTCCGGATATGACTGGATGAAACCAGAAATATCCGGTTGTGTTTTGGCTAACTCAATCCCAGATATTGCAACGGACTCTGTGTTTGTGTTTTCTGGACATTATCAACGGACTTTATTGTTTTGAATGTTTTTATCAGGGAACATTTAATTTTGTACCTTAGAAACACTAATAGGTTCAACATGGAGACACCAGTCTACACATTCGTATGTTCTAGGGAGAAAGCTAGAGGAACTGCGGCAAACAAACATGATATTTCTGTTTGTATACATGACATTTTATGCACTTTCCTAACAAAAAGACTTTACTTTTCTCCAAAACCATTTTTACTGTGATTTTCAGGGTCCATTGCATACGAATTCCACCTCACTTTGTCTGGATATGACTGGATGAAACCAGAAATATCCGTTTTGTTTTTGTTTTTTTTTTTGGCTTACTATATCCCAGATATTACTACAGACTCTGTGTTTGTGTTTTCTGGATATTATCGATGGATTATATTGTTTTGAATGTTTTTATCAGGGAACATTTAATTTTGTGCTGGGAAACACTAATTGGTTCCACATGGAGACACCAGTCTACACATTCGTATTTTCTAGGGAGAAAGCTAGAATAACTGCGGTAAACAAACATGATGTTTCTGTTTGTATAGATGACATTTTATGCACTGGCTTAAGGAAAAGACTTTGTTTTACTCCAAAACCATTTTTACTGCGATTTTCCCGGTTCATTGCATACGAATTCCACCAAACTTAGTCCGGATATGACTGGATGAAACCAGAAATATCCGGTTGTGTTTTGGCTAACTCAATCCCAGATATTGCGACGGACTCTGTGTTTGTGTTTTCTGGACATTATCAACGGACTTTATTGTTTTGAATGTTTTTATCAGGGAACATTTAATTTTGTACCTTAGAGACACTAATAGGTTCAACATGGAGACACCAGTCTACACATTCGTATGTTCTAGGGAGAAAGTTAGAGGAACTGCGGCAAACAAACATGATATTTCTGTTTGTATACATGACATTTTATGCACTTGCATAACGAAAAAAACTTTGCTTTTCTCCAAAACCATTTTTACTGTGATTTTCTCGGTCCATTGCATACGAATTCCACCTCGCTTTGTCCGGATATGACTGGATGAAACCAGAAATATCCGGTTGTGTTTTGGCTTACTACAACCCAGATATTGTGAAAGCCTCTGTGTTTATGTTTTCCGGATATTATCAACGGAATTTATGTTTTTGCATGTTATTTATCAGGGAACATTTAATTTTGTGCTGGGAAACACTAATTGGTTCCACATGGAGACACCAGCTCTACACATTCGTATGTTCTAGGGAGAAAGCTAGAGGAACTGCGGCAAACAAACATGATATTTCTGTTTGTATAGATGACATTTTATGCACTTTCCTAAAGAAAAGACTTTGCTTTTCTCCAAAACCATTTTTCCTGTGATATTCTCGATCCATTACATATGAATTCCACCCCACTTTGTCCGGATATGAGTGGATGAAACCAGAAATATCCGGTTGTGTTTTGTCTTACTATATCCCAGATATTGCTACAGCCTCAGTGTCTGTGTTTTCTGGATATTATCGATGGCTTTTATTGTTTTGAATGTTTTTATCAGGGAACATTTAATTTTGTACCGTAGAAACACTAATTGGTTCCACATGGAGACACCAGTAACACATTCCTATGTTCTAGGGAGAAAGCTTGAGGAACTGCAAATCGATATGATATGTCTGTTTGTATAGATGACATTTTATGCACTTGCGATGGAAAAGACTTTTTGCCTTTCTCTAAAACCATTTTTACTGTGATTTTGTTGGTCCATTGCATACGAATTCCAACCAACTTTGTCTGGATATGACTGGATGAAACCAGAAATATCCGGTTGTGTTTTGGCTAACTCAATCCCAGATATTGTGAAAGCTTCTGTATTTGTGTTCTCAGGATATTATGAACGGATTTTATGGTTTTGCATGTTTTTTATCAGGGAACATTTAATTTTGTACCGTAGAAACACTAATTGGTTCCACACGGAGACACCAGCTCTACACATTTGTATTTTCTAGGGAGAAAGCTAGAGGAACTGCGGCAAACAAACATGATATTTCTGTTTGTATAGATGACATTTTATGCACTTTCCTAAGAAAAAGACTTTACTTTTCTCCAAAACCATTTTTACTGTGATTTTCTCGGTCCATTGCATACGAATTCCACCTCACTTTGTCCGGATATGACTGGATGAAACCAGAAATATCCTTTTTCTTTTTTTTTTTTGGCTTACTATATCCCAGATATTACTACAGACTCTGTGTTTGTGTTTTCTGGATATTATCGATGGATTATATTGTTTTGAATGTTTTTATCAGGGAACATTTAATTTTGTGCTGGGAAACACTAATTGGTTCCACGTGGAGACACCAGTCTACACATTCGTATTTTCTAGGGAGAAAGCTAGAATAACTGCGGTAAACAAACATGATATTTCTGTTTGTATAGATGACATTTTATGCACTGGCTTAAGGAAAAGACTTTGTTTTACTCCAAAACCATTTTTACTGCGACTTTCCCGGTTCATTGCATACGAATTCCACCAAACTTAGTCCGGATATGACTGGATGAAACCAGAAATATCCGGTTGTGTTTTGGCTAACTCAATCCCAGATATTGCAACGGACTCTGTGTTTGTGTTTTCTGGACATTATCAACGGACTTTATTGTTTTGAATGTTTTTATCAGGGAACATTTAATTTTGTACCTTAGAAACACTAATAGGTTCAACATGGAGACACCCGTCTACACATTCGTATGTTCTAGGGAGAAAGTTAGAGGAACTGCGGCAAACAAACATGATATTTCTGTTTGTATACATGACATTTTATGCACTTGCATAACGAAAAAAACTTTGCTTTTCTCCAAAACCATTTTTACTGTGATTTTCTCGGTCCATTGCATACGAATTCCACCTCGCTTTGTCCGGATATGACTGGATGTAACCAGAAATATCCGCTTGTGTTTTGGCTTACTACAACCCAGATATTGTGAAAGCCTCTGTGTTTATGTTTTCCGGATATTATCAACGGAATATGTTTTTGCATGTTATTTATCAGGGAACATTTAATTTTGTGCTGGGAAACACTAATTGGTTCCACATGGAGACACCAGCTCTACACATTCGTATTTTCTAGGGAGAAAGCTAGAGGAACTGCGGCAAACAAACATGATATTTCTGTTTGTATAGATGACATTTTATGCACTTTCCTAAAGAAAAGACTTTGCTTTTCTCCAAAACCGTTTTTCCTGTGATTTTCTCGGTCCATTACATATGAATTCCACCCAACTTTGTCCGGATATGAGTGGATAAAACCAGAAATATCCGGTTGTGTTTTGTCTTACTATATCCCAGATATTGCTACAGCCTCAGTGTCTGTGTTTTCTGGATATTATCCATGGATTTTATTGTTTTGAATGTTTTTATCAGGGAACATTTAATTTTGTACCATAGAAACACTAATTGGTTCCACATGGAGACACCAGGAACACATTCCTATGTTCTAGGGAGAAAGCTTGAGGAACTGCAAATCGATATGATATGTCTGTTTGTATAGATGACATTTTATGCACTTGCGATGGAAAAGACTTTTTGCCTTTCTCTAAAACCATTTTTACTGTGATTTTGTTGGTCCATTGCATACGAATTCCAACCCACTTTGTCCGGATATGACTGGATGAAACCAGAAATATCCGGTTGTGTTTTGGCTAACTCAATCCCAGATATTGTGAAAGCTTCTGTATTTGTGTTCTCCGGATATTATGAACGGATTTTATGGTTTTGCATGTTTTTTATCAGGGAACATTTAATTTTGTACCGTAGAAACACTAATTGCTTCCACACGGAGACACCAGCTCTACACATTTGTATTTTCTAGGGAGAAAGCTAGAGGAACTGCGGCAAACAAACATGATATTTCTGTTTGTATAGATGACATTTTATGCACTTTCCTAAGAAAAAGACTTTACTTTTCTCCAAAACCATTTTTACTGTGATTTTCTCGGTCCATTGCATACGAATTCCAGCTCACTTTGTCCGGATATGAGTGGATGAAACCAGAAATATCCGTTTTCTTTTTTTTTTTTTTTGGCTTACTATATCCCAGATATTACTACAGACTCTGTGTTTGTGTTTTCTGGATATTATCGATGGATTATATTGTTTTGAATGTTTTTATCAGGGAACATTTAATTTTGTGCTGGGAAACACTAATTGGTTCCACATGGAGACACCAGTCTACACATTCGTATTTTCTAGGGAGAAAGCTAGAATAACTGCGGTAAACAAACATGATGTTTCTGTTTGTATAGATGACATTTTATGCACTGGCTTAAGGAAAAGACTTTGTTTTACTCCAAAACCATTTTTACTGCGATTTTCCCGGTTCATTGCATACGAATTCCACCAAACTTAGTCCGGATATGACTGGATGAAACCAGAAATATCCGGTTGTGTTTTGGCTAACTCAATCCCAGATATTGCGACGGACTCTGTGTTTGTGATTTCTGGACATTATCAACGGACTTTATTGTTTTGAATGTTTTTATCAGGGAACATTTAATTTTGTACCTTAGAAACACTAATAGGTTCAACATGGAGACACCAGTCTACACATTCGTATGTTCTAGGGAGAAAGTTAGAGGAACTGCGGCAAACAAACATGATATTTCTGTTTGTATACATGACATTTTATGCACTTGCATAACGAAAAATACTTTGCTTTTCTCCAAAACCATTTTTACTGTGATTTTCTCGGTCCATTGCATACGAATTCCACCTCGCTTTGTCCGGATATGAGTGGATGAAACCAGAAATATCTGTTTTCTTTTTTTTTGGCTTACTATATCCCAGATATTACTACAGACTCTGTGTTTGTGTTTTCTGGATATTATCGATGGATTATATTGTTTTGAATGTTTTTATCAGGGAACATTTAATTTTGTGCTGGGAAACACTAATTGGTTCCACATGGAGACACCAGTCTACACATTCGTATTTTCTAGGGAGAAAGCTAGAATAACTGCGGTAAACAAACATGATGTTTCTGTTTGTATAGATGACATTTTATGCACTGGCTTAAGGAAAAGACTTTGTTTTACTCCAAAACCATTTTTACTGCGATTTTCCCGGTTCATTGCATACGAATTCCACCAAACTTAGTCCGGATATGACTGGATGAAACCAGAAATATCCGGTTGTGTTTTGGCTAACTCAATCCCAGATATTGCGACGGACTCTGTGTTTGTGTTTTCTGGACATTATCAACGGACTTTATTGTTTTGAATGTTTTTATCAGGGAACATTTAATTTTGTACCTTAGAAACACTAATAGGTTCAACATGGAGACACCAGTCTACACATTCGTATGTTCTAGGGAGAAAGTTAGAGGAACTGCGGCAAACAAACATGATATTTCTGTTTGTATACATGACATTTTATGCACTTGCATAACGAAAAATACTTTGCTTTTCTCCAAAACCATTTTTACTGTGATTTTCTCGGTCCATTGCATACGAATTCCACCTCGCTTTGTCCGGATATGACTGGATGAAACCAGAAATATCCGGTTGTGTTTTGGCTTACTACAACCCAGATATTGTGAAAGCCTCTGTGTTTATGTTTTCCGGATACTATCAACGGAATTTATGTTTTTGCATGTTTTTATCAGGGAACATTTAATTTTGTGCTGGGAAACACTAATTGGTTCCACATGGAGACACCAGCTCTACACATTCGTATTTTCTAGGGAGAAAGCTAGAGGAACTGCGGCAAACAAACATGATATTTCTGTTTGTATAGATGACATTTTATGCACTTTCCTAAAGAAAAGACTTTGCTTTTCTCCAAAACCATTTTTCCTGTGATATTCTCGATCCATTACATATGAATTCCACCCCACTTTGTCCGGATATGAGTGGATGAAACCAGAAATATCCGGTTGTGTTTTGTCTTACTATATCCCAGATATTGCTACAGCCTCAGTGTCTGTGTTTTCTGGATATTATCGATGGATTTTATTGTTTTGAATGTTTTTATCAGGGAACATTTAATTTTGTACCGTAGAAACACTAATTGGTTCCACATGGAGACACCAGTAACACATTCCTATGTTCTAGGGAGAAAGCTTGAGGAACTGCAAATCGATATGATATGTCTGTTTGTATAGATGACATTTTATGCACTTGCGATGGAAAAGACTTTTTGCCTTTCTCTAAAACCATTTTTACTGTGATTTTGTTGGTCCATTGCATACGAATTCCAACCCACTTTGTCCGGATATGACTGGATGAAACCAGAAATATCCGGTTGTGTTTTGGCTAACTCAATCCCAGATATTGTGAAAGCTTCTGTATTTGTGTTCTCCGGATATTATGAACGGATTTTATGGTTTTGCATGTTTTTTTTCAGGGAACATTTAATTTTGTACCTTAGAAACACTAATTGGTTCCACACGGAGACACCAGCTCTACACATTTGTATTTTCTAGGGAGAAAGCTAGAGGAACTGCGGCAAACAAACATGATATTTCTGTTTGTATAGATGACATTTTATGCACTTTCCTAAGAAAAAGACTTTACTTTTCTCCAAAACCATTTTTACTGTGATTTTCTCGGTCCATTGCATACGAATTCCACCTCACTTTGTCCGGATATGAGTGGATGAAACCAGAAATATCCGTTTTCTTTTTTTTTTTTTTTGGCTTACTATATCCCAGATATTACTACAGACTCTCTGTTTGTGTTTTCTGGATATTATCGATGGATTATATTGTTTTGAATGTTTTTATCAGGGAACATTTAATTTTGTGCTGGGAAACACTAATTGGTTCCACATGGAGACACCAGTCTACACATTCGTATTTTCTAGGGAGAAAGCTAGAATAACTGCGGTAAACAAACATGATGTTGCTGTTTGTATAGATGACATTTTATGCACTGGCTTAAGGAAAAGACTTTGTTTTACTCCAAAACCATTTTTACTGCGATTTTCCCGGTTCATTGCATACGAATTCCACCAAACTTAGTCCGGATATGACTGGATGAAACCAGAAATATCCGGTTGTGTTTTGGCTAACTCAATCCCAGATATTGCAACGGACTCTGTGTTTGTGTTTTCTGGACATTATCAACGGACTTTATTGTTTTGAATGTTTTTATCAGGGAACATTTAATTTTGTACCTTAGAAACACTAATAGGTTCAACATGGAGACACCAGTCTACACATTCGTATGTTCTAGGGAGAAAGTTAGAGGAACTGCGGCAAACAAACATGATATTTCTGTTTGTATACATGGCATTTTATGCACTTGCATAACGAAAAAAACTTTGCTTTTCTCCAAAACCATTTTTACTGTGATTTTCTCGGTCCATTGCATACGAATTCCACCTCGCTTTGTCCGGATATGACTGGATGAAACCAGAAATATCCGGTTGTGTTTTGGCTTACTACAACCCAGATATTGTGAAAGCCTCTGTGTGTATGTTTTCCGGATACTATCAACGGAATTTATGTTTTTGCATGTTATTTATCAGGGAACATTTAATTTTGTGCTGGGAAACACTAATTGGTTCCACATGGAGACACCAGCTCTACACATTCGTATTTTCTAGGGAGAAAGCTAGAGGAACTGCGGCAAACAAACATGATATTTCTGTTTGTATAGATGACATTTTATGCACTTTCCTAAAGAAAAGACTTTGCTTTTCTCCAAAACCATTTTTCCTGTGATATTCTCGATCCATTACATATGAATTCCACCCCCCCCTTTGTCCGGATATGAGTGGATGAAACCAGAAATATCCGGTTGTGTTTTGTCTTACTATATCCCAGATATTGCTACAGCCTCAGTGTCTGTGTTTTCTGGATATTATCGATGGATTTTATTGTTTTGAATGTTTTTATCAGGGAACATTTAATTTTGTACCGTAGAAACACTAATTGGTTCCCCATGGAGACACCAGTAACACATTCCTATGTTCTAGGGAGAAAGCTTGAGGAACTGCAAATCGATATGATATGTCTGTTTGTATAGATGACATTTTATGCACTTGCGATGGAAAAGACTTTTTGCCTTTCTCTAAAACCATTTTTACTGTGATTTTGTTGGTCCATTGCATACGAATTCCAACCCACTTTGTCCGGATATGACTGGATGAAACCAGAAATATCCGGTTGTGTTTTGGCTAACTCAATCCCAGATATTGTGAAAGCTTCTGTATTTGTGTTCTCCGGATATTATGAACGGATTTTATGGTTTTGCATGTTTTTTTTCAGGGAACATTTAATTTTGTACCATAGAAACACTAATTGGTTCCACACGGAGACACCAGCTCTACACATTTGTATTTTCTAGGGAGAAAGCTAGAGGAACTGCGGCAAACAAACATGATATTTCTGTTTGTATAGATGACATTTTATGCACTTTCCTAAGAAAAAGACTTTACTTTTCTCCAAAACCATTTTTACTGTGATTTTCTCGGTCCATTGCATACGAATTCCACCTCACTTTGTCCGGATATGACTGGATGAAACCAGAAATATCCGTTTTCTTTATTTTTGGCTTACTATATCCCAGATATTACTACAGACTCTGTGTTTGTGTTTTCTGGATATTATCGATGGATTATATTGTTTTGAATGTTTTTATCAGGGAACATTTAATTTTGTGCTGGGAAACACTAATTGGTTCCACATGGAGACACCAGTCTACACATTCGTATTTTCTAGGGAGAAAGCTAGAATAACTGCGGTAAACAAACATGATGTTTCTGTTTGTATAGATGACATTTTATGCACTGGCTTAAGGAAAAGACTTTGTTTTACTCCAAAACCATTTTTACTGCGATTTTCCCGGTTCATTGCATACGAATTCCACCAAACTTAGTCCGGATATGACTGGATGAAACCAGAAATATCCGGTTGTGTTTTGGCTAACTCAATCCCAGATATTGCGACGGACTCTGTGTTTTCTGGACATTATCAACGGACTTTATTGTTTTGAATGTTTTTATCAGGGAACATTTAATTTTGTACCTTAGAAACACTAATAGGTTCAACATGGAGACACCAGTCTACACATTCGTATGTTCTAGGGAGAAAGCTAGAGGAACTGCGGCAAACAAACATGATATTTCTGTTTGTATACATGGCATTTTATGCACTTGCATAACGAAAAAAACTTTGCTTTTCTCCAAAACCATTTTTACTGTGATTTTCTCGGTCCATTGCATACGAATTCCACCTCGCTTTGTCCGGATATGACTGGATGAAACCAGAAATATCCGGTTGTGTTTTGGCTAACTCAATCCCAGATATTGTGAAAGCTTCTGTATTTGTGTTCTCCGGATATTATGAACGGATTTTATGGTTTTGCATGTTTTTTATCAGGGATCATTTAATTTTGTACCGTAGAAACACTAATTGGTTCCACACGGAGACACCAGCTCTACACATTTGTATTTTCTAGGGAGAAAGCTAGAGGAACTGCGGCAAACAAACATGATATTTCTGTTTGTATAGATGACATTTTATGCACTTTCCTAAGAAAAAGACTTTACTTTTCTCCAAAACCATTTTTACTGTGATGTTCTCGGTCCATTGCATACGAATTCCACCTCACTTTGTCCGGATATGAGTGGATGAAACCAGAAATATCCGTTTTCTTTTTTTTTGGCTTACTATATCCCAGATATTACTACAGACTCTGTGTTTGTGTTTTCTGGATATTATCGATGGATTATATTGTTTTGAATGTTTTTATCAGGGAACATTTAATTTTGTGCTGGGAAACACTAATTGGTTCCACATGGAGACACCAGTCTACACATTCGTATTTTCTAGGGAGAAAGCTAGAATAACTGCGGTAAACAAACATGATGTTTCTGTTTGTATAGATGACATTTTATGCACTGGCTTAAGGAAAAGACTTTGTTTTACTCCAAAACCATTTTTACTGCGATTTTCCCGGTTCATTGCATACGAATTCCACCAAACTTAGTCCGGATATGACTGGATGAAACCAGAAATATCCGGTTGTGTTTTGGCTAACTCAATCCCAGATATTGCGACGGACTCTGTGTTTGTGTTTTCTGGACATTATCAACGGACTTTATTGTTTTGAATGTTTTTATCAGGGAACATTTAATTTTGTACCTTAGAAACACTAATAGGTTCAACATGGAGACACCAGTCTACACATTCGTATGTTCTAGGGAGAAAGTTAGAGGAACTGCGGCAAACAAACATGATATTTCTGTTTGTATACATGGCATTTTATGCACTTGCATAACGAAAAAAACTTTGCTTTTCTGCAAAACCATTTTTACTGTGATTTTCTCGGTCCATTGCATACGAATTCCACCTCGCTTTGTCCGGATATGACTGGATGAAACCAGAAATATCCGGTTGTGTTTTGGCTTACTACAACCCAGATATTGTGAAAGCCTCTGTGTTTATGTTTTCCGGATACTATCAACGGAATTTATGTTTTTGCATGTTATTTATCAGGGAACATTTAATTTTGTGCTGGGAAACACTAATTGGTTCAACATGGAGACACCAGCTCTACATATTCGTATTTTCTAGGGAGAAAGCTAGAGGAACTGTGGCAAACAAACATGATATTTCTGTTTGTATAGATGACATTTTATGCACTTTCCTAAAGAAAAGACTTTGCTTTTCTCCAAAACCATTTTTCCTGTGATATTCTCGATCCATTACATATGAATTCCACCCCCCTTTGTCCAGATATGAGTGGATGAAACCAGAAATATCCGGTTGTGTTTTGTCTTACTATATCCCAGATATTGCTACAGCCTCAGTGTCTGTGTTTTCTGGATATTATCGATGGATTTTATTGTTTTGAATGTTTTTATCAGGGAACATTTAATTTTGTACCGTAGAAACACTAATTGGTTCCACATGGAGACACCAGTAACACATTCCTATGTTCTAGGGAGAAAGCTTGAGGAACTGCAAATCGATATGATATGCCTGTTTGTATAGATGACATTTTATGCACTTGCGATGGAAAAGACTTTTTGCCTTTCTCTAAAACCATTTTTACTGTGATTTTGTTGGTCCATTGCATACGAATTCCAACCCACTTTGTCCGGATATGACTGGATGAAACCAGAAATATCCGGTTGTGTTTTGGCTAACTCAATCCCAGATATTGTGAAAGCTTCTGTATTTGTGTTCTCCGGATATTATGAACGGATTTTATGGTTTTGCATGTTTTTTATCAGGGAACATTTAATTTTGTACCGTAGAAACACTAATTGGTTCCACACGGAGACACCAGCTCTACACATTTGTATTTTCTAGGGAGAAAGCTAGAGGAACTGCGGCAAACAAACATGATATTTCTGTTTGTATAGATGACATTTTATGCACTTTCCTAAGAAAAAGACTTTACTTTTCTCCAAAACCATTTTTACTGTGATTTTCTCGGTCCATTGCATACGAATTCCACCTCACTTTGTCCGGATATGAGTGGATGAAACCAGAAATATCCGTTTTCTTTTTTTTTTTTTTTTTTGGCTTACTATATCTCAGATATTACTACAGACTCTCTGTTTGTGTTTTCTGGATATTATCGATGGATTATATTGTTTTGAATGTTTTTATCAGGGAACATTTAATTTTGTGCTGGGAAACACTAATTGGTTCCACATGGAGACACCAGTCTACACATTCGTATTTTCTAGGGAGAAAGCTAGAATAACTGCGGTAAACAAACATGATGTTGCTGTTTGTATAGATGACATTTTATGCACTGGCTTAAGGAAAAGACTTTGTTTTACTCCAAAACCATTTTTACTGCGATTTTCCCGGTTCATTGCATACGAATTCCACCAAACTTAGTCCGGATATGACTGGATGAAACCAGAAATATCCGGTTGTGTTTTGGCTAACTCAATCCCAGATATTGCAACGGACTCTGTGTTTGTGTTTTCTGGACATTATCAACGGACTTTATTGTTTTGAATGTTTTTATCAGGGAACATTTAATTTTGTACCTTAGAAACACTAATAGGTTCAACATGGAGACACCAGTCTACACATTCGTATGTTCTAGGGAGAAAGTTAGAGGAACTGCGGCAAACAAACATGATATTTCTGTTTGTATACATGGCATTTTATGCACTTGCATAACGAAAAAAACTTTGCTTTTCTGCAAAACCATTTTTACTGTGATTTTCTCGGTCCATTGCATACGAATTCCACCTCGCTTTGTCCGGATATGACTGGATGAAACCAGAAATATCCGGTTGTGTTTTGGCTTACTACAACCCAGATATTGTGAAAGCCTCTGTGTTTATGTTTTCCGGATACTATCAACGGAATTTATGTTTTTGCATGTTATTTATCAGGGAACATTTAATTTTGTGCTGGGAAACACTAATTGGTTCAACATGGAGACACCAGCTCTACACATTCGTATTTTCTAGGGAGAAAGCTAGAGGAACTGCGGCAAACAAACATGATATTTCTGTTTGTATAGATGACATTTTATGCACTTTCCTAAAGAAAAGACTTTGCTTTTCTCCAAAACCATTTTTCCTGTGATATTCTCGATCCATTACATATGAATTCCACCCCACTTTGTCCGGATATGAGTGGATGAAACCAGAAATATCCGGTTGTGTTTTGTCTTACTATATCCCAGATATTGCTACAGCCTCAGTGTCTGTGTTTTCTGGATATTATCGATGGATTTTATTGTTTTGAATGTTTTTATCAGGGAACATTTAATTTTGTACCGTAGAAACACTAATTGGTTCCACATGGAGACACCAGTAACACATTCCTATGTTCTAGGGAGAAAGCTTGAGGAACTGCAAATCGATATGATATGCCTGTTTGTATAGATGACATTTTATGCACTTGCGATGGAAAAGACTTTTTGCCTTTCTCTAAAACCATTTTTACTGTGATTTTGTTGGTCCATTGCATACGAATTCCAACCCACTTTGTCCGGATATGACTGGATGAAACCAGAAATATCCGGTTGTGTTTTGGCTAACTCAATCCCAGATATTGTGAAAGCTTCTGTATTTGTGTTCTCCGGATATTATGAACGGATTTTATGGTTTTGCATGTTTTTTATCAGGGAACATTTAATTTTGTACCGTAGAAACACTAATTGGTTCCACACGGAGACACCAGCTCTACACATTTGTATTTTCTAGGGAGAAAGCTAGAGGAACTGCGGCAAACAAACATGATATTTCTGTTTGTATAGATGACATTTTATGCACTTTCCTAAGAAAAAGACTTTACTTTTCTCCAAAACCATTTTTACTGTGATTTTCTCGGTCCATTGCATACGAATTCCACCTCACTTTGTCCGGATATGAGTGGATGAAACCAGAAATATCCGTTTTCTTTTTTTTTTTTTTTGGCTTACTATATCCCAGATATTACTACAGACTCTCTGTTTGTGTTTTCTGGATATTATCGATGGATTATATTGTTTTGAATGTTTTTATCAGGGAACATTTAATTTTGTGCTGGGAAACACTAATTGGTTCCACATGGAGACACCAGTCTACACATTCGTATTTTCTAGGGAGAAAGCTAGAATAACTGCGGTAAACAAACATGATGTTTCTGTTTGTATAGATGACATTTTATGCACTGGCTTAAGGAAAAGACTTTGTTTTACTCCAAAACCATTTTTACTGCGATTTTCCCGGTTCATTGCATACGAATTCCACCAAACTTAGTCCGGATATGACTGGATGAAACCAGAAATATCCGGTTGTGTTTTGGCTAACTCAATCCCAGATATTGCAACGGACTCTGTGTTTGTGTTTTCTGGACATTATCAACGGACTTTATTGTTTTGAATGTTTTTATCAGGGAACATTTAATTTTGTACCTTAGAAACACTAATAGGTTCAACATGGAGACACCAGTCTACACATTCGTATGTTCTAGGGAGAAAGTTAGAGGAACTGCGGCAAACAAACATGATATTTCTGTTTGTATACATGGCATTTTATGCACTTGCATAACGAAAAAAACTTTGCTTTTCTGCAAAACCATTTTTACTGTGATTTTCTCGGTCCATTGCATACGAATTCCACCTCGCTTTGTCCGGATATGACTGGATGAAACCAGAAATATCCGGTTGTGTTTTGGCTTACTACAACCCAGATATTGTGAAAGCCTCTGTGTTTATGTTTTCCGGATACTATCAACGGAATTTATGTTTTTGCATGTTATTTATCAGGGAACATTTAATTTTGTGCTGGGAAACACTAATTGGTTCAACATGGAGACACCAGCTCTACACATTCGTATTTTCTAGGGAGAAAGCTAGAGGAACTGTGGCAAACAAACATGATATTTCTGTTTGTATAGATGACATTTTATGCACTTTCCTAAAGAAAAGACTTTGCTTTTCTCCAAAACCATTTTTCCTGTGATATTCTCGATCCATTACATATGAATTCCACCCCCCTTTGTCCGGATATGAGTGGATGAAACCAGAAATATCCGGTTGTGTTTTGTCTTACTATATCCCAGATATTGCTACAGCCTCAGTGTCTGTGTTTTCTGGATATTATCGATGGATTTTATTGTTTTGAATGTTTTTATCAGGGAACATTTAATTTTGTACCGTAGAAACACTAATTGGTTCCACATGGAGACACCAGTAACACATTCCTATGTTCTAGGGAGAAAGCTTGAGGAACTGCAAATCGATATGATATGCCTGTTTGTATAGATGACATTTTATGCACTTGCGATGGAAAAGACTTTTTGCCTTTCTCTAAAACCATTTTTACTGTGATTTTGTTGGTCCATTGCATACGAATTCCAACCCACTTTGTCCGGATATGACTGGATGAAACCAGAAATATCCGGTTGTGTTTTGGCTAACTCAATCCCAGATATTGTGAAAGCTTCTGTATTTGTGTTCTCCGGATATTATGAACGGATTTTATGGTTTTGCATGTTTTTTATCAGGGAACATTTAATTTTGTACCGTAGAAACACTAATTGGTTCCACACGGAGACACCAGCTCTACACATTTGTATTTTCTAGGGAGAAAGCTAGAGGAACTGCGGCAAACAAACATGATATTTCTGTTTGTATAGATGACATTTTATGCACTTTCCTAAGAAAAAGACTTTACTTTTCTCCAAAACCATTTTTACTGTGATTTTCTCGGTCCATTGCATACGAATTCCACCTCACTTTGTCCGGATATGACTGGATGAAACCAGAAATATCCGTTTTCTTTATTTTTGGCTTACTATATCCCAGATATTACTACAGACTCTGTGTTTGTGTTTTCTGGATATTATCGATGGATTATATTGTTTTGAATGTTTTTATCAGGGAACATTTAATTTTGTGCTGGGAAACACTAATTGGTTCCACATGGAGACACCAGTCTACACATTCGTATTTTCTAGGGAGAAAGCTAGAATAACTGCGGTAAACAAACATGATGTTTCTGTTTGTATAGATGACATTTTATGCACTGGCTTAAGGAAAAGACTTTGTTTTACTCCAAAACCATTTTTACTGCGATTTTCCCGGTTCATTGCATACGAATCCCACCAAACTTAGTCCGGATATGACTGGATGAAACCAGAAATATCCGGTTGTGTTTTGGCTAACTCAATCCCAGATATTGCGACAGACTCTGTGTTTTCTGGACATTATCAACGGACTTTATTGTTTTGAATGTTTTTATCAGGGAACATTTAATTTTGAACCTTAGAAACACTAATAGGTTCAACATGGAGACACCAGTCTACACATTCGTATGTTCTAGGGAGAAAGTTAGAGGAACTGCGGCAAACAAACATGATATTTCTGTTTGTATACATGACATTTTATGCACTTGCATAATGAAAAAAACTTTGCTTTTCTCCAAAACCATTTTTACTGTGATTTTCTCGGTCCATTGCATACGAATTCCACCTCGCTTTGTCCGGATATGACTGGATGAAACCAGAAATATCCGGTTGTGTTTTGGCTTACTACAACCCAGATATTGTGAAAGCCTCTGTGTTTATGTTTTCCGGATACTATCAACGGAATTTATGTTTTTGCATGTTATTTATCAGGGAACATTTACTTTTGTGCTGGGAAACACTAATTGGTTCCACATGGAGACACCAGCTCTACACATTCGTATTTTCTAGGGAGAAAGCTAGAGGAACTGCGGCAAACAAACATGATATTTCTGTTTGTATAGATGACATTTTATGCACTTTCCTAAAGAAAAGACTTTGCTTTTCTCCAAAACCATTTTTCCTGTGATATTCTCGATCCATTACATATGAATTCCACCCCACTTTGTCCGGATATGAGTGGATGAAACCAGAAATATCCGGTTGTGTTTTGTCTTACTATATCCCAGATATTGCTACAGCCTCAGTGTCTGTGTTTTCTGGATATTATCGATGGATTTTATTGTTTTGAATGTTTTTATCAGGGAACATTTAATTTTGTACCGTAGAAACACTAATTGGTTCCACATGGAGACACCAGTAACACATTCCTATGTTCTAGGGAGAAAGCTTGAGGAACTGCAAATCGATATGATATGTCTGTTTGTATAGATGACATTTTATGCACTTGCGATGGAAAAGACTTTTTGCCTTTCTCTAAAACCATTTTTACTGTGATTTTGTTGGTCCATTGCATACGAATTCCAACCCACTTTGTCCGGATATGACTGGATGAAACCAGAAATATCCGGTTGTGTTTTGGCTAACTCAATCCCAGATATTGTGAAAGCTTCTGTATTTGTGTTCTCCGGATATTATGAACGGATTTTATGGTTTTGCATGTTTTTTATCAGGGAACATTTAATTTTGTACCATAGAAACAGTAATTGGTTCCACACGGAGACACCAGCTCTACACATTTGTATTTTCTAGGGAGAAAGCTAGAGGAACTGCGGCAAACAAACATGATATTTCTGTTTGTATAGATGACATTTTATGCACTTTCCTAAGAAAAAGACTTTACTTTTCTCCAAAACCATTTTTACTGTGATGTTCTCGGTCCATTGCATACGAATTCCACCTCGCTTTGTCCGGATATGAGTGGATGAAACCAGAAATATCCGTTTTCTTTTTTTTTGGCTTACTATATCCCAGATATTACTACAGACTCTGTGTTTGTGTTTTCTGGATATTATCGATGGATTATATTGTTTTGAATGTTTTTATCAGGGAACATTTAATTTTGTGCTGGGAAACACTAATTGGTTCCACATGGAGACACCAGTCTACACATTCGTATTTTCTAGGGAGAAAGCTAGAATAACTGCGGTAAACAAACATGATGTTTCTGTTTGTATAGATGACATTTTATGCACTGGCTTAAGGAAAAGACTTTGTTTTACTCCAAAACCATTTTTACTGCGATTTTCCCGGTTCATTGCATACGAATTCCACCAAACTTAGTCCGGATATGACTGGATGAAACCAGAAATATCCGGTTGTGTTTTGGCTAACTCAATCCCAGATATTGCGACGGACTCTGTGTTTTCTGGACATTATCAACGGACTTTATTGTTTTGAATGTTTTTATCAGGGAACATTTAATTTTGTACCTTAGAAACACTAATAGGTTCAACATGGAGACACCAGTCTACACATTCGTATGTTCTAGGGAGAAAGTTAGAGGAACTGCGGCAAACAAACATGATATTTCTGTTTGTATACATGGCATTTTATGCACTGGCATAACGAAAAAAACTTTGCTTTTCTCCAAAACCATTTTTACTGTGATTTTCTCGGTCCATTGCATACGAATTCCACCTCGCTTTGTCCGGATATGACTGGATGAAACCAGAAATATCCGGTTGTGTTTTGGCTTACTACAACCCAGATATTGTGAAAGCCTCTGTGTTTATGTTTTCCGGATACTATCAACGGAATTTATGTTTTTGCATGTTATTTATCAGGGAACATTTAATTTTGTGCTGGGAAACACTAATTGGTTGCACATGGAGACACCAGCTCTACACATTCGTATTTTCTAGGGAGAAAGCTAGAGGAACTGCGGCAAACAAACATCATATTTCTGTTTGTATAGATGACATTTTATGCACTTTCCTAAAGAAAAGACTTTGCTTTTCTCCAAAACCATTTTTCCTGTGATATTCTCGATCCATTACATATGAATTCCACCCCACTTTGTCCGGATATGAGTGGATGAAACCAGAAATATCCGGTTGTGTTTTGTCTTACTATATCCCAGATATTGCTACAGCCTCAGTGTCTGTGTTTTCTGGATATTATCGATGGATTTTATTGTTTTGAATGTTTTTATCAGGGAACATTTAATTTTGTACCGTAGAAACACTAATTGGTTCCACATGGAGACACCAGTAACACATTCCTATGTTCTAGGGAGAAAGCTTGAGGAACTGCAAATCGATATGATATGTCTGTTTGTATAGATGACATTTTATGCACTTGCGATGGAAAAGACTTTTTGCCTTTCTCTAAAACCATTTTTACTGTGATTTTGTTGGTCAATTGCATACGAATTCCAACCCACTTTGTCCGGATATGACTGGATGAAACCAGAAATATCCGGTTGTGTTTTGGCTAACTCAATCCCAGATATTGTGAAAGCTTCTGTATTTGTGTTCTCCGGATATTATGAACGGATTTTATGGTTTTGCATGTTTTTTATCAGGGAACATTTAATTTTGTACCGTAGAAACACTAATTGGTTCCACACGGAGACACCAGCTCTACACATTTGTATTTTCTAGGGAGAAAGCTAGAGGAACTGCGGCAAACAAACATGATATTTCTGTTTGTATAGATGACATTTTATGCACTTTCCTAAGAAAAAGACTTTACTTTTCTCCAAAACCATTTTTACTGTGATGTTCTCGGTCCATTGCATACGAATTCCACCTCACTTTGTCCGGATATGAGTGGATGAAACCAGAAATATCCGTTTTCTTTTTTTTTGGCTTACTATATCCCAGATATTACTACAGACTCTGTGTTTGTGTTTTCTGGATATTATCGATGGATTATATTGTTTTGAATGTTTTTATCAGGGAACATTTAATTTTGTGCTGGGAAACACTAATTGGTTCCACATGGAGACACCAGTCTACACATTCGTATTTTCTAGGGAGAAAGCTAGAATAACTGCGGTAAACAAACATGATGTTCTGTTTGTATAGATGACATTTTATGAACTGGCTTAAGGAAAAGACTTTGTTTTACTCCAAAACCATTTTTACTGCGATTTTCCCGGTTCATTGCATACGAATCCCACCAAACTTAGTCCGGATATGACTGGATGAAACCAGAAATATCCGGTTGTGTTTTGGCTAACTCAATCCCAGATATTGCGACGGACTCTGTGTTTGTGTTTTCTGGACATTATCAACGGACTTTATTGTTTTGAATGTTTTTATCAGGGAACATTTAATTTTGTACCTTAGAAACACTAATAGGTTCAACATGGAGACACCAGTCTACACATTCGTATGTTCTAGGGAGAAAGTTAGAGGAACTGCGGCAAACAAACATGATATTTCTGTTTGTATACATGGCATTTTATGCACTTGCATAACGAAAAAAACTTTGCTTTTCTCCAAAACCATTTTTACTGTGATTTTCTCGGTCCATTGCATACGAATTCCACCTCGCTTTGTCCGGATATGACTGGATGAAACCAGAACTATCCGGTTGTGTTTTGGCTTACTACAACCCAGATATTGTGAAAGCCTCTGTGTTTATGTTTTCCGGATACTATCAACGGAATTTATGTTTTTGCATGTTATTTATCAGGGAACATTTAATTTTGTGCTGGGAAACACTAATTGGTTCCACATGGAGACACCAGCTCTACACATTCGTATTTTCTAGGGAGAAAGCTAGAGGAACTGTGGCAAACAAACATGGTATTTCTGTTTGTATAGATGACATTTTATGCACTTTCCTAAAGAAAAGACTTTGCTTTTCTCCAAAACCATTTTTCCTGTGATATTCTCGATCCATTACATATGAATTCCACCCCACTTTGTCCGGATATGAGTGGATGAAACCAGAAATATCCGGTTGTGTTTTGTCTTACTATATCCCAGATATTGCTACAGCCTCAGTGTCTGTGTTTTCTGGATATTATCGATGGATTTTATTGTTTTGAATGTTTTTATCAGGGAACATTTAATTTTGTACCGTAGAAACACTAATTGGTTCCACAAGGAGACACCAGTAACACATTCCTATGTTCTAGGGAGAAAGCTTGAGGAACTGCAAATCGATATGATATGTCTGTTTGTATAGATGACATTTTATGCACTTGCGATGGAAAAGACTTTTTGCCTTTCTCTAAAACCATTTTTACTGTGATTTTGTTGGTCCATTGCATACGAATTCCAACCCACTTTGTCCGGATATGACTGGATGAAACCAGAAATATCCGGTTGTGTTTTGGCTAACTCAATCCCAGATATTGTGAAAGCTTCTGTATTTGTGTTCTCCGGATATTATGAACGGATTTTATGGTTTTGCATGTTTTTTATCAGGGAACATTTAATTTTGTACCGTAGAAACACTAATTGGTTCCACACGGAGACACCAGCTCTACACATTTGTATTTTCTAGGGAGAAAGCTAGAGGAACTGCGGCAAACAAACATGATATTTCTGTTTGTATAGATGACATTTTATGCACTGGCTTAAGGAAAAGACTTTGTTTTACTCCAAAACCATTTTTACTGTGATTTTCCCGGTTCATTGCATACGAATTCCACCTCAATTAGTCCGGATATGACTGGATGAAACCAGAAATATCCGGTTGTGTTTTGGCTAACTCAATCCCAGATATTGCGACGGACTCTGTGTTTGTGTTTTCTGGACATTATCAACGGACTTTATTGTTTTGAATGTTTTTATCAGGGAACATTTAATTTTGTACCTTAGAAACACTAATAGGTTCAACATGGAGACACCAGTCTACACATTCGTATGTTCTAGGGAGAAAGTTAGAGGAACTGCGGCAAACAAACATGATATTTCTGTTTGTATACATGGCATTTTATGCACTTGCATAACGAAAAAAACTTTGCTTTTCTCCAAAACCATTTTTACTGTGATTTTCTCGGTCCATTGCATACGAATTCCACCTCGCTTTGTCCGGATATGACTGGATGAAACCAGAAATATCCGGTTGTGTTTTGGCTTACTACAACCCAGATATTGTGAAAGCCTCTGTGTTTATGTTTTCCGGATACTATCAACGGAATTTATGTTTTTGCATGTTATTTATCAGGGAACATTTAATTTTGTGCTGGGAAACACTAATTGGTTCCACATGGAGACACCAGCTCTACACATTCGTATTTTCTAGGGAGAAAGCTAGAGGAACTGCGGCAAACAAACATGATATTTCTGTTTGTATAGATGACATTTTATGCACTTTCCTAAAGAAAAGACTTTGCTTTTCTCCAAAACCATTTTTCCTGTGATATTCTCGATCCATTACATATGAATTCCACCCCACTTTGTCCGGATATGAGTGGATGAAACCAGAAATATCCGGTTGTGTTTTGTCTTACTATATCCCAGATATTGCTACAGCCTCAGTGTCTGTGTTTTCTGGATATTATCGATGGATTTTATTGTTTTGAATGTTTTTATCAGGGAACATTTAATTTTGTACCGTAGAAACACTAATTGGTTCCACATGGAGACACCAGTAACACATTCCTATGTTCTAGGGAGAAAGCTTGAGGAACTGCAAATCGATATGATATGCCTGTTTGTATAGATGACATTTTATGCACTTGCGATGGAAAAGACTTTTTGCCTTTCTCTAAAACCATTTTTACTGTGATTTTGTTGGTCCATTGCATACGAATTCCAACCCACTTTGTCCGGATATGACTGGATGAAACCAGAAATATCCGGTTGTGTTTTGGCTAACTCAATCCCAGATATTGTGAAAGCTTCTGTATTTGTGTTCTCCGGATATTATGAACGGATTTTATGGTTTTGCATGTTTTTTATCAGGGAACATTTAATTTTGTACCGTAGAAACACTAATTGGTTCCACACGGAGACACCAGCTCTACACATTTGTATTTTCTAGGGAGAAAGCTAGAGGAACTGCGGCAAACAAACATGATATTTCTGTTTGTATAGATGACATTTTATGCACTTTCCTAAGAAAAAGACTTTACTTTTCTCCAAAACCATTTTTACTGTGATTTTCTCGGTCCATTGCATACGAATTCCACCTCACTTTGTCCGGATATGACTGGATGAAACCAGAAATATCCGTTTTCTTTATTTTTGGCTTACTATATCCCAGATATTACTACAGACTCTGTGTTTGTGTTTTCTGGATATTATCGATGGATTATATTGTTTTCAATGTTTTTATCAGGGAACATTTAATTTTGTGCTGGGAAACACTAATTGGTTCCACATGGAGACACCAGTCTACACATTCGTATTTTCTAGGGAGAAAGCTAGAATAACTGCGGTAAACAACATGATGTTTCTGTTTGTATAGATGACATTTTATGCACTGGCTTAAGGAAAAGACTTTGTTTTACTCCAAAACCATTTTTACTGCGATTTTCCCGGTTCATTGCATACGAATCCCACCAAACTTAGTCCGGATATGACTGGATGAAACCAGAAATATCCGGTTGTGTTTTGGCTAACTCAATCCCAGATATTGCGACGGACTCTGTGTTTGTGTTTTCTGGACATTATCAACGGACTTTATTGTTTTGAATGTTTTTATCAGGGAACATTTAATTTTGTACCTTAGAAACACTAATAGGTTCAACATGGAGACACCAGTCTACACATTCGTATGTTCTAGGGAGAAAGTTAGAGGAACTGCGGCAAACAAACATGATATTTCTGTTTGTATACATGGCATTTTATGCACTTGCATAACGAAAAAAACTTTGCTTTTCTCCAAAACCATTTTTACTGTGATTTTCTCGGTCCATTGCATACGAATTCCACCTCGCTTTGTCCGGATATGACTGGATGAAACCAGAAATATCCGGTTGTGTTTTGGCTTACTACAACCCAGATATTGTGAAAGCCTCTGTGTTTATGTTTTCCGGATACTATCAACGGAATTTATGTTTTTGCATGTTATTTATCAGGGAACATTTAATTTTGTGCTGGGAAACACTAATTGGTTCCACATGGAGACACCAGCTCTACACATTCGTATTTTCTAGGGAGAAAGCTAGAGGAACTGCGGCAAACAAACATGATATTTCTGTTTGTATAGATGACATTTTATGCACTTTCCTAAAGAAAAGACTTTGCTTTTCCCCAAAACCATTTTTCCTGTGATATTCTCCATCCATTACATATGAATTCCACCCCACTTTGTCCGGATATGAGTGGATGAAACCAGAAATATCCGGTTGTGTTTTGTCTTACTATATCCCAGATATTGCTACAGCCTCAGTGTCTGTGTTTTCTGGATATTATCGATGGATTTTATTGTTTTGAATGTTTTTATCAGGGAACATTTAATTTTGTACCGTAGAAACACTAATTGGTTCCACATGGAGACACCAGTAACACATTCCTATGTTCTAGGGAGAAAGCTTGAGGAACTGCAAATCGATATGATATGCCTGTTTGTATAGATGACATTTTATGCACTTGCGATGGAAAAGACTTTTTGCCTTTCTCTAAAACCATTTTTACTGTGATTTTGTTGGTCCATTGCATACGAATTCCAACCCACTTTGTCCGGATATGACTGGATGAAACCAGAAATATCCGGTTGTGTTTTGGCTAACTCAATCCCAGATATTGTGAAAGCTTCTGTATTTGTGTTCTCCGGATATTATGAACGGATTTTATGGTTTTGCATGTTTTTTATCAGGGAACATTTAATTTTGTACCGTAGAAACACTAATTGGTTCCACACGGAGACACCAGCTCTACACATTTGTATTTTCTAGGGAGAAAGCTAGAGGAACTGCGGCAAACAAACATGATATTTCTGTTTGTATAGATGACATTTTATGCACTTTCCTAAGAAAAAGACTTTACTTTTCTCCAAAACCATTTTTACTGTGATTTTCTCGGTCCATTGCATACGAATTCCACCTCACTTTGTCCGGATATGACTGGATGAAACCAGAAATATCCGTTTTCTTTATTTTTGGCTTACTATATCCCAGATATTACTACAGACTCTGTGTTTGTGTTTTCTGGATATTATCGATGGATTATATTGTTTTCAATGTTTTTATCAGGGAACATTTAATTTTGTGCTGGGAAACACTAATTGGTTCCACATGGAGACACCAGTCTACACATTCGTATTTTCTAGGGAGAAAGCTAGAATAACTGCGGTAAACAAACATGATGTTTCTGTTTGTATAGATGACATTTTATGCACTGGCTTAAGGAAAAGACTTTGTTTTACTCCAAAACCATTTTTACTGCGATTTTCCCGGTTCATTGCATACGAATCCCACCAAACTTAGTCCGGATATGACTGGATGAAACCAGAAATATCCGGTTGTGTTTTGGCTAACTCAATCCCAGATATTGCGACGGACTCTGTGTTTGTGTTTTCTGGACATTATCAACGGACTTTATTGTTTTGAATGTTTTTATCAGGGAACATTTAATTTTGTACCTTAGAAACACTAATAGGTTCAACATGGAGACACCAGTCTACACATTCGTATGTTCTAGGGAGAAAGTTAGAGGAACTGCGGCAAACAAACATGATATTTCTGTTTGTATACATGGCATTTTATGCACTTGCATAACGAAAAAAACTTTGCTTTTCTCCAAAACCATTTTTACTGTGATTTTCTCGGTCCATTGCATACGAATTCCACCTCGCTTTGTCCGGATATGACTGGATGAAACCAGAAATATCCGGTTGTGTTTTGGCTTACTACAACCCAGATATTGTGAAAGCCTCTGTGTTTATGTTTTCCGGATACTATCAACGGAATTTATGTTTTTGCATGTTATTAATCAGGGAACATTTAATTTTGTGCTGGGAAACACTAATTGGTTCCACATGGAGACACCAGCTCTACACATTCGTATTTTCTAGGGAGAAAGCTAGAGGAACTGCGGCAAACAAACATGATATTTCTGTTTGTATAGATGACATTTTATGCACTTTCCTAAAGAAAAGACTTTGCTTTTCTCCAAAACCATTTTTCCTGTGATATTCTCCATCCATTACATATGAATTCCACCCCCCCTTTGTCCGGATATGAGTGGATGAAACCAGAAATATCCGGTTGTGTTTTGTCTTACTATATCCCAGATATTGCTACAGCCTCAGTGTCTGTGTTTTCTGGATATTATCGATGGATTTTATTGTTTTGAATGTTTTTATCAGGGAACATTTAATTTTGTACCGTAGAAACACTAATTGGTTCCCCATGGAGACACCAGTAACACATTCCTATGTTCTAGGGAGAAAGCTTGAGGAACTGCAAATCGATATGATATGTCTGTTTGTATAGATGACATTTTATGCACTTGCGATGGAAAAGACTTTTTGCCTTTCTCTAAAACCATTTTTACTGTGATTTTGTTGGTCCATTGCATACGAATTCCAACCCACTTTGTCCGGATATGACTGGATGAAACCAGAAATATCCGGTTGTGTTTTGGCTAACTCAATCCCAGATATTGTGAAAGCTTCTGTATTTGTGTTCTCCGGATATTATGAACGGATTTTATGGTTTTGCATGTTTTTTATCAGGGAACATTTAATTTTGTACCGTAGAAACACTAATTGGTTCCACACGGAGACACCAGCTCTACACATTTGTATTTTCTAGGGAGAAAGCTAGAGGAACTGCGGCAAACAAACATGATATTTCTGTTTGTATAGATGACATTTTATGCACTTTCCTAAGAAAAAGACTTTACTTTTCTCCAAAACCATTTTTACTGTGATTTTCTCGGTCCATTGCATACGAATTCCACCTCACTTTGTCCGGATATGACTGGATGAAACCAGAAATATCCGTTTTCTTTTTTTTTGGCTTACTATATCCCAGATATTACTACAGACTCTGTGTTTGTGTTTTCTGGATATTATCGATGGATTATATTGTTTTGAATGTTTTTATCAGGGAACATTTAATTTTGTGCTGGGAAACACTAATTGGTTCCACATGGAGACACCAGCCTACACATTCGTATTTTCTAGGGAGAAAGCTAGAATAACTGCGGTAAACAAACATGATGTTTCTGTTTGTATAGATGACATTTTATGCACTGGCTTAAGGAAAAGACTTTGTTTTACTCCAAAACCATTTTTACTGCGATTTTCCCGGTTCATTGCATACGAATCCCACCAAACTTAGTCCGGATATGACTGGATGAAACCAGAAATATCCGGTTGTGTTTTGGCTAACTCAATCCCAGATATTGCGACGGACTCTGTGTTTGTGTTTTCTGGACATTATCAACGGACTTTATTGTTTTGAATGTTTTTATCAGGGAACATTTAATTTTGTACCTTAGAAACACTAATAGGTTCAACATGGAGACACCAGTCTACACATTCGTATGTTCTAGGGAGAAAGCTAGAGGAACTGCGGCAAACAAACATGATATTTCTGTTTGTATACATGGCATTTTATGCACTTGCATAACGAAAAAAACTTTGCTTTTCTCCAAAACCATTTTTACTGTGATTTTCTCGGTCCATTGCATACGAATTCCACCTCGCTTTGTCCGGATATGACTGGATGAAACCAGAAATATCCGGTTGTGTTTTGGCTTACTACAACCCAGATATTGTGAAAGCCTCTGTGTTTATGTTTTCCGGATACTATCAACGGAATTTATGTTTTTGCATGTTATTTATCAGGGAACATTTAATTTTGTGCTGGGAAACACTAATTGGTTCCACATGGAGACACCAGCTCTACACATTCGTATTTTCTAGGGAGAAAGCTAGAGGAACTGCGGCAAACAAACATATTTCTGTTTGTATAGATGACATTTTATGCACTTTCCTAAAGAAAAGACTTTGCTTTTCTCCAAAACCATTTTTCCTGTGATATTCTCGATCCATTACATATGAATTCCACCCCACTTTGTCCGGATATGAGTGGATGAAACCAGAAATATCCGGTTGTGTTTTGTCTTACTATATCCCAGATATTGCTACAGCCTCAGTGTCTGTGTTTTCTGGATATTATCGATGGATTTTATTGTTTTGAATGTTTTTATCAGGGAACATTTAATTTTGTACCGTAGAAACACTAATTGGTTCCCCATGGAGACACCAGTAACACATTCCTATGTTCTAGGGAGAAAGCTTGAGGAACTGCAAATCGATATGATATGTCTGTTTGTATAGATGACATTTTATGCACTTGCGATGGAAAAGACTTTTTGCCTTTCTCTAAAACCATTTTTACTGTGATTTTTTTGGTCCATTGCATACGAATTCCAACCCACTTTGTCCGGATATGACTGGATGAAACCAGAAATATCCGGTTGTGTTTTGGCTAACTCAATCCCAGATATTGTGAAAGCTTCTGTATTTGTGTTCTCCGGATATTATGAACGGATTTTATGGTTTTGCATGTTTTTTATCAGGGAACATTTAATTTTGTACCGTAGAAACACTAATTGGTTCCACACGGAGACACCAGCTCTACACATTTGTATTTTCTAGGGAGAAAGCTAGAGGAACTGCGGCAAACAAACATGATATTTCTGTTTGTATAGATGACATTTTATGCACTTTCCTAAGAAAAAGACTTTACTTTTCTCCAAAACCATTTTTACTGTGATTTTCTCGGTCCATTGCATACGAATTCCACCTCACTTTGTCCGGATATGACTGGATGAAACCAGAAATATCCGTTTTCTTTTTTTTTTGGCTTACTATATCCCAGATATTACTACAGACTCTGTGTTTGTGTTTTCTGGATATTATCGATGGATTATATTGTTTTGAATGTTTTTATCAGGGAACATTTAATTTTGTGCTGGGAAACACTAATTGGTTCCACATGGAGACACCAGTCTACACATTCGTATTTTCTAGGGAGAAAGCTAGAATAACTGCGGTAAACAAACATGATGTTTCTGTTTGTATAGATGACATTTTATGCACTGGCTTAAGGAAAAGACTTTGTTTTACTCCAAAACCATTTTTACTGCGATTTTCCCGGTTCATTGCATACGAATCCCACCAAACTTAGTACGGATATGACTGGATGAAACCAGAAATATCCGGTTGTGTTTTGGCTAACTCAATCCCAGATATTGCGACGGACTCTGTGTTTGTGTTTTCTGGACATTATCAACGGACTTTATTGTTTTGAATGTTTTTATCAGGGAACATTTAATTTTGTACCTTAGAAACACTAATAGGTTCAACATGGAGACACCAGTCTACACATTCGTATGTTCTAGGGAGAAAGCTAGAGGAACTGCGGCAAACAAACATGATATTTCTGTTTGTATACATGACATTTTATGCACTTGCATAACGAAAAAAACTTTGCTTTTCTCCAAAACCATTTTTACTGTGATTTTCTCGGTCCATTGCATACGAATTCCACCTCGCTTTGTCCGGATATGTCTGGATGAAACCAGAAATATCCGGTTGTGTTTTGGCTTACTACAACCCAGATATTGTGAAAGCCTCTGTGTTTATGTTTTCCGGATATTATCAACGGAATTTATGTTTTTGCATGTTATTTATCAGGGAACATTTAATTTTGTGCTGGGAAACACTAATTGGTTCCACATGGAGACACCAGCTCTACACATTCGTATTTTCTAGGGAGAAAGCTAGAGGAACTGCGGCAAACAAACATGATATTTCTGTTTGTATAGATGACATTTTATGCACTTTCCTAAAGAAAAGACTTTGCTTTTCTCCAAAACCATTTTTCCTGTGATATTCTCGATCCATTACATATGAATTCCACCCCACTTTGTCCGGATATGAGTGGATGAAACCAGAAATATCCGGTTGTGTTTTGTCTTACTATTTCCCAGATATTGCTACAGCCTCAGTGTCTGTGTTTTCTGGATATTATCGATGGATTTTATTGTTTTGAATGTTTTTATCAGGGAACATTTAATTTTGTACCGTAGAAATACAATTTGGTTCCACATGGAGACACCAGGAACACATTCCTATGTTCTAGGGAGAAAGCTTTAGGAACTGCAAATCGATATGATATGTCTGTTTGTATAGATGACATTTTATGCACTTGCGATGGAAAAGACTTTTTGCCTTTCTCTAAAACCATTTTTACTGTGATTTTGTTGGTCCATTGCATACGAATTCCAACCCACTTTGTCCGGATATGACTGGATGAAACCAGAAATATCCGGTTGTGTTTTGGCTAACTCAATCCCAGATATTGTGAAAGCTTCTGTATTTGTGTTCTCCGGATATTATGAATGGATTTTATGGTTTTGCATGTTTTTTATCAGGGAACATTTAATTTTGTACCGTAGAAACACTAATTGGTTCCACACGGAGACACCAGCTCTACACATTTGTATTTTCTAGGGAGAAAGCTAGAGGAACTGCGGCAAACAAACATGATATTTCTGTTTGTATAGATGACATTTTATGCACTTTCCTAAGAAAAAGACTTTACTTTTCTCCAAAACCATTTTTACTGTGATTTTCTCGGTCCATTGCATACGAATTCCACCTCACTTTGTCCGGATATGACTGGATGAAACCAGAAATATCCGTTTTCTTTTTTTTTGGCTTACTATATCCCAGATATTACTACAGACTCTGTGTTTGTGTTTTCTGGATATTATCGATGGATTATATTGTTTTGAATGTTTTTATCAGGGAACATTTAATTTTGTGCTGGGAAACACTAATTGGTTCCACATGGAGACACCAAGTCTACACATTCGTATTTTCTAGCGAGAAAGCTAGAATAACTGCAGTAAACAAACATGATGTTTCTGTTTGTATAGATGACATTTTATGCACTGGCTTAAGGAAAAGACTTTGTTTTACTCCAAAACCATTTTTACTGCGATTTTCCTGGTTCATTGCATACGAATTCCACCAAACTTAGTCCGGATATGACTGGATGAAACCAGAAATATCCGGTTGTGTTTTGGCTAACTCAATCCCAGATATTGCGACGGACTCTGTGTTTGTGTTTTCTGGACATTATCAACGGACTTTATTGTTTTGAATGTTTTTATCAGGGAACATTTAATTTTGTACCTTAGAAACACTAATAGGTTCAACATGGAGACACCAGTATACACATTCGTATTTTCTAGGGAGAAAGCTAGAGGAACTGCGGCAAACAAACATGATATTTCTGTTTGTATACATGACATTTTATGCACTTGCATAACGAAAAAAACTTTGCTTTTCTCCAAAACCATTTTTACTGTGATTTTCTCGGTCCATTGCATACGAATTCCACCTCGCTTTGTCCGGATATGTCTGGATGAAACCAGAAATATCCGGTTGTGTTTTGGCTTACTACAACCCAGATATTGTGAAAGCCTCTGTGTTTATGTTTTCCGGATATTATCAACGGAATTTATGTTTTTGCATGTTATTTATCAGGGAACATTTAATTTTGTGCTGGGAAACACTAATTGGTTCCACATGGAGACACCAGCTCTACACATTCGTATTTTCTAGGGAGAAAGCTAGAGGAACTGCGGCAAACAAACATGATATTTCTGTTTGTATAGATGACATTTTATGCACTTTCCTAAAGAAAAGACTTTGCTTTTCTCCAAAACCATTTTTCCTGTGATATTCTCGATCCATTACATATGAATTCCACCCCACTTTGTCCGGATATGAGTGGATGAAACCAGAAATATCCGGTTGTGTTTTGCCTTACTATATCCCAGATATTGCTACAGCCTCAGTGTCTGTGTTTTCTGGATATTATCGATGGATTTTATTGTTTTGAATGTTTTTATCAGGGAACATTTAATTTTGTACCGTAGAAACACTAATTGGTTCCCCATGGAGACACCAGTAACACATTCCTATGTTCTAGGGAGAAAGCTTGAGGAACTGCAAATCGATATGATATGTCTGTTTGTATAGATGACATTTTATGCACTTGCGATGGAAAAGACTTTTTGCCTTTCTCTAAAACCATTTTTACTGTGATTTTGTTGGTCCATTGCATACGAATTCCAACCCACTTTGTCCGGATATGACTGGATGAAACCAGAAATATCCGGTTGTGTTTTGGCTAACTCAATCCCAGATATTGTGAAAGCTTCTGTATTTGTGTTCTCCGGATATTATGAACGGATTTTATGGTTTTGCATGTTATTTATCAGGGAACATTTAATTTTGTACCATAGAAACACTAATAGGTTCAACATGGAGACACCAGTCTACACATTCGTATGTCTAGGGAGAAAGTTAGAGGAACTGCGGCAAACAAACATGATATTTCTGTTTGTATACATGACATTTTATGCACTTGCATAACGAAAAAAACTTTGCTTTTCTCCAAAAGCATTTTTACTGTGATTTTCTCGGACCATTGCATACGAATTCCACCTGACTTTGTCCGGATATGACTGGATGAAACCAGAAATATCCGTTTTTTTTTTTTTTTGGCTTACTATATCCCAGATATTACTACAGACTCTGTGTTTGTGTTTTCTGGATATTATCGATGGATTATATTGTTTTGAATGTTTTTATCAGGGAACATTTAATTTTGTGCTGGGAAACACTAATTGGTTCCACATGGAGACACCAGTCTACACATTCGTATTTTCTAGGGAGAAAGCTAGAATAACTGCGGTAAACAAACATGATGTTTCTGTTTGTATAGATGACATTTTATGCACTGGCTTAAGGAAAAGACTTTGTTTTACTCCAAAACCATTTTTACTGCGATTTTCCCGGTTCATTGCATACGAATCCCACCAAACTTAGTACGGATATGACTGGATGAAACCAGAAATATCCGGTTGTGTTTTGGCTAACTCAATCCCAGATATTGCGACGGACTCTGTGTTTGTGTTTTCTGGACATTATCAACGGACTTTATTGTTTTGAATGTTTTTATCAGGGAACATTTAATTTTGTACCTTAGAAACACTAATAGGTTCAACATGGAGACACCAGTCTACACATTCGTATGTTCTAGGGAGAAAGCTAGAGGAACTGCGGCAAACAAACATGATATTTCTGTTTGTATACATGACATTTTATGCACTTGCATAACGAAAAAAACTTTGCTTTTCTCCAAAACCATTTTTACTGTGATTTTCTCGGTCCATTGCATACGAATTCCACCTCGCTTTGTCCGGATATGTCTGGATGAAACCAGAAATATCCGGTTGTGTTTTGGCTTACTACAACCCAGATATTGTGAAAGCCTCTGTGTTTATGTTTTCCGGATATTATCAACGGAATTTATGTTTTTGCATGTTATTTATCAGGGAACATTTAATTTTGTGCTGGGAAACACTAATTGGTTCCACATGGAGACACCAGCTCTACACATTCGTATTTTCTAGGGAGAAAGCTAGAGGAACTGCGGCAAACAAACATGATATTTCTGTTTGTATAGATGACATTTTATGCACTTTCCTAAAGAAAAGACTTTGCTTTTCTCCAAAACCATTTTTCCTGTGATATTCTCGATCCATTACATATGAATTCCACCCCACTTTGTCCGGATATGAGTGGATGAAACCAGAAATATCCGGTTGTGTTTTGTCTTACTATTTCCCAGATATTGCTACAGCCTCAGTGTCTGTGTTTTCTGGATATTATCGATGGATTTTATTGTTTTGAATGTTTTTATCAGGGAACATTTAATTTTGTACCGTAGAAATACAATTTGGTTCCACATGGAGAAACCAGGAACACATTCCTATGTTCTAGGGAGAAAGCTTTAGGAACTGCAAATCGATATGATATGTCTGTTTGTATAGATGACATTTTATGCACTTGTGATGGAAAAGACTTTTTGCCTTTCTCTAAAACCATTTTTACTGTGATTTTGTTGGTCCATTGCATACGAATTCCAACCCACTTTGTCCGGATATGACTGGATGAAACCAGAAATATCCGGTTGTGTTTTGGCTAACTCAATCCCAGATATTGTGAAAGCTTCTGTATTTGTGTTCTCCGGATATTATGAATGGATTTTATGGTTTTGCATGTTTTTTATCAGGGAACATTTAATTTTGTACCGTAGAAACACTAATTGGTTCCACACGGAGACACCAGCTCTACACATTTGTATTTTCTAGGGAGAAAGCTAGAGGAACTGCGGCAAACAAACATGATATTTCTGTTTGTATAGATGATATTTTATGCACTTTCCTAAGAAAAAGACTTTACTTTTCTCCAAAACCATTTTTACTGTGATTTTCTCGGTCCATTGCATACGAATTCCACCTCACTTTGTCCGGATATGACTGGATGAAACCAGAAATATCCGTTTTCTTTTTTTTTGGCTTACTATATCCCAGATATTACTACAGACTCTGTGTTTGTGTTTTCTGGATATTATCGATGGATTATATTGTTTTGAATGTTTTTATCAGGGAACATTTAATTTTGTGCTGGGAAACACTAATTGGTTCCACATGGAGACACCAAGTCTACACATTCGTATTTTCTAGCGAGAAAGCTAGAATAACTGCAGTAAACAAACATGATGTTTCTGTTTGTATAGATGACATTTTATGCACTGGCTTAAGGAAAAGACTTTGTTTTACTCCAAAACCATTTTTACTGCGATTTTCCTGGTTCATTGCATACGAATTCCACCAAACTTAGTCCGGATATGACTGGATGAAACCAGAAATATCCGGTTGTGTTTTGGCTAACTCAATCCCAGATATTGCGACGGACTCTGTGTTTGTGTTTTCTGGACATTATCAACGGACTTTATTGTTTTGAATGTTTTTATCAGGGAACATTTAATTTTGTACCTTAGAAACACTAATAGGTTCAACATGGAGACACCAGTATACACATTCGTATTTTCTAGGGAGAAAGCTAGAGGAACTGCGGCAAACAAACATGATATTTCTGTTTGTATACATGACATTTTATGCACTTGCATAACGAAAAAAACTTTGCTTTTCTCCAAAACCATTTTTACTGTGATTTTCTCGGTCCATTGCATACGAATTCCACCTCGCTTTGTCCGGATATGTCTGGATGAAACCAGAAATATCCGGTTGTGTTTTGGCTTACTACAACCCAGATATTGTGAAAGCCTCTGTGTTTATGTTTTCCGGATATTATCAACGGAATTTATGTTTTTGCATGTTATTTATCAGGGAACATTTAATTTTGTGCTGGGAAACACTAATTGGTTCCACATGGAGACACCAGCTCTACACATTCGTATTTTCTAGGGAGAAAGCTAGAGGAACTGCGGCAAACAAACATGATATTTCTGTTTGTATAGATGACATTTTATGCACTTTCCTAAAGAAAAGACTTTGCTTTTCTCCAAAACCATTTTTCCTGTGATATTCTCGATCCATTACATATGAATTCCACCCCACTTTGTCCGGATATGAGTGGATGAAACCAGAAATATCCGGTTGTGTTTTGCCTTACTATATCCCAGATATTGCTACAGCCTCAGTGTCTGTGTTTTCTGGATATTATCGATGGATTTTATTGTTTTGAATGTTTTTATCAGGGAACATTTAATTTTGTACCGTAGAAACACTAATTGGTTCCCCATGGAGACACCAGTAACACATTCCTATGTTCTAGGGAGAAAGCTTGAGGAACTGCAAATCGATATGATATGTCTGTTTGTATAGATGACATTTTATGCACTTGCGATGGAAAAGACTTTTTGCCTTTCTCTAAAACCATTTTTACTGTGATTTTGTTGGTCCATTGCATACGAATTCCAACCCACTTTGTCCGGATATGACTGGATGAAACCAGAAATATCCGGTTGTGTTTTGGCTAACTCAATCCCAGATATTGTGAAAGCTTCTGTATTTGTGTTCTCCGGATATTATGAACGGATTTTATGGTTTTGCATGTTATTTATCAGGGAACATTTAATTTTGTACCATAGAAACACTAATAGGTTCAACATGGAGACACCAGTCTACACATTCGTATGTCTAGGGAGAAAGTTAGAGGAACTGCGGCAAACAAACATGATATTTCTGTTTGTATACATGACATTTTATGCACTTGCATAACGAAAAAAACTTTGCTTTTCTCCAAAAGCATTTTTACTGTGATTTTCTCGGACCATTGCATACGAATTCCACCTGACTTTGTCCGGATATGACTGGATGAAACCAGAAATATCCGTTTTTTTTTTTTTTTGGCTTACTATATCCCAGATATTACTACAGACTCTGTGTTTGTGTTTTCTGGATATTATCGATGGATTATATTGTTTTGAATGTTTTTATCAGGGAACATTTAATTTTGTGCTGGGAAACACTAATTGGTTCCACATGGAGACACCAGTCTACACATTCGTATTTTCTAGGGAGAAAGCTAGAATAACTGCGGTAAACAAACATGATGTTTCTGTTTGTATAGATGACATTTTATGCACTGGCTTAAGGAAAAGACTTTGTTTTACTCCAAAACCATTTTTACTGCGATTTTCCCAGTTCATTGCATACGAATTCCAACCCACTTTGTCCGGATATGACTGGATGAAACCAGAAATATCCGGTTGTGTTTTGGGTAACTCAATCCCAGATATCGCAACGGACTCTGTGTTTGTGTTTTCTGGACATTATCAACGGACTTTATTGTTTTGAATGTTTTTATCAGGGAACATTTAATTTTGTACCTTAGAAACACTAATAGGTTCAACATGGAGACACCAGTATACACATTCGTATGTTCTAGGGAGAAAGTTAGAGGAACTGCGGCAATCAAACATGATATTTCTGTTTGTATACATGACATTTTATGCACTTGCATAACGAAAAAACTTTGCTTTTCTCCAAAACCATTTTTACTGTGATTTTCTCGGTCCATTGCATACGAATTCCACCTCGCTTTGTCCGGATATGACTGGATGAAACCAGAAATATCCGGTTGTGTTTTGGCTTACTACAACCCAGATATTGTGAAAGCCTCTGTGTTTATGTTTTCCGGATATTATCAAAGGAATTTATGTTTTTGCATGTTATTTATCAGGGAACATTTACTTTTGTGCTGGGAAACACTAATTGGTTCCACATGGAGACACCAGCTCTACACATTCGTATTTTCTAGGGAGAAAGCTAGAGGAACTGCGGTAAACAAACATGATGTTTCTGTTTGTATAGATGACATTTTATGCACTGGCTTAAGGAAAAGACTTTGTTTTACTCCAAAACCATTTTTACTGCGATTTTCCCGGTTCATTGCATACGAATTCCACCAAACTTAGTCCGGATATGACTGGATGAAACCAGAAATATCCGGTTGTGTTTTGGCTAAATCAATCCCAGATATTGGGATGACACTGTGTTTGTGTTTTCCGGATATTATCAACGGTTTTTATGGTTTTGCATGTTTTTTATCAGGGAACAAATTAATTTTGTACCTTAAAAACACTAATTGGTTCCACACGGAGACACCAGCTCTACACATTTGTATTTTCTAGGGAGAAAGCTAGAGGAACTGCGGCAAACAAACATGATATTTCTGTTTGTATACATGACATTTTATGCACTTGCATAACGAAAAAAACTTTGCTTTTCTCCAAAACCATTTTTACTGCGATTTTCCCGGTTCGTTGCATACGAATTCCACCTCGCTTTGTCCGGATATGACTGGATCAAACCAGAAATATCCGGTTGTGTTTTGGCTTACTACAACCCAGATATTGTGAAAGCCTCTGTGTTTATGTTTTCCGGATATTATCAACGGAATTTATGTTTTTGCATGTTATTTATCAGGGAACATTTAATTTTGTGCTGGGAAACACTAATTGGTTCCACATGGAGACACCAGCTCTACACATTCGTATTTTCTAGGGAGAAAGCTAGAGGAACTGCGGCAAACAAACATGATATTTCTGTTTGTATAGATGACATTTTATGCACTTTCCTAAAGAAAAGACTTTGCTTTTCTCCAAAACCATTTTTCCTGTGATATTCTCGATCCATTACATATGAATTCCACCCCACTTTGTCCGGATATGAGTGGATGAAACCAGAAATATCCGGTTGTGTTTTGTCTTACTATATCCCAGATATTGCTACAGCCTCAGTGTCTGTGTTTTCTGGATATTATCGATGGATTTTATTGTTTTGAATGTTTTTATCAGGGAACATTTAATTTTGTACCGTAGAAACACTAATTGGTTCCACACGGAGACACCAGCTCTACACATTTGTATTTTCTAGGGAGAAAGCTAGAGGAACTGCGGCAAACAATCATGATATTACTGTTTGTATACATGACATTTTATGCACTTGCATAACGAAAAAAAATTTGCTTTTCTCCAAAACCATTTTTACTGTGATTTTCTCGGTCCATTGCATACGAATTCCACCTCGCTTTGTCTGGATATGACTGGATGAAACCAGAAATATCCGGTTGTGTTTTGGCTTACTACAACCCAGATATTGTGAAAGCCTCTGTGTTTATGTTTTCCGGATATTATCAACGGAATTTATGTTTTTGCATGTTATTTATCAGGGAACATTTAATTTTGTGCTGGGAAACACTAATTGGTTCCACATGGAGACACCAGCTCTACACATTCGTATTTTCTAGGGAGAAAGCTAGAGGAACTGCGGCAAACAAACATGATATTTCTGTTTGTATAGATGACATTTTATGCACTTTCCTAAAGAAAAGACTTTGCTTTTCTCCAAAACCATTTTTCCTGTGATATTCTCGATCCATTACATATGAATTCCACCCCACTTTGTCCGGATATGACTGGATGAAACCAGAAATATCCGGTTGTGTTTTGTCTTACTATATCCCAGATATTGCTACAGCCTCAGTGTCTGTGTTTTCTGGATATTATGGATGGATTTTATTGTTTTAATGTTTTTATCAGGGAACATTTAATTTTGTACCGTAGAAACACTAATTGGTTCCACATGGAGACACCAGTAACACATTCCTATGTTCTAGGGAGAAAGCTTGAGGAACTGCAAATCGATATGATATGTCTGTTTGTATAGATGACATTTTATGCACTTGCGATGGAAAAGACTTTTTGCCTTTCTCTAAAACCATTTTTACTGTGATTTTGTTGGTCCATTGCATACGAATTCCAACCCACTTTGTCCGGATATGACTGGATGAAACCAGAAATATCCGGTTGTGTTTTGGCTAACTCAATCCCAGATATTGTGAAAGCTTCTGTATTTGTGTTCTCCGGATATTATGAACGGATTTTATGGTTTTGCATGTTTTTTATCAGGGAACATTTAATTTTGTACCGTAGAAACACTAATTGGTTCCACACGGAGACACCAGCTCTACACATTTGTATTTTCTAGGGAGAAAGCTAGAGGAACTGCGGCAAACAAACATGATATTTCTGTTTGTATAGATGACATTTTATGCACTTTCCTAAGAAAAAGACTTTACTTTTCTCCAAAACCATTTTTACTGTGATTTTCTCGGTCCATTGCATACGAATTCCACCTCACTTTGTCCGGATATGACTGGATGAAACCAGAAATATCCGTTTTCTTTTTTTTTTGGCTTACTATATCCCAGATATTACTACAGACTCTGTGTTTGTGTTTTCTGGATATTATCGATGGATTATATTGTTTTGAATGTTTTTATCAGGGAACATTTAATTTTGTGCTGGGAAACACTAATTGGTTCCACATGGAGACACCAGTCTACACAATCGTATTTTCTAGGGAGAAAGCTAGAATAACTGCGGTAAACAAACATGATGTTTCTGTTTCTATAGATGACATTTTATGCACTGGCTTAAGGAAAAGACTTTGTTTTACTCCAAAACCATTTTTACTGCGATTTTCCCGGTTCATTGCATACGAATTCCACCAAACTTAGTCCGGATATGACTGGATGAAACCAGAAATATCCGGTTGTGTTTTGGCTAACTCAATCCCAGATATTGTGAAAGCTTCTGTATTGGTGTTTTCCGGATAATATCAACGGATTTATGGTTTTGCATGTTTTTTATCAGGGAACATTTAATTTTGTACCTTAGAAACACTAATAGGTTCAACATGGAGACACCAGTCTACACATTCGTATTTTCTAGGGAGAAAGTTAGAGGAACTGCGGCAAACAAACATGATATTTCTGTTTGTATACATGACATTTTATGCACTTGCATAACGAAAAAAACTTTGCTTTTCTCCAAAACCATTTTTACTGTGATTTTCTCAGTCCATTGCATACGAATTCCACCTCGCTTTCTCCGGATATGACTGGATGAAACCAGAAATATCCAGTTGTGTTTTGGCTTACTACAACCCAGATATTGTGAAAGCCTCTGTGTTTATGTTTTCCGGATACTATCAACGGAATTTATGTTTTTGCATGTTATTTATCAGGGAACATTTAATTTTGTGCTGGGAAACACTAATAGGTTCCACATGGAGACACCAGCTCTACACATTCGTATTTTCTAGGGAGAAAGCTAGAGGAACTGCGGCAAACAAACATGATATTTCTGTTTGTATAGATGACATTTTATGCACTTTCCTAAAGAAAAGACTTTGCTTTTCTCCAAAACCATTTTTCCTGTGATATTCTCGATCCATTACATATGAATTCCACCCCACTTTGTCCGGATATGAGTGGATGAAACCAGAAATATCCGGTTGTGTTTTGTCTTACTATATCCCAGATATTGCTACAGCCTCAGTGTCTGTGTTTTCTGGATATTATCGATGGATTTTATTGTTTTGAATGTTTTTATCAGGGAACCTTTAATTTTGTACTGTAGAAATACAATTTGGTTCCACATGGAGACACCAGTAACACATTCCTATGTTCTAGGGAGAAAGCTTGAGGAACTGCAAATCGATATGATATGTCTTTTTGTATAGATGACATTTTATGCACTTGCGATGGAAAAGACATTTTGCCTTTCTCTAAAACCATTTTTACTGTGATTTTGTTGGTCCATTGCATACGAATTCCAACCCACTTTGTCCGGATATGACTGGATGAAACCAGAAATATCCGGTTGTGTTTTGGCTAACTCAATCCCAGATATTGTGAAAGCTTCTGTATTTGTGTTCTCCGGATATTATGAACGGATTTTATGGTTTTGCATGTTTTTTATCAGGGAACATTTAATTTTGTACCGTAGAAACACTAATTGGTTCCACACGGAGACACCAGCTCTACACATTTGTAATTTCTAGGGAGAAAGCTAGAGGAACTGCGGCAAACAAACATGATATTTCTGTTTGTATAGATGACATTTTATGCACTTTCCTAAGAAAAAGACTTTACTTTTCTCCAAAACCATTTTTACTGTGATTTTCTCGGTCCATTGCATACGAATTCCACCTCACTTTGTCCGGATATGACTGGATGAAACCAGAAATATCCGTTTTCTTTTTTTTGGCTTACTATATCCCAGATATTACTACAGACTCTGTGTTTGTGTTTTCTGGATATTATCGATGGATTATATTGTTTTCAATGTTTTTATCAGGGAACATTTAATTTTGTGCTGGGAAACACTAATTGGTTCCACATGGAGACACCAGTCTACACATTCGTATTTTCTAGGGAGAAAGCTAGAATAACTGCGGTAAACAAACATGATGTTTCTGTTTCTATAGATGACATTTTATGCACTGGCTTAAGGAAAAGACTTTGTTTTACTCCAAAACCATTTTTACTGCGATTTTCCCGGTTCATTGCATACGAATTCCACCAACCTTAGTCCGGATATGACTGGATGAAACCAGAAATATCCGGTTGTGTTTTGGCTAACTCAATCCCAGATATTGTGAAAGCTTCTGTATTGGTGTTTTCCGGATATTATCAACGGATTTTATGGTTTTGCATGTTTTTTATCAGAGAACATTTAATTTTGTACCTTAGAAACACTAATAGGTTCAACATGGAGACACCAGTCTACACATTCGTATGTTCTAGGGAGAAAGTTAGAGGAACTGCGGCAAACAAACATGATATTTCTGTTTGTATACATGAAATTTTATGCACTTGCATAACGAAAAAAACTTTGCTTTTCTCCAAAACCATTTTTACTGTGATTTTCTCATTCCATTGCATACGAATTCCACCTCGCTTTGTCCGGATATGACTGGATGAAACCAGAAATATCTGGTTGTGTTTTGGCTTACTACAACCCAGATATTGTGAAAGCCTCTGTGTTTATGTTTTCCGGATATTATCAACGGAATTTATGTTTTTGCATGTTATTTATCAGGGAACATTTAATTTTGTGCTGGGAAACACTAATTGGTTCCACATGCAGACACCAGCTCTACACATTCATATTTTCTAGGGAGAAAGCTAGAGGAACTGCGGCAAACAAACATGATATTTCTGTTTGTATAGATGACATTTTATGCACTTTCCTAAAGAAAAGACTTTGCTTTTCTCCAAAACCATTTTTCCTGTGATATTCTCGATCCATTACATATGAATTCCACCCCACTTTGTCCGGATATGAGTGCATGAAACCAGAAATATCCGGTTGTGTTTTGTCTTACTATATCCCAGATATTGCTACAGCCTCAGTGTCTGTGTTTTCTGGATATTATCGATGGATTTTATTGTTTTGAATGTTTTTATCAGGGAACCTTTAATTTTGTACCGTAGAAATACAATTTGGTTCCACATGGAGACACCAGTAACACATTCCTATGTTCTAGGGAGAAAGCTTGAGGAACTGCAAATCGATATGATATGTCTGTTTGTATAGATGACATTTTATGCACTTGCGATGGAAAAGACTTTTTGCCTTTCTCTAAAACCATTTTTACTGTGATTTTGTTGGTCCATTGCATACGAATTCCAACCCACTTTGTCCGGATATGACTGGATGAAACCAGAAATATCCGGTTGTGTTTTGGCTAACTCAATCCCAGATATTGTGAAAGCTTCTGTATTTGTGTTCTCCGGATATTATGAACGGATTTTATGGTTTTGCATGTTTTTTATCAGGGAACATTTAATTTTGTACCGTAGAAACACTAATTGGTTCCACACGGAGACACCAGCTCTACACATTTGTATTTTCTAGGGAGAAAGCTAGAGGAACTGCGGCAAACAAACATGATATTTCTGTTTGTATAGATGACATTTTATGCACTTTCCTAAGAAAAAGACTTTACTTTTCTCCAAAACCATTTTTACTGTGATTTTCTCGGTCCATTGCATACGAATTCCACCTCACTTTGTCCGGATATGACTGGATGAAACCAGAAATATCCGTTTTCTTTTTTTTTTGGCTTACTATATCCCAGATATTACTACAGACTCTGTGTTTGTGTTTTCTGGATATTATCGATGGATTATATTGTTTTGAATGTTTTTATCAGGGAACATTTAATTTTGTGCTGGGAAACACTAATTGGTTCCACATGGAGACACCAGTCTACACAATCGTATTTTCTAGGGAGAAAGCTAGAATAACTGCGGTAAACAAACATGATGTTTCTGTTTCTATAGATGACATTTTATGCACTGGCTTAAGGAAAAGACTTTGTTTTACTCCAAAACCATTTTTACTGCGATTTTCCCGGTTCATTGCATACGAATTCCACCAAACTTAGTCCGGATATGACTGGATGAAACCAGAAATATCCGGTTGTGTTTTGGCTAACTCAATCCCAGATATTGTGAAAGCTTCTGTATTGGTGTTTTCCGGATAATATCAACGGATTTATGGTTTTGCATGTTTTTTATCAGGGAACATTTAATTTTGTACCTTAGAAACACTAATAGGTTCAACATGGAGACACCAGTCTACACATTCGTATTTTCTAGGGAGAAAGTTAGAGGAACTGCGGCAAACAAACATGATATTTCTGTTTGTATACATGACATTTTATGCACTTGCATAACGAAAAAAACTTTGCTTTTCTCCAAAACCATTTTTACTGTGATTTTCTCAGTCCATTGCATACGAATTCCACCTCGCTTTCTCCGGATATGACTGGATGAAACCAGAAATATCCAGTTGTGTTTTGGCTTACTACAACCCAGATATTGTGAAAGCCTCTGTGTTTATGTTTTCCGGATACTATCAACGGAATTTATGTTTTTGCATGTTATTTATCAGGGAACATTTAATTTTGTGCTGGGAAACACTAATAGGTTCCACATGGAGACACCAGCTCTACACATTCGTATTTTCTAGGGAGAAAGCTAGAGGAACTGCGGCAAACAAACATGATATTTCTGTTTGTATAGATGACATTTTATGCACTTTCCTAAAGAAAAGACTTTGCTTTTCTCCAAAACCATTTTTCCTGTGATATTCTCGATCCATTACATATGAATTCCACCCCACTTTGTCCGGATATGAGTGGATGAAACCAGAAATATCCGGTTGTGTTTTGTCTTACTATATCCCAGATATTGCTACAGCCTCAGTGTCTGTGTTTTCTGGATATTATCGATGGATTTTATTGTTTTGAATGTTTTTATCAGGGAACCTTTAATTTTGTACTGTAGAAATACAATTTGGTTCCACATGGAGACACCAGTAACACATTCCTATGTTCTAGGGAGAAAGCTTGAGGAACTGCAAATCGATATGATATGTCTTTTTGTATAGATGACATTTTATGCACTTGCGATGGAAAAGACATTTTGCCTTTCTCTAAAACCATTTTTACTGTGATTTTGTTGGTCCATTGCATACGAATTCCAACCCACTTTGTCCGGATATGACTGGATGAAACCAGAAATATCCGGTTGTGTTTTGGCTAACTCAATCCCAGATATTGTGAAAGCTTCTGTATTTGTGTTCTCCGGATATTATGAACGGATTTTATGGTTTTGCATGTTTTTTATCAGGGAACATTTAATTTTGTACCGTAGAAACACTAATTGGTTCCACACGGAGACACCAGCTCTACACATTTGTAATTTCTAGGGAGAAAGCTAGAGGAACTGCGGCAAACAAACATGATATTTCTGTTTGTATAGATGACATTTTATGCACTTTCCTAAGAAAAAGACTTTACTTTTCTCCAAAACCATTTTTACTGTGATTTTCTCGGTCCATTGCATACGAATTCCACCTCACTTTGTCCGGATATGACTGGATGAAACCAGAAATATCCGTTTTCTTTTTTTTGGCTTACTATATCCCAGATATTACTACAGACTCTGTGTTTGTGTTTTCTGGATATTATCGATGGATTATATTGTTTTCAATGTTTTTATCAGGGAACATTTAATTTTGTGCTGGGAAACACTAATTGGTTCCACATGGAGACACCAGTCTACACATTCGTATTTTCTAGGGAGAAAGCTAGAATAACTGCGGTAAACAAACATGATGTTTCTGTTTCTATAGATGACATTTTATGCACTGGCTTAAGGAAAAGACTTTGTTTTACTCCAAAACCATTTTTACTGCGATTTTCCCGGTTCATTGCATACGAATTCCACCAACCTTAGTCCGGATATGACTGGATGAAACCAGAAATATCCGGTTGTGTTTTGGCTAACTCAATCCCAGATATTGTGAAAGCTTCTGTATTGGTGTTTTCCGGATATTATCAACGGATTTTATGGTTTTGCATGTTTTTTATCAGAGAACATTTAATTTTGTACCTTAGAAACACTAATAGGTTCAACATGGAGACACCAGTCTACACATTCGTATGTTCTAGGGAGAAAGTTAGAGGAACTGCGGCAAACAAACATGATATTTCTGTTTGTATACATGAAATTTTATGCACTTGCATAACGAAAAAAACTTTGCTTTTCTCCAAAACCATTTTTACTGTGATTTTCTCATTCCATTGCATACGAATTCCACCTCGCTTTGTCCGGATATGACTGGATGAAACCAGAAATATCTGGTTGTGTTTTGGCTTACTACAACCCAGATATTGTGAAAGCCTCTGTGTTTATGTTTTCCGGATATTATCAACGGAATTTATGTTTTTGCATGTTATTTATCAGGGAACATTAAATTTTGTGCTGGGAAACACTAATTGGTTCCACATGCAGACACCAGCTCTACACATTCATATTTTCTAGGGAGAAAGCTAGAGGAACTGCGGCAAACAAACATGATATTTCTGTTTGTATAGATGACATTTTATGCACTTTCCTAAAGAAAAGACTTTGCTTTTCTCCAAAACCATTTTTCCTGTGATATTCTCCATCCATTACATATGAATTCCACCCCACTTTGTCCAGATATGAGTGCATGAAACCAGAAATATCCGGTTGTGTTTTGTCTTACTATATCCCAGATATTGCTACAGCCTCAGTGTCTGTGTTTTCTGGATATTATCGATGGATTTTATTGTTTTGAATGTTTTTATCAGGGAACCTTTAATTTTGTACCGTAGAAATACAATTTGGTTCCACATGGAGACACCAGTAACACATTCCTATGTTCTAGGGAGAAAGCTTGAGGAACTGCAAATCGATATGATATGTCTGTTTGTATAGATGACATTTTATGCACTTGCGATGGAAAAGACTTTTTGCCTTTCTCTAAAACCATTTTTACTGTGATTTTGTTGGTCCATTGCATACGAATTCCAACCCACTTTGTCCGGATATGACTGGATGAAACCAGAAATATCCGGTTGTGTTTTGGCTAACTCAATCCCAGATATTGTGAAAGCTTCTGTATTTGTGTTCTCCGGATATTATGAACGGATTTTATGGTTTTGCATGTTTTTTATCAGGGAACATTTAATTTTGTACCGTAGAAACACTAATTGGTTCCACACGGAGACACCAGCTCTACACATTTGTATTTTCTAGGGAGAAAGCTAGAGGAACTGCGGCAAACAAACATGATATTTCTGTTTGTATAGATGACATTTTATGCACTTTCCTAAGAAAAAGACTTTACTTTTCTCCAAAACCATTTTTACTGTGATTTTCTCGGTCCATTGCATACGAATTCCACCTCACTTTGTCCAGATATGACTGGATGAAACCAGAAATATCCGTTTTCTTTTTTTTTGGCTTACTATATCCCAGATATTACTACAGACTCTGTGTTTGTGTTTTCTGGATATTATCGATGGATTATATTGTTTTGAATGTTTTTATCAGGGAACAATTAATTTTGTGCTGGGAAACACTAATTGGTTCCACATGGAGACACCAGTCTACACATTCGTATTTTCTAGGGAGAAAGCTAGAATAACTGCGGTAAACAAACATGATGTTTCTGTTTGTATAGATGACATTTTATGCACTGGCTTAAGGAAAAGACTTTGTTTTACTCCAAAACCATTTTTACTGCGATTTTCCCGGTTCATTGCATACGAATTCCAGCAACCTTAGTCCGGATATGACTGGATGAAACCAGAAATATCCGGTTGTGTTTTGGCCAACTCAATCCCAGATATTGTGAAAGCTTCTGTATTGGTGTTTTCCGGATATTATCAACGGATATTATGGTTTTGCATGTTTTTTATCAGGGAACATTTAATTTTGTACCTTAGAAACACTAATAGGTTCAACATGGAGACACCAGTCTACACATTTGTATGTTCTAGGGAGAAAGTTAGAGGAACTGCGGCAAACAAACATGATATTTCTGTTTGTATACATGACATTTTATGCACTTGCATAATGAAAAAAACTTTGCTTTTCTCCAAAACCATTTTTACTGTGATTTTCTCGGTCCATTGCCTATGAATTCCACCTCGATTTGTCCGGATATGACTGGATGAAACCAGAAATATCTGGTTGTGTTTTGGCTTACTACAACCCAGATATTGTGAAAGCCTCTGTGTTTATGTTTTCCGGATATTATCAACGGCATTTATGTTTTTGCATGTTATGTATCAGGGAACATTTAATTTTGTGCTGGGAAACACTAATTGTTTCCACATGGAGACACCAGCTCTACACATTCGTATTTTCTAGGGAGAAAGCTAGAGGAACTGCGGCAAACAAACATGATATTTCTGTTTGTATAGATGACATTGTATGCACTTTCCTAAAGAAAAGACTTTGCTTTTCTCCAAAACCATTTTTCCTGTGATATTCTCGATCCATTACATATGAATTCCACCCCACTTTGTCCGGATATGAGTGGATGAAACCAGAAATATCCGGTTGTGTTTTGTCTTACTATATCCCAGATATTGCTACAGCCTCAGTGTCTGTGTTTTCTGGATATTATCGATGGATTTTATTGTTTTGAATGTTTTTATCAGGGAACATTTAATTTTGTACCGTAGAAACCCTAATTGGTTCCACATGGAGACACCAGTAACACATTCCTATGTTCTAGGGAGAAAGCTTGAGGAACTGCAAATCGATATGATATGTCTGTTTGTATAGATGACATTTTATGCACTTGCGATGGAAAAGACTTTTTGCCTTTCTCTAAAACCATTTTTACTGTGATTTTGTTGGTCCATTGCATACGAATTCCAACCCACTTTGTCCGGATATGACTGGATGAAACCAGAAATATCCGGTTGTGTTTTGGCTAACTCAATCCCAGATATTGTGAAAGCTTCTGTATTTGTGTTCTCCGGATATTATGAACGGATTTTATGGTTTTGCATGTTTTTTATCAGGGAACATTTAATTTTGTACCGTAGAAACACTAATTGGTTCCACACGGAGACACCAGCTCTACACATTTGTATTTTCTAGGGAGAAAGCTAGAGGAACTGCGGCAAACAAACATGATATTTCTGTTTGTATAGATGACATTTTATGCACTTTCCTAAGAAAAAGACTTTACTTTTCTCCAAAACCATTTTTACTGTGATTTTCTCGGTCCATTGCATACGAATTCCACCTCACTTTGTCCGGATATGACTGGATGAAACCAGAAATATCCGTTTTCTTTTTTTTTGGCTTACTATATCCCAGATATTACTACAGACTCTGTGTTTGTGTTTTCTGGATATTATCGATGGATTATATTGTTTTCAATGTTTTTATCAGGGAACATTTAATTTTGTGCTGGGAAACACTAATTGGTTCCACATGGAGACACCAGTCTACACATTCGTATTTTCTAGGGAGAAAGCTAGAATAACTGCGGTAAACAAACATGATGTTTCTGTTTCTATAGATGACATTTTATGCACTGGCTTAAGGAAAAGACTTTGTTTTACTCCAAAACCATTTTTACTGCGATTTTCCCGGTTCATTGCATACGAATTCCACCAACCTTAGTCCGGATATGACTGGATGAAACCAGAAATATCCGGTTGTGTTTTGGCTAACTCAATCCCAGATATTGTGAAAGCTTCTGTATTGGTGTTTTCCGGATATTATCAACGGATTTTATGGTTTTGCATGTTTTTTATCAGGGAACATTTAATTTTGTACCTTAGAAACACTAATAGGTTCAACATGGAGACACCAGTCTACACATTCGTATGTTCTAGGGAGAAAGTTAGAGGAACTGCGGCAAACAAACATGATATTTCTGTTTGTATACATGACATTTTATGCACTTGCATAACGAAAAAATCTTTGCTTTTCTCCAAAACCATTTTACTGTGATTTTCTTGGTCCATTGCATACGAATTCCACCTCGCTTTGTCCGGATATGACTGGATGAAACCAGAAATATCCGGTTGTGTTTTGGCTTACTACAACCCAGATATTGTGAAAGCCTCTGTGTTTATGTTTTCCGGATATTATCAAGGGAATTTATGTTTTTGCATGTTATTTATCAGGGAACATTTAATTTTGTGCTGGGAAACACTAATTGGTTCCACATGGAGACACCAGCTCTACACATTCGTATTTTCTAGGGAGAAAGCTAGAGGAACTGCGGCAAACAAACATGATATTTCTGTTTGTATAGATGACATTTTATGCACTTTCCTAAAGAAAAGACTTTGCTTTTCTCCAAAACCATTTTTCCTGTGATTTTCTCGATCCATTACATATGAATTCCACCCCACTTTGTCCGGATATGAGTGGATGAAACCAGAAATATCCGGTTGTATTTTGTCTTACTATATCCCAGATATTGCTACAGCCTCAGTGTCTGTGTTTTCTGGATATTATCGATGGATTTTATTGTTTTGAATGTTTTTATCAGGGAACATTTAATTTTGTACCGTAGAAACACTAATTGGTTCCACATGGAGACACCAGTAACACATTCCTATGTTCTAGGGAGAAAGCTTAAGGAACTGCAAATCGATATGATATGCCTGTTTGTATAGATGACATTTTATGCACTTGCGATGGAAAAGACTTTTTGCCTTTCTCTAAAACCATTTTTACTGTGATTTTGTTGGTCCATTGCATACGAATTCCAACCCACTTTGTCCGGATATGACTGGATGAAACCAGAAATATCCGGTTGTGTTTTGGCTTACTACAACCCAGATATTGTGAAAGCCTCTGTGTTTATGTTTCCGGATATTATCAACGGAATTTATGGTTTTGCATGTTATTTATCAGGGAACATTTAATTTTGTGCTGGGAAACACTAATTGGTTCCACACGGAGACACCAGCTCTACACATTTGTATTTTCTAGGGAGAAAGCTAGAGGAACTGCGGCAAACAAACATGATATTTCTGTTTGTATAGATGACATTTTATGCACTTTCCTAACAAAAAGACTTTACTTTTCTCCAAAACCATTTTTACTGTGATTTTCTCGGTCCATTGCATACGAATTCCACCTCACTTTGTCCGGATATGACTGGATGAAACCAGAAATATCCGTTTTCTTTTTTTTGGCTTACTATATCCCAGATATTACTACACTCTGTGTTTGTGTTTTCTGGATATTATCAATGGATTATATTGTTTTGAATGTTTTTATCAGGGAACATTTAATTTTGTGCTGGGAAACACTAATTGTTTGCACATGGAGACACCAGTCTACACATTCGTATTTTCTAGGGAGAAAGCTAGAATAACTGCGGTAAACAAACATGATGTTTCTGTTTGTATAGATGACATTTTATGCACTGGCTTAAGGAAAAGACTTTGTTTTACTCCAAAACCATTTTTACTGCGATTTTCCCGGTTCATTGCATACGAATTCCACCAAACTTAGTCCGGATATGACTGGATGAAACCAGAAATATCCGGTTGTGTTTTGGCTAACTCAATCCCAGATATTGCGACGGACTCTGTGTTTGTGTTTTCTGGACATTATCAACGGACTTTATTGTTTTGAATGTTTTTATCAGGGAACATTTAATTTTGTACCTTAGAAACACTAATAGGTTCAACATGGAGACACCAGTCTACACATTCGTATTTTCTAGGGAGAAAGTTAGAGGAACTGCGGCAAACAAACATGATATTTCTGTTTGTATACATGACATTTTATGCACTTGCATAACGAAAAAAACTTTGCTTTTCTCCAAAACCATTTTTACTGTGATTTTCTCAGTCCATTGCATACGAATTCCACCTCGCTTTCTCCGGATATGACTGGATGAAACCAGAAATATCCAGTTGTGTTTTGGCTTACTACAACCCAGATATTGTGAAAGCCTCTGTGTTTATGTTTTCCGGATACTATCAACGGAATTTATGTTTTTGCATGTTATTTATCAGGGAACATTTAATTTTGTGCTGGGAAACACTAATAGGTTCCACATGGAGACACCAGCTCTACACATTCGTATTTTCTAGGGAGAAAGCTAGAGGAACTGCGGCAAACAAACATGATATTTCTGTTTGTATAGATGACATTTTATGCACTTTCCTAAAGAAAAGACTTTGCTTTTCTCCAAAACCATTTTTCCTGTGATATTCTCGATCCATTACATATGAATTCCACCCCACTTTGTCCGGATATGAGTGGATGAAACCAGAAATATCCGGTTGTGTTTTGTCTTACTATATCCCAGATATTGCTACAGCCTCAGTGTCTGTGTTTTCTGGATATTATCGATGGATTTTATTGTTTTGAATGTTTTTATCAGGGAACCTTTAATTTTGTACTGTAGACATACAATTTGGTTCCACATGGAGACACCAGTAACACATTCCTATGTTCTAGGGAGAAAGCTTGAGGAACTGCAAATCGATATGATATGTCTTTTTGTATAGATGACATTTTATGCACTTGCGATGGAAAAGACATTTTGCCTTTCTCTAAAACCATTTTTACTGTGATTTTGTTGGTCCATTGCATACGAATTCCAACCCACTTTGTCCGGATATGACTGGATGAAACCAGAAATATCCGGTTGTGTTTTGGCTAACTCAATCCCAGATATTGTGAAAGCTTCTGTATTTGTGTTCTCCGGATATTATGAACGGATTTTATGGTTTTGCATGTTTTTTATCAGGGAACATTTAATTTTGTACCGTAGAAACACTAATTGGTTCCACACGGAGACACCAGCTCTACACATTTGTAATTTCTAGGGAGAAAGCTAGAGGAACTGCGGCAAACAAACATGATATTTCTGTTTGTATAGATGACATTTTATGCACTTTCCTAAGAAAAAGACTTTACTTTTCTCCAAAACCATTTTTACTGTGATTTTCTCGGTCCATTGCATACGAATTCCACCTCACTTTGTCCGGATATGACTGGATGAAACCAGAAATATCCGTTTTCTTTTTTTTGGCTTACTATATCCCAGATATTACTACAGACTCTGTGTTTGTGTTTTCTGGATATTATCGATGGATTATATTGTTTTCAATGTTTTTATCAGGGAACATTTAATTTTGTGCTGGGAAACACTAATTGGTTCCACATGGAGACACCAGTCTACACATTCGTATTTTCTAGGGAGAAAGCTAGAATAACTGCGGTAAACAAACATGATGTTTCTGTTTCTATAGATGACATTTTATGCACTGGCTTAAGGAAAAGACTTTGTTTTACTCCAAAACCATTTTTACTGCGATTTTCCCGGTTCATTGCATACGAATTCCACCAACCTTAGTCCGGATATGACTGGATGAAACCAGAAATATCCGGTTGTGTTTTGGCTAACTCAATCCCAGATATTGTGAAAGCTTCTGTATTGGTGTTTTCCGGATATTATCAACGGATTTTATGGTTTTGCATGTTTTTTATCAGAGAACATTTAATTTTGTACCTTAGAAACACTAATAGGTTCAACATGGAGACACCAGTCTACACATTCGTATGTTCTAGGGAGAAAGTTAGAGGAACTGCGGCAAACAAACATGATATTTCTGTTTGTATACATGAAATTTTATGCACTTGCATAACGAAAAAAACTTTGCTTTTCTCCAAAACCATTTTTACTGTGATTTTCTCATTCCATTGCATACGAATTCCACCTCGCTTTGTCCGGATATGACTGGATGAAACCAGAAATATCTGGTTGTGTTTTGGCTTACTACAACCCAGATATTGTGAAAGCCTCTGTGTTTATGTTTTCCGGATATTATCAACGGAATTTATGTTTTTGCATGTTATTTATCAGGGAACATTAAATTTTGTGCTGGGAAACACTAATTGGTTCCACATGCAGACACCAGCTCTACACATTCATATTTTCTAGGGAGAAAGCTAGAGGAACTGCGGCAAACAAACATGATATTTCTGTTTGTATAGATGACATTTTATGCACTTTCCTAAAGAAAAGACTTTGCTTTTCTCCAAAACCATTTTTCCTGTGATATTCTCCATCCATTACATATGAATTCCACCCCACTTTGTCCGGATATGAGTGCATGAAACCAGAAATATCCGGTTGTGTTTTGTCTTACTATATCCCAGATATTGCTACAGCCTCAGTGTCTGTGTTTTCTGGATATTATCGATGGATTTTATTGTTTTGAATGTTTTTATCAGGGAACCTTTAATTTTGTACCGTAGAAATACAATTTGGTTCCACATGGAGACACCAGTAACACATTCCTATGTTCTAGGGAGAAAGCTTGAGGAACTGCAAATCGATATGATATGTCTGTTTGTATAGATGACATTTTATGCACTTGCGATGGAAAAGACTTTTTGCCTTTCTCTAAAACCATTTTTACTGTGATTTTGTTGGTCCATTGCATACGAATTCCAACCCACTTTGTCCGGTTATGACTGGATGAAACCAGAAATATCCGGTTGTGTTTTGGCTAACTCAATCCCAGATATTGTGAAAGCTTCTGTATTTGTGTTCTCCGGATATTATGAACGGATTTTATGGTTTTGCATGTTTTTTATCAGGGAACATTTAATTTTGTACCGTAGAAACACTAATTGGTTCCACACGGAGACACCAGCTCTACACATTTGTATTTTCTAGGGAGAAAGCTAGAGGAACTGCGGCAAACAAACATGATATTTCTGTTTGTATAGATGACATTTTATGCACTTTCCTAAGAAAAAGACTTTACTTTTCTCCAAAACCATTTTTACTGTGATTTTCTCGGTCCATTGCATACGAATTCCACCTCACTTTGTCCGGATATGACTGGATGAAACCAGAAATATCCGTTTTCTTTTTTTTTGGCTTACTATATCCCAGATATTACTACAGACTCTGTGTTTGTGTTTTCTGGATATTATCGATGGATTATATTGTTTTGAATGTTTTTATCAGGGAACATTTAATTTTGTGCTGGGAAACACTAATTGTTTGCACATGGAGACACCAGTCTACACATTCGTATTTTCTAGGGAGAAAGCTAGAATAACTGCGGTAAACAAACATGATGTTTCTGTTTGTATAGATGACATTTTATGCACTGGCTTAAGGAAAAGACTTTGTTTTACTCCAAAACCATTTTTACTGCGATTTTCCCGGTTCATTGCATACGAATTCCACCAAACTTAGTCCGGATATGACTGGATGAAACCAGAAATATCCGGTTGTGTTTTGGCTAACTCAATCCCAGATATTGCGACGGACTCTGTGTTTGTGTTTTCTGGACATTATCAACGGACTTTATTGTTTTGAATGTTTTTATCAGGGAACATTTAATTTTGTACCTTAGAAACACTAATAGGTTCAACATGGAGACACCAGTCTACACATTCGTATTTTCTAGGGAGAAAGTTAGAGGAACTGCGGCAAACAAACATGATATTTCTGTTTGTATACATGACATTTTATGCACTTGCATAACGAAAAAAACTTTGCTTTTCTCCAAAACCATTTTTACTGTGATTTTCTCAGTCCATTGCATACGAATTCCACCTCGCTTTCTCCGGATATGACTGGATGAAACCAGAAATATCCAGTTGTGTTTTGGCTTACTACAACCCAGATATTGTGAAAGCCTCTGTGTTTATGTTTTCCGGATACTATCAACGGAATTTATGTTTTTGCATGTTATTTATCAGGGAACATTTAATTTTGTGCTGGGAAACACTAATAGGTTCCACATGGAGACACCAGCTCTACACATTCGTATTTTCTAGGGAGAAAGCTAGAGGAACTGCGGCAAACAAACATGATATTTCTGTTTGTATAGATGACATTTTATGCACTTTCCTAAAGAAAAGACTTTGCTTTTCTCCAAAACCATTTTTCCTGTGATATTCTCGATCCATTACATATGAATTCCACCCCACTTTGTCCGGATATGAGTGGATGAAACCAGAAATATCCGGTTGTGTTTTGTCTTACTATATCCCAGATATTGCTACAGCCTCAGTGTCTGTGTTTTCTGGATATTATCGATGGATTTTATTGTTTTGAATGTTTTTATCAGGGAACCTTTAATTTTGTACTGTAGAAATACAATTTGGTTCCACATGGAGACACCAGTAACACATTCCTATGTTCTAGGGAGAAAGCTTGAGGAACTGCAAATCGATATGATATGTCTTTTTGTATAGATGACATTTTATGCACTTGCGATGGAAAAGACATTTTGCCTTTCTCTAAAACCATTTTTACTGTGATTTTGTTGGTCCATTGCATACGAATTCCAACCCACTTTGTCCGGATATGACTGGATGAAACCAGAAATATCCGGTTGTGTTTTGGCTAACTCAATCCCAGATATTGTGAAAGCTTCTGTATTTGTGTTCTCCGGATATTATGAACGGATTTTATGGTTTTGCATGTTTTTTATCAGGGAACATTTAATTTTGTACCGTAGAAACACTAATTGGTTCCACACGGAGACACCAGCTCTACACATTTGTAATTTCTAGGGAGAAAGCTAGAGGAACTGCGGCAAACAAACATGATATTTCTGTTTGTATAGATGACATTTTATGCACTTTCCTAAGAAAAAGACTTTACTTTTCTCCAAAACCATTTTTACTGTGATTTTCTCGGTCCATTGCATACGAATTCCACCTCACTTTGTCCGGATATGACTGGATGAAACCAGAAATATCCGTTTTCTTTTTTTTGGCTTACTATATCCCAGATATTACTACAGACTCTGTGTTTGTGTTTTCTGGATATTATCGATGGATTATATTGTTTTGAATGTTTTTATCAGGGAACATTTAATTTTGTGCTGGGAAACACTAATTGGTTCCACATGGAGACACCAGTCTACACATTCGTATTTTCTAGGGAGAAAGCTAGAATAACTGCGGTAAACAAACATGATGTTTCTGTTTGTATAGATGACATTTTATGCACTGGCTTAAGGAAAAGACTTTGTTTTACTCCAAAACCATTTTTACTGCGATTTTCCCGGTTCATTGCATACGAATTCCAGCAACCTTAGTCCGGATATGACTGGATGAAACCAGAAATATCCGGTTGTGTTTTGGCTAACTCAATCCCAGATATTGTGAAAGCTTCTGTATTGGTGTTTTCCGGATATTATCAACGGATTTTATGGTTTTGCATGTTTTTTATCAGAGAACATTTAATTTTGTACCTTAGAAACACTAATAGGTTCAACATGGAGACACCAGTCTACACATTTGTATGTTCTAGGGAGAAAGTTAGAGGAACTGCGGCAAACAAACATGATATTTCTGTTTGTATACATGACATTTTATGCACTTGCATAATGAAAAAAACTTTGCTTTTCTCCAAAACCATTTTTACTGTGATTTTCTCGGTCCATTGCCTATGAATTCCACCTCGATTTGTCCGGATATGACTGGATGAAACCAGAAATATCTGGTTGTGTTTTGGCTTACTACAACCCAGATATTGTGAAAGCCTCTGTGTTTATGTTTTCCGGATATTATCAACGGCATTTATGTTTTTGCATGTTATGTATCAGGGAACATTTAATTTTGTGCTGGGAAACACTAATTGTTTCCACATGGAGACACCAGCTCTACACATTCGTATTTTCTAGGGAGAAAGCTAGAGGAACTGCGGCAAACAAACATGATATTTCTGTTTGTATAGATGACATTGTATGCACTTTCCTAAAGAAAAGACTTTGCTTTTCTCCAAAACCATTTTTCCTGTGATATTCTCGATCCATTACATATGAATTCCACCCCACTTTGTCCGGATATGAGTGGATGAAACCAGAAATATCCGGTTGTGTTTTGTCTTACTATATCCCAGATATTGCTACAGCCTCAGTGTCTGTGTTTTCTGGATATTATCGATGGATTTTATTGTTTTGAATGTTTTTATCAGGGAACATTTAATTTTGTACCGTAGAAACCCTAATTGGTTCCACATGGAGACACCAGTAACACATTCCTATGTTGTAGGGAGAAAGCTTGAGGAACTGCAAATCGATATGATATGTCTGTTTGTATAGATGACATTTTATGCACTTGCGATGGAAAAGACTTTTTGCCTTTCTCTAAAACCATTTTTACTGTGATTTTGTTGGTCCATTGCATACGAATTCCAACCCACTTTGTCCGGATATGACTGGATGAAACCAGAAATATCCGGTTGTGTTTTGGCTAACTCAATCCCAGATATTGTGAAAGCTTCTGTATTTGTGTTCTCCGGATATTATGAACGGATTTTATGGTTTTGCATGTTTTTTATCAGGGAACATTTAATTTTGTACCGTAGAAACACTAATTGGTTCCACACGGAGACACCAGCTCTACACATTTGTATTTTCTAGGGAGAAAGCTAGAGGAACTGCGGCAAACAAACATGATATTTCTGTTTGTATAGATGACATTTTATGCACTTTCCTAAGAAAAAGACTTTACTTTTCTCCAAAACCATTTTTACTGTGATTTTCTCGGTCCATTGCATACGAATTCCACCTCACTTTGTCCGGATATGACTGGATGAAACCAGAAATATCCGTTTTCTTTTTTTTTGGCTTACTATATCCCAGATATTACTACAGACTCTGTGTTTGTGTTTTCTGGATATTATCGATGGATTATATTGTTTTCAATGTTTTTATCAGGGAACATTTAATTTTGTGCTGGGAAACACTAATTGGTTCCACATGGAGACACCAGTCTACACATTCGTATTTTCTAGGGAGAAAGCTAGAATAACTGCGGTAAACAAACATGATGTTTCTGTTTCTATAGATGACATTTTATGCACTGGCTTAAGGAAAAGACTTTGTTTTACTCCAAAACCATTTTTACTGCGATTTTCCCGGTTCATTGCATACGAATTCCACCAACCTTAGTCCGGATATGACTGGATGAAACCAGAAATATCCGGTTGTGTTTTGGCTAACTCAATCCCAGATATTGTGAAAGCTTCTGTATTGGTGTTTTCCGGATATTATCAACGGATTTTATGGTTTTGCATGTTTTTTATCAGGGAACATTTAATTTTGTACCTTAGAAACACTAATAGGTTCAACATGGAGACACCAGTCTACACATTCGTATGTTCTAGGGAGAAAGTTAGAGGAACTGCGGCAAACAAACATGATATTTCTGTTTGTATACATGACATTTTATGCACTTGCATAACGAAAAAATCTTTGCTTTTCTCCAAAACCATTTTACTGTGATTTTCTTGGTCCATTGCATACGAATTCCACCTCGCTTTGTCCGGATATGACTGGATGAAACCAGAAATATCCGGTTGTGTTTTGGCTTACTACAACCCAGATATTGTGAAAGCCTCTGTGTTTATGTTTTCCGGATATTATCAACGGAATTTATGTTTTTGCATGTTATTTATCAGGGAACATTTAATTTTGTGCTGGGAAACACTAATTGGTTCCACATGGAGACACCAGCTCTACACATTCGTATTTTCTAGGGAGAAAGCTAGAGGAACTGCGGCAAACAAACATGATATTTCTGTTTGTATAGATGACATTTTATGCACTTTCCTAAAGAAAAGACTTTGCTTTTCTCCAAAACCATTTTTCCTGTGATTTTCTCGATCCATTACATATGAATTCCACCCCACTTTGTCCGGATATGAGTGGATGAAACCAGAAATATCCGGTTGTGTTTTGTCTTACTATATCCCAGATATTGCTACAGCCTCAGTGTCTGTGTTTTCTGGATATTATCGATGGATTTTATTGTTTTGAATGTTTTTATCAGGGAACATTTAATTTTGTACCGTAGAAACACTAATTGGTTCCACATGGAGACACCAGTAACACATTCCTATGTTCTAGGGAGAAAGCTTAAGGAACTGCAAATCGATATGATATGCCTGTTTGTATAGATGACATTTTATGCACTTGCGATGGAAAAGACTTTTTGCCTTTCTCTAAAACCATTTTTACTGTGATTTTGTTGGTCCATTGCATACGAATTCCAACCCACTTTGTCCGGATATGACTGGATGAAACCAGAAATATCCGGTTGTGTTTTGGCTTACTACAACCCAGATATTGTGAAAGCCTCTGTGTTTATGTTTCCGGATATTATCAACGGAATTTATGGTTTTGCATGTTATTTATCAGGGAACATTTAATTTTGTGCTGGGAAACACTAATTGGTTCCACACGGAGACACCAGCTCTACACATTTGTATTTTCTAGGGAGAAAGCTAGAGGAACTGCGGCAAACAAACATGATATTTCTGTTTGTATAGATGACATTTTATGCACTTTCCTAACAAAAAGACTTTACTTTTCTCCAAAACCATTTTTACTGTGATTTTCTCGGTCCATTGCATACGAATTCCACCTCACTTTGTCCGGATATGACTGGATGAAACCAGAAATATCCGTTTTCTTTTTTTTGGCTTACTATATCCCAGATATTACTACACTCTGTGTTTGTGTTTTCTGGATATTATCGATGGATTATATTGTTTTGAATGTTTTTATCAGGGAACATTTAATTTTGTGCTGGGAAACACTAATTGTTTGCACATGGAGACACCAGTCTACACATTCGTATTTTCTAGGGAGAAAGCTAGAATAACTGCGGTAAACAAACATGATGTTTCTGTTTGTATAGATGACATTTTATGCACTGGCTTAAGGAAAAGACTTTGTTTTACTCCAAAACCATTTTTACTGCGATTTTCCCGGTTCATTGCATACGAATTCCACCAAACTTAGTCCGGATATGACTGGATGAAACCAGAAATATCCGGTTGTGTTTTGGCTAACTCAATCCCAGATATTGCGACGGACTCTGTGTTTGTGTTTTCTGGACATTATCAACGGACTTTATTGTTTTGAATGTTTTTATCAGGGAACATTTAATTTTGTACCTTAGAAACACTAATAGGTTCAACATGGAGACACCAGTCTACACATTCGTATGTTCTAGGGAGAAAGTTAGAGGAACTGCGGCAAACAAACATGATATTTCTGTTTGTATACATGACATTTTATGCACTTGCATAACGAAAAAAACTTTGCTTTTCTCCAAAACCATTTTTACTGTGATTTTCTCGGTCCATTGCATACGAATTCCACCTCGCTTTGTCCGGATATGACTGGATGAAACCAGAAATATCCGGTTGTGTTTTGGCTTACTACAACCCAGATATTGTGAAAGCCTCTGTGTTTATGTTTTCCGGATATTATCAACGGAATTTATGTTTTTGCATGTTATGTATCAGGGAACATTAAATTTTGTGCTGGGAAACACTAATTGGTTCCACATGGAGACACCAGCTCTACACATTCATATTTTCTAGGGAGAAAGCTAGAGGAACTGCGGCAAACAAACATGATATTTCTGTTTGTATAGATGACATTGTATGCACTTTCCTAAAGAAAAGACTTTGCTTTTCTCCAAAACCATTTTTCCTGTGATATTCTCGATCCATTACATATGAATTCCACCACACTTTGTCCGGATATGAGTGGATGAAACCAGAAATATCCGGTTGTGTTTTGTCTTACTATATCCCAGATATTGCTACAGCCTCAGTGTCTGTGTTTTCTGGATATTATCGATGGATTTTATTGTTTTGAATGTTTCTATCAGGGAACATTTAATTTTGTACCGTAGAAACACTAATTGGTTCCCCATGGAGACACCAGTAACACATTCCTATGTTCTAGGGAGAAAGCTTGAGGAACTGCAAATCGATATGATATGCCTGTTTGTATAGATGACATTTTATGCACTGGCTTAAGGAAAAGACTTTGTTTTACTCCAAAACCATTTTTACTGCGATTTTCCCGGTTCATTGCATACGAATTCCACCAAACTTAGTCCGGATATGACTGGATGAAACCAGAAATATCCGGTTGTGTTTTGGCTAAATCAATCCCAGATATTGCGACGGACTCTGTGTTTGTGTTTTCTGGACTTTATCAACGGAATTTATTGTTTTGAATGTTTTTATCGGGGAACATTTAATTTTGTACCTTAGAAACACTAATAGGTTCAACATGGAGATACCAGTCTACACATTCGTATGTTCTAGGGAGAAAGTTAGAGGAACTGCGGCAAACAAACATGATATTTCTGTTTGTATACATGACATTTTATGCACTTGCATAACGAAAAAAACTTTGCTTTTCTCCAAAACCATTTTTACTGTGATTTTCTCGGTCCATTGCATACGAATTCCACCTCGCTTTGTCCGGATATGACTGGATGAAACCAGAAATATCCGGTTGTGTTTTGGCTTACTACAACCCAGATATTGTGAAAGCCTCTGTGTTTATGTTTCCGGATATTATCAACGGAATTTATGTTTTTGCATGTTATTTATCAGGGTACATTTAATTTTGTGCTGGGAAACACTAATTGGTACCACACGGAGACACCAGCTCTACACATTTGTATTTTCTAGGGAGAAAGCTAGAGGAACTGCGGCAAACAAACATGATATTTCTGTTTGTATAGATGACATTTTATGCACTTTCCTAACAAAAAGACTTTACTTTTCTCCAAAACCATTTTTACTGTGATTTTCTCGGTCCATTGCATACGAATTCCACCTCACTTTGTCCGGATATGACTGGATGAAACCAGAAATATCCGTTTTCTTTTTTTTTGGCTTACTATATCCCAGATATTTCTACAGACTCTGTGTTTGTGTTTTCTGGATATTATCGATGGATTATATTGTTTTGAATGTTTTTATCAGGGAACATTTAATTTTGTGCTGGGAAACACTAATTGTTTGCACATGGAGACACCAGTCTACACATTCGTATTTTCTAGGGAGAAAGCTAGAATAACTGCGGTAAACAAACATGATGTTTCTGTTTGTATAGATGACATTTTATGCACTGGCTTAAGGAAAAGACTTTGTATTACTCCAAAACCATTTTTACTGCGATTTTCCCGGTTCATTGCATACGAATTCCACCAAACTTAGTCCGGATATGACTGGATGAAACCAGAAATATCCGGTTGTGTTTTGGCTAACTCAATCCCAGATATTGCGCCAGACTCTGTGTTTGTGTTTTCTGGACATTATCAACGGACTTTATTGTTTTGAATGTTTTTATCAGGGAACATTTAATTTTGTACCGTAGAAACACTAATAGGTTCAACATGGAGACACCAGTCTACACATTCGTATGTTCTAGGGAGAAAGTTAGAGGAACTGCGGCAAACAAACATGATATTTCTGTTTGTATACATGACATTTTATGCACTTGCATAACGAAAAAAACTTTGCTTTTCTCCAAAACCATTTTTACTGTGATTTTCTTGGTCCATTGCATACGAATTCCACCTCACTTTGTCCGGATATGACTGGATGAAACCAGAAATATCCGGTTGTGTTTTGGCTTACTACAACCCAGATATTGTGAAAGCCTCTGTGTTTATGTTTTCCGGATATTATCAACGGAATTTATGTTTTTGCATGTTATTTATCAGGGAACATTTAATTTTGTGCTGGGAAACACTAATTGGTTCCACATGGAGACACCAGCTCTACACATTCGTATTTTCTAGGGAGAAAGCTAGAGGAACTGCGGCAAACAAACATGATATTTCTGTTTGTATAGATGACATTTTATGCACTTTCCTAAAGAAAAGACTTTGCTTTTCTCCAAAACCATTTTTCCTGTGATATTCTCAATCCATTACATATGAATTCCACCCCACTTTGTCCGGATATGAGTGGATGAAACCAGAAATATCCGGTTGTGTTTTGTCTTACTATATCCCAGATATTGCTACAGCCTCAGTGTCTGTGTTTTCTGGATATTATCGATGGATTTTATTGTTTTGAATGTTTTTATCAGGGAACCTTTAATTTTGTACCGTAGAAACACTAATTGGTTCCACATGGAGACACCAGTAACACATTCCTATGTTCTAGGGAGAAAGCTTGAGGAACTGCAAATCGATATGATATGTCTGTTTGTATAGATGACATTTTATGCACTTGCGATGGAAAAGACTTTTTGCCTTTCTCTAAAACCATTTTTACTGTGATTTTGTTGGTCCATTGCATACGAATTCCAACCCACTTTGTCCGGATATGACTGGATGAAACCAGAAATATCCGGTTGTGTTTTGGCTAACTCAATCCCAGATATTGTGAAAGCTTCTGTATTTGTGTTCTCCGGATATTATGAACGGATTTTATGGTTTTGCATGTTTTTTATCAGGGAACATTTAATTTTGTACCGTAGAAACACTAATTGGTTCCACACGGAGACACCAGCTCTACACATTTGTATTTTCTAGGGAGAAAGCTAGAGGAACTGCGGCAAACAAACATGATATTTCTGTTTGTATAGATGACATTTTATGCACTTTTCTAACAAAAAGACTTTACTTTTCTCAAAAACCATTTTTACTGTGATTTTCTCGGTCCATTGCATATGAATTCCACCTCACTTTGTCCGGATATGACTGGATGAAACCAGAAATATCCGTTTTCTTTTTTTTGGCTTACTATATCCCAGATATTACTACAGACTCTGTGTTTGTGTTTTCTGGATATTATCGATGGATTATATTGTTTTCAATGTTTTTATCAGGCAACACTTAATTTTGTGCTGGGAAACACTAATTGTTTGCACATGGAGACACCAGTCTACACATTCTTATTTTCTAGGGAGAAAGCTAGAATAACTGCGGTAAACAAACATGATGTTTCTGTTTGTATAGATGACATTTTATGCACTGGCTTAAGGAAAAGACTTTGTTTTACTCCAAAACCATTTTTACTGCGATTTTCCCGGTTCATTGCATACGAATTCCACCAACCTTAGTCCGGATATGACTGGATGAAACCAGAAATATCCGGTTGTGTTTTGGCTAACTCAATCCCAGATATTGTGAAAGCTTCTGTATTGGTGTTTTCCGGATATTATCAACGGATATTATGGTTTTGCATGTTTTTTATCAGGGAACATTTAATTTTGTACCTTAGAAACACTAATAGGTTCAACATGGAGACACCAGTCTACACATTTGTATGTTCTAGGGAGAAAGTTAGAGGAACTGCGGCAAACAAACATGATATTTCTGTTTGTATACATGACATTTTATGCACTTGCATAACGAAAAAAACTTTGCTTTTCTCCAAAACCATTTTTACTGTGATTTTCTCGGTCCATTGCATATGAATTCTACCTCGCTTTGTCCGGATATGACTGGATGAAACCAGAGATATCTGGTTGTGTTTTGGCTTACTACAACCCAGATATTGTGAAAGCCTCTGTGTTTATGTTTTCCGGATATTATCAACGGAATTATTTTTTTTGCATGTTATGTATCAGGGAACATTTAATTTTGTGCTGGGAAACACTAATTGTTTCCACATGGAGACACCAGCTCTACACATTCGTATTTTCTAGGGAGAAAGCTAGAGGAACTGCGGCAAACAAACATGATATTTCTGTTTGTATAGATGACATTTTATGCACTTTCCTAAAGAAAAGACTTTGCTTTTCTCCAAAACCATTTTTCCTGTGATATTCTCGATCCATTACATATGAATTCCACCCCACTTTGTCCGGATATGACTGGATGAAACCAGAAATATCCGGTTGTGTTTTGTCTTACTATATCCCAGATATTGCTACAGCCTCAGTGTCTGTGTTTTCTGGATATTATGGATGGATTTTATTGTTTTCATGTTTTTATCAGGGAACATTTAATTTTGTACCGTAGAAACACTAATTGGTTCCACATGGAGACACCAGTAACACATTCCTATGTTCTAGGGAGAAAGCTTGAGGAACTGCAAATCGATATGATATGTCTGTTTGTATAGATGACATTTTATGCACTTGCGATGGAAAAGACTTTTTGCCTTTCTCTAAAACCATTTTTACTGTGATTTTGTTGGTCCATTGCATACGAATTCCAACCCACTTTGTCCGAATATGACTGGATGAAACCAGAAATATCCGGTTGTGTTTTGGCTAACTCAATCCCAGATATTGTGAAAGCTTCTGTATTTGTGTTCTCCGGATATTATGAACGGATTTTATGGTTTTGCATGTTTTTTATCAGGGAACATTTAATTTTGTACCGTAGAAACACTAATTGGTTCCACACGGAGACACCAGTAACACATTCCTATATTGTAGGGAGAAAGCTTGAGGAACTGCAAATCGATATGATATGTCTGTTTGTATAGATGACATTTTATGCACTTGCGATGGAAAAGACTTTTTGCCTTTCTCTAAAACCATTTTTACTGTGATTTTTTTGGTCCATTGCGTACGAATTCCAACCCACCTTGTCCGAATATGACTGGATGAAACCAGAAATATCCGGTTGTGTTTTGGCTAACTCAATCCCAGATATTGTGAAAGCTTCTGTATTTGTGTTCTCCGGATATTATGAACGGATTTTATGGTTTTGCATGTTTTTTATCAGGGAACATTTAATTTTGTACCGTAGAAACACTAATTGGTTCCACACGGAGACACCAGCTCTACACATTTGTATTTTCTAGGGAGAAAGCTAGAGGAACTGCGGTAAACAAACATGATATTTCTGTTTGTATACATGACTTTTTATGCACTTTCCTAAGAAAAAGACTTTACTTTTCTCCAAAACCATTTTTACTGTGATTTTCTGGGTCCATTGCATACGAATTCCACCTCACTTTGTCCGGATATGAGTGGATGAAACCAGAAATATCCGTTATCTTTTTTTTTTTTTTTTGGCTTACTATATCCCAGATATTACTAAAGACACTGTGTTTGTGTTTTCTGGATATTATCGATGGATTATATTGTTTTGAATGTTTTTATCAGGGAACATTTAATTTTGTGCTGGGAAACACTAATTGGTTCCACATGGAGACACCAGTCTACACATTCGTATTTTCTAGGGAGAAAGCTAGAATAACTGCGGTAAACAAACATGATGTTTCTGTTTGTATAGATGACATTTTATGCACTGGCTTAAGGAAAAGACTTTGTTTTACTCCAAAACCATTTTTACTGCGATTTTCCCGGTTCATTGCATACGAATTCCACCAAACTTAGTCCGGATATGACTGGATGAAACCAGAAATATCCGGTTGTGTTTTGGCTAACTCAATCCCAGATATCGCGACAGACTCTGTGTTTGTGTTTTCTGGACATTATCAACGGACTTTATTGTTTTGAATGTTTTTATCAGGGAACATTTAATTTTGTACCTTAGAAACACTAATTGGTTCAACATGGAGACACCAGTATACACATTCGTATGTTCTAGGGAGAAAGTTAGAGGAACTGCGGCAAACAAACATGATATTTCTGTTTGTATACATGACATTTTATGCACTTGCATAACGAAAAAAACTTTGCTTTTCTCCAAAACCATTTTTACTGTGATTTTCTCGGTCCATTGCATACGAATTCCACCTCGCTTTGTCCGGATATGACTGGATGAAACCAGAAATATCCGTTATCTTTTTTTTTTTTTTGGCTTACTATATCCCAGATATTACTAAAGACACTGTGTTTGTGTTTTCTGGATATTATCGATGGATTATATTGTTTTGAATGTTTTTATCAGGGAACATTTAATTTTGTGCTGGGAAACACTAATTGGTTCCACATGGAGACACCAGTCTACACATTCGTATTTTCTAGGGAGAAAGCTAGAATAACTGCGGTAAACAAACATGATGTTTCTGTTTGTATAGATGACATTTTATGCACTGGCTTAAGGAAAAGACTTTGTTTTACTCCAAAACCATTTTTACTGCGATTTTCCCGGTTCATTGCATACGAATTCCACCAAACTTAGTCCGGATATGACTGGATGAAACCAGAAATATCCGGTTGTGTTTTGGCTAACTCAATCCCAGATATTGCGACGGACTCTGTGTTTGTGTTTTCTGGACATTATCAACGGACTTTATTGTTTTGAATGTTTTTATCAGGGAACATTTAATTTTGTACCTTAGAAACACGAATAGGTTCAACATGGAGACACCAGTCTACACATTCGTATGTTCTAGGGAGAAAGCTAGAGGAACTGCGGCAAACAAACATGATATTTCTGTTTGTATACATGACATTTTATGCACTTGCATAACGAAAAAAACTTTGCTTTTCTCCAAAACCATTTTTACTGCGATTTTCTCGGTCCATTGCATACGAATTCCACCAAACTTAGTCCTGATATGACTGGATGAAACCAGAAATATCCGGTTGTGTTTTGGCTTACTATAACCAAGATATTGTGAAAGCTTCTGAGTTTATGTTTTCCGGATATTATCAACGGAATTTATGTTTTTGCATGTTATGTATCAGGGAACATTTAATTTTGTGCTGGGAAACACTAATTGGTTCCACATGGAGACACCAGCTCTACACATTCGTATTTTCTAGGGAGAAAGCTAGAGGAACTGCGGCAAACAAACATCATATTTCTGTTTGTATAGATGACATTTTATGCACTTTCCTAAAGAAAAGACTTTGCTTTTCTCCAAAACCATTTTTCCTGTGATATTCTCGATCCATTACATATGAATTCCACCCCCCCTTTGTCCGGATATAAGTGGATGAAACCAGAAATATCCGGTTGTGTTTTGTCTTACTATATCCCAGATATTGCTACAGCCTCAGTGTCTGTGTTTTCTCGATATTATCGATGGATTTTATTGTTTTGAATGTTTTTATCAGGGAACATTTAATTTTGTACCGTAGAAACACTAATTGGTTCCCCATGGAGACACCAGTAACACATTCCTATGTTGTAGGGAGAAAGCTTGAGGAACTGCAAATCGATATGATATGTCTGTTTGTATAGATGACATTTTATGCACTTGCGATGGAAAAGACTTTTTGCCTTTCTCTAAAACCATTTTTACTGTGATTTTGTTGGTCCATTGCATACGAATTCCAACCCACTTTGTCCGGATATGACTGGATGAAACCAGAAATATCCGGTTGTGTTTTGGCTAACTCAATCCCAGATATTGTGAAAGCTTCTGTATTGGTGTTCTCCGGATATTATGAACGGATTTTATGGTTTTGCATGTTTTTTATCAGGGAACATTTAATTTTGTACCGTAGAAACACTAATTGGTTCCACACGGAGACACCAGCTCTACACATTTGTATTTTCTAGGGAGAAAGCTAGAGGAACTGCGGCAAACAAACATGATATTTCTGTTTGTATAGATGACATTTTATGCACTTTCCTAAGAAAAAGACTTTACTTTTCTCCAAAACCATTTTTACTGTGATTTTCTCGGTCCATTGCATACGAATTCCACCTCACTTTGTCCGGATATGACTGGATGAAACCAGAAATATCCGTTATCTTTTTTTTTTTTTTGGCTTACTATATCCCAGATATTACTAAAGACACTGTGTTTGTGTTTTCTGGATATTATCGATGGATTATATTGTTTTGAATGTTTTTATCAGGGAACATTTAATTTTGTGCTGGGAAACACTAATTGGTTCCACATGGAGACACCAGTCTACACATTCGTATTTTCTAGGGAGAAAGCTAGAATAACTGCGGTAAACAAACATGATGTTTCTGTTTGTATAGATGACATTTTATGCACTGGCTTAAGGAAAAGACTTTGTTTTACTCCAAAACCATTTTTACTGCGATTTTCCCGGTTCATTGCATACGAATTCCACCAAACTTAGTCCGGATATGACTGGATGAAACCAGAAATATCCGGTTGTGTTTTGGCTAACTCAATCCCAGATATCGCGACAGACTCTGTGTTTGTGTTTTCTGGACATTATCAACGGACTTTATTGTTTTGAATGTTTTTATCAGGGAACATTTAATTTTGTACCTTAGAAACACGAATAGGTTCAACATGGAGACACCAGTCTACACATTCGTATGTTCTAGGGAGAAAGTTAGAGTAACTGCGGCAAACAAACATGATATTTCTGTTTGTATACATGACATTTTATGCACTTGCATAACGAAAAAAACTTTGCTTTTCTCCAAAACCATTTTTACTGCGATTTTCTCGGTCCATTGCATACGAATTCCACCTCGCTTTGTCCGGATATGACTGGATGAAACCAGAAATATCCGGTTGTGTTTTGGCTTACTACAACCCAGATATTGTGAAAGCTTCTGAGTTTATGTTTTCCGGATATTATCAACGGAATTTATGTTTTTGCATGTTATGTATCAGGGAACATTTAATTTTGTGCTGGGAAACACTAATAGGTTCCACATGGAGACACCAGCTCTACACATTCGTATTTTCTAGGGAGAAAGCTAGAGGAACTGCGGCAAACAAACATGATATTTCTGTTTGTATAGATGACATTTTATGCACTTTCCTAAAGAAAAGACTTTGCTTTTCTCCAAAACCATTTTTCCTGTGATATTCTCGATCCATTACATATGAATTCCACCCCCCCTTTGTCCGGATATAAGTGGATGAAACCAGAAATATCCGGTTGTGTTTTGTCTTACTATATCCCAGATATTGCTACAGCCTCAGTGTCTGTGTTTTCTCGATATTATCGATGGATTTTATTGTTTTGAATGTTTTTATCAGGGAACATTGAATTTTGTACCGTAGAAACACTAATTGGTTCCCCATGGAGACACCAGTAACACATTCCTATGTTCTAGGGAGAAAGCTTGAGGAACTGCAAATCGATATGATATGTCTGTTTGTATAGATGACATTTTATGCACTTGCGATGGAAAAGACTTTTTGCCTTTCTCTAAAACCATTTTTACTGTGATTTTGTTGGTCCATTGCATACGAATTCCAACCCACTTTGTCCGGATATGACTGGATGAAACCAGAAATATCCGGTTGTGTTTTGGCTAACTCAATCCCAGATATTGTGAAAGCTTCTGTATTGGTGTTCTCCGGATATTATGAACGGATTTTATGGTTTTGCATGTTTTTTATCAGGGAACATTTAATTTTGTACCGTAGAAACACTAATTGGTTCCACACGGAGACACCAGCTCTACACATTTGTATTTTCTAGGGAGAAAGCTAGAGGAACTGCGGCAAACAAACATGATATTTCTGTTTGTATAGATGACATTTTATGCACTTTCCTAAGAAAAAGACTTTACTTTTCTCCAAAACCATTTTTACTGTGATTTTCTCGGTCCATTGCATACGAATTCCACCTCACTTTGTCCGGATATGAGTGGATGAAACCAGAAATATCCGTTATCTTTTTTTTTTTTTTTGGCTTACCTTATCCCATATATTACTAAAGACACTGTGTTTGTGTTTTCTGGATATTATCGATGGATTATATTGTTTTCAATGTTTTTATCAGGGAACATTTAATTTTGTGCTGGGAAACACTAATTGGTTCCACATGGAGACACCAGTCTACACATTCGTATTTTCTAGGGAGAAAGCTAGAATAACTGCGGTAAACAAACATGATGTTTCTGTTTGTATAGATGACATTTTATGCACTGGCTTAAGGAAAAGACTTTGTTTTACTCCAAAACCATTTTTACTGCGATTTTCCCGGTTCATTGCATACGAATTCCACCAAACTTAGCCCGGATATGACTGGATGAAACCAGAAATATCCGGTTGTGTTTTGGCTAACTCAATCCCAGATATCGCGACAGACTCTGTGTTTGTGTTTTCTGGACATTATCAACGGACTTTATTGTTTTGAATGTTTTTATCAGGGAACATTTAATTTTGTACCTTAGAAACACTAATTGGTTCCACATGGAGACACCAGTAACACATTCCTATGTTCTAGGGAGAAAGCTTGAGGAACTGCAAATCGATATGATATGTCTGTTTGTATAGATGACATTTTATGCACTTGCGATGGAAAAGACTTTTTGCCTTTCTCTAAAACCATTTTTACTGTGATTTTGTTGGTCCATTGCATACGAATTCCAACCCACTTTGTCCGGATATGACTGGATGAAACCAGAAATATCCGTTTTCTTTTTTTTTGGCTTACTATATCCCAGATATTATTACAGACTCTGTGTTTGTGTTTTCTGGATATTATCGATGGATTATATTGTTTTGAATGTTTTTATCAGGGAACATTAAATTTTGTGCTGGGAAACACTAATTGTTTGCACATGGAGACACCAGTCTACACATTCGTATTTTCTAGGGAGAAAGCTAGAATAACTGCGGTAAACAAACATGATGTTTCTGTTTGTATAGATGACATTTTATGCACTGGCTTAAGGAAAAGACTTTGTTTTACTCCAAAACCATTTTTACTGCGATTTTCCCGGTTCATTGCATACGAATTCCACCAACCTTAGTCCGGATATGACTGGATGAAACCAGAAATATCCGGTTGTGTTTTGGCTAACTCAATCCCAGATATTGTGAAAGCTTCTGTATTGGTGTTTTCCGGATATTATCAACGGATTTTATGGTTTTGCATGTTTTTTATCAGGGAACCTTTAATTTTGTACCGTAGAAATACAATTTGGTTCCACATGGAGACACCAGTAACACATTCCTATGTTCTAGGGAGAAAGCTTGAGGAACTGCAAATCGATATGATATGTCTGTTTGTATAGATGACATTTTATGCACTGGCTTAAGGAAAAGACTTTGTTTTACTCCAAAACCATTTTTACTGCGATTTTCCCGGTTCATTGCATACGAATTCCACCAAACTTAGTCCGGATATGACTGGATGAAACCAGAAATATCCGGTTGTGTTTTGGCTAACTCAATCCCAGATATTGCGACGGACTCTGTGTTTGTGTTTTCTGGACATTATCAACGGACTTTTTTGTTTTGAATGTTTTTATCAGGGAACATTTAATTTTGTACCTTAGAAACACTAATAGGTTCAACATGGAGACACCAGTCTACACATTCGTATGTTCTAGGGAGAAAGTTAGAGGAACTGCGGCAAACAAACATGATATTTCTGTTTGTATAGATGACATTTTATGCACTTGCATAACGAAAAAAACTTTGCTTTTCTCCAAAACCATTTTTACTGTGATTTTCTTGGTCGATTGCATACAAATTCCACCTCGCTTTGTCCGGATATGACTGGATGAAACCAGAAATATCCGGTTGTGTTTTGGCTTACTACAACCCAGATATTGTGAAAGCCTCTGTGTTTATGTTTTCCGGATATTATCAACGGAATTTATGTTTTTGCATGTTATTTATCAGGGAACATTTAATTTTGTGCTGGGAAACACTAATTGGTTCCAGATGGAGACACCAGCTCTACACATTCGTATTTTCTAGGGAGAAAGCTAGAGGAACTGCGGCAAACAAACATCATATTTCTGTTTGTATAGATGACATTTTATGCACTTTCCTAAAGAAAAGACTTTGCTTTTCTCCAAAACCATTTTTCCTGTGATATTCTCGATCCATTACATATGAATTCCACCCCACTTTGTCCGGATATGAGTGGATGAAACCAGAAATATCCGGTTGTGTTTTGTCTTACTATATCCCAGATATTGCTACAGCCTCAGTGTCTGTGTTTTCTGGATATTATCGATGGATTTTATTGTTTTGAATGTTTTTATCAGGGAACCTTTAATTTTGTACCGTAGAAATACAATTTGGTTCCACATGGAGACACCAGTAACACATTCCTATGTTCTAGGGAGAAAGCTTGAGGAACTGCAAATCGATATGATATGCCTGTTTGTATAGATGACATTTTATGCACTTGCGATGGAAAAGACTTTTTGCCTTTCTGTAAAACCATTTTTACTGTGATTTTGTTGGTCCATTGCATACGAATTCCAACCCACTTTGTCCGGATATGACTGGATGAAACCAGAAATATCCGGTTGTGTTTTGGCTTACTACAACCCAGATATTGTGAAAGCCTCTGTGTTTATGTTTCCGGATATTATCAACGGAATTTATGTTTTTGCATGTTATTTATCAGGGAACATTTAATTTTGTGCTGGGAAACACTAATTGGTTCCACACGGAGACACCAGCTCTACACATTTGTATTTTCTAGGGAGAAAGCTAGAGGAACTGCGGCAAACAAACATGATATTTCTGTTTGTATAGATGACATTTAATGCACTTTCCTAACAAAAAGACTTTACTTTTCTCCAAAACCATTTTTACTGTGATTTTCTCGGTCCATTGCATACGAATTCCAACTCACTTTGTCCGGATATGACTGGATGAAACCAGAAATATCCGTTTTCTTTTTTTTGGCTTACTATATCCCAGATATTACTACACTCTGTGTTTGTGTTTTCTGGATATTATCGATGGATTATATTGTTTTGAATGTTTTTATCAGGGAACATTTAATTTTGTGCTGGGAAACACTAATTGTTTGCACATGGAGACACCAGTCTACACATTCGTATTTTCTAGGGAGAAAGCTAGAATAACTGCAGTAAACAAACATGATGTTTCTGTTTGTATAGATGACATTTTATGCACTGGCTTAAGGAAAAGACTTTGTTTTACTCCAAAACCATTTTTACTGCGATTTTCCCGGTTCATTGCATACGAATTCCACCAAACTTAGTCCGGATATGCCTGGATGAAACCAGAAATATCCGGTTGTGTTTTGGCTAACTCAATCCCAGATATTGCGACGGACTCTGTGTTTGTGTTTTCTGTACATTATCAACGGACTTTATTGTTTTGAATGTTTTTATCAGGGAACATTTAATTTTGTACCTTAGAAACACTAATAGGTTCAACATGGAGACACCAGTCTACACATTCGTATGTTCTAGGGAGAAAGTTAGAGGAACTGCGGCAAACAAACATGATATTTCTGTTTGTATACATGACATTTTATGCACTTGCATAACGAAAAAAACTTTGCTTTTCTCCAAAACCATTTTTACTGTGATTTTCTCGGTCCATTGCATCCGAATTCCACCTCGCTTTGTCCGGATATGACTGGATGAAACCAGAAATATCCGGTTGTGTTTTGGCTTACTACAACCCAGATATTGTGAAAGCCTCTGTGTTTATGTTTTCCGGATATTATCAACGGAATTTATGTTTTTGCATGTTATTTATCAGGGAACATTTAATTTTGTGCTGGGAAACACTAATTGGTTCCACATGGAGACACCAGCTCTACACATTCGTATTTTCTAGGGAGAAAGCTAGAGGAACTGCGGCAAACAAACATGATATTTCTGTTTGTATAGATGACATTTTATGCACTTTCCTAAAGAAAAGACTTTGCTTTTCTCCAAAACCATTTTTCCTGTGATTTTCTCGATCCATTACATATGAATTCCACCCCACTTTGTCCGGATATGAGTGGATGAAACCAGAAATATCCGGTTGTGTTTTGTCTTACTATATCCCAGATATTGCTACAGCCTCAGTGTCTGTGTTTTCTGGATATTATCGATGGATTTTATTGTTTTGAATGTTTTTATCAGGGAACATTTAATTTTGTACCGTAGAAACACTAATTGGTTCCACACGGAGACACCAGCTCTACACATTTGTATTTTCTAGGGAGAAAGCTAGAGGAACTGCGGCAAACAAACATGATATTTCTGTTTGTATAGATGACATTTTATGCACTTTCCTAAGAAAAAGACTTTACTTTTCTCCAAAACCATTTTTACTGTGATTTTCTCGGTCCATTGCATACGAATTCCAGCTCACTTTGTCCGGATATGACTGGATGAAACCAGAAATATCCGTTTTCTTTTTTTTTTTGGCTTACTATATCCCAGATATTACTACACTCTGTGTTTGTGTTTTCTGGATATTATCGATGGATTATATTGTTTTGAATGTTTTTATCAGGGAACACTTAATTTTGTGCTGGGAAACACTAATTGGTTCCACATGGAGACACCAGTCTACACATTCGTATTTTCTAGGGAGAAAGCTAGAATAACTGCGGTAAACAAACATGATGTTTCTGTTTGTATAGATGACATTTTATGCACTGGCTTAAGGAAAAGACTTTGTTTTACTCCAAAACCATTTTTACTGTGATTTTCCCGGTTCATTGCATACGAATTCCACCAAACTTAGTCCGGATATGACTGGATGAAACCAGAAATATCCGGTTGTGTTTTGGCTAACTCAATCCCAGATATTGTGAAAGCTTCTGTATTGGTGTTTTCCGGATATTATCAACGGATTTTATGGATTTGCATGTTTTTTATCAGGGAACATTTAATTTTGTACCTTAGAAACACTAATAGGTTCAACATGGAGACACCAGTCTACACATTCGTATGTTCTAGGGAGAAAGTTAGAGGAACTGCGGCAAACAAACATGATATTTCTGTTTGTATACATGACATTTAATGCACTTGCATAACGAAAAAAACTTTGCTTTTCTCCAAAACCATTTTTACTGTGATTTTCTCGGTCCATTGCATCCGAATTCCACCTCGCTTTGTCCGGATATGACTGGATGAAACCAGAAATATCCGGTTGTGTTTTGGCTTACTACAACCCAGATATTGTGAAAGCCTCTGTGTTTATGTTTTCCGGATATTATCAACGGAATTTATGTTTTTGCATGTTATTTATCAGGGAACATTTAATTTTGTGCTGGGAAACACTAATTGGTTCCACATGGAGACACCAGCTCTACACATTCGTATTTTCTAGGGAGAAAGCTAGAGGAACTGCGGCAAACAAACATGATATTTCTGTTTGTATAGATGACATTTTATGCACTTTCCTAAAGAAAAGACTTTGCTTTTCTACAAAACCATTTTTCCTGTGATATTCTCAATCCATTACATATGAATTCCACCCCACTTTGTCCGGATATGACTGGATGAAACCAGAAATATCCGGTTGTGTTTTGTCTTACTATATCGCAGATATTGCTACAGCCTCAGTGTCTGTGTTTTCTGGATATTATCGATGGATTTTATTGTTTTGAATGTTTTTATCAGGGAACCTTTAATTTTGTACCGTAGAAATACAATTTGGTTCCACATGGAGACACCAGTAACACATTCCTATGTTATAGTGAGAAAGCTTGAGGAACTACAAATCGATATGATATGTCTGTTTGTATAGATGACATTTTATGCACTTGCGATGGAAAAGACTTTTTGCCTTTCTCTAAAACCATTTTTACTGTGATTTTGTTGGTCCATTGCATACGAATCCCAACCCACTTTGTCCGGATATGACTGGATGAAACCAGAAATATCCGGTTGTGTTTTGGCTTACCTCAACCCAGATATTGTGAAAGCTTCTGTGTTTATGTTTCCGGATATTATCAACGGAATTTATGTTTTTGCATGTTATTTATCAGGGAACATTTAATTTTGTGCTGGGAAACACTAATTGGTTCCACACGGAGACACCAGCTCTACACATTTGTATTTTCTAGGGAGAAAGCTAGAGGAACTGCGGCAAACAAACATGATATTTCTGTTTGTATAGATGACATTTTATGCACTGGCTTAAGGAAAAGACTTTGTTTTACTCCAAAACCATTTTTACTGCGATTTTCCCGGTTCATTGCATACGAATTCCACCAAACTTAGTCCGGATATGACTGGATGAAACCAGAAATATCCGGTTGTGTTTTGGCTAAATCAATCCCAGATATTGCGACGGACTCTGTGTTTGTGTTTTCTGGACATTATCAACGGACTTTATTGTTTTGAATGTTTTTATCGGGGAACATTTAATTTTGTACCTTAGAAACACTAATAGGTTCAACATGGAGATACCAGTCTACACATTCGTATGTTCTAGGGAGAAAGTTAGAGGAACTGCGGCAAACAAACATGATATTTCTGTTTGTATAGATGACGTTGTATGCACTTTCCTAAAGAATAGACTTTGCTTTTCTCCAAAACCATTTTTCCTGTGATATTCTCGATCCATTACATATGAATTCCACCCCACTTTGTCCGGATATGAGTGGATGAAACCAGAAATATCCGGTTGTGTTTTGTCTTACTATATCCCAGATATTGCTACAGCCTCAGTGTCTGTGTTTTCTGGATATTATCGATGGATTTTATTGTTTTGAATGTTTTTATCAGGGAACCTTTAATTTTGTACCGTAGAAATACAATTTGGTTCCACATGGAGACACCAGTAACACATTCCTATGTTCTAGGGAGAAAGCTTGAGGAACTGCAAATCGATATGATATGTCTGTTTGTATAGATGACATTTTATGCACTTGCGATGGAAAAGACTTTTTGCCTTTCTCTAAAACCATTTTTACTGTGATTCTGTTGGTCCATTGCATACGAATTCCAACCCACTTTGTCCGGATATGACTGGATGAAACCAGAAATATCCGGTTGTGTTTTGGCTTACTACAACCCAGATATTGTGAAAGCCTCTGTGTTTATGTTTCCGGATATTATCAACGGAATTTATGTTTTTGCATGTTATTTATCAGGGAACATTTAATTTTGTGCTGGGAAACACTAATTGGTTCCACACGGAGACACCAGCTCTACACATTTGTATTTTCTAGGGAGAAAGCTAGAGGAACTGCGGCAAACAAACATGATATTTCTGTTTGTATAGATGACATTTTATGCACTTTCCTAACAAAAAGACTTTACTTTTCTCCAAAACCATTTTTACTGTGATTTTCTCGGTCCATTGCATACGAATTCCACCTCACTTTGTCCGGATATGACTGGATGAAACCAGAAATATCCGTTTTCTTTTTTTTTGGCTTACTATATCCCAGATATTTCTACAGACTCTGTGTTTGTGTTTTCTGGATATTATCGATGGATTATATTGTTTTGAATGTTTTTATCAGGTAACATTTAATTTTGTGCTGGGAAACACTAATTGTTTGCACATGGAGACACCAGTCTACACATTCTTATTTTCTAGGGAGAAAGCTAGAATAACTGCGGTAAACAAACATGATGTTTCTGTTTGTATAGATGACATTTTATGCACTGGCTTAAGGAAAAGACTTTGTTTTACTCCAAAACCATTTTTACTGCGATTTTCCCGGTTCATTGCATACGAATTCCACCAAACTTAGTCCGGATATGACTGGATGAAACCAGAAATATCCGGTTGTGTTTTGGCTAACTCAATCCCAGATATTGCGCCAGACTCTGTGTTTGTGTTTTCTGGACATTATCAACGGACTTTATTGTTTTGAATGTTTTTATCAGGGAACATTTAATTTTGTACCTTAGAAACACTAATAGGTTCAACATGGAGACACCAGTTACACATTCGTATGTCTAGGGAGAAAGTTAGAGGAACTGCGGCAAACAAACATGATATTTCTGTTTGTATACATGACATTTTATGCACTTGCATAACGAAAAAAACTTTGCTTTTCTCCAAAACCATTTTTACTATGATTTTCTCGGTCCATTGCATACGAATTCCACCTCGCTTTGTCCGGATATGAGTGGATGAAACCAGAAATATCCGGTTGTGTTTTGTCTTACTATATCCCAGATATTGCTACAGCCTCAGTGTCTGTGTTTTCTGGATATTATCGATGGATTTTATTGTTTTGAATGTTTTTATCAGGGAACATTTAATTTTGTACCGTAGAAACACTAATTGGTTCCACATGGAGACACCAGTAACACATTCCTATGTTCTAGGGAGAAAGCTTGAGGAACTGCAAATCGATATGATATGTCTGTTTGTATAGATGACATTTTATGCACTTGCGATGGAAAAGACTTTTTGCCTTTCTCTAAAACCATTTTTACTGTGATTTTGTTGGTCCATTGCATACGAATTCCAACCCACTTTGTCCGGATATGACTGGATGAAACCAGAAATATCCGGTTGTGTTTTGGCTTACTACAACCCAGATATTGTGAAAGCTTCTGTGTTTATGTTTCCGGATATTATCAACGGAATTTATGTTTTTGCATGTTATTTATCAGGGAACATTTAATTTTGTACCGTAGAAACACTAATTGGTTCCACACGGAGACACCAGCTCTACACATTTGTATTTTCTAGGGAGAAAGCTAGAGGAACTGCGGCAAACAAACATGATATTTCTGTTTGTATAGATGACATTTTATGCACTTTTCTAACAAAAAGACTTTACTTTTCTCAAAAACCATTTTTACTGTGATTTTCTCGGTCCATTGCATACGAATTCCACCTCACTTTGTCCGGATATGACTGGATGAAACCAGAAATATCCGTTTTCTTTTTTTTGGCTTACTATATCCCAGATATTACTACAGACTCTGTGTTTGTGTTTTCTGGATATTATCGATGGATTTTATTGTTTTGAATGTTTATATCAGGCAACACTTAATTTTGTGCTGGGAAACACTAATTGGTTCCACATGGAGACACCAGTCTACACATTCTTATTTTCTAGGGAGAAAGCTAGAATAACTGCGGTAAACAAACATGATGTTTCTGTTTGTATAGATGACATTTTATGCACTGGCTTAAGGAAAAGACTTTGTTTTACTCCAAAACCATTTTTACTGCGATTTTACCGGTTCATTGCATACGAATTCCACCAAACTTAGTCCGGATATGACTGGATGCAACCAGAAATATCCGGTTGTGTTTTGGCTAACTCAATCCCAGATATTGCGACGGACTCTGTGTTTGTGTTTTCTGGACATTATCAACGGACTTTTTTGTTTTGAATGTTTTTATCAGGGAACATTTAATTTTGTACCTTAGAAACACTAATAGGTTCAACATGGAGACACCAGTCTACACATTCGTATGTTCTAGGGAGAAAGTTAGAGGAACTGCGGCAAACAAACATGATATTTCTGTTTGTATACATGACATTTTATGCACTTGCATAACGAAAAAAACTTTGCTTTTGTCCAAAACCATTTTTACTGTGATTTTCTTGGTCGATTGCATACAAATTCCACCTCGCTTTGTCCGGATATGACTGGATGAAACCAGAAATATCCGGTTGTGTTTTGGCTTACTACAACCCAGATATTGTGAAAGCCTCTGTGTTTATGTTTTCCGGATATTATCAACGGAATTTATGTTTTTGCATGTTATTTATCAGGGAACATTTAATTTTGTGCTGGGAAACACTAATTGGTTCCACATGGAGACACCAGCTCTACACATTCGTATTTTCTAGGGAGAAAGCTAGAGGAACTGCGGCAAACAAACATGATATTTCTGTTTGTATAGATGACATTTTATGCACTTTCCTAAAGAAAAGACTTTGCTTTTCTACAAAACCATTTTTCCTGTGATATTCTCGATCCATTACATATGAATTCCACCCCACTTTGTCCGGATATGAGTGGATGAAACCAGAAATATCCGGTTGTGTTTTGTCTTACTATATCGCAGATATTGCTACAGCCTCAGTGTCTGTGTTTTCTGGATATTATCGATGGATTTTATTGTTTTGAATGTTTTTATCAGGGTACCTTTAATTTTGTACCGTAGAAATACAATTTGGTTCCACATGGAGACACCAGTAACACATTCCTCTGTTCTAGGGAGAAAGCTTGAGGAACTACAAATCGATATGATATGTCTGTTTGTATAGATGACATTTTATGCACTTGCGATGGAAAAGACTTTTTGCCTTTCTCTAAAACCATTTTTACTGTGATTTTGTTGGTCCATTGCATACGAATTCCAACCCACTTGTTTCGGATATGACTGGATGAAACCAGAAATATCCGGTTGTGTTTTGGCTTACCTCAACCCAGATATTGTGAAAGCCTCTGTGTTTATGTTTTCCGGATATTATCAACGGAATTTATGTTGTTGCATGTTATTTATCAGGGAACATTTAATTTTGTGCTGGGAAACACTAATTTGTTCCACATGGAGACACCAGCTCTACACATTTGTATTTTCTAGGGAGAAAGCTAGAGGAACTGCGGCAAACAAACATGATATTTCTGTTTGTATAGATGACATTTTATGCACTGGCTTAAGGAAAAGACTCTGTTTTACTCCAAAACCATTTTTACTGCGATTTTCCCGGTTCATTGCATACGAATTCCACCAAACTTAGTCCGGATATGACTGGATGAAACCAGAAATATCTGGTTGTGTTTTGGCTAAATCAATCCCAGATATTGCGACGGACTCTGTGTTTGTGTTTTCTGGACATTATCAACGGACTTTATTGTTTTGAATGTTTTTATCGGGGAACATTTAATTTTGTACCTTAGAAACACTAATAGGTTCAACATGGAGATACCAGTCTACACATTCGTATGTTCTAGGGAGAAAGTTAGAGGAACTGCGGCAAACAAACATGATATTTCTGTTTGTATAGATGACATTGTATGCACTTTCCTAAAGAATAGACTTTGCTTTTCTCCAAAACCATTTTTCCTGTGATATTCTCGATCCATTACATATGAATTCCACCCCACTTTGTCCGGATATGAGTGGATGAAACCAGAAATATCCGGTTGTGTTTTGTCTTACTATATCCCAGATATTGCTACAGCCTCAGTGTCTGTGTTTTCTGGATATTATCGATGGATTTTATTGTTTTGAATGTTTTTATCAGGGAACCTTCAATTTTGTACCGTAGAAATACAATTTGGTTCCACATGGAGACACCAGTAACACATTCCTATGTTCTAGGGAGAAAGCTTGAGGAACTGCAAATCGATATGATATGTCTGTTTGTATAGATGACATTTTATGCACTTGCGATGGAAAAGACTTTTTGCCTTTCTCTAAAACCATTTTTACTCTGATTCTGTTGGTCCATTGCATACGAATTCCAACCCACTTTGTCCGGATATGACTGGATGAAACCAGAAATATCCGGTTGTGTTTTCGCTTACTACAACCCAGATATTGTGAAAGCCTCTGTGTTTATGTTTCCGGATATTATCAACGGAATTTATGTTTTTGCATGTTATTTATCAGGGAACATTTAATTTTGTGCTGGGAAACACTAATTGGTTCCACACGGAGACACCAGCTCTACACATTTGTATTTTCTAGGGAGAAAGCTAGAGGAACTGCGGCAAACAAACATGATATTTCTGTTTGTATAGATGACATTTTATGCACTTTCCTAACAAAAAGACTTTACTTTTCTCCAAAACCATTTTTACTGTGATTTTCTCGGTCCATTGCATACGAATTCCACCTCACTTTGTCCGGATATGACTGGATGAAACCAGAAATATCCGTTTTCTTTTTTTTTGGCTTACTATATCCCAGATATTTCTACAGACTCTGTGTTTGTGTTTTCTGGATATTATCGATGGATTATATTGTTTTGAATGTTTTTATCAGGGAACATTTAATTTTGTGCTGGGAAACACTAATTGTTTGCACATGGAGACACCAGTCTACACATTCGTATTTTCTAGGGAGAAAGCTAGAATAACTGCGGTAAACAAACATGATGTTTCTGTTTGTATAGATGACATTTTATGCACTGGCTTAAGGAAAAGACTTTGTTTTACTCCAAAACCATTTTTACTGCGATTTTCCCGGTTCATTGCATACGAATTCCACCAAACTTAGTCCGGATATGACTGGATGAAACCAGAAATATCCGGTTGTGTTTTGGCTAACTCAATCCCAGATATTGCGCCAGACTCTGTGTTTGTGTTTTCTGGACATTTTCAACGGACTTTATTGTTTTGAATGTTTTTATCAGGGAACATTTAATTTTGTACCTTAGAAACACTAATAGGTTCAACATGGAGACACCAGTTACACATTCGTATGTTCTAGGGAGAAAGTTAGAGGAACTGCGGCAAACAAACATGATATTTCTGTTTGTATACATGACATTTTATGCACTTGCATAACGAAAAAAACTTTGCTTTTCTCCAAAACCATTTTTCCTGTGATTTTCTCGGTCCATTACATATTAATTCCACCCCACTTTGTCCGGATATGAGTGGATGAAACCAGAAATATCCGGTTGTGTTTTGTCTTACTATATCCCAGATATTGCTACAGCCTCAGTGTCTGTGTTTTCTGGATATTATCGATGGCTTTTATTATTTTGAATGTTTTTATCAGGGAACATTTAATTTTGTACCGTAGAAACACTAATTGGTTCCACATGGAGACACCAGTAACACATTCCTATGTTCTAGGGAGAAAGCTTGAGGAACTGCAAATCGATATGATATGTCTGTTTGTATAGATGACATTTTATGCACTTGCGATGGAAAAGACTTTTTGCCTTTCTCTAAAACCATTTTTACTGTGATTTTGTTGGTCCATTGCATACGAATTCCAACCCACTTTGTCGGGATATGACTGGATGAAACCAGAAATATCCGGTTGTGTTTTGGCTAACTCAATCCCAGATATTGTGAAAGCTTCTGTATTTGTGTTCTCTGGATATTATGAACGGATTTTATGGTTTTGCATGGTTTTTATCAGGGAAGATTTAATTTTGTACCTTAGAAACACTAATCGGTTCCACACGGAGACACCAGCTCTACACATTTGTATTTTCTAGGGAGAAAGCTAGAGGAACTGCGGCAAACAAACATGATATTTCTGTTTGTATAGATGACATTTTATGCACTTTCCTAACAAAAAGACTTTACTTTTCTCCAAAACCATTTTTACTGTGATTTTCTTGGTCCATTGCATACGAATTCCACCTCACTTTGTCCGGATATGAGTGGATGAAACCAGAAATATCCGTTTTCTTTCTTTCTTTTTTTTTTGGCTTACTATATCCCAGATATTACTACAGACTCTGTGTTTGTGTTTTCTGGATATTATGAACGGATTATATTGTTTTGAATGTTTTTATCAGGGAACATTTAATTTTGTGCTGGGAAACACTAATTGGTTCCACATGGAGACACCAGTCTACACATTCGTATTTTCTAGGGAGAAAGCTAGAGGAACTGCGGCAAACAAACATGATATTTCTGTTTGCATAGATGACATTTTATGCACTGGCTTAAGGAAAAGATTTTGTTTTACTCCAAAACCATTTTTACTGCGATTTTCCCGGTTCATTGCATACGAATTCCACCAAACTTAGTCCGGATATGACTGGATGAAACCAGAAATATCCGGTTGTGTTTTGGCTAACTCAATCCCAGGTATTGCGACGGAATCTGTGTTTGTGTTTTCTGGACATTATCAATGGACTTTATTGTTTTGAATGTTTTTATCAGGGAACATTTAATTTTGTACCTTAGAAACACTAATAGGTTCAACATGGAGACACCAGTATACACATTCGTATGTTCTAGGGAGAAAGTTAGAGGAACTGCGGCAAACAAACATGATATTTCTGTTTGTATACATGACATTTTATGCACTTGCATAACGAAAAAAACTTTGCTTTTCTCCAAAACCATTTTTACTGTGATTTTCTCATTCCATTGCATACGAATTCCACCAAACTTAGTCCTGATACGACTGGATGAAACCAGAAATATCCGGTTGTGTTTTGGCTTACTACAACCAAGATATTGTGAAAGCCTCTGTGTTTATGTTTTCCGGATATTATCAACGGAATTTATGTTTTTGCATGTTATTTATCAGGGAACATTTAATTTTGTGCTGGGAAACACTAATTGGTTCCACATGGAGACACCAGCTCTACACATTCGTATTTTCTAGGGAGAAAGCTAGAGGAACTGCGGCAAACAAACATCATATTTCTGTTTGTATAGATGACATTTTATGCACTTTCCTAAAGAAAAGACTTTGCTTTTCTCCAAAACCATTTTTCCTGTGATATTCTCCATCCATTACATATGAATTCCACCCCACTTTGTCCGGATATGAGTGGATGAAACCAGAAATATCCGGTTGTGTTTTGTCTTTCTATATCCCAGATATTGCTACAGCCTCAGTGTCTGTCTTTTCTGGATATTATCGATGGATTTTATTGTTTTGAATGTTTTTATTAGGGAACATTTAATTTTGTACCGTAGAAACACTAATTGGTTCCCCATGGAGACACCAGTAACACATTCCTATGTTCTAGGGAGAAAGCTTGAGGAACTGCAAATCGATATGATATGTCTGTTTGTATAGATGACATTTTATGCACTTGCGATGGAAAAGACTTTTTGCCTTTCTCTAAAACCATTTTTACTGTGATTTTGTTGGTCCATTGCGTACGAATTCCAACCCACTTTGTCCGGATATGACTGGATGAAACCAGAAATATCCGGTTGTGTTTTGGCTAACTCAATCCCAGATATTGTGAAAGCTTCTGTATTTGTGTTCTCAGGATATTATGAATGGATTTTATGGTTTTGCATGTTTTTTATCAGGGAACATTTAATTTTGTACCGTAGAAACACTAACTGGTTCCTCACGGAGACACCAGCTCTACACATTTGTATTTTCTAGGGAGAAAGCTAGAGGAACTGCGGTAAACAAACATGATGTTTCTGTTTGTATAGATGACATTTTATGCACTGGCTTAAGGAAAAGACTATGTTTTACTACAAAACAATTTTTACTGCGATTTTCCCGGTTCATTGCATACGAATTCCACCAAACTTAGTCCGGATATGACTGGATGAAACCAGAAATATCCGGTTGTGTTTTGGCTAACTCAATCCCAGATATTGTGAAAGCTTCTGTATTTGTGTTCTCCGGATATTATGAACGGATTTTATGGTTTTGCATGTTTTTTATCAGGGAATATTTAATTTTGTACCGTAGAAACACTAATTGGTTCCACACGGAGACACCAGCTCAACACATTTGTATTTTCTAGGGAGAAAGCTAGAGGAACTGCGGCAAACAAACATGATATTTCTGTTTGTATAGATGACATTTTATGCACTCTCCTAAGAAAAAGACTTTACTTTTCTCCAAAACCATTTTTACTGTGATTTTTTCGGTCCATTGCATACGAATTCCACCTCACTTTGTCCGGATATGACTGGATGAAACCAGAAATATCCGTTTTCTTTTTTTTTGGCTTACTATATCCCAGATATTACTACAGACTCTGTGTTTGTGTTTTCTGGATATTATCGATGGATTATATTGTTTTGAATGTTTTTATCAGGGAACACTTAATTTTGTGCTGGGAAACACTAATTGGTTCCACATGGAGACACCAGTCTACACATTCGTATATTCTAGGGAGAAAGCTAGATTAACTGCGGTAAACAAACATGATGTTTCTGTTTGTATAGATGACATTTTATGCACTGGCTTAAGGAAAAGACTTTGTTTTACTCCAAAACCATTTTTACTGCGATTTTCCCGGTTCATTGCATACGAATTCCACCAAACTTAGTCCGGATATGACTGGATGAAACCAGAAATATCTGGTTGTGTTTTGGCTAAATCAATCCCAGATATTGCGACGGACTCTGTGTTTGTGTTTTCTGGACATTATCAACGGACTTTATTGTTTTGAATGTTTTTATCGGGGAACATTTAATTTTGTACCTTAGAAACACTAATAGGTTCAACATGGAGATACCAGTCTACACATTCGTATGTTCTAGGGAGAAAGTTAGAGGAACTGCGGCAAACAAACATGATATTTCTGTTTGTATACATGACATTTTATGCACTTGCATAACGAAAAAAACTTTGCTTTTGTCCAAAACCATTTTTACTGTGATTTTCTTGGTCGATTGCATACAAATTCCACCTCGCTTTGTCCGGATATGACTGGATGAAACCAGAAATATCCGGTTGTGTTTTGGCTTACTACAACCCAAATATTGTGAAAGCCTCTGTGTTTATGTTTTCCGGATATTATCAACGGAATTTATGTTTTTGCATGTTATTTATCAGGGAACATTTAATTTTGTGCTGGGAAACACTAATTGGTTCCACATGGAGACACCAGCTCTACACATTCGTATTTTCTAGGGAGAAAGCTAGAGGAACTGCGGCAAACAAACATGATATTTCTGTTTGTATAGATGACATTTTATGCACTTTCCTAAAGAAAAGACTTTGCTTTTCTCCAAAACCATTTTTCCTGTGATATTCTCCATCCATTACATATGAATTCCACCCCACTTTGTCCGGATATGAGTGGATGAAACCAGAAATATCCGGTTGTGTTTTGTCTTTCTATATCCCAGATATTGCTACAGCCTCAGTGTCTGTCTTTTCTGGATATTATCGATGGATTTTATTGTTTTGAATGTTTTTATCAGGGAACATTTAATTTTGTACCGTAGAAACACTAATTGGTTCCCCATGGAGACACCAGTAACACATTCCTATGTTCTAGGGAGAAAGCTTGAGGAACTGCAAATCGATATGATATGTCTGTTTGTATAGATGACATTTTATGCACTTGCGATGGAAAAGACTTTTTGCCTTTCTCTAAAACCATTTTTACTGTGATTTTGTTGGTCCATTGCGTACGAATTCCAACCCACTTTGTCCGGATATGACTGGTTGAAACCAGAAATATCCGGTTGTGTTTTGGCTAACTCAATCCCAGATATTGTGAAAGCTTCTGTATTTGTGTTCTCAGGATATTATGAATGGATTTTATGGTTTTGCATGTTTTTTATCAGGGAACATTTAATTTTGTACCGTAGAAACACTAACTGGTTCCTCACGGAGACACCAGCTCTACACATTTGTATTTTCTAGGGAGAAAGCTAGAGGAACTGCGGTAAACAAACATGATGTTTCTGTTTGTATAGATGACATTTTATGCACTCTCCTAAGAAAAAGACTTTACTTTTCTCCAAAACCATTTTTACTGTGATTTTTTCGGTCCATTGCATACGAATTCCACCTCACTTTGTCCGGATATGTCTGGATGAAACCAGAAATATCCGTTTTCTTTTTTTTTTTTTGGCTTACTATATCCCAGATATTACTACAGACTCTGTGTTTGTGTTTTCTGGATATTATCGATGGATTATATTGTTTTTAATGTTTTTATCAGGGAACATTTAATTTTGTGCTGGGAAACACTAATTGGTTCCACATGGAGACACCAGTCTACACATTCGTATTTTCTAGGGAGAAAGCTAGAATAACTGCGGTAAACAAACATGATGTTTCTGTTTGTATAGATGACATTTTATGCACTGGCTTAAGGAAAAGACTTTGTTTTACTCCAAAACCATTTTTACTGCGATTTTCCCGGTTCATTGCATATGAATTCCACCAAACTTAGTCCGGATATGACTGGATGAAACCAGAAATATCCGGTTGTGTTTTGGCTAACTCAATCCCAGATATTGCGACGGACTCTGTGTTTGCGTTTTCTGGACATTATCAACGGACTTTATTGTTTTGAATGTTTTTATCAGGGAACATTTAATTTTGTACCTTAGAAACACTAATAGGTTCAACATGGAGACACCAGTATACACATTCGTATTTTCTAGGGAGAAAGTTAGAGGAACTGCGGCAAACAAACATGATATTTCTGTTTGTATACATGACATTTTATGCACTTGCATAACGAAAAAAACTTTGCTTTTCTCCAAAACCATTTTTACTGTGATTTTCTCGGTCCATTGCATACGAATTCCACCAAACTTAGTCCTGATACGACTGGATGAAACCAGAAATATCCAGTTGTGTTTTGGCTTACTACAACCCAGATATTGTGAAAGCCTCTGTGTTTATGTTTTCCGGATATTATCAACGGAATTTATGTTTTTGCATGTTATTTATCAGGGAACATTTAATTTTGTGCTGGGAAACACTAATTGGTTCCACATGGAGACACCAGCTCTACACATTCGTATTTTCTAGGGAGAAAGCTAGAGGAACTGCGGCAAACAAACATGATATTTCTGTTTGTATAGATGACATTTTATGCACTTTCCTAAAGAAAAGACTTTGCTTTTCTCCAAAACCATTTTTCCTGTGATTTTCTCTGTCCATTACATATGAATTCCACCCCACTTTGTCCGGATATGAGTGGATGAAACCAGAAATATCCGGTTGTGTTTTGTCTTACTATATCCCAGATATTGCTACAGCCTCAGTGTCTGTGTTTTCTGGATATTATCGATGGATTTTATTGTTTTGAATGTTTTTATCAGGGAACATTTAATTTTGTACCGTAGAAACACTAATTGGTTCCACATGGAGACACCAGTAACACATTCCTATGTTCTAGGGAGAAAGCTTGAGGAACTGCAAATCGATATGATATGTCTGTTTGTATAGATGACATTTTATGCACTTGCGATGGAAAAGACTTTTTGCCTTTCTCTAAAACCATTTTTACTGTGATTTTGTTGGTCCATTGCATACGAATTCCAACCCACTTTGTCGGGATATGACTGGATGAAACCAGAAATATCCGGTTGTGTTTTGGCTAACTCAATCCCAGATATTGTGAAAGCTTCTGTATTTGTGTTCTCTGGATATTATGAACGGATTTTATGGTTTTGCATGGTTTTTATCAGGGAACATTTAATTTTGTACCTTAGAAACACTAATCGGTTCCACACGGAGACACCAGCTCTACACATTTGTATTTTCTAGGGAGAAAGCTAGAGGAACTGCGGCAAACAAACATGATATTTCTGTTTGTATAGATGACATTTTATGCACTTTCCTAACAAAAAGACTTTACTTTTCTCCAAAACCATTTTTACTGTGATTTTCTTGGTCCATTGCATACGAATTCCACCTCACTTTGTCCGGATATGAGTGGATGAAACCAGAAATATCCGTTTTCTTTCTTTCTTTTTTTTTTGGCTTACTATATCCCAGATATTACTACAGACTCTGTGTTTGTGTTTTCTGGATATTATGAACGGATTATATTGTTTTGAATGTTTTTATCAGGGAACATTTAATTTTGTGCTGGGAAACACTAATTGGTTCCACATGGAGACACCAGTCTACACATTCGTATTTTCTAGGGAGAAAGCTAGAGGAACTGCGGCAAACAAACATGATATTTCTGTTTGCATAGATGACATTTTATGCACTGGCTTAAGGAAAAGATTTTGTTTTACTCCAAAACCATTTTTACTGCGATTTTCCCGGTTCATTGCATACGAATTCCACCAAACTTAGTCCGGATATGACTGGATGAAACCAGAAATATCCGGTTGTGTTTTGGCTAACTCAATCCCAGGTATTGCGACGGAATCTGTGTTTGTGTTTTCTGGACATTATCAATGGACTTTATTGTTTTGAATGTTTTTATCAGGGAACATTTAATTTTGTACCTTAGAAACACTAATAGGTTCAACATGGAGACACCAGTATACACATTCGTATGTTCTAGGGAGAAAGTTAGAGGAACTGCGGCAAACAAACATGATATTTCTGTTTGTATACATGACATTTTATGCACTTGCATAACGAAAAAAACTTTGCTTTTCTCCAAAACCATTTTTACTGTGATTTTCTCATTCCATTGCATACGAATTCCACCAAACTTAGTCCTGATACGACTGGATGAAACCAGAAATATCCGGTTGTGTTTTGGCTTACTACAACCAAGATATTGTGAAAGCCTCTGTGTTTATGTTTTCCGGATATTATCAACGGAATTTATGTTTTTGCATGTTATTTATCAGGGAACATTTAATTTTGTGCTGGGAAACACTAATTGGTTCCACATGGAGACACCAGCTCTACACATTCGTATTTTCTAGGGAGAAAGCTAGAGGAACTGCGGCAAACAAACATCATATTTCTGTTTGTATAGATGACATTTTATGCACTTTCCTAAAGAAAAGACTTTGCTTTTCTCCAAAACCATTTTTCCTGTGATATTCTCCATCCATTACATATGAATTCCACCCCACTTTGTCCGGATATGAGTGGATGAAACCAGAAATATCCGGTTGTGTTTTGTCTTTCTATATCCCAGATATTGCTACAGCCTCAGTGTCTGTCTTTTCTGGATATTATCGATGGATTTTATTGTTTTGAATGTTTTTATTAGGGAACATTTAATTTTGTACCGTAGAAACACTAATTGGTTCCCCATGGAGACACCAGTAACACATTCCTATGTTCTAGGGAGAAAGCTTGAGGAACTGCAAATCGATATGATATGTCTGTTTGTATAGATGACATTTTATGCACTTGCGATGGAAAAGACTTTTTGCCTTTCTCTAAAACCATTTTTACTGTGATTTTGTTGGTCCATTGCGTACGAATTCCAACCCACTTTGTCCGGATATGACTGGATGAAACCAGAAATATCCGGTTGTGTTTTGGCTAACTCAATCCCAGATATTGTGAAAGCTTCTGTATTTGTGTTCTCAGGATATTATGAATGGATTTTATGGTTTTGCATGTTTTTTATCAGGGAACATTTAATTTTGTACCGTAGAAACACTAACTGGTTCCTCACGGAGACACCAGCTCTACACATTTGTATTTTCTAGGGAGAAAGCTAGAGGAACTGCGGTAAACAAACATGATGTTTCTGTTTGTATAGATGACATTTTATGCACTGGCTTAAGGAAAAGACTATGTTTTACTACAAAACAATTTTTACTGCGATTTTCCCGGTTCATTGCATACGAATTCCACCAAACTTAGTCCGGATATGACTGGATGAAACCAGAAATATCCGGTTGTGTTTTGGCTAACTCAATCCCAGATATTGTGAAAGCTTCTGTATTTGTGTTCTCCGGATATTATGAACGGATTTTATGGTTTTGCATGTTTTTTATCAGGGAATATTTAATTTTGTACCGTAGAAACACTAATTGGTTCCACACGGAGACACCAGCTCAACACATTTGTATTTTCTAGGGAGAAAGCTAGAGGAACTGCGGCAAACAAACATGATATTTCTGTTTGTATAGATGACATTTTATGCACTCTCCTAAGAAAAAGACTTTACTTTTCTCCAAAACCATTTTTACTGTGATTTTTTCGGTCCATTGCATACGAATTCCACCTCACTTTGTCCGGATATGACTGGATGAAACCAGAAATATCCGTTTTCTTTTTTTTTTTTGGCTTACTATATCCCAGATATTACTACAGACTCTGTGTTTGTGTTTTCTGGATATTATCGATGGATTATATTGTTTTTAATGTTTTTATCAGGGAACATTTAATTTTGTGCTGGGAAACACTAATTGGTTCCACATGGAGACACCAGTCTACACATTCGTATTTTCTAGGGAGAAAGCTAGAATAACTGCGGTAAACAAACATGATGTTGCTGTTTGTATAGATGACATTTTATGCACTGGCTTAAGGAAAAGACTTTGTTTTACTCCAAAACCATTTTTACTGCGATTTTCCCGGTTCATTGCATATGAATTCCACCAAACTTAGTCCGGATATGACTGGATGAAACCAGAAATATCCGGTTGTGTTTTGGCTAACTCAATCCCAGATATTGCGACGGACTCTGTGTTTGCGTTTTCTGGACATTATCAACGGACTTTATTGTTTTGAATGTTTTTATCAGGGAACATTTAATTTTGTACCTTAGAAACACTAATAGGTTCAACATGGAGACACCAGTATACACATTCGTATTTTCTAGGGAGAAAGTTAGAGGAACTGCGGCAAACAAACATGATATTTCTGTTTGTATACATGACATTTTATGCACTTGCATAACGAAAAAAACTTTGCTTTTCTCCAAAACCATTTTTACTGTGATTTTCTCGGTCCATTGCATACGAATTCCACCAAACTTAGTCCTGATACGACTGGATGAAACCAGAAATATCCAGTTGTGTTTTGGCTTACTACAACCCAGATATTGTGAAAGCCTCTGTGTTTATGTTTTCCGGATATTATCAACGGAATTTATGTTTTTGCATGTTATTTATCAGGGAACATTTAATTTTGTGCTGGGAAACACTAATTGGTTCCACATGGAGACACCAGCTCTACACATTCGTATTTTCTAGGGAGAAAGCTAGAGGAACTGTGGCAAACAAACATCATATTTCTGTTTGTATAGATGACATTTTATGCACTTTCCTAAAGAAAAGACTTTGCTTTTCTCCAAAACCATTTTTCCTGTGATTTTCTCTGTCCATTACATATGAATTCCACCCCACTTTGTCCGGATATGAGTGGATGAAACCAGAAATATCCGGTTGTGTTTTGTCTTACTATATCCCAGATATTGCTACAGCCTCAGTGTCTGTGTTTTCTGGATATTATCGATGGATTTTATTGTTTTGAATGTTTTTATCAGGGAACATTTAATTTTGTACCGTAGAAACACTAATTGGTTCCCCATGGAGACACCAGTAACACATTCCTATGTTCTAGGGAGAAAGCTTGAGGAACTGCAAATCGATATGATATGTCTGTTTGTATAGATGACATTTTATGCACTTGCGATGGAAAAGACTTTTTGCCTTTCTCTAAAACCATTTTTACTGTGATTTTGTTGGTCCATTGCGTACGAATTCCAACCCACTTTGTCCGGATATGACTGGATGAAACCAGAAATATCCGGTTGTGTTTTGGCTAACTCAATCCCAGATATTGTGAAAGCTTCTGTATTTGTGTTCTCAGGATATTATGAATGGATTTTATGGTTTTGCATGTTTTTTATCAGGGAACATTTAATTTTGTACCGTAGAAACACTAACTGGTTCCTCACGGAGACACCAGCTCTACACATTTGTATTTTCTAGGGAGAAAGCTAGAGGAACTGCGGTAAACAAACATGATGTTTCTGTTTGTATAGATGACATTTTATGCACTGGCTTAAGGAAAAGACTATGTTTTACTACAAAACAATTTTTACTGCGATTTTCCCGGTTCATTGCATACGAATTCCACCAAACTTAGTCCGGATATGACTGGATGAAACCAGAAATATCCGGTTGTGTTTTGGCTAACTCAATCCCAGATATTGTGAAAGCTTCTGTATTTGTGTTCTCCGGATATTATGAACGGATTTTATGGTTTTGCATGTTTTTTATCAGGGAATATTTAATTTTGTACCGTAGAAACACTAATTGGTTCCACACGGAGACACCAGCTCAACACATTTGTATTTTCTAGGGAGAAAGCTAGAGGAACTGCGGCAAACAAACATGATATTTCTGTTTGTATAGATGACATTTTATGCACTCTCCTAAGAAAAAGACTTTACTTTTCTCCAAAACCATTTTTACTGTGATTTTTTCGGTCCATTGCATACGAATTCCACCTCACTTTGTCCGGATATGACTGGATGAAACCAGAAATATCCGTTTTCTTTTTTTTTTTTGGCTTACTATATCCCAGATATTACTACAGACTCTGTGTTTGTGTTTTCTGGATATTATCGATGGATTATATTGTTTTTAATGTTTTTATCAGGGAACATTTAATTTTGTGCTGGGAAACACTAATTGGTTCCACATGGAGACACCAGTCTACACATTCGTATTTTCTAGGGAGAAAGCTAGAATAACTGCGGTAAACAAACATGATGTTTCTGTTTGTATAGATGACATTTTATGCACTGGCTTAAGGAAAAGACTTTGTTTTACTCCAAAACCATTTTTACTGCGATTTTCCCGGTTCATTGCATATGAATTCCACCAAACTTAGTCCGGATATGACTGGATGAAACCAGAAATATCCGGTTGTGTTTTGGCTAACTCAATCCCAGATATTGCGACGGACTCTGCGTTTGCGTTTTCTGGACATTATCAACGGACTTTATTGTTTTGAATGTTTTTATCAGGGAACATTTAATTTTGTACCTTAGAAACACTAATAGGTTCAACATGGAGACACCAGTTACACATTCGTATGTTCTAGGGAGAAAGTTAGAGGAACTGCGGCAAACAAACATGATATTTCTGTTTGTATACATGACATTTTATGCACTTGCATAACGAAAAAAACTTTGCTTTTCTCCAAAACCATTTTTCCTGTGATTTTCTCGGTCCATTACATATTAATTCCACCCCACTTTGTCCGGATATGAGTGGATGAAACCAGAAATATCCGGTTGTGTTTTGTCTTACTATATCCCAGATATTGCTACAGCCTCAGTGTCTGTGTTTTCTGGATATTATCGATGGCTTTTATTATTTTGAATGTTTTTATCAGGGAACATTTAATTTTGTACCGTAGAAACACTAATTGGTTCCACATGGAGACACCAGTAACACATTCCTATGTTCTAGGGAGAAAGCTTGAGGAACTGCAAATCGATATGATATGTCTGTTTGTATAGATGACATTTTATGCACTTGCGATGGAAAAGACTTTTTGCCTTTCTCTAAAACCATTTTTACTGTGATTTTGTTGGTCCATTGCATACGAATTCCAACCCACTTTGTCGGGATATGACTGGATGAAACCAGAAATATCCGGTTGTGTTTTGGCTAACTCAATCCCAGATATTGTGAAAGCTTCTGTATTTGTGTTCTCTGGATATTATGAACGGATTTTATGGTTTTGCATGGTTTTTATCAGGGAACATTTAATTTTGTACCTTAGAAACACTAATCGGTTCCACACGGAGACACCAGCTCTACACATTTGTATTTTCTAGGGAGAAAGCTAGAGGAACTGCGGCAAACAAACATGATATTTCTGTTTGTATAGATGACATTTTATGCACTTTCCTAACAAAAAGACTTTACTTTTCTCCAAAACCATTTTTACTGTGATTTTCTTGGTCCATTGCATACGAATTCCACCTCACTTTGTCCGGATATGAGTGGATGAAACCAGAAATATCCGTTTTCTTTCTTTCTTTTTTTTTTGGCTTACTATATCCCAGATATTACTACAGACTCTGTGTTTGTGTTTTCTGGATATTATGAACGGATTATATTGTTTTGAATGTTTTTATCAGGGAACATTTAATTTTGTGCTGGGAAACACTAATTGGTTCCACATGGAGACACCAGTCTACACATTCGTATTTTCTAGGGAGAAAGCTAGAGGAACTGCGGCAAACAAACATGATATGTCTGTTTGCATAGATGACATTTTATGCACTGGCTTAAGGAAAAGATTTTGTTTTACTCCAAAACCATTTTTACTGCGATTTTCCCGGTTCATTGCATACGAATTCCACCAAACTTAGTCCGGATATGACTGGATGAAACCAGATATCCGGTTGTGTTTTGGCTAACTCAATCCCAGGTATTGCGACGGAATCTGTGTTTGTGTTTTCTGGACATTATCAATGGACTTTATTGTTTTGAATGTTTTTATCAGGGAACATTTAATTTTGTACCTTAGAAACACTAATAGGTTCAACATGGAGACACCAGTATACACATTCGTATGTTCTAGGGAGAAAGTTAGAGGAACTGCGGCAAACAAACATGATATTTCTGTTTGTATACATGACATTTTATGCACTTGCATAACGAAAAAAACTTTGCTTTTCTCCAAAACCATTTTTACTGTGATTTTCTCGGTCCATTGCATACGAATTCCACCAAACTTAGTCCTGATACGACTGGATGAAACCAGAAATATCCGGTTGTGTTTTGGCTTACTACAACCAAGATATTGTGAAAGCCTCTGTGTTTATGTTTTCCGGATATTATCAACGGAATTTATGTTTTTGCATGTTATTTATCAGGGAACATTTAATTTTGTGCTGGGAAACACTAATTGGTTCCACATGGAGACACCAGCTCTACACATTCGTATTTTCTAGGGAGAAAGCTAGAGGAACTGCGGCAAACAAACATCATATTTCTGTTTGTATAGATGACATTTTATGCACTTTCCTAAAGAAAAGACTTTGCTTTTCTCCAAAACCATTTTTCCTGTGATATTCTCCATCCATTACATATGAATTCCACCCCACTTTGTCCGGATATGAGTGGATGAAACCAGAAATATCCGGTTGTGTTTTGTCTTTCTATATCCCAGATATTGCTACAGCCTCAGTGTCTGTCTTTTCTGGATATTATCGATGGATTTTATTGTTTTGAATGTTTTTATCAGGGAACATTTAATTTTGTACCGTAGAAACACTAATTGGTTCCCCATGGAGACACCAGTAACACATTCCTATGTTCTAGGGAGAAAGCTTGAGGAACTGCAAATCGATATGATATGTCTGTTTGTATAGATGACATTTTATGCACTTGCGATGGAAAAGACTTTTTGCCTTTCTCTAAAACCATTTTTACTGTGATTTTGTTGGTCCATTGCGTACGAATTCCAACCCACTTTGTCCGGATATGACTGGATGAAACCAGAAATATCCGGTTGTGTTTTGGCTAACTCAATCCCAGATATTGTGAAAGCTTCTGTATTTGTGTTCTCAGGATATTATGAATGGATTTTATGGTTTTGCATGTTTTTTATCAGGGAACATTTAATTTTGTACCGTAGAAACACTAACTGGTTCCTCACGGAGACACCAGCTCTACACATTTGTATTTTCTAGGGAGAAAGCTAGAGGAACTGCGGTAAACAAACATGATGTTTCTGTTTGTATAGATGACATTTTATGCACTGGCTTAAGGAAAAGACTATGTTTTACTACAAAACAATTTTTACTGCGATTTTCCCGGTTCATTGCATACGAATTCCACCAAACTTAGTCCGGATATGACTGGATGAAACCAGAAATATCCGGTTGTGTTTTGGCTAACTCAATCCCAGATATTGTGAAAGCTTCTGTATTTGTGTTCTCCGGATATTATGAACGGATTTTATGGTTTTGCATGTTTTTTATCAGGGAATATTTAATTTTGTACCGTAGAAACACTAATTGGTTCCACACGGAGACACCAGCTCAACACATTTGTATTTTCTAGGGAGAAAGCTAGAGGAACTGCGGCAAACAAACATGATATTTCTGTTTGTATAGATGACATTTTATGCACTCTCCTAAGAAAAAGACTTTACTTTTCTCCAAAACCATTTTTACTGTGATTTTTTCGGTCCATTGCATACGAATTCCACCTCACTTTGTCCGGATATGACTGGATGAAACCAGAAATATCCGTTTTCTTTTTTTTTTTTTGGCTTACTATATCCCAGATATTACTACAGACTCTGTGTTTGTGTTTTCTGGATATTATCGATGGATTATATTGTTTTTAATGTTTTTATCAGGGAACATTTAATTTTGTGCTGGGAAACACTAATTGGTTCCACATGGAGACACCAGTCTACACATTCGTATTTTCTAGGGAGAAAGCTAGAATAACTGCGGTAAACAAACATGATGTTGCTGTTTGTATAGATGACATTTTATGCACTGGCTTAAGGAAAAGACTTTGTTTTACTCCAAAACCATTTTTACTGCGATTTTCCCGGTTCATTGCATATGAATTCCACCAAACTTAGTCCGGATATGACTGGATGAAACCAGAAATATCCGGTTGTGTTTTGGCTAACTCAATCCCAGATATTGCGACGGACTCTGTGTTTGCGTTTTCTGGACATTATCAACGGACTTTATTGTTTTGAATGTTTTTATCAGGGAACATTTAATTTTGTACCTTAGAAACACTAATAGGTTCAACATGGAGACACCAGTATACACATTCGTATTTTCTAGGGAGAAAGTTAGAGGAACTGCGGCAAACAAACATGATATTTCTGTTTGTATACATGACATTTTATGCACTTGCATAACGAAAAAAACTTTGCTTTTCTCCAAAACCATTTTTACTGTGATTTTCTCGGTCCATTGCATACGAATTCCACCAAACTTAGTCCTGATACGACTGGATGAAACCAGAAATATCCAGTTGTGTTTTGGCTTACTACAACCCAGATATTGTGAAAGCCTCTGTGTTTATGTTTTCCGGATATTATCAACGGAATTTATGTTTTTGCATGTTATTTATCAGGGAACATTTAATTTTGTGCTGGGAAACACTAATTGGTTCCACATGGAGACACCAGCTCTACACATTCGTATTTTCTAGGGAGAAAGCTAGAGGAACTGTGGCAAACAAACATCATATTTCTGTTTGTATAGATGACATTTTATGCACTTTCCTAAAGAAAAGACTTTGCTTTTCTCCAAAACCATTTTTCCTGTGATTTTCTCTGTCCATTACATATGAATTCCACCCCACTTTGTCCGGATATGAGTGGATGAAACCAGAAATATCCGGTTGTGTTTTGTCTTACTATATCCCAGATATTGCTACAGCCTCAGTGTCTGTGTTTTCTGGATATTATCGATGGATTTTATTGTTTTGAATGTTTTTATCAGGGAACATTTAATTTTGTACCGTAGAAACACTAATTGGTTCCCCATGGAGACACCAGTAACACATTCCTATGTTCTAGGGAGAAAGCTTGAGGAACTGCAAATCGATATGATATGTCTGTTTGTATAGATGACATTTTATGCACTTGCGATGGAAAAGACTTTTTGCCTTTCTCTAAAACCATTTTTACTGTGATTTTGTTGGTCCATTGCGTACGAATTCCAACCCACTTTGTCCGGATATGACTGGATGAAACCAGAAATATCCGGTTGTGTTTTGGCTAACTCAATCCCAGATATTGTGAAAGCTTCTGTATTTGTGTTCTCAGGATATTATGAATGGATTTTATGGTTTTGCATGTTTTTTATCAGGGAACATTTAATTTTGTACCGTAGAAACACTAACTGGTTCCTCACGGAGACACCAGCTCTACACATTTGTATTTTCTAGGGAGAAAGCTAGAGGAACTGCGGTAAACAAACATGATGTTTCTGTTTGTATAGATGACATTTTATGCACTGGCTTAAGGAAAAGACTATGTTTTACTACAAAACAATTTTTACTGCGATTTTCCCGGTTCATTGCATACGAATTCCACCAAACTTAGTCCGGATATGACTGGATGAAACCAGAAATATCCGGTTGTGTTTTGGCTAACTCAATCCCAGATATTGTGAAAGCTTCTGTATTTGTGTTCTCCGGATATTATGAACGGATTTTATGGTTTTGCATGTTTTTTATCAGGGAATATTTAATTTTGTACCGTAGAAACACTAATTGGTTCCACACGGAGACACCAGCTCAACACATTTGTATTTTCTAGGGAGAAAGCTAGAGGAACTGCGGCAAACAAACATGATATTTCTGTTTGTATAGATGACATTTTATGCACTCTCCTAAGAAAAAGACTTTACTTTTCTCCAAAACCATTTTTACTGTGATTTTTTCGGTCCATTGCATACGAATTCCACCTCACTTTGTCCGGATATGACTGGATGAAACCAGAAATATCCGTTTTCTTTTTTTTTTTTGGCTTACTATATCCCAGATATTACTACAGACTCTGTGTTTGTGTTTTCTGGATATTATCGATGGATTATATTGTTTTTAATGTTTTTATCAGGGAACATTTAATTTTGTGCTGGGAAACACTAATTGGTTCCACATGGAGACACCAGTCTACACATTCGTATTTTCTAGGGAGAAAGCTAGAATAACTGCGGTAAACAAACATGATGTTTCTGTTTGTATAGATGACATTTTATGCACTGGCTTAAGGAAAAGACTTTGTTTTACTCCAAAACCATTTTTACTGCGATTTTCCCGGTTCATTGCATATGAATTCCACCAAACTTAGTCCGGATATGACTGGATGAAACCAGAAATATCCGGTTGTGTTTTGGCTAACTCAATCCCAGATATTGCGACGGACTCTGCGTTTGCGTTTTCTGGACATTATCAACGGACTTTATTGTTTTGAATGTTTTTATCAGGGAACATTTAATTTTGTACCTTAGAAACACTAATAGGTTCAACATGGAGACACCAGTATACACATTCGTATTTTCTAGGGAGAAAGTTAGAGGAACTGCGGCAAACAAACATGATATTTCTGTTTGTATACATGACATTTTATGCACTTGCATAACGAAAAAAACTTTGCTTTTCTCCAAAACCATTTTTACTGTGATTTTCTCGGTCCATTGCATACGAATTCCACCAAACTTAGTCCTGATACGACTGGATGAAACCAGAAATATCCAGTTGTGTTTTGGCTTACTACAACCCAGATATTGTGAAAGCCTCTGTGTTTATGTTTTCCGGATATTATCAACGGAATTTATGTTTTTGCATGTTATTTATCAGGGAACATTTAATTTTGTGCTGGGAAACACTAATTGGTTCCACATGGAGACACCAGCTCTACACATTCGTATTTTCTAGGGAGAAAGCTAGAGGAACTGCGGCAAACAAACATCATATTTCTGTTTGTATAGATGACATTTTATGCACTTTCCTAAAGAAAAGACTTTGCTTTTCTCCAAAACCATTTTTCCTGTGATTTTCTCTGTCCATTACATATGAATTCCACCCCACTTTGTCCGGATATGAGTGGATGAAACCAGAAATATCCGGTTGTGTTTTGTCTTACTATATCCCAGATATTGCTACAGCCTCAGTGTCTGTGTTTTCTGGATATTATCGATGGATTTTATTGTTTTGAATGTTTTTATCAGGGAACATTTAATTTTGTACCGTAGAAACACTAATTGGTTCCCCATGGAGACACCAGTAACACATTCCTATGTTCTAGGGAGAAAGCTTGAGGAACTGCAAATCGATATGATATGTCTGTTTGTATAGATGACATTTTATGCACTTGCGATGGAAAAGACTTTTTGCCTTTCTCTAAAACCATTTTTACTGTGATTTTGTTGGTCCATTGCGTACGAATTCCAACCCACTTTGTCCGGATATGACTGGATGAAACCAGAAATATCCGGTTGTGTTTTGGCTAACTCAATCCCAGATATTGTGAAAGCTTCTGTATTTGTGTTCTCAGGATATTATGAATGGATTTTATGGTTTTGCATGTTTTTTATCAGGGAACATTTAATTTTGTACCGTAGAAACACTAACTGGTTCCACACGGAGACACCAGCTCTACACATTTGTATTTTCTAGGGAGAAAGCTAGAGGAACTGCGGTAAACAAACATGATGTTTCTGTTTGTATAGATGACATTTTATGCACTGGCTTAAGGAAAAGACTATGTTTTACTACAAAACAATTTTTACTGCGATTTTCCCGGTTCATTGCATACGAATTCCACCAAACTTAGTCCGGATATGACTGGATGAAACCAGAAATATCCGGTTGTGTTTTGGCTAACTCAATCCCAGATATTGTGAAAGCTTCTGTATTTGTGTTCTCTGGATATTATGAACGGATTTTATGGTTTTGCATGTTTTTTATCAGGGAATATTTAATTTTGTACTGTAGAAACACTAATTGGTTCCACACGGAGACACCAGCTCTACACATTTGTATTTTCTAGGGAGAAAGCTAGAGGAACTGCGGCAAACAAACATGATATTTCTGTTTGTATAGATGACATTTTATGCACTCTCCTAAGAAAAAGACTTTACTTTTCTCCAAAACCATTTTTACTGTGATTTTTTCGGTCCATTGCATACGAATTCCACCTCACTTTGTCCGGATATGACTGGATGAAACCAGAAATATCCGTTTTCTTTTTTTTTTGGCTTACTATATCCCAGATATTACTACAGACTCTGTGTTTGTGTTTTCTGGATATTATCGATGGATTATATTGTTTTGAATGTTTTTATCAGGGAACATTTAATTTTGTGCTGGGAAACACTAATTGGTTCCACATGGAGACACCAGTCTACACATTCGTATTTTCTAGGGAGAAAGCTAGAATAACTCCTGTAAACAAACATGATGTTTCTGTTTGTATAGATGACATTTTATGCACTGGCTTAAGGAAAAGACTTTGTTTTACTCCAAAACCATTTTTACTGCGATTTTCCCGGTTCATTGCATATGAATTCCACCAAACGTAGTCCGGATATGACTGGATGAAACCAGAAATATCTGGTTGTGTTTTGGCTAACTCAATCCCAGATATTGCGACGGACTCTGTGTTTGCGTTTTCTGGACATTATCAACGGACTTTATTGTTTTGAATGTTTTTATCAGGGTACATTTAATTTTGTACCTTAGAAACACTAATTGGTTCAACATGGAGACACCAGTATACACATTCGTATGTTCTAGGGAGAAAGTTAGAGGAACTGCGGCAAACAAACATGATATTTCTGTTTGTATACATGACATTTTATGCACTTGCATAACGAAAAAAACTTTGCTTTTCTCCAAAACCATTTTTACTGTGATTTTCTCGGTCCATTGCATACGAATTCCACCAAACTTAGTCCTGATACGACTGGATGAAACCAGAAATATCCGGTTGTGTTTTGGCTTACTACAACCCAGATATTGTGAAAGCCTCTGTGTTTATGTTTTCCGGATATTATCAACGGAATTTATGTTTTTGCATGTTATTTATCAGGGAACATTTAATTTTGTGCTGGGAAACACTAATTGGTTCCACATGGAGACACCAGCTCTACACATTCGTATTTTCTAGGGAGAAACCTAGAGGAACTGCGGCAAACAAACATCATATTTCTGTTTGTATAGATGACATTTTATGCACTTTCCTAAAGAAAAGACTTTGCTTTTCTCCAAAACCATTTTTCCTGTGATATTCTCGATCCATTACATATGAATTCCACCCCACTTTGTCCGGATATGAGTGGATGAAACCAGAAATATCCGGTTGTGTTTTGTCTTACTATATCCCAGATATTGCTACAGCCTCAGTGTCTGTGTTTTCTGGATATTATCGATGGATTTTATTGTTTTGAATGTTTTTATCAGGGAACATTTAATTTTGTACCGTAGAAACACTAATTGGTTCCCCATGGAGACACCAGTAACACATTCCTATGTTCTAGGGAGAAAGCTTGAGGAACTGCAAATCGATATGATATGTCTGTTTGTATAGATGACATTTTATGCACTTGCGATGGAAAAGACTTTTTGCCTTTCTCTAAAACCATTTTTACTGTGATTTTGTTGGTCCATTGCGTACGAATTCCAACCCACTTTGTCCGGATATGACTGGATGAAACCAGAAATATCCGGTTGTGTTTTGGCTAACTCAATCCCAGATATTGTGAAAGCTTCTGTATTTGTGTTCTCTGGATATTATGAACGGATTTATGGTTTTGCATGTTTTTTATCAGGGAACATTTAATTTTGTACCGTAGAAACACTAATTGGTTCCACACGGAGACACCAGCTCTACACATTTGTATTTTCTAGGGAGAAAGCTAGAGGAACTGCGGCAAACAAACATGATATTTCTGTTTGTATAGATGACATTTTATACACTCTCCTAAGAAAAAGACTTTGTTTTACTCCAAAACCATTTTTACTGCGATTTTCTCGGTCCATTGCATACGAATTCCACCAAACTTAGTCCGGATATGACTGGATGAAACCAGAAATATCCGGTTGTGTTTTGGCTAACTCAATCCCAGATATTGCGACGGAATCTGTGTTTGTGTTTTCTGGACATTATCAATGGACTTTATTGTTTTGAATGTTTTTATCAGGGAACATTTAATTTTGTACCTTAGAAACACTAATAGGTTCCACATGGAGACACCAGTATACACATTCGTATGTACTAGGGAGAAAGTTAGAGGAACTGTGGCAAACAAACATGATATTTCTGTTTGTATACATGACATTTTATGCACTTGCGTAACGAAAAAAACTTTGCTTTTCTCCAAAACCATTTTTACTGTGATTTTCTCGGTCCATTGCATACGAATTCCACCTCGCTTTGTCCGGATATGACTGGATGAAACCAGAAATATCCGGTTGTGTTCTGGCTTACTACAACCCAGATATTGTGAAAGCCTCTGTGTTTATGTTTTCCGGATGTTATCAACGAAATTTATGTTGTTGCATGTTATTTATCAGGGAACATTTAATTTTGTGCTGGGAAACACTAATTGGTTCCACATGGAGACACCAGCTCTACACATTCGTATTTTCTAGGGAGAAAGCTAGAGGAACTGCGGCAAACAAACATGATATTTCTGTTTGTATAGATGACATTTTATGCACTTTCCTAAAGAAAAGACTTTGCTTTTCTCCAAAACCATTTTTCCTGTGATTTTCTCGGTACATTACATATGAATTCCACCCCACTTTGTCCGGATATGAGTGGATGAAACCAGAAATATCCGGTTGTGTTTTGTCTTACTATATCCCAGATATTGCTACAGCCTCAGTGTCTGTGTTTTCTGGATATTATCGATGGCTTTTATTGTTTTGAATGTTTTTATCAGGGAACATTTAATTTTGTACCGTAGAAACACTAATTGGTTCCCCATGGAGACACCAGTAACACATTCCTATGTTCTAGGGAGAAAGCTTGAGGAACTGCAAATCGATATGATATGTCTGTTTGTATAGATGACATTTTATGCACTTGCGATGGAAAAGACTTTTTGCCTTTCTCTAAAACCATTTTTACTGTGATTTTGTTGGTCCATTGCATACGAATTCCAACCCACTTTGTCGGGATATGACTGGATGAAACCAGAAATATCCGGTTGTGTTTTGGCTAACTCAATCCCAGATATTGTGAAAGCTTCTGTATTTGTGTTCTCTGGATATTATGAACGGATTTTATGGTTTTGCATGGTTTTTATCAGGGAACATTTAATTTTGTACCTTAGAAACACTAATCGGTTCCACACGGAGACACCAGCTCTACACATTTGTATTTTCTAGGGAGAAAGCTAGAGGAACTGCGGCAAACAAACATGATATTTCTGTTTGTATAGATGACATTTTATGCACTTTCCTAACAAAAAGACTTTACTTTTCTCCAAAACCATTTTTACTGTGATTTTCTTGGTCCATTGCATACGAATTCCACCTCACTTTGTCCGGATATGAGTGGATGAAACCAGAAATATCCGTTTTCTTTCTTTCTTTTCTTTTTGGCTTACTATATACCAGATATTACTACAGACTCTGTGTTTGTGTTTTCTGGATATTATGAACGGATTATATTGTTTTGAATGTTTTTATCAGGGAACATTTAATTTTGTGCTGGGAAACACTAATTGGTTCCACATGGAGACACCAGTCTACACATTCGTATTTTCTAGGGAGAAAGCTAGAGGAACTGCGGCAAACAAACATGATATTTCTGTTTGCATAGATGACATTTTATGCACTGGCTTAAGGAAAAGACTTTGTTTTACTCGAAAACCATTTTTACTGCGATTTTCCCGGTTCATTGCATACGAATTCCACCAAACTTAGTCCGGATATGACTGGATGAAACCAGAAATATCCGGTTGTGTTTTGGCTAACTCAATCCCAGGTATTGCGACGGAATCTGTGTTTGTGTTTTCTGGACATTATCAATGGACTGTATTGTTTTGAATGTTTTTATCAGGGAACATTTAATTTTGTACCTTAGAAACACTAATAGGTTCAACATGGAGACACCAGTATACACATTCGTATGTACTAGGGAGAAAGTTAGAGGAACTGCGGCAAACAAACATGATATTTCTGTTTGTATACATGACATTTTATGCACTTGCATAACGAAAAAAACTTTGCTTTTCTCCAAAACCATTTTTACTGCGATTTTCCCGGTCCATTGCATACGAATTCCACCTCGCTTTGTCCGGATATGACTGGATGAAACCAGAAATACCCGGTTGTGTTCTGGCTTACTACAACCCAGATATTGTGAAAGCCTCTGTGTTTATGTTTTCCGGATATTATCAACGGAATTTATGTTTTTGCATGTTATTTATCAGGGAACATTTAATTTTGTGCTGGGAAACACTAATTGGTTCCACATGGAGACACCAGCTCTACACATTCGTATTTTCTAGGGAGAAAGCTAGAGGAACTGCGGCAAACAAACATGATATTTCTGTTTGTATAGATGACATTTTATGCACTTTCCTAAAGAAAAGACTTTGCTTTTCTCCAAAACCATTTTTTCTGTGATATTCTCGGTCCATTACATATGAATTCCACCCCACTTTGTCCGGATATGAGTGGATGAAACCAGAAATATCCGGTTGTGTTTTGTCTTACTATATCCCAGATATTGCTACAGCCTCAGTGTCTGTGTTTTCTGGATATTATCGATGGATTTTATTGTTTTGAATGTTTTTATAAGGGAACATTTAATTTTGTACCGTAGAAACACTAATTGGTTCCACATGGAGACACCAGTAACACATTCCTATGTTCTAGGGAGAAAGCTTGAGGAACTGCAAATCGATATGATATGTCTGTTTGTATAGATGACATTTTATGCACTTGCGATGGAAAAGACTTTTTGCCTTTCTCTAAAACCATTTTTACTGTGATTTTGTTGGTCCATTGCATACGAATTCCAACCCACTTTGTCCGGATATGACTGGATGAAACCAGAAATATCCGGTTGTGTTTTGGCTAACTCAATCCCAGATATTGTGAAAGCTTCTGTATTTGTGTTCTCCGGATATTATGAACGGATTTTATGGTTTTGCATGTTTTTTATCAGGGAACATTTAATTTTGTACCTTAGAAACACTAATCGGTTCCACACGGAGACACCAGCTCTACACATTTGTATTTTCTAGGGAGAAAGCTAGAGGAACTGCGGCAAACAAACATGATATTTCTGTTTGTATAGATGACATTTTATGCACTTTCCTAACAAAAAGACTTTACTTTTCTCCAAAACCATTTTTACTGTGATTTTCTTGGTCCAATGCATACGAATTCCACCTCACTTTGTCCGGATATGAGTGGATGAAACCAGAAATATCCGTTTTCTTTTTTTTTTTTTTTTGGCTTACTATATCCCAGATATTACTAAAGACTCTGTGTTTGTGTTTTCTGGATATTATCGATGGATTATATTGTTTTGAATGTTTTTATCAGGGAACATTTAATTTTGTGCTGGGAAACACTAATTGGTTCCACATGGAGACACCAGTCTACACATTCGTATTTTCTAGGGAGAAAGCTAGAATAACTCCTGTAAACAAACATGATATTTCTGTTTGTATAGATGACATTTTATGCACTGGCTTAAGGAAAAGACTTTGTTTTACTCCAAAACCATTTTTCCTGTGATTTTCTCGGTCCATTACATATGAATTCCACCCCACTTTGTCCGGATATGAGTGGATGAAACCAGAAATATCCGGTTGTGTTTTGTCTTACTATATCCCAGATATTGCTACAGCCTCAGTGTCTGTGTTTTCTGGATATTATCGATGGCTTTTATTGTTTTGAATGTTTTTATTAGGGAACATTTAATTTTGTACCGTAGAAACACTAATTGGTTCCACATGGAGACACCAGTAACACATTCCTATGTTCTAGGGAGAAAGCTTGAGGAACTGCAAATCGATATGATAAGTCTGTTTGTATAGATGACATTTTATGCACTTGCGATGGAAAAGACTTTTTGCCTTACTGTAAAACCATTTTTACTGCGATTTTGTTGGTCCATTGCATACGAATTCCAACCCACTTTGTCCGGATATGACTGGATGAAACCAGAAATATCCGGTTGTGTTTTGGCTAACTCAATCCCAGATATTGTGAAAGCTTCTGTATTTGTGTTCTCCGGATATTATGAACGGATTTTATGGTTTTGCATGTTTTTTATAAGGGAACATTTAATTTTGTACCTTAGAAACACTAATCGGTTCCACACGGAGACACCAGCTCTACACATTTGTATTTTCTAGGGAGAAAGCTAGAGGAACTGCGACAAACAAACATGATATTTCTGTTTGTATAGATGACATTTTATGCACTTTCCTAACAAAAAGACTTTACTTTTCTCCAAAACCATTTTTACTGTGATTTTCTTGGTCCATTACATACGAATTCCACCTCACTTTGTCCGGATATGAGTGGATGAAACCAGAAATATCCGTTTTCTTTTTTTTTTTTTTTTGGCTTACTATATCCCAGATATTACTACAGACTCTGTGTTTGTGTTTTCTGGATATTATCGATGGATTATATTGTTTTGAATGTTTTTATCAGGGAACATTTAATTTTGTGCTGGGAAACACTAATTGGTTCCACATGGAGACACCAGCTCTACACAATCGTATTTTCTAGGGAGAAAGCTAGAGGAACTGCGGCAAACAAACATGATATTTCTGTTTGTATAGATGACATTTTATGCACTGGCTTAAGGAAAAGACTTTGTTTTACTCCAAAACCATTTTTACTGCGATTTTCCCGGTTCATTGCATACGAATTCCACCAAACTTAGTCCGGATATGACTGGATGAAACCAGAAATATCCGGTTGTGTTTTGGCTAACTCAATCCCAGATATTGCGACGGACTCTGTGTTTGTGTTTTCTGGACATTATCAACGGACTTTATTGTTTTGAATGTTTTTATCAGGGAACATTTAATTTTGTACCTTAGAAACACTAATAGGTTCAACATGGAGACACCAGTCTACACATTCGTATGTTCTAGGGAGAAAGTTAGAGGAACTGCGGCAAACAAACATGATATTTCTGTTTGTATACATGACATTTTATGCACTTGCATAACGAAAAAAACTTTGCTTTTCTCCAAAACAATTTTTACTGTGATTTTCTCGGTCCATTGCATACGAATTCCACCTCGCTTTGTCCGGATATGACTGGATGAAACCAGGAATATCCGGTTGTGTTTTGGCTTACTACAACCCAGATATTGTGAAAGCCTCTGTGTTTACGTTTTCCGGATATTATCAACGGAATTTATGTTTTTGCATGTTATTTATCAGGGAACATTTAATTTTGTGCTGGGAAACACTAATTGGTTCCACATGGAGACACCAGCTCTACACAATCGTATTTTCTAGGGAGAAAGCTAGAGGAACTGCGGCAAACAAACATGATATTTCTGTTTGTATAGATGACATTTTATGCACTTTCCTAAAGAAAAGACTTTGTTTTTCTCCAAAACCATTTTTCCTGTGATTTTCTTGGTCCATTACATATGAATTCCACCCCACTTTGTCCGGATATGAGTGGATTAAACCAGAAATATCCGGTTGTGTTTTGTCTTACTATATCCCAGATATTGCTACAGCCTCAGTGTCTGTGTTTTCTGGATATTATCGATGGATTTTATTGTTTTGAATGTTTTTATCAGGGAACATTTAATTTTGTACCGTAGAAACACTAATTGGTTCCACATGGAGACACCAGTAACACATTCCTATGTTCTAGGGAGAAAGCTTGAGGAACTGCAAATCGATATGTTATGTCTGTTTGTATAGATGACATTTTATGCACTTGCGATGGAAAAGACTTTTTGCCTTTCTCTAAAACCATTTTTACTGTGATTTTGTTGGTCCATTGCATATGAATTCCAACCCACTTTGTCCGGGTATGACTGGATGAAACCAGAAATATCCGGTTGTGTTTTGGCTAACTCAATCCCAGATATTGTGAAAGCTTCTGTATTTGTGTTCTCCGGATATTATGAACGGATTTTATGGTTTTGCATGTTTTTTATCAGGGAACATTTAATTTTGTACCTTAGAAACACTAATCGGTTCCACACGGAGACACCAGCTCTACACATTTGTATTTTCTAGGGAGAAAGCTAGAGGAACTGCGGCAAACAAACATGATATTTCTGTTTGTATAGATGACATTTTATGCACTTTCCCAAGAAAAAGACTTTACTTTTCTCCAAAACCATTTTTACTGTGATTTTCTCGGTCCATTGCATACGAATTCCACCTCACTTTGTCCGGATATGACTGGATGAAACCAGAAATATCCGTTTTCTTTTTTTTTTTTTTTTTGGCTTACTATATCCCAGATATTACTACAGACTCTGTGTTTGTGTTTTCTGGATATTATCGATGGATTATATTGTTTTGAATGTTTTTATCAGGGAACATTTAATTTTGTGCTGGGAAACACTAATTGGTTCCACATGGAGACACCAGTCTACACATTCGTATTTTCTAGGTAGAAAGCTAGAATAACTGCGGTAAACAAACATGATGTTTCTGTTTGTGTAGATGACATTTTATGCACTGGCTTAAGGAAAAGACTTTGTTTTACTCCAAAACCATTTTTACTGCGATTTTCCCGGTTCATTGCATACGAATTCCACCAACCTTAGTCCGGATATGACTGGATGAAACCAGAAATATCCGGTTGTGTTTTGGCTAACTCAATCCCAGATATTGCGACGGACTCTGTGTTTGTGTTTTCTGGACATTATCAACGGACTTTATTGTTTTGAATGTTTTTATCAGGGAACATTTAATTTTGTACCTTAGAAACACTAATAGGTTCAACATGGAGACACCAGTATACACATTCGTATGTTCTAGGGAGAAAGTTAGAGGAACTGCGGCAAACAAACATGATATTTCTGTTTGTATACATGACATTTTATGCACTTGCATAACGAAAAAAACTTTGCTTTTCTCCAAAACCATTTTTACTGTGATTTTCTCGGTCCATTGCATACGAATTCCACCTCGCTTTGTCCGGATATGACTGGATGAAACCAGGAATATCCGGTTGTGTTTTGGCTTACTACAACCCAGATATTGTGAAAGCCTCTGTGTTTACGTTTTCCGGATATTATCAACGGAATTTATGTTTTTGCATGTTATTTATCAGGGAACATTTAATTTTGTGCTGGGAAACACTAATTGGTTCCACATGGAGACACCAGCTCTACACAATCGTATTTTCTAGGGAGAAAGCTAGAGGAACTGCGGCAAACAAACATGATATTTTGTAAGACCCCCGACAGGTGTCTCACACTTTTACCGACCCCAGAAACACGAATTCCAGACCAATCGCTGCAAGTGCATGAGGAAGTTTATTACATCTGCACAAATGGGCCAACTCTTAAGCACAACAGCACCCTCTAGTGCAGTGCGAGAAGAGAGGCGCCGATCATCAACCGCACAGCGTATTTAAGATTTGAAACCACAACATTAGCATATCTCCACATCACTGCCAAGAATCACAAGATAAACCACAGCATGACGAATACATCACAAGGTAGTGGGTTTTTCCAGGGTGAGGGGACAAAAAACCTTGAGCAAGCATAAACACGGGGTCATCACGACCAAAAGCTCAACACAGCTCCTAAAAGAATTATCACATGCTCCATTATCTCATAAAAGCATTAGCACAATCATCACATGTTACAAGGTCAGCTAAAGTCTAGTTATCTTAAACAAAATGCAATTTGCAAGCCAAAGCATTTTGTACAAAAGCAGAACAATATGCAGTTAGCTCATAAGCAACTCCAATTTAACCCTATCCTGCCTCAATTTCACATTTTCTGTTTGTATAGATGACATTTTATGCACTTTCCTAAAGAAAAGACTTTGCTTTTCTCCAAAACCATTTTTCCTGTGATTTTCTCGGTCCATTACATATGAATTCCACGCCACTTTGTCCGGATATGAGTGGATGAAACCAGAAATATCCGGTTGTGTTTTGTCTTACTATATCCCAGATATTGCTACAGCCTCAGTGTCTGTGTTTTCTGGATATTATCGATGGATTTTATTGTTTTGAATGTTTTTATCAGGGAACATTTAATTTTGTACCGTAGAAACACTAATTGGTTCCACATGGAGACACCAGTAACACATTCCTATGTTCTAGGGAGAAAGCTTGAGGAACTGCAAATCGATATGATATGTCTGTTTGTATAGATGACATTTTATGCACTTGCGATGGAAAAGACTTTTTGCCTTTCTCTAAAACCATTTTTACTGTGATTTTGTTGGTCCATTGCATACGAATTCCAACCCACTTTGTCCGGATATGACTGGATGAAACCAGAAATATCCGGTTGTGTTTTGGCTCACGCAATCCCAGATATTGTGAAAGCTTCTGTATTTGTGTTCTCCGGATATTATGAACGGATTTTATGGTTTTGCATGTTTTTTATCAGGGAACATTTAATTTTGTACCGTAGAAACACTAATTGGTTCCACACGGAGACACCAGCTCTACACATTCGTATTTTCTAGGGAGAAAGCTAGAGGAACTGCGGCAAACAAACATGATATTTCTGTTTGTATAGATGACATTTTATGCACTTTCCTAAGAAAAAGACTTTACTTTTCTCCAAAACCATTTTTACTGTGATTTTCTCGGTCCATTGCATCCGAATTCCACCTCGCTTTGTCCGGATATGACTGGATGAAACCAGAAATATCCGGTTGTGTTTTGGCTTTCTACAACCCAGATATTGTGAAAGCCTCTGTGTTTATGTTTTCCGGATATTATCAACGGAATTTATGTTTTTGCATGTTATTTATCAGGGAACATTTAATTTTGTGCTGGGAAACACTAATTGGTTCCACATGGAGACACCAGCTCTACACATTCGTATTTTCTAGGGAGAAAGCTAGAGGAACTGCGGCAAACAAACATGATATTTCTGTTTGTATAGATGACATTTTATGCACTTTCCTAACAAAAAGACTTTGCTTTTCTCCAAAACCATTTTTACTGTGATTTTCTCGGTCCATTACATATGAATTCCACCCCACTTTGTCCGGATATGAGTGGATGAAACCAGAAATATCCGTTTTCTTTTTTTTTTTTTATCTTACTATATCCCAGATATTACTACAGACTCTGTGTTTGTGTTTTCTGGATATTATCGATTGATTTTATTGTTTTGAATGTTTTTATCAGGGAACATTTAATTTTGTTCTGGGAAACACTAATTGGTTCCACATGGAGACACCAGTCTACACATTCGTATTTTCTAGGGAGAAAGCTAGAATAACTACGGTAAACACACATGATGTTTCTGTTTGTATAGATGACATTTTATGCACTGGCTTAAGGAAAAGACTTTGTTTTACTCCAAAACCATTTTTACTGCGATTTTCCCGGTTCATTGCATACGAATTCCACCAAACTTAGTCCGGATATGACTGGATGAAACCAGAAATATCCGGTTGTGTTTTGGCTAACTCAATCCCAGATATTGCGACGGACTCTGTGTTTGTGTTTTCTGGACATTATCAACGGACTTTATTGTTTTGAATGTTTTTATCAGGGAACATTTAATTTTGTACCTTAGAAACACTAATAGGTTCAACATGGAGACACCAGTATACACATTCGTATGTTCTAGGGAGAAAGTTAGAGGAACTGCGGCAAACAAACATGATATTTCTGTTTGTATACATGACATTTTATGCACTTGCATAACGAAAAAAACTTTGCTTTTCTCCAAAACCATTTTTACTGTGATTTTCTCGGACCATTGCATACGAATTCCACCTCGCTTTGTCCGGATATGACTGGATGAAACCAGAAATATCCGGTTGTGTTTTGGCTTACTACAACCCAGATATTGTGAAAGCCTCTGTGTTTATGTTTTCCGGATATTATCAACGGAATTTATGTTGTTGCATGTTATTTATCAGGGAACATTTAATTTTGTGCTGGGAAACACTAATTGGTTCCACATGGAGACACCAGCTCTACAAATTCGTATTTTCTAGGGAGAAAGCTAGAGGAACTGTGGCAAACAAACATGATATTTCTGTTTGTATAGATGACATTTTATGCACTTTCCTAAAGAAAAGACTTTGCTTTTCTCCAAAACCATTTTTCCTGTGATATTCTCGGTCCATTACATATGAATTCCACCCCACTTTGTCCGGATATGAGTGGATGAAACCAGAAATATCCGGTTGTGTTTTGTCTTACTATATCCCAGATATTGCTACAGCCTCAGTGTCTGTGTTTTCTGGATATTATCGATGGATTTTATTGTTTTGAATGTTTTTATCAGGGAACATTTAATTTTGTACCGTAGAAACACTAATTGGTTCCCCATGGAGACACCAGTAACACATTCCTATGTTCTAGGGAGAAAGCTTGAGGAACTGCAAATCGATATGATATGTATGTTTGTATAGATGACACTTTATGCACTTGCGATGGAAAAGACTTTTTGCCTTTCTCTAAAACCATTTTTACTGTGATTTTGTTGGTCCATTGCATACGAATTCCAACCCACTTTGTCCGGATATGACTGGATGAAACCAGAAATATCCGGTTGTGTTTTGGCTAACTCAATCCCAGATATTGTGAAAGCTTCTGTATTTGTGTTCTCCGGATATTATGAACGGATTTTATGGTTTTGCATGTTTTTTGTCAGGGAACATTTAATTTTGTACCGTAGAAACACTAATTGGTTCCACACGGAGACACCAGCTCTACACATTTGTATTTTCTAGGGAGAAAGCTAGAGGAACTGTGGCAAACAAACATGATATTTCTGTTTGTATACATGACATTTTATGCACTTTCCTAAGAAAAAGACTTTACTTTTCTCCAAAACCATTTTTAATGTGATTTTCTCGGTCCATTGCATACGAATTCCACCTCACTTTGTCCGGATATGACTGGATGAAACCAGAAATATCCGTTTTCTTTTTTTTTTTGGCTTACTATATCCCCGATATTACTACAGACTCTGTGTTTGTGTTTTCTGGATATTATCGATGGATTATATTGTTTTGAATGTTTTTATCAGGGAACATTTAATTTTGTGCTGGGAAACACTAATTGGTTCCACATGGAGACACCAGTCTACACATTCGTATTTTCTAGGGAGAAAGCTAGAATAACTGCGGTAAACAAACATGATGTTTCTGTTTGTATAGATGGCATTTTATGCACTGGCTTAAGGAAAAGACATTGTTTTACTCCAAAACCATTTTTACTGCGATTTTCCCGGTTCATTGCATACGAATTCCACCAAACTTAGTCCGGATATGACTGGATGAAACCAAAAATATCCGGTTGTGTTTTGGCTAACTCAATCCCAGATATTGCGACGGACTCTGTGTTTGTGTTTTCTGGACATTATCAACGGATTTTATGGTATTGCATGTTTTTTATCAGGGAACATTTAATTTTGTACCTTAGAAACACTAATAGGTTCAACATGGAGACACCAGTATACACATTCGTAAGTTCTAGGGAGACAGTTCAGGAACTGCGGCAAACAAACATGATATTTCTGTTTGTATACATGACATTTTATGCACTTGCATAACGAAAAAAACTTTGCTTTTCTCCAAAACAATTTTTACTGTGATTTTCTTGGTCCATTGCATACGAATTCCACCTCGCTTTGTCCGGATATGACTGGATGAAACCAGAAATATCCGGTTGTGTTTTGGCTTACTATAACCCAGATATTGTGAAAGCCTCTGTGTTTATGTTTTCCGGATATTATCAACGGAATTTATGTTTTTGCATGTTATTTATCAGGGAACATTTAATTTTGTACCGTAGAAACACTAATTGGTTCCACACGGAGACACCAGCTCTACACATTTGTATTTTCTAGGGAGAAAGCTGGAGGAACTGCGGCAAACAAACATGATATTTCTTTTTGTATAGATGACATTTTATGCACTTTCCTAAAGAAAAGACTTTGCTTTTCTCCAAAACCATTTTTACTGTGATTTTCTCGGTCCATTACATATGAATTCCACCCCACTTTGTCCGGATATGAGTGGATGAAACCAGAAATATCCGGTTGTGTTTTGTCTTACTATATCCCAGATATTGCTACAGCCTCAGTGTCTGTGTTTTCTGGATATTATCGATGGATTTTATTGTTTTGAATGTTTTTATCAGGGAACATTTAATTTTGTACCGTAGAAACACTAATTGGTTCCACATGGAGACACCAGTAACACATTCCTATGTTCTAGGGAGAAAGCTTGAGGAACTGCAAATCGATATGATATGTCTGTTTGTATAGATGACATTTTATGCACTTGCGATGGAAAAGACTTTTTGCCTTTCTCTAAAACCATTTTTACTGTGATTTTGTTGGTCCATTGCATACGAATTCCAACCCACTTTGTCCGGATATGACTGGATGAAACCAGAAATATCCGGTTGTGTTTTGGCTAACTCAATCCCAGATATTGTGAAAGCTTCTGTATTTGTGTTCTCCGGATATTATGAACGGATTTTATGGTTTTGCATGTTTTTTATCAGGGAACATTTAATTTTGTACCGTAGAAACACTAATTGGTTCCACAAGGAGACACCAGCTCTACACATTTGTATTTTCTAGGGAGAAAGCTAGAGGAACTGCGGCAAACAAACATGATATTTCTGTTTGTATACATGACATTTTATGCACTTGCATAACGAAAAAAACTTTCCTTTTCTCCAAAACCATTTTTACTGTGATTTTCTCGGTCCATTGCATACGAATTCCACCTCACTTTGTCCGGATATGACTGGATGAAACCAGAAATATCCGTTTTTTTTTTTTTTTTGGCTTACTATATCCCAGATATTACTACAGACTCTGTGTTTGTGTTTTCTGGATATTATCGATTGATTTTATTGTTTTGAATGTTTTTATCAGGGAACATTTAATTTTGTTCTGGGAAACACTAATTGGTTCCACATGGAGACACCAGTCTACACATTCGTATTTTCTAGGGAGAAAGCTAGAATAACTACGGTAAACACACATGATGTTTCTGTTTGTATAGATGACATTTTATGCACTGGCTTAAGGAAAAGACTTTGTTTTACTCCAAAACCATTTTTACTGCGATTTTCCCGGTTCATTGCATACGAATTCCACCAACCTTAGTCCGGATATGACTGGATGAAACCAGAAATATCCGGTTGTGTTTTGGCTAACTCAATCCCAGATATTGCGACGGACTCTGTGTTTGTGTTTTCTGGACATTATCAACGGACTTTATTGTTTTGAATGTTTTTATCAGGGAACATTTAATTTTGTACCTTAGAAACACTAATAGGTTCAACATGGAGACACCAGTATACACATTCGTATGTTCTAGGGAGAAAGTTAGAGGAACTGCGGCAAACAAACATGATATTTCTGTTTGTATACATGACATTTTATGCACTTGCATAACGAAAAAAACTTTGCTTTTCTCCAAAACCATTTTTACTGTGATTTTCTCGGACCATTGCATACGAATTCCACCTCGCTTTGTCCGGATATGACTGGATGAAACCAGAAATATCCGGTTGTGTTTTGGCTTTCTACAACCCAGATATTGTGAAAGCCTCTGTGTTTATGTTTTCCGGATATTATCAACGGAATTTATGTTGTTGCATGTTATTTATCAGGGAACATTTAATTTTGTGCTGGGAAACACTAATTGGTTCCACATGGAGACACCAGCTCTACAAATTCGTATTTTCTAGGGAGAAAGCTAGAGGAACTGTGGCAAACAAACATGATATTTCTGTTTGTATAGATGACATTTTATGCACTTTCCTAAAGAAAAGACTTTGCTTTTCTCCAAAACCATTTTTCCTGTGATATTCTCGATCCATTACATATGAATTCCACCCCACTTTGTCCGGATATGACTGGATGAAACCAGAAATATCCGGTTGTGTTTTGTCTTACTATATCCCAGATATTGCTACAGCCTCAGTGTCTGTGTTTTCTGGATATTATCGATGGATTTTATTGTTTTGAATGTTTTTATCAGGGAACCTTTAATTTTGTACCGTAGAAACACTAATTGGTTCCACATGGAGACACCAGTAACACATTCCTATGTTCTAGGGAGAAAGCTTGAGGAACTGCAAATCGATATGATATGTCTGTTTGTATAGATGACACTTAATGCACTTGCGATGGAAAAGACTTTTTGCCTTTCTCTAAAACCATTTTTACTGTGATTTTGTTGGTCCATTGCATACGAATTCCAACCCACTTTGTCGGGATATGACTGGATGAAACCAGAAATATCCGCTTGTGTTTTGGCTAACTCAATCCCAGATATTGTGAAAGCTTCTGTATTTGTGTTCTCTGGATATTATGAACGGATTTTATGGTTTTGCATGTTTTTTATCAGGGAACATTTAGTTTTGTACCGTAGAAACACTAATTGGTTCCACACGGAGACACCAGCTCTACACATTTGTATTTTCTAGGGAGAAAGCTAGAGGAACTGCGGCAAACAAACATGATATTTCTGTTTGTATAGATGACATTTTATACACTCTCCTAAGAAAAAGACTTTACTTTTCTCCAAAACCATTTTTAATGTGATTTTCTCGGTCCATTGCATACGAATTCCACCTCACTTTGTCCGGATATGACTGGATGAAACCAGAAATATCCGTTTTCTTTTTTTTTTTGGCTTACTATATCCCAGATATTACTACAGACTCTGTGTTTGTGTTTTCTGGATATTATCGATGGATTATATTGTTTTGAATGTTTTTATCAGGGAACATTTAATTTTGTGCTGGGAAACACTAATTGTTCCACATGGAGACACCAGTCTAGACATTCGTATTTTCTAGGGAGAAAGCTAGAATAACTGCGGTAAACAAACATGATGTTTCTGTTTGTATAGATGACATTTTATGCACTGGCTTAAGGAAAAGACTTTGTTTTACTCCAAAACCATTTTTACTGCGATTTTCCCGGTTCATTGCATACGAATTCCACCAAACTTAGTCCGGATATGACTGGATGAAACCAGAAATATCCGGTTGTGTTTTGGCTAACTCAATCCCAGATATTGTGAAAGCTTCTGTATTTGTGTTTTCCGGATATTATCAACGGATTTTATGGTTTTGCATGTTTTTTATCAGGGAACATTTAATTTTGTACCTTAGAAACACTAATTGGTTCCACACGGAGACACCAGCTCTACACATTTGTATTTTCTAGGGAGAAAGCTAGAGGAACTGTGGCAAACAAACATGATATTTCTGTTTGTATACATGACATTTTATGCACTTGCATAACGAAAAAAACTTTGCTTTTCTCCAAAACCCTTTTTACTGTGATTTTCTCGGTCCATTGCATACGAATTCCACCTCGCTTTGTCCGGATATGACTGGATGAAACCAGAAATATCCGGTTGTGTTTTGGCTTACTACAACCCAGATATTGTGAAAGCCTCTGTGTTTATGTTTTCCGGATGTTATCAACGAAATTTATGTTGTTGCATGTTATTTATCAGGGAACATTTAATTTTGTGCTGAGAAACACTAACTGGTTCCACACGGAGACACCAGCTCTACACATTCGTATTTTCTAGGGAGAAAGGTAGAGGAACTGCGGCAAACAAACATGACATTTCTGTTTGTATAGATGACATTTTATGCACTTTCCTAAAGAAAAGACTTTGCTTTTCTCCAAAACCATTTTTCCTGTGATATTCTCGATCCATTACATATGAATTCCACCCCACTTTGTCCGGATATGAGTGGATGAAACCAGAAATATCTGGTTGTGTTTTGTCTTACTATATCCCAGATATTGCTACAGCCTCAGTGTCTGTGTTTTCTAGATAATATCGATAGATTTTATTGTTTTGAATGTTTTTATCAGGGAACCTTTAATTTTGTACCGTAGAAACACTAATTGGTTCCACATGGAGACACCAGTAACACATTCCTATGTTCTAGGGAGAAAGCTTGAGGAACTGCAAATCGATATGATATGTCTGTTTGTATAGATGACACTTTATGCACTTGCGATGGAAAAGACTTTTTGCCTTTCTCTAAAACCATTTTTACTGTGATTTTGTTGGTCCATTGCATACGAATTCCAACCCACTTTGTCCGGATATGACTGGATGAAACCAGAAATATCCGGTTGTGTTTTGGCTAACTCAATCCCAGATATTGTGAAAGCTTCTGTATTTGTGTTCTCCGGATATTATGAATGGATTTTATGGTTTTGCATCTTTTTTATCAGGGAACATTTAATTTTGTACCTTAGAAACACTAATCGGTTCCACACGGAGACACCAGCTCTACACATTTGTATTTTCTAGGGAGAAAGCTAGAGGAACTGCGGCAAACAAACATGATATTTCTGTTTGTATAGATGACATTTTATGCACTTTCCTAACAAAAAGACTTTACTTTTCTCCAAAACCATTTTTACTGTGATTTTCTCGGTCCATTGCATACGAATTCCACCTCACTTTGTCCGGATATGAGTGGATGAAACCAGAAATATCCGTTTTCTTTTTTTGTCGCTTACTATATCCCAGATATTACTACAGACTCTGTGTTTGTGTTTTCTGGATATTATCGATGGATTATATTGTTTTGAATGTATTTATCACGGAACATTTAATTTTGTGCTGGGAAACACTAATTGGTTCCACATGGAGACACCAGTCTACACATTCGTATTTTCTAGAGAGAAAGCTAGAATAACTGCGGTAAACAAACATGATGTTTCTGTTTGTATAGATGGCATTTTATGCACTGCCTTAAGGAAAAGACATTGTTTTATTCCAAAACCATTTTTACTGCGATTTTCCCGGTTCATTGCATACGAATTCCATGAAACTTAGTCCGGATATGATTGGATGAAACCAGAAATATCCGGTTGTGTTTTGGCTAACTCAATCCCAGATATTGCGACGGAGTCTGTGTTTGTGTTTTCTGGACATTTTCAACGGATTTTATGGTATTGCATGTTTTTTATCAGGGAACATTTAATTTTGTACCTTAGAAACACTAATTGGTTCCACACGGAGACACCAGCTCTACACATTTGTATTTTCTAGGGAGAAAGCTAGAGGAACTGCGGCAAACAAACATGATATTTCTGTTTGTATACATGACATTTTATGCACTTGCATAACGAAAAAAACTTTGCTTTTCTCCAAAACCATTTTTACTGTGATTTTCTCGGTCCATTGCATACGAATTCCACCTCGCTTTGTCCGGATATGACTGTATGAAACCAGAAATATCCGGTTGTGTTTTGGCTTACTACAACCCAGATATTGTGAAAGCCTCTGTGTTTATGTTTTCCGGATATTATCAACGGAATTTATGTTGTTGCATGTTATTTATCAGGGAACATTTAATTTTGTGCTGGGAAACACTAATTGGTTCCACATGGAGACACCAGCTCTACACATTCGTATTTTCTAGGGAGAAAGCTAGAGGAACTGCGGCAAACAAACATGACATTTCTGTTTGTATAGATGACATTTTATGCACTTTCCTAAAGAAAAGACTTTGCTTTTCTCCAAAACCATTTTTCCTGTGATATTCTCGATCCATTACATATGAATTCCACCCCACTTTGTCCGGATATGACTGGATGAAACCAGAAATATCCGGTTGTGTTTTGTTTTACTATATCCCAGATATTGCTACAGCCTCAGTGTCTGTGTTTTCTGGATATTATCGATGGATTTTATTGTTTTGAATGTTTTTATCAGGGAACATTTAATTTTGTACCGTAGAAACACTAATTGGTTCCACATGGAGACACCAGTAACACATTCCTATGTTGTAGGGAGAAAGCTTGAGGAACTGCAAATCGATATGATATGTCTGTTTGTATAGATGACATTTTATGCACTTGCGATGGAAAAGACTTTTTGCCTTTCTCTAAAACCATTTTTACTGTGATTTTGTTGGTCCATTGCATACGAATTCCAACCCACTTTGTCCGGATATGACTGGATGAAACCAGAAATATCCGGTTGTGTTTTGGCTAACTCAATCCCAGATATTGTGAAAGCTTCTGTATTTGTGTTTTCCGGATATTATGAACGGATTTTATGGTTTTGCATGTTTTTTATCAGGGAACATTTAATTTTGTACCGTAGAAACACTAATTGGTTCCACACGGAGACACCAGCTCTACACATTTGTATTTTCTAGGGAGAAAGCTAGAGGAACTGCGGCAAACAAACATGATATTTCTGTTTGTATAGATGACATTTTATGCACTTTCCTAACAAAAAGATTTTACTTTTCTCCAAAACCATTTTTACTGTGATTTTCTAGGTCCATTGCATATGAATTCTACCTCACTTTGTCTGGATATGACTTAATGAAACCAGAAATATCCGTTTTCATTTTTTTGGCTTACTATATCCCAGATATTACTACAGACTCTGTGTTTGTGTTTTATGGATATTATCGATGGATTATATTGTTTTGAATGTTTTTATCAGGGAACATTTAATTTTGTGCTGGGAAACACTAATTGGTTCCACATGGAGACACCAGTCTACACATTCGTATTTTCTAGGGAGAAAGCTAGAATAACTGCGGTAAACAAACATGATGTTTCTGTTTGTATAGATGACATTTTATGCACTGGCTTAAGGAAAAGACTTTGTTTTACTCCAAAACCATTTTTACTGCGATTTTCCCGGTTCATTGCATACGAATTCCACCAAACTTAGTCCGGATATGACTGGATGAAACCAGAAATATCCGGTTGTGTTTTGGCTAACTCAATCCCAGATATTGTGAAAGCTTCTGTATTTGTGTTTTCCGGATATTATCAACGGATTTTATGGTTTTGCATGTTTTTTATCAGGGAACATTTAATTTTGTACCTTAGAAACACTAATTGGTTCCACACGGAGACACCAGCTCTACACATTTGTATTTTCTAGGGAGAAAGCTAGAGGAACTGCGGCAAACAAACATGGTATTTCTGTTTGTATACATGACATTTTATGCACTTGCATAACGAAAAAAACTTTGCTTTTCTCCAAAACCATTTTTACTGTGATTTTCTCGGTCCATTGCATACGAATTCCACCTCGCTTTGTCCGGATATGACTGGATGAAACCAGAAATATCCGGTTGTGTTTTGGCTTACTACAACCCAGATATTGTGAAAGCCTCTGTGTTTATGTTTTCCGGATGTTATCAACGAAATTTATGTTGTTGCATGTTATTTATCAGGGAACATTTAATTTTGTGCTGAGAAACACTAACTGGTTCCACACGGAGACACCAGCTCTACACATTCGTATTTTCTAGGGAGAAAGGTAGAGGAACTGCGGCAAACAAACATGACATTTATGTTTGTATAGATGACATTTTATGCACTTTCCTAAAGAAAAGACTTTGCTTTTCTCCAAAACCATTTTTCCTGTGATATTCTCGATCCATTACATATGAATTCCACCCCACTTTGTCCGGATATGAGTGGATGAAACCAGAAATATCCGGTTGTGTTTTGTCTTACTATATCCCAGATATTGCTACAGCCTCAGTGTCTGTGTTTTCTGGATATTATCGATGGATTTTATTGTTTTGAATGTTTTTATCAGGGAACATTTAATTTTGTACCATAGAAACACTAATTGGTACCACATGGAGTCACCAGTAACACATTCCTATGTTCTAGGGAGAAAGCTTGAGGAACTGCAAATCGATATGATATGTCTGTTTGTATAGATGACACTTTATGCACTTGCGATGGAAAAGACTTTTTGCCTTTCTCTAAAACCATTTTTACTGTGATTTTGTTGGTCCATTGCATACGAATTCCAACCCACTTTGTCCGGATATGACTGGATGAAACCAGAAATATCCGTTTTCTTTTTTTTTGGCTTACTATATCCCAGATATTACTACAGACTCTGTGTTTGTGTTTTCTGGATATTATCGATGGATTATATTGTTTGGAATGTTTTTATCAGGGAACATTTAATTTTGTGCTGGGAAACACTAATTGGTTCCACATGGAGACACCAGTCTACACATTCGTATTTTCTAGGGAGAAAGCTAGAATAACTGCGGTAAACAAACATGATGTTTCTGTTTGTATAGATGACATTTTATGCACTGGCTTAAGGAAAAGACTTTGTTTTACTCCAAAACCATTTTTACTGCGATTTTCCCGGTTCATTGCATACGAATTCCACCAAACTTAGTCCGGATATGACTGGATGAAACCAGAAATATCCGGTTGTGTTTTGGCTAACTCAATCCCAGATATTGCGACGGACTCTGTGTTTGTGTTTTCTGGACATTATCAACGGACTTTATTGTTTTGAATGTTTTTATCAGGGAACATTTAATTTTGTACCTTAGAAACACTAATAGGTTCAACATGGAGACACCAGTCTACACATTCCTATGTTCTAGGGAGAAAGTTAGAGGAACTGCGGCAAACAAACATGATATTTCTGTTTGTATACATGACATTTTATGCACTTGCATAACGAAAAAAACTTTGCTTTTCTCCAAAACCATTTTTACTGTGATTTTCTCGGTCCATTGCATACCAATTCCACCTCGCTTTGTCCAGATATGACTGGATGAAACCAGAAATATCCGGTTGTGTTTTGGCTTACTACAACCCAGATATTGTGAAAGCCTCTGTGTTTATGTTTTCCGGATATTATCAACGGAATTTATGTTGTTGCATGTTATTTATCAGGGAACATTTAATTTTGTGCTGGGAAACACTAATTGGTTCCACATGGAGACACCAGCTCTACACATTCGTATTTTCTAGGGAGAAAGCTAGAGGAACTGCGGCAAAAAAACATGATATTTCTGTTTGTATAGATGACATTTTATGCACTTTCCTAAAGAAAAGACTTTGCTTTTCTCCAAAACCATTTTTCCTGTGATATTCTCGATCCATTACATATGAATTCCACCCCACTTTGTCCGGATATGAGTGGATGAAACCAGAAATATCCGGTTGTGTTTTGTCTTACTATATCCCAGATATTGCTACAGCCTCAGTGTCTGTGTTTTCTGGATATTATCGATGGATTTTATTGTTTTGAATGTTTTTATCAGGGAACCTTTAATTTTGTACCGTAGAAACACTAATTGGTTCCACATGGAGACACCAGTAACACATTCCTATGTTCTAGGGAGAAAGCTTGAGGAACTGCAAATCGATATGATATGTCTGTTTGTATAGATGACATTTTATGCACTTGCGATGGAAAAGACTTTTTGCCTTTCTCTAAAACCATTTTTACTGTGATTTTGTTGGTCCATTGCATACGAATTCCAACCCACTTTGTCCGGATATGACTGGATGAAACCAGAAATATCCGGTTGTGTTTTGGCTAACTCAATCCCAGATATTGTGAAAGCTTCTGTATTTGTGTTCTCTGGATATTATGAACGGATTTTATGGTTTTGCATGTTTTTTATCAGGGAACATTTAATTTTGTACCGTAGAAACACTAATTGGTTCCACACGGAGACACCAGCTCTACACATTTGTATTTTCTAGGGAGAAAGCTAGAGGAACTGCGGCAAACAAACATGATATTTCTGTTTGTATAGATGACATTTTATGCACTTTCCTAACAAAAAGACTTTACTTTTCTCCAAAACCCTTTGTAATGTGATTTTCTCGGTCCATTGCATACGAATTCCACCTCACTTTGTCCGGATATGACTGGATGAAACCAGAAATATCCGTTTTCTTTTTTTTTTGGCTTACTATATCCCCGATATTACTACAGACTCTGTGTTTGTGTTTTCTGGATATTATCGATGGATTATATTGTTTTGAATGTTTTTATCAGGGAACATTTAATTTTGTGCTGGGAAACACTAATTGGTTCCACATGGAGACACCAGTCTACACATTCGTATTTTCTAGGGAGAAAGCTAGAATAACTGCGGTAAACAAACATGATGTTTCTGTTTGTATAGATGGCATTTTATGCACTGCCTTAAGGAAAAGACATTGTTTTACTCCAAAACCATTTTTACTGCGATTTTCCCGGTTCATTGCATACGAATTCCACCAAACTTAGTCCGGATATGACTGGATGAAACCAGAAATATCCGGTTGTGTTTTGGCTAACTCAATCCCAGATATTGCAACGGAGTCTGTGTTTGTGTTTTCTGGACATTTTCAACGGATTTTATGGTATTGCATGTTTTTTATCAGGGAACATTTAATTTTGTACCTTAGAAACACTAATTGGTTCCACACGGAGACACCAGCTCTACACATTTGTATTTTCTAGGGAGAAAGCTAGAGGAACTGCGGCAAACAAACATGATATTTCTGTTTGTATACATGACATTTTATGCACTTGCATAACGAAAAAAACTTTGCTTTTCTCCAAAACCATTTTTACTGTGATTTTCTCGGTCCATTGCATACGAATTCCACCTCGCTTTGTCCGGATATGAGTGGATGAAACCAGAAATATCCGGTTGTGTTTTGGCTTACTACAACCCAGATATTGTGAAAGCCTCTGTGTTTATGTTTTCTGGATATTATCAACGGAATTTATGTTGTTGCATGTTGTTTATCAGGGAACATTTAATTTTGTGCTGGGAAACACTAATTGGTTCCACATGGAGACACCAGCTCTACACATTCGTATTTTCTAGGGAGAAAGGTAGAGGAACTGCGGCAAACAAACATGACATTTCTGTTTGTATAGATGACATTTTATGCACTTTCCTAAAGAAAAGACTTTGCTTTTCTCCAAAACCATTTTTCCTGTGATATTCTCGATCCATTACATATGAATTCCACCCCACTTTGTCCGGATATGAGTGGATGAAACCAGAAATATCCGGTTGTGTTTTGTCTTACTATATCCCAGATATTGCTACAGCCTCAGTGTCTGTGTTTTCTGGATATTATCGATGGATTTTATTGTTTTGAATGTTTTTATCAGGGAACCTTTAATTTTGTACCGTAGAAACACTAATTGGTTCCACATGGAGACACCAGTAACACATTCCTATGTTCTAGGGAGAAAGCTTGAGGAACTGCAAATCGATATGATATGTCTGTTTGTATAGATGACACTTTATGCACTTGCGATGGAAAAGACTTTTTGCCTTTCTCTAAAACCATTTTTACTGTGATTTTGTTGGTCCATTGCATACGAATTCCAACCCACTTTGTCCGGATATGACTGGATGAAACCAGAAATATCCGGTTGTGTTTTGGCTCACGCAATCCCAGATATTGTGAAAGCTTCTGTATTTGTGTTCTCTGGATATTATGAATGGATTTTATGGTTTTGCATGTTTTTTATCAGGGAACATTTAATTTTGTACCGTAGAAACACTAATTGGTTCCACACGGAGACACCAGCTCTACACATTTGTATTTTCTAGGGAGAAAGCTAGAGGAACTGCGGCAAACAAACATGATATTTCTGTTTGTATAGATGACATTTTATGCACTTTCCTCAGAAAAAGACTTTACTTTTCTCCAAAACCATTTTTACTGTGATTTTCTCGGTCCATTGCATACGAATTCCACCTCACTTTGTCCGGATATGACTGGATGAAACCAGAAATATCCGTTTTCTTTTTTTTTTGGCTTACTATATCCCAGATATTACTACAGACTCTGTGTTTGTGTTTTCTGAATATTATCGATGGATTATATTGTTTTGAATGTTTTTATCAGGGAACATTTAATTTTGTGCTGGGAAACACTAATTGGTTCCACATGGAGACACCAGTCTACACATTCGTATTTTCTAGGGAGAAAGCTAGAATAACTGCGGTAAACAAACATGATGTTTCTGTTTGTATAGATGACATTTTATGCACTGGCTTAAGGAAAAGACTTTGTTTTACTCCAAAACCATTTTTACTGCGATTTTCCCGGTTCATTGCATACGAATTCCACCAAACTTAGTCCGGATATTACTGGATGAAACCAGAAATATCCGGTTGTGTTTTGGCTAACTCAATCCCAGATATTGTGAAAGCTTCTGTATTTGTGTTTTCCGGATATTATCAACGGATTTTATGGTTTTGCATGTTTTTTATCAGGGAACATTTAATTTTGTACCTTAGAAACACTAATTGTTTCCACACGGAGACACCAGCTCTACACATTTGTATTTTCTAGGGAGAAAGCTAGAGGAACTGCGGCAAACAAACATGATATTTCTGTTTGTATACATGACATTTTATGCACTTGCATAACGAAAAAAACTTTGCTTTTCTCCAAAACCATTTTTACTGTGATTTTCTCGGTCCATTGCATACGAATTCCACCTCGCTTTGTCCGGATATGACTGGATGAAACCAGAAATATCCGGTTGTGTTTTGGCTTACTACAACCCAGATATTGTGAAAGCCTCTGTGTTTATGTTTTCCGGATGTTATCAATGAAATTTATGTTTTTGCATGTTATTTATCAGGGAACATTTAATTTTGTGCTGAGAAACACTAACTGGTTCCACATGGAGACACCAGCTCTACACATTCGTATTTTCTAGGGAGAAAGCTAGAGGAACTGCGGCAAACAAACATGACATTTGTTTGTATAGATGACATTTTATGCACTTTCCTAAAGAAAAGACTTTGCTTTTCTCCAAAACCATTTTTCCTGTGATATTCTCGATCCATTACATATGAATTCCACCCCACTTTGCCCGGATATGAGTGGATGAAACGAAAAATATCCGGTTGTGTTTTGTCTTACTATATCCCAGATATTGCTACAGCCTCAGTGTCTGTGTTTTCTGGATATTATCGATGGATTTTATTGTTTTGAATGTTTTTATCAGGGAACATTTAATTTTGTACCGTAGAAACACTAATTGGTTCCACATGGAGACACCAGTAACACATTCCTATGTTGTAGGGAGAAAGCTTGAGGAACTGCAAATCGATATGATATGTCTGTTTGTATAGATGACACTTTATGCACTTGCGATGGAAAAGACTTTTTGCCTTTCTCTAAAACCATTTTTACTGTGATTTTGTTGGTCCATTGCATACGAATTCCAACCCACTTTGTCCGGATATGACTGGATGAAACCAGAAATATCCGGTTGTGTTTTGGCTAACTCAATCCCAGATATTGTGAAAGCTTCTGTATTTGTGTTTTCCGGATATTATGAACGGATTTTATGGTTTTGCATGTTTTTTATCAGGGAACATTTAATTTTGTACCGTAGAAACACTAATTGGTTCCACACGGAGACACCAGCTCTACACATTTGTATTTTCTAGGGAGAAAGCTAGAGGAACTGCGGCAAACAAACATGATATTTCTGTTTGTATAGATGACATTTTATGCACTTTCCTAACAAAAAGACTTTACTTTTCTCCAAAACCATTTTTACTGTGATTTTCTCGGTCCATTGCATATGAATTCTACCTCACTTTGTCTGGATATGACTTAATGAAACCAGAAATATCCGTTTTCATTTTTTTGGCTTACTATATCCCAGATATTACTACAGACTCTGTGTTTGTGTTTTCTGGATATTATCGATGGATTATATTGTTTTGAATGTTTTTATCAGGGAACATTTAATTTTGTGCTGGGAAACACTAATTGGTTCCACATGGAGACACCAGTCTACACATTCGTAATTTCTAGGGAGAAAGCTAGAATAACTGCGGTAAACAAACATGATGTTTCTGTTTGTATAGATGACATTTTATGCACTGGCTTAAGGAAAAGACTTTGTTTTACTCCAAAACCATTTTTACTGCGATTTTCCCGGTTCATTGCATACGAATTCCACCAAACTTAGTCCGGATATGACTGGATGAAACCAGAAATATCCGGTTGTGTTTTGGCTAACTCAATCCCAGATATTGTGAAAGCTTCTGTATTTGTGTTTTCCGGATATTATCAACGGATTTTATGGTTTTGCATGTTTTTTATCAGGGAACATTTAATTTTGTACCTTAGAAACACTAATTGGTTCCACACGGAGACACCAGCTCTACAAATTTGTATTTTCTAGGGAGAAAGCTAGAGGAACTGCGGCAAACAAACATGATATTTCTGTTTGTATACATGACATTTTATGCACTTGCATAGCGAAAAAAACTTTGCTTTTCTCCAAAACCATTTTTACTGTGATTTTCTCGGTCCATTGCATACGAATTCCACCTCGCTTTGTCCGGATATGACTGGATGAAACCAGAAATATCCGGTTGTGTTTTGGCTTACTACAACCCAGATATTGTGAAAGCCTCTGTGTTTATGTTTTCCGGATGTTATCAACGAAATTTATGTTGTTGCATGTTATTTATCAGGGAACATTTAATTTTGTGCTGAGAAACACTAACTGGTTCCACACGGAGACACCAGCTCTACACATTCGTATTTTCTAGGGAGAAAGGTAGAGGAACTGCGGCAAACAAACATGACATTTCTGTTTGTATAGATGACATTTTATGCACTTTCCTAAAGAAAAGACTTTGCTTTTCTCCAAAACCATTTTTCCTGTGATATTCTCGATCCATTACATATGAATTCCACCCCACTTTGTCCGGATATGAGTGGATGAAACCAGAAATATCCGGTTGTGTTTTGTCTTACTATATCCCAGATATTGCTACAGCCTCAGTGTCTGTGTTTTCTGGATATTATCGATGGATTTTATTGTTTTGAATGTTTTTATCAGGGAACATTTAATTTTGTACCATAGAAACACTAATTGGTACCACATGGAGTCACCAGTAACACATTCCTATGTTCTAGGGAGAAAGCTTGAGGAACTGCAAATCGATATGATATGTCTGTTTGTATAGATGACACTATATGCACTTGCGATGGAAAAGACTTTTTGCCTTTCTCTAAAACCATTTTTACTGTGATTTTCTCGGTCCATTGCATACGAATTCCAACCCACTTTGTCCGGATATGACTGGATGAAACCAGAAATATCCGTTTTCATTTTTTTTGGCTTACTATATCCCAGATATTACTACAGACTCTGTGTTTGTGTTTTCTGGATATTATCGATGGATTATATTGTTTTGAATGTTTTTATCAGGGAACATTTAATTTTGTGCTGGGAAACACTAATTGGTTCCACATGGAGACACCAGTCTACACATTCGTATTTTCTAGGGAGAAAGCTAGAATAACTGCGGTAAACAAACATGATGTTTCTGTTTGTATAGATGACATTTTATGCACTGGCTTAAGGAAAAGACTTTGTTTTACTCCAAAACCATTTTTACTGCGATTTTCCCGGTTCATTGCATACGAATCCCACCAAACTTAGTACGGATATGACTGGATGAAACCAGAAATATCCGGTTGTGTTTTGGCTAACTCAATCCCAGATATTGCGACGGACTCTGTGTTTGTGTTTTCTGGACATTATCAACGGACTTTATTGTTTTGAATGTTTTTATCAGGGAACATTTAATTTTGTACCTTAGAAACACTAATAGGTTCAACATGGAGACACCAGTCTACACATTCGTATGTTCTAGGGAGAAAGTTAGAGGAACTGCGGCAAACAAACATGATATTTCTGTTTGTATACATGACATTTTATGCACTTGCATAACGAAAAAAACTTTGCTTTTCTCCAAAACCATTTTTACTGTGATTTTCTCGGTCCATTGCATACGAATTCCACCTCGCTTTGTCCAGATATGACTGGATGAAACCAGAAATATCCGGTTGTGTTTTAGCTTACTACAACCCAGATATTGTGAAAGCCTCTGTGTTTATGTTTTCCGGATATTATCAACGGAATTTATGTTGTTGCATGTTATTTATCAGGGAACATTTAATTTTGTGCTGGGAAACACTAATTGGTTCCACATGGAGACACCAGCTCTACACATTCATATTTTCTAGGGAGAAAGCTAGAGGAACTGCGGCAAAAAAACATGATATTTCTGTTTGTATAGATGACATTTTATGCACTTTCCTAAAGAAAAGACTTTGCTTTTCTCCAAAACCATTTTTCCTGTGATATTCTCGATCCATTACATATGAATTCCACCCCACTTTGTCCGGATATGAGTGGATGAAACCAGAAATATCCGGTTGTGTTTTGTCTTACTATATCCCAGATATTGCTACAGCCTCAGTGTCTGTGTTTTCTGGATATTATCGATGGATTTTATTGTTTTGAATGTTTTTATCAGGGAACCTTTAATTTTGTACCGTAGAAACACTAATTGGTTCCACATGGAGACACCAGTAACACATTCCTATGTTCTAGGGAGAAAGCTTGAGGAACTGCAAATCGATATGATATGTCTGTTTGTATAGATGACACTTTATGCACTTGCGATGGAAAAGACTTTTTGCCTTTCTCTAAAACCATTTTTACTGTGATTTTGTTGGTCCATTGCATACGAATTCCAACCCACTTTGTCCGGATATGACTGGATGAAACCAGAAATATCCGGTTGTGTTTTGGCTAACTCAATCCCAGATATTGTGAAAGCTTCTGTATTTGTGTTCTCTGGATATTATGAACGGATTTTATGGTTTTGCATGTTTTTTATCAGGGAACATTTAATTTTGTACCGTAGAAACACTAATTGGTTCCACACGGAGACACCAGCTCTACACATTTGTATTTTCTAGGGAGAAAGCTAGAGGAACTGCGGCAAACAAACATGATATTTCTGTTTGTATACATGACATTTTATGCACTTTCCTAACAAAAAGACTTTACTTTTCTCCAAAACCCTTTTTAATGTGATTTTCTCGGTCCATTGCATACGAATTCCACCTCACTTTGTCCGGATATGACTGGATGAAACCAGAAATATCCGTTTTCTTTTTTTTTTGGCTTACTATATCCCCGATATTACTACAGACTCTGTGTTTGTGTTTTCTGGATATTATCGATGGATTATATTGTTTTGAATGTTTTTATCAGGGAACATTTAATTTTGTGCTGGGAAACACTAATTGGTTCCACATGGAGACACCAGTCTACACATTCGTATTTTCTAGGGAGAAAGCTAGAATAACTGCGGTAAACAAACATGATGTTTCTGTTTGTATAGATGGCATTTTATGCACTGCCTTAAGGAAAAGACATTGTTTTACTCCAAAACCATTTTTACTGCGATTTTCCCGGTTCATTGCATACGAATTCCACCAAACTTAGTACGGATATGACTGGATGAAACCAGAAATATCCGGTTGTGTTTTGGCTAACTCAATCCCAGATATTGCGACGGAGTCTGTGTTTGTGTTTTCTGGACATTTTCAACGGATTTTATGGTATTGCATGTTTTTTATCAGGGAACATTTAATTTTGTACCTTAGAAACACTAATTGGTTCCACACGGAGACACCAGCTCTACACATTTGTATTTTCTAGGGAGAAAGCTAGAGGAACTGCGGCAAACAAACATGATATTTCTGTTTGTATACATGACATTTTATGCACTTGCATAACGAAAAAAACTTTGCTTTTCTCCAAAACCATTTTTACTGTGATTTTCTCGGTCCATTGCATACGAATTCCACCTCGCTTTGTCCGGATATGACTGGATGAAACCAGAAATATCCGGTTGTGTTTTGGCTTACTACAACCCAGATATGTGAAAGCCTCTGTGTTTATGTTTTCCGGATATTATCAACGGAATTTATGTTGTTGCATGTTATTTATCAGGGAACATTTAATTTTGTGCTGGGAAACACTAATTGGTTCCACATGGAGACACCAGCTCTACACATTCGTATTTTCTAGGGAGAAAGCTAGAGGAACTGCGGCAAAAAAACATGATATTTCTGTTTGTATAGATGACATTTTATGCACTTTCCTAAAGAAAAGACTTTGCTTTTCTCCAAAACCATTTTTCCTGTGATATTCTCGATCCATTACATATGAATTCCACCCCACTTTGTCCGGATATGAGTGGATGAAACCAGAAATATCCGGTTGTGTTTTGTCTTACTATATCCCAGATATTGCTACAGCCTCAGTGTCTGTGTTTTCTGGATATTATCGATGGATTTTATTGTTTTGAATGTTTTTATCAGGGAACCTTTAATTTTGTACCGTAGAAACACTAATTGGTTCCACATGGAGACACCAGTAACACATTCCTATGTTCTAGGGAGAAAGCTTGAGGAACTGCAAATCGATATGATATGTCTGTTTGTATAGATGACACTTTATGCACTTGCGATGGAAAAGACTTTTTGCCTTTCTCTAAAACCATTTTTACTGTGATTTTGTTGGTCCATTGCATACGAATTCCAACCCACTTTGTCCGGATATGACTGGATGAAACCAGAAATATCCGGTTGTGTTTTGGCTAACTCAATCCCAGATATTGTGAAAGCTTCTGTATTTGTGTTCTCTGGATATTATGAACGGATTTTATGGTTTTGCATGTTTTTTATCAGGGAACATTTAATTTTGTACCGTAGAAACACTAATTGGTTCCACACGGAGACACCAGCTCTACACATTTGTATTTTCTAGGGAGAAAGCTAGAGGAACTGCGGCAAACAAACATGATATTTCTGTTTGTATAGATGACATTTTATGCACTTTCCTAACAAAAAGACTTTACTTTTCTCCAAAACCCTTTTTAATGTGATTTTCTCGGTCCATTGCATACGAATTCCACCTCACTTTGTCCGGATATGACTGGATGAAACCAGAAATATCCGTTTTCTTTTTTTTTTGGCTTACTATATCCCCGATATTACTACAGACTCTGTGTTTGTGTTTTCTGGATATTATCGATGGATTATATTGTTTTGAATGTTTTTATCAGGGAACATTTAATTTTGTGCTGGGAAACACTAATTGGTTCCACATGGAGACACCAGTCTACACATTCGTATTTTCTAGGGAGAAAGCTAGAATAACTGCGGTAAACAAACATGATGTTTCTGTTTGTATAGATGGCATTTTATGCACTGCCTTAAGGAAAAGACATTGTTTTACTCCAAAACCATTTTTACTGCGATTTTCCCGGTTCATTGCATACGAATTCCACCAAACTTAGTACGGATATGACTGGATGAAACCAGAAATATCCGGTTGTGTTTTGGCTAACTCAATCCCAGATATTGCGACGGAGTCTGTGTTTGTGTTTTCTGGACATTTTCAACGGATTTTATGGTATTGCATGTTTTTTATCAGGGAACATTTAATTTTGTACCTTAGAAACACTAATTGGTTCCACACGGAGACACCAGCTCTACACATTTGTATTTTCTAGGGAGAAAGCTAGAGGAACTGCGGCAAACAAACATGATATTTCTGTTTGTATACATGACATTTTATGCACTTGCATAACGAAAAAAACTTTGCTTTTCTCCAAAACCATTTTTACTGTGATTTTCTCGGTCCATTGCATACGAATTCCACCTCGCTTTGTCCGGATATGACTGGATGAAACCAGAAATATCCGGTTGTGTTTTGGCTTACTACAACCCAGATATGTGAAAGCCTCTGTGTTTATGTTTTCCGGATATTATCAACGGAATTTATGTTGTTGCATGTTATTTATCAGGGAACATTTAATTTTGTGCTGGGAAACACTAATTGGTTCCACATGGAGACACCAGCTCTACACATTCGTATTTTCTAGGGAGAAAGCTAGAGGAACTGCGGCAAACAAACATGATATTTCTGTTTGTATAGATGACATTTTATGCACTTTCCTAAAGAAAAGACTTTGCTTTTCTCCAAAACCATTTTTCCTGTGATATTCTCGATCCATTTCATATGAATTCCACCCCACTTTGTCCGGATATGAGTGGATGAAACCAGAAATATCCGGTTGTGTTTTGTCTTACTATATCCCAGATATTGCTACAGCCTCAGTGTCTGTGTTTTCTGGATATTATCGATGGATTTTATTGTTTTGAATGTTTTTATCAGGGAACCTTTAATTTTGTACCGTAGAAACACTAATTGGTTCCACATGGAGACACCAGTAACACATTCCTATGTTCTAGGGAGAAAGCTTGAGGAACTGCAAATCGATATGATATGTCTGTTTGTATAGATGACACTTTATGCACTTGCGATGGAAAAGACTTTTTGCCTTTCTCTAAAACCATTTTTACTGTGATTTTGTTGGTCCATTGCATACGAATTCCAACCCACTTTGTCCGGATATGACTGGATGAAACCAGAAATATCCGGTTGTGTTTTGGCTAACTCAATCCCAGATATTGTGAAAGCTTCTGTATTTGTGTTCTCTGGATATTATAAACGGATTTTATGGTTTTGCATGTTTTTTATCAGGGAACATTTAATTTTGTACCGTAGAAACACTAATTGGTTCCACACGGAGACACCAGCTCTACACATTTGTATTTTCTAGGGAGAAAGCTAGAGGAACTGCGGCAAACAAACATGATATTTCTGTTTGTATAGATGACATTTTATGCACTTTCCTAACAAAAAGACTTTACTTTTCTCCAAAACCATTTTTACTGTGATTTTCTCGGTCCATTGCATACGAATTCCACCTCACTTTGTCCGGATATGACTGGATGAAACCAGAAATATCCGTTTTCTTTTTTTTTTGGCTTACTATATCCCAGATATTACTACAGACTCTGTGTTTGTGTTTTCTGGATATTATCGATGGATTATATTGTTTTGAATGTTTTTATCAGGGAACATTTAATTTTGTGCTGGGAAACACTAATTGGTTCCACATGGAGACACCAGTCTACACATTCGTATTTTCTAGGGAAAAAGCTAGAATAACTGCGGTAAACAAACATGATGTTTCTGTTTGTATAGATGGCATTTTATGCACTGCCTTAAGGAAAAGACATTGTTTTACTCCAAAACCATTTTTACTGCGATTTTCCCGGTTCATTGCATACGAATTCCACCAAACTTAGTCCGGATATGACTGGATGAAACCAGAAATATCCGGTTGTGTTTTGGCTAACTCAATCCCAGATATTGCGACGGAGTCTGTGTTTGTGTTTTCTGGACATTTTCAACGGATTTTATGGTATTGCATGTCTTTTATCAGGGAACATTTAATTTTGTACCTTAGAAACACTAATTGGTTCCACACGGAGACACCAGCTCTACACATTTGTATTTTCTAGGGAGAAAGCTAGAGGAACTGCGGCAAACAAACATGATATTTCTGTTTGTATACATGACATTTTATGCACTTGCATAACGAAAAAAACTTTGCTTTTCTCCAAAACCATTTTTACTGTGATTTTCTCGGTCCATTGCATACGAATTCCACCTCGCTTTGTCCGGATATGACTGGATGAAACCAGAAATATCCGGTTGTGTTTTGGCTTACTACAACCCAGATATTGTGAAAGCCTCTGTGTTTATGTTTTCTGGATATTATCAACGGAATTTATGTTGTTGCATATTGTTTATCAGGGAACATTTAATTTTGTGCTGGGAAACACTAATTGGTTCCACATGGAGACACCAGCTCTACACATTCGTATTTTCTAGGGAGATAGGTAGAGGAACTGCGGCAAACAAACATGACATTTCTGTTTGTATAGATGACATTTTATGCACTTTCCTAAAGAAAAGACTTTGCTTTTCTCCAAAACCATTTTTCCTGTGATATTCTCGATCCATTACATATGAATTCCACCCCACTTTGTCCGGATATGAGTGGATGAAACCAGAAATATCCGGTTGTGTTTTGTCTTACTATATCCCAGATATTGCTACAGCCTCAGTGTCTGTGTTTTCTGGATATTATCGATGGATTTTATTGTTTTGAATGTTTTTATCAGGGAACCTTTAATTTTGTACCGTAGAAACACTAATTGGTTCCACATGGAGACACCAGTAACACATTCCTATGTTCTAGGGAGAAAGCTTGAGGAACTGCAAATCGATATGATATGTCTGTTTGTATAGATGACACTTTATGCACTTGCGATGGAAAAGACTTTTTGCCTTTCTCTAAAACCATTTTTACTGTGCTTTTGTTGGTCCATTGCATACGAATTCCACCAAACTTAGTCCGGATATGACTGGATGAAACCAGAAATATCCGGTTGTGTTTTGGCTAACTCAATCCCAGATATTGTGAAAGCTTCTGTATTTGTGTTTTCCGGATATTATCAACGGATTTTATGGTTTTGCATGTTTTTTATCAGGGAACATTTAATTTTGTACCTTAGAAACACTAATTGTTTCCACACGGAGACACCAGCTCTACACATTTGTATTTTCTAGGGAGAAAGCTAGAGGAACTGCGGCAAACAAACATGATATTTCTGTTTGTATACATGACATTTTATGCACTTGCATAACGAAAAAAACTTTGCTTTTCTCCAAAACCATTTTTACTGTGATTTTCTCGGTCCATTGCATACGAATTCCACCTCGCTTTGTCCGGATATGACTGGATGAAACCAGAAATATCCGGTTGTGTTTTGGCTTACTACAACCCAGATATTGTGAAAGCCTCTGTGTTTATGTTTTCCGGATGTTATCAACGAAATTTATGTTTTTGCATGTTATTTATCAGGGAACATTTAATTTTGTGCTGAGAAACACTAACTGGTTCCACATGGAGACACCAGCTCTACACATTCGTATTTTCTAGGGAGAAAGCTAGAGGAACTGCGGCAAACAAACATGACATTTGTTTGTATAGATGACATTTTATGCACTTTCCTAAAGAAAAGACTTTGCTTTTCTCCAAAACCATTTTTCCTGTGATATTCTCGATCCATTACATATGAATTCCACCCCACTTTGCCCGGATATGAGTGGATGAAACGAAAAATATCCGGTTGTGTTTTGTCTTACTATATCCCAGATATTGCTACAGCCTCAGTGTCTGTGTTTTCTGGATATTATCGATGGATTTTATTGTTTTGAATGTTTTTATCAGGGAACCTTTAATTTTGTACCGTAGAAACACTAATTGGTTCCACATGGAGACACCAGTAACACATTCCTATGTTGTAGGGAGAAAGCTTGAGGAACTGCAAATCGATATGATATGTCTGTTTGTATAGATGACATTTTATGCACTTGCGATGGAAAAGACTTTTTGCCTTTCTCTAAAACCATTTTTACTGTGATTTTGTTGGTCCATTGCATACGAATTCCAACCCACTTTGTCCGGATATGACTGGATGAAACCAGAAATATCCGGTTGTGTTTTGGCTAACTCAATCCCAGATATTGTGAAAGCTTCTGTATTTGTGTTCTCCGGATATTATGAACGGATTTTATGGTTTTGCATGTTTTTTATCAGGGAACATTTAATGTTGTACCGTAGAAACACTAATTGGTTCCACACGGAGACACCAGCTCTACACATTTGTATTTTCTAGGGAGAAAGCTAGAGGAACTGCGGCAAACAAACATGATATTTCTGTTTGTATAGATGACATTTTATGCACTTTCCTAACAAAAAGATTTTACTTTTCTCCAAAACCATTTTTACTGTGATTTTCTCGGTCCATTGCATACGAATTCCACCTCACTTTGTCCGGATATGACTGGATGAAACCAGAAATATCCGTTTTCTTTTTTTTTTTGGCTTACTATATCCCAGATATTACTACAGACTCTGTGTTTGTGTTTTCTGAATATTATCGATGGATTATATTGTTTTGAATGTTTTTATCAGGGAACATTTAATTTTGTGCTGGGAAACACTAATTGGTTCCACATGGAGACACCAGTCTACACATTCGTATTTTCTAGGGAGAAAGCTAGAATAACTGCGGTAAACAAACATGATGTTTCTGTTTGTGTAGATGACATTTTATGCACTGGCTTAAGGAAAAGACTTTGTTTTACTCCAAAACCATTTTTACTGCGATTTTCCCGGTTCATTGCATACGAATTCCACCAAACTTAGTCCGGATATGACTGGATGAAACCAGAAATATCCGGTTGTGTTTTGGCTAACTCAATCCCAGATATTGTGAAAGCTTCTGTATTTGTGTTTTCCGGATATTATCAACGGATTTTATGGTTTTGCATGTTTTTTATCAGGGAACATTTAATTTTGTACCTTAGAAACACTAATTGGTTCCACACGGAGACACCAGCTCTACACATTTGTATTTTCTAGGGAGAAAGCTAGAGGAACTGCGGCAAACAAACATGATATTTCTGTTTGTATACATGACATTTTATGCACTTGCATAACGAAAAAAACTTTGCTTTTCTCCAAAACCATTTTTACTGTGATTTTCTCGGTCCATTGCATACGAATTCCACCTCGCTTTGTCCGGATATGACTGGATGAAACCAGAAATATCCGGTTGTGTTTTGGCTTACTACAACCCAGATATTGTGAAAGCCTCTGTGTTTATGTTTTCCGGATGTTATCAACGAAATTTATGTTTTTGCATGTTATTTATCAGGGAACATTTAATTTTGTGCTGAGAAACACTAACGGGTTCCACATGGAGACACCAGCTCTACACATTCGTATTTTCTAGGGAGAAAGCTAGAAGAACTGCGGCAAACAAACATGATATTTCTGTTTGTATAGATGACATTTTATGCACTTTCCTAAAGAAAAGACTTTGCTTTTCTCCAAAACCATTTTTCCTGTGATATTCTCGATCCATTACATATGAATTCCACCCCACTTTGTCCGGATATGAGTGGATGAAACCAGAAATATCCGGTTGTGTTTTGGCTAACTCAATCCCAGATATTGTGAAAGCTTCTGTATTTGTGTTCTCTGGATATTATGAACGGATTTTATGGTTTTGCATGTTTTTTATCAGGGAACATTTAATTTTGTACCGTAGAAACACTAATTGGTTCCACACGGAGACACCAGCTCTACACATTTGTATTTTCTAGGGAGAAAGCTAGAGGAACTGCGGCAAACAAACATGATATTTCTGTTTGTATAGATGACATTTTATGCACTTTCCTAACAAAAAGACTTTACTTTTCTCCAAAACCATTTTTAATGTGATTTTCTCGGTCCATTGCATACGAATTCCACCTCACTTTGTCCGGATATGACTGGATGAAACCAGAAATATCCGTTTTCTTTTTTTTTTGGCTTACTATATCCCAGATATTACTACAGACTCTGTGTTTGTGTTTTCTGAATATTATCGATGGATTATATTGTTTTGAATGTTTTTATCAGGGAACAATTAATTTTGTGCTGGGAAACACTAATTGGTTCCACATGGAGACACCAGTCTACACATTCGTATTTTCTAGGGAGAAAGCTAGAATAACTGCGGTAAACAAACATGATGTTTCTGTTTGTGTAGATGACATTTTATGCACTGGCTTAAGGAAAAGACTTTGTTTTACTCCAAAACCATTTTTACTGCGATTTTCCCGGTTCATTGCATACGAATTCCACCAACCTTAGTCCGGATATGACTGGATGAAACCAGAAATATCCGGTTGTGTTTTGGCTAACTCAATCCCAGATATTGTGAATGCTTCTGTATTGGTGTTTTCCGGATATTATCAACGGATTTTATGGTTTTGCATGTTTTTTTATCAGGGAACATTTAATTTTGTACCTTAGAAACACTAATTGGTTCCACACGGAGACACCAGCTCTACACATATGTATTTTCTAGGGAGAAAGCTAGAGGAACTGCGGCAAACAAACATGATATTTCTGTTTGTATACATGACATTTTATGCACTTGCATAACGAAAAAAACTTTGCTTTTCTCCAAAACCATTTTTACTGTGATTTTCTCAGTCCATTGCATACGAATTCCACCTCGCTTTGTCCGGATATGACTGGATGAAACCAGAAATATCCGGTTGTGTTTTGGCTTACTACAACCCAGATATTGTGAAAGCCTCTGTGTTTATGTTTTCCGGATGTTATCAACGAAATTTATGTTTTTGCATGTTATTTATCAGGGAACATTTAATTTTGTGCTGAGAAACACTAACTGGTTCCACATGGAGACACCAGCTCTACACATTCGTATTTTCTAGGGAGAAAGCTAGAGGAACTGCGGCAAACAAACATGACATTTCTGTTTGTATAGATGACATTTTATGCACTTTCCTAAAGAAAAGACTTTGCTTTTCTCCAAAACCATTTTTCCTGTGATATTCTCCATCCATTACATATGAATTCCACCCCACTTTGTCCGGATATGAGTGGATGAAACGAGAAATATCCGGTTGTGTTTTGTCTTACTATATCCCAGATATTGCTACAGCCTCAGTGTCTGTGTTTTCTAGATAATATCGATAGATTTTATTGTTTTGAATGTTTTTATCAGGGAACATTTAATTTTGTACCGTAGAAACACTAATTGGTTCCCCATGGAGACACCAGTAACACATTCCTATGTTCTAGGGAGAAAGCTTGAGGAACTGCAAATCGATATGATATGTCTCTTTGTATAGATGAAACTTTATGCACTTGCGATGGAAAAGACTTTTTGCCTTTCTCTAAAACCATTTTTACTGTGATTTTGTTGGTCCATTGCATACGAATTCCAACCCACTTTGTCCGGATATGACTGGATGAAACCAGAAATATCCGGTTGTGTTTTGGCTAACTCAATCCCAGATATTGTGAAAGCTTCTATATTTGTGTTCTCAGGATATTATGAACGGATTTTATGGTTTTGCATGTTTTTTATCAGGGAACATTTAATTTTGTACCGTAGAAACACTAATTGGTTCCACACGGAGACACCAGCTCTACACATTTGTATTTTCTAGGGAGAAAGCTAGAGGAACTGCGGCAAACAAACATGATATTTCTGTTTGTATAGATGACATTTTATGCACTTTCCTAAGAAAAAGACTTTACTTTTCTCCAAAACCATTTTTACTGTGATTTTCTCGGTCCATTGCATACGAATTCCAGCTCACTTTGTCCGGATATGACTGGATGAAACCAGAAATATCCGTTTTCTTTTTTTTTGGCTTACTATATCCCAGATATTACTACAGACTCTGTGTTTGTGTTTTCTGGATATTATCGATGGATTATATTGTTTTGAATGTTTTTATCAGGGAACATTTAATTTTGTGCTGGGAAACACTAATTGGTTCCACATGGAGACACCAGTCTACACATTCGTATTTTCTAGGGAGAAAGCTAGAATAACTGCGGTAAACAAACATGATGTTTCTGTTTGTATAGATGACATTTTATGCACTGGCTTAAGGAAAAGACTTTGTTTTACTCCAAAACCATTTTTACTGCGATTTTCCCGGTTCATTGCATACGAATTCCACCAAACTTAGTCCGGATATGACTGGATGAAACCAGAAATATCCGGTTGTGTTTTGGCTAACTCAATCCCAGATATTGCGACGGACTCTGTGTTTGTGTTTTCTGGACATTATCAACGGACTTTATTGTTTTGAATGTTTTTATCAGGGAACATTTAATTTTGTACCTTAGAAACACTAATAGGTTCAACATGGAGACACCAGTATACACATTCGTATGTTCTAGGGAGAAAGTTAGAGGAACTGCGGCAAACAAACATGATATTTCTGTTTGTATACATGACATTTTATGCACTTGCATAACGAAAAAAACTTTGCTTTTCTCCAAAACCATTTTTACTGTGATTTTCTCGGTCCATTGCATACGAATTCCACCTCGCTTTGTCCGGATATGACTGGATGAAACCAGGAATATCCGGTTGTGTTTTGGCTTACTACAACCCAGATATTGTGAAAGCCTCTGTGTTTACGTTTTCCGGATATTATCAACGGAATTTATGTTTTTGCATGTTATTTATCAGGGAACATTTAATTTTGTGCTGGGAAACACTAATTGGTTCCACATGGAGACACCAGCTCTACACAATCGTATTTTCTAGGGAGAAAGCTAGAGGAACTGCGGCAAACAAACATGATATTTCTGTTTGTATAGATGACATTTTATGCACTTTCCTAAAGAAAAGACTTTGTTTTTCTCCAAAACCATTTTTCCTGTGATTTTCTCGGTCCATTACATATGAATTCCACCCCACTTTGTCCGGATATGAGTGGATGAAACCAGAAATATCCGGTTGTGTTTTGTCTTACTATATCCCAGATATTGCTACAGCCTCAGTGTCTGTGTTTTCTGGATATTATCGATGGATTTTATTGTTTTGAATGTTTTTATCAGGGAACATTTAATTTTGTACCATAGAAACACTAATTGGTTCCACATGGAGACACCAGTAACACATTCCTATGTTCTAGGGAGAAAGCTTGAGGAACTGCAAATCGATATGTTATGTCTGTTTGTATAGATGACATTTTATGCACTTGCGATGGAAAAGACTTTTTGCCTTTCTCTAAAACCATTTTTACTGTGATTTTGTTGGTCCATTGCATATGAATTCCAACCCACTTTGTCCGGGTATGACTGGATGAAACCAGAAATATCCGGTTGTGTTTTGGCTAACTCAATCCCAGATATTGTGAAAGCTTCTGTATTTGTGTTCTCCGGATATTATGAACGGATTTTATGGTTTTGCATGTTTTTTATCAGGGAACATTTAATTTTGTACCTTAGAAACACTAATTGGTTCCACACGGAGACACCAGCTCTACACATTTGTATTTTCTAGGGAGAAAGCTAGAGGAACTGCGGCAAACAAACATGATATTTCTGTTTGTATAGATGACATTTTATGCACTTTCCCAAGAAAAAGACTTTACTTTTCTCCAAAACCATTTTTACTGTGATTTTCTCGGTCCATTGCATACGAATTCCACCTCACTTTGTCCGGATATGACTGGATGAAACCAGAAATATCCGTTTTCTTTTTTTTTTTTTTGGCTTACTATATCCCAGATATTACTACAGACTCTGTGTTTGTGTTTTCTGGATATTATCGATGGATTATATTGTTTTGAATGTTTTTATCAGGGAACATTTAATTTTGTGCTGGGAAACACTAATTGGTTCCACATGGAGACACCAGTCTACACATTCGTATTTTCTAGGGAGAAAGCTAGAATAACTGCGGTAAACAAACATGATGTTTCTGTTTGTATAGATGACATTTTATGCACTGGCTTAAGGAAAAGACTTTGTTTTACTCCAAAACCATTTTTACTGCGATTTTCCCGGTTCATTGCATACGAATTCCACCAAACTTAGTCCGGATATGACTGGATGAAACCAGAAATATCCGGTTGTGTTTTGGCTAACTCAATCCCAGATTTTGCGACGGACTCTGTGTTTGTGTTTTCTGGACATTATCAACGGATTTTTTGGTATTGCATGTTTTTTATCAGGGAACATTTAATTTTGTACCTTAGAAACACTAATTGGTTCCACACGGAGACACCAGCTCTACACATTTGTATTTTCTAGGGAGAAAGCTAGAGGAACTGCAGCAAACAAACATGATATTTCTGTTTGTATACATGACATTTTATGCACTTGCATAAGGAAAAAAACTTTGCTTTTCTCCAAAACCATTTTTACTGTGATTTTCTTGGTCCATTGCATACGAATTCCACCTCACTTTGTCCGGATATGACTGGATGAAACCAGAAATATCCGGTTGTGTTTTGGCTTACTACAACCCAGATATTGTGAAAGCCTCTGTGTTTATGTTTTCCGGATATTATCAACGGAATTTATGTTTTTGCATGTTATTTATCAGGGAACATTTAATTTTGTGCTGGGAAACACTAATTGGTTCCACATGGAGACACCAGCTCTACACATTCGTATTTTCTAGGGAGAAAGCTAGAGGAACTGCGGCAAACAAACATGATATTTTGTAAGACCCCCGACAGGTGTCTCACACTTTTACCGACCCCAGAAACACGAATTCCAGACCAATCGCTGCAAGTGCATGAGGAAGTTTATTACATCTGCACAGATGGGCCAACTCTTAAGCACAACAGCACCCTCTAGTGCAGTGCGAGAAGAGAGGCGCCGATCATCAACCGCACAGCGTATTTAAGATTTGAAACCACAACATTAGCATATCTCCACATCACTGCCAAGAATCACAAGATAAACCACAGCATGACGAATACATCACAAGGTAGTGGGTTTTTCCAGGGTGAGGGGACAAAAAACCTTGAGCAAGCATAAACACGGGGTCATCACGACCAAAAACTCAACACAGCTCCTAAAAGAATTATCACATGCTCCATTATCTCATAAAAGCATTAGCACAATCATCACATCTTACAAGGTCAGCTAAAGTCTAGTTATCTTAAACAAAATGCAATTTGCAAGCCAAAGCATTTTGTACAAAAGCAGAACAATATGCAGTTAGCTCATAAGCAACTCCAATTTAACCCTATCCTGCCTCAATTTCACATTTTCTGTTTGTATAGATGACATTTTATGCACTTTCCTAAAGAAAAGAATTTGCTTTTCTCCAAAACCATTTTTCCTGTGATTTTCTCGGTCCATTACATATGAATTCCACGCCACTTTGTCCGGATATGAGTGGATGAAACCAGAAATATCCGGTTGTGTTTTGTCTTACTATATCCCAGATATTGCTACAGCCTCAGTGTCTGTGTTTTCTGGATATTATCGATGGATTTTATTGTTTTGAATGTTTTTATCAGGGAACATTTAATTTTGTACCGTAGAAACACTAATTGGTTCCACATGGAGACACCAGTAACACATTCCTATGTTCTAGGGAGAAAGCTTGAGGAACTGCAAATCAATATGATATGTCTGTTTGTATAGATGACATTTTATGCACTTGCGATGGAAAAGACTTTTTGCCTTTCTCTAAAACCATTTTTACTGTGATTTTGTTGGTCCATTGCATACGAATTCCAACCCACTTTGTCCGGATATGACTGGATGAAACCAGAAATATCCGGTTGTGTTTTGGCTCACGCAATCCCAGATATTGTGAAAGCTTCTGTATTTGTGTTCTCCGGATATTATGAACGGATTTTATGGTTTTGCATGTTTTTTATCAGGGAACATTTAATTTTGTACCGTAGAAACACTAATTGGTTCCACACGGAGACACCAGCTCTACACATTCGTATTTTCTAGGGAGAAAGCTAGAGGAACTGCGGCAAACAAACATGATATTTCTGTTTGTATAGATGACATTTTATGCACTTTCCTAAGAAAAAGACTTTACTTTTCTCCAAAACAATTTTTACTGTGATTTTCTCGGTCCATTGCATACGAATTCCACCTCACTTTGTCCGGATATGAGTGGATGAAACCAGAAATATCCGTTTAATTTTTTTTTTTGGCTTACTATATCCCAGATATTGCTACAGCCTCAGTGTCTGTGTTTTCTGGATATTATCGATGGATTATATTGTTTTGAATGTTTTTATCAGGGAACATTTAATTTTGTGCTGGGAAACACTAATTGGTTCCACATGGAGACACCAGTCTACACATTCGTATTTTCTAGGGAGAAAGCTAGAATAACTGCGGCAAACAAACATGATATTTCTGTTTGTGTAGATGACATTTTATGCACTGGCTTAAGGAAAAGACTTTGTTTTACTCCAAAACCATTTTTACTGCGATTTTCCCAGTTCATTGCATATGAATTCCACCAAACGTAGTCCGGATATGACTGGATGAAACCAGAAATATCCGGTTGTGTTTTGGCTAACTCAATCCCAGATATTGTGAAAGCTTCTGTATTTGTGTTCTCTGGATATTATGAACGGATTTTATGGTTTTGCATCTTTTTTATCAGGGAACATTTAATTTTGTACCGAAGAAACACTAATTGGTTCCACACGGAGACACCAGCTCTACACATTTGTATTTTCTAGGGAGAAAGCTAGAGGAACTGCGGCAAACAATCATGATGTTTCTGTTTGTATAGATGACATTTTATGCACTGGCTTAAGGAAAAGACTTTGTTTTACTCCAAAACCAGTTTTACAGCGATTTTCCCGGTTCATTGCATACGAATTCCACCAAACTTAGTCCGGATATGACTGGATGAAACCAGAAATATCCGGTTGTGTTTTGGCTAACTCAATCCCAGATATTATGAAAGCTTCTGTATTTGTGTTTTCCGGATATTATCAACGGATTTTATGGTTTTGCATGTTTTTTATCAGGGAACATTTAATTTTGTACCTTAGAAACACTAATTGGTTCCACACGGAGACACCAGCTCTACACATTTGTATTTTCTAGGGAGAAAGCTAGAGGAACTGTGGCAAACAAACATGATATTTCTGTTTGTATACATGACATTTTATGCACTTGCATAACGAAAAAAACTTTGCTTTACTCCAAAACCATTTTTACTGTGATTTTCTCGGTCCATTGCATACGAATTCCACCTCGCTTTGTCCGGATATGACTGGATGAAACCAGAAATATCCGGTTGTGTTCTGGCTTACTACAACCCAGATATTGTGAAAGCCTCTGTGTTTACGTTTTCCGGATATTATCAACGGAATTTATGTTTTTGCATGTTATTTATCAGGGAACATTTAATTTTGTGCTGGGAAACACTAATTGGTTCCACATGGAGACACCAGCTCTACACAATCGTATTTTCTAGGGAGAAAGCTAGAGGAACTGCGGCAAACAAACATGATATTTCTGTTTGTATAGATGACATTTTATGCACTTTCCTAAAGAAAAGACTTTGCTTTTCTCCAAAACCATTTTTCCTGTGATATTCTCGATCCATTACATATGAATTCCACCCCACTTTGTCCGGATATGAGTGGATGAAACCAGAAATATCCGGTTGTGTTTTGTCTTACTATATCCCAGATATTGCTACAGCCTCAGTGTCTGTGTTTTCTGGATATTATCGATGGATTTTATTGTTTTGAATGTTTTTATCAGGGAACATTTAATTTTGTACCATAGAAACACTAATTGGATCCACATGGAGACACCAGTAACACATTCCTATGTTCTAGGGAGAAAGCTTGAGGAACTGCAAATCGATATGATATGTCTGTTTGTATAGATGACATTTTATGCACTTGCGATGGAAAAGACTTTTTGCCTTTCTCTAAAACCATTTTTACTGTGATTTTGTTGGTCCATTGCATACGAATTCCAACCCACTTTGTCCGGATATGACTGGATGAAACCAGAAATATCCGGTTGTGTTTTGGCTAACTCAATCCCAGATATTGTGAAAGCTTCTGTATTTGTGTTCTCCGGATATTATGAACGGATTTTATGGTTTTGCATGTTTTTTATCAGGGAACATTTAATTTTGTACCGTAGAAACACTAATTGGTTCCACACGGAGACACCAGCTCTACACATTTGTATTTTCTAGGGAGAAAGCTAGAGGAACTGTGGCAAACAAACATGATATTTCTGTTTGTATAGATGACATTTTATGCACTTGCATAACAAAAATACTTTACTTTTCTCCAAAACCATTTTTACTGTGATTTTCTCGGTCCATTGCATACGAATTCCACCTCACTTTGTCCGGATATGACTGGATGAAACCAGAAATATCCGTTTTCTTTTTTTTTGGCTTACTATATCCCAGATATTACTACAGACTCTGTGTTTGTGTTTTCTGGATATTATCGATGGATTATATTGTTTTGAATGTTTTTATCAGGGAACATTTAATTTTGTGCTGGGAAACACTAATTGGTTCCACATGGAGACACCAGTCTACACATTCGTATTTTCTAGGGAGAAAGCTAGAATAACTGCGGTAAACAAACATGATGTTTCTGTTTGTATAGATGGCATTTTATGCACTGCCTTAAGGAAAAGACATTGTTTTACTCCAAAACCATTTTTACTGCGATTTTCCCGGTTCATTGCATACGAATTCCACCAAACTTAGTCCGGATATGACTGGATGAAACCAGAAATATCCGGTTGTGTTTTGGCTAAATCTATCCCAGATATTGCAACGGACTCTGTGTTTGTGTTTTCTGGACATTATCAACGGACTTTATTGTTTTGAATGTTTTTATCAGGGAACATTTAATTTTGTACCTTAGAAACACTAATAGGTTCAACATGGAGACACCAGTATACACATTCGTATGTTCTAGGGAGAAAGTTAGAGGAACTGCGGCAAACAAACATGATATTTCTGTTTGTATACATGACATTTTATTCACTTGCATAACGAAAAAAACTTTGCTTTTCTCCAAAACCATTTTTACTGTGATTTTCTCGGTCCATTGCATACGAATTCCACCTCGCTTTGTCCGGATATGACTGGATGAAACCAGAAATATCCGGTTGTGTTTTGGCTTACTACAACCCAGATATTGTGAAAGCCTCTGTGTTTATGTTTTCCGGATATTATCAACGGAATTTATGTTGTTGCATGTTATTTATCAGGGAACATTTAATTTTGTGCTGGGAAACACTAATTGGTTCCACATGGAGACACCAGCTCTACACATTCGTATTTTCTAGGGAGAAAGCTAGAGGAACTGCGGCAAACAAACATGACATTTCTGTTTGTATAGATGACATTTTATGCACTTTCCTAAAGAAAAGACTTTGCTTTTCTCCAAAACCATTTTTCCTGTGATATTCTCGATCCATTACATATGAATTCCACCCCACTTTGTCCGGATATGAGTGGATGAAACCAGAAATATCCGGTTGTGTTTTGTCTTACTATATCCCAGATATTGCTACAGCCTCAGTGTCTGTGTTTTCTGGATATTATCGATGGATTTTATTGTTTTGAATGTTTTTATCAGGGAACATTTAATTTTGTACCGTAGAAACACTAATTGGTTCCCCATGGAGACACCAGTAACACATTCCTATGTTCTAGGGAGAAAGCTTGAGGAACTGCAAATCAATATGATATGTCTGTTTGTATAGATGACATTTTATGCACTTGCGATGGAAAAGACTTTTTGCCTTTCTCTAAAACCATTTTTACTGTGATTTTGTTGGTCCATTGCATACGAATTCCAACCCACTTTGTCCGGATATGACTGGATGAAACCAGAAATATCCGGTTGTGTTTTGGCTCACGCAATCCCAGATATTGTGAAAGCTTCTGTATTTGTGTTCTCCGGATATTATGAACGGATTTTATGGTTTTGCATGTTTTTTATCAGGGAACATTTAATTTTGTACCGTAGAAACACTAATTGGTTCCACACGGAGACACCAGCTCTACACATTTGTATTTTCTAGGGAGAAAGCTAGAGGAACTGCGGCAAACAAACATGATATTTCTGTTTGTATAGATGACATTTTATGCACTTTCCTCAGAAAAAGACTTTACTTTTCTCCAAAACCATTTTTACTGTGATTTTCTCGGTCCATTGCATACGAATTCCACCTCACTTTGTCCGGATATGACTGGATGAAACCAGAAATATCCGTTTTCTTTTTTTTGGCTTACTATATCCCAGATATTACTACAGACTCTGTGTTTGTGTTTTCTGGATATTATCGATGGATTTTATTGTTTTGAATGTTTTTATCAGGGAACATTTTATTTTGTGCTGGGAAACACTAATTGGTTCCACATGGAGACACCAGCTCTACACATTCGTATTTTCTAGGGAGAAAGCTAGAGGAACTGCGGCAAACAAACATGATATTTCTGTTTGTATAGATGACATTTTATGCACTTTCCTAAAGAAAAGACTTTGCTTTTCTCCAAAACCATTTTCCTGTGATATTCTCGATCCATTACATATGAATTCCACCCCACTTTGTCCGGATATGACTGCATGAAACCAGAAATATCCGGTTGTGTTTTGTCTTACTATATCCCAGATATTGCTACAGCCTCAGTGTCTGTGTTTTCTGGATATTATCGATGGATTTTATTGTTTTGAATGTTTTTATCAGGGAACATTTAATTTTGTGCTGGGAAACACTAATTGGTTCCACATGGAGACACCAGTCTACACATTCGTATTTTCTAGGGAGAAAGCTAGAATAACTGCGGTAAACAAACATGATGTTTCTGTTTGTATAGATGACATTTTATGCACTGGCTTAAGGAAAAGACTTTGTTTTACTCCAAAACCATTTTTACTGCGATTTTCCCGGTTCATTGCATACGAATTCCACCAAACTTAGTCCGGATATGACTGGATGAAACCAGAAATATCCGGTTGTGTTTTGGCTAACTCAATCCCAGATATTGCGACGGACTCTGTGTTTGTGTTTTCTGGACATTATCAACGGACTTTATTGTTTTGAATGTTTTTATCAGGGAACATTTAATTTTGTACCTTAGAAACACTAATAGGTTCAACATGGAGACACCAGTATACACATTCGTATGTTCTAGGGAGAAAGTTAGAGGAACTGCGGCAAACAAACATGATATTTCTGTTTGTATACATGACATTTTATGCACTTGCATAACGAAAAAAACTTTGCTTTTCTCCAAAACCATTTTTACTGTGATTTTCTCAGTCCATTGCATACGAATTCCACCTCGCTTTGTCCGGATATGACTGGATGAAACCAGAAATATCCGGTTGTGTTTTGGCTTACTACAACCCAGATATTGTGAAAGCCTCTGTGTTTATGTTTTCCGGATATTATCAACGGAATTTATGTTTTTGCATGTTATTTATCAGGGAACATTTATCTTTGTGCTGGGAAACACTAATTGGTTCCACATGGAGACACCAGCTCTACACATTCGTATTTTCTAGGGAGAAAGCTAGAGGAACTGCGGCAAACAAACATGACATTTCTGTTTGTATAGATGACATTTTATGCACTTTCCTAAAGAAAAGACTTTGCTTTTCTCCAAAACCATTTTTCCTGTGATATTCTCTGTCCATTACATATGAATTCCACCCCACTTTGTCCGGATATGAGTGGATGAAACCAGAAATATCCGGTTGTGTTTTGTCTTACTATATCCCAGATATTGCTACAGCCTCAGTGTCTGTGTTTTCTGGATATTATCGATGGATTTTATTGTTTTGAATGTTTTTATCAGGGAACATTTAATTTTGTACCGTAGAAACACTAATTGGTTCCCCATGGAGACACCAGTAACACATTCCTATGTTCTAGGGAGAAAGCTTGAGGAACTGCAAATCGATATGATATGTCTGTTTGTATAGATGACATTTTATGCACTTGCGATGGAAAAGACTTTTTGCCTTTCTCTAAAACCATTTTTACTGTGATTTTGTTGGTCCATTGCATACGAATTCCAACCCACTTTGTCCGGATATGACTGGATGAAACCAGAAATATCCGGTTGTGTTTTGGCTCACGCAATCCCAGATATTGTGAAAGCTTCTGTATTGGTGTTCTCCGGATATTATGAACGGATTTTATGGTTTTGCATGTTTTTTATCAGGGAACATTTAATTTTGTACCGTAGAAACACTAATTGGTTCCACACGGAGACACCAGCTCTACACATTTGTATTTTCTAGGGAGAAAGCTAGAGGAACTGCGGCAAACAAACATGATATTTCTGTTTGTATAGATGACATTTTATGCACTTTCCTAAGAAAAAGACTTTACTTTTCTCCAAAACCATTTTTACTGTGTTTTTCTCGGTCCATTGCATACGAATTCCAGCTCACTTTGTCCGGATATGACTGGATGAAACCAGAAATATCCGTTTTCTTTTTTTTGGGCTTACTATATCCCAGATATTACTACAGACTCTGTGTTTGTGTTTTCTGGATATTATCGATGGATTATATTGTTTTGAATGTTTTTATCAGGGAACATTTAATTTTGTGCTGGGAAACACTAATTGGTTCCACATGGAGACACCAGTCTACACATTCGTATTTTCTAGGGAGAAAGCTAGAATAACTGCGGTAAACAAACATGATGTTTCTGTTTGTATAGATGACATTTTATGCACTGGCTTAAGGAAAAGACTTTGTTTTACTCCAAAACCATTTTTACTGCGATTTTCCCGGTTCATTGCATACGAATTCCACCAAACTTAGTCCGGATATGACTGGATGAAACCAGAAATATCCGGTTGTGTTTTGGCTAAATCAATCCCAGATATTGTGAAAGCTTCTGTATTTGTGTTTTCCGGATATTATCAACGGATTTTATGGTTTTGCATGTTTTTTATCAGGGAACATTTAATTTTGTACCTTAGAAACACTAATTGGTTCCACACGGAGACACCAGTTCTACACATTCGTATTTTCTAGGGAGAAAGCTAGAGGAACTGCGGCAAACAAACATGATATTTCTGTTTGTATACATGACATTTTATGCACTTGCATAACGAAAAAAACTTTACTTTTCTCCAAAACCATTTTTACTGTGATTTTCTCGGTCCATTGCATACGAATTCCACCTCGCTTTTTCCGGATATGACTGGATGAAACCAGAAATATCCGCTTGTGTTTTGGCTTACTACAACCCAGATATTGTGAAAGCCTCTGTGTTTATGTTTTCCGGATACTATCAACGGAATTTATGTTTTTGCATGTTATTTATCAGGGAACATTTAATTTTGTGCTGGGAAACACTAATTGGTTCCACATGGAGACACCAGTCTACACATTCGTATTTTCTAGGGAGAAAGCTAGAATAACTGCGGTAAACAAACATGATGTTTCTGTTTGTATAGATGACATTTTATGCACTTGCCTAACGTAAAGACTTTGCTTTTCTCCAAAACCATTTGTACTGTGATTTTCTCGTTCCATTGCATACGAATTCCACCCCAGTTTGTCCAGATATGACTGGATGAAATCAGAAACAACCGGTTGTGTTTTGCCTAACTCAATCCCAGATATTGCTACAGCCTCTGTGTTTCTGCATTCCTGATATTATCCACAGACTTTATTGTTTTGAATGTTTTCAATCAGGGAACATTTAATTTTGTGCTGCGAAACACTGATTGTTTCCACATGGATACACCAGCTCTACACATTTGTAATTTCTAGGGAGAAAGCTAGAGGAACTGCGACAAACAAAAATGATATTTCTATTTGTATGGGTGACATTTTATGCTCTTGCCTAACGAAAAGACTTTGCTTTTCTCCAAAACCATTTTTACTGTGATTTTCTCGGTTCATTGCATACGAATTCCACACCAGTTTGTCTGGATATGACTGGATGAAACCAGAAATATCCGGTTGTGTTTTGGCTTACTACAACCCAGATATTGTGAAAGCCTCTGTGTTTATGTTTTCCGGATATTATCAACGGAATTTATGTTTTTGCATGTTATTTATCAGGGAACATTTAATTTTGTGCTGGGAAACACTAATTGGTTCCACATGGAGACACCAGTCTACACATTCGTATTTTCTAGGGAGAAAGCTAGAATAACTGCGGTAAACAAACATGATGTTTCTGTTTGTATAGATGACATTTTATGCACTGGCTTAAGGAAAAGACTTTGTTTTACTCCAAAACCATTTTTACTGCGATTTTCCCGGTTCATTGCATACGAATTCCACCAAACTTAGTCCGGATATGACTGGATGAAACCAGAAATATCCGGTTGTGTTTTGGCTAACTCAATCCCAGATATTGCGACGGACTCTGTGTTTGTGTTTTCTGGACATTATCAACGGACTTTATTGTTTTGAATGTTTTTATCAGGGAACATTTAATTTTGTACCTTAGAAACACTAATAGGTTCAACATGGAGACACCAGTATACACATTCGTATGTTCTAGGGAGAAAGTTAGAGGAACTGCGGCAAACAAACATGATATTTCTGTTTGTATACATGACATTTTATGCACTTGCATAATGAAAAAAACTTTGCTTTTCTCCAAAACCATTTTTACTGTGATTTTCTCAGTCCATTGCATACGAATTCCACCTCGCTTTGTCCGGATATGACTGGATGAAACCAGAAATATCCGGTTGTGTTTTGGCTTACTACAACCCAGATATTGTGAAAGCCTCTGTGTTTATGTTTTCCGGATATTATCAACGGAATTTATGTTTTTGCATGTTATTTATCAGGGAACATTTATCTTTGTGCTGGGAAATACTAATTGGTTCCACATGGAGACACCAGCTCTACACATTCGTATTTTCTAGGGAGAAAGCTAGAGGAACTGCGGCAAACAAACATGACATTTCTGTTTGTATAGATGACATTTTATGCACTTTCCTAAAGAAAAGACTTTGCTTTTCTCCAAAACCATTTTTCCTGTGATATTCTCGATCCATTACATATGAATTCCACCCCACTTTGTCCGGATATGAGTGGATGAAACCAGAAATATCCGGTTGTGTTTTGTCTTACTATATCCCAGATATTGCTACAGCCTCAGTGTCTGTGTTTTCTGGATATTATCGATGGATTTTATTGTTTTGAATGTTTTTATCAGGGAACATTTAATTTTGTACCGTAGAAACACTAATTGGTTCCACATGGAGACACCAGTAACACATTCCTATGTTCTAGGGAGAAAGCTTGAGGAACTGCAAATCGATATGATATGTCTGTTTGTATAGATGACATTTTATGCACTTGCGATGGAAAAGACTTTTTGCCTTTCTCTAAAACCATTTTTACTGTGATTTTGTTGGTCCATTGCATACGAATTCCAACCCACTTTGTCCGGATATGACTGGATGAAACCAGAAATATCCGGTTGTGTTTTGGCTAACTCAATCCCAGATATTGTGAAAGCTTCTGTATTTGTGTTCTCCGGATATTATGAACGGATTTTATGGTTTTGCATGTTTTTTATCAGGGAACATTTAATTTTGTACCGTAGAAACACTAATTGGTTCCACACGGAGACACCAGCTCTACACATTTGTATTTTCTAGGGAGAAAGCTAGAGGAACTGCGGCAAACAAACATGATATTTCTGTTTGTATAGATGACATTTTATGCACTTTCCTAAGAAAAAGACTTTACTTTTCTCCAAAACCATTTTTACTGTGTTTTTCTCGGTCCATTGCATACGAATTCCAGCTCACTTTGTCCGGATATGACTGGATGAAACCAGAAATATCCGTTTTCTTTTTTTTGGGCTTACTATATCCCAGATATTACTACAGACTCTGTGTTTGTGTTTTCTGGATATTATCGATGGATTATATTGTTTTGAATGTTTTTATCAGGGAACATTTAATTTTGTACTGGGAAACACTAATTGGTTCCACATGGAGACACCAGTCTACACATTCGTATTTTCTAGGGAGAAAGCTAGAATAACTGCGGTAAACAAACATGATGTTTCTGTTTGTATAGATGACATTTTATGCACTGGCTTAAGGAAAAGACTTTGTTTTACTCCAAAACCATTTTTACTGCGATTTTCCCGGTTCATTGCATACGAATTCCACCAAACTTAGTCCGGATATGACTGGATGAAACCAGAAATATCCGGTTGTGTTTTGGCTAAATCAAACCCAGATATTGTGAAAGCTTCTGTATTTGTGTTTTCCGGATATTATCAACGGATTTTATGGTTTTGCATGTTTTTTATCAGGGAACATTTAATTTTGTACCTTAGAAACACTAATTGGTTCCACACGGAGACACCAGTTCTACACATTCGTATTTTCTAGGGAGAAAGCTAGAGGAACTGCGGCAAACAAACATGATATTTCTGTTTGTATACATGACATTTTATGCACTTGCATAACGAAAAAAACTTTACTTTTCTCCAAAACCATTTTTACTGTGATTTTCTCGGTCCATTGCATACGAATTCCACCTCGCTTTTTCCGGATATGACTGGATGAAACCAGAAATATCCGCTTGTGTTTTGGCTTACTACAACCCAGATATTGTGAAAGCCTCTGTGTTTATGTTTTCCGGATACTATCAACGGAATTTATGTTTTTGCATGTTATTTATCAGGGAACATTTAATTTTGTGCTGGGAAACACTAATTGGTTCCACATGGAGACACCAGTCTACACATTCGTATTTTCTAGGGAGAAAGCTAGAATAACTGCGGTAAACAAACATGATGTTTCTGTTTGTATAGATGACATTTTATGCACTTGCCTAACGTAAAGACTTTGCTTTTCTCCAAAACCATTTGTACTGTGATTTTCTCGTTCCATTGCATACGAATTCCACCCCAGTTTGTCCGGATATGACTGGATGAAATCAGAAACAACCGGTTGTGTTTTGCCTAACTCAATCCCAGATATTGCTACAGCCTCTGTGTTTCTGCATTCCTGATATTATCCACAGACTTTATTGTTTTGAATGTTTTCAATCAGGGAACATTTAATTTTGTGCTGCGAAACACTGATTGTTTCCACATGGATACACCAGCTCTACACATTTGTAATTTCTAGGGAGAAAGCTAGAGGAACTGCGACAAACAAAAATGATATTTCTATTTGTATGGGTGACATTTTATGCTCTTGCCTAACGAAAAGACTTTGCTTTTCTCCAAAACCATTTTTACTGTGATTTTCTCGGTTCATTGCATACGAATTCCACACCAGTTTGTCTGGATATGACTGGATGAAACCAGAAATATCTGGTTGTGTTTTGGCTTACTACAACCCAGATATTGTGAAAGCCTCTGTGTTTATGTTTTCCGGATACTATCAACGGAATTTATGTTTTTGCATGTTATTTATCAGGGAACATTTAATTTTGTGCTGGGAAACACTAATTGGTTCCACATGGAGACACCAGTCTACACATTCGTATTTTCTAGGGAGAAAGCTAGAATAACTGCGGCAAACAAACATGATATTTCTGTTTGTATCGATGACATTTTATGCACTTGCCTAACGTAAAGACTTTGCTTTTCTCCAAAACCATTTGTACTGTGATTTTCTCGTTCCATTGCATACGAATTCCACCCCAGTTTGTCCGGATATGACTGGATGAAATCAGAAACATCCGGTTGTGTTTTGCCTAACTCAATCCCAGATATTGCTACAGCCTCTGTGTTTCTGCATTCCTGATATTATCCACAGACTTTATTGTTTTGAAAGTTTTTTATAAGGTAACATTTAATTTTGTACCTTAAAAACACTAATTTTTTCCACATGGAGACCCAGCTCTACATATTCCTATTTTCTAGGAAGAAATCTAGAGGAACTGCGGCAAACAAACATGATATTTCTGTTTGTATACATGACATTTTATGCACTTGCATAACGAAAAAAACTTTGCTTTTCTCCAAAACCATTTTTACTGTGATTTTCTCAGTCCATTGCATACGAATTCCACCTCGCTTTGTCCGGATATGACTGGATGAAACCAGAAATATCCGGTTGTGTTTTGGCTTACTACAACCCAGATATTGTGAAAGCCTCTGTGTTTATGTTTTCTGGATATTATCAACGGAATTTATGTTTTTGCATGTTATTTATCAGGGAACATTTATCTTTGTGCTGGGAAACACTAATTGGTTCCACATGGAGACACCAGCTCTACACATTCGTATTTTCTAGGGAGAAAGCTAGAGGAACTGCGGCAAACAAACATGACATTTCTGTTTGTATAGATGACATTTTATGCACTTTCCTAAAGAAAAGACTTTGCTTTTCTCCAAAACCATTTTTCCTGTGATATTCTCGATCCATTACATATGAATTCCACCCCACTTTGTCCGGATATGAGTGGATGAAACCAGAAATATCCGGTTGTGTTTTGTCTTACTATATCCCAGATATTGCTACAGCCTCAGTGTCTGTGTTTTCTGGATATTATCGATGGATTTTATTGTTTTGAATGTTTTTATCAGGGAACATTTAATTTTGTACTGTAGAAACACTAATTGGTTCCACATGGAGACACCAGTAACACATTCCTATGTTCTAGGGAGAAAGCTTGAGGAACTGCAAATCGATATGATATGTCTGTTTGTATAGATGACATTTTATGCACTTGCGATGGAAAAGACTTTTTGCCTTTCTCTAAAACCATTTTTACTGTGATTTTGTTGGTCCATTGCATACGAATTCCAACCCACTTTGTCCGGATATGACTGGATGAAACCAGAAATATCCGGTTGTGTTTTGGCTCACGCAATCCCAGATATTGTGAAAGCTTCTGTATTTGTGTTTTCCGGATATTATGAACGGATTTTATGGTTTTGCATGTTTTTTATCAGGGAACATTTAATTTTGTACCGTAGAAACACTAATTGGTTCCACACGGAGACACCAGTTCTACACATTCGTATTTTCTAGGGAGAAAGCTAGAGGAACTGCGGCAAACAAACATGATATTTCTGTTTGTATACATGACATTTTATGCACTTGCATAACGAAAAAAACTTTACTTTTCTCCAAAACCATTTTTACTGTGATTTTCTCGGTCCATTGCATACGAATTCCACCTCGCTTTTTCCGGATATGACTGGATGAAATCAGAAACAACCGGTTGTGTTTTGCCTAACTCAATCCCAGATATTGCTACAGCCTCTGTGTTTCTGCATTCCTGATATTATCCACAGACTTTATTGTTTTGAATGTTTTCAATCAGGGAACATTTAATTTTGTGCTGCGAAACACTGATTGTTTCCACATGGATACACCAGCTCTACACATTTGTAATTTCTAGGGAGAAAGCTAGAGGAACTGCGACAAACAAAAATGATATTTCTATTTGTATGGGTGACATTTTATGCTCTTGCCTAACGAAAAGACTTTGCTTTTCTCCAAAACCATTTTTACTGTTATTTTCTCGGTCCATTGCATACGAATTCCACACCAGTTTGTCTGGATATGACTGGATGAAACCAGAAATATCCGGTTGTGTTTTGGCTTACTACAACCCAGATATTGTGAAAGCCTCTGTGTTTATGTTTTCCGGATACTATCAACGGAATTTATGTTTTTGCATGTTATTTATCAGGGAACATTTAATTTTGTGCTGGGAAACACTAATTGGTTCCACATGGAGACACCAGTCTACACATTCGTATTTTCTAGGGAGAAAGCTAGAATAACTGCGGCAAACAAACATGATATTTCTGTTTGTATCGATGACATTTTATGCACTTGCCTAACGTAAAGACTTTGCTTTTCTCCAAAACCATTTGTACTGTGATTTTCTCGTTCCATTGCATACGAATTCCACCCCAGTTTGTCCGGATATGACTGGATGAAATCAGAAACATCCGGTTGTGTTTTGCCTAACTCAATCCCAGATATTGCTACAGCCTCTGTGTTTCTGCATTCCTGATATTATCCACAGACTTTATTGTTTTGAAAGTTTTTTATAAGGTAACATTTAATTTTGTACCTTAAAAACACTAATTTTTTCCACATGGAGACCCAGCTCTACATATTCCTATTTTCTAGGAAGAAATCTAGAGGAACTGCGGCAAACAAACATGATATTTCTGTTTGTATACATGACATTTTATGCACTTGCATAACGAAAAAAACTTTGCTTTTCTCCAAAACCATTTTTACTGTGATTTTCTCAGTCCATTGCATACGAATTCCACCTCGCTTTGTCCGGATATGACTGGATGAAACCAGAAATATCCGTTTTCTTTTTTTTGGGCTTACTATATCCCAGATATTACTACAGACTCTGTGTTTGTGTTTTCTGGATATTATCGATGGATTATATTGTTTTGAATGTTTTTATCAGGGAACATTTAATTTTGTGCTGGGAAACACTAATTGGTTCCACATGGAGACACCAGCTCTACACATTCGTATTTTCTAGGGAGAAAGCTAGAGGAACTGCGGCAAACAAACATGATATTTCTGTTTGTATAGATGACATTTTATGCACTTTCCTAAAGAAAAGACTTTGCTTTTCTCCAAAACCATTTTCCTGTGATATTCTCGATCCATTACATATGAATTCCACCCCACTTTGTCCGGATATGACTGGATGAAACCAGAAATATCCGGTTGTGTTTTGTCTTACTATATCCCAGATATTGCTACAGCCTCAGTGTCTGTGTTTTCTGGATATTATCGATGGATTTTATTGTTTTGAATGTTTTTATCAGGGAACATTTAATTTTGTGCTGGGAAACACTAATTGGTTCCACATGGAGACACCAGTCTACACATTCGTATTTTCTAGGGAGAAAGCTAGAATAACTGCGGTAAACAAACATGATGTTTCTGTTTGTATAGATGACATTTTATGCACTGGCTTAAGGAAAAGACTTTGTTTTACTCCAAAACCATTTTTACTGCGATTTTCCCGGTTCATTGCATACGAATTCCACCAAACTTAGTCCGGATATGACTGGATGAAACCAGAAATATCCGGTTGTGTTTTGGCTAACTCAATCCCAGATATTGCGATGGACTCTGTGTTTGTGTTTTCTGGACATTATCAACGGACTTTATTGTTTTGAATGTTTTTATCAGGGAACATTTAATTTTGTACCTTAGAAACACTAATAGGTTCAACATGGAGACACCAGTCTACACATTCGTATGTTCTAGGGAGAAAGTTAGAGGAACTGCGGCAAACAAACATGATATTTCTGTTTGTATACATGACATTTTATGCACTTGCATAACGAAAAAAACTTTGCTTTTCTCCAAAACCATTTTTACTGTGATTTTCTCAGTCCATTGCATACGAATTCCACCTCGCTTTGTCCGGATATGACTGGATGAAACCAGAAATATCCGGTTGTGTTTTGGCTTACTACAACCCAGATATTGTGAAAGCCTCTGTGTTTATGTTTTCCGGATATTATCAACGGAATTTATGTTTTTGCATGTTATTTATCAGGGAACATTTAATTTTGTGCTGGGAAACACTAATTGGTTCCACATGGAGACACCAGCTCTACACATTCGTATTTTCTAGGGAGAAAGCTAGAGGAACTGCGGCAAACAAACATGACATTTCTGTTTGTATAGATGACATTTTATGCACTTTCCTAAAGAAAAGACTTTGCTTTTCTCCAAAACCATTTTTCCTGTGATATTCTCGATCCATTACATATGAATTCCACCCCACTTTGTCCGGATATGAGTGGATGAAACCAGAAATATCCGGTTGTGTTTTGTCTTACTATATCCCAGATATTGCTACAGCCTCAGTGTCTGTGTTTTCTGGATATTATCGATGGATTTTATTGTTTTGAATGTTTTTATCAGGGAACCTTTAATTTTGTACCGTAGAAACACTAATTGGTTCCACATGGAGACACCAGTAACACATTCCTATGTTCTAGGGAGAAAGCTTGAGGAACTGCAAATCGATATGATATGTCTGTTTGTATAGATGACATTTTATGCACTTGCGATGGAAAAGACTTTTTGCCTTTCTCTAAAACCATTTTTACTGTGATTTTGTTGGTCCATTGCATACGAATTCCAACCCACTTTGTCCGGATATGACTGGATGAAACCAGAAATATCCGGTTGTGTTTTGGCTCACGCAATCCCAGATATTGTGAAAGCTTCTGTATTTGTGTTCTCCGGATATTATGAACGGATTTTATGGTTTTGCATGTTTTTTATCAGGGAACATTTAATTTTGTACCGTAGAAACACTAATTGGTTCCACACGGAGACACCAGCTCTACACATTTGTATTTTCTAGGGAGAAAGCTAGAGGAACTGCGGCAAACAAACATGATATTTCTGTTTGTATAGATGACATTTTATGCACTTTCCTCAGAAAAAGACTTTACTTTTCTCCAAAACCATTTTTACTGTGATTTTCTCGGTCCATTGCATACGAATTCCACCTCACTTTGTCCGGATATCAGTGGATGAAACCAGAAATATCCGTTTTCTTTTTTTTGGGCTTACTATATCCCAGATATTTCTACAGACTCTGTGTTTGTGTTTTCTGGATATTATCGATGGATTATATTGTTTTGAATGTTTTTATCAGGGAACATTTAATTTTGTGCTGGGAAACACTAATTGGTTCCACATGGAGACACCAGTCTACACATTCGTATTTTCTAGGGAGAAAGCTAGAATAACTGCGGTAAACAAACATGATGTTTCTGTTTGTATAGATGACATTTTATGCACTTGCCTAACGTAAAGACTTTGCTTTTCTCCAAAACCATTTGTACTGTGATTTTCTCGTTCCATTGCATACGAATTCCACCCCAGTTTGTCCGGATATGACTGGATGAAATCAGAAACAACCGGTTGTGTTTTGCCTAACTCAATCCCAGATATTGCTACAGCCTCTGTGTTTCTGCATTCCTGATATTATCCACAGACTTTATTGTTTTGAATGTTTTCAATCAGGGAACATTTAATTTTGTGCTGCGAAACACTGATTGTTTCCACATGGATACACCAGCTCTACACATTTGTAATTTCTAGGGAGAAAGCTAGAGGAACTGCGACAAACAAAAATGATATTTCTATTTGTATGGGTGACATTTTATGCTCTTGCCTAACGAAAAGACTTTGCTTTTCTCCAAAACCATTTTTACTGTGATTTTCTCGGTTCATTGCATACGAATTCCACACCAGTTTGTCTGGATATGACTGGATGAAACCAGAAATATCTGGTTGTGTTTTGGCTTACTACAACCCAGATATTGTGAAAGCCTCTGTGTTTATGTTTTCCGGATACTATCAACGGAATTTATGTTTTTGCATGTTATTTATCAGGGAACATTTAATTTTGTGCTGGGAAACACTAATTGGTTCCACATGGAGACACCAGTCTACACATTCGTATTTTCTAGGGAGAAAGCTAGAATAACTGCGGCAAACAAACATGATATTTCTGTTTGTATCGATGACATTTTATGCACTTGCCTAACGTAAAGACTTTGCTTTTCTCCAAAACCATTTGTACTGTGATTTTCTCGTTCCATTGCATACGAATTCCACCCCAGTTTGTCCGGATATGACTGGATGAAATCAGAAACATCCGGTTGTGTTTTGCCTAACTCAATCCCAGATATTGCTACAGCCTCTGTGTTTCTGCATTCCTGATATTATCCACAGACTTTATTGTTTTGAAAGTTTTTTATAAGGTAACATTTAATTTTGTACCTTAAAAACACTAATTTTTTCCACATGGAGACCCAGCTCTACATATTCCTATTTTCTAGGAAGAAATCTAGAGGAACTGCGGCAAACAAACATGATATTTCTGTTTGTATACATGACATTTTATGCACTTGCATAACGAAAAAAACTTTGCTTTTCTCCAAAACCATTTTTACTGTGATTTTCTCGGTCCATTGCATACGAATTCCACCTCGCTTTGTCCGGATATGACTGGATGAAACCAGAAATATCCGGTTGTGTTTTGGCTTACTACAACCCAGATATTGTGAAAGCCTCTGTGTTTATGTTTTCTGGATATTATCAACGGAATTTATGTTTTTGCATGTTATTTATCAGGGAACATTTATCTTTGTGCTGGGAAACACTAATTGGTTCCACATGGAGACACCAGCTCTACACATTCGTATTTTCTAGGGAGAAAGCTAGAGGAACTGCGGCAAACAAACATGACATTTCTGTTTGTATAGATGACATTTTATGCACTTTCCTAAAGAAAAGACTTTGCTTTTCTCCAAAACCATTTTTCCTGTGATATTCTCGATCCATTACATATGAATTCCACCCCACTTTGTCCGGATATGAGTGGATGAAACCAGAAATATCCGGTTGTGTTTTGTCTTACTATATCCCAGATATTGCTACAGCCTCAGTGTCTGTGTTTTCTGGATATTATCGATGGATTTTATTGTTTTGAATGTTTTTATCAGGGAACATTTAATTTTGTACTGTAGAAACACTAATTGGTTCCACATGGAGACACCAGTAACACATTCCTATGTTCTAGGGAGAAAGCTTGAGGAACTGCAAATCGATATGATATGTCTGTTTGTATAGATGACATTTTATGCACTTGCGATGGAAAAGACTTTTTGCCTTTCTCTAAAACCATTTTTACTGTGATTTTGTTGGTCCATTGCATACGAATTCCAACCCACTTTGTCCGGATATGACTGGATGAAACCAGAAATATCCGGTTGTGTTTTGGCTCACGCAATCCCAGATATTGTGAAAGCTTCTGTATTTGTGTTTTCCGGATATTATGAACGGATTTTATGGTTTTGCATGTTTTTTATCAGGGAACATTTAATTTTGTACCGTAGAAACACTAATTGGTTCCACACGGAGACACCAGTTCTACACATTCGTATTTTCTAGGGAGAAAGCTAGAGGAACTGCGGCAAACAAACATGATATTTCTGTTTGTATACATGACATTTTATGCACTTGCATAACGAAAAAAACTTTACTTTTCTCCAAAACCATTTTTACTGTGATTTTCTCGGTCCATTGCATACGAATTCCACCTCGCTTTTTCCGGATATGACTGGATGAAACCAGAAATATCCGCTTGTGTTTTGGCTTACTACAACCCAGATATTGTGAAAGCCTCTGTGTTTATGTTTTCCGGATACTATCAACGGAATTTATGTTTTTGCATGTTATTTATCAGGGAACATTTAATTTTGTGCTGGGAAACACTAATTGGTTCCACATGGAGACACCAGTCTACACATTCGTATTTTCTAGGGAGAAAGCTAGAATAACTGCGGTAAACAAACATGATGTTTCTGTTTGTATAGATGACATTTTATGCACTTGCCTAACGTAAAGACTTTGCTTTTCTCCAAAACCATTTGTACTGTGATTTTCTCGTTCCATTGCATACGAATTCCACCCCAGTTTGTCCGGATATGACTGGATGAAATCAGAAACAACCGGTTGTGTTTTGCCTAACTCAATCCCAGATATTGCTACAGCCTCTGTGTTTCTGCATTCCTGATATTATCCACAGACTTTATTGTTTTGAATGTTTTCAATCAGGGAACATTTAATTTTGTGCTGCGAAACACTGATTGTTTCCACATGGATACACCAGCTCTACACATTTGTAATTTCTAGGGAGAAAGCTAGAGGAACTGCGACAAACAAAAATGATATTTCTATTTGTATGGGTGACATTTTATGCTCTTGCCTAACGAAAAGACTTTGCTTTTCTCCAAAACCATTTTTACTGTGATTTTCTCGGTCCATTGCATACGAATTCCACACCAGTTTGTCTGGATATGACTGGATGAAACCAGAAATATCCGGTTGTGTTTTGGCTTACTACAACCCAGATATTGTGAAAGCCTCTGTGTTTATGTTTTCCGGATACTATCAACGGAATTTATGTTTTTGCATGTTATTTATCAGGGAACATTTAATTTTGTGCTGGGAAACACTAATTGGTTCCACATGGAGACACCAGTCTACACATTCGTATTTTCTAGGGAGAAAGCTAGAATAACTGCGGCAAACAAACATGATATTTCTGTTTGTATCGATGACATTTTATGCACTTGCCTAACGTAAAGACTTTGCTTTTCTCCAAAACCATTTGTACTGTGATTTTCTCGTTCCATTGCATACGAATTCCACCCCAGTTTGTCCGGATATGACTGGATGAAATCAGAAACATCCGGTTGTGTTTTGCCTAACTCAATCCCAGATATTGCTACAGCCTCTGTGTTTCTGCATTCCTGATATTATCCACAGACTTTATTGTTTTGAAAGTTTTTTATAAGGTAACATTTAATTTTGTACCTTAAAAACACTAATTTTTTCCACATGGAGACCCAGCTCTACATATTCCTATTTTCTAGGAAGAAATCTAGAGGAACTGCGGCAAACAAACATGATATTTCTGTTTGTATACATGACATTTTATGCACTTGCATAACGAAAAAAACTTTGCTTTTCTCCAAAACCATTTTTACTGTGATTTTCTCAGTCCATTGCATACGAATTCCACCTCGCTTTGTCCGGATATGACTGGATGAAACCAGAAATATCCGTTTTCTTTTTTTTGGGCTTACTATATCCCAGATATTACTACAGACTCTGTGTTTGTGTTTTCTGGATATTATCGATGGATTGTATTGTTTTGAATGTTTTTATCAGGGAACATTTAATTTTGTGCTGGGAAACACTAATTGGTTCCACATGGAGACACCAGCTCTACACATTTGTATGTTCTAGGGAGAAAGCTAGAGAAACTGCGGCAAACAAACATGATATTTCTGTTTGTATAGATGACATTTTATGCACTTTCCTAAAGAAAAGACTTTGCTTTTCTCCAAAACCATTTTCCTGTGATATTCTCGATCCATTACATATGAATTCCACCCCACTTTGTCCGGATATGACTGGATGAAACCAGAAATATCCGGTTGTGTTTTGTCTTACTATATCCCAGATATTGCTACAGCCTCAGTGTCTGTGTTTTCTGGATATTATCGATGGATTTTATTGTTTTGAATGTTTTTATCAGGGAACATTTAATTTTGTGCTGGGAAACACTAATTGGTTCCACATGGAGACACCAGTCTACACATTCGTATTTTCTAGGGAGAAAGCTAGAATAACTGCGGTAAACAAACATGATGTTTCTGTTTGTATAGATGACATTTTATGCACTGGCTTAAGGAAAAGACTTTGTTTTACTCCAAAACCATTTTTACTGCGATTTTCCCGGTTCATTGCATACGAATTCCACCAAACTTAGTCCGGATATGACTGGATGAAACCAGAAATATCCGGTTGTGTTTTGGCTAACTCAATCCCAGATATTGCGATGGACTCTGTGTTTGTGTTTTCTGGACATTATCAACGGACTTTATTGTTTTGAATGTTTTTATCAGGGAACATTTAATTTTGTACCTTAGAAACACTAATAGGTTCAACATGGAGACACCAGTCTACACATTCGTATGTTCTAGGGAGAAAGTTAGAGGAACTGCGGCAAACAAACATGATATTTCTGTTTGTATACATGACATTTTATGCACTTGCATAACGAAAAAAACTTTGCTTTTCTCCAAAACCATTTTTACTGTGATTTTCTCAGTCCATTGCATACGAATTCCACCTCGCTTTGTCCGGATATGACTGGATGAAACCAGAAATATCCGGTTGTGTTTTGGCTTACTACAACCCAGATATTGTGAAAGCCTCTGTGTTTATGTTTTCCGGATATTATCAACGGAATTTATGTTTTTGCATGTTATTTATCAGGGAACATTTAATTTTGTGCTGGGAAACACTAATTGGTTCCACATGGAGACACCAGCTCTACACATTCGTATTTTCTAGGGAGAAAGCTAGAGGAACTGCGGCAAACAAACATGACATTTCTGTTTGTATAGATGACATTTTATGCACTTTCCTAAAGAAAAGACTTTGCTTTTCTCCAAAACCATTTTTCCTGTGATATTCTCGATCCATTACATATGAATTCCACCCCACTTTGTCCGGATATGAGTGGATGAAACCAGAAATATCCGGTTGTGTTTTGTCTTACTATATCCCAGATATTGCTACAGCCTCAGTGTCTGTGTTTTCTGGATATTATCGATGGATTTTATTGTTTTGAATGTTTTTATCAGGGAACCTTTAATTTTGTACCGTAGAAACACTAATTGGTTCCACATGGAGACACCAGTAACACATTCCTATGTTCTAGGGAGAAAGCTTGAGGAACTGCAAATCGATATGATATGTCTGTTTGTATAGATGACATTTTATGCACTTGCGATGGAAAAGACTTTTTGCCTTTCTCTAAAACCATTTTTACTGTGATTTTGTTGGTCCATTGCATACGAATTCCAACCCACTTTGTCCGGATATGACTGGATGAAACCAGAAATATCCGGTTGTGTTTTGGCTCACGCAATCCCAGATATTGTGAAAGCTTCTGTATTTGTGTTCTCCGGATATTATGAACGGATTTTATGGTTTTGCATGTTTTTTATCAGGGAACATTTAATTTTGTACCGTAGAAACACTAATTGGTTCCACACGGAGACACCAGCTCTACACATTTGTATTTTCTAGGGAGAAAGCTAGAGGAACTGCGGCAAACAAACATGATATTTCTGTTTGTATAGATGACATTTTATGCACTTTCCTCAGAAAAAGACTTTACTTTTCTCCAAAACCATTTTTACTGTGATTTTCTCGGTCCATTGCATACGAATTCCACCTCACTTTGTCCGGATATCAGAGGATGAAACCAGAAATATCCGTTTTCTTTTTTTTGGGCTTACTATATCCCAGATATTTCTACAGACTCTGTGTTTGTGTTTTCTGGATATTATCGATGGATTATATTGTTTTGAATGTTTTTATCAGGGAACATTTAATTTTGTGCTGGGAAACACTAATTGGTTCCACATGGAGACACCAGTCTACACATTCGTATTTTCTAGGGAGAAAGCTAGAATAACTGCGGTAAACAAACATGATGTTTCTGTTTGTATAGATGACATTTTATGCACTGGCTTAAGGCAAAGACTTTGTTTTACTCCAAAACCATTTTTACTGCGATTTTCCCGGTTCATTGCATACGAATTCCACCAAACTTAGTCCGGATATGACTGGATGAAACCAGAAATATCCGGTTGTGTTTTGGCTAAATCAATCCCAGATATTGTGAAAGCTTCTGTATTTGTGTTTTCCGGATATTATGAACGGATTTTATGGTTTTGCATGTTTTTTATCAGGGAACATTTAATTTTGTACCTTAGAAACACTAATTGGTTCCACACGGAGACACCAGTTCTACACATTCGTATTTTCTAGGGAGAAAGCTAGAGGAACTGCGGCAAACAAACATGATATTTCTGTTTGTATACATGACATTTTATGCACTTGCATAACGAAAAAAACTTTACTTTTCTCCAAAACCATTTTTACTGTGATTTTCTCGGTCCATTGCATACGAATTCCACCTCACTTTTTCCGGATATGACTGGATGAAACCAGAAATATCCGCTTGTGTTTTGGCTTACTACAACCCAGATATTGTGAAAGCCTCTGTGTTTATGTTTTCCGGATACTATCAACGGAATTTATGTTTTTGTATGTTATTTATCAGGGAACATTTAATTTTGTGCTGGGAAACACTAATTGGTTCCACATGGAGACACCAGTCTACACATTCGTATTTTCTAGGGAGAAAGCTAGAATAACTGCGGTAAACAAACATGATGTTTCTGTTTGTATAGATGACATTTTATGCACTTGCCTAACGTAAAGACTTTGCTTTTCTCCAAAACCATTTGTACTGTGATTTTCTCGTTCCATTGCATACGAATTCCACCCCAGTTTGTCCGGATATGACTGGATGAAATCAGAAACAACCGGTTGTGTTTTGCCTAACTCAATCCCAGATATTGCTACAGCCTCTGTGTTTCTGCATTCCTGATATTATCCACAGACTTTATTGTTTTGAATGTTTTCAATCAGGGAACATTTAATTTTGTGCTGCGAAACACTGATTGTTTCCACATGGATACACCAGCTCTACACATTTGTAATTTCTAGGGAGAAAGCTAGAGGAACTGCGACAAACAAAAATGATATTTCTATTTGTATGGGTGACATTTTATGCTCTTGCCTAACGAAAAGACTTTGCTTTTCTCCAAAACCATTTTTACTGTGATTTTCTCGGTTCATTGCATACGAATTCCACACCAGTTTGTCTGGATATGACTGGATGAAACCAGAAATATCCGGTTGTGTTTTGGCTTACTACAACCCAGATATTGTGAAAGCCTCTGTGTTTATGTTTTCCGGATACTATCAACGGAATTTATGTTTTTGCATGTTATTTATCAGGGAACATTTAATTTTGTGCTGGGAAACACTAATTGGTTCCACATGGAGACACCAGTCTACACATTCGTATTTTCTAGGGAGAAAGCTAGAATAACTGCGGCAAACAAACATGATATTTCTGTTTGTATCGATGACATTTTATGCACTTGCCTAACGTAAAGACTTTGCTTTTCTCCAAAACCATTTGTACTGTGATTTTCTCGTTCCATTGCATACGAATTCCACCCCAGTTTGTTGGGATATGACTGGATGAAATCAGAAACATCCGGTTGTGTTTTGCCTAACTCAATCCCAGATATTGCTACAGCCTCTGTGTTTCTGCATTCCTGATATTATCCACAGACTTTATTGTTTTGAAAGTTTTTTATAAGGTAACATTTAATTTTGTACCTTAAAAACACTAATTTTTTCCACATGGAGACCCAGCTCTACATATTCCTATTTTCTAGGAAGAAATCTAGAGGAACTGCGACAAACAAACATGATATTTCTGTTTGTATAGATGACATTTTATGCACTTGCCTAACGAAAATACTTTGCTTATCTCCAAAACCATATTTAATGTGGTTTTCTCGGTCCATTGCATATGAATTCCACACCAATTTGTCCGGATATGACTGGATGAAACTGGAAATATCCGGTTTTGTTTTGGCTAACTCAATCTGAAATATTGCTACAGCCTCTGTGTTTATGTATTCCTGATATTATCCACGGACTTTATTTTTTTGAATTTTTTTTTCAGGGAACGTTTATTTTTGTACCGTTGAAACAATAATTAATTCATCAAGGGATACCAGCTCTACACATTCGTATTTTCTAGGGAGAAAGCAAGAAGACCTGCGGAAAGCAAACATGATATTTCTGTTTCTATAGATGACATTTTATGCACTTGCCTAACGAAAAGACTTTGCTTTTCTCCAAAACCATTTGCACTGTGATTTTCTCGGTCCATTACATATGATTTCCACACTAGTTTGACCGGATATGACTGGATGAAAGCAAAAATATCCGGTTGTGTTTTGGCTATCTCAATCCCAGATATTGTTACCGCCTCTATGTTTGTGTATTCCTGATATTATCCACACACTTTATTGTTTTGAATGTTTTCAATCAGGGAACATTTAATTTTGTGCTGCGAAACACTGATTGTTTCCACATGGATACACCAGCTCTACACATTTGTAATTCTAGGGAGAAAGCTAGAGGAACTGCGACAAACAAAAATGATATTTCTATTTGTATGGGTGACATTTTATGCTCTTGCCTAACGAAAAGACTTTGCTTTTCTCCAAAACCATTTTTACTGTTATTTTCTCGGTTCATTGCATACGAATTCCACACCAGTTTGTCCGGATATGACTGGATGAAACCAGAAATATCCGGTTGTGTTTTGGCTAACTCAATCCCAGATATTGCTACAGCCTCTCTGTTTGTGCATTCCTGATATTATCCACAGACTTTATTGTTTTGAAAGTTTTTTATAAGGTAACATTTAATTTTGTACCTTAAAACACTAATTTTTTCCACATGGAGACCCAGCTCTACATATTCCTATTTTCTAGGGAGAAAGCTAGAGGAACTGCAGCAAACAAACAAGATATTTCTGTTTGTATAGATGATATTTTATGCACTTGCCTAACGTAAAGACTTTGCTTTTCTTCAAAACCATTTTTACTGTGATTTTCTCAGACCATTGCATACGAATTCCACACCAGTTTGTCTGGATATGACTGGATGAAATAAGAAATATCCAGTTTTGTTTTGGCTAACTCAATCCCAGATATTGCTATAGCCTCTGTGTTTGTGTATTCCTGATATTATCAACGGACTTTATTTTTTCAATGTTTTTTTTTCAGGGAATATTTAATTTTGAGCTTGTAAACACTAATTGGTCCACATGGAGACACCAGCTCTACACATTCGTATTTTCTAGGGAGAAAGCTAGAGGAACTGCGACAAACAAACATGATATTTCTGTTTGTATAGATGACATTTTATGCACTTGCCTAACGAAAATACTTTGCTTTTCTCCAAAACCATTTTTACTGTAATTTTCTCAGTCCATTGCATACGAATTCCACACCACTTTTTCCGGATATGACTGGATGAAAACAGAATTATCCGGTTGTGTCTAGGCTAACTCAATCCGAAATATTGTGAAAGCCTCTGTGTTTATGTTTTCTGGATATTATCGATGGGCTTATTGTTTTGAATGCTTTTATCAGGGAACATTTAATTTTATACCCTGGAAACACGATTTGTTTCATAATGGGAACACCAGCTCTACACATTTCTATTTTAAAGGGAGAAAGCTAGAGGAACTGCAGCAAACAAACATGATATTTCTGTTTGTATAGGTGACATTTTATGCACTTGCCTAACGAAAAGACTTTGCTTTTCTTCAAAACCATTTTTACTGTGATTTTCTCAGACCATTGCATACGAATTCCACACCAGTTTCTCTGGTTATGACTGGATGAAATCAGAAATATCTGGTTGTGTTTTGGCTAACTCAATCCGAAATATTACTACTGGCTCTGTGTGTGTGTATTCCGGATATTATCCACGGACTTTATTTTTTTGAATTTTTTTTTCAGGGAACATTTAATTTTGTGCTTGTAAACACTAATTGGTCCACATGGAGACACCAGGTCTACACATTCGTATTTTCCAGGGAAAAAGCTAGAGGAACTGCCACAAACATGATATTTCTGTTTGTATAGATGACATTTTATGCACTTGCCTAACGAGAAGACATTGCTTTTCTCCAAAACCAATTTTACTGTTATTTTCTCGGTCCATTGCATACGAATTCCACACCACTTTGTCTGGATATGACTGGATGAAACCAGAAATATCCGGCTGTGTTTTGGCTAACTCAATCCGAAATATTGTGAAAGCCTCTGTGTTTGTGTTTTGTTGATATTATCGATGGACTTTATTGTTTTCAATATTTTTATCAGGGGATATTTAATTTTGTGCGTGGAAACACTAATTGGTTACACATGGAGACACCAGCGCTACACATTCGTATTTTCTAGGCAGAAAGCTAGAGGAACTCCGAAAAACAACCATTATATTTCTGTTGGTATCGATGACATTTTATGCACTTTCCTAACGAAAAGTCTTTGCTTTTCTCCAAAACCCTTTTTACTGTGATTTTCTCGGTCCATTGCATACGAATTCCACACCAGTTTGTTTGGATATGAGTAGATGAAACCGGAAATATCCAGATCTGTTTTGGCTAAATCAACCCCAGATATTGCTACAGCCTCTGTGTTTCTGCATTCCTGATATTATCCACAGACTTTATTGTTTTGAAAGTTTTTTATAAGGTAACATTTAATGTTGTACCGTAAAAACACTAATTTTTTCCACATTGAGACACCAGCTCTACATATTCTTATTTTCTAGGAAGTAAGCTAGAGGAACTGCGGCAAACAAACATGATATTTCTGTTTATATAGATGACATTTTATGCACTTGCCTAACGTAAAGACTTTGCTTTTCTTCAAAACCATTTTTACTGTGATTTTCTCAGACCAAAGCATACGAATTCCACACCAGTTTCTCTGGTTATGACTGGATGAAATCAGAAATATCTGGTTGAGTTTTGGCTAACTCAATCCGAAATATTACTACTGGCTCTGTGTGTGTGTATTCCGGATATTATCCACGGACTTTATTTTTTTGAATTTTTTTTCAGGGAACATTTAATTTTGAGCTTGTAAACACTAATTGGTCCACATGGAGACACCAGGTCTACACATTAGTATTTTCCAGGGAGATAGCTAGAGGAACTGCGGCAAACAAACATGATATTTCTGTTTGTATAGATGACATTTTATGCACTTGCCTAACGTAAAGACTTTGCTTTTCTTCAAAACCATTTTTACTGTGATTTTCTCAGACCATTGCATACGAATTCCACACCAGTTTCTCTGGTTATGACTGGATGAAACCGGAAATATCTGGTTGTGTTTTGGCTAACTCAATCCGAAATATTACTACTGGCTCTGTGTGTGTGTATTCCGGATATTATCCACGGACTTTATTTTTTTGAATTTTTTTTCAGGGAACATTTAATTTTGTGCTTGTAAACACTAATTGGTCCACATGGAGACACCAGGTCTACACATTCGTATTTTCCAGGGAGAAAGCTAGAGGAACTGCCACAAACATGATATTTCTGTTTGTATAGATGACATTTTATGCACTTGCCTAACGAGAAGACATTGCTTTTCTCCAAAACCAATTTTACTGTTATTTTCTCGGTCCATTGCATACGAATTCCACACCACTTTGTCCGGATATGACTGGATGAAACCAGAAATATCCGGCTGTGTTTTGGCTAACTCAATCCGAAATATTGTGAAAGCCTCTGTGTTTGTGTTTTGTTGATATTATCGATGGACTTTATTGTTTTCAATATTTTTATCAGGGGATATTTAATTTTGTGCGTGGAAACACTAATTGGTTACACATGGAGACACCAGCGCTACACATTCGTATTTTCTAGGCAGAAAGCTAGAGGAACTCCGAAAAACAACCATTATATTTCTGTTGGTATCGATGACATTTTATGCACTTTCCTAACGAAAAGACTTTGCTTTTCTCCAAAACCCTTTTTACTGTGATTTTCTCGGTCCATTGCATACGAATTCCACACCAGTTTGTTTGGATATGACTAGATGAAACCGGAAATATCCAGATCTGTTTTGGCTAAATCAACCCCAGATATTGCTACAGCCTCTGTGTTTCTGCATTCCTGATATTATCCACAGACTTTATTGTTTGAATGTTTTTTTTGTAAGGGAACATTTAATTTTAGTAACATTGAAACACTAATTTTTTCCACATGGAGACACCAGCTCTACACATTCTTATTTTCTAGGGAGAAATCTAGAGGAACTGCAGCAAACAAACATGATATTTCTGTTTGTATCGATGACATTTTATGCACTTGCCTAACGTAAAGACTTTGCTTTTCTCCAAAACCATTTGTACTGTGATTTTCTCGTTCCATTGCATACGAATTCCAACCCAGTTTGTCCGGATATGACTGGATGAAATCAGAAACATCCGGTTGTGTTTTGCCTAACTCAATCCCAGATATTGCTACAGCCTCTGTGTTTCTGCATTCCTGATATTATCCACAGACTTTATTGTTTTGAAAGTTTTTTATAAGGTAACATTTAATTTTGTACCGTAAAAACACTAATATTTTCCACATGGAGACACCAGCTCTACATATTCCTATTTTCTAGGAAGAAAGCTAGAGGAACTGTGGCAAACAAACATGATATTTCTGTTTGTATAGATGACATTTTATGCAATTGCCTAACGTAAAGACTTTGCTTTTCTTCAAAACCATTTTTACTGTGATTTTCTCAGACCAAAGCATACGAATTCCACACCAGTTTCTCTGGTTATGACTGGATGAAATCAGAAATATCTGGTTGTGTTTTGGCTAACTCAATCCGAAATATTACTACTGGCTCTGTGTGTGTGTATTCCGGATATTATCCACGGACTTTATTTTTTTGAAATTTTTTTTCAGGGAACATTTAATTTTGTGCTTGTAAACACTAATTGGTCCACATGGAGACACCAGGTCTACACATTCGTATTTTCTAGGGAGAAAGCTAGAGGAAGTGCGGCAAACAAACATGATATTTCTGTTTGTATCGATGACATTTTATGCACTTGCCTAACGAGAAGACATTGCTTTTCTCCAAAACCAATTTTACTGTTATTTTCTCGGTCCATTGCATACGAATTCCACACCACTTTGTCCGGATATGACTGGATGAAACCAGAAATATCCGGCTGTGTTTTGGCTAACTCAATCCGAAATATTGTGAAAGCCTCTGTGTTTGTGTTTTGTTGATATTATCGATGGACTTTATTGTTTTCAATATTTTTATCAGGGGATATTTAATTTTGTGCGTGGAAACACTAATTGGTTACACATGGAGACACCAGCGCTACACATTCGTATTTTCTAGGCAGAAAGCTAGAGGAACTCCGAAAAACAACCATTATATTTCTGTTGGTATCGATGACATTTTATGCACTTTCCTAACGAAAAGACTTTGCTTTTCTCCAAAACCCTTTTTACTGTGATTTTCTCGGTCCATTGCATACGAATTCCACACCAGTTTGTTTGGATATGACTAGATGAAACCGGAAATATCCAGATCTGTTTTGGCTAAATCAACCCCAGATATTGCTACAGCCTCTGTGTTTCTGCATTCCTGATATTATCCACAGACTTTATTGTTTGAATGTTTTTTTTGTAAGGGAACATTTAATTTTAGTAACATTGAAACACTAATTTTTTCCACATGGAGACACCAGCTCTACACATTCTTATTTTCTAGGGAGAAATCTAGAGGAACTGCAGCAAACAAACATGATATTTCTGTTTGTATCGATGACATTTTATGCACTTGCCTAACGTAAAGACTTTGCTTTTCTCCAAAACCATTTGTACTGTGATTTTCTCGTTCCATTGCATACGAATTCCAACCCAGTTTGTCCGGATATGACTGGATGAAATCAGAAACATCCGGTTGTGTTTTGCCTAACTCAATCCCAGATATTGCTACAGCCTCTGTGTTTCTGCATTCCTGATATTATCCACAGACTTTATTGTTTTGAAAGTTTTTTATAAGGTAACATTTAATTTTGTACCGTAAAAACACTAATATTTTCCACATGGAGACACCAGCTCTACATATTCCTATTTTCTAGGAAGAAAGCTAGAGGAACTGTGGCAAACAAACATGATATTTCTGTTTGTATAGATGACATTTTATGCAATTGCCTAACGTAAAGACTTTGCTTTTCTTCAAAACCATTTTTACTGTGATTTTCTCAGACCAAAGCATACGAATTCCACACCAGTTTCTCTGGTTATGACTGGATGAAATCAGAAATATCTGGTTGTGTTTTGGCTAACTCAATCCGAAATATTACTACTGGCTCTGTGTGTGTGTATTCCGGATATTATCCACGGACTTTATTTTTTTGAAATTTTTTTTCAGGGAACATTTAATTTTGTGCTTGTAAACACTAATTGGTCCACATGGAGACACCAGGTCTACACATTCGTATTTTCTAGGGAGAAAGCTAGAGGAAGTGCGGCAAACAAACATGATATTTCTGTTTGTATCGATGACATTTTATGCACTTGCCTAACAAAAAGACTTTGCTTTTCTCCAAAACCATTTTTACTGTGATTTTCTCACTCCATTGCATACGAATTCCACACCAGTTTGTAAGGATATGACTGGATGAAACCGGAAATATCTGGTTGTGTTTTGGCTAACTCAATCCCAGATATTGCTACAACCTCTGTGTATGTGTATTCCTGATATTATCCATGGACTTTATTGTTTTTTAATATTTTTTTTCAGGGAACATTTTATTTTGAGCTTGGAGACACTAATGGGTCCACATGGAGACACCAGCTCTACACATTTGTATTTTCTAGGGAGAAATCTAGAAACTGCGGCTAACAAACATGATATTTCTGTTTGTATCAATGACATTGTATGCACTTGCCTAACGAAAAGACTTTGCTTTTCTCCAAAACCATTTTTACTGTGATTTTCTCGGTCCACTGCATACGAATTCCACACTAGTTTGACCGGATATGACTGGATGAAAGCAAAAATATCCGGTTTTGTTTTGGCTAACTCAATCCCAGATATTGCTACAGCCTCTGTGTTTGTGTTTTCGGGATATTATCAACGGATTTTATTGTTTTCAATGTTTTTTTTAATGGGGAACATTTAATTTTGAGCTTGGATACACTAATTGGTTCCACATGGAGACACCAGCTCTACATATTTGTATTTTCCAGGGAGAAAGCTAGAGTAACTTCGGCAAACAAACATGATATTTCTGTTTGTATCGATGACATTTTTTGCACGTGTCTATCGAAAAGTCTTTCCTTTTCTCCAAAAGCATTTTTATTTTGATTTTATGGGTCCATTGCATACGAATTCCACACCAGTTTGTCCGGATATGACTGGATGAAACCAGAAATATCCGGTTGTTTTGGCTAACTCAATCCGACATATTGTGAAAGCCTCTGTGTTTGTGTTTTCTAGATATTATCGATAGAGTTTATTGTGTTGAATGTTTTTATGAGGGAACATTTAATATTTTACCGCAGAAACACTAATTAGTTCATCATGGGGACACCAGCTCTACACATTCGTATTTTCTAGGCTGAAAGCTAGAGGAACTGCGGCAAAAAAAACACGATATTTCTGTTTGTATAGATGATATTTTATACACTTGCCTAACGAAAAGACTTTGCTTTTCTCCAAAACCATTTTTGCTGTGATTTTCGGTCCATTGCATGAGAATTCCACACCAGTTTGTCCTGATATGACTGGATAAAACCGGAAATATCCAGTTTGTTTGGCTAACTCAATCCCAGATATAGCTACAGCCTCTGTGTTTGTGTATTGCTGATATTATACACGGACTTTATTATTTTGAATGTTTTTTATCAGGGAACATTTAATTTTGTTCGGTTGAAACACTAATTGGTTCCACATGGAGACACCAGCTCTAAACATTCCTATTTTCTAGGGAGAAAGCTAGAGGAACTGCGACAAACAAACATGATATTTCTGTTTGTATACATGACATTTTATGCACTTGCCTAACGAAAAGACTTTGCTTTTCTCCAAAACCATTTTTACTGTGATTTTCTTGGTGCAATGCATAGGAATTCCACACCAGTTTGTCCGGATATGACTGCATGAAACCAGAATTATCCGGTTGTGTTTTGGCTAACTCAATCCGAAATATTGTGAAAGCCTCTGTGTTTGTGTTTTCTGGATATTATCAATGGACTTTATTGCTTTGAATGTTTTTATCAGGGAATATTTTATTTTGAGCTTGGAAACACTAATTGGTTCCACATGGAGACACCAGCTCTACATATTCGTATGTTCTAGGGAGAAAGCTAGTGGAACTGCGGCAAACAAGCATGATAAATTTGTTTGTATAGATGACATTTTATGCTCTTTCCTAATGAAAAGATTTTGCTTTTCTCCAAAACCATTTTTGCTGTGATTTTTTCGGTCCATTGCATGCGAATTGCACACCAGTTTGTCCTGATATGACTGGATTAAACCAGAAATTTCCACTTTTGTTTTGGCTAGCTCAATCCCAGATATTGCTACAGCCTCTGTGTATGTGTATTCCTGATATTATACACGGAGTTTATTGTTTTGAATGATTTTAACAGGGAAGATTTAACTTTGTGCTTGGACACACTAATTGATTCCACATGGAGACACCAGCTCCACACATTCCTATGTTCTATGGAAAAGCTAGAGGAATTGCAGCAAACAAACATGATATTTCTGTTTTTATAGATGACAATTTATTCTCTTTCCTAATGAAAAGATTTTGCTTTTCTCCAAAACCATTTTTGCTGTGATTTTTTTCGGTCCATTGCATGCGAATTCCACACCAGTTTGTCCTGATATGACTGGATTAAACCAGAAATATCCAGTTTTGTTTTGACTAACTCAATCCCAGATATTGCTACAGCCTCTGTGTATGTGTACTCCTGATATTATACACGGAGTTTATTGTTTTGAATGATTTTAACAGGGAATATTTAAGTTTGTGCTTGGAAATACTAATTGATTCCACATGGAGACACCAGCTCTACACATTCCTATTTTTTTGGGAGAAAGCTAGAGGAACTGCGGGAAACAAACAAGATCTTTCAGTGTGTATCCATGACATTTTATGCACTTTCCAAAGGAAAAGACTTTGTTTTTATCCAAAACCATTATTACTGTGATTTTCTTGGTTCATTGCATACGAATTCCACACCAGTTTGTCCGGATATAACGGGATGAAACCGGAAATATCTGGTTTTGTTTTGGCTAAGTCAATCCCAGATATTGCTACAGCCTCTTTGTTTGTTTATTACTAATATTATCCATGGACTTTATTTTTTTGTATGTTTTTTTTCAGGGAACACTTAATTTTGTGCTTGGAAACACTAATTGGTTCTACATGGAGACACCAGCTCTACATATTCGTATTTTCTAGGGAGAAAGCTAGAGGAACTGCAGCAAACAAGCATGATATTTCTGTTTGTATAGATGACATTTTATGCAGTTGCCTAACGAAAAGACTATGATTTCTCCACAACCATTTTTACAGTGATTTTCTCGGTCCATTGCATACGAATTCCATAGAAGTTTGTCCGGATAAGACTGGATGAAACCGAAAATATCCAGTTTTGTTTTGGCTACCTCAATCCATGTTATTTTTACCGTCTCTGTGTTTCTGTATTCTTGATATTATGCACAGAATTTATTGTTTTGTATGTTTTTTTATCAGGGAACATTTAATTTTGTGCTGCGAAACACTAATTGTTTCCACAAGGAGACACCAGCTCTAAACATTCGTATTTTCCAGGGAGAAAGCTAGAGGAACTGCGGCAAACAAACATGATATTTCTGGTTTTATAGATGACATTTTACACACTTGCATAACGAAAAGACTTTGCTTTTCTCCAAAACCATTTTTACTGTGATTTTCTCAGTCCATTGCATACGATTTCCACACCACTTTGCCCGGATGTGACTGGATGAAACCAGAAATATCCTGTTGTGTTTGGGCTAACTGAATCAGAAATATTGCTACATTCTATGTGTTTGTGTTTTCTGGATATTATCCCCGGACTTTATTGTTTTGAAAGTTTTTTTATCAGGGAACATTTTATTTTTCCTTTGAATCACTAATTCTTCCACATGGAGACACCAGCTCTACACATTCGTATTTTCTAGGGAGAAAGCTAGAGGAACTGCGGCAAACAAACATGATATTTCTGTTTGTCTAGATGACATTTTATGCACTTGCCTAACAAAAAGTCTTTGCTTTTCTCCAAAACCATTTTAATGTGATTTTCTCGGTCCATTGCATACGAATTCCACAGTAGTTTGTCCAGATATTACTGGATGAAAACAGAAATATCCGGTTGTGTTTTGGCTAACTCAATCTGAAATATTGTGAAAGCCTCTGTGTTTGTGTTTCTGGATATTATCAACGGACTTTGTATTTTTCAATGTTTTTTATCGGGGAACATTTTATTTTGAGCTTGGATACAGTAATTGATTCCACATGGAGACACCAGCTGAACATATTCTTATTTTTTAGGGAGAAAGCTAGAGGAACTGCGGCAAACAAACATGACATTTCTGTTTGTATAGATGACATTTTACGCACTTGCCTAACGAAAAGACTTTGCTTTTCTCCAAAACCATTTTTACTGTGATTTTCTCGGTCCATTGCATACGAATTCCACACCACTTTGCCTGGATATGACTGGATATAACCAGAAATATTCGGTTGTGGTTTAGCTAACTAAATCCGAAATATTGTGAAAGCCTCTGTGTTTGTGTTTTCTGGATATTATCCACGGGCTTTATTGTTTTTAATGTTTTTTTTTATCAGGGAACATTTTATTTTTCACTTGGAGTCACTAAATCTTCCACATGGAGACACCAGCTCTACACATTTGTATTTTCTAGGGAGAAAGCTAGATTAACTGCGGCAAACAAACATGATATTTCTGTTTGTATAGATGACTTTTTATGCACTTGCCTAACGAAAAGCTTTGCTTTTCTCAAAAACCATTTTTACAGTGATTTTTTCGGTCCATTGCATACGAATTCCACAGTAGTTTGTCCAGATATTACTCCATGAAACCAGAAATATCCGGTTGTGTTTTGGCTAAATCAATCCGAAATATTGTGAAAGCCTCTGTGTTTGTGTTTTCTGGATATTATCCACGGGCTTTATTGTTTTGAATGTTTTTTATCAGGGAACATTTTATTATGAGCTTGGAAACACTAATTGTTTCCAGATGGAGACACCAGCTCTACACATTCCTATTTTCTACGGAAAAGCTAGAGGAACTGCAGCAAACAACCATGATATTTCTGTTTGTATAGATGACATTTTATGCACTTTCCTAATGAAAAGGCTTTGCTTTTCTCCAAAACCATTTTACTGCGATTTTCTCGGTCCATTGCATACGAATTCCACACTACTTTGTCCGGATATGACTAGATGCAAAAGGAAATATCAGGTTCTGTTTTGGCTAACTCAATCCCAGATAGGGCTACAGCCTCTGGTTTCTGTATTCCATATATTATCAACGGACTTTATGTTTTTTCAAATTTTTTATAAGGAAACATTTAATTTTATGCTGGGGAACACTAGTTGGTAGCATTGGAGACACCAGATCTACACATTCATATTTTCTGGGAAGAAAGCTAGAGGAACGGCGGCAAACAAACATGATATTTCTGTTTGTATAGATGACATTTTATGCACTTGCCGAAAACAAGACTTTGCTTTTCTCCAAAACCATTTTTACTGTGATTTTCTCAGTCCATTACATCCGAATTCCACACCACTTTGTCCGGATATGCCTGGATGAAAACAGAAATATCCAGTTCTGTTTTGGCTAACTATATCCCAGATATGGCTACAGCCTCTGTGTGTGTGTTTTCTGGATATTATCAACAGACTTTATTATTTGAGTGTTTTTATCGGGGAACATTTAATTTTGTACCGTAGAAACACTAATTGGTTCCACATGGAGACAACAGCTCTACACATTCGTATTTTCTACGGAGAAAGCTAGAGGAACTGCGGCAAACAAACATGATATTTCTGTTTGAATAGATGACATTTTATGCACTTGCCGAAGGAAAAGACTTTGCTTTTCTCTAAAACCATTTTTACTGTGATTTTCTCAGTCCATTGCATACGAATTCCACCCCACTTTTTCCGGATATGACTGTGTGCAACCAGAAATATCCGGTTTTGTTTTGGCTAACTCAATCCCAGATATTGTGAAAGCCTCTGGGTTTGTGTTTTCCGGATATTATCAATGGATTTTATGGTTTTGCATGTTTTTTATCAGGGAACATTTAATTTTGTGCTTGGAAACACTAATTGCTTCGTAGTGGAAACACCAGTCTACACATTCGTATATTCTAGGGAGAAAGCTAGAGGAACTGTGGCAAACAGACATGATATTTCTTTTTGAATAGATGACATTTTATGCACTTGCCTAAGAAAAGACTTTGCTTTCTTCCAGAAACATTTTTACTCTGATTTTCTCGGTCCATTGCATACGAATTCCACAGCACTTTGTCCGGATATGACTGGATGAAACCAGAAATATCCGGTTGTGTTTTGGCTAACTCAATGTGAAATATTGAGAAAGCCTCTGTGTTTGTTATTTCTGGATTTTTTCGATGCACTTTATTGTTTTGAATATTTTATCAGGTAACATTTAATTTTCCACCATAGAAACACAAATTAATTCACCATGGAGAAACCAGCTCTACACATTCGTATTTTCTAGGCAGAAAGCTAGAGGAACTGCGGCAATCAAACATGATATTTCAGTTTGCATACATGACATTTTATATACTTGCCTAAAGAAAAGACTTTGCTTTTCTCCAAAACCATTTTTACTGTGATTTTCTCGGTCCATTGCATACGAATTCCACACCACTTTGTCCGGATATGACTGGATGAAACCAGAAATATCCGGTCGTGTTTTGGCTAACTGAATCCAAGATATTGTGAAAGCCTCTGTGTTTGTGTTTTCTGGATATTATCAATGGACTTTATGGTTTTGAATGTTTTTTTAAACTTGCATTTAATGAATATAAATTTCCAGTGTACAGCTTATGGATTACAATGGCTTCCCCCTCCCATAACTTCCCTCCCGCCCGCAACTCTCCCCTCTCCCGCTCCCTCTCCTCTTCCATTTGCATCAAGATTCATTTTCAATTCTCTTTATATACAGAAGATCAATTTAGTATAAAGATTTCAACAGTTTGCACCCACATAGAAACACAAAGTGAAACATACTGTTTGAGTACTTGTTATAGCATTAAATCACAATGGACATCACATTAAGTACAGAGATCCCACATGAGGAGCAAGTGCACAGTGGCTCCTGTTGTTGACCCAACAAATTGACACTCTAATTTATGGTGCCAGTGACCACCCTAGGCTCTCGTCATGAGTTGCCAAGGCTATGGAAGCCTTCCAAGTTTGCCGACTCTGATCATATTTAGACAAGGCCATAAAAGACAGGGTGAGGAGAGTAACCAATGATCCTAAGAGTGGCATTTACCAGGTTTGAACAATTATACAGCATTAAGTGGGGAAGAGGACCATCAGTACACACAGGTTGGGAGTAGAGCAATTGGTGGTAGAGTAGAGGTTATGATTACAAAGGAATGAGGTCCAAGTGCGCTAGACAGGGCCTAGAACAAAGGACAGAGTCATTATTAGAGGAGCTAAGAAAGGTGCTGTCTAAGCTACAAGTAATTTTTCTGATTGAGAGGCAAATAGAACCTGATAGAAAGGGTTTGGTAATAATCTGGTGGGCTTTAGGCCTTGTAAGTTAAGAGGCCCAGACCTATCTATCTCTTCACATGGGGTACATCCTAAGGGAGGTGTGAACCTCCTAGGGGAAGGCACTCTGTTGACTTTCATTACTTGGCTGGCCTGGGAGGAGAGCTGGCCAGGTAAAGGCAGGGGGCATCTCTAACTAGAAATTTACAGTTCTGCCTGCAATGTTGCTGACCCTACTTGACCATCCCCTCAGCTGCAGTGGTCACTTTGGAAGTTGGGCTGAGTGAAGGGCTTTTCAGCTCAGAGCCAATTATATCTGTGGCTCTGACCTGGGCATCCTTTGACTCCAGGGCAGGTCCATTTCCAGTGATCCAACTCTTGGCAGAGCTGCCAGGGCTCTTCACAAGCTGACTTCTGCTGAAGCCCAGGCTTACCACCTTGAAAGCCACTGCAGTGGACTGGCCTGTTGGGTCTCCTTGAGGGCAGATCACTGTACAGATCAGCCATTAATAGGCCTGCCACCCATTGCTTCTGATGCCGAGCTTTCTTTTCCTCCTGGTTTGTGTTAAAGCAGACCAGACGATGCAAGTCAAGGGAGTGCCCAAGTCCCATCTCTAATCTTCGGTGGCCTGAACTACAAGTCTATAGTCACAGGCGTGTTCTGTAGTAGTTTTTCTAAGGTAGACAATGCCCATGGGGAAAATTATATTCTCACTTTAAAACTTTCTTTCCCTTTGGTCTGAAAGGGAGGTTTTTTTCTACTTACTGTATACTTCGCTGATGGCGAAGTGAATCTAGCTATGAGATTATTAGTTAAGTTCTTATTTTGGCTATGCTATTACAGAAAAGTGTTAGCCATATCTTTTATAAGGTCTAAAGATTAAATTGTGGGTCCTACAGATTCCTTTATAATAGAATTAGTTTCCTACCTTGAAGAGAATAGAGAAATGTAAGAACAAGTTGGGCTTAGAATAGAGAAATGAGGGAGCAAGTCCTAGATCGGTTGCTGACAATAGCAATATTACATGAATACTTAGCATACCGTTTCAACCATTAGATAACAACTTAAGAAAACGTTTACCAGAAGGTCCAATGCCTTCTATAAATTTTAAGAATCATGTATTTGAAAACACCTCTTAAGTATCTAACATGGTGTAATTTGTTTAGCCAGTAAACTTAAGCACAACCATCTAAAATGTCTTTAGTTTCTTTCTACCAACACGTTTAAAACATATGATACACAGATTCAGGTCACACAAATTAAAATGTGTCTTTGATTGATTTTAGCAGCTTAAAAATATGGACAATCTTATCTATAAGCCATTTAAAATAAAACTCTTAATAAAATTTCCCCTTGTGGACATACAATATGTACACACATATAACATAGCATAATAGACCAATATAGCAATAGCTTTTAAAATCTTTAACTCTTTTTGTAGGTTGCCAATAGATTTGAATTGCTTTTTGTTTTTAGTTACTTCAGTTAACCATACTTTCTCTCAGTTGGTACTGTTAATACATTATTGGCTTCATCTATTTACAGAGCCATCCCAAAATACTGAATACAATAAAAGTGGCTGGAAAACGTCCATAGGAACCTATAGGAGGACAGCTAAACACAGAACCTACAACGCTTTAGTTTTATGAGCAGCACATCATATATAACTATGGGTGACAAAAGACTTTATGTCGCCATGTTTAAAATTATAAACTCAACAACCAACAAGTGGCACTTGCTTACTTCACAGTATTTTTGACAGCACCTGTAGGATTTTACAAGCATTTAACCCTTTAGGCCTCTGGGGCTTTCTCATTAAGATAACTATCATGTCTAGTAACACAAGATCATTAGACTTTTTAATTCTCAAACATTTGTATTAATAGCATTTTCCATTATAGAAACTTAAAGTCTGGTACCACATCACATCTTGACAGTCCTTCTAATATAATCCAAAGAGACTGATTAGTTGGTGTCTCTATAAGATGAGAGACATAGGTCCTTCGATTTTTTCAGTTGGGCCCAAACTGGAAAAAGCAAAGTCCAGGATTTACTGTAAATTTTCTCCAAAATTTGTTTGATACTTTGATTTTGTGAATGCCTGTCAAGAATGCCAAGAAGGCGCAAAATCCAAAATATCTGGTTGAAATAAGATTCCTTAAAATCATGACAAAACATAGACCAAATTTGATCATTGTTACAAGGTGATTCTTCAAATCTTTGAAAATAAGCACATATTTAAATAACCCATAGCTCTTAATAAAAATTCAGCTGTTTTTGAACAATTAGAATTTAACAGACATCAAGAGAACATAATAGATTACTTTAACACATTGCTTTAACAGAGCATCAGAGTTTAACTCTATGTCAAAGAGAAATTGAGCTTCCTGTGATCTTTTGCTGTGAGGTTTCCTTCCTTTACCTTCTTTCATATTGGTGACCATGTTTCTGTGTTTTTTTATCAGGGAACATTTAATTTTGTGCTGGGAAACACTAGCTGGTTCCTCATCGAGACACCAGCTCTACACATTCGTATTTTCTAGGGAGAAAGCTAGAGGAACTGCGGCAAACAAACATGCTATTTCTGTTTGTATACATGACATTTTATGCACTTGCCAAATGAAAAGACTTTGTTTTTCCCAAAACAATTTTTACTGTGATTTTCTCGGTCCATTGCATACGAATTCCACACCACTTTGTCTGGATATGACTGGATGAAACTAGAAATATTCGGTTGTGTTTTGGCTAACTGAATCCCAGATATTGCTACAGCCTCTTTGTTTGAGTTTTCCAGATATTATAAACGGACTTTACGGTTTTGAATGTTTTTATGAGAGAATATTTAATTTTGTGCTGGGAAACACTAATTGGTTCCACATTAATACACCAGCTCTACACATTCGTATTATCTAGGGAGAAACCCTGAGGAACTGGGGCAAACAAGCATGATATTTCTGTTTCAATAGAAGATATTTTATGCACTTTGCCTAACGAAAAGACTTTGCTTTTCTCCAGTACCATTTTTACTCTGATTTTCTCGGTCCATTGCATACGAATTACACACCACTTTGTCTGGATATGACTGGATGAAACCAGAAATATCCGGTTGTGTTTTGGCTAACTCAATCCCAGAAATTGCTTCAGGCTCTGTGTTTGTGATTTCTGGATATTATCGATGTACTTTATTGTTTTGAATATTTTTATCAGGTAACATTTAATTTTCCACCATAGAAATACTAATTAATACACCATGGAGAAACCAGGTGTACACATTCGTATTTTCTAGGGAGAAAGCTAGAGGAACTGTGGCAAACAAACATGATATTTGTTTGTGTACATGACATTTTATACACTTGCCTAAAGAAAAGACTTTGCTTTTCTTCAAAACATTTTTATTGTGATTTCCTCAGTTTGTTGCATAGAAATTCCAAACCACTTTGTCAGGATATGACTGGATGAAACCAGAAATATCCGGTCTTGTTTTGGCTAACTCAATCCCAGATATTGCTACAGCCTCGGTGTTTGGGTTTTCTGGATATTATCAACAGGCTTTATGATTTTGAATGTTTTTTATCAGAGAATATTTAATTTTGTGCTGGGAAACACTAATTGGTTCCACATGGAGACACCAGCTCTACACATTCATATTTTCTAGTGACAAACCTAGAAGAACTGTGGCAAACAAACATGATATTTCTGTTTCTATAGATGACGTTTTATGTACTTGCCTAAAGAAAAGACTTTGCTTTTCTCCAAAACCATTTTTACTGCGATTTTCTCGGTCCATTGCATACGAATTCCACACCACTTTGTCCGGATATGACTTAATGAAAGGAGAAATATCAAATCCGAAATATTGTGAAAGCCTCTGTGTTTGTGTTTTCCGGATATTATCAACGGACTTTTTCTTTTGAATGTTTTTTATCAGGGAACATTTAATTTTGTGCTAGGAAACACTAATTGGTTCCACATGGGGACACCAGCTCTACACATTCGTATTTTCTAGGGAGAAATCTAGAGGACGTGCGGCAAACAAACATATTATTTCTGTTTGTATACATGACATTGTATGCACTTGCCTAACGAAAAGACTTTGCTTTCCTGCAAAACCATTTTTACTGTGATTTTCTCGGTCCATTGCATACGAATTCCACGCAACTTTGTCTGGATATGACTGGATGAAACCAGGAATATCCGGTTGTGTTTTGGCTAACTCAATCCTAGATATTGCTACAGCCTCTGTGTTTGTGTTTTCCGGATATTATCAACGGGTTTTATGCTTTTGAATGTTTTTTGACAGAGAATATTTAATTTTGTGCTGGGAAACACTAATTGGTTCCACAAGGAGACAGCATCTCTACACATTCGTATTTTCTAGGGAGAAAGCTAGAAGAACTGCGGCCAACAAACATGATATTTCTGTTTGTATAGATAACATTTTATGCACTTGCCTAGCGAAAACACTTTGCTTTTCTCCAAAACAATTTTACTGTGTTTTTTTGGTCATTGTATACAAATTCCCCTCCACTTTTTTAGATATGACTGGATGAAAACAGAATTACCCGGTTGCGTTTTGGCTAACTCAATTCGAAATATTGTGAAAGCCCCTGAGTTTGTGTTTTCCAGATATAATTAATGGACTTTTTCCTTTGAATGTTTTTTTTTATCAGGGAACATTTAATTTTGTGCTGGAAACACTAGTTGACTCCACATGGAGACACCAGCTCTAAACATTCATATTTTATAGGGGTAAATCTAGACGAACTGCGGCAAACAAACATGATATTTCTGTTCGTATAGATTACATTTTATGCACTTGCCTAAACAAAGGACTTTGCTTTTCTCCAAAACCATTTTTACTTTGATTTTCTTGGTCCATTCCATACGAATTCCACACTACTTTGTCTGGATATGACTGGATGAATCCAGCAATATCAAGTTCTTTTTTGGCTAACTCAATCTGTAATATTGTGAAAGCCTCTGTGTTACTGTTTTCTGGATATTATCGATGGACTTTATTCTTTTGAGTGTTTTTATCCAGGAAAAGTTAATTTTGTGCTGGGACACACTAATTGGTTCGACCTGGAGACACCAGCTCTACACATTCGTATTTTCTAGGGAGAAAGTTAGAGTTACTGCGGCAAACAAACCTGATATTTCTGTTTGTATAGATGACTTTTTATGCACTTGCCTAAGGAAAAAACTTTGCTTTTCTTGAAAACAATTTTTTCTCTGATTTTTTGGTCCATTGCATACAAGTTCCACACCACTTTTTCCGGAAATGACTGGATGAAACCAGAAATATCCAGTTGTGTTTAGGCTAACTCAATTCCAGATATTGCTACAAACTCTGTGTTTGTGTTTTCTGGATATTATCAATGGACTTTATTATTTTGAATGATTTTATCAGGGAACATTTAATTTTGTACCGTGTAAACACTAATTAGTTCCACATGGGGACACCATGTATACACATTCCTAATTTCTAGGGAGAAAGCTAGAGGAACCGGGGCAAACAAACAATATGTTTCTGTTTCAATATATGCCATTTTATGCACTTGCCTAAAGAAAAGACTTTGCTTTTCTCCAAAACCATTTTTACTGTGATTTTATCGGTCCATTGCATATGAATTCCACACCACTTTTCCGAATATGACTGGATGAAAACAGAAATACCAGGTTGTGTTTTGGCTAACTCAATCCGAAATATTTTGAAAGCCTCTGTGTTTCTGTTTTCTGGATATTACCGATGGACTTTATTGTTTTGAAAGTTTTTATCAGGGAACATTTAATTTTGTTCTGGGAAGCATTAATTGGTTCCACATGGAGAGACCACCTCTACACATTCGTATTTTCTAGTGAGAAAGCTAGATTAACTGCGGCAAACTAACATGATATTTCTGTTTGTATACATGACATTTTATGCACTTGCCTAAGGAAAAGACTTTGCTTTTCTCCAAAACCATTTTTCCTGTGATTTTCTCCTTCCATTGCATAAGAATTCCACAACACTTTGACAGGAAATGCCTGGATGAAACCAGAAATATCTGGTTGTGTTTTGGCTAACTCAATCCCAGATATTGCTACAGACTCTGTGTTTGTGTTTCCTGGATATTATCAACGGACTTTATTGTTTTGAATGTTTTTATCAGGGAACGTTTAATTTTGTACCGTAGAAACACTAATTGGTTCCACATGGAGACACCAGCTCTGCACATTTACATTTTCTAGGGAGGAAACTCGAGGAACTGCGGCAAACAAACATGATATTTCTGTTTGTATTCATGACATTTTATGCACTTGACGAAGGAAAAGACTCTCCGTTTCTCCAAAACCATTTTTACTGTGATTTTCTCGGTCCATTTCATGCGAATTCCACACCACTTTGTCCGTATATGACTGGATGAAACCAGAAATATCCGGTTGTGTTTTGGCTGACTCAATCCCAGATATTGCTACAGCCTCTGTGTTTGTGTTTTCCGGATATTATCTACAGACCTTATTGTTTTGAATGTTTTTTATCAGGGAACATTTAATTTTGTGCTGGAAATACTAGTTGACTCCACATGGAGACACCAGCTCTACACATTCGTATTTTCTAGGCAGAACGCTAGAGGAACTACGGCAAACACACATGATATTTCTGTTTCAATAGATGACATTTTATGCACTTGCCTAACGAAAACACTTTGTTTTTCTCCAAAACCATTTTTACTGTGAATTTCTCGGTCCATTGCATACAAATTCCACAACACTTTCTATGGATATGACTGGATGTAACCAGAAATATTCAGTTTTGTTTTGGCTAACTTAATCCGAGATATTTTGAAAGCCCGATGTTTGTTTTTTCCGGATATTATCATTGGACTTTTTCTTTTGAATGTTTTTTTTATCAGGGAACATTTAATTTTGTGCTGGGAAAAACTAGTTCACCCCACTTGGAGACACCAGCTCTGCACATTCCTATTTTCTACTGAAAAAGCTAGAGGAACTGTGGCAACAAACATGATACTTCTGTTTGTATAGGTGACATTTTACGCACTTGCCTAACGAAAAGACTTGCTTTTCTCCACAACCATTTTTTGCTGTGATTTTCTCGGTCCATTGCATACGAATTCCACACCACTTTGTCCGGATATGCCTGGATGAAAACAGAAATATCCGGTTGTGTTTTGGATAACTGAATCCAAAATATTGTGAAAGCCTCTGTGTTTGTGATTTCTGGATATTATCGATGGAGTTTATTGTTTTGAATATTTTTATCAAGGAACATTTAATTTTGTACCATACAAACACTAATTAATTCACCTCGGAGAAACCAGCTCTACACATTCTTATTTTCTAGGGAGAAAGCTAGAGGAACTGCGGCAAACAAACATGATATTTCTGTTTGTATAGATGACTTTTTATGCACTTGCCTAACGAAAAGAATTTGCATTTCTCCAAAACCATTTTTACTGTGATTTTCTCGGTCCATTGCATACGTTCCACACCACTTTGTCCGGATATGACTGGATGAAACCAGAAATATCCGGTTGTGTTTTGGCTAACTCAATGCGAAATATTGTGAAAGCCTGTGTGTTTGTGTTTTCTGGATATTAGCAACGGACTTTTTCTTTTGAATGTTTTTTTTATCAGGGAACATTTAATTTTGTGCAGGGAAACACTAGTTGACTCCACATGGGTATACCAGCTCTGCACATTTACATTTTCTAGGGAGGAAGCTAGAGGAACTGCGGCAAACAAACATGATATTTTTGTTTGTATAGATGACATATTATGCACTTGCCTAATGAAAAGACATTGCTTTTCTCCAAAACCATTTTTACTGTGATTTTCTCGGTTCATTGCATACGAATTCCACATCACTTTGTCCAGATATGACTGGATGAAACCAAAAATATCCAGTTGTGTTTTGGCTAAATCAATCTGCAATATTGAGAAAGCCGGTGTGTTTGTGTTTTCCGGATATTATTGACAGACTTATTGTTTTGAATGTTTTTTATCAGGGAATATTTAATTTTGTGCTGGAAACACTAGTTAACTCCACCTGGAGACAACAGGTCTACACATTCATATTTTCTAGGGAGAAAGCTAAAGGAATAGGGCAAACAAACTTGATATTTCTGTTTGAATACAGGACGTTTTAGGCACTTGCGTAACGAAAAGAATTTGCTTTTCTCTAAAACCATTTTGACTGTGATTTTCTCGGTCCATAGCATACCCATTCCACAAGACTATGTCCGAATATGCCTGTATGGAACCACAAATATCCGGTTGTGTTTTCTCTAACTCAATCCCAGATATTGCTACAGGCTCTCTGTTTCTGTTTTCCGTATATTATCGACACACTTTATGTTTTGAGTGTTTTTATCAGGGAACATTTAATTTTGTGCTGGGAAACACTATTTGGTTCCACATGGAGACACAAGCTCTACACATTCGTATTTTCTAGGGAGAAAGCTAGAGGAACTGCGGCAAACAAACATGATGTTTCTGCTTCTATAGATGACATTTTATGCACTTTCCGAATGAAAAGACTTTGGTTTTCTCCAAAACAATTTTTCGTGATTTTCTCGGTCCATTGCATACAAATTCCACCTCACTTTGTCCGGATATGACTGGATGAAACCAGAAATATCCGGTTGTGTTTTGGCTAACTCAATCCCAGATATTGCTACAGCCTCTGTGTTCATGTTTTCTGGATATTATCAACTTGCTTTATGGTTTTGAATGTTTATTCATCAGGGAATATTTAATTTTTTCCTGGGTAACACTAATTGGTTCCATATGGAGACACTGACTCTACATTTTCGTAATTTCTAGGGAGAAAGCTAGAGGAACTGCGGCACACAAACATGATATTTCTGTTTCTATACATTGCATCTTATGCACTTGCCTGAGAAAAGACTTTGCGTTTCTCCAAAACCATTTTTACTGTGATTTTCTCGGTCCATTGCATACGCATTCCAGACTACTTTGCCCGGATATGCCTGGATGAAACCAGAAATATCTGGTTGTGTTTTGGCTAACTCAAACTGAAACATTGTGAAAACCTCTGTGTTTGTGTTTTCTGAATATTATCGATGGACTTTATTGTTTTGAAACATTTCACCAGAGAACATTTAATTTTGTACCATAGAAACCCTAATTATTTCAACATGGAGACACCACCTATACATATTCCTATTCTCTAGGGAGAAAGCTAGAGGAACTGCGGCAAACAAATGTTGCATTTATGTTTGGACAGATAACATTTTATGAGCTTGACTAAAGAAAAGACTTTGCTTTTCTCCAAAACCATTTTTTGTGATTTTCTTAGTCCATTGCATACTAATTCCACGACACTTGGTTCGGATATGACTGGATGAAACCAGAAATATCAGGTTTTGTTTTGGCTAACTCAATCCTAGATATTGCTACAGCCTCTGTGTTCGTGTTTTCCGGATATTATCAACTTGCTTTATGGTTTTCAATGTTTTTTTTATCAGGGAATATTTAATTATTTCCAGGGTAACACTAATTGGTTCCACATGGAGACACCGACTCTACACTTTCGTAATTTCTAGGGATTAAGCTAGAGGAACTGCGGCAAACAAACACGATATTTCTGTTTCTAAACATTGCATTTTATGCACTTCACTGACAAAAGACTTTACTTTTCTCAAAAACCATTTTTACTGCGATTCTCTCGGTCCATTGCATACGCATTCCAGACCACTTTGCCCGGATATACCTGGATGAAACCAGAAATATCCTGTTGTGTTTTGGCTAAATCAATCTGAAACATTGTGAAAACCTCTGTGTTTGTGTTTTCTGGATATTATCGATGGACTTTATTGTTTTGAAACATTTCACCAGAGAACATTTCATTTTGTACCTTAGAAACCCTAATTATTTCAACATGGAGACATCAGCTCTACACATTCCTATTTTCTAGGGAGAAACCTAGAGGAACTGCGGAAAACAAACATGATGTTTCTGCTTCTATAGATGACATTTTTGCACTTGCGTAACGAAAAGACTAAGCTTTTCTCGAAAACCATTTTACTTTGATTTTCTCGGTCCATTGCATACGCATTCCACACCACTGTGTCCGGATAAGAATGGATGAAACCAGAAATATCAGGTTGTGTTTTGGCTAACACAATCCGAAACATTGTGAATTCCTATGTGTTTGTGTTTTCTGGTTATTATCGATGGACTTTGTTGTTTTGAAGTTTTTTACCAGGGAACATTTAATTTTGTACCGTAGAAACACTAATTAGTTGAAAATGGAGACACCAGCTCTACACATTCGTATATTCTAGGAAGAAAGCTAGAGAAACTGCAGCAAACACGATATTTCTGTATGTATAGATGACATTTTATGCACTTGCCTAATGAAAAGACTTTGCATTTCTTGAAAAACATTTTTACTGTGATTTTCTCGGTCCATTGCATACGAATTCCAGCCCATTTTGTGCGGATATGACTGGATGATACCAGAAATATCTGGTTGTGTTTTGGCTAACTCAATCCCAGATATTGCTATAGCCTCTGTGTTTGTGTTTTCAGGATATTATCGACAGACTTTATTGTTGTGAATTTTTTTATCTGGAAACATTTGATTTTGTACCATAGAAACACTAATTGGTTCAACATGGAGACTCCAGCTCTACACATTCGTATTTTCTAGGGAGAAAGCTAGAGGAATTGCGGCATACAAACATGAACATGATATTTCTGTTTGTATAGATGACATTTCATGCACTTGCCTAATGAAATTACTTTGCTTTTCTCCAAAACCATTTTTACTGTGATTTTTTTGGTCCATTGCATAAGAATTCCACCCCACTTTGTCTGGATATGACAAGATGAAACCAGAAATATCCGGGTGTGTTTTGGCTAACTCAATCCCAAATATTGTGAGAGCCTCTGTGTTTGTGTTTTCTGGACATTATCAACGGACTTTACTGTTTTGAATGCTTTTTATCAGGGAACATTTAATTTTGTGCTGGGTAACACTAATTGGTTGTACATGGAGACACCAGCTCTACACATTCATATTTTCTAGGGAGAAAGGTCGAGGAACTGTGGCAAACAAACCTGCCATTTTTCATTGTATAGATGACATTATATGCACTGGCCGAAGTAAAAGACTTTACTTTTCTCCAAAACCATTTTTACTGAGATTTTCTTAGTCCATTGCATATGAATTCCACACCACTTTGTCCGGATATACCTGGATGAAAACAGAAATATCTGGTTGTGTTTTGGCTAACTCAATTCCAGATATTTCTACAGCCGCTGTGTTTGTGTATTCTGGATATTATCGATGGACTTTATTGTTTTGAATGTTTTTTATCAGTGAACATTTAATTTTGTGCTTGGAAACACTCATTGACTCCACATGGAGACACCAGCTCTACACATTCATATTTTCTAGGAAGAAAGCTAGAGGAACTGCAGCAAACAAACATATTATTTCTGTATGTATAGATGACATTTTATGCACTTGCCTAACGAAAAGACTTTGCTTTTCTCCAAATCCATTTTTACTGTGAGTTTCTCAGTCCATGGCATGCGAATTCCACACCAATTTGTCCGGATATGTCTGGATGAAAATAGAAATATGCGGTTGTGTTTTGGCTAACTTAATCCGAAATATTGTGAAAGCATCTGTGTTTGTGTTTTCTGGATTTTACCGATGGACTTTATTTTTTTTTGTATGTTTTTATCAGGGAACATTTAATTTTGTACCGTAGAAACACTAATTGGTTCACATGGAGACACCAGCTCTACACATTCGTATTTTCTAGGGAGAAAGCTAGTGGAACTGCGGCAAACAGCATGATATTTGTTTGTATAGAATACATTTTATGCACTTGCCTAATGAAAAGAATTTGTTTTTCTCCGAAACCATTTTTACTGTGATTTTCTCAGTCCATTGCATCGGAATTCCACACCACTTTGTCCGTATATGCCTGGATGAAACCAGAAATATCCGGTTCTGTTTTGGCTAAATATACACCAGATATGGCTACAGTGTCAGGGTTTGTGTTTTCTGGATATTATCAACAGCCTTTATTATTTTGAATGTTTTTATCAGGGAACATTTAATTTTGTACCATAGAAACACTAATTTGTTCAAATGGAGACACCAGCTCTACACATTCCTATTTTCTAGTGAGAAAGCTAGAGGAACTGCGGCAAACAAGCTTGATATTTCTGTTTGTATACATGACATTTTATGCACTGGCCGAAGGAAATGACATTACTTTTCTCCAAAACAATTCTTATTGTGATTTTCTCAGTCCAATGCATCCGAATTCCACACCAGTTTGTCCGGATATGCCTGGATGAAAACACAAATATCCGGTTCTGTTTTGGCAAACTATATCCTAGATATGGCTACAGCCTCAGAGTTTGTGTTTTCTGGATATTATCAATGGACTTTATTGTTTTGAATGTTTTTTATCAAGGAGCATTTAACTCTGTGCTAGGAAACACTAGTTGATTCTACATGGAGACACCAGTACTACACACCTGTATTTTTTAGGGTGAAATCTAGAGGATCTGCAGCAAACAAATTTGCCAATTCTGTTTGTATAGATGACATTTTATGCACTTGCATAACGAAAATACTATGCTTTTCTCCAAAACCATTTTTGCTGTGATTTTCTCGGTCCATTGCATACGAATTCCAAACCGCTTTGACCGGATATGCCTGGATGAAAACAGAAATATCTGTTCTGTTTTCGCTAACTCAATCGAAACATTGTGAAAACCTCTGTGTTTGTGTTTTTTGGATATTATCGATGGACTTTATTGTTTTGAAATTTTTTACCAAGGAACATTTAATTTTGTACCCTAGAAACACTAATAGTTCCACATGGAGACACCAGTCTAAACAATCCTATGTTCTAGGGAGGAAGCTTGAGGAACTACAGCAAACAAACCTGATGTTTCTGTTTGTATAGATGATATTTTATGCAATTGCCGAAGGAAAAGACTTTGATTTTCTTCAAAAGCATTTTTACTGAGATTTTCTCGGCCCATTGCATACCAATTCAATACCACTTTATCCGGATATGACTGGATGAAACCACAAATATCCGGTTGTATTTTCGGTAACTCAATCCCAGATATCACTACTGCTTTTGTGTTTTTGTTTTCTGGATATTATTGAGGGACTTTATTGTTTTCAATGTTCTTTAGCTGGAAACATTTAATTTTGTGCTGGGAAACACTAAATGGTTCCACATGTAAACACCAGCTCTACACATTTGTGTTTTCAAGGGAGAAAGCTAGAGGAACTGCTGCAAACAAACATGATATTTCTGTTTGTATAGATGATATTTTATGCACTTGCCTAACGAAAAGACTTTGCTTTTCTCCAAACCATTTTTACTGTGATTTTCTCTTTCCATTGCATACGAATTCCACACCACTTTGTTCGGATATGACGGGATGAAACTAGAAATATCCGGTTGTGTTTTGGCTAACTCAATCCCAGATATTGCTACAGCCTCTGTGTTGTGTTTTCCAGATATTATCGATGGACTTTATTGTTCTGAATGTTTTTATCAGGGAACATTTAATTTTGTACCGTACAAACACTAATTGGTTCAAAATGGAGACACAAGCTCTACACATTTGTATTTTTTAGGGAGAATGCTAGAGGAACTACGGCAAACAAACATGATATTTCTGTTTGTATAGATGACATTTTATTCCCTTGCTGAAGGAAAGGACTTTGCTTTTCTCAAAACCATTTTTACTGTGATTTTCTTGGTCCATTGCATACGAATTCCACACCACTTTGTCCGGATATGCCTGGATGAAACCAGAAATATCCCGTTGTGTTTTTGGTAACTCAATCCGAAATATTGTGAAAGCCTCTAAGTTTGTGTTTTCTGGATATTACCAATGGACTTTATTGTTTTGAATGTTTTTATCAGGGAATATTTAATTTAATACCATAGAAAAATTAATTGGTTCCACATGGAGACACCAGCTCTTCACATTCGTATTTTCTAGGGAGAGAGCTAGAGGAACTGCGGCAAAAAAACTTGATATTTCTGTTTGTATACATGCCATTTTATGCACTTTACTAATGAAAAGACTGCTTTTCTGCAAAACCATTTTTACTGTGATTTTCTCAGTCCATTGCATACAAATTCCACACCACTTTGTCTGTATATGACTGGATGAAACCAGAAATATCCGGTTGTGTTTGGCTAACTCAATACCAGATATTGCAACAGTATGTCTGTTTGTGTTTTGTGGATATTATCAATGGACTTTATTGTTTTGAACGTTTTTTTATCAGGGAACATTTAATTTTGTTCTGGGAATCACTAATTGGTTCCACATGAAGACACCAGCTCTACACATTCGTATATTCTAGGGAGAAAGCTGGAGGACTTCGGCAAACAAACATGATATTTCTGTTTGTATAGATGACATTTTATGCACTTGCCTAACGAAAATTCTTTGCTTTTCTACAAAAGCATTTTTACTGTGATTTTCTCGGTCCATTGCATACGAATTCGACACCACTTTGACCGGATATGCCTGCATGAAAACACAATTATCCTGTTGTAATTTGGCTAACTCAATCCGAAATATTGTGAAAGCCTCTGTGTTTGTTTTTTCTGGATATTATATATGGACTTCATTGTTTTGAATGTTTTTATCAGGGAACATTTAATTTTGTACCGTAGAAAAACTAATTGGTTCAACATGGAGACAACAGCTCTAAACATTCGTATTTTCTACGGAGAAAGATAGTGGAACTGCGATAAAGAAACATGATATTTCAGATTGTATACATGACATTTTATGCACTTCCCTAAAGAAAAGATTTTGCTTCTCTCCAAAACCATTTTTACTATGATTTTCTCAGTAAATTGCATATGAATTCCACACCACTTTGTCCGGATATGACTCGATGAAACCAGAAATATCCTGTTGTGTTTTGGCTAACTCAATGGGAAATATTGTGAAAGACTCTGTGTTTGTGTTTGATGGATATTATCAATGGACTTTATTGTTTTCAATGTTTTTATCAGGGAATATTTAATTTTGTACCATAGAAACACTAATTGGTTCAACATAGAGACACCAGCTCTACACATTTTTATTTTCTAGGGAGAATGCTAGAGGAACTGCGGCAAACAATCATGATATTTCTGTTTGTATAGAAGACAATTTTATGCACTTGCCAAAAGAAAAGACTTTGCTTTTCTCCAAAACCATTTTACTGTGATTTTCTCGGTCCATTGCATACAAATTCCAGACAACTTTGTCCGTATATGACTGGATGAAACCAGAAATATCTAGTTGTGTTTTGGTTAACTCAATCCCAGATATTGCTACATCATATCTGTTTGTCTTTTTTGGATATTATCAATGGACTTTATTGTTTTGAATGTTTTTTATGAGGGAACATTTCATTTTGTTCTGGGAATCACTAATTGGTTCCGCATGGAGACACCAGCTGTACACATTCGTATTTTCAAGGCAGAAAGCTAGAGGAACTGTGGCAAACAAACATGATATATCTCTTTGTATAGATGACATTTTATGCACTTGCCGAAGGAAATGACTTTGCTTTTCTCCAAAACCATTTTTGCTGTGATTTTCTCGGGCCATTGCATACGAATTCCACACCACTTTGTCCGGATATGACTGGATGAAAACAGAAATATCGGTTGTGTTTTCGCTACCAAAATCCGAAACATTGTGAAAACCTCTGTGTCTGTGTTTTCTGGAAATTTCCTATGGACCTTATTGTTTTGAATGTTTTTATCAGGGAACATTTAATTTTGTACCGTAGAAACACTAATTGGTTCAACATGGAGACAACAGCTCTACACATTCGTATTTTTTAGGGAGAAAGCTAGAGGAACTGCAGCAAACAAATATGATATTTCTGTTTATATAGATGATATTTTATGCACTTGCCTAACGAAAAGACATTGCTTTTCTCCAGAGCCATATTTACTGTGATATTCTCCGTCCATTGCATACAAATTCCACCCCAATTTGTCCTGATATGACAGAATGCAACCAGAAATATCCCGTTGTGTTTTGGCTAACTCAATCCCAGCTATTGCTACAGCCTCTGTGTTTCTGTTTCCTGGAAATTATGGACAGACTTTATTGTTTTGAATGTTTTTATCAGGAAACCTTTAATTTTGTAACATAGAAACACTAATTGGTTCCACATGAAGTCACCACTCTTCACATGCGGATGTTCTCGGGAGAAAGCTAGAGGAACTGCTGCAAACAAACATGATATTTCTGTTTGAATATATGACATTTTATGCACTTGCCTAACGAAAAGACTTTGCTTTTCTATAAAATCATTATTACTGTGATTTTCTTGGTCCATTGCATACAACTTCCAACCAAATTTGTCCGGATATGACTGGATGAAACCAGAAATATCCCGTTGTGTTTTGGCTAACTCAATCCCAGATATGCTGAAGCCTCTGTGTTTGTGTATTCTGGATATTATCAACGGAATTTATGGTTTTGAATGTTTTTATGAGGGAACATTTAATTTTGTACTGGGAAACACTAATTGGTTCCACATGGAGACACCAGCGCTACACATTCATATTTTCTAGGAAGAAAGCTAGAGGAACTGCGGAAAACAAACATGATATTTCTGTTTGAATAGATGACATTTTATGCACTTGCCTAAAGAAAAGACTTTGTTTTTCTACAAAACCATTTTTACTGTGATTTTCTCGGTCCGTTGCTTACGAATTACACACCACTTTGTCCGGATAGGACTGGATGACACCAGAAATATCCAGTTGTGTTTTGGCTAACACAATCCCAGCTATTGCTACACCTCTGTGTTTGTGTTTCCTGGATATTATGGACGGACTTTATTGTATTGAATATTTTTATCAGGGAGCATTTACTTTTGTACCGTAGAAACACTAATTGGTTCACATGGAGACACTAGTCTACACATTTGTATGTTCTAGGGAGAAAGCTAGAGGAACTGCGGCAAACCAATATGAGATTTCTGTTTGTATAGATAACATTTTATGCACTTGCCTAATGAAAAGACTTTGCTTTTCTCTAAAACCATTTTTACTGTGATTTTCTCGGTCCATTGCATACGAATTCCACACCACTTTGTCCGGATATGACTGGATAAAACCAGAAATATCCGGTTGTGTTTTGGCTAACTCAATCCCAGATATTGTGAATGCTTCTATGTTAGTGTTTTCTGGATATTATCAATGGACTTTATGGTTTTGCATGTTTTTTATCAGGGAACATTTAATTTTGTACCATAGAAACACTAATTGGTTCCACATGGAGACACCAGTCTACACATTCTTATGGTCCAGGCAGAAACATAGCGGAACTGCAGCAAACAAACATGATATTTCTGTTTGTATAGATGACATTTTATGTACTGGCTGAAGGAAAAGACTTTGCTTTTCTCCAAAACCATTTTTACTGTGACTTTCTTGGTCCATTGCATATGAATTCCACACCACTTTGTCCGGATATGACTGGATTAAACCAGAAAAATCCGGTTGTGTTTTGGCTAACTCAATCCCAGGTATTGCTACAGCCTCAGTATTTCTGTTGTCCGGATATCATCAACGGACTTTATGGTTTTGAATGTTTTTTATCAGGGAACATTTAATTTTGTGCTGGGAAACACTAATTGGTTCCACATGGAGACACCAGCTCTACACATTCGTATTTTCAAGGAGAAAGCTAGAGGAACTGCGGCAAACAAACATGATATTTCTGTTTCTATAGATGACATTTTTTGCACTTGCCTAACGAAAAGACTTTGCTTTTCTCTAAAATCTTTTTTACTATGATTTTCTTGGTCCATTGCATACGAATTCCAACCCACTTTGTCCAGATATGACTGGATCAAACCAGAAATATCCGGTTGTGTTTTCGCTAACTCAATCCAAGATAGTGTAAAGCCTCTGTGTTCGTGTTTTCTGGATATTATCAACGGACTTTATGGTTTTGAATGTTTTTTATCAGGGAACATTTAGATTGTACTGTAGAAACACTAATTGGTTCCACATGGAGACACCAGTCTACACATTCGTATGTTCTAGGAAGAAAGCTAGAGGAACTGTGGCAAACAAACATGATATTTCTGTTTGTATAGATGATATTTTATGCACTTGCCTAAAGGAAAGATTTTGCTTTTCTCCAAACCATTTATACTGTGATTCTCGGTCCATTACATACGAACTCCACACCACGTTGTCCGGATATGACTGGATGAAAACAGAAATATCCGGATGTGTTTTGTCTTACTATATCCCAGATATTGTGAAAGACTCTGTGTTTTGTTTTCTGCATATTATTTATGGACTTTATTGTTTTGAATGTTTTTATCAGAGAACATTTAATTTTGTGCTGGGAAACACTAATTGGTTCCACATGGAGACACCAGCTCTACACATTCATATTTTCTAGGGAGAATGCTAGAGGAACTGCGGCAAACAAACATGATTTTTCTGTTTGTATAGATGACATTTTATGCACTGGCAGAAGGAAAAGTCTTTGCTTTTCTCGAAAACATTTTTACTGTGATTTTCTCGGTCCATTTCATATGAATTCCAACCCACTTTGTCCGGATATGACTGTGTGCAACCAGAAATATCCGGTTGTGTTTTCGCTAACTCAATCCCAGATATTGCTACAACCTATGTGATTCTCTTTTCCGGATATTATCAACGGACTTTATTGTTTTGAATATTTTTATCAGGGAACCTTTAATTTTGTACAATAGAAACACTAATAGGTTCAACCTGGAGACACCAGTCTACACAATCGTATGTTCTAAGGATCAAGCTAGAGGAAATGCGGCAAACAAACATGATATTTCTGTTTGTATAGATGACATTTTATACACTTGCCTAATGAAAAAACTTTTCTTTTTTCCAAAACCATTTTTACTGTGACTTTCTCGGTCCATTGCATATGAATTCCACCAAACTTTGTCCGGATATGACTGGATGTAACCAGAAATATCCGGTTATGTTTTGGCTTACTCAATCCCAGATGTTGCTACAGACTCTGTTTTTTCTTTTTTTTCAGATATTATCAACGGACTTTATGGTTTTGCATGTTTTTTATTAGGGAACATTTAATTTTTTTTCTAGGAACACTAGTTGGTTCCACATGGGGACAATAGCTCTGCACATTCGTATTTTCTGGGGAGAAAGCTAGAGGAACTGCGGCAAACAAACATGATATTTCTGTTTGTATAGATGACATTTTTGCACTTTCCTAAAGAAAAGACTTTACTTTTCTCCAAAACCACTTTTCCTGTGATTTTCTCGTTCCATTACATACGAATTCCACCAAACTTTGTCCGGGTATGACTGGATGAAACCAGAAATATCCGGTTGTGTTTTGGCTTACTATATCCCAGATATTGCTACAGCCTTTGTGTTTGTGTTTTCTGGAGATTATCGATTTATTTTATTGTTCTGAATATTTGTATCAGGATACATTTAATTTTTGTTGGAAACACTAATTGGTTCCACATGGAGACACCAGCTCTACACATTCGTATTTTCTAGTGAGGAAGCTACAGGAACTGCGGAAAACATGATATTTCTGTTTGTATAGATGACATTTTATACACTTGCCTAACGAAAAGACTTTTTTTTTCTGCAAAACAATTTTTCCTGTGATTTTCTTGGTCCATACATACAAATTCCACACCACTTTGTTCGAATATGGCTGGATGAAACAGAAATATCCGGTACTGTTTTGGCTAACTATATCCCAGATATGGCTACAGCCTCAGTGTTTGTGTTTTCTGGATATTATCCATGGACTTTAAGGTTTTGAATGTTTTTTACCAGGGAACATTTAATTTTGTGCTGGGAAACACTAATTGGTTCCACATGGAGACACCAGGTCTACAAATTCGTATTTTCTAGGGAGAAAGCTAGAGGAACTGGGGCAAACAAACATGATATTTCTGTTTGCATACATGACATTTTATGCACTGGCCGAAGGAAAAGACTTTGCTTTTCTACAAAACCATTCTTACTGTGATTTTCTCAGTCCAATACATACGAATTCCAAACGACTGTCTGGATATGCCTGGATGAAAACAGAAATATCCGGTTCTGTTTTGGCTAACTATATCCCAGATATGGCTACAGCCTCAGTGTTTGTGTTTTCTGGATATTATTCACAGACTTTATTGTTTTGAGTGTTTTTATCAGGGAACATTTAATTTTGTACCGTAGAAACACTGATTGGTTCCACATGGAGACACCAGCTGTACACATTCGTATTTTCTAGGGAGAAGGCTAGAGGAACTGCTTAAAACAATCATGATATTTCTGTTTGTGTAGTTGACATTTTATGCACTTGCCTAACGAAAATACTTTGCTTTTCACAAAAACCATTTTTAATGTGATTTTCTGGGTCAATTCCGTAGGAATTCGACCCCACTTTGTCTGGATATGACTGGATGAAACCAGAAATCTCCGGTTGTGTTTTGGCTAACTCAATCCCAGATATTGTGAAAGCCTCTGTGTTTGTGTTTTCTGGATATTATTCACAGAATTTATTGTTTTGAGTGTTTTTATCAGGGAACATTTAATTTTCTGCTGGGAAACACTAATTGGTTCCACATGTAGACACCATTCTACACATTCGTATTTTCTATGGAGAAAGCTAGAGGAACTGCGGCAAACAAACATGATATTTATGTTTGTACAGATGACATTTTATGCACTGGCCGAAGCAGAAGACTTTGCTTGTCTCCAAAACCATTTTTACTGTGAGTTTCTGGGTCCATTACATACGAATTCCACAAGACTTTGTCCGGGTATGACTGGATGAAACCAGAAATATCCGGTTGTGTTTTGGCTTACTATATCCCAGATATTGCTACAGCCTCTGTGTTTGTTTTTTCCGGATATTATCAATGGACTTTATGGTTTTTCATGTCTTTTATCAGGGAACATTTAATTTTTTGCTGGGGAACACTAGTTGGGTCTACATGGAGACACCAGCTCTACACATTCGTATTTTCTGGGGAGAAAGCTAGAGGAACTGTGGCAAACAAACATGATATTTCTGTTTGCATACATGACATTTTATGAACTGGCCGAAGGAAAAGACTTTGCTTTTCTCAAAAACCATTCTTACTGTGATTTTCTCGGTCCAATACATACGAATTCCACACCACTTTCCGGATATGCCTGGATGAAAACAGAAATATCCGGTTGTGTTTTGGCTAACTACATCCCAGATATGGCTACAGCCTCAGTGTTTGTGTTTTCTGGATATTATTCACAGAATTTATTGTTTTGAGTGTTTTTATCAGGGAACATGTAATTTTGTACCATAGAACAATGATTGGTTCCACATGGAGACACCAGCTCTACACATTCGTATTTTCTAGGGAGAAAGCTAGAAGAACTGTGGCAAACAACATGATATTTCTGTTTGTATACATGACATTTTATGCACTTGCCTAACAAAAAGACTTTGCTTTTCTCCAAAACTATTTTTACTGTGATTTTCTTCATCTATTGCATACGTACTCCACACCGCTTTGTCCGGATATGACTGGATGAAACCAGAAATATCCAGTTGTGTTTTGGCTAACTCAATCCGAAATATTGAGAAAGCCTCTGTGTTTGTGATTTCTGGATATTATATATGGACTTTATGGTTTTAAATATTTTTATCAGGTAACATTTAATTTTGTACCGTAGAAACAGTAATAAATTCACCATGGAGAAACCAGCTCTACACATTCGTATATTCTAGGCAGAAAGCTAGAGGATTTGAGGCAAAAAACCATGATATTTCTGTTTGTATACATTACATTTTATGCACTGGCCGAAGGAAAACCTTTGATTTTCTCCAAAAACCATTTTTGATCTGATTTTCTGGGGCCATTGCATACGAATTCCACACCACTTTGTCCGGATATGCCTGGATGAAAGCAGAAATATCCAGTTGTGTTTTGGCTAACTCAATACAAAATATTGAGAAAGCCTCTGTGTTTGTGATTTCTGGATATTATCGATGCACTTTATTGTTTTGAATGTTTTTATCAGGTAACATTTAATTTTGTACCGAAGTAACACTAATTAATTCACCATGTAGAAACCCACTCTACATATTCTTATTTTCTTGGTAGAAAGCTAGAGGAACTGCAGCAAACAAACATGATATGTGTGTTTGTATACATGACATTATATGCACTTTCCTAAGAAAATATTTTCCTTTTCTCCAAAACCATTTTTACTCTGATTTTCTCAGGTTGTTGCATACGAATTCCACACCACTTTTTCCGGATATGACTGGATGAAACCAGAAATATCCGGTTGTGTTTTGGCTAACTAGATGCCAGATATGGCTACAGCCTCTGTGTTTGTGCTTTCTGGATATTATCAAGGGACTTTATTGTTTTGAATGTTTTTATCAGGGAACATTTAATTTTGTAAAGTAGAAACACTAATTGGTTCCACATGGAGACACCAGTCTATACATTCCTATGTTCTAGGGAGAAAGCTAGAGAACTGCGGCAAACAAACATGATATGTCTGTTTGTATACATGACATTTTATGCACTTGACAAATGAAAAGACTTTGCTTTTCTCCAAAACCATTTTTACTGTAATTTCCTGGATCCATTGCATACGAATTCCACCCACTTTTTCCGGATATGACTGGATGAAAGCAGAAATATCCGGTCATGTTTGGCTAACTCAATCCGATATTGCTACAGCTTCTGTGTTTGTGTTTTCCAGATATTATCAACGGGCTTTATTGGTTTGAGTGTTTTTATCAGGGAACATTTAATTTTGTCCGGTAGAAACACTGATTGGTTCCACATGGAGACACCAGCTCTACACATTCGTAGTTTCTAGGGAGAAAGCTAGAGGAACTGCGGCAAACAAACTTGATATTTCTGTATGAATAGATGATCTTTTATGCACTTGCCTAATGAAAAGACTTTGCTTTTCTCCAAAACCATTTTTACTGTGCTTTTTCGGTCCATTGCATACGAATTCCACCCCACTTTGTCTGGATATGACTGGATGAAACCAGAAATATCCAGTTGTGTTTTGGCTAACTCAATCCCAGATATTGCTACAGCCTCTGCGTTTGTGTTTTCTGGATAGCATCGACGGACTTTATTGGTTTGAGTGTTTTTATCAGGGAACATTTATTTTTGTACCATAGAAACACTAATTGGTTCCACATGGAGACACCAGTCTACACCTTCGTATTTTCTAGGCAGAAAGCTAGGGGAACTGCAGCAAACAAACATGACATATCTGTTTGATAGATAATATTTTGTGCAATTTCCTAATGAAAAAACTTTGCTTTTCTCCAAAACCATTTTTATTGTGCTTTTTTGGACCATTGTATACGAATTCCACTCTATTTTGTCTGAATATGCCTGGATGAAACCAGAAATATCCGGTTCTGTTTTGGCTAACTCAATGCAGATATTGCTACAGACTCTGTGTTTGTGTTTTCTGGATATTATCAACTTACTTTATGGTTTTTCATGTTTTCTATCAGGGAACATTTAATTTTATGCTGGGGAACAATAGTTGGTTCCACATGGTGACACCAGCTCTACACATTCGTATTTCTATGGAGAAAGCCAGAGGAACTGCAGCAAACAAACATGATATTTCTGTTTGTATAGATGACATTTTAGGCACTTGCCTAAAAAAAGACTTTGCTTTTCTCCAAAACCATTTCTACTGTGATTTTCTCAGTCTATTGCATCTGAATTCCACACCAATTTGTCCGCATATGCCTGGATGAAAACAAAATTATCAGGTTGTATTTTGGCTAACTATATCCAAGATATGGCTACAGCCTCAGTGTTTGTGTTTTCTGGATATTATTCACAGAATTTATTGTTTTGAGTGTTTTTATCAGGGAACATGTAATTTTGTACCATAGAAACACTGATTGGTTCCACATGGAGACACCAGCTCTACACATTCGTATTTTCTATGGACAAAGCTAGAGGAACTGCGGCAAACATACATGATATTTCTGTTTAAATAGATGACATTTTATGCACTTGCCTAATGAAAAGACTTTGCTTTTCTCCAAAACCATTTTTACTGAGATTTTCTCAGTCCATTGCATATGAATTCCACACCAGTTTGTCAGGATATGACTGGATGAAACCAGAAATATCCAGTTGTGTTTTGGCTAACTCAATCCCAGATATTGCTACAGCCTCTGTGTTTGTGTTTTCCGGATATTATAAACGGACTTTATGGTTTTCCATGTTTTTTATCAGGGAACATTTAATTTTATTCTGGTGAACACTTGTTGGTTCCACATTGAGACACCAGCTCTACTAAATCGTATTTTCTGAGGAGAAAGCTAGAGGATCTGCGGCAAGGAAACATGATATTTCTGTTTGTATACATGACATTTTATGCACTTGACGAAGGAAAAGACTTTTCTTTTCTCCAAAACCATTTTAACTGTGATTCTCTCAGTTTGTTGCATACGAATTCCACACCACTTTTTCCAGATATGCCTGGATGAAACCAGAAATATCCAGTTCTGTTTTGGCTAACTATATCCGAGATATGGCCACAACCTCAGTGTTTGTATTTTCTGGATATTGTCAACAGACTTTATTGTTTTGCATGTTTTTATCAGGTAACATTTAATTTTGTACCGTAGAAACACTAATTGGTTTCACATGGAGACACCAGCTCTACACATTCGTATCTTCTAGGGAGAAAGCTAGAGGAACTGCAGCAAACAAACATGATATGTGTGTTTGTATACATGATATTATATGCACTTTCCTAAAGAACATATTTTCCTTTTCTCCAAAACCATTTTTATTCTGATTTTCTCAGTTTGTTGCATACGAATTCCACACCACTTTTTCCGGATATGACTGGATGAAACCAGAAATATCCGGTTGTGTTTTGGCTAACTGTATCCCAGATATGCCTACAGCCTCTGTGTTTGTGCTTTCTGGATATTATCAACGGACTTTATTGTTTTGAATGTTTTTATCAGGGAACATTTAATTTTGTCCGGTAGAAACACTGATTGGTTCCACATGGAGACACCAGCTCTACACATTCGTAGATTCTAGGGAGAAAGCTAGAGGAACTGCGGCACACAAACTTGATATTTCTGTATGAATAGATGATCTTTTATGCACTTGCCTAATGAAAAGACTTTGCTTTTCTCCAAAACCATTTTTACTGTGCTTTTTCGGTCCATTGCATACGAATTCCACCCCACTTTGTCTGGATATGACTGGATGAAACCAGAAATATCCGGTTGTGTTTTGGCTAACTCAATCCCAGATATTGCTACAGCCTCTGTGTTTGTGTTTTCCGGATATTATCAACGGACTTTATGGTTTTTCATGTTTTCTATCAGGGAACATTTAATTTTATGCTGGGAAACACTAGTTGGTTCCACATAGTGACACCAGCTTTACACATTAGTATTTTCTGGGGAGAAAGCTAGAGGAACTGTGGCAAACAAACATGATATTTCTGTTTATATAGATGACATTTTATGCACTTTCCTAAAAATAGACTTTGCTTTTCTCCAAAACCATTTTTACTGTGATTTTCTCAGTCTGTTGCATGCGAATTCCACCCCACTATGTCTGGATATGACTGGATGAAACCAGAAATATCCGGTTGTGTTTTGGCTAACTCAATGCCAGATATTGCTACAGCCTCTGTGTTTGTGTTTTCCGGATATTATCAACGGACTTTATGGTTTTTCATGTTTTCTATCAGGGAACATTTAATTTTATGCTGGGAAACACTAGTTGGTTCCACATGGAGACACCAGCTCTACACATTAGTATTTTCTGGGGAGACAGCTAGAGGAACTGCGGCAAACAAACATGATATATCTGTTTATATAGATGACTTTTTATGCACTTGTTTAAAAAAAGAATTTGCTTTTCTCCAAAACCATTTTTACTGTGATTTTTTCGGTCCATTACATCCGAATTCCACACCACTTTGTCCGGCTATGCCTGGATGAAACCAGAAATATCCAGTTCTGTTTTGGCTAACTATATCCCAGATATGGATACAGCCTCTGTGTTTGTGCTTTCTGGATATTATCAACGGACTTTATTGTTTTGAATGTTTTTATCAGGGAACATTTAATTTTGTACCGTAGAAATACTAATTGGCTTCACATGGAGACACGACTCTACACATTCTTATTTTCTAGGGAGAAAGCTAGAGGAACTGCGGCAAAAAAACATGATATTTTTGTTTGAAAAGATGACATTTTAGGCACTTGCCTAATGAAAAGACTTTGCTTTCTTCCAAAACCATTTTTACTGTGATTTTTTCTGTCCATTGCATACGAATTCCACACCACTTTGTCTGGATATGACTGGATGAAACCAGAAATATCCGGTTGTGTTTTGGCTGACTCAATCCCAGATGTTGCTAGAGCATCAGTGTTTGTGTTTTCCGAATATTATCAGTGGACTTTATAGTTTTGAATGTTTTTTTTTCAACAGGGAACATTTAGTTATGTGCTGGGAAACACTAGTTGATTGCACATGTAGACACCAGCTCTACACATTCTTATTTTCCAGGGAGAAAGCTAGAAGAACTGTCGCAAACATCATGATATTTCTGTTTGTATACATGACATTTTATGCACTTGCCTAACAAAAAGACTTTGCTTTTCTCCAAAACTATTTTTACTGTGATTTTCTTCATCTATTGCATACGTACTCCACACCGCTTTGTCCGGATATGACTGGATGAAAGCAGAAATATCCGGTTGTGTTTTGGCGAACTCAATCCTAAATATTGAGAAAGCATCTGTGTTTGTGATTTCTGGATATTATATATGGACTTTATGGTTTTAAATATTTTTATCAGGTAACATTAATTTTGTACCGTAGAAACAGTAAGAAATTCACCATGGAGAAACCAGCTCTACACATTCGTATTTTCTAGGCAGAAAGCTAGAGGATTTGAGGCAAAAAACCATGATATTTCTGTTTGTATACATTACATTTTATGCACTGGCCGAAGGAAAAACTTTTATTTTCTCCAAAAACCATTTTTAATCTGATTTTCTGGGGCCATTGCATACGAATTCCACACCACTTTGTCCGGATATGCCTGGATGAAAGCAGAAATATCCAGTTGTGTTTTGGCTAACTCAATACAAAATATTGAGAAAGCCTCTGTGTTTGTGATTTCTGGATATTATCGATGGACTTTATTGTTTTGAATGTTTTTATCAGGTAACATTTAATTTTGTACCGAAGTAACACTAATTAATTCACCATGTAGAAACCCGCTCTACATATTCTTATTTTCTTGGGAGAAAGCTAGAGGAACTGCAGCAAACAAACATGATATGTGTGTTTGTATACATGATATTATATGCACTTTCCTAAAGAACATATTTTCCTTTTCTCCAAAACCATTTTTACTCTGATTTTCTCAGTTTGTTGCATACGAAGTCCACACCACTTTTTCCGGATATGACTGGATGAAACCAGAAATATCCGGTTGTGTTTTGGCTAACTGTATCCCAGATATGCCTACAGCCTCTGTGTTTGTGCTTTCTGGATATTATCAATGGACTTAATTGTTTTGAATGTTTTTATCAGGGAACATTTAATTTTGTAAAGTAGGAACACTAATTGGTTCCACATGGAGACACCAGTCTATACATTCCTATGTTCTAGGGAGAAAGCTAGAGAACTGCGGCTAACAAACATGATATTTCTGTTTGTATACATGACATTTTATGCACTTGACAAACGAAAAGACTTTGCTTTTCTCCAAAACCATTTTTACTGCGATTTTATCGATCTGTTGCATGCAAATTCCACACAACTTTGTCCGGATATGCCTGGATGAAACCAGAAATATCCAGTTCTGTTTTGGCTAACTATATCACAGATATGGCTACAACCTCAGTGTTTGTGTTTTCCGGATATTATCAACGAACTTTATGGTTTTTCATGTTTTCTATCAGGGAACATTTAATTTTATGCTGGGGAACACTAGTTGGTTCCACATGGTGACACCAGCTCTACACATTCGTATTTTCTGGGGAGAAAGCTAGAGGAACTGCGGCAAACAAACATGATATTTCTGTTTGTATACATGACATTTTATGAACTGGCCGAAGGAAAAGACTTTGCTTTTCTCCAAAACCATTTTAACTCTGATTCTCTCAGTTTGTTGCATAGGAATTCCACACCACTTTGTCCGGATATGCCTGTATGAAAACAGAAATATCCAGTTCTCTTTTGGCTAACTCAGTCCCAGATATGGCTACAGCCTGAGTGTTTGTGTTTTCCGGATATTATCAATGAACTTTATTGTTTTGAATGTTTTTATCAGGGAACATTTAATTTTGTACCATAATAACACTAATTGGTTTCACATGGAGACACCAGCTCTACACATTCGTATTTTCTAGGGAGAAAGCTAGAGTAACTGCGGCAAACAAACATGATATTTCTGTTTGAATAGATGACATTTTATGCACTTGCCTAATGAAAATACTTTGCTTTTCTCCAAAACCATTTTTACTGTGATTTTTTCGATCCATTGCATACAAATTCCAAGAAACTTTGTCTGGATATGACTGGATGAAACCAGAAATATCCGGTTTTCATTTGGCTACCTCAATGCCAGATATTACTACAGCCTCTGTGTTTGTGTTTTCCAGATATTATCAACGGACTTTATAGTTTTTCATGTCTTTTATCCGGGTACATTTAATTTTATACTGGGGAACACTAATAGGTTCCACATGGAGACACCAGCTCTACACATTCGTATTTTCTAGGGAGAAAGCTAGAGGAACTGCAGCAAACAAACATATTTCTGTTTATATAGATGACATTTTATGCACTGGCCAAATGAAAAGACTTTGCTTTTCTCCAAAACCATTTTTACTGTGATTTTCGCGGTCCATTGCATCCGAATTCCACACCACTTTCCGGATATGCCTGGATGAAAACAGAAATATCCAGTTCTGTTTTGGCTAACTATATCCCAGATATGGCTACAGCCTCAGTGTTTGTGTTTTTTTTTATATTATCAACAGACTTTATTGGTTTGAGTGTTTTTATCAGGGAACATTTAATTTTGTCCGGTAGAAACACTGATTGGTTCCACATGGAGACACCAGCTCTACACATTCATAGTTTCTAGGGAGAAAGCTAGAGGAACTGCGGCAAACAAACATGATATTTCTGTTTGAATAGATGATATTTTATGCACTTGCCTAATGAAAAGACTTTGCTTTTCTCCAAAACCATTTTTACTCTGATTTTTTCGGTCCATTGCATACGAATTGTACCAAATTCTGTCCGGATATGACTGGATGAAACCAGAAATATCCGGTTGTGTTTTGGCTAACTCAATCCCAGATATTGCTACAGCCTCTGTGTTTGTGTTTTCCGGATATTATCAACGGACTTTATGGTTTTTCATGTTTTCTATCTGGGAACATTTAATTTTGTGCTGGGGAACACTAGTTGGTTCCACATGGTGACACCAGCTCTACACAGCTTATTTTCTAGGGAGAAAGCTAGAAGAACTGTGGCAAACAACATGGTATATCTGTTTGTATACATGACATTTTATGCACTTGCCTAACAAAAAGACTTTGCTTTTCTCCAAAACCATTTTTACTCTGATTTTTTCGGTCCATTGCATACGAATTGCACACCACTTTGTCTCGATATGACTGGATGAAACCAGAAATATCCGGTTGTGTTTTGGCTAACTCAATCCCAGATGTTGCTAGAGCATCAGTGTTTGTGTTTTCCGAATATTATCAATGGACTTTACAGTTTTGAATGTTTTTTTTTTCAACAGGGAACATTTAATTATGTGCTGGGAAACACTAGTTGATTCCACATGGAGACACCAGCTCTACACATTCTTATTTTCTAGGGAGAAAGCTAGAAGAACTGTGGCAAACATCATGATATTTCTGTTTGTATACATGACATTTTATGCACTTGCCTAACAAAAAGACTTTGCTTTTCTCCAAAACTATTTTTACTGTGATTTTCCCCATCTATTGCATACGTACTCCACACCGCTTTGTCCGGATATGACTGGATGAAAGCAGAAATATCCGGTTGTGTTTTGGCTAACTCACTCCGAAATATTGAGAAAGCCTCTGTGTTTGTGATTTCTGGATATTATATATGGACTTTATGGTTTTAAATATTTTTATCAACTAACATTTAATTTTGTACTGTAGAAACACTAATAAATTCACTATGGAGAAACCAGCTCTACACATTCGTATTTTCTAGGCAGAAAGCTAGAGGATTTGAGGCAAAAAACCATGATATTTCTGTTTGTATACATTACATTTTATGCACTGGCCGAAGGAAAAACTTTTATTTTCTCCAAAAACCATTTTTAATCTGATTTTCTGGGGCCATTGCATACGAATTCCACACCACTTTGTCCAGATATGCCTGGATGAAAGCAGAAATATCCAGTTGTGTTTTGGCTAACTCAATACAAAATATTGAGAAAGCCTCTGTGTTTGTGATTTCTGGATATTATCGATGGACTTTATTGTTTTGAATGTTTTTATTAGGTAATATTTAATTTTGTACCGAAGTAACACTAATTAATTCACCATGTAGAAACCCGCACTACACATTCTTATTTCCTTGGGAGAAAGCTAGAGGAACTGCAGCAAACAAACATGATATGTGTGTTTGTATACATGACATTATATGCACTTTCCTAAAGAAAATATTTTCCTTTTCTCCAAAACCGTTTTTACTCTGATTTTCTCAGTTTGTTGCATACGAATTCCACACCACTTTATCCGGATATGACTGGATGAAACCAGAAATATCCGGTTGTGTTTTGGCTAACGCAATCCGAAATATTGAGAAAGCCTCTGTGTTTGTAATTTCTGGATATTATCGATGGACGTTATTGTTTTGAATGTTTTTATCAGGGAACATTTAATTTTGTACCGTAGAAACACTAATTGGTTCCACATGGAGACACCAGTCTATACATTCCTATGTTCTAGGGAGAAAGCTAGAGGAAGTTCGGCAAACATACATGATATTTCTGTTTGTATACATGACATTTTATGCACTTGACAAATGAAAAGACTTTGCTTTTCTCCAAAACCATTTTTACTGTAATTTTCTGGATCCATTGCATATTAATTCCACCCACTTTGTCCGGATATGACTGGATGAAAGCAGAAATATCCGGTCATTTTTGGCTAACTCAATCCGATATTGCTACAGCTTCTGTGTTTGTGTTTTCAGGATATTATCAACGGGCTTTATGGTTTTGAATGTTTTTTATGAGAGAATATTTAATTTTGTGCTGGGAAACACTAATAGGTTCCACATGGAGACACCATCTCTACACACTCGTATTTTCAAGGAGAAACCTAGAGGAACTGTGGCAAACAAACATGCTATTGCTGTTTCTAAAGATGATATTTTATGCACTTGCTGAAGGAAAAGACTTTGCTTTTCTCCAAAACTATTTTTACTATGATTTTCTCAGTCTATTGCATAGGAATTCCACACCACTTTGACTGGATATGCATGGATGAAAACAGAAATATCTGTTGTGTTTTTGCCAACTCAATCCAAACATTGTGAAAAACCTCTTTGTTTGTGTTTTTTGGATATTATCGATGGACTATATTGTTTTGAAATTTTTTACCAAGGAACATTTAATTTTGTACCTTAGAAACACTAATTAGTTCCACATGCACACACCAGCTCTACACATTCATATTTTCTAGGGAGAAAGCTAGAGGAACTGCAGCAAACAAAGATGATGTGTCTGTACGTATAGATGATATTTTATGCAATTGCCGAAGGAAAAGACTTTGCTTTTCTCCAAAAGCATTTTTACTGTGATTTTCTCGGTCCATTGCATACAAATTCAATACCACTTTATCTGGATATGATGGATGAAACCAGAAATATCCGGTTGTGTTTTCGCTAACTCAATCCCAGATATTGCTACTGCTTCTGTGTTTTTGTTTTCTGGATATTATTGACGGACTTTATTGTTTTGAATATTCTTTAGCTTTGAACATTTAAATTTGTGCTGGGAAACACTAATTGGTTCCACATGGAAACACCAGCTCTACACATTTGTGTATTCAAGGGAGAAAGCTAGAGGAACTGCAGCAAACAAACATAATATTTCTGTTTGTATATATGACATTTTATACACTTGCCTAACGAAAAGACTTTGCTTTTCTCAAAAAGCATTTTAATTGTGATTTTCTCAGTCATTTGCATACGAATTCGACACAACTTTCTCCGTATATGACTGGATGAAACCAGAAATATCTGGTTGTGTTTTGGCTAATTCAATCCCAGATATTGCCACAGGATCTGTGTTTCTGTTTTCTGGATATTATAGACAGACTTTATGGTTTTGAATGTTTTTTGATCAGGGAACATTTAATTTTGTGCTGGGCAACACTAGTTTGTTCCACATGGAGACAGCAGCTCTACACATTCCTATTTTCTAGGGAGAAAGCTAGAGGAACTTCGGCAAACAAGCATGATATTTATGTTTGTATAGATGACATTTTATGCACTTGCTGAAGGAAAAGACTTTGCTTTTCTCAAAAACCATTTTTGCTGTGATTTTCTCGGTCCAGTATATACAAATTCCAAACCATTTTGTCCGTAGAGGCCTGTTTGAAAACACAAATATCCGTTTGTGTTTTGGCTAACTCAATCCGAAATATTGTGAAAGCCTATGTGTTTGTGTTTTCTGGATATTACCTATGGATTTTATTGTTTTGGATGTTTTTATTAGGGAACATTTAATTGTGTGCTGGGAAACACTAATTGGTTGAACATGGAGACACCAGCTCTACACATTCGTATTTTCTAGGGAGAAATCTAAAGGAACTACGTCAAACAAACATGATATTTGTGTTTCTATACATGATATTTTATGCACTTGCCTAACGAAAAGACTTTGCTTTTCTCCAGAACCATTTTTACTGTGATTTTCTCGGTCCATTGCATACGAATTAAACACCACTTTGTCCGGATATGACTGGATGAAACCAGAAATATCCGGTTGTGTTTTGGCTTACTATAACCCAAATATTGTTAAAGCCTCAGTGTTTCTGTTTTCTATATATTATCGATGGATTTTACTGTTTTGAATGATTTTATCAGGGAACATTTAATTTTGTGCTGATAATCACTGGTTCCACATGGAGACCCCAGTCTACACATTCTTATGTTCTAGGGAGAAAGCTAGAGAAACTGCGGCAAACAAACATTATATTTCTGTTTGTATAGATGACATTTTATGCACTTGCCTAATGAAAAGACCTTGCTTTTCTCAAAAACCATTTTTACTCTGATTTTCTCAGTCCATTGCATACGAATTCCACCCCACTTTGTCCGGATACGACTGGATGAAACCAGAAATATCCGGTTGTGTTTTGGCTTACTATATCCCAGGTGTTGCTAATCCTTTGTGTTTGTGTTTTCTGTAGATTATCAATTTATTTTATAGTTCTGAATGGTTGTATCAGGAAACATTTAATTTTTTTTGGAAAGACTAATTGATTCCATATGGATACCCGAGTTCTATACTTTCATATTATCTAGGGAGGAAGCTAGAGGAACTGTGGCAAACAAACATGATATTTCTGTTTGTATAGATGACATTTTATACACTGGCCTAACGAAAAAAGTTTGCTTTCTCCAATAACATTTTTACTGTAATATTCTGCGTCCATTGCATATGAATTCCACCCCACTTTATCCGGATATGACTGATTGAAACCAGAAATATCCGGTTGTGTTTTGGCTTACTATAACCCAGATATTGCTACAGCCTCTGTGTTTGTGTTTTCTGGATATTGTCGAACGATTTTGTTGTTTTGAATGTTTTTATCAGGGAACATTTAATTTTCTACAGTGGAAACACAAATTGGTTTCACATGGACACAACAGCTCTACACATTCGTATTTTCTAGGGTGAAAGCTAGAGGAACTGCGGCAAACAAACATGATACTTCTGTTTGTATACATGACATTTTATGCACTTGCCTAACAAAAAAACTTTGCTTTTCTCCAAAACCATTTTTACTGTGATTTTCTCGGTCCATTGCATACGAATTCCTCACCACTTTGTCCGGATATGACTGCATGCAACCAGAAATATATGGTTGTGTTTTGGCTAACACAATCCCTGATATTGCTGCAGACTCTGTGTTTGTGTTTTCAGGATATTATCGACAGACTTTATTGTTGAGTGTTTTTATCAGGGAACATTTAGTTTTGTGCCATAGAAACACTAATTGGTTCCACATGGAGACACCAGCGCTATACCTGTGTGTGCCTGTGATATTCTCGGTCCATTACATACGAATTCCACACCACTTTCTCCGGATATGACTGAATGAAACCAGAAATATCTGATGTGTTTTGACTTACTATATCCCAGATATTGCTACAGACTTTATGTTTGTGTTTTCTGGAGATTATCGATTTATTTTATTGTTCTGAGTGTTTATATCATGAAACATTTAATTTTTGTTGGAAACACTAATTGGTTCCACATGGAGACAGCAGCTCTACACATTCGTATGTTCTAGGGAGACATCTAATGGAATGGAGGCAAACAAACATGATATTTCTATTTGTGTAGATGATATTTTATGCACTTGCCTAACGAAAAGACTTTGCTTTTCTCCAAAACCATTTTTACTGTGATTATCTCGGTCCATTGCATACAAATTCCACCCCACTTTGTCCAGACATGAATGGATGTAACCAGAAATATCCAGTTGTGTTTTGGCATACTACATCCCAGATATAGCTACAGCCTCTGTGTTTGTGTTTTCTGGATATTTTCAATGGATTTTATGATTTTCAATGTGTTTATCAGGGAACATTTAATTTTGTACTGTAGAAACACTAACTGGTTTCGCATGGAGACACCAGCTCTACACATTCGTATTTTCTAGGGAGAACGCTAGAGGAACTGTGCCAACAAACATGATATTTCTGTTTGTATAGATGACATTTTATACACCTGCCTAATGAAAAGACTTTGCTTTTCTCCATATTCAGTTTTACTGTGACTTTCTCAGCCCATTGCATATGAATTCCACACCACTTTGTCCGGATATGACTGGATGAAACCAGAAATATCTGGTTGTGTTTTGGCTAACTCAATCCCCGGTATTGCTACAGCCTCTGTATTTGTGTTTTCTGGAGATTATCAACGGACTTTATTGTTTTGAATGTTTTTATCAGGGAATATTTAATTTTTTGCTGGGAATCACTAATTAGTTCCACATGGAGACACCAGTCTACACATTCGTATTTTCTAGGGAGAAAGCTAGAGGAACTGCGGAAAACAAACATGATATTTCTGTTTGTATAGATGACATTTTATGCGCTTGCCTAAAGAAAAGACTTTGCTTTTCTCCAAAACAATTTTCACTGTAATTTTCTCGGTCCATTTCATACGAATTCCACACCACTTTGTCCGGATATAACTGCATGCAATCAGAAATATCTGGTTGTGTTTTGGCTTACTATATCCCAAATATTGCTAAAGCCTCAGTGTTTCTGTTTTCTGGATATTATCAATAGACTTTATTGTTTCGAATGTTTTTATCAGGGAACATTTAACTTTGTGCTGGGAAACACTAATTTGTTCAATATGGAGACACTAGCTCTACTCATCCGTATTTTCTAGGCTAAAGCTAGAGGAACTGCGGCAAACAAACGTGATATTTCTGTTTGTATAGATGACATTTTATGCACTTGCCTAACGAAAAGACTTTGCTTTTCTCTAAAACCATTTTTATTGTAATTTTCTCAGTCCATTGCATACGAATTCCACACCACATTTCGGATATGACTAGATGAAACCGGAAATATCCGGTTGTGTTTTGGCTTACTATAATCCAGATATTGCTACAGCCTCTGTGTTTCTGTTTTCTGGATATTATCAACGGACTATATTGTTTTGAATGTTTTTATCAGGGAACATTTAATTTTGTACCGTAGAAACACTAATTGGTTCCACATGGAGACACCAGCTCTACTCATTCGTATTTTCTAGGGAGAAATCTAGAGGAACTGCGGCAAACAAACTTGATATTTCTGTTTGTATAGATGACATTTAATGTATTTAGCTAACGATAAGACTTTGCTTTTCTCCAAAACCATTTTACCTGTGATATTCTCGTTCCATTACATACGAATTCCACACCAGTTTCTCTGGATATGACGGGATGAAACCAGAAATATCCGGGTGTGTTTTGGCTAACTAAATCCCAGATATTGCTACAGACTTTGTGTTTGTGTTTTCTGGAGATTATCGATTTATTTTATTGTTCTGAGTGTTTGTATCAGGAAACATTTAATTTTTTTTGGAAACACTAATTGTTCCACATGGAGACACCAACTCTACACATTCGTATGTTCTAGGGAGACATCTAGAGGAACTGAGGCAAGCAAACATGATATTTCTGTTTGTGTAGATGATATTTTATGCACTTGCCTAACGAAAAGAATTTGCTTTTCTCCAAAACAATTTTTACTGTGATTATCTCTGTCCATTGCATACGAATTCCACCCCACTTTGTCCGGATGTGAATGGATGTAACTAGAAATATCCGGTTGTGTTTTGGCTTACTACATCCCAGATATTGCTACAGCCTCTGTGTTTGTGTTTTCTGGATATTTTCGATGGATTTTATGGTTTTCAATGTTTTTATCAGGGAACATTTAATTTTGTACCATAGAAACACTAACTGGATTCTCATGGAGACACCAGCTCAACACATTCTTATTTTCCAGTGAGAACGCTAGAGGAACTGCGCGAACAAACATGATATTTCTGTTCGTATAGATGACATTTTATACACCTGCCTAATGAAAAGACTTTGCTTTTCTCCATAACCAGTTTTCCTGTGATTTCTCGGTCCATTGCATACGAATTCCACACCACTTTGTCCGGATATGACTGGATGAAACCAGAAATATCTGGTTGTGTTTTGGCTAACTCAATCCCCGGTATTGCTATAGCCTCTGTATTTGTGTTTTCTGGATATTATCGATGGACTTTATGGTTTTGAATGTTTTAATGAGGGAACATTTAATTTTGTGCTGGGAAACACTAATTGGTTCCACATGGAGACACCAGCTCTACACATTCGTATTTTCTAGGAGAAAGCTAGAGGAACTGCGGCAAACAAACATGATATATCTGTTTGTGTAGGTGACATTGTGTGTGCTTGCCTAAAGAAAAGACTTTGCTTTTCTCCAAAACCATTTTTACTGTGATTATCTCGGTCCATTGCATAAAATTCCACCCCGCTTTCTGGATATGACTGCATGCAACAAGAAATATCCGGTTCTGTATTGGCTAAATCAATCCCTGATATTGCTGCAGACTCTGTGTTTGTGTTTTCTGGATATTATCGACAGAATTTATTGTTTTGAGTGTTTTTATCAGGGAACGTTTAATTTTGTGAGCAGAAACACTAATTGGTTCCACATGGAGACACCAGCTCTACACATTCTTGTTTTCTAGGGAGAAAGCTAGAGGAACTGTGGGAAACAAATGATATTTCTGTTTCTATAGAAGACATTTTATGCACTTGCCTAACAAAATGACTATGCTTTTCTCCAAAACTATTTTAGTGTGATTTTCTTCGTTCATTGCAAACAAATTCCACACCACTTTGTCCGGAGATACCTGGATGAAAACAGAAACATCCGGTTGTGTTTTGGCTAACTCAATCCGAAATATTGAGAAACCCTCTGTGTTTGGGATTTCTAGATATTATCAATGGACTTCATTGTTTTGAATGTTTTTATCAGGTAACAATTAATTTTGTACCGTAGAAACACTAATTAATTCAGCATGAGGAAACCAGCTCTACACATTTGAATGTTCTAGGCAGAAAGCTAGAGGAACTGTGGCAAACAAACATGATATTTCTGTTTGTATACATGACATTTTATGCACTTGCCTAAGGAAAAGACTTTGCTTTTCTCCAAAACCATTTTTACTGTGATTTTCTCAGTCCATTGCATACTAATTCCAGAACACTTTGTCCAGTTATGACTGGATGAAAGCAGAAATATTCGGTTGTTTTGGCTAACTCAATGCCAGATATTGCTACAGCCACAGTGTTTGTGTTTTCCAGATATTATCAATGGGCTTTATGGTTTTTATGTTTTTTATCAGACAATATTTAATTTTTTGCTAGGAAACACTAATTGATTCCACATGGAGACAGCAGCTCTACACATTCTTTTTTCTAGGGAGAAAGCTAGAGGAACTGCGGCAAATAAATATGATATTTCTGTTTGTGTAGATGACATTTTATGCACTTGCCTAACGAAAAGACTTTGCTTTTCTCCAAAACCATTTTTACTGTGATTTTCTCGGTACATTGCATACGATTTCACAACACTTTGTCCCGATATGACTGGATGAAACCAGAAATATTCGGTCGTGTTTTGGCTAACTCAATGCCAGATATTGCTACAGCCTCTTTGTTTGTGTTTTCTGGATATTATCAAAGGGCTTTATGATTTTGAATGTTTTTTATCAGAGAATATTCAATTTTTTGCTGGGAAACACTAATTGGTTCCACATGGGTACACCATCTCTACACATTCGTATTTTCTAGGGAGAAACCTAGAGGAACTGCGGCAAACAAGCATGATATTTCTGTTTCTATAGAAGACATTTTACGCACTTGCCTAACAAAAAGCCTTTGCTTTTCTCCAGAACCATTTTTACTCTGATTTACTCGGTCCATTGCATACGAATTCCACACCAGTTTGTCCGGATATGACTGGATGAAACCAGAAATATTCGGTCGTGTTTTGGCTAACTCAATCCCAGATATTGCTACAGCCTCTGTGTTTGTGTTTTCTGAATATTATCATTGTGCTTTATGATTTTGAATTTTTTTATCAGAGAATATTTAATTGTGCTGTGAAACACTAATTGTTTCCACATGGAGACACCAGCTCTACACATTCGTATTTTCTAGGGAAAAAGCTAGAAGAACGGCGGCAAACAAACATGATATTTGTGTTTCTAAACATGACATTTTATGCACATGCCTAACAAAAAGACTATGCTGTTCTCCAAAACTATTTTTAATGTGATTTTCTTCATCCATTGCATACGTATTCTGCACCACTTTTTCCGGATATGCTTGGATGAAAACCGAAAATTCCGGTTGTGTTTTGGCTAACTCAATCCGAAATATTGAGAAAGCCTCTGTGTTTGTGATTTCTGGATATTATCGATGGACTTTATTGTTTTGAATATTTTTATCAGGTAGTATTTAATTTTGTACCGTAGAAACACTAATTAATTCACCATGCAGAAATCAGCACTACACATTCGTATTGTCTAGGGCAAAAGCTAGAGGAACTGCGGCAAACAAACATGATATTTCTGTTTGTATACATGAAATTTTATACACTTCCCTAAAGAAAAGTCTTTCCTTTTCTCCAAAACCATTTTTACTCTGAGTTATTCGGTCCATTGCACACGAATTCCACACCACTTTGTCAGGATATGGCTGGATGAAACCAGAAGTATCCGGTCGTGTTCTGGCTAACTCAATCCCAGATATTGCTACAGCCTCTGTGTTTGTGTTTTCCGAATATTATCATTGTGCTTTATGATTTTGAATTTTTTATCAGAGAATATTTAATTGTGCTGGGAAACACTAATTGGTTTCACATGGAGAAACCAGCTCTAAACATTCGTATTGTCTTAGGAGAAAGGTAGAGGAATTGTGGCAAACAAACATGATGTTTCTGCTTGTATACATGACATTTTATGCACTTGCCTAATGAGAAGACTTTGCTTTTCTCCAAAACGGTTTTTACTGTGATTTTATCGTTCCATTGCATACGAATTCCACACCACTTTGTCCAGATATGCCTGGATGAAACCAGAAATATCCGGTTGTGTTTTGGCTAACTCAATCCGAAATATTGAGAAAGCCTCTGTGTTTGTGTTTTCTGGATATTATCGATGGACTTTATTGTTTAGAATATTTTTATCAGGGAACATTTAATTTTACACCGTAGAATCACTAATTAATTCCCCATGGAGAATCCAGCTCTACACATTAGTATTTTCTACGGAGAAAGCTAGAGGAACTGCGGCAAACAAACATGATATTTCTGTTTGTATACATGACATTTTATACACTTCCCTAAAGAAAAGTCTTTCCTTTTCTCCAAAACCATTTTTACTCTGAGTTATTCGGTCCATTGCACACGAATTCCACACGACTTTGTCCGGATATGGCTGGATGAAACCAGAAATATCCGGTCGTGTTCTGGCTAACTCAATCCTAGATATTGCTACAGCCTCTGTGTTTGAGTTTTCTGGATATTATCAACAGACTTTATGGTTTTGAATGTTTTTTATCAAGGAACATTTAATTTTGTGCTGGGAAACACTAATTGGTTTCACATGGAGAAACCAGCTCTAAACATTCGTATTTTCTTAAGAGAAAGCTAGAGGAACTGTATCAAACAAACTTGATATTTCTGTTTGTATACATGACATTTTATGCACTTGCCTAACAAAAACTATGCTTTTCTCCAAAACCTTTTTTACTGTGATTTATTGCGTCCATTGCATACAAATTCCACATGACTTTTTCCGGATATGACTGGATGAAAACTGAAATATACGATTGTGTTTTGGCTAACTAAATCTGAAATATTGAGAAAGCCACTGTGTTTGTGATTTTAGGATATTATCGATGGACTTTATTGTTTTGAATGTTTTTATCAGGTAACATTTATTTTTGTACCGTAGACACACTAATTAATTCCCCATGGAGAAACCAGCTCTACACATTCTTATTTTCTAGAGAGAAAGCTAGAGGAACTGCAGCAAACAAACATGATATTTCTGTTTGTATACATGACATTTTATGCACTTTCCTAAAGAAAAGTCATTGCTTTTCTCCAAAACGTTTTTTACTGTGATTTTCTTGGTCCATTGCATGCAAATTGCACACCACTTTGTGCGGATATGACTTGATGAAACGAAAAATATCCGGTTGTGTTTTGGCTAACTCAATCTGAAATATTGAGAAAGCCTCTGTGTTTGTGTTTTCCGGATATTATCAATAGACTTTTTCTTTTGAATGTTTTTTATCAGGGAATATTTAATTTTGTGCTAGGAAACACTAATCGGTTCCACATGGAGACACCAGCTCTACACATTCGTATTTTCTAGGGAGAAAGCTAGAAGAACAGTGGCAAAAAAAAAACATATTATTTCTGTTTGTATAGATGACATTTTATGCAATTGCCTAACGAAAAGACTTTGCCTTTCTCCAAAACCATTTTTACTGTGATTTACTCAGTCCAATGCATACGAATTCCACACCACATTTCGGATATGACTGGATGAAACCGGAAATATCCGGTTGTGTTTTGGCTTACTATAATCCAGATATTGCTACAGCCTCTGTGTTTGTGTTTTCTGGATATTATCAACGGACTATATTGTTTTGAATGTTTTTCAGGGAACATTTAATTTTGTACCTTATAGACACTAATTGGTTCCACATGGAGACACCAGCTCTATGCATTCGTATTTTCTAGGGAGAAATCTAGAAGAATTGCGGCAAACAAACTTGATATTTCTGTTTGTATAGATGACATTTAATGTATTTGGCTAACGAAAAGACTTTGCTTTTCTCCAAAACCATTTTTCCTGTGATATTCTCGTTCCATTACATACGAATTCCACACCAGTTTCTCTGGATATGACTGGAAGAAACCAGAAATATCCGGGTGTGTTTTGACTACTATATCCCAGATATTGCTACAGCCTTTGTGTTTGTGTTTTCTGGAGATTATCGATTTATTTTATTGTTCTGAGTGTTTGTATCAGGAAACATTTAATTTTTGTTGGAAACACTAATTGTTCCACATGGAGACACCAACTCTACACATTCGTATGTTCTAGGGAGACATCTATAGGAACTGAGGCAAGCAAACATGATATTTCTGTTTGTGTAGATGATATTTTATGCACTTGCCTAACGAAAAGACTTTGCTTTTCTCCAAAACAATTTTTACTGTGATTATCTCTGTCCACTGCATATGAATTCCACCCCACTTTGTCCGGATGTGAATGAATGTAACTAGAAATATCCGGTTGTGTTTTGGCTTACTACATCCCAGATATTGCTACAGCCTCTGTGTTTGTGTTTTCTGGATATTTTCGATGGATTTTATGGTTTTTAATGTTTTTATCAGGGAACATTTAATTTTGTACCATAGAAACACTAACTGGTTTCTCATGGAGACACCAGCTCAACACATTCGTATTTTCTAGTGAGAAAGCTAGAGGAACTGCGCGAAGAAACATGATATTTCTGTTTGTATAGATGACATTTCATACACCTGGCTAACAAAAAGACTTTGCTTTTCTCCATAACCAGTTTTACTGTGACTTTCTCGGTCCATTGCATACGAATTCCACACCACTTTGTCCGGATATGACTGGTTGAAACCAGAAATATCTGGTTGTGTTTTGGCTAACTCAATCCCCGATATTGCTACAGCCTCTGTATTTGTGTTTTCTGGATATTATCGATGGACTTTATCGTTCTGAATGTTTTTATCAGGGAACATTAATTTTGTGCTGGGAAACACTAATTGGTTCCACATTCAGACACCAATCTATACATTCGTATTTTCTAGGGAGAAAGCTAGAGGAACTGCGGCAAACAAACATGCTATTTCTGTTTGTATACATGACATTTTATGCACTTGCCTAAAAAAAGACTTTGCTTTTCTCCAAAACCATTTTTACTGTGATTTTCTCGATCCATTACATAAAATTCCATCACGCTTTGTCCGGATATGACTGCATGCAACCAGAAATATCCGGTTGTGTATTGGCTAAATCAATCCCTGATATTGCTGCAGAATCTGTGTTTGTGTTTTCTGGATATTATCAACAGACTTTATTGTTTTGAGTGTTTTTATCAGGGAACGTTTAATTTTGTGCCATAGAAACTCTAATTGGTTCCACATGGAGACACCAGCTCTACACATTCTTGTTTTCTAGGGAGAAAGCTAGAGGAACTGTGGGAAACAAACATGATATTTCTGTTTCTATAGAAGACATTTTATGCACTTGCCTAACAAAATGACTATGCTTTTCTCCAAAACTATTTTAGTGTGATTTTCTTCGTTCATTTCATACGAATTCCACACCACTTTGTCCGGATATGCCTGGATGAAAACAGAAACATCCGGTTGTGTTTTGGCTAACTCTATCCGAAATATTGAGAAACCCTCTGTGTTTGGGATTTCTAGATATTATCAATGGACTTCATTGTTTTGAATGTTTTTATCAGGTAACAATTAATTTTGTACCATAGAAACACTAATTAATTCAGCATGAGGAAACCAGCTCTACACATTTGAATTTTCTAGGCAGAAAGCTAGAGGAATTGTGGCAAACAAACATGATATTTCTGTTTGTATAGATGACATTTTATGCACTTGCCTAACGAAAAGACTTTGCTTTTCTCCAAAACCATTTTTACTGTGATTTTCTCAGTCCATTGCATACTAATTCCAGAACACTTTGTCCAGTTATGACTGGATGAAACCAGAAATATTCGGTTTTTTTGGCTAACTCAATGCCAGATATTGCTACAGCCACTGTGTTTGTGTTTTCCAGATATTATCAATGGGCTTTATGGTTTTTATGTTTTTTATCAGACAATATTTAATTTTTTGCTAGGAAACACTAATTGATTCCACAGGGAGACACCAGCTCTACACATTCATATTTTCTAGGGAGGAAGCTAGAGGAACTGCGGCAAACAAACATGATATTTCTGTTTGTATACATGACATTTTATGCAGTTGCCTAAGAAAGACTTTGCTTTTCTCCAAAACTATTTTCACTGTGATTTTCTTCGTCCATTGCATACAATTCCACACCACTTTGTCCGGATATGCCTGGATGAAAACAGAAATATCCGGTTGTGTTTTTGCTAATCCAATCCGAAATATTGAGAAAGCCTCTGTGTTTGTGATTTCTGGATATTATCGATGGTCTTTATTGTTTTGAATGTTTTTATCAGGTAACATTTAATTTTGTACCATAAAAACACTAATTAATTCACCATGCAGAAACCAGCTCTACACATTCTTATTTCTAGGGAGAAACCTAGAGGAACTGCGGCAAACAAATATGATATTTCTGTTTGTGTAGATGACATTTTATGCACTTGCCTAACAAAAAGACTGCTTTTCTCCAAAACCTTTTTTACTGTGATTTTCTCAGTCCATTGCATATGAATTCCACACAACTTTGTCTGGATATGACTGGATGAAACCAGAAATATCCGGTCATGTTTTTGCAAACTCAATCCTAGATATTGCTACAGCCTCTGTGTTTGTCTTTTCCGGATATTATCAACGGGTTTTATGGTTTTCAATGTTTTTTATCAGAGAATATTTAATTTTGTTTTGGGAAACACTAATTGTTTCCACATGGAGACACCAGCTCTACACATTCGTATTTTTTTAGGGAGAAAGCTAGAGGAACTGCGGCAAACAAGCATGATATTTCTGTTATAATAGAAGACATTTTAAGCACTTGCCTAAAGAAAAGACTTTCCTTTTCTCTAAAACCATTATTACTCTGATTTTCTCGGTCCATTGCATACGAATTCCTCACCACTTTGTCCGGATATGACTGCATGAAACCAGAAATATTCGGTTGTGTTTTGGCTAACTCAATCCCAGACATTGCTACAGCCTCTGTGTTTGTGTTTTCTGGATATTATCGATGGACTTTATGGTTTTCAATGTTTTTATCAGGGAACATTTAATTTTGTACCATAGAAACACTAATAGGTTCACCGTGGAGACACCAGTCTACACATTCGTATTTTCTAGGGCGAAACCTAGAGGAACTGTGGCAAACAAACATGATATTTCTGTTTCTACAGATGACATTTTATGCACTTGTCTAAAAAGACTATGCTTTTCTTCAAAACTATTTTCACTGTGATTTTCTTCGTCCATTGCATATGAAAACCACACCATTTTGTCCGGATATGACTGGATGAAACTAGAAATATCTGGTTGTGTTTTGGCTAACTCAATCCCAGATATTGCCTCAGGCTCTGTGTTTGTGTTTTCGGAATATTATCAACGGATTTTATTGTTTTCAATGTTTTTTATCAAGGAACATTTAATTTTGTGCTGGGAAACACTAATTGCTTCTACAAGGAGACAGAGGCTCTACACATTCGTATTTCTTAGTAAAAAGCTAGAGGAACTGCGGCAAACAAACATGATATTTCTGTTTGAATACATGATATTTTATGCACTTGCCTAACTTAAAGATTTTGCTTTTCTCTAAAACCACTTTTCCTGTGACTTTCTCTGTCTATTGCACATGAATTCCACACCAATTTGGCTGGATATGACTGGATGAAACAAGAAATATCCGTTTGTGTTTTTCTATAACTCAATCCCAGATATTGCTACAGCCTCTGTGTTTGTGTTTTCTGATTATTATCGAAGGACTTTATCTTTTTTGAATATTTTTATCAGGGAACATTTAATTTTGTACCCTAGAAACACTAATTGGTTCCACATGGAGACAAAAGTCTACACATTCGTATTTTCTAGGGAGAAAGCTAGAGGAACTGCGGCAAACAAACATGATATTTCTGTTTGTATACATGACATTTTATGCACCTTCCTAACGAAAAGACTTTGCTTTTCTCCAAAACCATTTTTATTATGATTTTCTCGGTCCATTGCATACTAATTCCACCCCACTTTCCGGATATGACTGGATGAAACCAGAAATATTTGGTTGTGTTTTGGCTAACTCAATCCCAGATATGGCTACAGCCTCTGTGTTTGTGTTTTCTGGATATTTTCCATGGATTTTATTGTTTTGAATGTTTTTATCAGGAAACATTTATTTTTTGTGCTGCAGAAACACTAATTGGTTCCACATGGAGACACAATCTCTATACAGTCGTATTTTCCAGGGAGAAAGCTAGAGGAACAGCAACAAACAAACATGATATTTCTGTTTGTATACCTGACATTTTATGCACTTGCCTAACGTAAAGATTTTGCTTTTCTCTAAAACCATTTTTCCTTTGACTTTCTCGGTCCATTGCATATGAATTCCACACAACTTTGGCCGGATATGACTGGATGAAACAAGAAATATCCATATGTGTTTTTCTATAACTCAATCCCAGATATTGCTACAGCATCTGTGTTTGTGTTTTCTGGATATTATTGAAGGACTTTATTTTTTTGAATGTTATTATCAGGGAACATTTAATTTTGTACCCTAGAAACACTAATTGGTTCCACATGGAGACACCAGATCTACACATTCGTATTTTCTAGGGAGAAAGCTAGAGGAACTGCGACAAACAAACATGATATTTCTGTTTGTATAGATGACATTTTATGCACTTACCTGAAGAAAAGACTTTGCTTTTCTCCAAAACCATTTGTACTGTGATTTTCTCGGTCCATTGCATGTGATTTCCTCACCACTTTGTCGGGATATGACTGCATGAAACCAGAAATATCTGGGTGGATTTTGGCTAACTCAATCCCAGATATTGCTACATCCTCAGTGTATGTGTATTCCTGATATTATCCACGGACTTATTTTTTTAAATCTTTTTTTTTCAGGGAACATTTAATTTTGTACCATTGAAACACTAATTGGTTCATCATGGGGACTCCAGCTCTACACATTCTTATTTTCTAGGGAGAAAGCTAGAGGAACTGCGGCAAACAAACATGATATTTCTGTTTGTATCGATGACATTTTATGCACTTGCCTAACGAAAATACTTTGCTTTTCTCCAAAACCATTTTTACTGTTATTTTCTCAGTCCATTGCATACGAATTCCACACCAGTTTGTCCGGATATGACTGGATGAAACCAGAAATATCCGGTTGTGTTTTGCTAACTCAATCCCAAATATTGCTACAGCCTCTGTGTTTGTGTATTCCTGATATTATCCACGTACTTTATTAATTTGAACGTTTTTTTTCAGGGAACATTTATTTTTGTACCGTAGAAACACTAATTAGTTCATCATGGGGACACCAGCTCTACACATTTGTATTTTCTAGGGAGAAAGCTAGAAGACCTGCACAAAAATGCATGTTATTTCTGTTTGTATAGATGACATTTTATGCACTTGCATAACGAAAAGACTTTGCTTTTCTCCAAAACCATTTTTACTCTGATTTACTCGGTCCATTGCATACGAATCCCACACCAGTTTGTCCGGATATGACTGGATGAAGCAAAAAAATATCTTGTTGTGTTTTGGCTAACTCAATCTCAGATATTGCTATGTCCTCTGTGATTGTGCATTCCTTTTATTATCCACAGACTTTATTGTTTTGAATGTTTTTTATCAGGGAACATTTAATTTTGTACCGTTGAAACGCTAATTGCTTCCACATGGAGACACCAGCTCTACATATTCATATTTTCTAGGGAAAAACCAGAGGAACTGCGGGAAACAAACATGATATTTATGTTTGTATAGATGACATTTTATGCACTTGCATAACGAAAAGACTTTGCTTTTCTCCAAAACCATTTTTACTCTGATTTTTTCGGTCCATTGCATACGAATTCCACACCAGTTTGTCCGGATATGACTGGATGAAGTAAAAAAATATCTGGTTGTGTTTTGGCTAACTCAATCCCAGATATTGCTAAGTCCTCTGTGATTGTGCATTCCTTTTATTATCCACAGACTTTATTGTTTTGAATGTTTTTTATCAGGGAACATTTAATTTTGTACCGTTGAAACGGTAATTGCTTCCACATGGAGACACCAGCTTTACATAATCATATTTTCTAGGGAAAAACCAGAGGAACTGCGGGAAACAAACATGATATTTCTGTTTGTATAGATGACATTTTATGCACTTGCCTAATGAAAATACTTTGCTTTTCTCCAAAACCATTTTTACTGTGATATTCTTGTTCCGTTGCATACGAATTGCACACCACTGTGTCCGGATATGACTAGATGAAACCAGAAATATCCGGTTGTGTTTTGGCTAATTCAATCCGAAATATTGCTACAGCATCTGTGTTTTTGTTTTCTGGAAATTATCGATGGACTCATTGTTTTGAATGTTTTTTTCAGGGAACATTTATTTGTACTCTTGAAACACTAATTGTTTCATAATGGGAACACCAGCTCTACACATTTGTATTTTCTAGAGAGAAAGCTGGAGGAATTGCGGCAAACAAACATGATATTTCTGTTTCTATAGATGACTTTTCATACAGTTGCCTAACGAAAATACTTTACTTTTCTCAAACACCATTTTTACTGTGATTTTCTCGGTCCATTGCAAACGAATTCCACACCAGTTTCACTGGATATGACTGGATGAAACCAGAAATAACCTTTTTTTTTTTTTTTTTTTGGCTAACTCAATCCGAAATATTGCTACAGCCTCGGTGTTTGTGTTTTCTGGATATTATCAATGGACTCTATTTTTTTTAATGTTTTTTTTCAGGGAATATTTAATTTTGTACCGTAGAAACACTAATTGGTTCCACACGGAGACACCAGCTCTACACATTTGTATTTTCTAGGGAGAAAGCTAGAGGAACTGCGGCAAACAAACATGATATTTCTGTTTGTGTAGATGACATTTTATACACTTGCCTAACATAAAGACTTTGCTTTTCTCCAAAACCATTTTTACTCAGACTTTCTCGGTCCATTGCATACGAATTCCATAGCAGTTTGTCCGGATATGACTCAATGAAACTGGAAATATCCGGTTTTGTTTTGGCTAACACAATCCCAGATATTGCTACAGCCCCTGTGTTTGTGTTTTCTGGATATTATCAACGGACGTTATTGTTTTGAATGTTTTATATCGGGGAACATTTTATTTTGAGATTGGATACAGTAATTGGTTCCACATGGAGACACCAGCTCTGCACATTTACATTTTCTAGGGAGGAAGCTAGAGGAAGTGCGACAAAGAAACATGATATTTCAGTTTGTATAGATGACATATTATGCACTTGCCTAACGAAAAGACTTTGCTTTTCTCCAAAACCATTTTAATGTGATTTTCTCGGTGCATTGCATACGAATTCCACACCACTTTGTCCAGATATGACTGGATGAAACCGGAAATATCCGGTTGTGTTTTGGCTAACTCAATCCAAAATATTGTAAAAGTTTCTGTGTTTGTGTTTTCTGGATATTATCGATGGACTTTATTGTTTTGAATGTTTTTTTTTTCAGGGAACATTTAATTTTGTGCTTGGAAACACTAATGGGTTCCACATGCAGACACCAGCTCTACACATTCATACTTTCTAGGGAGAAAGCTAGAGGAACTGCGGGAAACAAACTTCATATTTCTGTTTGTATGGATGACATTTTATGCACTTGCCTAACGAAAAGTCTTTGCTTTTCTCCAAAACCAATTTTACTCTGATTTTCTCGGTGCACTGCATACGAATTCCACACAAGTTTTTCCGGATATGACTGGATGAAACCGGCAATATCCGGTTTTGTTTAGGATAACTCAATCCCAGATATTGCCACAGCCCCTGTGTTTGTGCTTTCTGGATATTATCAACGGACTTTATTGTTTTTAATGTTTTTTATCGGTTAACATTTAATTTTGAGCTTGGATACAGTAATTGGTTCCACATGGAGACACCAGCTTAACATATTCGTATTTTCTAGGGAAAAAGCTAGAGGTACTGCGGCAAACAAACATGATATTTCTGTTTGTGTAGATGACATTTTATGTACTTACCTAAAGTAAAGGCTTTGCTTTTCTCCAAAACCATTTTTACTGTGATTTTCTCGGTCCACTGCATACGAATTCCACACCAGTTTATCAGGATATGACTAGATGAAACCGGAAATATTCGGTTGAGTTTTGGATAACTGAATCCCAGATATTGCTACAGCCTCTGTGTTTGTGTTTTCTGGATATTATCAACGGACTTTATTGTTTTGAATGTTTTTCATCGGCGAACATTGTAGTTTGAGCTTGGATACAGTAATTAGTTCCACATGGAGACACCAGGTCTACCTATTCCTATTTTCCTGGGAGAACGCTAGAGGAACTGCGGCAAACAAACATGATATTTCTGTTAGTATCGATGATATTTTATCAACTTGCCTAATGAAAAGACTTTGCTTTTCTACAAAACCATTTATACTGTGATTTTCTTGGTCCATTGCATATGAATTCCACACCAGTTTGTCCGGATATCACTGGATGTAACCAGAATTATCCGGTTGTGTTTTGGCTTACTCAATCCGAAATATTGCTACAGCATCTATGTTTGTCTATTCCTGATATTATCCACGGACTTTATTTTTGTGAATATTTTCTTAAGAGAACATTTAATTTTGTGCTTGGAAACACTAATTGTTTCCACATGGAGACACCAGCTTTACACATTCTTATTTTCTAGGGAGAATGCTAGAGAAACTGCGACAAACATGATATTTCAGTTTGTATAGATGACATTTTATGCACTTGCCTAATGAAAAGACTTTGCTTTTCTCCAAAACCAATTGTACTGTGATTTTCTCAGTGCATTGCATACAAATTCCACACCAGTTTGTCCGGATATGACTGGATGAACCCAGAAATATCTGGTTGGGTTTTGGCTAACACAATCCAAAATATTGCTAGAGCCTGTGTGTTTGTGTTTTCTGGAGATTATCAACAGACTTTATTGTTTTGAATGTTTTCATCAGGGAACATTTTATTTTCAGCTTGGATACAGTAATTGGTTGCACATGGAAACACCAGCTCTACATATTCGTATTTTCTAGGGAGAACGCTAGAGGAACTGCGGCAAACAAACCTGATATTTCTGTTTGTTTAGATGACATTTTATGCACTTGCCTAACGTAAAGACTTTACTTTTCTCCAAAACCATTTTTACTCTGATTTTCTCGGTCCATTGCATATGAATTCCACAACATTTTCTCCGGATATGACTGGATGAAACCGGAAATATCCGGTTTTGTTTTGGCTAACTCAATCCCAGATATTGCTACAGCCTCTGTGTTTGTGTTTTCTGGATATTATCAACGTACTTTATTGCTTTGTATGTTTTATATCGGGGAACATTTTTTTTTGAGATTGGATACAGAAATTGGTTCCACATGGAGACACCAGCTCTACACATTTGTATTTTCTAGGGAGAAATCTAGAGGAACTTTGACAAACAAACATGATATTTCTGTTTGTATAGATGACATTTTATGCACTTGCCTAATGAAAAGACTTTGCTTTTCTCCAAAACCGTTTTTACTGTGATTTTCTTGGTCCATTGCATACGAATTCCACACCAGTTTGTCAGGATATGACTGGATGAAACCAGAAATATCCGGTTCTGTTTTGGCTAACTCAATCCAAAATATTGTAAAAGCCTCTGTGTTTGTGTTTTCTGGATATTATCGATGGACTTTATTGTTTTGAATGTTTTTATAATGGAACATTTAATTTTGTACCATAGAAACACTAATTGGTTCAGCATGGGAACACCAGCTCTACACATTTGTATTTTCTAGAGAGAAACCTAGAGGAACTGTGGCAAACAAACATGATATTTCTGTTTGTATTGATGACTTTTTATAAACTTGCCTAACGAAAAGTCTTTGCTTTTCTCCAAAACCATTTTTACTGTGAATATCTTGGTGCATGGCTTATGAATTCCACACCAGTTTACCAGACATGACTGGATGAACCCGGTAATATCCGGTTTTATATTGGCTAACTCAATCCCAGATATTGCTACAGCTCTGTGTTTCTGTATTCCTGATATTATCCACGGACTTTATTCTTTTGAATGTGTTTTATCAGGGAACATTTAATTTTGTACCATAGAAACACTAATTGGTTCCACACGGAGACACCAGCTCTACACATTTGTATTTTCTAGGGAGAAAGCTAGAGGAACTGCGGCAAACAAACATGATATTTCTGTTTGTATAGATGACATTTTATGCACTTGCCTAACCTAAAGACTTTGTTTTTTCCAAAACCATTTTTCTGTGATTTTCTCCGGACACTTCATATGAATTCCACACCAGTTTGTCCGGATATGACTGGATGAACCCGGAAATGTCCGGTTTTGTTTTGCCTAACTCAATCCCAGATATTGCTACAGCCTCTGTGTTTGTGTATTCCTTATATTATCCACAGACTTTATTGGTTTGAATGTTTTTTATCAGGGAACATTTAATTTTATGCTTGGAATCACTAATTGGTTCCACATGGAGACACGACTCTACACATTCGTATTTTCTAGATGGAAAGCTAGAGGAACTGCAACAAACAAACATGATATTTCTGTTTGTATAGATGACATTTTATGCACTTCCCTAACGAAAAGAACTTGCTTTTCTCCAAAACCATATTTACTGTGATTTTTGGTTCATTGCATACGAATTCCACACCACTTTGTCCGGATATGACTGGAGGAAACCATTAATATATGGTTGTGTTTTGGCTAACTCAATCCAAAATATTGTGAAAGCCTCTGTGTTTATGTTTTCTGGATACTATCAACGGACATTATTTTTTTTCTTTTTTTTTTGCTTTTATTTAATGAATATAAATTTCCAGTGTACAGTTTATGGATTACAATGGCTTCCCCCTCCCATAACTTCCCTCCCACCCGCAACCCTCCCCTCTCCCACTCCCTCTCCCCTTTCATTTGCATCAAGATTCATTTTCAATTCTCTTTATATACAGAAGATCAATTTAGTATATATGAAATAAAGATTTCAACACCTTGCACCCACATAGAAACACAAAGTGAAACATACTGTTTGAGTACTAGTTATAGCATTAAATCACAATGGACAGCACATTAAGGACAGAGATCCCACATGAGGAGCAAGTGCACAGTGGCTCCTGTTGTTGACCTAACAAATTGACACTCTAGTTTATGGTGCCAGTAACCATCCTAGGCTGTCATCATGAGTTGCCAAGGCTATGGAAGCCTTCCAAGTTTACCGACTGTGATCATATTTAGACAAGGTCATAAAAGACAGAGTGAGGATAGTAACCAATGATCCTAAGAGTGGCCTTAACCAGGTCTGAACAATTATACAGCATTAAGTGGGGAAGAGGACCATCAGTACACACAGGTTGGGAGTAGAGCCATTGGTGGTAGAGTAGAGGTTATGATTACAAAGGAATGAGGCCCAAGTGCACTAGACAGGGCCTAGAACAAAGGACAGAGTCATTATTAGAGGAGCTAAGAAAGGTGCTGTCTAAGCTACAAGTAATTTTTCTGATTGAGAGGCAAATAGAACCTGATAGAAGGGGCTTGATAATAATCTGGTGGGCTTTGGGCCTTGTAAATTCAGAGGCCCAGACCTATCTATCTCTTCACATGGGGTACATCCTAAGGGAGGTGTGAACCTCCTAGGGGAAGGCACTCTGTTGACTTTCATTACTTGGCTGGCCTGGGAGGAGAGCTGGCCAGGTAAAGGCAGGGGGCATCTCTAACTAGAAATTTACAGTTCTGCCTGCAATGTTGCTGACCCTACTTGACCATCCCCTCAGCTGCAGTGGTCACTTTGGAAGTTGGGCTGAGTGAAGGGCTTTTCAGCTTGGAGCCAATAAGATCTGTGGCTCTGACCTGGGCATCCTTCGATTCCAGGGCAGGTCCATTTCCGGTGATCCAACTCTTGGCAGAGCTGCCAGGGCTCTTCACAAGCTGACTTCTGCTGAAGCCCAGGCTTACCACCTTGAAAGCCACTGCAGTGGACTGGCCGGTTGGGTCTCCTTGAGGGCAGATCACTGTACAGATCAGCCATTAATAGGCCTGCCACCCATTGCTTCTGATGCCTAGCTTTCTTTTCCTCCTGGTTTGTGTTAAAGCAGACCAGACGATGCAAGTCAAGGGAGTGCCCGTGTCCCATCTCTAATCTTTGGTGGCCTGAACTACAAGTCTATAGTCACAGGCATGTTCTGTAGTAGTTTTTCTAAGGTAGACAATGCCCATGAGGAAAATTATATTCTCACTTTAAAACTTTCTTTCCCTTTGGTCTGAAAGGGAGTTTTTTTTTTTTTTTTTTACTTACTGTATACTTCGCTGATGGTGATGTGAATCTAGCTATGAGATTATTAGTTAAGTTCTTATTTTGGCTATGCTATTACAGAAAAATGTTAGCCATCTCTTTTATAAGGTCTAAAGATTAAATTGTGGGTCCTACAGATTCCTTCATAATAGAATTAGTTCCCTACCTTGAAGAGAATAGAGAAGTGAAAGAACAAGTTGGGCTTAGAATAGAGAAATGAGGGAGCAAGTCCTAGATCACTTGCTGACAATAGCAATATTACATGAATACTTAGCAAATCGTTTCAACCATTAGATAACAACTTAATAAAACATGTACCGGAAGGTCCAATGCCTTCTATAAATTTTAAGAATCATGTATTTGAAAACACCTCTTAAATATCTAACATGGTGTAGTTTGTTTAACCAGTAAACTTAAGCACAACCATATAAAATGTTTTTAGTTTCTTTCTACCAACAAGTTTAAAACATATGATACACAGATTCAGGTCATACAAATTAAAATGTATCTTTGATTGATTTTAGCAGCTTAAATTTATGGACAATCTTATCTATAAGCCATTTAAAATAAAACTCTTAATAAAATTTCCCCATGTGGACATACAATATGTACGCACATATAACATAGCATAATAGACCAATATCAAAATCCAAAATATCTGGTTGAAATAAGATTCCTTAAAATCATGACATAACATAGACTAAATCTGATCATTGTTACAAGGTGATTATTCAAGTCTTTGAAAATAAGCACATAGTTAAATAACCCATAGCTCTTCATCTCCTCCCTCTCTTTTTCCACTCTTAGATTTAACAGGGATCACTTTTCAGTTAAAATTTAAACACCTAAGAATAATTGTGTGTTAATTACTGAGTTCAACCAATAGTACTAGAACCACAACAACAACAACAAATACTAAAAAGGATAAAGTATTACATTGTACATCTAAAGTCAGGACAGGAGCTGATCAGTTCATTGTTGCTTATAGTGTCCATTTCACTTAACAGGTTTCCCCTTTGGCACTCAGTTGTCACCGATCAGGGAAAACAAATGATATTTTTCTCTTTGGGACTGGCTTAATTCACTCAGCATGATGTTTTCCAGATTGCTCCATCTTGTTGCAAATGACTGGGTTTCGTTGTTTCTTACTGCTGTATAGTATTCTATGGAGTACATGTCCCATAATTTCTTTATCCAGTCTACTGTTGATGGGCATTTGGGTTGGTTCCAGGTCTTAGCTATTGTGAATTGAGCTGCAATAAACATTAATGTGCAGATGGCTTTTTTATTTGCCAAATTAATTTCCTTTGGGTAAATTCCAAGGAGTGGGATGGCTGGGTTGTATGGTAGGGTTATGTTCAGGTTTCTGAGGAATCTCCAGACAGACTTCCATAGTGGCTTAACCAGTTTGCATTCCCACCAACAGTGGGTTAGTGTCCCTTTTTCCCCACATCCTCTCCAGCATCTGTTGTTGGTAGATTTCTGAATGTGAGCCATTCTAACCGGGGTGAGATGGAACCTCATTGTGGTTTTGATTTGCATTTCTCTGATTGCTAGTGATCTTGAACATTTTTTCATGTGTCTGTTGGCCATTTGGATTTCCTCTTTCGAAAAATGTCTATTGAGGTCCTTGGCCCATTTCTTAAGTGCTTGTTTGTTTTGTTGTTGTGGATTTTCTTGATTTCTTTGTAGATTCTGGTTATCAATCCTTTATCTGTAGTATAGTTTGCGAATATTTTTTCCCATTCTGTTGGTTGCCTCTTCACTTTCCTGACTGTTTCTTTTGAAGTACAGAAACTTCTCAATTTGATGCAGTCCCAAATGTTAATTTTGGTTTTGACTGCCTGTGCTGTTGGAGTATTTTCCAGGAAGTCTTTGCCTGTGCCTATATCTTGCAGGGTTTCTCCAATGCTCTCTAATAATTTGATGGTTTCGGGTCATAGATTTAAGTCTTTAATCCATGTTGAGTGAATTTTTGTGTAAGGTGATAGGTATGGGTCTTGCTTCAAGCTTCTGCACGTGGAAATCCAATTTTCCCAGCACCATTTATTGAATAGACTGTCCTTATTCCAGGGATTAGATTTGGATCTTTGGTCAAATATAAGTTGGCTGTAGATGTTTGGATTGATTTCTGGTGTTTCTATTCTGTTCCATTGGTCTATCCATCTGTTTCTGTACCAGTACCATGCTGTTTTGATAACAACTGCCCTGTAGTATGTCCTAAAATCAGGTATTGTGATGCCTCCGGCTTTGTTTTTGTTGTACAGGATTGCTTTGGCTATTCGAGGTCTTCTGTGTCTCCATATGAATTTCAGCATCATTTTTTCCAAATCTGAGAAGAAGGTCTTCGGGATCTTGATGGGTATTGCATTGAATGTATAAATTGCTTTTGGGAGAATAGACATTTTGATGATATTGATTCTTCCAATCCATGAGCATGGAAGATTTCTCCATTTTTTGGTATCCTCTTCTATTTCTTTCTGTAAGGTTTTGTAGTTTTCATCGTAGAGATCTTCAACGTCTTTGGTTAAGTTTATTCCAAGGTATTTGAATGTTTTTGTAGCTATTGTGAATGGCATTGATTTTAGAAGTTCTTCCTCAGCCGTGGCATTGCTTGTGTATACAAAGGCTGTTGATTTTTGTGGATTGATTTTATATCCTGCTACTTTGCCAAACTCTTCGATGAGCCAACTTGTTCTTTCATTTCTCTATTCTCTTCAAGGTAGGAAACTAATTCTATTATAAAGGAATCTGTAGGATGCACAATTTAATCTTTAGACCTTATAAAAGAGATGGCTAACATTTTTCTGTAATAGCATAGCCAAAATCAGAACTTAAATAATAATCTCATAGTAGATTCACTTTACCATCAGCGAAGTATACAGTAAGTAGAAAAAACCTCCCTTTCAGACCAAAGGAAAAGAAAGTTTTAAAGTGAGAATATAATTTTCCTCATGGGCATTGTCTACCTTAGAAAAACTACTACAGAACATGCCTGTGACTATAGACTTGTAGTTCAGGCCACCGAAGATTAGAGATGGGACTTGGGCACTCCCATGACTTGTATCCTCTGGTCTGCTTTAACACAAACCAGGAGGAAAAGAAAGCTAGGCATCAGAAGCAATGGGTGGCAGGCCTATTAATGGCTGATCTGTACAGTGATCTGCCCTCAAGGAGACCCAACCGGCCAGTCCACTGCAGTGGCTTTCAAGGTGGTAAGCCTGGGCTTCAGCAGAAGTCAGCTTGTGAAGAGCCCTGGTAGCTCTGCCAAGAGTTGGATCACTGGAAATGGACCTGCCCTGGAGTCGAAGGATGCCCAGGTCAGAGCCACAGATCTTATTGGCTCTAAGCCAATACCTGTGTGTACTGATGGTCCTCTTCCCCACTTAATGCTGTATAATTGTTCAGACCTGGTTAAGGCCACTCTTAGGATCATTGGTTACTATCCTCAACCTGTCTTTTATGACCTTGTCTAAATATGATCAGAGTCGGGGAACTTGGAAGGCTTCCATAGCCTTGGCAACTCATGATGACAGCCTAGGGTGGTTACTGGCGCCATAAACTAGAGTGTCAATTTGTTGGGTCAACAACAGGAGCCACTGTGCGCTTGCTCCTGATGTGGGATCTCTGTCCTTAATGTACTGTACATTTTGATTTAATGCTATAACTAGTACTCAAACAGTATGTTTCACTTTGTGTTTCTATGTGGGTGCAAACTGTTGAAGTATTTATACTAAATTGATCTTCTGTATATAAATAGAATTGAAAATGAATCTTGATGTGAATGGAAAGGGAGAGGGAGCTGGAGAGGGGAGGGTTGCGGGTGGGAGGGAAATTATGGGAAGGGGAAGCCATTGTAATCCATAAGCTGTATACTGGAAATTTATATTCATTAAATAAAAGTTTAAAAAAAAAGTTGGGCTTAGAACAGAGAAATGAGGGAGCAAGTCCTAGATCGCTTGCTGACAATAGTAATATTACATGAATACTTAGGAAACCGTTTCAACCATTAGATAACAACTTAAGAAAACATTTACCAGAGGGTCCAATGCATTCTATAAATTTTAAGATTCATTTATTTGAAAACACCTCTTAAATATCTAACATGGTGTAGTTTGTTTAGCCAGTAAACTTAAGCACAACCATCTAAAATGTTTTTAGTTTCTTTCTACCAACAAGTATAAAACATATGATACAGAGATTCAGCTCACACCAATTAAAATGTATCCTTGATTGATTTTAGCAGCTTAAATTTATGGACAATCTTATCTATAAGCCATTTAAAATAAAACTCTAATAAATTTCCCCATGTGGACATACAATATGTATGCACATATAACATAGCATAATAGACCAGTATAGCAATTTTAATAATAACTTTTAAAATCTTTAACTCTTTTTCTAGATTGCCAATGGATTTGAATTGCTTATTGTTTTTAGTAACCTCAGTTAATCATACTTTCTCTCAGTTGGTACTGTTAATACATTATTGGCTTCATCTGTTTACAGAGCCATCCCAAAGTACTGAATACAATAAAAGTGGCTGGAAAACGTCCATAGGAACCTATAGGAGGACAGCTAAACACAGAACCTACAACGCTTTAGTTTTATGAGCAGCACATCATATATAACTATGGATGACAAAAGACTTTATGTCTCCATGTTTAAAATTATAAACTCAACAACCAACAAGAGGCACTTGCTTACTTCACAGTATTTTTGACAGCACCTGTAGGATTTTACAAGCATTTAACCCTTTAGGCCTCTGGGGCTTTCTCATTAAGATAACTATCATGTCTAGTAACACAAGATCATTAGACTTTTTAATTCTCAAACATTTATATTAATAGCATTTTCCATTATAGAAACTTAAAGTCTGGTACCACATCACATCCTGACAGTCCTTCTAATATAATCCAAATAGACTGATTAGTTGGTGTCTCTATAAGATGAGAGACATAGGTCCTTTGATTTTTTCAGTTGGGCCCAAACTTGAAAAACCAAAATCCAGGATTTACTGGAAATTTTAGAGACCAGATTGTTTGAAACTTTGATTTTTTGAATGCCTGTCAAGAATGCCAAGAAGGCGCAAAATCCAAAATATCTGGTTGAAATAAGATTCCTTAAAATCATGACATAACATAGACCAAATTTGATCATTGTTACAAGGTGACTATTCAAATCTTTGAAAATAAGCACATATTTAAATAACCCATAGCTCTTAATAAAAATTCAGCTGTTTTTGAACAGTTAGAAGTGAACAGACATCAAGAGCACATAATAGATTACTTTAACACATTGCTTTAACAGAGCATCAGAGTTTAATTCTATGTCAAAGAGAAATTGAGCTTCCTGTGATCTTTTGCTGTGAGGTTACCTTCCTTTACCTTCTTTCATATTGGTGACCGTGTTTCTGTGTTTCTGTGTGTAACACATCTTTAAGCATCTTTTGCAGGGCAGGATGAGTGGCAACAAATTCTTTCAGTTTCTGTTTGCTAGCTTTGCAGGATATAGTATTCTGGGCTGGCAGTTTTTCTCTCTTAATACCTGGGCTATGTCTCGCCATTCCCTTCTAGCTTGTAGGGTTTCTGATGAGAAGTCTGCTGTGAGTCTAATTGGAGATCCTCTAAGAATAATCTGACGTTTCTCTCTTGCACATTTTAGGATCTTTTCTTTATGTTTCACTGTGGTGAGTTTGATTACAACATGTCGTGGTGAGGATCTCTTTTGGTCATGTTTATTAGGGGTTCTATAAGCTTCCTGTACTAAGATGCCTCTGTCCTTCTCCAAACCTGGGAAATTTTCTGCTAGTATCTCACTGAAAATGCCTTCTAATCCTTTCTCCCTCTCCATGCCTTCAGGAACTCCTAGAACCCGAATGTTGGGTTTTTTAATAGTATCCTGTAGATTCCTGACCATATTATTTAGATTTCTGATTTCTTCTTCTTTTCTTTGGTTTGCCTGTTTCCTTTCCTGTTCTCCGTCTTCTAAGTCTGATATTCTTTCTTCTGCTTCGCCCATTCTGTTTTTAAGGCTCTCTAATGTGTTTGTCATTTGATCTATTGAATTCTTCATTTCATTATGATTTCTCGTCACTATCACAGTTTCTTGTTCCACTAGTTGTTTCATTTCATTTTGATTCCTCCTTAATATTTCATTTTCACGAGAGAGATTTTCTATCTTGTCCATTAAGGATTTCTGTAGTTCAAGAATTTGTTTTTGAGAACTTCTTAATGTTCTTATCAATTTTTTGAGATCCGCTTCTTGCATTTCTTCGATCTCAAGATCTTCATAATCTTGAATTGGGGTGTCTTTTTCATTTGGGGGCATCATAGTGTCTTCCTTGTTCTTGTTAGCTTGGTTTTTGTGTTTGTTGTTTGGCATGTTGGAGATATTTGGTTTCTTCACTGTGGTGTTTTTTCTTGTTACACTATGGCTCTATATTAAGTGGACTGTCTGCTTTCAGTGGAGTCTTAGAGGCTTGAGATGAGTGTGGATTGAGAGCTGTGTTTGGCTCCTCAGGCTTGAGGGTGTGTCAAAGATGACACTCCCAGGTTAGATGTGGTAAATGTCTCTTTCTTTTTTTTTGATTCAAAAGGGAAGTAATTCTGCACAGCTGAACGTAATTGGAGGTAGTTAGCAGGCAAATGATAAACCCACAGGAGCCAGAGATCGGAAGCTCTTTCCCAAGGACCACACAGGAAATCTGTGCTGCCCTCAGTGTGGGCTCCAATTCTCCTGCAGTCTCCCACTGGGTTGCCAAGTTAGATCCTAATCTCCTGTTATTTCACCCCACCCCACAGAGTCAGGTGTTTCTGCTAGGCTCAGGGCCGGTGCAGACCTGAGGTCGCCCTGCTTATGACGTATGTCCAAAATGGCGCCTGCTCTGTCTTGCTTACCTTTGAGAGGTGAGCGGAGAGAGAGAAACTTGTTTTAGTATCAGTCACTTTTTAAAATTTTTTTCCTCTCTCTCTTCTAGTTAGCCTGGTGAATTTTTCCCCACAGAGTTTCAAGCCTCGTTCCCTCTATCCTCCTCTTTCCACTTGCCAGCTGGTGTCTCGGGCTATTGAGGTTCTGCTCACCTCACGTCGCAGCTCTGCTGTGTTGAGTCTGCCGCTGGAGTCCCGAACTTGGGCTCCCATGCTCTCCACGCAGGTACACTGTGAATCACTAGTTCCGGAACTGTTTCCTCTGCTGCTTCATCCCCTACTCTTCCTTGACCCTGCAGTATCTCCACTTATATTAAACTGTCTCTCCCCCGGACTAATAGTGTGCTCCCTGCCTATTCCGCCATCTTGCCGCTCTCCTAATTTCCTATCCGGACTTTATTCTTTAGAATGTTTTTTATCGGGGAACACTTTATTTTGAGCTTGGATACAGTAATTGGTTCCACATGGAGACACCAGCTGAACATATTTGTATTTTCCAGGGAGAAAGTTAGAGGAACTGCGGCAAACAAACATGATATTTCTGTTTGTATAGATGACATTTTATGCACTTACCTAACATAAAGACTTTGCTTTTCTCCAGAACCATTTTTACTGTGATTTTCTCGGTCCATTGCATACGAATTCCACACCAGTTTGTCCGGATATGACTGGATGAAACCGGATATATCTGGTTTTCTTTTGGCTATCTCAATCCCAGATATTGCTACAGACTCGGTGTTTATTTTTCTGTATATTATAAATGGACATTATTGTTTTGAATGCTTTTTATCGAGGAACATTTTATTTTGAGTTTGGAAACAGTATTTGGTTCCACATGGAGACACCAGCTCTACATATTCATATTTTCTAGGGAGAAAGATAGAGGAACTGCGGCAAACAAACATGCAATTTCTGTTTGTATAGATGACATTTTATGCACTTGACTAACGAGAAGACTTTCCTTTTCTCCAAAATCATTTGTACTGTGATTTTTCGGTCCATTGCATACGAATTCCACACCAGTTTCTCCGGATATGACTGGATGAAACCAGAAATATCTGTTTGCGTTTTGGCTAACTCAATCCGAAATATTGCTACAGCCTCTGGTTTGTGTATTCCTGATATTATCCACAGACGTTATTGTTTTGAAAGTTTTTTTTTCAGGGAACATTTAATTTTGTGCTTGCAATCACTAATTGGTTCCACATGGGACACCAGCTCTACATATTCGTATTTTCTAGGGAGAAAACTAGAGGAACTGCGGCAAACAAACATGATATTTCTGTTTGTATAGATGACATTTTATGCACTTGCCTAACGAAAATACTTTGCTTTTCTCCAAAACCATTTGTACTGTGATTTTCTTGGACCATTGCATACGAATTCCACACGACTTTGTCAGGATATGACTGGATGAAACCATAAGTATCCGGTTGTGTTTTGGCAAACTCAATCCGAAATATTGTGAAAGGCTTTGTGCTGTGTTTTCTGGATATTATCGATGGACTTTATTGTTTTGAATGTTTTTATCAGGGAACATTTAATTTTGTGCTTGGAAACACTAATTGGTTCCACATGGGGACACCAGCTCTACACATTCGTATTTTCTAGGGAGAAAGCTAGAGGAACTGCGGCAAACAAACGTGACATTTCTGTTTGTAAAGATGACATTTTATGCACTTGCCTAACGAGAAGACTTTGCTTTTCTCTAAAACCAATTTTACTGTTATTTTCTCGGTCCATTGCATACAAATTCCACTCCAGTTTGTCGGGATATGACTGGATGAAACCAGAAATATCCCGTTTTGTTGTGGCTAACTCAATCCCAGATATTGCTACAGCCTCTGTGTTTGTGTTTTCTGGACCTTATCAACGGACTTTATTGTTTTGAATATTTTTTATCAGGGAACATTTAATTTTGTTCTTGGAACAACAATTGGTTCCACATGCAGACACCAGCTCCACATATTTGTATTTTCTAGGCAAAAGCTAGAGGAACTGCGGCAAACATACATGATATTTCTCTTTGTATACATGACATTTTATGCACGTGCCTAACGAAAAGACTTTGCTTTTCTCCAAAACCATTTTTACTCTGGTTTTGTCGGTGTATTGCATACGATTTCGAGACCATGTTGTCCGGATATGACTGGATGAACCCAGAAATATCCGGTTGTGTTTTGGCTAACTGAATCCCAGATATTGCGACAGCCTCTGTGTTTTTGTTTTCAAGATATTATCGATGGACTTTATTGTTTTGAATGTTTTTATCAGGGAACATTTAATTTTGTACCGTAGAAACACTAATTGGTTCCACATGGGACACCAGCTCTACACATTCGTATTTTCTAGGGAGAAAGCTAGAGGAACTGCAGGAAACAAACATGATATTTCTGTTTGTATACATGACATTTTATAGACTTGCCTAACGAAAAGACTTTCCTTTTCTCCAAAACCATTTTTGCTCTGATTTTCTCGGTGCATTGTATCCGAATTCCACACTAGTTGGTCCGGATATGACTGGATGAAACCAGAAATATCCGGTTGTGTTTTGGCTAACTCAATCCCAGATATGGCTACAGCCTCTGTGTTTGTGTATTCATGATATTAACCACGGACTTTGCCGTGTTGAATGTTTTTTATCAGGTAACATTTGATTTTGTTCTTGGAACACTAATTTGTTCCACATGGATACACTAGCTCTACATATTTGAATTTTCTAGGCAGAAAGCTAGAGGAACTGTGACAAACAAACATGACATTTCTGTTTGTATAGATGACATTTTATGCACTTGCCTAACGAGAAGACTTTGCTTTTCTCCAAAACCACTTTTACTGGGATTTTCTCGGTCCATTGCATAGGAATTCCATACCACTTTGTCTGGATATGACTGGATCAAACCGGAAATGTCCGGTTTTCTTTTGGCTAACTCAATCACAGATATGGCTACAGCCTCTGTGTTTGTGTATTCATGATATTAACAACGGACTTTGCCTTGTTGAATGTTTTTTATCAGGTAACATTTGCTTTTGTTCTTGGAACACTAATTTGTTCCACATGGATACACTATCTACATATTTGAATTTTCTAGGCAGAAAGCTAGAGGACCTGTGACAAACAAACATGACATTTCTGTTTGTATAGATGACATTTTATGCACTTGTCTAACGAGAAGACTTTGCTTTTCTCCAAAACCATTTTTACTGGGATTTTCTCGGTCCATTGCATAGGAATTCCACACCACTTTGTCTGGATATGACTGGATCAAACCGGAAATGTCCGGTTTTGTTTTGGCTAACTCAATCCCAGATATTGCTACAGCCTCTGTGTTTGTGTTTTTGGGTATTATCAACTGACTTTATTGTTTTGAAAATTTTTTATCAGGAAACATTTAATTTTGAGCTTAGATACACTAATTGGTTCCACGTGGAGACACCGGCTCTACATATTTTTATTTTCCAGGGAGAAAGCTAGAGTAACTTCGGCAAACAAACATGATATTTCTGTTTGTATCGATGACATTTTATGCACTTGCCTAACGAAGAGACTGTGCTTTTCCCCAAAACCATTTGTACTGTGATTTTCACAGTCCATTGCCTACGAATTCCACACCATTTTGTCCGGATATGACTGGATGAAACCGGAAATATCTGTTTTTGTTTTTGCTAACTCAATCCCAGGTTAGCTACAGACACTGTGTTTGTTTATTTCTGATATTATCCACGGACATTATTGCTTTTAATTTTTTAATCAGGGAAAATTTAATTTTGTACCGTTGAAACACTAACTGTTTTCACATAGAGACACCATCTCTACACATTCGTATTCTCTAGGAAGAAAGCTAGAGGAATTACGGCAAACAAACATGATATTTCTGTTTGCATTGATGACATTGTATGCACATGCCTAATGAAAAGACTTTGCTTTTCTCCAAAACCATTTTTACTGTGATTTTCTCCATCCACTGCATACGAATTCCACACTAGTTTGACCGGATATGACTGGATGAAAGCAAAAATATCAGATTTTGTTGTGGCTAACTCAATCCCAGTTATTGCTACAGCCTCTGTGTTTGTGTTTTCGGGATATTATCAAAGGATTTTATTGTTTTCAATGTTTTTTTAACGGGGAACATTTAATTTTGAGCTTGGATACACTAATTGGTTCCACATGGAGACACCAGCTCTACATATTTGTATTTTCCAGGGAGAAAGCTAGAGTAACTTCGGCAAACAAACATGATATTTCTGTTTGTATCGATGACATTTTTTGCACGTGTCTATCGAAAAGTCTTTCCTTTTCTCCAAAAGCATTTTTATTTTGATTTTATGGGTCCATTGCATACGAATTCCACACCAGTTTGTCCGGATATGACTGGATGAAACCAGAAATATCCGGTTGTTTTGGCTAACTCAATCCGACATGTTGTGAAAGCCTCTATGTTTGTGTTTTCTAGATATTATCGATAGAGTTTATTGTGTTGAATGTTTTTATGAGCGAACATTTAATATTTTACCGCTGAAACACTAATTAGTTCATCATGGGGACACCAGCTCTACACATTCGTATTTTCTAGGCTGAAAGATAGAAGAACTGCGGCAAAAAAACACGATATTTCTGTTTGTATAAATGACATTTTATGCACTTGCCTAACGAAAAGACTTTGCTATTCTACAAAACCATTCGTACTGTGATTTTCTCGGTCCCTTACATACGAATTCCACACCAGCTTGACCAGATATGCCTGGATGAAACCAGAAATATCCGGTTTTCTTATGCCTAACTCAATCCAACATATTGCTACAGCCTCTGTGTTTGTGTATTCCTGATATTACCCACAGACTTTATTGTTTTGAATGTTTTTTGTCAGGGAACACTTTATTTTGAGTTTGGATACTGCAATTGTTTCCACATGGAGACATCAGCTTTACATATTCGTATTTTCTAGGGAGAAAGCTAGAGGAACTGTAGCAAACAACCATGATATTTCTGTTTATATAGATGATATTTTATGCACTTGCCTAACGAAAAGACTTTGCTTTTCTCCAAAGCCATTTTTACTGTAATTTTCTCGCTCCATTGCATATGAATTCCACACCAGTTTACCGTATCTGATTGGATGAAACCAGAAATATCCAGTTTTGTTTTGGGTAACTCAATCCCAGATATTGCTGCAGCCTCTGTGTTTTTTTTTTCTTTTCTGGATACTATCAATGTACTTTATTGTTTTGAATGTTTTATATCAGGGAAAATGTTATTTTGAGCTTGGAGACACTAATGGGTCCACGTGGAGAAACCAGCTCTACACATTCCTATTTTCCAGGAAGAAAGCTAGAAAAACTAAGGCTAACAAACATGATATTTCTGTTTGTATCGATGACATTTTATGCACTTGCCTAACGAAAAGACTTTGCTTTTCTCCAAAACCATTTTTACTCTGATTTTCTCGGTCCATTGCATACGAATTCTAAACCACTTTGTCCAGATATGACTGGATGAAACCGGAAATATCTGTTTTTGTTTTTGCTAACTCAATCCCCGGTTTGCTACAGCCACTGTGTTTGTTTATTTCTGATATTATCCACGGACTTTATTGCTTTTAATTTTTTTTTATCAGGGAACATTTAATTTTGTACCATTGAAACACTAACTGTTTTCACATGGAGACACCAGCTCTACACATTCGTATTTTCTAGGGAGAAATCTAGAGGAATTACAACAAAGAAACATCATATTTCCGTTTGTATCGATGACATTGTATGCACTTGCCTAATGAAAAGACTTTGCTTTTCTCCAAAACCATTTTTACTGTGATTTTCTCCATCCACTGCATATGAAATCCACACTAGTTTGACAGGATATGACTGGATGAAAGCAAAAATATCCGGTTTTCTTATGGCTAACTCAATCCCAGATATTGCTACAGCCTCTGTGTTTGTGTTTTCGGGATATTATCAACGGATTTTATTGTTTTCAATGGTTTTTTTTATCGGGGAACATTTAATTTTGAGCTTGGATACACTAATTGGTTCCACATGGAGACACCAGCTCTACATATTTGTATTTTCCAGGGAGAAAGCTAGAGTAACTTCGGAAAACAAACATGATATTTCTGTTTGTATCGATGACATTTTTTGCACGTGTCTATCGAAAAGTTTTTCCTTTTCTCCAAAAGCATTTTTATTTTGATTTTATGGGTCCATTGCATACGAATTCCACACCAGTTTATCCGGATATGACTGGATGAAACCAGAAATATCCGGTTGTTTTGGTTAACTCAATCCGACATATTGTGAAAGCCTCTGTGTTTGTGTTTTCCAGATATTATCGATACAGTTTATTGTGTTGAATGTTTTTATGAGGGAACATTTAATATTTTACCACTGAAACACTAATTAGTTCATCATGGGGACACCAGCTCTACAGCTTCTGTGTTTGTGTATTGCTGATATTATCCACGGACTTTATTATTTTGAATGTTTTTTATCACGGAACATTTTATTTTGAGCTTGGAAACACTAATTGGTTCCACATAGAGACACCAGATCTACACATACATATTTTCTAGGGAGAAAGCTAGAGGAACTGCGACAAACAAACATGATATTTCTGTTTGTATAGATGACATTTTATGCACTTGCCTGATGAAAACTCTTTACTTTTCTCCAAAACCATTTTTACTGTGATTTTCTTGGACCATTGCATAGGAATTCCAAACCAGTTTGTCCGGATATGACTGCATGAAACCAGAATTATCCGGTTGTGTTTTTGCTAACTCAATCCGAAATATTGTGAAAGCCTCTGTGTTTGTGTTTTCTGGATATTATCGATGCACTATATTGCTTTGAATGTTTTTATCAGGGAACATTTTATTTTGAGTTTGGAAACACTAATTGTTTCCAGATGTAGACACCAGCTCCACACATTCCTATTTTCTACGGAAAAGCTAGAGGAATTGCAGCAAACAAACATGATATTTCTGTTTTTATAGATGAGAATTTATGCTCTTTCCTAATGAAAAGATTTTGCTTTTCTCCAAAACCATTTTTAATGTGGTTTTCTCGGTCGATTGCATAGGAATTCCACACCACTTTGTCCGGATATGACTGGATGAAACCAGAAATATCCGGTTGTGTTTTGGGTAATTGAATCCCAGATATTGCTATGTGTATTCCTGATATTATACACGGAGTTTATTGTTTTGAATGATTTTAACAGGGAAGATTTAATTTTGTGCTTGGACACACTAATTGCTTCCAAATGGAGACACCAGACTACACATTCCTATTTTTTTGGGAGAAAGCTAGAGGAACTGTGGCAAACAAACATGATATTTCTGTTTGTATACATGACATTTTATGCACTTTCCTAATGAAAAGACTTTGTTTTTATCCAAAACCATTTTTACTGTGATTTTCTTGGTTCATTGCATACGAATTCCACACAAGTTTGTCCGGATATAACGGGATGAAACGAATTATCCGGTTTTGTTTTGGCTAAGTCAATCCCAGATATTGCTACATCCTCTGTGTTTGTGTATTCCTAATATTATCCATGGAATTTATTTTTTTGTATGTTTTTTTTCAGGGAACACTTAATTTTGTGCTTGGAAACACTAATTGGTTCCACATGGAGACACCAGCTCTACATATTCGTATTTTCAAGGGAGAAAGCTAGAGGAACTGCGGCAAACAAGCATGATATTTCTGTTTGTATAGATGATATTTTATGCAGTTGCCTAACGAAAAGACTTTGATTTCTCCACAAACATTTTTACAGTTATTTTCTTGGTCCATTGCATACGAATTCAATACGAGTTTGTCCGGATAAGACTGGATGAAATTGGAAATATCCAGTTTTGTTTTGGCTACCTCAATCCATGTTATTTTTACCGTCTCTGTGTTTCTGTATTCCTGATATTATCCACAGGCTTTATTGTTTTGTATGTTATTTATCAGGGAACATTTAATTTTGTGCTGCGAAACACTAATTGTTTCCACAAGGAGACACCAGCTCTACACATTCGTATTTTCTAGGGAGAAAGCTAGAGGAACTGCAGAAAACAAACATGATATTTCTGGTTTTATATATGACATTTTACACACTTGCATAACGAAAAGACTTTGCTTTTCTCCAAAACCGTTTTTACTGTGATTTTCTCAGTGCATTGAATACGAATTCCACACCACTTTGCCCGGATATGACTGGATGAAACCAGAAATATCCTGTTGTGTTTGGGCTAACTCAATCTGAAACATTGCTACAGCCTATGTGTTTGTGTTTTCTGGATATTATCCACAGACTTTATTGTTCTGAAAGTTTTTTTATCAGGGAATATTTTATTTTTTGCTTTGAATCACTAATTCTTCCACATGGAGACACCCGCACTACACATTCTTATTTTCTAGGGAGAAAGCTAGAGGAACTGTGGCAAACAAACATGATATTTCTGTTAGTCTAGATGACATTTTATGCACTTGCCTAACGAAAAGACTTTGCTTTTCTCGAAAACCATTTTTACTGTGATTTTCTTGGTCCATTGCATAGGAATTCCAAACCAGTTTGTCCGGATATGACTGCATGAAGCCAGAAATATCCGGTTGTGTTTTTGCTAATTCAATCCGAAATGTTGTGAAAGCCTTTGTATTTGTGTTTTTTTGATATTATCGATGGATTTTATTGTTTTGAATGTTATCATCAAGGAACATTTAATTTTGTACCATAGAAACACTAAATGGTTCATCATGGAGACGCCAGCTCTACACATTCGTATTTTCTAGGGAGAAAGCTAGAGGAACTGCAGTAAAGAGCATGATATTTCTGTTTGTATAGATGACATTTTATGCACTTGCCTAACGAAAAGACTTTGCTTTTCTCCAAAACCATTTTTACTTTGATTTTCTCGGTCCATTGCATACGAATTCCACAGGAGTTTGTCCGGAAAAAACTGGATGCAAAAGGAAATATCAGTTTCTGCTTTGGCTAATTCAATCCCAGATATTTCTACCGCCTCTGTGTATGTGTATTCCTGACATTATACTCAGAGTTTATTGTTTTAAATGATTTTATCAGGGAAGATTAAATTTTGTGCTTGGAAACACTAATTGTTTCCACATGGAGACACCAGCTCTACATATTCGTATTTTCTAGGGAGTAAGCTAGAGGAACTACGGCAAACAAACATGATATTTCTCTATGTATAGATGACATTTAATGCACTTGCCTAACGAAAAGACTTTGCTTTTCTCGAAAACCATTTTTACTGTGATTTTCTTGGTCCATTGCATAGGAATTCCAAACCAGTTTGTCCGGATATGACTGCATGAAGCCAGAAATATCCGGTTGTGTTTTGGCTATCTCAATCCGGAATACTGTGAAAGCCTCTGTGTTTGTGTTTTTTTGATATTATCGATGGACTTTATTGTTTTGAATGTTATCATCAAGGAACATTTAATTTTGTACCATAGAAACACTAAATGGTTGATCATGGAGACGCCAGCTCTACACATTCGTATTTTCTAGGGAGAAAGCTAGAGGAACTGCGGTAAAGAGCATGATATTTCTGTTTGTATAGATGACATTTTATGCACTTGCCTAACGAAAAGACTTTGCTTTTCTCCAAAACCATTTTATTGTGATTTTCTCGGTCCATTGCATACGAATTCCACACCACGTTGTCCGGATATAACTGGATGAAACCAGGAATATCCGGTTGTGGTTTGGCTAACTCAATCCCAAATATTGCTACAGCCTCTGTATTTGTGTATTCCTGATATCATCCACGGACTTTATTGTTTTGAATGTTTTTTATCAGGGAACATTTAATTTTGATCTTGGAAACACAAATTGTTTCCAGATGGAGACACCAGCTCTACACATTCCTATTTTCTACGGAAAAGCTAGAGGAACTGCAGAAAACAAACATGATATTTCTGTTTGTATAGATGACATTTTATGCACTTTCCTAACGAAAAGGCATTGCTTTTCTCCAAAACCATTTTTAATGTGATTTTCTCGGTCCATTGCATACGAATTCCACACTAGTTTGTCCAGATATTACTGGATGAAAACAGAAATATCCGGTTGTGTTTTGGCTAACTCAATCCGAAATATTGTGAAAGCCTCTGTGTTTGTGTTTCTGGATATTATCAACGGACTTTGTATTTTTCAATGTTTTTTATCGGGGAACATTTTATTTTGAGCTTGGATACAGTAATTGATTCCACATGGAGACACCAGCTCTACACATTCGTATTTTCTGGGGAGAAAGCTAGAGGAACTGTGGCAAACAAACATGATATTTCTGTTTGTATAGATGACATTTTATGCACTTGCATAACGAAAAGACTTAGCTTTTCTCAAAAACCATTTTTTACTGTGATTTTCTCGGTCCATTGCATACGAATTCCACACCACTTTGCCCGGATATGACTGATGTAACCAGAAATATCCGGTTGTTGTTTGGCTAACTAAATCCGAAATATTGTGAAAGCCTCTGTATTTGTGTTTTCTGGATATTATCCACGGGCTTTATTGTTTTGAATGTATTTTTATCAGGAAACATTTTATTATTTTTCGCTTGGAGTCACTAATTCTTCCACATGGAGACACCAGCTCTACACATTCGTATTTTCTAGGGAGAAAGCTAGAGGAACTGTGGCAAACAAACATGATATTTCTGTTTGTATAGATGACATTTTATGCACTTGCCTAATGAAAAGACTTTGCTTTTCTCCAAAACCATTTTTACTGTGATTTTCTCGGTCCATTACATACGAATTCCACAGTAGTTTGTCCAGATATTACTGGATGAAACCAGAAATATCCGGTTGTGTTTTTGCTAACTCAATCCGAAATATTGTGAAAGTTTCTGTGTTTGTATTTTCCGGATATTATCGATGGACTATTGCTTTGAATGTTTTTTATCAGGGAACATTATATTTTGAGCTTGGAAACACTAATTGTTTCCAGATGGAGACACCAGCTCTACACATTCCTATTTTCTACGGAAAAGCTAGAGGAACTGCAGCAAACAAACATGATATTTCTGTTTGTATAGATGACTTTTTATACACTTGCCTAACGAAAAGGCTTTGCTTTTCTCCAAAACCATTTTACTGCGATTTTCTCGGTCCATTGCATACGAATTCCACACCACTTTGTCCGGATATGACTAGATGCAAATGGAAATATCAGGTTCTGTTTTGGCTAACTCAATCCCAGATAGGGCTACAACTTCTTGTTTGTGTATCCAGATATTATCAACGGACTTTATGGTTTTTCAAATTTTTTATAAGGGAACATTTAATTTTATGCTGGGGAACACTAGTTGGTAGCACATGAAGACACCAGATCTACACATTCGTATTTTCTGGGGAGAAAGCTAGAGGAACTGCTGCAAACAAACATGATATTTCTGTTTGTATAGATGACATTTTATGCACTTGCCTAAAAAAAGAATTTGCTTTTCTCCAAAACCATTTTTACTGTGATTTTCTCAGTCCATTGCATCCGAATTTCACACCACTTTGTCCGGATATGCCTGGATGAAAACAGAAATATCCGGTTCTGTTTTGGCAAACTATATCCCAGATATGGCTACAGACTCTGTGTGTGTGTTTTCTGGATATTATCAAGAGACTTTATTGTTTTGAGTGTTTTTATCAGGGAATATTTAATTTTGTACCGTAGAAACACTAATTGGTTCCACATGGAGACACCAGCTCTACACATTCATATTTTCTGGGGAGAAATCTAGAGGAACTGTGGCAAACAAACATGATATTTCTGTTTGAATAGATGACATTTTATGCACTTGCCTAATGAAAAGACTTTGCTTTTCTCCAAAACCATTTTACTGAAATTTTTTTGGTCCATTGCATACGAATTCCACACCACTTTGTCCGGATATGAGTGGATGAAACCAGAAATATCTAGTTATATTTTGTCTAACTATATCCCAGATATGGCTACAGCCTCAGTGTTTGTGTTTTCTGGATATTATCCACAGACTTTATTGTTTTGAATGTTCGTATCACGGAACATTTAATTTTGTACCGTACAAACACTATGGGTTCCACATGGAGACACCAGCTCTACACATTCATAGTTTCTAATGAGAAAGCTAGAGGAACTGTGGTAAGCAAACATGATATTTCTGTTTGAATAGATGACATTTTATGCACTTGCCGAAGGAAAAGACTTTGCTTTTCTCTAAAACCATTTTTACTGTGATTTTCTCAGTCCATTGCATACGAATTCCACCCCACTTTGTCCGCATATGACTGGATGAAACCAGAAATATCTGGTTTTGTTTTGGCTAACTCAATCCCAGATATTGTGAAAGCCTCTGGGTTTGTGTTTTCCGGATATTATCAATGGATTTTATGGTTTTGCATGTTTTTTATCAGGGAACATTTAATTTTGTGCTTGGAAACACTAATTGGTTGCACTTGGAAACACCAGTCTACACATTCATATTTTCTAGCGACAAACCTAGAAGAACTGTGGCAAACAAACATGATATTTCTGTTTGTATACATGACATGTTATGCACTTGCCTAAAGAAAAGACTTTGATTTTCTCCAAAACCAATTTTACTGTGACTCTCTCGGTCCATTGCATACGAATTCCACAACACTTTCTCTGGATATGACTGGAGGAAACCAGAAATATCCGGTTGTGTTTGGCTAAATCAATCCCAGATATGGCTACTACCTCAGTGATTGTTTTTCCTGGATATTAGCAATAGACTTTATGGTTTTGAATGTTTTTTATCAGGGTACATTTAATATTTTGCTGGGACAAACTAATTGGTTCCACATGGAGACACAAGCTCTACACATTCGTATTTTCTGGGGAGAAAGCTAGAGAAACTCTGGCAAACATACATGATATTTCTGTTTCTAGAGATGACATTTTATGCACTGGCCGAAGGAAAAGACGTTGCTTTTCTCCAAAACCATATTTACTGTGATTTTCTGGGTCCATTGCATATGAATTCCACCCAACTTTGTCCGGATATGACTGGATAGAACCAGAAATATTGGGTTGTGTTTTGGCTAACTGAATCCCAGATATTGTGAAAGCCTCTGTGTTTGTGTTTTCTGGATATTATCAATGGACTTTATTGTTTTGAATAATTTTATCATGGAACATTTAATTTTGTACCGTAGAAACACTAATTGGTTCCACATGGAGACACCAGCTCTACACATTGGTAGGTTCTAGGGAGAAAGCTAGAGGAACTGCGGAAAACAAACCTGATATTTCTGTTTGTATACATGACATTTTATGCCCGGGCCAAAGGAAAAGACTTTGCTTTTCTCCAAAACCATTTTTACTGTGATTTTCTCGGTCCATTGCATCCGAATTCCACACCACTTTGTCCGGATATGCCTGGATGAAAACAGAAATCTCCGGTTCTCTTTTGACTAACTATATCCCAGATATGGCTACAGCCTCAGTGTTTGTGTTTTCTGGATGTTAGCAATTGATTTATGGTTTTGAATGTTTTTTTTCAGGGTATATTTAATATTGTGCTGGGACACACTAATTGGTTCCACATGGAGGCACAAGCTCTACATATTCGTATTTTCAAGGGAGAAAGCTAGAGGAACTGCGGCAAACAAACATGGTATTTCTGTTTCTAGAGATGACATTTTATGCACTGGCCAAAGGAAAAGACGTTGCTTTTCTCCAAAACCATATTTACTGTGATTTTCTCGGTCTATTACATACGAATTCCACCCCACTTTGTCCAGATATGACTGGATGTAACCAGAAATATCCGGTTGTGTTTTGGCTAACTATAACCCAGATATGGCTACAGCCTCAGTGTTTCTGTTTTCTGGATATTATCAATGGACTTTATTGTTTTGAATGTTTTTATCAGGGAACATTTAATTTTGTACCGTAAAAACAGTAATTGGTTCCACATGGAGACACCAGCTCTACAGATTCGTAGTTTCTAGGGAGAAAGCTAGAGGAACTGCGGCAAACAAACATGATAGTTCTGTTTGCATACATGACATTTTATGCACTTGCCTAATGAAAAGACTTTGCTTTTCTCGAAATCCATTTTCACTGTGCTTTTTCAGTCCATTGCATATGAACTCCACCCCACTTTTTCCGGATATGACTGGATGAAACCAGAAATATCCGGTTGTGCTTTGGCTAACTCAATCCCAGATATTGCTACAGCCTCTGTGTTTGTGTTTTCTGAATATTATCAATGGACTTTATTGGTTTCAATGTTTTTTTTTTTCAGGGACCATTTAATTTTGTGCTGGGAAACACTAATTGGTTCCACATGGAGACACCAGTTCTACATATTCATATTTTCTAGAGAGAAGGCTAGAGGAAGTGCGGCAAACAAACATGATATTTCTGTTTGTATAGATGACATTTTATGCACTTGCCTAAAGAAAAGACTTTGCTTTTCTCCAAAACCGTTTTTACTGTGATTTTTTTCGGTCCATTGCATCCGAATTCCACACCACTTTGTCGGGGTATGCCTGGATGAAAACAGAAATTTCCAATTCTGTTTTGGCGAACTATATCCCAGATATGGCTACAGCCTCAGTGTTTGTTTTTTCGGGATATTATCCACGGACTTTATGGTTTTTCATATTTTCTATCAGGGAACATTTAATTTTATGCTGGGGAACACTAGTTAGTTCCACATGGTGACACCAGCTATACACATTCGTATTTTCTGGGGAGAAAACTAGAGGAACTGCGACAAACAAACATGATATTTCTGTTTGTATAGGTGACATTTTATGCACTTGCCTAACGAAAAGATTTTGCTTTCTTCCAGAAACATTTTTACTCTGATTTTCTCGGTCCATTGCATATGAATTCCACAGCACTTTGTCCGGATATGACTGGATGAAACCAGAAATATCCGGTTTTGTTTTGGTTAACTCAATGTGAAATATTGAGAAAGCATCTGTGTTTGTAATTTCTGGATATTATCGATGGACTTTATTGTTTTGAATATTTTTATCAGGTAACATTTAATTTTCCACCATAGAAGCACTAATTAATTCACCATGGAGAAACCAGCGCTACACATTCGTATTTTCTAGGCAGAAAGCTAGAGGAACTGCGGCAATCAAACATGATATTTCAGTTTGCATACATGACATTTTATATACTTGCCTAAAGAAAAGACTTTGCTTTTCTCCAAAACCATTTTTACTGTGATTTTCTCGGTCCATTGCATACGAATTCCACAAAACTTTGTCCGGATATGACTGGATGAAACCAGAAATATCCGGTCGTGTTTTGGCTAACTGAATCCCAGATATTTTGAAAGCCTCTGTGTTTGTGTTTTATGGATATTATCAATGGACTTTATGGTTTTGAATTTTTTTTAACTTTTATTTAATGAATATAAATTTCCAGTGTACAGCTTATGGATTACAATGGCTTCCCCCTCCCATAACTTCCCTCCCGCCCAAACCCTCCCCTCTCCCGCTCCCTCTCCCTTTCCATTTGCATCAAGATTCATTTTCAATTCTCTTTATATACAGAAGATCAATTTAGTATAAAGATTTCAACAGTTTGCACCCACATAGAAACACAAAGTGAAACATACTGTTTGAGTACTAGTTATAGCATTAAATCACAATGGGCAGCACATTAAGGACAGAGATCCCACATGAGGAGCAAGTGCACAGTGGCTCCTGTTGTTGACCCAACAAATTGACACTCTAGTTTATGGTGCCAGAAACCATCCTAGACTGTCATCATGAGTTGCCTAGGCTATGGAAGCCTTCCAAGTTTGCCGACTCTGATCATATTTAGACAAGGCCATAAAAGACAGGGTGAGGATAGTAACCAATGATCCTAAGAGTGGCATTTACCAGGTTTGAACAATTATACAGCATTAAGTGGGGAAGAGGACCATCAGTACACACAGGTTGGGAGTAGAGCCATTGGTGGTAGAGTAGAGGTTATGATTACAAAGGAATGAGGCCCAAGTGCACTAGACAGGGCCTAGAACAAAGGACAGAGTCATTATTAGAGGAGCTAAGAAAGGTGCTGTCTAAGCTACAAGTAATTTTTCTGATTGAGAGGCAAATAGAACCTGATAGAAGGGGCTTGATAATAATCTGGTGGGCTTTAGGCCTTGTAAATTCAGAGGACCAAACCTATCTATCTCTTCACATGGCATATATCCTATGGGAGGTGTGAACCTCTTAGGGGAAGGCACTCTGTTGACTTTCATTACTTGGCTGGCCTGGGAGGAGAGCTGGCCAGGTAAAGGCAGGGGGTATCTCTAACTAGAAATTTACAGTTCTGCCTGCAATGTTGCTGACCCTACTTGACCATCCCCTCAGCTGCAGTGGTCACTTTGGAAGTTGGGCTGAGTGAAGGGCTTTTAAGCTTAGAGCCAATAAGATCTGTGGCTCTGACCTGGGCATCCTTCGACTCCAGGGCAGGTCCAATTCCGGTGATCCAACTCTTGGCAGAGCTACCAGGGCTCTTCACAAGCTGACTTCTGCTGAAGCCCAGGCTTACCACCTTGAAAGCCACTGCAGTGGACTGGCCGGTTGGGTCTCCTTGAGGGCAGATCACTGTACAGATCAGCCATTAATAGGCCTGCCACCCATTGCTTCTGATGCCTAGCTTTCTTTTCCTCCAGGTTTGTGTTAAAGCAGACCAGAGGATGCAAGTCAAGGGAGTGCCCAAGTCCCATCTCTAATCTTCTGCGGCCTGAACTACAAGTCTATAGTCACAGGCGTGTTCTGTAGTAGTTTTTCTAAGGTAGACAATGCCCATGGGGAAAATTATATTCTCACTTTAAAACTTTCTTTCCCTTTGGTCTGAAAGGGAGTTTTTTTCTACTTACTGTATACTTCGCTGATGGCGATGTGAATCTAGCTATGAGATTATTATTTAAGTTCTTATTTTGGCTATGCTATTACAGAAAAATGTTAGCCATCTCTTTTATAAGGTCTAAAGATTAAATTGTGCATCCTACAGACTCCTTCATAATAGAATTATTTTCCTACCTTGAAGAGAATAGAGAAATGAAAGAACAAGTTGGGCTTAGAATAGAGAAATGAGGGAGCAAGTCCTAGATCGCTTGCTGACAATAGCAATATTACATGAATACTTAGCATACCGTTTCAACCATTAGATAACAACTTAAGAAAACATTTACCAGAGGGTCCAATGCCTTCTATAAATTTTAAGAATCATGTATTTGAAAACACCTCTTAAGTATCTAACATGGTGTTGTTTGTTTAGCCAGTAAACTTAAGCACAACCATCTAAAATGTCTTTAGTTTCTTTCTACCAACACGTTTAAAACATATGATACACAGATTCAGGTCACACAAATTAAAATGTGTCTTTGATTGATTTTAGCAGCTTAAATTTATGGACAATCTTATCTATAAGCCATTTAAAATAAAACTCTTAATAAAATTTCCCCATGTGGACATACAATATGTACACGCATATAACATAGCATAATAGACCAATATAGCAATAGCTTTTAAAATCTTTAACTCTTTTTGTAGGTTGCCAATAGATTTGAATTGGTTTTTGTTTTTAGTAACTTCAGTTAACCATACTTTTTCTCAGTTGGTACTGTTAATACATTATTGGCTTCATCTGTTTACAGAGCCATCCCAAAGTACTGAATACAATAAAAGTGGCTGGAAAACATCCATAGGAACCTATAGGAGGACAGCTAAACACAGAACCTACAACGCTTTAGTTTTATGAGCAGCACATCATATATAACTATGGATGACAAAAGACTTTATGTCTCCATGTTTAAAATTATAAACTCAACAACCAACAAGAGGCACTTGCTTACTTCACAGTATTTTTGACAGCACCTGTAGGATTTTACAAGCATTTAACCCTTTAGGCCTCTGGGGCTTTCTCATTAAGATAACTATCATGTCTAGTAACACAAGATCATTAGACTTTTTAATTCTCAAACATTTGTATTAATAGCATTTTCCATTATAGAAACTTAAAGTCTGGTACCACATCACATCTTGACAGTCCTTCTAATATAATCCAAAGAGACTGATTAGTTGGTGTCTCTATAAGATGAGAGACATAGGTCCTTCGGTATTTTCAGTTGGGCCCAAACTGGAAAAACCAAAGTCCAGGATTTTCTGGAAATTTTAGAGACCAGATTGTTTGAAACTTTGATTTTGTGAATGCCTGTCAAGAATGCCAAGAAGGCGCAAAATCCAAAATATCTGGTTGAAATAAGATTCCTTAAAATCATGACATAACATAGACCAAATTTGATCATTGTTACAAGGTGATTCTTCAAATCTTTGAAAATAAGCACATATTTAAATAACCCATAGCTCTTAATAAAAATTCAGCTGTTTTTGAACAGTTAGAAGTGAACAGACATCAAGAGCACATAATAGATTACTTTAACACAGTGCTTCAACAGAGCATCAGAGTTTAATTCTATGTCAAAGAGAAATTGAGCTTCCTGTGATCTTTTGCTGTGAGGTTTCCTTCCTTTACCTTCTTTCATATTGGTGACCATGTTTCTGTGTTTTTTTATCAGGGAACATTTAATTTTGTGCTGGGAAACACTAGCTGGTTCCTCATCGAGACACCAGCTCTACACATTCGTATTTTCTAGGGAGAAAGCTAGAGGAACTGCGGCAAACAAACATGATATTTCTGTTTGTATACATGACATTTTATGCACTTGCCAAATGAAAAGACTTTGTTTTTCCCAAAACAATTTTTACTGTGATTTTCTCGGTCCATTGCATACGAATTCCACACCACTTTGTCTGGATATGACTGGATGAAACTAGAAATATTCGGTTGTGTTTTGGCTAACTGAATCCCAGATATTGCTACAGCCTCTTTGTTTGAGTTTTCCGGATATTATCAACGGACTTACGGTTTTGAATGTTTTTATGAGAGAATATTTAATTTTGTGCTGGGAAACACTAATTGGTTCCACATGGAGACACCAGCTCTACACATTGGTATTTTCTAGGGAGAAACCCTGAGGAACTGCGGCAAACAAACATGATATTTCTATTTGTATACATGACATTTTATACACTTGCCTAACAAAAAGATTTTGCTTTTCCCCAAAACCATTTTTACTGTCATTTTCTTCCTCCATTGCATATGAACTCCACACCACTTTTTCCGGATATGCCTGGATGAAAACAGAAATATCCGGTTCTATTTTGGCTAACTCAATCCAAAATATTGAGAAAGACTCTGTGTTTGTGATTTCTGGATATTATCGATGGACTTTATTGTTTTGAATGTTTTTATCAGGTAACATTTAATTTTGTACCATAGATACAGTAATTAATTCACCATTGAGAAAGCAGTTATACACATTCGTATTTTCTAGGCAGAAAGCTAGAGGAACTGCGGCAAACAAACATGATATTTCTGTTTGTATACATGACATTTTATGCACTAGCCTAACGAAAAGACTATGCTTTTCTCCCAAACTATTTTTATTGTGATTTTCTTCGTCTATTGCATACGAATTTCACACCACTTTGTCCAGATATGCCTGGATGAACCAGAAATATCCAGTTGTGTTTTGGCTAACACAATCCGAAATATTGAGAAAGCCTCTGTGTTTGTGATTTCTGGATATTATCAACGGGCTTTTTCTTTTGAATATTTTTTATCAGGGAACATTTAAATTTGTACCATAGAAACAATAATTAATTCATCATGAGAAACCAGCTCTACACATTCCTATTTTCTAGGGAGAAAGCTAGAGGAACTGCAGCAAACAAACATGATATTTCTGTTTGAATAGAAGATATTTTATATGCTTCCCTAACGAAAAGACTTTGCTTTTCTCCAAAACCATTTTTACTGTGATTTTCTTCGTCCATTGCATACGAATTCCACACCACTTTGTCCAGATATGACTGGTTGAAACCAGAAATATCCAGTTGTGTTTTGGCTAACTCAATCCAAAATATTGTGAAAGCCTGTGTGTTTGTGTTTTCCAGATATTATGAACGGACATTTTCTTTTGAATATTTTTTATCAGGGAACATTTAATTTTGTGCTTGGAAACACTAGTTGACTCCACTTGGAAACATCACACTGCACATTGGTATTACCCAAGGAGGAAGATAGAGGAATTGCGGCAAACAAACATGATATTTCTGCTTGTGTAGATGACATTTTATGCACTTGGCTAACAAAAAGCCTTTGCTTTTCTCCAAAACAATTTTTACTGTGATATTCTCGGTCCATTGCATACGAATTCCACACCACTTTGTCTGGATATGAATGGATGAAACCAGAAATATCTGCTTGTGTTTTGGCCAACTCAATCTGAAATATTGAGTAAGACTCTGTGTTTGTGCTTTCTGGATATTATTGATGGACTTTATTGTTTTGAATGTTTTTATCAGGTAACATTTAATTTTGTGCTGGGAAACACTAGTTGGTTCCACATGGAGACACCAGCTCTACACATTCGTATTTTCTAGGGAGAAAGCTAGAGGAACTGCGGCAAAATAACATGATATTTCTGTTTGTATGCATGACATTTTATGCACTTGCCTAACAAAAAAACTTTTCTTTTCTCCAAAACAATTTTTACTGTGATTTTCTCGGTCCATTACATATGAATTCCACACCACTTTGTCCGGATATGCCTAGATGAAACCAGAAATATCCAGTTGTGTTTTGGCTAACTCAATCCCAGAAATTGCTTCAGGCTCTGTGTATGTTATTTCTGGATATTATCGATGTACTTTATTGTTTTGAATATTTTTATCAGGGAACATTTAATTTTCCACCATAGAAAAACTAATTAATACACCATGGAGAAACCAGCTGTACACATTCGTATTTTCTAGGGAGAAAGCTAGAGGAACTGTGGCAAACAAACATATTTGTTTGTATACATGACATTTTATGCACTTGCCTAATGAAAAGACTTTGCTTTTATTCAAAACCATTTTTATTGTGATTTTCTCAGTCTGTTGCATACAAATTCCAAACCACTGTCCGGATATGACTGGATGAAACCAGAAATATCCGGTCTTGTTTTGGCTAACTCAATCCCAGATATTGCTACAGCCTCGGTGTTTGGGTTTTCTGGATATTATCAACAGGCTTTATGATTTTGAATGTTTTTTATCAGAGAATATATAATTTTGTGCTGGGAAAACTAATTGGTTCCACATGGAGACACCAGCTCTACACATTCATATTTTCTAGCGACAAACCTAGAAGAACTGTGGCAAACAAGCATGATATTTCTGTTTCTATACATTTCGTTTTATGCGCTTGCCTAAAGAAAAGACTTTGCTTTACTCCAAAACCATTTTTACTGCGATTTTCTCGGTCCATTGCATACGAATTCCACACCACTTTGTCCGGATATGACTTAATGAAAGGAGAAATATCCAATCCGAAATATTGTGAAAGCCTCTGTGTTTGTGTTTTCCGGATATTATCAACGCACTTTTTCTTTTGAATGTTTTTTATCAGGGAACATTTAATTTTGTGCTAGGAAACACTAATTCGTTCCACATGGAGACACCAGCTCTACACATTCGTATTTTCTAGGCAGAAAGCTAGAGGACGTGCGGCAAACAAACATATTATTTCTGTTTGTATACATGACATTTTGTGCACTTGCCTAACAAAAAGACTTTGCTTTCCTGCAAAACCATTTTTACTGTGATTTTCTCGGTCCATTGCATATGAATTCCACACCACTTTGTCTGGATATGACTGGATGAAACCAGGAATATCCGGTTGTGTTTTGGCTAACTGAATCCTAGATATTGCTACAGCCTATGCGTTTGTGTTTTCCGGATATTATCAACGGGTTTTATGCTTTTGAATGTTTTTTATCAGAGAATATTTAATTTTGTGCTGGGAAACACTATTTGGTTCCACAAGGAGACAGCAGCTCTACACATTCGTATTTTCTAGGGAGAAAGCTAGAAGAACTGTGGCCAACAAACATGATATTTCTGTTTCAATAGATGACATTTTATGCACTTGCCTAGCGAAAATACTTTGCTTTTCTCCAAAACAATTTTACTGTGATTTTTCGGTCCATTGTATACAAATTCCCCTCCACTTTTTTAGATATGACTGGATGAAAACCGAAATACCCGGTTGCGTTTTGGCTAACTCAATTCGAAATATTGTGAAAGCCTCTGAGTTTTTGTTTTCCAGATATAATGAATGGACTTTTTCCTTTGAATGTTTTTTTTTATCAGGGAACATTTAATTTTGTGCTGGAAACACTAGTTGACTCCACATGGAGACACCAGCTCTAACCATTCATATTTTCTAGGGAGAAAGCTAGAGGAACTGCCGCAAACAAACATGATATTTCTGTTCCTAGAGATTACATTTTATGCACTTGCCTAAACAAAGGACTTTGCTTTTTTCCAAAACCATTTTTACTTTGATTTTCTTGGTCCATTCCATACGAATTCCACACTACTTTGTCTGGATATGACTGGATGAATCCAGCAATATCAAGTTCTTTTTTGGCTAACTCAATCTGTAATATTGTGAAAGCCTCTGTGTTACTGTTTTCTGGATATTATCGATGGACTTTATTCTTTTGAGTGTTTTTATCCAGGAAAAGTTAATTTTGTGCTGGGACATACTAATTGGTTCGACCTGGAGACACCAGCTCTACACATTCGTATTTTCTAGGGAGAAAGTTAGAGTTACTGCTCAAACAAACATGATATTTCTGTTTGCATAGATGACTTTTTATGCACTTGCTTAAGGAAAAAACTTTGCTTTTCTTGAAAATAATTTTTTCTCTGATTTTGTTGGTCCATTGCATACAAATTCCACACCACTTTTTCCGGATATGACTGGATGGAACCAGAAATATCCGGTTGTGTTTAGGCTAACTCAATTCCAGATATTGCTACAAACTCTGTGTTTGTGTTTTCTGGATATTATCGATGGACTTTATTATTTTGAATGAGTTTATCAGGGAATATTTAATTTTGTACCATGTAAACACTAATTAGTTCCACATGGGGACACCATCTATACACATTCCTATTTTCTAGGGAGAAAGCTAGAGGAACTGGGACAAACAATGTGTTTCTGTTTCTATATATGCCATTTTATGCAATTGCCTAAAGAAAAGACTTTGCTTTTCTCCAAAACCATTTTTACTGTGATTTTATCGGTCCATTGCATATGAATTCCACACCACTTTTCTGAATATGACTGGATGAAAACCGAAATACCAAGTTGTGTTTTGGCTAACTCAATCCGAAATATGTTGAAAGCCTCTGTGTTTCTGTTTTCTGCATATTACCGATGGACTTTTTTGTTTTGAATGTTTTTATCAGGGAACATTTAATTTTGTTCTGGGAAGCAGTAATTGGTTCCACATGGAGAGACCAGCTCTACACATTCGTATTTTCTAGTGAGAAAGCTAGATTAACTGCGGCAAACTAACATGATATTTCTGTTTGTATACATGACATTTTATGCACTTGCCTAAGGAAAAGACTTTGCTTTTCTCCAAAACCATTTTAACTATGATTTTCTCCTTCCATTGCATAAGAATTCCACACCACTTTGACAGGAAATGCCTGGATGAAATCAGAAATATCTGGTTGTGTTTTGGCTAACTCAATCCCAGATATTGCTACAGCCTCTGTGTTTGTGTTTCCTGGATATTATCAATGGATATTTATTGTTTTGAATGTTTTTATCAGGGAACATTTAATTTTGTCCCGTAGAAACACTAATTGGTTCCACAAGAAGACACCAGCTCTACACATTCGTATTTTCTAGGGAGACAGCTAGAGGAACTGCGGCAAACAAACATGATATTTCTGTTTGTATAGATGACATTTTATGCTCTGTCCGAAGGAAAAGACTTTGCTTTTCTCCAAAACCGTTTTTACACAGTTTTTCTCGATCCATTTCATACGAATTCCACATACTTTGTCCGGATTTGCCTGGATGAAACCAGAAATATCTTGTTGTGTTTTGGCTAACTCAATCCCAGATATTGCTACATCCTGTTTGTTTGTGTTTTCTGTATATTATCAACGGGCTTCATTGTTTTGAATGTTTTTATCAGGGAACATTTAATTTTGTACCGTAGAAACACTAATTGGTTTCACATGGAGACACGACTCTACACATTCATATTTTCTAGGGATAAAGCTAGAGGAACTGCGGCAAACATACGTGATATTTCTGTTTGAATAGATGACATTTTATGCACTTGCCTAACGAAATGACTTAGCTTTTCTGCAAAACAATTTTCACGATGATTTTAACCGTCCATTGCATACGAATTCCACAGCACTTTGTCCGGATATGACTGCATGAAACCAGAAATATCTTGTTGTGTTTTGGGTAACATTTAATTTTGTTCCGTTGAAACACTAAATAATTCACCATGGAGAAACAAGCTCTACACTTTCGTATTTTCTAGGGAGAAAGCTAGAGGAACTGTGGCAAAGAAACATGATATTACTGTTTGTATACATGACATTTTATATACTTGCCTAACGAAAAGACTTTGCTTTTTTTCAAAAGCATTTTTACTGTGATTTTCTGGGTCCATTGCATACGAATTCCACACTACTTTGTCCGGATATGACTGCATGCGACCAGAAATATCCGGTTGTGTTTTGGCTAACTCAATCCCAGATATTGCTACAGCCACTGTGTTTGTGTTTTCTGGATATTATTAACGGACTTTATGGTTTTGAATGTTTTTTCTCAGGGAACATTTAATTTTCTGCTGGAAACACTATTTGACTCCACATGGAGACAGCAGCTCTATACATTCGTATTTTCTAGGGAGAAAGCAAGAGGAACTGCGGCAAACAAACATGATATGTCTGTTTGAATAGATGAAAATTTATACACTTGCATAAAAAAAGAGTTTGCTTTTCTAGAAAACCATTTTTACTGTGATTTTTTTGGTCCATTGCATACGAATTCTACCCCAATTTGCCTAGAAATAACTGGATGAAACCAGAAATATCCGGTTGTGTTTTGGCTTACTACAACCCAGATATTGCCACAGCCTCTTTGTTTGTGATTTCCGGATATTATCAACGGACTTTGTTGTTTTGAATACTTTTTAGCAGAGAACATTTAATGTTGTGCTTGGATACACTAATTGATTCCACATGGAGACACCAGCTCTACACATTCGTATTTTCTAGGGAGAAAGCTAGAGGAAATGCGGCAAAAAACAAGATATTTCTGTTTGTATACATGACATTTTATGCACTTGCCTAACGAAAAATTATGCTTTTCTGCAGAACAATTTTTAATGTGATTTGCTCAGTCCATTGCATACTAATTCCATACCACTTATTCTGGATATGATTGGAGGAAACCAGAAATATCCGGTTGTGTTTTGGCTAACTCAACCCCAGATATTGCTACAGGCTCTGTGTTTGTGTTTTCTGGATATTTTCAATGGACTTTATTGTTTTGAATGTTTTTCATCAGGGAACATTTTATTTTGTGCTGGGAAACACTAATTGGTTCCAAATGGAGACACCAGCTATACACATTCACATTTTCTAGGGAGAAAGCTGGAGGAACTGTGGCAAACAAACGTGGTATTTCTGTTTGTATAGATGACATTTTATGAACTTGCCTAACGAATAGATTTTTTTTTCTCCAAAACCATTTTAACTGTGATTTTCTCGGTCCATTGCATACGAATTCCACACATTTTGTGCAGATATATTTAGAGCCTCCGTGTTTGCGTTTTCTGGACATTATCAACGAACTTTACTGTTTTGAATGCTTTTTATCAGGGAACTTTTAATTTTGTGCTGGGTTACACTAATTGGTTGTACATGGAGACACCAGCTCTACACATTCGTATTTTCTAGGGAGAAAGCTAGAGGAACTGCGGCAAACAAACCTGACATTTCTCATTGTATTGATGACATTATATGCACTGGCTGAAGGAAAAGACTTTGCTTTTCTCCAAAACCATTTTTACTGAGATTTTCTTAGTCCATTGCATATGAATTCCACACCACTTTGTCCGGATATACCTGGATGAAAATAGAAATATCTGGTTGTGTTTTGGCTAACTCAATGCCAGATATTGCTACAGCCTGTGTGTTTGTGTATTCTGGATATTATCGATGGACTTTATTGTTTTGAATGTTTTTTATCAGGGAACATTTAATTTTGTGCTAGGAAACACTCATTCACTCCACATGGAGACACCAGCTCTACACATTCGTATTTTCTAGGAAGAAAGGGAGAGGAACTGCAGCAAACAAACATGATATTTCTGTTTCTATAGATGACATTTATGCACTGGCCGAAGGAAAAGACTTTGCCTTCCTCCAAAACCATTTTTCCTGTGATTTTCTCGGTTCATTTCATACGAATTCCATACCACGTTATCCGGATATACCTGGATGAAAACAGAAATATCCGGTAGTGTTTTGGCTAACTCAATCCCAGTTATTACTACAACCTCTGTGTTTGTGTTTTCCAGATATTATCTTTTTTTTAAATTTTTTAATTTTTTTATTTTTTTGACAGGCAGATGAACAGTGAGAGAGAAACAGAGCGAAAGGTCTTCCTTTTGCCGTTGGTTCACCCTCCAATGGCCACTGCCATAGTGCTTTTCGGCTGGCTCACCGCGCTGATCTGATGGCAGTAGCCATGTGCTTACCCTGTTCTCCCATGGGGTGCAGGGCCCATTGACTTGGGCCATCCTCCACTGCACTCCCTGGCCACAGCAGAGAGCTGGCCTGGAAGAGGGGCAACCGGGACAAGATCGGTGCCACGACCGGGACTAGAACCCGGTGTACCAGCACCGATAGGCGGAGGATTAGCCTAGAGAGACGAGGCAATGGCCACGGATATTATCAATGGACTTTATTGTTTTGAATGTTTTTTATCAGGGAACATTGAATTTTGTGCTGGGAAACACTAATTGGTTCCACATGGAGACACCAGCTCTACACATTCGTATTTTCTAGGGAGAAAGCTAGAGGAACTGCGGCAAACAAACATGATATTTCTGTTTTTATACATGACATTTTATGCACTGGCCGAAGGAAAAGACTTTGATTTTCTCCATAAACATTTTTACTGTGACTTTTTCGGTCCATTGCATACGAATTCCACCCCAGTTTTTCCGGATATGACTGGATGAAACCAGAAATATCCGGTTGTGTTTTGGCTAACTCAATCCCAGATATTGCTACAGGCTCTTGTTTGTGCTTTCCAGATATTATCAACGGACTTTATGGTTTTGCATGTTTTTTATCAGGAAACATTTAATTTTGTGCTGGGAAACACTAATTGGTTCCACATGGAGACACAAGCTCTACACATTTGTATTTTCTAGGGAGAAAGCTAGAGGACCTGCGTCAAACAAACATGATATGTCTGTTTGTATACTTGACATTTTATGCACTGGCCGAAGGAAAAGACTTTGCTTTTCTCCAAAACCATTTTTACTGTGATTTTCTCAGTCCATTACATACAAATTCCACCCCACTTTGTCCGGATATGACTACATGCAACCAGAAATATCTGGTTGAGTTTTGGCTTACTATATCCCAGATATTGCTACATCCTCAGTGTCTGTGCTTTGTGAATATTATTGATGGATTTTATTGTTTTGAATGTTTTTTATCAGGGAACATTTAATTTTGTGCTGGGAAACACTAATTGGTTCCACATGGAGACACCAGCTCTACACATCCATATTTTCTAGGGAGAAAGCTAGAGGAACTGCGGCAAACAAACATGACATTTCTGTTTGTATAGATGACATTTTATGCACTTGCCTAACGAAAAGACTTTGCTTTTCTCCAAAACCATCTTTACTGTGATTTTCTGGGTCCATTACATACGAATTTCACCCCACATTTTCCTGATGACTTCATGCAACCAGCAATATCCGGCTGTATTTTGGCTTACTACATCCCAGATATCGCTACAGTTTCTGTGTTTGTGTTTTCTGGATATTTTCGATAGATTTTATGGTTTTCAATGTTTTTATCAGCGAACATTTAATTTTGTACAATAGAAACCCTAATTGGTTTCACATGGAGTCACCAGCTCTACACATTCGTATTTTCTCGGGAGAAAGCTAGAGGAACTGCGGTAAACAAACATGATATTTCTGTTTGTATAGATGACATTTTATGCACTTGCCTAAAGAAAAAACTTTGCTTTTCTCTAAAACCATTTTTATTGTGATTTTCTGGGTCCATTGCATTCGAATTCCACCCCATTTTGTGCAGATACGACTGGAAGAAACCAAAAATATCCGGTCGTGTTTTGGCTTACTATATCCCAGATATTGCTACAGCCTCTGTGTTTGTGTTTTCTGGATATTATCGATGGATTTAATTTTTTTGAATGTTTTTATCAGGGAACATTTAATTTTGTACCCTAGAAACACTAATTGGTTCCACATGGAGACACCAGTCTACACATTTGTATGTTCTCGGGAGAAAGATAGAGGAACTGCAGCAAACAAACATGATATTTCTGTTTGTATACATGACATTTTACACTTTGCAGAAAGGAAAAGACTGCTTTTCTTCAAAACCATTATTCCTCTGATTTTCCCAGTCCATTGCATACGAATTCCAACCCACTTTGTCCAGTTATGACTGGATGAAACCAGAAATATCCAGTTGTGTTTTGGCTAACTCAATCCCAGATATTGTGAAAGCCTCTGTGTTTGTGTTTTGTGGATATTATCGACGGACTTTATTGTTTTGAATGTTTTTATCAGGGAACATTTAATTTTGTACGGTAGAAACACTAATTGGTTCCACATGGAGACACCAGCTCTACACATTGGTAGGTTCTAGGGAGAAAGCTAGAGGAACTGCGGAAAACAAACCTGATATTTCTGTTTGTATACATGACATTTTATGCCCGGGCCAAAGGAAAAGACTTTGCTTTTCTCCAAAACCATTTTTACTGTGATTTTCTCGGTCCATTGCATCCGAATTCCACACCACTTTGTCCGGATATGCCTGGATGAAAACAGAAATCTCCGGTTCTGTTTTGACTAACTGTATCCCAGATATGGCTACAGCCTCAGTGTTTGTGTTTTCTGGATATTAGCAATTGATTTATGGTTTTGAATGTTTTGTTTCAGGGTATATTTAATATTGTGCTGGGACACACTAATTGGTTCCACATGGAGGCACAAGCTCTACATATTCGTATTTTCAAGGGAGAAAGCTAGAGGAACTGCGGCAAACAAACATGGTATTTCTGTTTCTAGAGATGACATTTTATGCACTGGCCAAAGGAAAAGACGTTGCTTTTCTCCAAAACCATATTTACTGTGATTTTCTCGGTCTATTACATACGAATTCCACCCCACTTTGTGCGGATATGACTGGATGTAACCAGAAATATCCGGTTGTGTTTTGGCTAACTATATCCCAGATATGGCTACAGCCTCAGTGTTTCTGTTTTCTGGATATTATCAATGGACTTTATTGTTTTGAATGTTTTTATCAGGGAACATTTAATTTTGTACCATAAAAACAGTAATTGGTTCCACATGGAGACACCAGCTCTACAGATTCGTAGTTTCTAGGGAGAAAGCTAGAGGAACTGCGGCAAACAAACATGATATTTCTGTTTGTATACATGACATTTTATGCACTTGCCTAAAAAAAGAATTTGCTTTTCCCCAAAACCATGTTTACTGTGATTTTTTCGGTCCATTGCATATGAATTCCACGAAACTTAGTCCGGATATGACTGGATGAAACCAGAAATATCCGGTTGTGTTTTGCCTAACTAAATCCGAAATCTTGTGAAAGCATCTGTGTTTGTGTTTTCTGGATATTATCAACGGGCTTTATTGTTTTGAATGTTTTTATCAGGGAACCTTTAATTTTGTACCATAGAAACACTAATTGCTTCCACATGGAGACACCAGCTCTACACATTCGTATTTTCTAGGGAGAAAGCTAGAGGGACTTTGGCAAACAAACATGATATTTCTGTTTGAATAGGTGACATTGTATGCACTTGCCTAACGAAAAGACTTTGCTTTTCTCCAAAACCATTTTAACTGTGATTTTCTCGGTCCATTTCATATGAATTCCACCAAACTATGTCCAGCTATGACTGGATGAAACCAGAAATATCCGGTTGTGTTTTGGCTAACTCAATCCCAGATATTGCTACAGCCTCTGTGTTTGTGTTTCCTGGATATTATCAGTGGACTTTATTGTTTTGAATGTTTCTATCAGGTAACATTTAATTTTGTACCATAGAAACACTAATTTGTTCCACATGGAGACACCAGCTCTGCACATTTACATTTTCTAGGGAGGAAGCTAGAGGAACTGCGGCAAACAAACATGATATTTTTGTTTGTATAGATGACATATTATGCACTTGCCTAATGAAAAGACTTTGCTATTCTCCAAAACCATTTTTACTGTGATTTTCTCAGTCCATTGCATACGAATTCCACATCACTTTGTCCAGATATGACTGGATGAAACCAAAAATATCCGGATGTGTTTTGGCTATCTCAATCTGAAATATTGAGAAAGCATCTGTGTTTGTGATATCCGGATATTATCGATGGACTTTATTGTTTTGAATATTATTATCAGGGAACATTTAATTTAGAACCGTAGAAACACAAAATAATTCACCATGGAGAAACAAGCTGTACACATTTGTATTTTCTGGGAGAAAGCCAGTGGAATTGCGGCAAACAAACATGATATTTCTGTTTCTATAGATGACATTTTATGCACTTGCCTACAGAAAGGACTTTGCTTTTCTCCAGAATTATTTTTACTGTGATTTTCTCGGTCCATTGCATACGAATTCCACACCACTTTGTCCGGATATGACTGGATGAAACCAGAAATATCCGGTTGTGTTTTGGCTAACACAATCCCAGATGTTGTGAAAGCCTCTGTGTTCGTGATTTCCGGATATTATCAACGGACTTTATGGTTTTGAATGTTTTTATCAGGGAATCTTTAATTTTCTACCGTAGAAACACTAATTGGTTCCACATGGAGACACCAGCTCTGAACATTTACATTTTCTAGGGAGGAAGCTAGAGGAACTGCGGCAAACAAACATGATAGTTCTGTTTGTATACATGACATTTTATGCACTTTCCTAATGAAAAGACTTTGCTTTTCTCTAAAACCATTTTTACTGTGATTTTCTCGGTCCATTGTATCCAAATTCCACCAAACTTTGTCCGGATATGACTGGATGAAACCAGAAATATCCGGCTGTGTTTTGGCTAACTCAATCCCAGGTATTGCTACAGCCACTGTGTTTGTGTTTTCCGGATATTATGAATGGACTTTATTGTTTTGAATGTTTTTATCAGGGAACATTTAATTTTGTACTTGGAAACACTAATTGGTTCCACATGGAGACACCAGCTCTACACTTTTGTATTTTCTAGGGAGAAAGCTAGAGGAACTGCGGAAAACAAACATGATATTTCTGTTTGTGTAGATGACATTTTATGCACTTGCCTAATGAAAAGAATTTGCTTTTCTCTAAAACCATTTTTACTGTGATTTTCTCGGTCCATTGCATATGATTTCCACCAAACTTTGTCCGGATATGACTGGATGAAACCAGAAATATCCAGTTGTGTTTTGGCTAACTCAATCCCATATATTGTGAAAGCCTCTGTGTTTGTGTTTTCTGGATATTATCAATGGACTTTACGGTTTTTCATGTTTTTTATCAGGGACCATTTAAATTTGTGCTGGTGAACACTAGTTGGTTCCACATGGAGACACCAGCTCAACACATTCATATATTCTAGGTAGAAACCTAGAGGAACTGCGGCAAACAAACATGGTATTTCTGTTTGAATAGATGACATTTTATGCACTTGCCTAATGAAAAGACTTTGCTTTTCTCTAAAACCATTTTTACTGTGAGTTTCTCGGTCCATTGCATCCAAATTCAACCAAATTTTTCCGGATATGACTGCATGCAACAAGAAATATCCGGTTGTGTTTTGGCTAACTCAATCCCAGATATTGCTACAGCCACTGTGTTTGTGTTTTCCGGATAATATGAATGGACTTTATTGTTTTGAATGTTTTTATCAGGGAACATTTAATTTTGTACTTGGAAACACTAATTGGTTCCACATGGAGACACCAGCTCTACACTTTTGTATTTTCTAGGGAGAATGCTAGAGGAACTGTGGCAAACAAACATGATATTTCTGTTTGTATTCATGACATTTTATGCACTTGACGAAGGAAAAGACATTGCGTTCCTTCAAAAAAATTATTATTGTGATTTTCTTGGTCCATTTCATGCGAATTCCACACCACTTTGTCCGTATATTACTGGATGAAACCAGAAATATCCGGTTGTGTTTTGGCTGACTCAATCCCAGATATTGCTACAGCCTCTGTGTTTGTGTTTTCCAGATATTATCTACAGACCTTATTGTTTTGAATGTTTTTTATCAGGGAACATTTAATTTTGTGCTGGAAATACTAGTTGACTCCACATGGAGACACCAGCTCTACACATTCGTATTTTCTAGGGAGAACGCTAGAGGAACTGCGGCAAACACACATGATATTTCTGTTTCAATAGATGACATTTTATGCACTTGCCTATCGAAAAGACCTTGCTTTTCTCCAAAACCGTTTTTACTGTGGTTTTCTTGGACCATTGCATACGAATTCCACAACACTTTCTCTGGGTATGACTGGATGAAACCAGAAATATTCAGTTTTGTTTTGGCTAACCTAATCTGAAATATTTTGAAAGCCTGTGTGTTTGTTTTTTCCGGATTTTATCATTGGACTTTTTCTTTTGAATGTTTATTTTATCAGGGACTATTTAATTTTGTGCTGGGAAAACTAGTTCACCCCACTTGGAGACACCAGCTCTGCACATTTGTATTTTCTACTGAAAAAGCTAGAGGAACTGCGGCAAACAAACATGATAGTTCTGTTTGTATACATGACATTTTATGCACTTTCCTAACGAAAAGACTTGCTTTTCTCCACAACCATTTGTACTGTGATTTTCTCGGTCCATTGCATACGAATTTCACACCACTTTGTCCGGATATGCCTGGATGAAAACAGAAATATCCGGTTGTGTTTTGCCTAACTAAATCCCAGAATTTGCTACAGCCTCTGTGTTTGTGTTTCCTGGATATTACCATTGGACTTTATTGTTTGAATGTTTTTATCAGGGAACATTTAATTTTGTACCATAGAAACATGAATTGGTTCCACATGGAGACACCAGGTCTACAAATTCACATTTTCCAGGGAGAAAGCTAGAGGAACTGCGGCAAACAAACATGATATTTCTGTTTGTATACATGGTATTTTATGCACTTGCCTAAAAAAAGAATTTGCTTTTCCCCAAAACCATGTTTACTGTGATTTTTTTGGTCCATTGCATATGAATTCCACCAAACTTTGTGCTGATATGACTGGATGAAACCAGAAATATCCGGTTGTGTTTTGTCTAACTAAATCCGAAATATTGTGAAAGCATCTGTGTTTGTGTTTTCTGGATATTATCAACGGGCTTTATTGTTTTGAATGTTTTTATCAGGGAACCTTTAATTTTGTATCATAGAAACACTAATTGGTTCCACATGGAGACACCAGCTCTAACAATCGTATTTTCTAGGGAGAAAGCTAGAGGAACTGCGGCACACAAACATGATATTTCTGTTTGTGTAGATGACATTTTATGCACTTGCCTAACGAAAAGACTTTGCTTTTCTCCAAAACCATTTTCACTATGATTTTCTGAGTCCATTTCATATGAATTCCACCAAACTATGTCCGGATATGACTGGATGATACCAGAAATATCCAGTTGTGTTTTGGCTAACTTAATCCCAGATATTGCTACAGCCTCTGTGTTTGTGTTTTCTGGATATGCTCAATGGACTTTATTGTTTTGAATGTTTTTATCTGGGAACATTTAATTTTGTCCGGTAGAAACATTGATTGGTTCCACATGGAGAAACCAGCTCTACACATTCGTATTTTCTAGGGAGAAAGCTAGAGGGACTTTGGCAAACAAACATGATATTTCTGTTTGAATAGGTGACATTGTATGCACTTGCCTAATGAAAAGACTTTGCTTTTCCCCAAAACCATTTATACTGTTATTTTTTCGGTTCATTGCATACGAATTCCACCCCAATTTGTCCAGCTATGACTGGATGAAACCAGAAATATCCGGTTGTGTTTTGGCTAACTCAATCCCAGATACTGCTACAGCGTCTGTGTTTGTGTTTTTTGGATATTATCAATGGACTTTATTGTTTTGAATGTTTCTATCAGGGAACATTTAATTTTGTACCGTAGAAACACTAATTGGTTCCACATGGAGACACCAGCTCTGCACATTTACATTTTCTAGGGAGGAAGCTAGAGGAACTGTGGCAAACAAACATGATATTTTTGTTTGTATAGATGACATATTATGCACTTGCCTAATGAAAAGACTTTGCTATTCTCCAAAACCATTTTTACTGTGATTTTCTCCGCCCATTGCATACGAATTCCACATCACTTTGTCCAGATATGACTGGATGAAACCAAAAATATCCGGATGTGTTTTGGCTATCTCAATCTGAAATATTGAGAAAGCATCTGTGTTTGTGATATCCGGATATTATCGATGGACGTTATTGTTTTGAATATTATTATCAGGGAACATTTAATTTAGAACCGTAGAAACACAAAATAATTCACCATGGAGAAACAAGCTGTACACATTCGTATTTTCTGGGAGAAAGCCAGTGGAATTGCGGCAAACAAACATGATATTTCTGTTTCTATAGATGACATTTTATGCACTTGCCTACAGAAAGGACTTTGCTTTTCTCCAGAATTATTTTTACTGTGATTTTCTCGGTCCATTGCATACGAATTCCACACCACTTTGTCCGGATATGACTGGATGAAACCAGAAATATCCGGTTGTGTTTTGGCTAACACAATCCCAGATGTTGTGAAAGCCTCTGTGTTCGTGATTTCCGGATATTATCAACGGACTTTATGGTTTTGAATGTTTTTATCAGGGAACCTTTAATTTTGTACCGTAGAAACACTGATTGGTTCCACATGGAGACACCAGCTCTGAACATTTACATTTTCTAGGGAGGAAGCTAGAGGAACTGTGGCAAAGAAACATGATATTTCTGTTTTTATACATGACATTTTATGCACTTTCCTAATGAAAAGACTTTGCTTTTCCCTAAAACCATTTTTACGGTGATTTTCTCGGTCTATTGCATCCAAATTCCACCAAACTTTGTCCGGATATGACTGGATGAAACCAGAAATATCCGGTTGTGTTTTGGCTAACTCAATCTCAGGTATTGCTACAGCCACTGTGTTTGTGTTTTCCGGATATTATGAATGGACTTTATTGTTTTGAATGTTTTTATCAGGGAACATTTAATTTTGTACTTGGAAACACTAATTGGTTCCATATGGAGACACCAGCTCTACACTTTTGTATTTTCTAGGGAGAAAGCTAGAGGAACTGCGGCAAACAATCATGATATTTCTGTTTGTATACATGACATTTTATGCACTTGCCTAAAAAAAGAATTTGCTTTTCCCCAAAACCATTTTTACTGTGATTTTTTCGGTCCATTGCATATGAATTCCACCAAACTTTGTGCTGATATGACTGGATGAAACCAGAAATATCCAGTTGTGTTTTGGCTACATCAATCCGAAATATTGTGAAAGCCTCTGTGTTTGTGTTTTCTGGATATTATCAATGGACTTTATTGTTTTCAATGTTTTTATCAGGGAACCTTTAATTTTGTACCGTAGAAACACTAATTGGTTCCACACGGAGACACCAGCTCTAACAATCGTATTTTCTAGGGAGAAAGCTAGAGGAACTGCGGCACACAAACATGATATTTCTGTTTGTGTAGATGACATTTTATGCACTTGCCTAACGAAAAGACTTTGCTTTTCTCCAAAACCATTTTCACTATGATTTTCTGAGTCCATTTCATATGAATTCCACCAAACTATGTCCGGATATGACTGGATGATACCAGAAATATCCGGTTGTGCTTTGGCTAACTCAATCCCAGATATTGCTACAGCCTCTGTGTTTGTGTTTTCTGGATATTCTCAATGGACATTATTGTTTTGAATGTTTTTATCCTGGAACATTTAATTTTGTCCGGTAGAAACACTGATTGGTTCCACATGGAGACACCAACTCTACACATTGGTATTTTCTAGGGAGAAAGCTAGAGGGACTTTGGCAAACAAACATGATATTTCAGTTGAATAGGTGACATTTTATGCACTTGCCTAATGGAAAGACTTTGCTTTTCCCCAAAACCATTTATACTGTTATTTTTTCGGTTCATTGCATACAAATTCCACCCCAATTTGTCCAGCTATGACTGGATAAACCAGAAATATCCGGTTGTGTTTTGGCTAACTCAATCCGAAACATTGTGAATTCCTATGTGTTTGTGTTTTCTGGTTATTATCGATGGACTTTGTTGTTTTGAAGTTTTTTACCAGGGAACATTTAATTTTGTACCGTGGAAACACTAATTAGTTGAAAATGGAGACACCAGCTCTACACATTCGTATATTCTAGGGAGAAAGCTAGAGAAACTGCAGTAAACACGATATTTCTGTATGTATAGATGACATTTTATGCACTTGCCTAATGAAAAGACTTTGCATTTCTCGAAAAACATTTTTACTGTGATTTTCTGGGTCCATTGCATACAAATTCCAGCCCATTTTGTGCGGATATGACTGGATGATACCAGAAATATCCGGTTGTGTTATGGCTAACTCAATCCCAAATATTGCTACAGCCCCTGTGTTTGTGTTTTCAGGATATTATCGACAGACTTTATTGTTGTGAATTTTTTTTATCAGGAAACCTTGAATTTTGTACCGTAGAAACACTAATTGGTTCAACATGGAGACACCAGCTCTACACATTCGTATTTTCTAGGGAGAAAGCTAGAGGAACTGCGGCAAACAAACATGAACATGATATTTCTGTTTGTATAGATGACATTTCATGCACTTGCCTAATTAAATTACTTTGCCTTTCTCTAAAACCATATTTACTGTGATTATTTTGGTCCATTGCATAAGAATTCCACCCCACTTTGTCTGGATATGACAAGATGAAACCAGAAATATCCGGTTGTGTTTTGGCTAACTATATCCCAAATATTGTGAGAGCCTCCGTGTTTGTGTTTTCTGGACATTATCAACGGACTTTACTGTTTTGAACGCTTTTTATCAGGGAACATTTAATTTTGTGCTGGGTAACACTAATTGGTTGTACATGGAGACACCAGCTCTACACAGTCGTATTTTCTAGGGAGAAAGCTCGAGGAACTGTGGCAAACAAACCTGACATTTCTCATTGTATAGATGACATATATGCACTGGCCGAAGAAAAGACTTTACTTTTCTCCAAAACCATTTTTACTGAGATTTTCTTAGTCCATTGCATATGAATTCCACACCACTTTGTCCGGATATACCTGGATGAAAACAGAAATATCTGGTTGTGTTTTGGCTAACTCAATGCCAGATATTGCTACAGCCTGTGTGTTTGTGTATTCTGGATATTATTGATGGACTTTATTGTTTTGAATGTTTTTTTATCAGGGAACATTTAATTTTGTGCTTGGAAACACTCGTTGACTCCACATGGAGACACCAGCTCTACACATTCATATTTTCTAGGAAGAAAGCTAGAGGAACTGCAGCAAACAAACCTGACATTTCTGTTTGTATAGATGACATTTTATGCACTTGCCTAACGAAAAGACTTAGCTTTTCTCCAAATCCATTTTTACTCTGAGTTTCTCAGTCCATGGCATGCGAATTCCACACCAATTTGTCCGGATATATCTGGATGAAAACAGAAATATGCGGTTGTGTTTTGGCTAACTCAATCAAAAATATTGTGAAAGCATCTGTGTTTGTGTTTTCTGGATTTTACCCATGGACTTTATTTTTTTGAATGTTTTTATCAGGGAACATTTAATTTTGTACCGTAGAAACACTAATTGGTTCACATGGAGACACCAGCTCTACACATTCGTATTTTCTAGGGAGAAAGCTAGAGGAAGTGCGGCAAACAGCATGATATTTCTGTTTGTGTAGAATACATTTTATGCACTTGCCTAATGAAAAGAATTTTTTTTTCTCCAAAACCATTTTTACTGTGATTTTCTCAGTCCATTGCATCCGAATTCCACACCACTTTGTCCGTATATGCCTGGATGAAACCAGAAATATCCGGTTCTGTTTTGGCTAAATATATACCAGATATGTCTACAGTGTCAGGGTTTGTGTTTTCTGGATATCATCAACAGACTTTATTGTTTTGAATTTTTTATCATGGAACATTTAATTTTGTACCATAGAAACACTAATTTGTTCACATGGAGACACCAGCTCTACACATTCCTATTTACTAGTGAGAAAGCTAGAGGAACTGCGGCAAACAAACTTGATATTTCTGTTTGTATACATGACATTTTATGCACTGGCCGAAGGAAATGACATTACTTTTCTCAAAAAAAATTCTTATTGTGATTTTCTCAGTCCAATGTATCCGAATTCCACACCACTTTGTCCGGATATGCCTGGATGAAAACACAATATCCGGTTCTCTTTTGGCAAACCTTATCCCAGATATGGCTACAGCCTCAGAGTTTGTGTTTTCTGGATATTATCAATGGACTTTATTGTTTTGAATGTTTTTTATCAAGGAGCATTTAACTCTGTGCTAGGAATCACTAGTTGATTCTACATGGAATCACCAGTACTACACACCTGTGTTTTGTACGGTGAAATCTAGAGGAACTGCAGCAAACAAATGTGCCATTTCTGTTTGTATAGATGACATTTTATGCACTTGCATAACGAAAAGACTTTGCTTTTCTCCAAAACCATTTTTGCTGTGATTTTCTCAGTCCATTGCATACGAATTCCACACCACTTTGACCGGATATGCCTGGATGAAAACAGAAATATCTGTTCTGTTTTCGCTAACTCAATCTGAAACATTGTGAAAACCTCTGTGTTTGTGTTTTTTGGATATTATCGATGGACTTTATTGTTTTGAAATTTTTTACCAAGGAACATTTGATTTTGTACCATAGAAAAACTAATTCGTTCCACATGGAGACACCAGTCTAAACAATCCTATGTTCTAGGGAGGAAGCTTGAGGAACTACAGCAAACAAACATGATGTTTCTCTTTGTATAGATGATATTTTATGCAATTGCCGAAGGAAAAGACTTTGCTTTTCTCCAAAAGCATTTTTACTGAGATTTTCTCGGCCCATTGCATACCAATTCAATACCACTTTATCCGGATATGACTGGATGAAACCACAAATATCCGGTTGTATTTTTGGTAACTCAATCCCAGATATTGCTACTGCTTTTGTGTTTTTGTTTTCTGTATATTATTGAGGGACTTTATTGTTTTCAATGTTCTTTAGTTGGAAACATTTAATTTTGTGCTGGGAAACACTAAATGGTTCCACATGTAAACACCAGCTCTACACATTTGTGTTTTCAAGGGAAAAAGCTAGAGGAACTGCTGCAAACAAACATGATATTTCTGTTTGTATACATTACATATTATGCAGTTGCCTAAAGAAAAGACTTTGCTTTTCTCCAAAACCATTTTTACTCTGATTTTTTCGGTCCATTGCATACGAATTCCACACCACTTTGTTCGGATATGACGGGATGAAACTAGAAATATCCGGTTGTGTTTTGGTGACTAAATCCCAGATATTGCTACAGCCTCTGTATTGTGTTTTCCAGATATTATCGATGGACTTTATTGTTCTGAATGTTTTTATCAGAGAACATTTAATTTTGTACCGTACAAACACTAATTGGTTCAAAATGGAGACACAAGCTCTACGCATTTGTATTTTTTAGGGAGAAAGCTAGAGGAACTGCGGCAAACAAACATGATATTTCTGTTTGTATAGATGACATTTTATTCCCTTGCTGAAGGAAAGGACTTTGCTTTTCTCAAAACCATTTTTACTGTGATTTTCTCGGTCCATTGCATACGAATTCCAACAAATTCTGTCCGGATATAACTGGATGAAACCAGAAATATCCCGTTGTGTTTTCGGTAACTCAATCCGAATTATTGTGAAAGCCTCTAAGTTTGTGTTTTCTGGATATTACTTATGGACTTTATTGTTTAAATGTTTTTATCAGGGAACATTTAATTTAATACCATAAAAACACTAATTGGTTCCACGTGGAGACAACAGCTCTACACATTCTTATTTTCTAGGGAGAGAGCTAGAGGAACTGCGGCACACTATCATGATATTTCTGTTTGTATACATGCCATTTTATGCACTTGCCTAACGAAAAGACTTGCTTTTCTCCAAAACCATTTTACTGTGATTTTCTCGGTCCATTGCATACAAATTCCACACCACTTTGTCCTTATATGACTGGATGATACCAGAAATATCCGGTTGTGTTTGGCTAACTCAATACCAGATATTGCAACAGCATCTCTGTTTGTGTTTTGTGGATATTATCAATGGACTTTATTGTTTTGAACGTTTTTTATCAGGGAACATTTAATTTTGTTCTGGGAATCACTAATTGGTTCCACATGAAGACACCAGCTCTACACATTCGTATATTCTAGGGAGAAAGCTAGAGGAAATTCGGCAAACAAACATGATATTTCTGTTTTTATACATGACAGTTTATGCACTTGCCTAACGAAAAATCTTTGCTTTTCAACAAAACCATTTTTACTGTGATTTTCTCGATCCATTGCATACAAATTCCACACCACTTTGACCGGATATGCCTGCATGAAAACACAATTATCCTGTTGTAATTTGGCTAACTCAATCCGAAATATTGTGAAAGCCTCTGTGTTTGTGTTTTCTGGATATTATATATGGACTTTATTGTTTTGAATGTTTTTATCAGGGAACATTTAATTTTGTACCGTAGAAACACTAATTGGTTCAACATGGAGACAACAGCTCTAAACATTCGTATTTTCTACGGAGAAAGGTAGAGGAACTGCGGCAAAGAAACATGATATTTCTGTTTGTATACATGACATTTTATGCACTTCCCTAACGAAAAGACTTTGCTTCTCTACAAAACCATTTTTATTATGATTTTCTCAGTAAATTGCATATGAATTCCACACCACTTTGTCCGGATATGACTCGATGAAACCAGAAATATCCTGTTGTGTTTTGGCTAACTCAATGGGAAATATTGTGAAAGAATCTGTGTTTCTGTTTGATGGATATTATCAATGGACTTTATTGTTTTCAATGTTTTTATCAGGGAATATTTAATTTGTACCATAGAAACACTAATTGGTTTAACATAGAGACACCAGCTCTACACATTCGTATTTTCTAGGGAGAAAGCTAGAGGAACTGCAGCAAACAATCATGATATTTATGTTTGTATAGATGACAATTTTATGCACTTACCTAACGAAAAGACTTGCTTTTCTCCAAAACCATATTTACTGTGATTTTCTCGGTCCATTGCATACAAATTCCAGACAACTTTGTCCGTATATGACTGGATGAAACCAGAAATATCCAGTTGTGTTTTGGTTAACTCAATGCCATATATTGCTACAGCATATCTGTTTGTCTTTTTTGGATATTATCAATGGACTTTATTGTTTTGAATGTTTTTTATCAAGGAACATTTAATTTTGTTCTTGGAATCACTAACTGGTTCCACATGGAGACACCACCTGTACACATTCGTATTTTCAAGGCAGAAAGCTAGAGGAACTGCGGCAAATTAACATGGTATTTTCGTTTGTATAGATGACATTTTAAGCACTTGCCGAAGGAAATGACTTTGCTTTTCTCCAAAACCATTTTTGCTGTCATTTTCTTGGTCCATTGCATACGAATTCCACACGACTTTGTCAGGATATGAATGGATGAAACCATAAATATCCGGTTGTGTTTTGGCAAACTCAATCCGAAATATTGTGAAAACCTCTGTGTTTGTGTTTTCTGGAAATTTCCTATGGACTTTATTGTTTTGAATGTTTTTATCAGGGAACATTTAATTTTGTACCGTAGAAACACTAATTGGTTCCACATGGAGACACCAGCTCTACACATTCGTATTTTTTATGGAGAAAGCTAGAGGAACTGCAGCAAAGAAACATGATATTTCTGTTTGTATACATGACATTTTATGCACTTCCCTAACAAAAAGACTTTGCTTCTCTCCAAAACCATTTTTACTGTGATTTTCTCAGTCCATTGCATACGAATTCCACACCACTTTGTCCGGATATGACTGAATGAAACCAGAAATATCCGGTTGTCTTTTGGCTACTCAATACCAGATATTGTGAAAGCCTCTGTGTTTGTGTTTTCCGGATATTATTGATGGACTTTATTGTTTTGAATGTTCTTTAGCTGGGAACATTTAATTTTGTTCTGTGAAACAATAATTGGTTCCACATGGAAACACCAGCTCTACAGATTTGTGTTTTCAAGGGAGAAAGCTAGAGGAACTACGGCACACAAACATGATATTTCTGTTTGTATACGTTGCATTTTATGCACATGCCTAACGAAAAACTTTGCTTTTCTCCAAACCATTTTTACTGTGATTTTCTCTTTCCATTGCATACGAATTCCACCAAACTTTGTCTGGATATGATTGGATGAAACCAGAAATATCCGGTTGTGTTTTGGCTAACTCAATCCCATTATATTGTGAAAGCCTCTGTGTTTGTGTTTTCCAGATATTATCAACGGACCTATGGTTTTGCATGTTTTTTATCAGGGAACATTTAATTTTCTGCTGGGAAACACTAATTGGTTCCACATGGAGACACCAGCTCTACACATTCGTATTTTCTAGGGAGAAAGCTAGAGGAACTGTGGCAAACCAATATGAGATTTCTGTTTGTATAGATGATATTTTATGCACTTGCGAAGGAAAAGACTTTTTGATTTTCTCCAAAACAATATTCCTGTATTTTCTCCATCCATTACATACGAATTCCTCCCCACATTGTCCGGTTATGACTGCATGCAACCAGAAATATCCGGTTGTGTTTTGGCTAACCCAATCCCAGGTATTTCTACAGCCTCTTTGTTTGTGTTTCCTGGATATTATCAACGGACTTTATTGTTTTGATTGTTTTTATCAGGGAACATTTCATTTTGTACCATAGAAACACTAATAGTTTCAACATGGAGACATCAGTTTGCACATTCATATGTTCTAGTGAGAAAGCTAGAGGAACTGCGGCAAACAAACATGATATTTCTGTTCGTATACATGACATTTTATAAACTGGACGAAGGAAAAGACTTTGCTTTTCTCGAAAACCATTTTTACTGTGATTTTCTCGGTCCATTGCATATGAATTCCACCCCACTTTGTCCGGATATGCCTGGATGAAACCAGAAATATCCGGTTGTGTTTTGGCTAACTCAATCCCAGATATTGTGAAAGACTCTGTGTTTGTGTTTTCCAGATATTATAAATGGAATTTATGTTTTTGCATGTTTTTTATCAGGGAACATTTCATTTTGTGCTGGGAAACCCTTTGGTTCCACATGGAGACACCACCATTACACATTGGTATTATCTAGGGAGAAATCTAGTGGAACTGCAGCAAACAAACATGATATTTCTGTTTCTATAGATGATATTTTATGCACTTTTCTAAATAAAATACTTTGCTTTTCTCCAAAACAATTTTTCCTGTGATTTTCTCGGTCCATTACATACGAATTCCACACAACTTTCTCCGGATATGACTGGATGAAACAAGAAATATCCTGTTATGTTTTGGATTACTATATTCCAGATATTGCTACAGCCGCAGTGTCTGTGTTTTCTGGAAATTATCCATTTATTTTATTTTTTTGAATGTTATTTTATCAGGGAACATTTAATTTTTGCTGGGAATCACTAATTGGTTCCACATGGAGACACCAGTCTACACATTCGTATTTTCTAGGGAGAAAGCTAGAGGAACTGTGGAAAACAAACATGATATTTCTGTTTTCATACATGACATTTTATGCATTTGCGAAGGAAAAGACCTTTTGATTTCTCCAAAACCATATTTACTGTGATTTTCTCCATCCATTGCATACGAATTCCACCCCAATTTGTCCGGTTATGACAGAATGCAACCAGAAATATCCCGTTGTGTTTTGGCTAACTCAATCCCAGCTATTGGTACAGCCTCTGTGTTTCTGTTTCCTGGATATTGTGGACAGACTTTATTGTTTTGAATATTTTTATCAGGAACCCTTTAATTTTGTAACGTACAAACACTAATTGGTTCCACATGAAGTCACCACTCTTCACATGTGGATGTTCTCGGGAGAAAGCTAGAGGAACTGCGGCAAACAAACATGGTATTTCTGTTTGAATAGATGATATTTTATGCACTTGCCTAACGAATAGACTTTGCTGTATTTTTCTTGGTCCATTGCATACAACTTCCAACCCAATTTGTCCGGATATGACAGCATGAAACCAGAAATATCCGGTTGTGTTTTGGCTAACTCAATCCCAGATATGCTGAAGCCTCTGTGTTTGTGTATTCTGGATATTATCAATGGAATTTATGGTTTTGAATGTTTTTATGAGGGAACATTTAATTTTGTACTGGGAAACACTAATTGGTTCCACATGGAGACACCAGCTCTACAAATTCATATTTTCTAGGAAGAAAGCTAAATGAACTGCGGAAAACAAACATGATATTTCTGTTTGAATAGATGACATTTTATGCACTTGCCTAAAGAAAAGACTTTGTTTTTCTCCAAAACCATTTTTACTGTGATTTTCTCGGTCCATTGCATACGAATTCCACACCACTTTGTCCAGATAGGACTGGATGACACCAGAAATATCCGGTTGTGTTTTGGCTAACTCAATGCCAGATAGTGCTACAGCCTCTGTGTTTGTGTTTCCTGGATTTTATGGACATACTTTATTGTTTTGAATGTTTTTATCAGGGAACATTTAATTTTGTACCATAGAAACACTAATTGGTTCCACATGGAGACACCAGCTCTACACATTCGTATCTTCTAGGGAGAAAGCTAGAGGAACTGCGGCAAACAAACATGGTATTTCTTTTTGTATGGATGACATTTTATGCACTTGCCTAACGAAAAGATTTTGCTTTTCTCCAAAACCATTTTTACTGTGATTTTCTTGGTCCATTGCATATGAATTCCAACCAAATTTGTCCGGATATGATTGGATGAAACCAGAAATATCCGGTTGTGTTTTGGCTAACTCAATCCCAGATTGTGAATGCCTCTGTGTTTGTGTTTTCCGCATATTATCAACGGACTTTATGGTTTTGCATGTTTTTTATCAGTGAACATTTAATTTTGTACAATAGTAACACTTGCCTAACGAAAAGACTTTGCTTTTCTCTAAAATCTTTTTTACTAAGATTTTCTTGGTCCATTGCATACGAATTCCAACCCACTTTGTCCGGATATGACTAGATGAAACCAGAAATATCCGGTTGTGTTTTCGCTAACTCAATCCCAGATATTGTGAAAGCCTCCTTGTTCGTGTTTTCTGGATATTATCAATGGACTTTATGGTTTTGAATGTTTTTTATCAGGGAACATTTAATTTTGTACTGTAGTAACACTAATTGGTTCCACATGGAGACAACAGTATACACATTCGTATGTTCTAGGGAGAAAGTTAGAGGAACTGCGGCAAACAAACATGATATTTCTGTTTGTATAGATGGCATTTTATGCACTTGCCTAAAGGAAAGACTTTGCTTTTCTCCAAACCATTTATACTGTGATTTCTCGGTCCATTACATACGAACACCACACCACTTTGTCCGGATATGACTGGATGAAAACAGAAATATCCAGATGTGTTTTGGCTTCCTATATCCCAGATATTGTGAAAGCCTCTGTGTTTTGTTTTCTGCATATTATTTATGGACTTTATTGTTTTCAATGTTTTTATCAGGGAACATTTAATTTTGTGCTGGGAAACACTAATTGGTTCCACATGGAGACACCAGCTCTACACATTCATATTTTCTAGGGAGAAAGCTAGAGGAACTGCGGCAAACAAACATGATATTTCTGTTTGTATAGATGACATTTTATGCACTGGCGGAAGGAAAAGTCATTGCTTTTCTCCAAAACAATTTTTACTGTGATTTTCTCGGTCCATTTCTTACGAATTCCAACCCACTTTGTCAAGAAATGACTGCATTCAACCGGAAATATCCTGTTGTGTTTTGGCTAACTCAGTCCCTGATATTGCTACAACCTCTGTGATTCTCTTTTCCGGATATTATCAACAGACTTTATGGTTTTGCATGTTTTTTTTGCAGGGAACATTTAATTTTGTACAATAGAAATACTAATAGGTTCAACCTGGAGACACCAGCTCTACACATTCGTATGTTCTAGGGAGAAAGCTAGAGGAAATGTGGCATACAAACATGATATTTCTGTTCGTATACATGACATTTTATACACTTGCCTAACGGAAAAACTTTGCTTTTTTCCAAAACCAATTTTACTGTGATTTTCTCGGTCCATTGCATACGAATTCCACCAAATTTTGTCCGGTTATAACTGGATGAAACCAGAAATATCCGGTTGTGTTTTGGCTAACTCAATCCCATAAGTTGCTACAAATTCTGTGTTTGTATTTTCAGATATTATCAACGGACTTTATGGTTTTGCATGTTTTTTATCAGGGAACATTTAATTTTTTGCTGGGAAACTCTAATTGGTTCCACATGGAGACACCAGCTCTACATATTCGTATTCTCTAGGCAGAAATCTAGAGGAACTGCGGCAAACAAACATGATATTTCTGTTTGTATAGATGAAATTTTATGCACTTTCCTAAAGAAAAGACTTTGCTTTTCTCCAAAACAATTTTTCCTGTGATTTTCTCAGTCCATTACATACGAATTCCACACCTCTTTCTTCGTATATGACTGGAGGAATCCAGAAATATCCAGTTGCGTTTTGACTTCCTATATCCCAGATATTGCTACAGCCTCAGTGTCTGTGTTTACTGGATATATATGGATGGATTTTATTTTTTTGCATGTTTTTTATCAGTGAACATTATATTTTGTGCTGGGAAACACAAATTGGTTCCACATGGAGACACCAGCTCTACACATTCGTATTTTCCAGGGAGAAAGCTAGAGGAACTGTGGCAAACAAACACGATATTTCTGTTTGTATAGATGACATTTTATGCACTTGCCTAAACAAAAGATTTTGCTTTTCTCTAAAATCATAATTACTGTGATTTTCTCGGCCCATTGCATACGAATTCCACCCGAATTTTTCGGATATGACTGCATACAACCAGAATATCCGGTTGTGTTTTGTCTAACTCAATCACAGATATTCCTACTGCCTATGGGTTTGTGTTTTCTGGATATTATCAACGGACTTTATTGTTTTGAATGTTTTTATCAGGGAACATTTAATTTTGTACCATAGAAACACTAATAGTTTCAACATGGAGACATCAGTCTACACATTCATATGTTCTAGGGAGAAAGCTAGAGGAACTGCGGCAAACAAACATGATATTACTGTTTGTAGACACGACATTTTATGCACTGGCCGAAGGAAAAGACTTTGCTTTTCTCGAAAACCACTTTTACTGAGATTTTCTCTGTCCATTGCATAGGAATTCCACCCCACTTTGTCCGGATATGACTGGATGAAACCAAAAATATCCGGTTGTGTTTTTGGCTAACTCAATCCCAGATATTGTGAAAACCTCTGTGTTTGTGTTTTCCAGATATTATCAACGGAATTTATGTTTTTGAATGTTTTTTTATCAGGGGACATTTAATTTTGTGCTGGGAAACGCTAATTGGTTCCACATGGAGACAGCAGTTTTCACATTCATATTTTCTAGGGAGAAAGCTAGAGGAACTGTCACAAACAAACATGATATTTCTGTTTGTATACATGATATTTTATGCACTTGCCTAACGAAAAGACTTTGCTTTTCTGTAAAATCATTATTACTGTGATTTTCTCCGTCCATTGCATATGAATTCCACACTACTTTGTCCGGATATGCCTGTATGAAAACAGAAATATCCAGTTGTGTTTTCGCTGACCCAATCCGAAATATTGTGAAAGCCACTGTGATGCGTTTTCTGGATATTATCGATGGACTTTATTGTTTTGAATGTTTTTATCAGGGAACATTTAATTTTGTACAGTAGAAATACTAATTGGTTCCACATGGAGACACGACTCTACACATTCGTATTTTCTAGTGAGGAAGCTACAGGAACTGCGGAAAACATGATATTTCTGTTTGTATAGATGACATTTTATACACTTGCCTAATGAAAAGACTTCTTCTTCTGCAAAACAACTTTTCCTGTGATTTTCTCGGTCCATACATACGAATTCCACAACACTTTGTCCGAATATGCCTGGATTAAAACAGAAATATCCGGTTCTTTTTGGCTAACTATATCCCAGATATGGCTACAGCCTCAGTGTTTGTGTTTTCTGGATATTATCAATGCACTTTATGGTTTTGACTGTTTTTTACCAGGGAACATTTAATTTTGTGCTGGGAAACAGTAATTGGTTCCACATGGAGACACCAGGTCTACAAATTCGTATTTTCTAGGGAGAAAGCTAGAGGAACTGGGGCAAACAAATATGATATTTCTGTTTGCATACATGACATTTTATGCACTGGCCGAAGGAAACGACTTTGCTTTTCTCCAAAACCATTCTTACTGTGATTTTCTCAGTCCAATACATACGAATTCCAAACGACTGTCTGGATATGCCTGGATGAAAACAGAAATATCCGGTTCTGTTTTGGCTAACTATATCCCAGATATGGCTACAGCCTCAGTGTTTGTGTTTTCTGGATATTATTCACAGACTTTATTGTTTTGAGTGTTTTATCAGGGAACATTTAATTTTGTACCGTAGAAACACTGATTGGTTCCACATGGAGACACGAGAGCTGTACACATTCGTATTTTCTAGGGAGAAGGCTAGAGGAACTGCCTAAAACAATCATGATATTTCTGTTTGTGTAGTTGACATTTTATGCACTTGCCTAACGAAAATACTTTGCTATTCACTAAAACCATTATAATATGATTTTCTGGGTCAATTCCGTAGGAATTCGACGCCACTTTGTCTGGATAAGACTGGATGAAACCAGAAATCTCCGGTTGTGTTTTGGCTAACTCAATCCCAGATATTGTGAAAGCCTCTGTGTTTGTGTTTTCTGGATATTATTCACACAATTTATTGTTTTGAGTGTTTTTATCAGGGAACATTTAATTTTCTGCTGGGAAACACTAATTGGTTTCACATGGAGACACCATTCTACACATTCGTATTTTCTAGGGAGAAAGCTAGAGGAACTGCGGCAAACAAACATGATATTTATGTTTGTACAGATGACATTTTATGCACTGGCTGAAGCATAAGACTTTGCTTGTCTCCAAAACCATTTTTACTGTGATTTTCTGGGTCCATTACATACGAATTCCACAAGACTTTGTCCGGATATGACTGGATGAAACCAGAAATATCCGGTTGTGTTTTGGTTAACTCAATGCCAGATATTGCTACAGCCTCTGTGTTTGTGTTTTCTTGATATTATCAATGGATTTTATTGTTTTGAATGTTTTTATGAGGGAACATTTAATTTTGTACCGTAAAAACAATAATTGGTTCCACATATGGGGACACCAGACTACACATTCATATTTTCTTGGGAAAAGCTAGATGAACTGCGGCAAAGAAACATGATATTTCTGTTTGTATAGATGACATTTTATGCACTTCCCTAACGAATAGATCTTGCTTTTCTCTGAAACTATGTTTATTGTGATTTTCTGGGTCCATTGCATACGAATTCCACACCACTTTGTCTGGATATGACTGGATGAAACCAGAAATATCCGGTTGTGTTTTGGCTAACTCAATCCCAGATATTGCTACAGCCTCTGTGTTTGTGTTTTCTGGATATTTTCGATGGACTTGATTGTTTTGAATGTTTTTATCAGGGAACATTTAATTTTCTGCTGGGAAACACTAATTGCTTCCACATGGAGACACCAGTCTACACATTCGTATGTTCTAGGGAGAATGTTACAGAAACTGCGGCAAACAGGCATGATATTACTGTTTGTATACAAGACATTTTATGCACTGGCTGAAGGAAAAGACTTAGCTTTTCTCCAAATCCATTTTTAATTGATTTTCTCATTCTATTTCATAGTAATTCCACCCCGTTTTTCCCGGATATGACTGGATGAAACCAGAAATATCCGGTTTTGTTTTGCCTAAATCAATCCCAGATATTGCTACAGGCTCTTGTTTGTGTTTTCCAGATATTATCAACAGATTTTATGGTTTTTCATGTTTTTTATCATGGAACATTTAATTTAGTGCTAGGAAACATAATTGTTTCCACTTGGAGACAACAGCTCTACACGTTCATATTTTCTAGGGAGAAAGCTAGAGGAACTGTGGCAAACAAACATGATATTTCTGTTTGTATAGATGATATTTTATGCACTGGCCGAAGGAAAAGACTTTGCTTTTCTCCAAAACCATTTTTCCTGTGATTTTCTCCGTCCATTACATACGAATTCCACCAAACTTTGTCCGGGTATGACTGGATGAAACCAGAAATGTCCGGTTTTGTTTTTGCTTACTATAACCCAGATATTGCTACAGCCTTTGTGTTTGTGTTTTCTGGAGATTATCGATTTATTTTATTGTTCTGAATGTTTGTATCAGGATACATTTAATTTTTGTTGCAAACACTAATTGGTTCCACATGGAGACACCAGGTCTACACATTCGTATTTTCTAGTGAGGAAGCTACAGGAACTGCGGAAAACATGATATTTCTGTTTGTATAGATGACATTTTATACACTTGCCTAACGAAAAGACTTTTTTTTTCTGCAAAACAATTTTTCCTGTGATTTTCTCGGTCCATACATACGAATTCCACACCACTTTATTCGAATATGGCTGGATGAATCAGAAATATCCGGTTCTGTTTTGGCTAACTATATCCCAGATATTGCTACAGCCTCTGTGTTTGTGTTTTCTGGATATTTTCGATGGACTTGATTGCTTTGAATATTTTTATCAGGGAACATTTAATTTTCTGCTGGGAAACACTAATTGGTTCCACATGGAGACACCAGTCTACACATTCCTATGTTCTAGGGAGAAAGCTTGAGGAACTGCAAATCGATATGATATGTCTGTTTGTATAGATGACATTTTATGCACTTGCGATGGAAAAGACTTTTTGCCTTTCTCTAAAACCATTTTTACTGTGATTTTGTTGGTCCATTGCATACGAATTCCAACCCACTTTGTCCGGATATGACTGGATGAAACCAGAAATATCCGGTTGTGTTTTGGCTAACTCAATCCCAGATATTGTGAAAGCTTCTGTATTGGTGTTTTCCGGATATTATCAACGGATTTTATGATTTTGCATGTTTTTTATCAGGGAACATTTAATTTTGTACCTTAGAAACACTAATAGGTTCAACATGGAGACACCAGTCTACACATTCGTATGTTCTAGGGAGAAAGTTAGAGGAACTGTGGCAAACAAACATGATATTTCTGTTTGTATAGATGACATTTTATGCACTTGCATAACGAAAAAAAACTTTGCTTTTCTCCAAAACCATTTTTTACTGTGATTTTCTCGGTCCATTGCATATGAATTCCACCTCGCTTTGTCCGGATATGACTGGATGAAACCAGAAATATCTGGTTGTGTTTTGGCTTACTACAACCCAGATATTGTGAAAGCCTCTGTGTTTATGTTTTCCGGATATTATCAACGGAATTTATGTTTTTGCATGTTATTTATCAGGGAACATTTAATTTTGTGCTGGGAAACACTAATTGGTTCCACATGGAGACACCAGCTCTACACATTTGTATGTTCTAGGGAGAAAGCTAGAGGAACTGCGGCAAACAAACATGATATTTCTGTTTGTATAGATGACATTTTATGCACTTTCCTAAAGAAAAGACTTTGCTTTTCTCCAAAACCATTTTTCCTGTGATATTCTCGATCCATTACATATGAATTCCACCCCACTTTGTCCGGATATGAGTGGATGAAACCAGAAATATCCGGTTGTGTTTTGTCTTACTATATCCCAGATATTGCTACAGCCTCAGTGTCTGTGTTTTCTGGATATTATCGATGGCTTTTATTGTTTTGAATGTTTTTATCAGGGAACATTTAATTTTGTACCGTAGAAACACTAATTGGTTCCCCATGGAGACACCAGTAACACATTCCTATGTTCTAGGGAGAAAGCTTGAGGAAGTGCAAATCGATATGATATGTCTGTTTGTATAGATGACATTTTATGCACTTGCGATGGAAAAGACTTTTTGCCTTTCTCTAAAACCATTTTTACTGTGATTTTGTTGGTCCATTGCATACGAATTCCAACCCACTTTGTCCGGATATGACTGGATGAAACCAGAAATATCCGGTTGTGTTTTGGCTTACTACAACCCAGATATTGTGAAAGCCTCTGTGTTTATGTTTCCTGATATTATCAACGGAATTTATGTTTTTGCATGTTATTTATCAGGGAACCAATAATTTTGTGCTGGGAAACACTAATTGGTTGCACACGGAGACACCAGCTCTACACATTTGTATTTTCTAGGGAGAAAGCTAGAGGAACTGCGGCAAACAAACATGATATTTCTGTTTGTATAGATGACATTTTATGCACTTTCCTAACAAAAAGACTTTACTTTTCTCCAAAACCATTTTTACTGTGATTTTCTCAGTCCATTGCATACGAATTCCACCTCGCTTTGTCCGGATATGACTGGATGAAACCAGAAATATCTGGTTGTGTTTTGGCTTACTACAACCCAGATATTGTGAAAGCCTCTGTGTTTATGTTTTCCGTATATTATCAACGGAATTTATGTTTTTGCATGTTATTTATCAGGGAACATTTAATTTTGTGCTGGGAAACACTAATTGGTTCCACATGGAGACACCAGCTCTACACATTCGTATTTTCTAGGGAGAAAGCTAGAGGAACTGCGGCAAACAAACATGATATTTCTGTTTGTATAGATGACATTTTATGCACTTTCCTAAAGAAAAGACTTTGCTTTTCTCCAAAACCATTTTTCCTGTGATATTCTCCATCCATTACATATGAATTCCACCCCACTTTGTCCGGATATGAGTGGATGAAACCAGAAATATCCGGTTGTGTTTTGTCTTACTATATCCCAGATATTGCTACAGCCTCAGTGTCTGTGTTTTCTGGATATTATCGATGGCTTTTATTGTTTTGAATGTTTTTATCAGGGAACATTTAATTTTGTACCGTAGAAACACTAATTGGTTCCACATGGAGACACCAGTAACACATTCCTATGTTCTAGGGAGAAAGCTTGAGGAACTGCAAATCGATATGATATGTCTGTTTGTATAGATGACATTTTATGCACTTGCGATGGAAAAGACTTTTTGCCTTTCTCTAAAACCATTTTTACTGTGATTTTGTTGGTCCATTGCATACGAATTCCAACCCACTTTGTCCGGATATGACTGGATGAAACCAGAAATATCCGGTTGTGTTTTGGCTAACTCAATCCCAGATATTGTGAAAGCTTCTGTATTTGTGTTCTCCGGATATTATGAACGGATTTTATGGTTTTGCATGTTTTTTATCAGGGAACATTTAATTTTGTACCGTAGAAACACTAATTGGTTCCACACGGAGACACCAGCTCTACACATTTGTATTTTCTAGGGAGAAAGCTAGAGGAACTGCGGCAAACAAACATGATATTTCTGTTTGTATAGATGACATTTTATGCACTTTCCTAACAAAAAGACTTTACTTTTCTCCAAAACCATTTTTACTATGATTCTCTCGGTCCATTGCATACGAATTCCACCTCACTTTGTCCGGATATGACTGGATGAAACCAGAAATATCCGTTTTAATTTTTTTGGCTTACTATATCCCAGATATTACTACAGACTCTGTGTGTGTGTTTTCTGGATATTATCGATGGATTATATTGTTTTGAATGTTTTTATCAGGGAACATTAAATTTTGTGCTGGGAAACACTAATTGGTTCCACATGGAGACACCAGTCTACACATTCATATTTTCTAGGGAGAAAGCTAGAATAACTGCGGTAAACAAACATGATGTTTCTGTTTGTATAGATGACATTTTATGCACTGGCTTAAGGAAAAGACTTTGTTTTACTCCAAAACCATTTTTACTGCGATTTTCCCGGTTCATTGCATAAGAATTCCACCAAACTTAGTCCGGATATGACTGGATGAAACCAGAAATATCCGGTTGTGTTTTGGCTTACTACAACCCAGATATTGTGAAAGCCTCTGTGTTTATGTTTCCGGATATTATCAACGGAATTTATGTTTTTGCATGTTATTTATCAGGGAACATTTAATTTTGTGCTGGGAAACACTAATTGGTTCCACACGGAGACACCAGCTCTACACATTTGTATTTTCTAGGGAGAAAGCTAGAGGAACTGCGGCAAACAAACATGATATTTCTGTTTGTATAGATGACATTTTATACACTTTCCTAACAAAAAGACTTTACTTTTCTCCAAAACCATTTTTACTGTGATTTTCTCGGTCCATTGCATACGAATTCCACCTCGCTTTGTCCGGATATGACTGGATGAAACCAGAAATATCTGGTTGTGTTTTGGCTTACTACAACCCAGATATTGTGAAAGCCTCTGTGTTTATGTTTTCCGGATATTATCAACGGAATTTATGTTTTTGCATGTTATTTATCAGGGAACATTTAATTTTGTGCTGGGAAACACTAATTGGTTCCACATGGAGACACCAGCTCTACACATTCGTATTTTCTAGGGAGAAAGCTAGAGGAACTGCGGCAAACAAACATGATATTTCTGTTTGTATAGATGACATTTTATGCACTTTCCTAAAGAAAAGACTTTGCTTTTCTCCAAAACCATTTTTCCTGTGATATTCTCGATCCATTACATAGGAATTCCACCCCACTTTGTCCGGATATGAGTGGATGAAACCAGAAATATCCGGTTGTGTTTTGTCTTACTATATCCCAGATATTGCTACAGCCTCAGTGTTTGTGTTTTCTGGATATTATCGATGGATTTTATTGTTTTGAATGTTTTTATCAGGGAACATTTAATTTTGTGCTGGGAAACACTAATTGGTTCCACATGGAGACACCAGCTCTACACATTCGTATTTTCTAGGGAGAAAGCTAGAGGAACTGCGGCAAACAAACATGATATTTCTGTTTGTATAGATGACATTTTATGCACTTGCATAACGAAAAAAAACTTTGCTTTTCTCCAAAACCATTTTTTACTGTGATTTTCTCGGTCCATTGCGGCAAACAGGCATGATATTACTGTTTCTATACATGACATGTTATGCACCGGCCGAAGCAAAAGACTTAGCTTTCCTCCAAAACCATTTTTACTTGATTTTCTCGTTCTATTTCATAGGAATTCCACCACAGTTTTCCCGGATATGACTGGATGAAACCAGAAATATCCGGTTTTGTTTTGCCTAAATCAATCCCAGATATTGCTACAGCCTCTGTGTTTGTGTTTTCTGGATATTATCAACGGATTTTATGGTTTTTAATGTTTTTTTATTATGGAACAAAATTTAGTGCTGGGAAACATAATTGTTTCCACATGGCGACAACAGCTCTACGCATTCGTATTTTCTAGGGAGAAAGCTAGAGGAACTGTGGCAAACAAACATGATATTTCTGTTTGTATAGGTGACATTTTGTGCACTGGCCGAAGGAAAAGACTTTGCTTTTCTCCAAAACCATTTTTACTGTGATTTTCTCTGTCCATTGCATACGAATTCCACACTACTTTTTCTGGATATGACTGGATGATATCAGAAATGTCCAGTTGTGTTTTGGCTAACACAATCCGAGGTATTGCTATAGCCTCTGCGTTTGTGTTTTCTGGATAGTATCGACGGACTTTATTGTTTTGAATGTTTTTATCAGGGAACATTTAATTTTGTACAGTAGAAACACTAACTGGTTCCACATGGAGACACCAGTCTACACATTCGTATCTTCTAGGGAGAAAGCTAGAGGAACTGAGGCAAACAAACATGATATTTCTGTTTGCATACATGACATTTTATGAACTGGCCGAAGGAAAAGACTTTGCTTTTCTCCAAAACCATTCTTACTGTGATTTTCTCGGTCCAATACATACGAATTCCACACCACTTTCCGGATATGCCAGGATGAAAACAGAAATATCCGGTTGTGTTTTGGCTAACTCAATGCCAGATATTGCTACAGCCTCTGTGTTGGTGTTTTCCGGATATTATCAATGGACTTTATGGTTTTTCATGTCTTTTATCAGGGAACATTTAATTTTTTGCTGGGGAACACTAGTTGGTTCCACATGGAGACACCACCTCTACACATTCGTATTTTCTGGGGAGACAGCTAGAGGAACTGCAGCAAACAAACATGATATTTCTGTTTATATAGATGACATTTTATGCACTTGGCAAATGAAAAGACTTTGCTTTTCTCCAAAACCATTTTTACTGTGATTATTTTTTCGGTCCATTGCATACGAATTCCACGAAACATTGTCCGGATATGACTGGATGAAACCAGAAATATCCGGTTGTGTTTTGGCTACCACAATGCCAGATATTGCTACAGCCTCTTTGTTTGTGTTTTCCGGATATTATCAACGGACTTTATAGTTTTTCATGTCTTTTATCAGGGTACATTTAATTTTATACTGGGGAACACTAGTTGGTTCCACATGGAGACACCAGCTCTACACATTCGTATTTTCTAGGGAGAAAGCTAGAGGAACTGCAGCAAGCAAACATATTTCTGTTTATATAGATGACATTTTATGCACTTGCCTAAAAAAAGAATTGGCTTTTCTCCAAAACCATTTTTACTGTGATTTTCACGGTCCATTGCCTCCGAATTCCACACCACTTTCCGGATATGCCTGGATGAAAACAGAAATATCCAGTTCTGTTTTGGCTAACTATATCCCAGATATGGCTACAGCCTCAGTGTTTGTGTTTTCTGGATATTATCAACAGACTTTATTGGTTTGACTGTTTTTATCAGGGAACATTTAATTTTGTCCGGTAGAAACACTAATTGGTTCCACATGGAGACACCAGCTCTACACATTCGTATTTTCTAGGCAGACAGCTAGAGGAACTGCGGCAAACAAACTTGATATTTCTGTATGAATAGATGACATTTTATGCACTTGCCTAATGAAAAGACTTTGCTTTTCTCCAAAACCATTTTTACTGTGCTTTTTCGGTCCATTACATACGAATTCCACCCCACTTTGTCTGGATATGACTGGATGAAACCAGAAATATCCAGTTGTGTTTTGGCTAACTCAATCCCAGATATTGCTACAGCCTCTGTGTTTGTGTTTTCCGGATATTATCAACGGACTTTATGGTTTTTCATGTTTTCTATCAGGGAACATTTAATTTTATGCTGGGAAACACTAGTCGGTTCCACATAGTGACACCAGCTTTACACATTAGTATTTTCTGGGGAGAAAGCTAGAGGAACTGCGGCAAACAAACATGATATTTCTGTTTATATAGATGACATTTTATGCATTTGCCTAAAAAAAGACTTTGATTTTCTCCAAAACCATTTTTACTGTGATTTTCTCAGTCTGTTGCATGCGAATTCCACACCACTTTGTCCGGATATGCCTGTATGAAAACAGAAATATCCAGTTCTGTTTTGGCTTACTCAGTCCCAGATATTGATACAGCCGCAGTGTTTGTGTTTTCTGGATATTATCAATGGACTTTATTGTTTTGAATGTTTTTATCAGGGAACATTTAATTTTGTACCGTAGAAACACTAATTGGTTTCACATGGAGAAACGTCTCTAAACATTCTTATTTCTAAGCAGAAAGCTAGAGGAACTGCGGCAAACAAACATGATATTTCTGTTTGAATAGATGATATTTTATTCACTTGCCTAATGAAAAGACTTTGCTTTTCTCCAAAACCATTTTTACTGTGCTTTTTCGGTGCATTGCATACGAATTCCACCCCACTTTGTCTGGATATGACTGGATGAAACCAGAAATATCCGGTTGTGTTTTGGCTAACTCAATCCCAGATATTGCTACAGACTCTGGGTTTGTGTTTTCCGGATATTATCAATGGACTTTATGGTTTTTCATGTTTTCTATCAGGGAACATTTAATTTTATGCTGGGGAACACTAGTTGGTTCCACATGGTGACACCAGCTCTACACATTCGTATTTTCTAGCTAGAAAGCTAGTGGAACTGCAGCAAATAAACATGATACTTTTTGTTTGCATAGATGACATTTAATGTACTTGCCTTAAAAAAGACTTTGCTTTTCTCCAAAACAATTTTTACTCTGATTTTCTCATTCTATTGCATGCGAATTCCACACCACTTTGTCCGGATATGCCTGGACGAAACCAGAAATATCCAGTTGTGTTTTGGCTAACTATATCCCAGATATGGCTACAGCCTCTGTGTTTGTGTTTTCCGGATATAATCAACGGACTTTATGGTTTTTCATGTTTTCTATCAGGGAACATTTAATTTTATGCTGGGGAACAATAGTTGGTTCCACATGGTGACACCAGCTCTACACATTCGTATTTTCTATGGAGAAAGCCAGAGGAACTGCAGCAAACAAACATGATATTTCTGTTTGTATAGATGACATTTTAGGCACTTGCCTAAAAAAAGACTTTGCTTTTCTCCAAAACCATTTCTACGGTGATTTTCTCAGTCTATTGCATCCGAATTCCACACCAATTTGTCCGTATATGCCTGGATGAAAACAAAAATATCCGGTTATGTTTTGGCTAACTATATCCAAGATATGGCTACAGCCTCAGTGTTTGTGTTTTCTGCATATTATTCACAGACTTTATTATTTTGAGTGTTTTTATCTGGGAACATTTAATTTTGTACCCTAGAAAACTGATTGGTTCTACATGGAGACACCAGCTCTACACATTCATATTTTCTAGGGACAAAGCTAGAGGAACTGCGGCAAACAAACATGATATTTCTGTTTGAATAGATGACATTTTATGCACTTGCCTAATGAAAGGACTTTGCTTTTTTCCACAACCATATTTACTGAGATTTTCTCGGTCCATTGCATAAGAATTCCACCCCACATTGTAAGGATATGACTGGATGAAACCAGAAATATCCGGTGTGTTTTGGCTAACTCAATCCCAGATATTGCTACAGACTCTGTGTTTGTGTTTTCCGGATATTATCGATGGACTTTATGGATTTCCATGTTTTTTATCAGGGAACATTAAATTTTGTGCTGGGAAACACTAATTGGGTCCACATGGAGACACCAGCTATACACATTCGTATTTTCTAGGCAGAAAGCTAGAGGAACTGAGGCAAACAAACATGATATTTCTGTTTGCATACATGACATTTTATGAACTGGCCGAAGGAAAAGACTTTGCTTTTCTCCAAAACCATTCTTACTGTGATTTTCTCGGTCCAATACATACGAATTCCACACCACTTTCCGGATATGCCAGGATGAAAACAGAAATATCCGGTTGTGTTTTGGCTAACTCAATGCCAGATATTGCTACAGCCTCTGTGTTGGTGTTTTCCGGATATTATCAATGGACTTTATGGTTTTTCATGTCTTTTATCAGGGAACATTTAATTTTTTGCTGGGGAACACTAGTTGGTTCCACATGGAGACACCAGCTCTACACATTCGTATTTTCTGGGGAGACAGCTAGAGGAACTGCAGCAAACAAACATGATATTTCTGTTTATATAGATGACATTTTATGCACTTGGCAAATGAAAAGACTTTGCTTTTCTCCAAAACCATTTTTACTGTGATTATTTTTTCGGTCCATTGCATACGAATTCCACGAAACATTGTCCGGATATGACTGGATGAAACCAGAAATATCCGGTTGTGTTTTGGCTACCACAATGCCAGATATTGCTACAGCCACTTTGTTTGTGTTTTCCGGATATTATCAACGGACTTTATAGTTTTTCATGTCTTTTATCAGGGTACATTTAATTTTATACTGGGGAACACTAGTTGGTTCCACATGGAGACACCAGCTCTACACATTCGTATTTTCTAGGGAGAAAGCTAGAGGAACTGCAGCAAGCAAACATATTTCTGTTTATATAGATGACATTTTATGCACTTGCCTAAAAAAAGAATTGGCTTTTCTCCAAAACCATTTTTACTGTGATTTTCACGGTCCATTGCCTCCGAATTCCACACCACTTTCCGGATATGCCTGGATGAAAACAGAAATATCCAGTTCTGTTTTGGCTAACTATATCCCAGATATGGCTACAGCCTCAGTGTTTGTGTTTTCTGGATATGATCAACAGACTTTATTGGTTTGACTGTTTTTATCAGGGAACATTTAATTTTGTCCGGTAGAAACACTAATTGGTTCCACATGGAGACACCAGCTCTACACATTCGTATTTTCTAGGCAGACAGCTAGAGGAACTGCGGCAAACAAACTTGATATTTCTGTATGAATAGATGACATTTTATGCACTTGCCTAATGAAAAGACTTTGCTTTTCTCCAAAACCATTTTTACTGTGCTTTTTCGGTCCATTACATACGAATTCCACCCCACTTTGTCTGGATATGACTGGATGAAACCAGAAATATCCAGTTGTGTTTTGGCTAACTCAATCCCAGATATTGCTACAGCCTCTGTGTTTGTGTTTTCCGGATATTATCAACGGACTTTATGGTTTTTCATGTTTTCTATCAGGGAACATTTAATTTTATGCTGGGAAACACTAGTCGGTTCCACATAGTGACACCAGCTTTACACATTAGTATTTTCTGGGGAGAAAGCTAGAGGAACTGCGGCAAACAAACATGATATTTCTGTTTATATAGATGACATTTTATGCATTTGCCTAAAAAAAGACTTTGATTTTCTCCAAAACCATTTTTACTGTGATTTTCTCAGTCTGTTGCATGCGAATTCCACACCACTTTGTCCGGATATGCCTGTATGAAAACAGAAATATCCAGTTCTGTTTTGGCTTACTCAGTCCCAGATATTGCTACAGCCGCAGTGTTTGTGTTTTCTGGATATTATCAATGGACTTTATTGTTTTGAATGTTTTTATCAGGGAACATTTAATTTTGTACCGTAGAAACACTAATTGGTTTCACATGGAGAAACGTCTCTAAACATTCTTATTTCTAAGCAGAAAGCTAGAGGAACTGCGGCAAACAAACATGATATTTCTGCTTGAATAGATGATATTTTATTCACTTGCCTAATGAAAAGACTTTGCTTTTCTCCAAAACCATTTTTACTGTGCTTTTTCAGTGCATTGCATACGAATTCCACCCCACTTTGTCTGGATATGACTGGATGAAACCAGAAATATCCGGTTGTGTTTTGGCTAACTCAATCCCAGATATTGCTACAGACTCTGTGTTTGTGTTTTCTGGATATTATCAACGGACTTTATGGTTTTTCATGTTTTCTATCAGGGAACATTTAATTTTATGCTGGGGAACACTAGTTGGTTCCACATGGACACACGTCTCTAAACATTCTTATTTTCTAAGCAGAAAGCAAGAGGAACTGCGGCAAACAAACATGATATTTCTGTTTCTATTTTTTTTTATTTTTGACAGGCAGAGTGGACAGTGAGAGAGAGAGAGAGAGACAGAGAGAAAGGTCTTCCTTTGCCGTTGGTTCACCCTCTAATGGCCGCCGCGGTAGCGCGCTGCGGCCGGCGCACCACGCTGTTCTGATGGCAGGAGCCAGGTGCTTCTCCTGGTCTCCCATGGGGTGCAGAGCCCAAGCACTTGGGCCATCCTCCACTGCACTCCCTGGCCACAGCAGTGAGCTGGCCTGGAAGAGGGGCAACCGGGATAGGATCGGTGCCCCGACCGGGACTAGAACCCGGTGTGCCGGCGCCGTAAGGCAGAGGATTAGCCTAGTGAGCCGCGGCGCCGGCCGATATTTCTGTTTCAATAGATGACATTTTATGCACTTGCCTAAAGAAAGAATTTGCTTTTCCACCAAAACCATTTTTACTGTGATTTTCTCGGTCCATTGCATCCGAATTCCACACCACTTTGTCCGGAGATGCCAGGATGAAACCAGAAAAATCCAGTTGTGTTTTCGCTAACTATATCCCAGATATGGCTACAGCCTCAGTGTTTGTGTTTTCTGGATATTATCAACAGACTTTATTGGTTTGAGTGTTTTTCTCAGGGAACATTTAATTTTGTACCATAGAAACACTAATTGGTTCCACATGGAGACACCAGCTCTACACATTCGTATTTTCTAGGCAGAAAGCTAGAGGAACTGCAGCAAACAAACGTGACATATCTGTTTGATAGATGACATTTTATGCACTTGCCTAATGAAAAGACTTTGCTTTTCTCCAAAACCATTTTTACTGTGCTTTTTCGGTCCATTACATACGAATTCCACCCCACTTTGTCTGGATATGACTGGATGAAACCAGAAATATCCAGTTGTGTTTTGGCTAACTCAATCCCAGATATTGCTACAGCCTCTGTGTTTGTGTTTTCCGGATATTATCAACGGACTTTATGGTTTTTCATGTTTTCTATCAGGGAACATTTAATTTTATGCTGGGAAACACTAGTCGGTTCCACATAGTGACACCAGCTTTACACATTAGTATTTTCTGGGGAGAAAGCTAGAGGAACTGCGGCAAACAAACATGATATTTCTGTTTATATAGATGACATTTTATGTATTTGCCTAAAAAAAGACTTTGATTTTCTCCAAAACCATTTTTACTGTGATTTTCTCAGTCTGTTGCATGCGAATTCCACACCACTTTGTCCGGATATGCCTGTATGAAAACAGAAATATCCAGTTCTGTTTTGGCTTACTCAGTCCCAGATATTGCTACAGCCGCAGTGTTTGTGTTTTCTGGATATTATCAATGGACTTTATTGTTTTGAATGTTTTTATCAGGGAACATTTAATTTTGTACCGTAGAAACACTAATTGGTTTCACATGGAGAAACGTCTCTAAACATTCTTATTTCTAAGCAGAAAGCTAGAGGAACTGCGGCAAACAAACATGATATTTCTGCTTGAATAGATGATATTTTATTCACTTGCCTAATGAAAAGACTTTGCTTTTCTCCAAAACCATTTTTACTGTGCTTTTTCGGTGCATTGCATACGAATTCCACCCCACTTTGTCTGGATATGACTGGATGAAACCAGAAATATCCGGTTGTGTTTTGGCTAACTCAATCCCAGATATTGCTACAGACTCTGTGTTTGTGTTTTCCGGATATTATCAACGGACTTTATGGTTTTTCATGTTTTCTATCAGGGAACATTTAATTTTATGCTGGGGAACACTAGTTGGTTCCACATGGACACACGTCTCTAAACATTCTTATTTTCTAAGCAGAAAGCAAGAGGAACTGCGGCAAACAAACATGATATTTCTGTTTCTATTTTTTTTTTTTTATTTTTGACAGGCAGAGTGGACAGTGAGAGAGAGAGAGAGAGACAGAGAGAAAGGTCTTCCTTTGCCGTTGGTTCACCCTCTAATGGCCGCCGCGGTAGCGCGCTGCGGCCGGCGCACCACGCTGTTCTGATGGCAGGAGCCAGGTGCTTCTCCTGGTCTCCCATGGGGTGCAGAGCCCAAGCACTTGGGCCATCCTCCACTGCACTCCCTGGCCACAGCAGTGAGCTGGCCTGGAAGAGGGGCAACCGGGATAGGATCGGTGCCCCGACCGGGACTAGAACCCGGTGTGCCGGCGCCGTAAGGCAGAGGATTAGCCTAGTGAGCCGCGGCGCCGGCCGATATTTCTGTTGCAATAGATGACATTTTATGCACTTGCCTAAAGAAAGAATTTGCTTTTCCACCAAAACCATTTTTACTGTGATTTTCTCGGTCCATTGCATCCGAATTCCACACCACTTTGTCCGGAGATGCCAGGATGAAACCAGAAAAATCCAGTTGTGTTTTCGCTAACTATATCCCAGATATGGCTACAGCCTCAGTGTTTGTGTTTTCTGGATATTATCAACAGACTTTATTTGTTTGAGTGTTTTTCTCAGGGAACATTTAATTTTGTACCATAGAAACACTAATTGGTTCCACATGGAGACACCAGCTCTACACATTCGTATTTTCTAGGCAGAAAGCTAGAGGAACTGCAGCAAACAAACGTGACATATCTGTTTGATAGATGACATTTTATGCACTTGCCTAATGAAAAGACTTTGCTTTTCTCCAAAACCATTTTTACTGTGCTTTTTCGGTGCATTGCATACGAATTCCACCACATTTTATCTGAATATGCCTGGATGAAACCAGAAATATCCGGTTGTGTTTTGGCTAACTCAATCCCAGATATTGCTACAGCCTCTGTGTTTGTGTTTTCCGGATATTATCAACGGACTTTATGGTTTTTCATGTTTTCTATCAGGGAACATTTAATTTTATGCTGGGGAACACTAGTTGGTTCCACATGGTGACACCAGCTCTACACATTCGTATTTTCTAGCTAGAAAGCTAGAGGAACTGCAGCAAATAAACATGATACTTTTTGTTTGCATAGATGACATTTAATGTACTTGCCTTAAAAAAGACTTTGCTTTTCTCCAAAACAATTTTTACTCTGATTTTCTCAGTCTATTGCATGCGAATTCCACACCACTTTGTCCGGATATGCCTGGATGAAACCAGAAATATCCAGTTGTGTTTTGGCTAACTATATCCCAGATATGGCTACAGCCTCTGTGTTTGTGTTTTCCGGATATAATCAACGGACTTTATGGTTTTTCATGTTTTCTATCAGGGAACATTTAATTTTATGCTGGGGAACAATAGTTGGTTCCACATGGTGACACCAGCTCTACACATTCGTATTTTCTATGGAGAAAGCCAGAGGAACTGCAGCAAACAAACATGATATTTCTGTTTGTATAGATGACATTTTAGGCACTTGCCTAAAAAAAGACTTTGCTTTTCTCCAAAACCATTTCTACGGTGATTTTCTCAGTCTATTGCATCCGAATTCCACACCAATTTGTCCGTATATGCCTGGATGAAAACAAAAATATCCGGTTATGTTTTGGCTAACTATATCCAAGATATGGCTACAGCCTCAGTGTTTGTGTTTTCTGCATATTATTCACAGACTTTATTATTTTGAGTGTTTTTATCTGGGAACATTTAATTTTGTACCCTAGAAAACTGATTGGTTCCTCATGGAGACACCAGCTCTACACATTCATATTTTCTAGGGACAAAGCTAGAGGAACTGCGGCAAACAAACATGATATTTCTGTTTGAATAGATGACATTTTATGCACTTGCCTAATGAAAGGACTTTGCTTTTTTCCACAACCATATTTACTGAGATTTTCTCGGTCCATTGCATAAGAATTCCACCCCACTTTGTAAGGATATGATTGGATGAAACCAGAAATATCCGGTGTGTTTTGGCTAACTCAATCCCAGATATTGCTACAGACTCTGTGTTTGTGTTTTCCGGATATTATTGATGGACTTTATGGTTTTCCATGTTTTTTATCAGGGAACATTAAATTTTGTGCTGGGAAACACTAATTGGGTCCACATGGAGACACCAGATCTACACATTCGTATTTTCTAGGCAGAAAGCTAGAGGAACTGAGGCAAACATACATGATATTTCTGTTTGCATACATGACATTTTATGAACTGGCCGAAGGAAAAGACTTTGCTTTTCTCCAGAACCATTTTTACTGCGATTTTCTCGGTCCATTGCATACGAATTCCATGAAATATTGTCCGGATATGACTGGGTGAAACCAGAAATATCCGGTTGTGTTTTGGCTACCACAATGCCAGATATGGAAACAGCCTCTTTGTTTGTGTTTTCCGGATATTATCAACGGACTTTATAGTTTTTCATGTCTTTTATCATGGTACATTTAATTTTATACTGGGGAACACTAATTGGTTCCACACGGAGACACCAGCTCTACACATTAGTATTTTCTAGGGAGAAAGCCAGAGGAACTGCAGCAAACAAACATGATATTTCTGTTTATATAGATGACATTTTATGCACTTGCCTAAAAAAAGACTTTGATTTTCTCCAAAAACATTTTTACTGTGATTTTCGCGGTCCATTGCCTCCGAATTCCACACCACTTTCCGGATATGCCTGGATGAAAACAGAAATATCCAGTTCTGTTTTGGCTAACTATATCCCAGATATGGCTACAGCCTCAGTGTTTGTGTTTTCTGGATATTATCAACAGACTTTATTGGTTTGAGTGTTTTTCTCAGGGAACATTTAATTTTGTACCATAGAAACACTAATTGGTTCCACATGGAGACACCAGCTCTACACATTCGTATTTTCTAGGCAGAAAGCTAGAGGAACTGCGGCAAACAAACTTGATATTTCTGTATGAATAGATGACATTTTATGCACTTGCCTAATGAAAAGACTTTGCTTTTCTCCAAAACCGTTTTTACTCTGATTTTCTCATTCTATTGCATGCGAATTCCACCACACTTTGTCTGGATATGACTGGATGAAACCAGAAATATCCAGTTGTGTTTTGGCTAACTCAATCCTAGATATTGCTACAGCCTCTGTGTTTGTGTTTTCCGGATATTATCGATGGACTTATTGTTTTGAATGTTTTTATCAGGGAACATTAAATTTTGTTCCGTTAAAACACTAATTGGTTCATAATGGGAACACCAGCTCTACAAATTCGTATTTTCTAGGGAGAAAGCTAGAGGAAATGCGGCCAACAAACATGATATTTCTGTGTGTATAGATGACATTTTATGCACTTGCCTAACGAAAAGACTTTGCTTTTCTTCAAAACCATTTGTACTGTGATTTTCTCGGTCCATTGCATACGAATTCCACACCACTTTGTCCGGATATCACTGGATGACACCAGAAATATCCGGTTGTGTTTGGGCTAACTCAATCCGAAATATTGCTACAGCCTCTGTGTTTGTGTTTTCGGGATATTATCGATGGACTTATTGTTTTGAATGTTTTTATCAGGGAACATTAAATTTTGTACCGTTAAAACACTAATTGGTTCATAATGGGAACACCAGCTCTACACATTCGTATTTTCTAGGGAGAAAGCTAGAGGAACTGCGACAAACAAACATGATATTTCTGTTTGTATCAATGACATTTTATGCATTTGCCTAACGAAAAGACTTTGCTTTTCTCCAAAACCATTTTATGGTTTTGCATGTTTTTTATCAGGGAACATTTACTTTGGTACCGTTGAAACACTAATTGTTTCCACATGGAGACACCAGTCTACACATTCGTATTTTCTAGGCAGAAAGCTAGAGGAACTGCGGCAAACAAACATGATATTTCTGTTTGTATGGATGACATTTTATGCACTTGCCTAACGAAAAGACTTTGCTTTTCTCCAAAACCATTTTTACTGTGATTTTCTCCGTCCATTGCATACGAATTCCACACCAGTTTGTCCGGATATGACTGGATGAAACCGGAAATATCTTTTTTTTTTTTTTTGCTAACTCTATCCCAGATATTGTTACCGCCTCTGTGTTTGTGTATTCCTCATATTATCCACGGACTTTTTTTTTGAATATTTTTATCAGGTGACATTTAATTTTGTTCTGCGAAACGCTTGTTGGTTCCACGTGGAGACACCAGCTCTACATATTTGTAGTTTCTAGAGAGAATGGGAGAGGAACTGCGAAAAACAAACATGATATTTCTATTTCTATAGATGACATTTTTTCGACTTGCCTAATGAAAAGACTTTGCTTTGCTCCAAAACCATTTTTACTGTGAATTTCTCGGTCCATTGCATACGAATTCCACACCACTTTGTCCAGAAGACTGGTTGAAACCAGAAATATCCGGTTGTGTTTTGGCTAACTCATTCCGAAATACTGTGAAAGCCTCTGTGTTTGTGTTTTCTGGATATTATCGATGGACTTTATTGTTTTTTAATGTTTTTATCAGGAAACATTTAATTTTGTACTGTTGAAACACTAATTGGTTCCACATGGAGACACCAGCTCCACACATTCTTATTTTCTAGGGATAAAGCTAGAGGAACTGCGGCAAACAAACATGATATTTCTGTTTGTATCGATGACATTTTATGCTCTTGCCTAAACAAAGGACTTTGCTTTTCTCCAAAACCATTTGTACTGTGATTTTCTCAGTCCATTGCATACGAATTCCACACCACTTTGTCCGTATATGACTGGATGAAACCGGAAATATCTGGTTTTGTTTTGGCTAACTCAATCCCAGATATTGCTACAGCCACTGTGTTTGTTTGTTCTTGATATTATCCACAGACTTTTTTGTTTTGAATGTTTTTTATCGGGGAACATTTAATTTTGTGCTTGGAAACACTAATTGGTTCCACATGAAGACACCAGCTCTACACATTCGTAATTAGTTTTTTTTATTAAACTTTTATTTAATGAATATAAATTTCCAAAGTTCAGCTCATGGGTTACAATGGCTTCCCTCTCCCAAAACTTCCCTCCCACCCACAACCCTCCCCTTTCCCGCTCCCTCTCCCCTTCTAATCACATCATGATTCATTTTCAGTTCTCTTTATATACAAAAGATCAGTTTAGTATAAATTAGGTAACGATTTCAACAGTTTGCCCCCATATAGCAACACAAAGTGAAAAAAAATACTGTTGGAGTACTAGTTATAGCATTAAATAAGAGTGTACAGCACATTAAAGGCAGAGATCTTACATAATATTTTTTTAAATTAATTAATTATCTATGCCATTTCCAATTTAACACCAGGTTTTTTTTTTCATTTCCAATTATCTTTATATACAGAAGATCGATTCAGTATATAATTAGTAAAGATCTCATCATTTTGTACCCATGCAGAAACACAAAGTGTAAAAATACTCTTTCAGTTCTAGTTATAGAATCACTGCACATTAGACAACACATTAAGGACAGATCCCACATGGGATGTAAATACACAGTGACTCCTGTTGCTGACTTAACAATTTGACACACTTGTTCATGGCGTCAGTAATTACGTTCGTAATTTCTACAGAAAACCTATAGGCTTTGCGGCAAACAAACATGATATTTCTGTCTGTATAGATGACATTTTATGCACTTGCCGAACGAAAATACTTGCTGTTCTCCAACACCATTTGCACTGTGATTTTCTCAGTCCATTGCATACGAATTCCACACCACTTTGTCCCGGTAAGACTGGATGTAACCAGAAATATCCGGTTGTGTTTTGGCTAACTCAATCCCAGATATTGCTACAGCCTCTGCGTTTGTGTATTCCTAATATTATCCACGGACTTTATTTTTTTTGAATGTTTTTTTTTCAGGGAACATTTACTTTGGTACCGTTGAAACACTAATTGTTTCCACATGGAGACACCAGTCTACACATTCGTATTTTCTAGGCAGAAAGCTAGAGGAACTGCGGCAAACAAACATGATATTTCTGTTTGTATGGATGACATTTTATGCACTTGCCTAACGAAAAGACTTTGCTTTTCTCCAAATCCATTTTTACTGTGATTTTCACAGTCCATTGCATATGAATTCTACACCACTTTGTCCAGATATGACTGGGTGAAACCAGATATATCTGGTTGGGTTTTGGCTAACTCAACCCAAAATATTGCTACAGCCTCTAAGTTTATGTATTCCTGATATTATGGACGGACTTTATTTTTTTGAATTTTTTTTTCAGGGAACATTTAATTTGTGCTTGGAAACAATAATTGGTTCCATGTGGAGACACCAGCTCTACATATTCGTATTTTCTAGGGAAAAACCTAGACGAACTGCGGCAAACAATCATGATATTTCTGTTTGCATAGATGACATTTTATGCATTTTATTGCCTAACGAAAAGACTTTGCTTTTCTCCAAAACTATTTGTACTGTGGTTTTGTCGGTCCATTGTATACGAATTCCACACCACTTTGTCTGGATATGACTGGATGAATCCAGGTTGTGTTTTGGCTAACTCAATTCGAAATATTACTATAGCCTCTGTGTTTGTGTTTTCCGGATATTATCAATGGACTTTATTTTTTTCAATGTTTTTTTTCAGGGAACATATAATTTTGTGCTTGGAAACACTAATTGGTTCCACATGAAGACACCAGCTCTACACATTCGTATTTTCTATGGAGAATGCTAGAGGAATTACGGCAAACGAACATGATATTTCTGTTTCTGTAGATGACATTTTATGTACTTGCCTAATGAGAAGACTTTGCTTTTCTCCAAAACCATTTTTACTGTGATTTTCTCGGTCCATTGCATACGAATTCCACACCAGTTTGTCTGGATATGACTGCATGAAACCAGAAATATCCGGTTTTGTTTTGCCTAACTCAATCCCAGATATTGCTACAGCCTCTGTGTTTGTGTATTCCTGATATTATCCACAGACTTTATTGTTTTGAATGGTTTTTTTTATTAGGGAACCTTTAATTTTGTACCATTGTAACACTAATTGTTTTCACATGGAGTCACCAGCTCTACGTATTCATATTTCTAGGTAGAAAGGTAGAGGAACTGCGGAAAATATACATGATATTCCTGTTTGTATAGATGACATTTTATGCACTTGCCTAACGAAAAGACTTTGCTTTTCTCCAAAACCATTTGTACTGTGATTTTCTCGATCCATTGCATACGTATTCCACACCACTTTGTCCGGATATGACTGGATGTAAACGGAAATATGCGGTTTTCTTTTGGCTAACTCAATCCCGGGTATTGCTACAGCCTCTGCGTTTGTTTTTTCTTGATATTATCCACAGACTTTTTTCTTTTCATTGTTTTTTTTAATTGTGGAACTTTTTATTTTGTGCTTGGATACTGTAATGGGTTCCACATGAAGTCACCAGCACTACATATTCGTATTTTCTAGGGAGAAAGCTAGAGGAACTGCGTCAAACAAACATGATATTTTTGTTTGTATCGATGATATTTTATCTACTTCCCTTATGAAAAGACTTTGTTTTTCTAAAAAAACATTTTTACTGTGATTTTCTAGTTCCATTGCATACAAATTCCACACCAGTTTGTCCGGATATGACTGCGTGAAACCGGACATATCTGGTTTTGTTTTGCCTAACTAAACACCAGATATTGATACGGCCTCTGTGTTTGTGTAAGCCTGATATTATTCACAGACTTTAATGATTTGAATATTTTTATAAGGGTACATTTAATTTTGTACCATTGAAATAACAATTGTTTCCACATGGAGACACCAGCTCTACACATATTTTCTAGGGAGAAAGAGAGAAGGAACTGCGGCAAACAAACATGATATTTCTGTTTGTATAGATGACATTTTATGCACTTGCCTAACGAAAAGACTTTGCTTTTCTGCAAAACCATTTGTATTTTGATTTTCTCGGTCCATTGCATATGAATTCCACAACAGTTTGTCCGGAAATGACTGGATGTAACCGGAAATATCCGGTTTTGTTTTGGCTAACTCAATCCCAGATATTGCTACAGCCTCTGTGTTTGTGTTTTCCGGATATTATCCACAAACTTTATTGTTTTAAATGTTTTTTTAACAGGGAACATTTAATTTTGTACCGTTGAAACACTAATTTTTTCCACATGGAGACACCAGCTCTACACATTCATATTTTCTAGGGAGAAAGCTAGAGGAACTGCGGCAAACAAACATGATATTTCTGTTTGTATCGATGACATTTTATACACAAGCCTAACGAAAAGACTTTGCTTTTCTCCAAAACCATTTTTACTGTTATTTTCTCGGTCCATTGCATATGAATTCCACAACCCTTTGTCAGGATATGACTGGGTGAAACCGGAAATATCGGGTTGTGTTTTGGCTAACTCTGTCCCAGATATTGCTACAGCCTCTGAGTTTGTTTTTTCTGGATATTATCCACAGACTTTATTATGTTGAATGTTTTTTATTAGGGAACATTTCATTTTGAGCTTGTATAGAGTAATTAGTTCCACATGGAGACACCAGCTCTACACATTCGTATTTTCTAGGGAGAAAGCTAGAGGAACTGCGGCAAAGAAACATGATATTTCTGTTTGTATCGATGACATTTTATGCACTTGCCTAGTGAAAAGACTTTGCTTTTCTCCAAAACCATTTGTACTGTGATTTTCTCGGTCCATTTCATATGAATTCCACACCACTTTGTCCGGATATGACTGGATGAAACTAGAAATATCCGGCTGTGTTTTGGCTAACTAAATCCTAAATATTGTGAAAACCACTGTGTCTGTGTTTTCTGGATATTATCGATGGACTTTATTGTTTTAAATATTTTTTCAGGGAACATTTAATTTTGTACCGTAGAAACACTAATTGGTTCATCATGGGGACTCCAGCTCTACACATTCGTATTTTCTAGGGAGAAAGCTAGAGGAACTGCGGCAAACAAACGTGATATTTCTGTTTGTATAGATGACATTTTATGCACTTCCCACACGTAAAGACTTTGCTTTTCTCTAAAACCATTTTTACTTTGATTTTCTCTGTCCATTGCATACAAATTCCACACCAGTTTGTCCGGATATGACTGGATGAAACCGGAAATATCTGGTTTCCTTTTTGCTAATTCAAACCCAGATATTCCTACAGCCTCTTTGTTTGTGTATTCCTGATATTATCTACGGACTTTATTTTTTTTCAATGCTTTTTTCCAGGGAACATTTAATTTTGTGCTGTGAAATACTAATTTTTTCCACATGGAGACAGCAGCTCTACACATTTGTATTTTCTAGGGAGAAAGCTAGAGGAACTGTAGCAAACAAACATGATATTTCTGTTTGTATCGATGACATTTTAAGCACTTGCCTAACGAAATGACTTTGCTTTTCTCCAAAAACATTTTTTACTGTGATTTTCTTCGTCCATTGCATACGAATTCCACACCAGTTTGTCCGGATATGACTGGATGAAACCGGAAATATCCGGTTGTGTTTTGGCTAACTCAATCCCGGGTATTGTTACTACTTCTGTGTTTGTGTATTCCTGATATTATTCACAGAAATTATTGTTTGAATGTTTTTTATCAGGGAACATTTAGTTTTCTGCATGGAAACACTAATTGTTTCAAAATGGGAACACCAGCTCTACAGATTCGTATTTTCTAGGGAGAAAGCTAGAGGAACTGCGGCAAACAAACATGATATTTCTGTTTGTATAGATAACATTTTATGCACTTGCCTAACAAAAAGACTTTGCTTTTCTCCGAAACCATTTGTACTGTGATTTTCTCGATCCATTGCATACGTATTCCACACCACTTTGTCCGGATATGACTGGATGTAAACGGAAATATGCGGTTTTGTTTTGGCTAACTCAATCCAGATATTGCTACAGACTCTGTGTTTGTTTTTTCTTGATATTATCCACAGACTTTTTTCTTTTCATTGTTTTTTTATCGTGGAACTTTTTATTTTGTGCTTGGATACTGTAATTGGTTCCACATGAAGACACCAGCACAACATATTCATATTTTCTAGGGAGAAACCTAGAGGAACTGTGGCAAAGAAACATGATATTTCTGTTTGTATCGATGACATGTTATGCACTTGCCTAGTGAAAAGACTTTGCTTTTCTCCAAAACCATTTGTACTGTGATTTTCTTGGTCCATTTCATATGAATTCCACACCACTTTGTCCGGATATGACTGGATGAAACTAGAAATATCCGGCTGTGTTTTGGCTAACTAAATCCTAAATATTGTGAAAACCACTGTGTCTGTGTTTTCTGGATATTATCGATGGACTTTATTGTTTTAAATATTTTTTCAGGGAACATTTAATTTTGTACCGTAGAAACACTAATTGGTTCATCATGGGGACTCCAGCTCTACACATTCGTATTTTCTAGGGAGAAAGCTAGAGGAACTGTGGCAAACAAACGTGATATTTTTGTTTGTATACATGACATTTTATGCACTTCCCAAATGTAAAGACTTTGCTTTTCTCTAAAACCATTTTTACTGTGATTTTCTCTGTCCATTGCATACAAATTCCACACCAGTTTGTCCGGATATGACTGGATGAAACCGGAAATATCTGGTTTTCTTTTTGCTAATTCAAACCCAGATATTCCTACAGCCTCTTTGTTTGTGTATTCCTGATATTATCTACTGACTTTATTTTTTTGAATGCTTTTTTTCAGGGATCATTTAATTTTGTGCTGTGAAACACTAATTTTTTCCACATGGAGACAGCAGCTCTACACATTCGTATTTTCTAGGGAGAAAGCTAGAGGAACTGCGGCAAACAAACATGATATTTCTGTTTGTATGGATGACATTTTAAGCACTTGCCTAACGAAACGACTTTGCTTTTCTCCAAAACCATTTTTACTGTGATTTTCTTCGTCCATTGCATACGAATTCCACACCAGTTTGTCCGGATATGACTGGATGAAACCGGAAATATCCGGTTGTGTTTTGGCTATCTCAATCCTGGGTATTGTTACCGCCTCTGTGTTTGTGTATTCCTGATATTATCCACAGAATTTATTGTTTGAATGTTTTTTATCAGAGAACATTTAGTTTTCTGCATGGAAACACTAATTGTTTCAAAATGGGAACACCAGCTCTACAGATTCGTATTTTCTAGGGAGAAAGCTAGAGGAACTGTGGCAAACAAACATGATATTTCTGTTTGTATAGATGACATTTTATGCACTGGCTTAAGGAAAAGACTTTGTTTTACTCCAAAACCATTTTTACTGTCATTTTCTCGGACCATTGCATACGAATTCCACACCAGTTTGTCCGGATATGATTGGATGTAATCGGAAATATCCGGTTTTGCTTTGGCTAACTCAATCCCAGATATTGCTACAGCCTCTGTGTTTTTTTTTTCTGGATATTATCGATGGACTTATTGTTTTGAATGTTTTTGAAAGAATTAGGCAGGTTAGGCAGGTTTAAGATGGAGTGGCTTGAGCTAACTGCATATTGTTCTGCTTTTGTACAATTTGACTGGGCTTGCAATAATCTTGCAAGAAATGTGACTGCTTTCATAAGATGGCTGAGCTTGCAATATGTAACCGTTTTTAGGAACTATATAGGCTGAAGTTAACAGAAAATGTACCCAACCTATATCCTGTTACAACACTACAAGTTAACACACACTACATACCCGGCTTGACGACCCCTGCCCTTGCTTGCTCAAGCTAAAGATAAAAACCGCAAGGCACGTACAGCATGTAACTTCTTCCTTTATCCTGTAATCATTTAGGTTACCCAATGAAATTGTAACATAGTGGAAATATGCTAATGTTGTGGTTTTAAGCCTTAAATACTCTGTGAAACTGATGATCGGGGCCGCTCTCTCTGCACTAAACTAGAGGGTGCTGCTGAGACGGCCCATTTGCAAATGAAATAAACTTCCCTCTTGCCTTTTGCATCGATTGGTGTGGAGATCGTGTATCTGGGGTTCGGTCGATTTGTGGGACTCCTGCTTCGGGGGTCCTACATTTTGGGGGCTCGTCCGGGATGCAGACCCCCCCCCCAGATTCACCCTCCATCTCCCAATTGGAGGTAAGTCTTTTCTGTTCCGTGTATTTTTGTGTGTTCCATTGTCTATCTTCCCCGGGCGCCTGGCGTACGGGTGTTTGTGTTTGCGGGCGCTGGGCGCCGAAAGAGTAGAGAGCCAGTAGAAGGAAAGGACAGACGTGTCCAGGACCCCTGGCTCGAGCCTCTGGAGGACGCTCCAGTGGCAGTCCGGGAGGAGAAGGAGGTGGATTTTGTCTCCCTCCTTCTTCGGGAGAGCCTGGCTGCTAGGCAGCCGCTCCCGAGCCTGCCTGTCAGGCGGCTGCTCCCATCGGAGCTTTTGGTTTCAGTTTTGTCTCGTTCCATAGTCGCGCGCAGTGTGTTTGTGTGTTTTGTAATTGTGTTCTGTGTTATAATTTACTTACCTTTCTTCTCCAATATGGGACAGGGATTAACTACACCTCTAAGCCTCACTTTAGGTCATTGGAAAGAGGTCCGGGAGCGGGCCCAAAACTTGTCTGTGAGAGTGCAGAAGAAGAATTGGACAGGTTTTTGTACGTCCGAATGGCCAGCCTTCAATATCGGGTGGCCACGGGATGGGACTTTTGACTCTCGTATTATCTTACAGGTGAAAAGCCAGGTCTGTAAGGAAGGGAAAGAGGGGCACCCGGATCAAGTGCCCTACATCTTTGTGTGGGAGGACCTGGCACAAAACCCCCCAAAATGGGTAAAACCTTTCCTCTTCTCCAACAGGGTGGTGGTGGTGGAGCTCGATCCCGCTACACCCGCCACCGCCCAGGTTTTAACAGGGTTAATCGAATCTATCCTTTTGACCCACCAACCGACTTGGGATGATTGCCAGCAGCTTTTGCAGGCCCTCCTGGCCACGGAAGAAAGACGACGAGTTCTCACGGAAAATCGGAAGAGCGTTCCGGGGGACAATGGTCAACCCACCCAACTGCCAAACGAAATTGATGCAGCTTTTCTGTTAACCAGATCAGATTGGGATTTCAATATGGCAGCCGGTAGGGAACGACTCCGTCTCTATCGCCAGATTCTCCTGACAGGTCTCAAAGGGGCAGGGAGACGCCCTACCAATTTGGCTAAGGTACGAGCCATAATCCAGGGTAAGGGAGAGACCCCGGCGGGGTTTCTGGAGAGGTTAATGGAGGGATACCAAATGTACACCCCGTTTGATCCCCAGGCCCCAGACCGACAGTCGGATGTAATAATGTCTTTCATAGGCCAGTCGGCCCCAGACATCCGGACGCGGCTGCAGAGGCTGGAGGGCCTACAGGGCTATACATTGCCGGACCTCCTAAAGGAAGCAGAAAGAATTTTCAATAAGAGAGAAAAGAGGAAAAAACCGCGGTTAGGTCGGGACCAATGCACGTACTGCAAGGAGAAAGGACACTGGTATAGAGACTGTCCAAATAAAAAATGCCACCAGAGAAAAGAGGAAAAAGGACATTCCAGTCCTTCTACTGGAGGAGGACAATGACTGGGGGGGGTCAGGGCCAGGAGCCTCCCCCTGAGCCCCGGGTAACCTTAAGAATGGGAGGCCCCGCTAGCACCTGAGTGGCTAGAAAAATTTCCGGGGTCCTGGGCAGAGACTGGGGGAATAGGATTAGCAATTCAGCAGCCACCCATAATAGTAAATGTAAAGCCCACGGCTGAACCAATATCTGTGCGGCAGTACCCTATGACCAAGAAAGCAAAAGATGGGATTCGGCCCCATATTAAGAGACTGTTGGACTTGAAAATATTAAAGCCTTGCCAGTCCCCCTGGAACACGCCGTTATTGCCGGTAAGGAAACCAGGCACTAATGATTTCTGACCTGCGCAGGACTTACGCGAGGTAAATCGCCGGGTTGAAGATACACACCCGACAGTGCCAAATCCGTATAACTTGCTGAGTACCTTGCCCCCGTCATGTACCTGGTATACAGTGTTAGATTTAAAAGACGCTTTCTTTTGCCTGAGACTGAGCCCCCAGAGCCAACCCTTACTTGCCTTCGAGTGGAAGGATCCGAAGACCGGATTTTCGGGGCAATTGACTTGGACACGGCTTCCTCAGGGATTCAAGAACCCGCCCACACTATTCAAAATAACGACCTCCCTCAATCCCGCCACGCTGCTACCGGAACCAGGAGACCAAACGCAGGTCAGTCATAACTGTCAACAGGTGCTGACCGAAGTCCATGGGGCCCGAGAAGACCTGACAGATCGGCCCCTACCAGATGCTGAGTACACCTGGTATACTGATGGCAGCAGCTTCCTCCATCAAGGTGAGAGGAGGGCAGGGGCGGTGGTGGTCGACGGGAAGGCTGTTGTTTGGGCCTCTGCCTTACCACCAGGCACTTCAGCCCAAAAAGCTGAGTTAATTGCACTAACTCAAGCCCTAAAACGGGCAAAGGCAAGGAGAGTAAACATTTATACGGACAGTCGGCACGCCTTTGCCACTGCACATGTGCATGGTGAAATATACAAAAGAAGGGGACTGCTAACTTCGGGAGGCAGAGAAATCAAAAATAAACAAGAAATCCTAGACCTCCTACAGGCCCTCTTCCTACCAAAGAAGGTGAGCATCATGCATTGCCCAGGTCACCAAAAAGGAGAGGACCCAGTGGCACAAGGTAACCGGATGGCAGATGAGGTGGCCAGGGCCAGTGCCTTAGGTAGCGACGTGTTAAACTTTAACACGCTGAACTCCCCCAGCCGGGAGCCGGGATGGACTTATACCAAACAGGATGTGGCAGCTATACAAAGGCTGGGGGGAATATATAATGAAGCTACTAAAAATTGGAAGATACAGGACAAGGTTGTGCTACCCAAAGAGGAAACTAAGAGACTAGTACAAGATTTACACAGATGGACCCACTTAGGATATAAAAAGCTAAAAACTTTGCTGAACAGAGAAGAGACTTCTCATTGTTTATTAGGGCTAGATACAGCGGTAAAGCAAACCATAGAGGCCTGCATCCCATGTGCCAAAGTAAATCCCAAATGCTCCAAAATACCTGAAGGAATAAGAGTGCGGGGAGCTAGACCAGGAAAAAGGAAACGGCACAAGTGGTGAAAAAAAAAAAAAACTGTTAGAAGAAATCTTCCCGCGGTTTGGCTTACCTAAGGTATTGGGGTCAGATAATGGACCCGCTTTCGTCTCCCGGGTAAGCCAGTTGGTGGCCAAGGTGCTGGGGATTGATTGGAAATTACATTGTGCATACAGACCCCAGAGTTCAGGTCAGGTAAAACGTATGAACAGAACAATAAAAGAGACCTTAACTAAATTAATAGTGGAGACTGGCACTAGAGACTGGGTCGAGTTGCTGCCGATGGCTTTGTTTAGGGCTCGTAATTCACCTTCTATATGTGGATTAACACCTTATGAAATATTGTATGGAGGTCCCCCACCCGCGGCGGATTTGTTAGGACCCATTGCTGACTCTTTTGCAACTTCCCCTACCCTGTAGACTCGCTTCCGTGCCTTGCAGCTGATTCACAAGCACATGGGAAAGCAGCTGGTGGCTGCCGCATATTGGTCCAGGGGTTTCGTGCTCCCACACTCGTTCCAGGCTGGGGACACCGTCTATGTTCGCAGGCACCAAAGCACGACTCTTGAGCCGCGCTAGACCACCCCAACAGCGGTAAAAGTCGACGGATTCGCCGCCTGGGTCCACGCGTTCTACGTGAAGCGAGCCCTACTGGAGGAGGACAAAACTCAGGACGATTGCCCCGCTGACCGGACAGTATGGAAGGCACAACACACTCAAAATCCACTCAAGATAAGACTCTTAAAGACTGTTTAGTACTTGTAATACTTTTGATTTTTCTTACCCCGATTATGGGCAGCCCACATACCCCAAGGAGGCTCACGTGGGAGGTGAGATCTGGTACCACTGAGGTCGTGTGGTCCGTTTCCCACGAGGCCCCTTCTGGGACGTGGTGGCCTTCATTGCACCCTGATGTGTGTCAGTTGGTAGCAGGGATAGACACCTGGGATATACCGGACTGGAGCCCAGCCGAAATCCCCAAGGAAGGAGTCCCCGCCAGCGCCGCTGGAGGGTGGATCCCCATGGTCTACGGCGCCAGGTGGCTTGGGTGCAGATATAAGACAAAAAGATGCCAGTTACAACAACAAGAGTTTTACGTGTGCCCTAAGGATGGCAGGTCTACGGAAGAAAGGTGGCGGTGCGGGGGGCCAGAATCTCTTTACTGTAAAGCCTGGGGATGTGAGACCACGGGTCACGCATATTGGAAACCCTCCTCTAGTTGGGATTGGATTACTGTGCACCGTAATTTCACCCCGGGAACAGGGCCCTCCTGCTCTATGCCCCTAAACATTTCCTTCACAGAAAAGGGAAAAAAGGCCAACATTGCTGACTGGAAAAGGGGAAGGACTTGGGGTTTAAGGTTTTATGTTTCTGACTACGATCCTGGGTTCCAATTTTCCATTCAACTTAAAGAAAAAACTATCTCTCAGTCTATAAGCCCCAACCTAGTGTTGGCGGGGTTGGCGGATCAGAGGCCGAGGCCTGTGTTGGCAGATCAAAGGCCTGTGTCTAGGGTTACACCCCCAAGATCCCAGGGCCAACCCTCGACCTCTCCACCTTCCCTGACGACAGGGGCAGCTGTGAGTCCTAACTCGTCTCCTGCTGTATGGCTGGGCACAGGGGACCGCCTCTTAGGCCTAATACATGGGGCCTTCCAAGCACTAAATGGCTCTGACCCCAATAGGACCCGGGATTGCTGGCTGTGCCTTGCCACACCTCCCCCTTATTATGAGGGAGTAGCTGTCGTTGGGAATTGGACCAACCTACTATTGTCCCTCCCCAGTGCTCCAATCTTCCATCCCACCGACTAACTCTTACAGAAGTATCAGGACAGGGACTTTGCGTAGGCTCCATTCCCCCTCAATATCAGGGCCTCTGTAATAAAACTATGACTCTCAAACCAGGCACCTATTATTTAACAGGACCAAATGGGACATTTTGGGCATGCAATACAGGCCTAACCCCCTGCTTGGCAGGACAAACTCATAATCAAACTCATGAATGGTGCGTCATGGTTGAGGTATGGCCTCGGGTCACACTACATGACCCTGAGGAAGTCTACCGACAATATGAGGGAAATCTCCGGCTCCCTAGGAAACCCCTAACCATAACGCTAGCCCTCATATTGGGAGGACTCACAGTCAGGGGCATCGGAGCAGGCATAGGTACCGGAGCCACTGCTCTGTCAAAGACAAATCAGTTTCACCTGTTACAGCAAGCTATGCATTCAGATTTACAAGCTTTAGAAGAATCTGTCAGTGCCTTGGAAAAGTCCTTAACTTCACTTTCCGAGGTAGTATTACAAAATAGAAGGGGGCTGGACCTGGTATTTTTAAAGGAAGGGGGACTCTGTGCAGCCCTAAAGGAAGAGTGTTGTTTCTATGCGGATCACACTGGAGTGGTCAGAGATAGCATGGCAAAATTAAGGGAAAGACTAAAACAACGACAGAGCCATTTTGAGGCAGGACAGTCATGGTTTCAGAGCTGGTTTAATTCATCCCCTTGGTTAACAACCCTAATCTCCACCATCACAGGACCCTTAATAATATTACTTTTAATTTTAACCTTTAGACCCTGCATAATAAATAGGCTTCTTCAGTTTATTAAAAGTAAATTGTCTATCACCCACGCCTTGGTCCTGACCCAGCAGTACCAAAGTTTAAAAACGAAGGACATAGAAGAAAAATTTCAGGATGCAGCTATTCCTTAAATTTTAAGATTAAAATTTGCCAAAAACAAGAGGAGGGAATGAAAGAATTAGGCAGGTTAGGCAGGTTTAAGATGGAGTGGCTTGAGCTAACTGCATATTGTTCTGCTTTTGTACAAATTGACTGGGCTTGCAATAATCTTGCAAGAAATGTGACTGCTTTCATAAGATGGCTGAGCTTGCAATATGTAACCGTTTTTAGGAACTATAAAGGCTGAAGTTAACAGAAAATGTACCCAACCTATATCCTGTTACAACACTACAAGTTACCACACACTACATACCCGGCTTGACGACCCCTGCCCTTGCTTGCTCAAGCTAAAGATAAAAACCGCAAGGCACGTACAGCATGTAACTTCTGCCTTTATCCTGTAATCATTTAGGTTACCCAATGAAATTGTAACATAGTGGAAATATGCTAATGTTGTGGTTTAAGCCTTAAATACTCTGTGAAACTGATGATCGGGGCCGCTCTCTCTGCACTAAACTAGAGGGTGCTGCTGAGATGGCCCATTTGCAAATAAAATAAACTTCCCTCTTGCTTTTTGCATTGATTGGTGTGGAGATCGTGTATCTGGGGTTCGGTCGATTTGTGGGACACCTGCTTTGGGGGTCCTACAGTTTTATCAGGGAACATTTAATTTTGTGCCGTAGAAACACTAATTTGTTCATCATGGGAACACCAGCTCTACACATTCGTACTTTCAGGGAGAAACCTAAAGGAACTGCGGCAAACAAACATGATATTTCTGTTTGTATCGATGATATTTTATCTACTTGTCTAATGAAAAGACTTTGCTTTTCTCCAAAACCATTTTTTACTGTGATTTTCTCGGTCCATTGCATACGAATTCCACATGACTTTGCACAGATATGACTGCATGAAACCGGAAATATCCGATTGTGTTTGGCTAACTCAATCTCAGATATTGATACAGCCTCTGTGTTTGTGCATTCCTGATATTATCCACGGATTTTATTGTTTTTAATGTTAATTATCAGGGAACATTTAATTTTGTGCTTGGAAACACTAATAGCTTCCCCATGGAGACACCAGCTCTACACATTCTAATTTTCTAGGGAGAAAGCTAGAGGAACTGCGGCAAACAATCATGATATTTCTGTTTGTATCGATGACATTTTATGCTCTTGCCTAACGAAAAGACTTTGCTTTTCTCCAAAACCATTTGTACTGTGATTTTCTCAGTCCATTGCATACGAATTCCATACCACTTTCTCAGGATATGACTGGATGTACCAGAAATAGCTGGTTGTGTTTTGGCTAACTCAATTCCAGATATTGCTACAGCCTCTGTGTTTGTGTATTCCTGATATTATCGATGGACTTTATTGTTTTGAATGTTTTTTTTTCAGGGAACATTTAATTTTTTACCGTGGAAACACTCATTGGTTCATCATGGGGACACCAGCTCTACACATTCATATTTTCTAGGGAGAAAGCTTGAAGAATTGCGGCAAACAAACATGATATTTCTGTTTCTATTATTGACATTTTATGCACTTTCCAAACGTAATGACTTTGCTTTTCTCCAAAACCATTTTTACTGTGATTTTCTCGGTCCATTGCATACGAATTCCACACCACTTTGTCCGGATATGCCTGGATGAAACAGGAAATATCTTGTTTTGTTTTGCCTAACTCAATCCCAGATATTCCTGCAGCCTCTATATTTGTTTTTTCTAAATATTATCAACAGACTTTATTGTATTTAATGTTTTTTATCGGGGAACATTTTATTTTGAGCTTTAATACGGTAATTATTTCCACATGGAGACAGCAGCTCTACACATTCGTATTTTCTAGGGAGAAAGCTAGAGGAACTGCGGTAAACAAACATGATATTTCTGTTTGTATAGATGACATTTTATGCACTTCCCTAACGTAAAGACTTTGCTTTTCTCCAAAACTATTTGTACTGTGATTTCTCAGTCCATTGCATACGAATTCCACACAACTTTGTCCGGATATGACTGGAAGAACTGGAAATAATCGCTTTTCTTTTGGCTAACTCAATCCCAGAGATTGCTACAGCCTCTGTGTTTGTGCATTCCTGATAATATCAACGGAATTCATTGTTTTGAATGTTTTTTATCAGGGAACATTTAATTTTGTACCGTTGAAACACTAATTGTTTCCAGATGGAGACACCAGCTCTACACATTCCTATTTTCTAGGGAGAAAGCTAGAGGAACTGCGGCAAACAAATATGATATTTCTGTTTGTATCGATGACATTTTAAGCACTTGCCTAACGAAAAGACTTTGCTTTTCTCCAAAACCATTTTTACTGCGGTTTTCTCGGTCCATTGCATATGAATTCCACACCACTTTGTCCGGATATGACTGCATGAAACCGGAAATATCTGGTGGTGTTTTTTGTCTAAAACAATCTGAATATTGCTACAGTGTCTGTGTTTGTGTATTCCTGATATTATCCACAGACGTTATTTTTTTCAATGTTTTTTTCAGGGAACATTTAATTTTGTGCTTGGAAACACTAATTGGTTCCACATGGAGATAGCAGTACTATATATTCGTATTTTCTAGGGAGAATGCTAGAGGAACTGTGGCAAAGAAACATGATATTTCTATTTCTATAGATAACATTTTATGCACTTGCCTAACGAATAGACTTTGCTTTTCTCCAAAACCATTTTTACTGTGATTTTCTCGGTCCATTGCATATGAATTCCATACCACTTTGTCAGGATATGACTGGATGTACCAGAAATAGCTGGTAGTGTTTTGGCTAACACAATCCCAGATATTGCTACAGCCTCTGTTTTTGTGTATTCCTGACATTATCGATGGACTTTATAGTTTTGAATGTTTTTTTTTTCAGGGAACATTTAATTTTTTACCGTAGAAACACTCATTGGTTCATCATGGGGACAGCAGCTCTACACATTCATATTTTCTAGGGAGAAAGCTTGAGGAATTGCGGCAAACAAACATGATATTTCTGTTTCTATTATTGACATTTTATGCACTTGCCAAACGTAAAGACTTTGCTTTTCTCCAAAACCATTTTTACTGTGATTTTCTCGGTCCATTGCATACGAATTCCACATCAGTTTGTCTGGATATGACTTGATGAATCCGGAAATATCCGGTTGTGTTTTGGCTAACACTATCAGAAATATTGCTACAGCCTGTGTGTTTGTGTATTCCTGATATTATCCACGGACTTTATTTTTTTCAATGTTTTTTTAACAGGGAACATTTAATTTTTTACCGTTGAAACACTAATTGTTTCCACATGGAGACACCAGCTCTACACATTCGTATTTTCTAGGGAGAAAGCTAGAGGAACTGCAGTAAACAAACATGATATTTCTGTTACTATAGATAACATTTTATGCACTTGCCTAACGAAAAGACTTTGCTTTTCTCCAATACCATTTTTTACTGTGATTTTCTCAGTCCATTGCATACGAATTCTACACCAGTTTGTCCAGATATGACTGGGTGAAACCAGATATATCTCATTGTGTTTTGGCTAACTCAATCCGAAATTTTGCTACAGCCTCTAAGTTTGTGTATTCCTGATATTATCCACAGACTTTATTGTTTTGAATATTTTTTTCAGGGAACATTTAAATTTGTGCTGTGAAACAGTAATTGTTTCCACATGGAGACACCAGCTCTACATATTTGTGTTTTGTAGGGAGAAAGCTAGAGGAACTGCGGCTAAAAAACATGATATTTCTGTTTGTGTATGATATTTTATCTACTTCCCTTATGAAAGACTTTGCTTTTCTCCAAAGCATTTGTACTGTGATTTTCTCGGTCCATTGAATACAAATTCCACAATTTGTCAGGATATGATTGGATTTAACAGAAATATCTGGTTGTGTTTTAGCTAACTAAATCCGATTATTGTGAAAGACTCTGTGTTTTTGTGTTTTCTGGATATTATCGATGGACTCATTGTTTTGAATGTTTTTATCAGGGAACATTTAATTTTGTGCTGTGAAACACTACTTGGTTCATCATGGGGACACCAGCTCTACACATTCGTATTTTCTAGGGAGAAAGCTAGAGGAACTGCGGCAAACAAACATGATATTTCTGTTTGTATAGATGACATTTTATGCACTTGTCTAATGAAAAGACTTTGCTTTTCTCCAAAACCATTTTTACTGTGATTTTCTCGGTCCATTGCATACGAATTCCACATGACTTTGTCCGGATTTCACTGGATGAAACCGGAAATATCCAGTTGTGTTTTGGCTAACTCAATCACAGATAATGCTACAGCAACTCTGTTTGTGTTTTCCGGATATTATCAACGGATTTATTGTTTTGAATTTTTTTTATCAGGGAACATTTAATTTTATGCTTGCAAACTCTAATTGGTTCCACATGGAGACACCAGCTCTACACATTCTTATTTTCTAGGGAGAAATCTAGAGGAAATGCGGTAAACAAACATAATATTTCTGTTTGTATAGATGACATTTGATACACTTGCCTAACGAAAAGACTTTGCTTTTCGCCAAAACCATTTTTACTGTGATTTTCTCGGTCCATTGCATACGAATTCCACACCAGTTTGTCCGGATATGACGGGATGAAACCAGAAATATCCAGTTGTGTTTTGGCTATCTCAATCCGGAATACTGTGAAAGCCTCTGTGTTTGTGATTTCTGGATATTATCGATGGACTTTATTTTTTTGAATGTTTTTATCAGGGAACCTTTAATTTTGTAACGTAGAAACACTAATTGGTTCATCATGGGGAAACCAGCTCTACACATTCGTATTTTCTAGGGAGAATGCTAGAGGAACTGCGACAAACAAACATGATATTTCTGTTTCTATCGATGACATTTTATGCACTTGCCTAACGAAATGATTTTGCTTTCCTCCAAACCATTATTACTGTGATTTTCTTGGTAGATTGCATACGAGTTCCACACCAGTGTTCCGAATATGACCGGATGAAGCCGGAAATATCTGATTTTGGTTTGGCTAACTCAATCCGAAATATTGTGAAAGCCTCTGTGCTTGTGTTTTCAGGATATTATCATAGGACTTTATTGTTTTGAATTTTTTTTATCGGGGAACATTTAATTTAGTGCTTTGATACACTAATTGGTTCCACAAGGAGACCCCAGCTCTACACATTCGTATTTTATAGGGAGAAAGCTAGAGGAACTGCGGCAAACAAACATGATATTTCTGTTTGTTTAGACGACATTTTATGCACTTTCCTAAAGAAAAGACTTTGCTTTTCTGCAAAACCATTTTTACTGTGATTTTGTCAGTCCATTGCATACGAATTCCACACCAGTTTGTCCGGATATCACTGGATGAAACCAGAAATATCCCGTTGTGTTTTGGCTAACTCAATCCGGAATACTGTGAAAGCCTCTGTGTTTGTGTTTTCTGGATATTATCGATGGACTTTATTTTTTTGAATGTTTTTATCAGGGAACCTTTAATTTTGTACTGTTGAAACACTAATTGGTTCATCATGGGGACACCAGCTCTACACATTCGTATTTTCTAGGGAGAAAGCTAGAGGAACTGCGGCAAACAAACATGATATTTCTGTTTGTATAGATGACATTTTATGCACTTGCCTAACGAAATTATTTTGCTTTCCTCCAAACCATTATTACTGTGATTTTCTCGGTACATTGCATACGAGTTCCACACCAGTGTTCCGAATATGACTGGATGAAGCCGGAAATATCTGATTTTGGTTTGGCTAACTCAATCCGAAATATTGTGAAAGCCTCTGTGCTTGTGTTTTCAGGATATTATCGTAGGACATTATTGTTTTGAATTTTTTTTATCGGGGAACATTTAATTTAGTGCTTTGATACACTAATTGATTCCACAAGGAGACACCAGCTCTACACATTCGTATTTTCTAGGGAGAAAGCTAGAGGAACTGCGGCAAATAAACATCATATTTCTGTTTGTATCAATGACATTTTATGCACTTACCTAACAAAAAGACTTTGCTTTTCTCCATAACCATTTTTACTGTGATTTACTCGGTCCATTGCATATGAATTCAAAACGACTTTTTCCGGATATGACTGGATGAAACTGGAAATATCCGATTTTGTTACAGCTAACTCAATCCCAGATATTGTTACCGCCTCTGTGTTTGTGAATTCCTGATATTATCCACAGACTTTATTGTTTTTAATGTTTATTATCAGGGAACATTTAACTTTGTGCTGAGAAACACTAGTTGGATGCACTTGGAGACACCAGCTCGACATATTTTTATTTTCCATAGAGAAAGCTAGATGAACTGCGGCAAACAAACATGATATTTCTGTTTGTATCGATGACATTTTACGCACTTGCCTAACGAAAAGACTTTGCTTTTCTCCAAAACCATTTTACTGTAATTATCTCGTTCCATTCCATACGAATTCCACACGAGTTTGTCCGGATATGACTGGATGAAACCAGAAATATACAGTTTTCTTTGGCTAACTGAATCCCAGATATTGCTAAAGCCTCTGTGTTTGTTTTTTCTGGATATTGTCCACAGACTTTATTGTTTTGAATGTTTTTTATCGGGGAACATTTAATTTTGTGCTGGGAAACACTAATTTTATTTTGAGCTTGGATACATTAATTGGTTACACATGGAGACACCAGCTCTACACATTTGTATTTTCTAGGGAGAAAGCTAGAGGAACTGCGGCAAACAAACATGATATTTCTGTTTGTATACATGACATTTTATGCACTTGCCTAACGTAAAGACTTTGCTTTTCTTCAAAACCATTTTTACTGTGATTTTCTCAGACCATTTCATACGAATTCCACACCACTTTGTCTGGATATGACTGGATGAATCCAGAAATATCTGGTTGTGTTTTGGCTAACTCAATCCGAAATATAGCTACAGCCTCCGTGTTTGTGTATTCCTGATATTATCCACGGACTTTTTTTTTTGAATTTTTTTAAGGGAACATTTAATTTTGGGCTTGTAAACACTAATTGGTTCACATGGAGACACCAGCTCTACACATTCGCATTTTCTAGGGAGAAAGCTAGAGGAACTGCGGCAAACAAACATGATATTTCTGTTTGTATTGATGACATTTTATGCACTTGCCTAACGAAAATACTTTGCTTTTCTCCAAAACGATTTTTACTGTGAATTTCTCGGTCCATTGCATACGAATTCCAAACCACTTTGTCCGGATATGACTGAAAAGAACCAGAAATATCCGGTTGTCTTTTGGCTAACTCAATCTGAAATACTGTGAAAGCCTCTGTGTTTGTGTTTTCTGGATATTATCGATGGACTTTATTGTTTTGAATGTTTTTTTTTTCAGGGAACATTTAATTTTGTACCGTAGAAACACTACTTGGTTCATCATGGGGACACCAGCTCTACACATTTGTATTTTCTAGGGAGAAAGCTAGAGGAACTGTGGTAAGCAAACATGATATTTCTTTTTGTATAGATGACATTTTATGCACTTGCCTCACGAAAATACTTTGCTTTTCTCCAAACCCTTTTTACTGTGATTTTCTCGTTCCATTGCATACGAATTCCACACGAGTTTCTGCGGATTTGACTGCATGAAACCGGAAATTTCCGGATTTGTTTTGGTTAACTCAATACTAAATATTGTGAAAGCCTCTGTGTTTGTGTTTTCTGGATATTATCGATGGACCTTATTGTTTTGAATGTTTTTATCAGGGAACATTTAATTTGGTACCGTAGAAACACTAATTCGATCATCATGGGGACACCAACTCTACGCATTCGTATTTTCTAGGGAGAAATCTAGAGGAACTGTGGCAAACAAACATGATATTTCTGTTTGTATCGATGACATTTTATGCACTTGCCTAACGAAAAGACTTTGCTTTTCTCCAAAACCAATTTACTGTGATTCTCTCAGTCCATTGCATCCGAATTCCACACCACTTTGTACACATATGCCTGGATGAAACCGGAAATATCCGGTTTTGTTTTGGCTATTGCAATCCAAAATATTGTGAAAGCCTCTGTGTTTGTGATTTCTGGATATTATCGATGGACTTTATTGTGTTGTTTATTTTTATCAGGAAACATTTAATTTTATACCGTAGAAACACTAATTGGTTCATCATGGGGACACCAGCTCTACACATTCGTATTTTCTAGGGAGAAAGCTAGAGGAACTGCGGCAAACAAACATGATATTTCTGTTTATAAAAATGACATTTTATGCACTTGCCTAACTAAAAGACTTTGCTTTTTTCCAAAAAAAATTTTACTAAGATTTTTTTGGTTCATTGCATCCGAGTTCCACACCACTTTGTCTGGATATGCCGGGATGAAACCAGAAATATCCGGTTGTGTTTTGGCTAACTGAATCCGAAATATTGTGAAAGCCTCTTTGTTTGGGACTTCTGGATATTATCGATGGACTTTATTGTGTTGTTTATTTTTATCAGGGAACATTTAATTTTGTACCGTAGAAACACTAATTGGTTCATCATGGGGACACCAGCTCTACACATTCGTATTTTCTAGGGAGAAAGCTAGAGCAACTATGCAAACAAACATGATATTTCTGTTTGTATAGATGACATTTTATGCATTTGCCTAATGAAAAGTCTGTGCTTTTCTCCAAAACCATTTTTATTGTGATTTTCTTGGTCCATTGCATACGAATTCCACAACAGTTTGTCCGGATATAGCCAGATGAAACCGGAAATATCCAGTTTTGTTTAGGCTAACTCAATCCCAGATATTGCAACAGCCTCTGTGTTTCTGTTTTGAGGATATTATGAACGGATATTTTGTTTTGAATGTTTTTTTATCTGGGAACATTTTATTTTGAGCTTGGATACAGTAATTGGTTCCACGTGGAGACACTCGCTCTACGTATTCGTATTTTCTAGGTAAAAAACTAGAGGAACTGCGGGAAACAAACATGATATTTTTGTTTGTATAGATGACATTTTATGCACTCGCCTAACGAAAGGACTTTGCTTTTCTCCAAAACCATTTTTACTGTGATTTTCTCGGTCCATTGCATACGAATTCCACACCAGTTTGTCCGGATATAACTGGATGAAACCAGAAATATCTGGTTGTGTTTTGGAAAACACTCTGCGAAATATTGTGATAGATTTTGTGTTTGTGTTTTCAAGATATTATCAATTGACTTTATTGTTTTGAATGTTTTTATCAGGGAACATTTAATTTTGTGCTGGGAAACACTAATTGGTTCCACATGGAGACACCAGTCTACACATTCGTATTTTCTAGGGAGAAAGCTAGAATAACTGCAATAAACAAACATGATGTTTCTGTTTGTATAGATGACATTTTATGCACTGGCTTAAGGAAAAGACTTTGTTTTACTCCAAAACCAGTTTTACTGCGATTTTCCCGGTTCATTGCATACGAATTCCACCAAACTTAGTCCGGATATGACTGGATGAAACCAGAAATATCCGGTTGTGTTTTGGCTAACTCAATCCCAGATATTGTGAAAGCTTCTGTATTTGTGTTTTCCGGATATTATCAACGGATTTTATGGTTTTGCATGTTATTTATCAGGGAACATTTAATTTTGTACCTTAGAGACACTAATTGGTTCCACACGGAGACACCAGCTCTACACATTTGTATTTTCTAGGGAGAAAGCTAGAGGAACTGCGGGAAACAAACATGATATTTCTGTTTGTATAGATGACATTTTATGCACTTGCATAACGAAAAAAACTTTGCTTTTCTCCAAAACCATTTTTACTGTGATTTTCTCGGTCCATTGCAAACGAAAACCACCTCACTTTGTCCGGATATGACTGGATGAAACCAGAAATATCCGTTTTCTTTTTTTTTGGCTTACTATATTCCAGATATTACTACAGACTCTGTGTTTGTGTTTTCTGGATATTATCGATGGATTATATTGTTTTGAATGTTTTGATCAGGGAACACTTAATTTTGTGCTGGGAAACACTAATTGGTTCCACATGGAGACACCAGTCTACACATTCGTATTTTCTAGGGAGAAAGCTAGAATAACTGCAGTAAACCAACATGATGTTTCTGTTTGTATAGATGACATTTTATGCACTGGCTTAAGGAAAAGACTTTGTTTTACTCCAAAACCAGTTTTACTGCGATTTTCCCGGTTCATTGCATACGAATTCCACCAAACTTAGTCCGGATATGACTGGATGAAACCAGAAATATCCGGTTGTGTTTTGGCTAACTCAATCCCAGATATTGTGAAAGCTTCTGTATTTGTGTTTTCCGGATATTATCAACGGATTTTATGGTATTGCATGTTTTTTATCAGGGAACATTTAATTTTGTACCTTAGAAACACTAATTGGTTCCACACGGAGACACCAGCTGTACACATTTGTATTTTCTAGGGAGAAAGTTAGAGGAACTGCGGCAAACAAACATGATATTTCTGTTTGTATACATGACATTTTATGCACTTGCATAACGAAAAAAACTTTGCTTTTCTCCAAAACCATTTTTACTGTGATTTTCTCGGTCCATTGCATACGAATTCCACCTCGCTTTGTCCGGATATGACTGGATGAAACCAGAAATATCCGGTTGTGTTTTGGCTTACTACAACCCAGATATTGTGAAAGCCTCTGTGTTTATGTTTTCCGGATATTATCAACGGAATTTATGTTTTTGCATGTTATTTATCAGGGAACATTTAATTTTGTGCTGGGAAACACTAATTGGTTGCACATGGAGACACCAGCTCTACATATTCGTATTTTCTAGGGAGAAAGCTAGAGGAACTGCGGCAAACAAACATGATATTTCTGTTTGTATAGATGACATTTTATGCACTTTCCTAAAGAAATGACTTTGCTTATCTCCAAAACCATTTTTCCTGTGATATTCTCGATCCATTACATATGAATTCCACCCCACTTTGTCCGGATATGAGTGGATGAAACCAGAAATATCCGTTTTCTTTTTTTTTTTTTTTGGCTTACTATATCCCAGATATTACTACAGACTCTGTGTTTGTGTTTTCTGGACATTATCAACGGACTTTATTGTTTTGAATGTTTTTATCAGGGAACATTTAATTTTGTACCTTAGAAACACTAATAGGTTCAACATGGAGACACCAGTCTACACATTCATATGTTCTAGGGAGAAAGTTAGAGGAACTGCGGCAAACAAACATGATATTTCTGTTTGTATACATGACATTTTATGCACTTTCCTAAAGAAAAGACTTTGCTTTTCTCCAAAACCATTTTTACTGTGATTTTCTCAGTCCATTGCATACGAATTCCACCTCGCTTTGTCCGGATATGACTGGATGAAACCAGAAATATCCGGTTGTGTTTTGGCTTACTACAACCCAGATATTGTGAAAGCCTCTGTGTTTATGTTTTCCGGATATTATCAACGGAATTTATGTTTTTGCATGTTATTTATCAGGGAACATTTAATTTTGTGCTGGGAAACACTAATTGGTTCCACATGGAGACACCAGCTCTACACATTCGTATTTTCTAGGGAGAAAGCTAGAGGAACTGCGGCAAACAAACATGATATTTCTGTTTGTATAGATGACATTTTATGCACTTTCCTAAAGAAAAGACTTTGCTTTTCTCCAAAACCATTTTTCCTGTGATATTCTCGATCCATTACATATGAATTCCACCCCACTTTGTCCGGATATGAGTGGATGAAACCAGAAATATCCGGTTGTGTTTTGTCTTACTATATCCCAGATATTGCTACAGCCTCAGTGTCTGTGTTTTCTGGATATTATGGATGGATTTTATTGTTTTGAATGTTTTTATCAGGGAACATTTAATTTTGTACCGTAGAAACACTAATTGGTTCCACATGGAGACAGCAGTAACACATTCCTATGTTCTAGGGAGAAAGCTTGAGGAACTGCAAATCGATATGATATGTCTGTTTGTATAGATGACACTTTATGCACTTGCGATGGAAAAGACTTTTTGCCTTTCTCTAAAACCATTTTTTACTGTGATTTTGTTGGTCCATTGCATACGAATTCCAACCCACTTTGTCCGGATATGACTGGATGAAACCAGAAATATCCGGTTGTGTTTTGGCTAACTCAATCCCAGATATTGTGAAAGCTTCTGTATTTGTGTTCTGCGGATATTATGAATGGATTTTATGGTTTTGCATATTTTTTATCAGGGAACATTTAATTTTGCACCATAGAAACACTAATTGGTTCCACACGGAGACACCAGCTCTACACATTTGTATTTTCTAGGGAGAAAGCTAGAGGAACTGCGGCAAACAAACATGATATTTCTGTTTGTATAGATGACATTTTATACACTTTCCTAACAAAAAGACTTTACTTTTCTCCAAAACCATTTTTACTGTGATTTTCTCGGTCCATTGCATACGAATTCCACCTCACTTTGTCCGGATATGACTGGATGAAACCAGAAATATCCGTTTTATTTTTTTTTTGGCTTACTATATCCCAGATATTACTACAGACTCTGTGTTTGTGTTTTCTGGATATTATCGATGGATTATATTGTTTTGAATGTTTTTATCAGGGAACATTTAATTTTGTGCTGGGAAACACTAATTGGTTCCACATGGAGACACCAGTCTACACATTCGTATTTTCTAGGGAGAAAGCTAGAATAACTGCGGTGAACAAACATGATGTTTCTGTTTGTATAGATGACATTTTATGCACTGGCTTAAGGAAAAGACTTTGTTTTACTCCAAAACCATTTTTACTGCGATTTTCCCGGTTCATTGCATACGAATTCCACCAAACTTAGTCCGGATATGACTGGATGAAACCAGAAATATCCGGTTGTGTTTTGGCTAACTCAATCCCAGATATTGCGACGGACTCTGTGTTTGTGTTTTCTGGACATTATCAACGGACTTTATTGTTTTGAATGTTTTTATCAGGGAACATTTAATTTTGTACCTTAGAAACACTAATAGGTTCAACATGGAGACACCAGTATACACATTCGTAAGTTCTAGGGAGAAAGTTAGAGGAACTGCGGCAAACAAACATGATATTTCTGTTTGTATACATGACATTTTATGCACTTGCATAACGAAAAAAACTTTGCTTTTCTCCAAAACCATTTTTACTGTGATTTTGTTGGTCCATTGCATACGAATTCCACCTCGCTTTGTCCGGATATGACTGGATGAAACCAGAAATATCCGGTTGTGTTTTGGCTTACTACAACCCAGATATTGTGAAAGCCTCTGTGTTTATGTTTTCCGGATATTATCAACGGAATTTATGTTTTTGCATGTTATGTATCAGGGAACATTTAATTTTGTGCTGGGAAACACTAATTGGTTGCACATGGAGACACCAGCTCTACATATTCGTATTTTCTAGGGAGAAAGCTAGAGGAACTGCGGCAAACAAACATGATATTTCTGTTTGTATAGATGACATTTTATGCACTTTCCAAAAGAAATGACTTTGCTTTTCTCCAAAACCATTTTTCCTGTGATATTCTCGATCCATTACATATGAATTCCACCCCACTTTGTCCGGATATGAGTGGATGAAACCAGAAATATCCGGTTGTGTTTTGTCTTACTATATCCCAGATATTGCTACAGCCTCAGTGTCTGTGTTTTCTGGATATTATGGATGGATTTTATTGTTTTGAATGTTTTTATCAGGGAACATTTAATTTTGTACCGTAGAAACACTAATTGGTTCCACATGGAGACACCAGTAACACATTCCTATGTTCTAGGGAGAAAGCTTGAGGAACTGCAAATCGATATGATATGTCTGTTTGTATAGATGACATTTTATGCACTTGCGATGAAAAAGACTTTTTGCCTTTCTCTAAAACCATTTTTACTGTGATTTTGTTGGTCCATTGCATACGAATTCCAACCCACTTTGTCCGGATATGACTGGATGAAACCAGAAATATCCGGTTGTGTTTTGGCTAACTCAATCACAGATATTGTGAAAGCTTCTGTATTTGTGTTCTCCGGATATTATGAACGGATTTTATGGTTTTGCATGTTTTTTATCAGGGAACATTTAATTTTGTACCATAGAAACACTAATTGGTTCCACACGGAGACACCAGCTCTACACACTTGTATTTTCTAGGGAGAAAGCTAGAGGAACTGCGGCAAACAAACATGATATTTCTGTTTGTATAGATGACATTTTATGCACTTTCCTAAGAAAAAGACTTTACTTTTCTCCAAAACCATTTTTACTGTGATTTTCTCGGTCCATTGCATACGAATTCCACCTCACTTTGTCCGGATATGACTGGAAAAAACCTGAAATATCCGTTTTCTTTTTTTTTGGCTTACTATATCCCAGATATTACTACAGCCTCAGTGTCTGTGTTTTCTGGATATTATCGATGGATTATATTGTTTTGAATGTTTTATATCGGGGAACATTTAATTTTGTGCTGGGAAACACTAATTGGTTCCACATGGAGACACCAGTAACACATTCCTATGTTCTAGGGAGAAAGCTTGAGGAACTGCAAATCGATATGATATGTCTGTTTGTATAGATGACATTTTATGCACTTGCGATGGAAAAGACTTTTTGCCTTTCTCTAAAACCATTTTTACTGTGATTTTGTTGGTCCATTGCATACGAATTCCAACCCACTTTGTCCGGATATGACTGGATGAAACCAGAAATATCCGGTTGTGTTTTGGCTAACTCAATCCCAGATATTGTGAAAGCTTCTGTATTTGTGTTCTCTGGATATTTTGAACGGATTTTATGGTTTTGCATGTTTTTTGTCAGGGAACATTTAATTTTGTACCGTAGAAACACTAATTGGTTCCACACGGAGACACCAGCTCTACACATTTGTATTTTCTAGGGAGAAAGCTAGAGGAACTGCGGCAAACAAACATGATATTTCTGTTTGTATAGATGACATTTTATGCACTTTCCTAAGAAAAAGACTTTACTTTTCTCCAAAACCATTTTTACTGTGATTTTCTCGGTCCATTGCATACGAATTCCACCTCACTTTGTCCGGATATGACTGGATGAAACCAGAAATATCCGTTATCTTTTTTTTTTTTTGGCTTACTATATCCCAGATATTACTAAAGACACTGTGTTTGTGTTTTCTGGATATTATCGATGGATTATATTGTTTTGAATGTTTTTATCAGGGAACATTTAATTTTGTGCTGGGAAACACTAATTGGTTCCACATGGAGACACCAGTCTACACATTCGTATTTTCTAGGGAGAAAGCTAGAATAACTGCGGTAAACAAACATGATGTTTCTGTTTGTATAGATGACATTTTATGCACTGGCTTAAGGAAAAGACTTTGTTTTACTCCAAAACCATTTTTACTGCGATTTTCCCGGTTCATTGCATACGAATTCCACCAAACTTAGTCCGGATATGACTGGATGAAACCAGAAATATCCGGTTGTGTTTTGGCTAACTCAATCCCAGATATTGCGACGGACTCTGTGTTTGTGTTTTCTGGACATTATCAACGGACTTTATTGTTTTGAATGTTTTTATCAGGGAACATTTAATTTTGTACCTTAGAAACACTAATAGGTTCAACATGGAGACACCAGTCTACACATTCGTATGTTCTAGGGAGAAAGTTAGAGGAACTGCGGCAAACAAACATGATATTTCTGTTTGTATACATGACATTTTATGCACTTGCATAATGAAAAAAACTTTGCTTTTCTCCAAAACCATTTTTACTGTGATTTTCTCGGTCCATTGCATACGAATTCCACCTCGCTTTGTCCGGATATGACTGGATGAAACCAGAAATATCCGGTTGTGTTTTGGCTTACTACAACCCAGATATTGTGAAAGCCTCTGTGTTTATGTTTTCTGGATACTATCAACGGAATTTATGTTTTTGCATGTTATTTATCAGGGAACATTTAATATTGTGCTGGGAAACACTAATTGGTTCCACACGGAGACACCAGCTCTACACATTCGTATTTTCTAGGGAGAAAGCTAGAGGAACTGCGGCAAACAAACATGATATTTCTGTTTGTATAGATGACATTTTATGCACTCTCCTAAAGAAAAGACTTTGCTTTTCTCCAAAACCATTTTTCCTGTGATATTCTCGATCCATTACATATGAATTCCACCCCACTTTGTCCGGATATGAGTGGATGAAACCAGAAATATCTGGTTGTGTTTTGTCTTACTATATCCCAGATATTGCTACAGCCTCAGTGTCTGTGTTTTCTGGATATTATCGATGGATTTTATTGTTTTGAATGTTTTTATCAGGGAACATTTAATTTTGTACCGTAGAAACACTAATTGGTTCCACATGGAGACACAAGTAACACATACCTATGTTCTAGGGAGAAAGCTTGAGGAACTGCAAATCGATATGATATGTCTGTTTGTATAGATGACATTTTATGCACTTGCGATGGAAAAGACTTTTTGCCTTTCTCTAAAACCATTTTTACTGTGATTTTGTTGGTCCATTGCATACGAATTCCAACCCACTTTGTCCGGATATGACTGGATGAAACCAGAAATATCCGGTTGTGTTTTGGCTAACTCAATCCCAGATATTGTGAAAGCTTCTGTATTTGTGTTCTCAGGATATTATGAACGGATTTTATGGTTTTGCATGTTTTTTATCAGGGAACATTTAATTTTGTACCATAGAAACACTAATTAGTTCCACACGGAGACACCAGCTCTACACATTTGTATTTTCTAGGGAGAAAGCTAGAGGAACTGCGGCAAACAAACATGATATTTCTGTTTGTATAGATGACATTTTATGCACTTTCCTAACAAAAAGACTTTACTTTTCTCCAAAACCATTTTTACTGTGATTTTCTCGGTCCATTGCATACGAATTCCACCTCACTTTGTCCGGATATGACTGGATGAAACCAGAAATATCCGTTTTCTTTTTTTTTTTTGCTTACTTTATCCCCGATATTACTACAGACTCTGTGTTTGTGTTTTCTGGATATTATCGATGGATTATATTGTTTTGAATGTTTTTATCAGGGAACATTTAATTTTGTGCTGGGAAACACTAATTGGTTCCACATGGAGACACCAGTCTACACATTCGTATTTTCTAGGGAGAAAGCTAGAATAACTGCGGTAAACAAACATGATGTTTCTGTTTGTATAGATGACATTTTATGCACTGGCTTAAGGAAAAGACTTTGTTTTACTCCAAAACCATTTTTACTGCGATTTTCCCGGTTCATTGCATATGAATTCCACCAAACTTAGTCCGGATATGACTGGATGAAACCAGAAATATCCGGTTGTGTTTTGGCTAACTCAATCCCAGATATTGCGATGGACTCTGTGTTTGTGTTTTCTGGACATTATCAACGGACTTTATTGTTTTGTCTGTTTTTATCAGGGAACATTTAATTTTGTACCTTAGAAACACTAATAGGTTCAACATGGAGACACCAGTATACACATTCGTATGTTCTAGGGAGAAAGTTAGAGGAACTGCGGCAAACAAACATGATATTTCTGTTTGTATACATGACATTTTATGCACTTGCATAACGAAAAAAACTTTGCTTTTCTCCAAAACCATTTTTACTGTGATTTTCTCGGTCCATTGCATACGAATTCCACCTCGCTTTGTCCGGATATGACTGGATGAAACCAGAAATATCCGGTTGTGTTTTGGCTTACTACAACCCAGATATTGTGAAAGCCTCTGTGTTTATGTTTTCCGGATATTATCAACGGAATTTATGTTTTTGCATGTTATTTATCAGGGAACATTTAATTTTGTGCTGGGAAACACTAATTGGTTCCACATGGAGACACCAGCTCTACACATTCGTATTTTCTAGGGAGAAAGCTAGAGGAACTGCGGCAAACAAACATGATATTTCTGTTTGTATAGATGACATTTTATGCACTTTCCTAAAGAAAAGACTTTGCTTTTCTCCAAAACCATTTTTCCTGTGATATTCTCCATCCATTACATATGAATTCCACCCCACTTTGTCCGGATATGACTGGATGAAACCAGAAATATCCGGTTGTGTTTTGTCTTACTATATCCCAGATATTGCTACAGCCTCAGTGTCTGTGTTTTCTGGATATTATCGATGGATTTTATTGTTTTGAATGTTTTTATCAGGGAACATTTAATTTTGTACCGTAGAAACACTAATTGGTTCCACATGGAGACACCAGTAACACATTCCTATGTTCTAGGGAGAAAGCTTGAGGAACTGCAAATCGATATGATATGTCTGTTTGTATAGATGACATTTTATGCACTTGCGATGGAAAAGACTTTTTGCCTTTCTTTAAAACCATTTTTACTGTGATTTTGTTGGTCCATTGCATACGAATTCCAACCCACTTTGTCCGGATATGACTGGATGAAACCAGAAATATCCGGTTGTGTTTTGGCTTACTATAACCCAGATATTGTGAAAGCTTCTGTATTTGTGTTCTCCGGATATTATGAACGGATTTTATGGTTTTGCATGTTTTTTATCAGGGAACATTTAATTTTGTACCGTAGAAACACTAATTGGTTCCACACGGAGACACCAGCTCTACACATTTGTATTTTCTAGGGAGAAAGCTAGAGGAACTGCGGCAAACAAACATGATATTTCTGTTTGTATAGATGACATTTTATGCACTTTCCTAAGAAAAAGACTTTACTTTTCTCCAAAACCATTTTTACTGTGATTTTCTCGGTCCATTGCATACGAATTCCACCTCACTTTGTGCGGATATGAGTGGATGAAACCAGAAATATCCGTTTTCTTTTTTTTTGGCTTACTATATCCCAGATATTACTACAGACTCTGTGTTTGTGTTTTCTGGATATTATCGATGGATTATATTGTTTTGAATGTTTTTATCAGGGAACATTTAATTTTGTGCTGGGAAACACTAATTGGTTCCACATGGAGACACCAGTCTACACATTCGTATTTTCTAGGGAGAAAGCTAGAATAACTGCGGTAAACAAACATGATGTTTCTGTTTGTATAGATGACATTTTATGCACTGGCTTAAGGAAAAGACTTTGTTTTACTCCAAAACCATTTTTACTGCGATTTTCCCGGTTCATTGCATACGAATTCCACCAAACTTAGTCCGGATATGACTGGATGAAACCAGAAATATCCGGTTGTGTTTTGGCTAACTCAATCCCAGATATTGCGATGGACTCTGTGTTTGTGTTTTCTGGACATTATCAACGGACTTTATTGTTTTGAATGTTTTTATCAGGGAACATTTAATTTTGTACCTTAGAAACACTAATAGGTTCAACATGGAGACACCAGTCTACACATTCGTATGTTCTAGGGAGAAAGTTAGAGGAACTGCGGCAAACAAACATGATATTTCTGTTTGTATACATGACATTTTATGCACTTGCATAACGAAAAAAACTTTGCTTTTCTCCAAAACCATTTTTACTGTGATTTTCTCGGTCCATTGCATACGAATTCCACCTCGCTTTGTCCGGATATGACTGGATGAAACCAGAAATATCCGGTTGTGTTTTGGCTTACTACAACCCAGATATTGTGAAAGCCTCTGTGTTTATGTTTTCCGGATATTATCAACGGAATTTATGTTTTTGCATGTTATGTATCAGGGAACATTTAATTTTGTGCTGGGAAACACTAATTGGTTCCACATGGAGACACCAGCTCTACACATTCGTATTTTCTAGGGAGAAAGCTAGAGGAACTGCGGCAAACAAACATGATATTTCTGTTTGTATAGATGACATTTTATGCACTTTCCTAAAGAAAAGACTTTGCTTTTCTCCAAAACCATTTTTCCTGTGATATTCTCCATCCATTACATATGAATTCCACCCCACTTTGTCCGGATATGACTGGATGAAACCAGAAATATCCGGTTGTGTTTTGTCTTACTATATCCCAGATATTGCTACAGCCTCAGTGTCTGTGTTTTCTGGATATTATCGATGGATTTTATTGATTTGAATGTTTTTATCAGGGAACATTTAATTTTGTACCGTAGAAACACTAATTGGTTCCACATGGAGACACCAGTAACACATTCCTATGTTCTAGGGAGAAAGCTTGAGGAACTGCAAATCGATATGATATGTCTGTTTGTATAGATGACATTTTATGCACTTGCGATGGAAAAGACTTTTTGCCTTTCTCTAAAACCATTTTTACTGTGATTTTGTTGGTCCATTGCATACGAATTCCAACCCACTTTGTCCGGATATGACTGGATGAAACCAGAAATATCCGGTTGTGTTTTGGCTAACTCAATCCCAGATATTGTGAAAGCTTCTGTATTTGTGTTCTCCGGATATTATGAACGGATTTTATGGTTTTGCATGTTTTTTATCAGGGAACATTTAATTTTGTACCGTAGAAACACTAATTGGTTCCACACGGAGACACCAGCTCTACACATTTGTATTTTCTAGGGAGAAAGCTAGAGGAACTGCGGCAAACAAACATGATATTTCTGTTTGTATAGATGACATTTTATGCACTTTCCTAAGAAAAAGACTTTACTTTTCTCCAAAACCATTTTTACTGTGATTTTCTCGGTCCATTGCATACGAATTCCACCTCACTTTGTCCGGATATGACTGGATGAAACCAGAAATATCCGTTTTCTTTTTTTTTGGCTTACTATATCCCAGATATTACTACAGACTCTGTGTTTGTGTTTTCTGGATATTATCGATGGATTATATTGTTTTGAATGTTTTTATCAGGGAACATTTAATTTTGTGCTGGGAAACACTAATTGGTTCCACATGGAGACACCAGTCTACACATTCGTATTTTCTAGGGAGAAAGCTAGAATAACTGCGGTAAACAAACATGATGTTTCTGTTTGTATAGATGACATTTTATGCACTGGCTTAAGGAAAAGACTTTGTTTTACTCCAAAACCATTTTTACTGCGATTTTCCCGGTTCATTGCATACGAATTCCACCAAACTTAGTCCGGATATGACTGGATGAAACCAGAAATATCCGGTTGTGTTTTGGCTAACTCAATCCCAGATATTGCGATGGACTCTGTGTTTGTGTTTTCTGGACATTATCAACGGACTTTATTGTTTTGAATGTTTTTATCAGGGAACATTTAATTTTGTACCTTAGAAACACTAATAGGTTCAACATGGAGACACCAGTCTACACATTCGTATGTTCTAGGGAGAAAGTTAGAGGAACTGCGGCAAACAAACATGATATTTCTGTTTGTATACATGACATTTTATGCACTTGCATAACGAAAAAAACTTTGCTTTTCTCCAAAACCATTTTTACTGTGATTTTCTCGGTCCATTGCATACGAATTCCACCTCGCTTTGTCTGGATATGACTGGATGAAACCAGAAATATCCGGTTGTGTTTTGGCTTACTACAACCCAGATATTGTGAAAGCCTCTGTGTTTATGTTTTCCGGATATTATCAACGGAATTTATGTTTTTGCATGTTATGTATCAGGGAACATTTAATTTTGTGCTGGGAAACACTAATTGGTTCCACATGGAGACACCAGCTCTACACATTCGTATTTTCTAGGGAGAAAGCTAGAGGAACTGCAGCAAACAAACATGATATTTCTGTTTGTATAGATGACATTTTATGCACTTTCCTAAAGAAAAGACTTTGCTTTTCTCCAAAACCATTTTTCCTGTGATATTCTCCATCCATTACATATGAATTCCACCCCACTTTGTCCGGATATGACTGGATGAAACCAGAAATATCCGGTTGTGTTTTGTCTTACTATATCCCAGATATTGCTACAGCCTCAGTGTCTGTGTTTTCTGGATATTATCGATGGATTTTATTGTTTTGAATGTTTTTATCAGGGAACATTTAATTTTGTACCGTAGAAACACTAATTGGTTCCACATGGAGACACCAGTAACACATTCCTATGTTCTAGGGAGAAAGCTTGAGGAACTGCAAATCGATATGATATGTCTGTTTGTATAGATGACATTTTATGCACTTGCAATGAAAAAGACTTTTTGCCTTTCTCTAAAACCATTTTTACTGTGATTTTCTCGGTCCATTGCATACGAATTCCACCTCACTTTGTCCGGATATGACTGGATGAAACCAGAAATATCCGTTTTCTTTTTTTTTTGGCTTACAATATCCCAGATATTACTACAGACCCTGTGTTTGTGTTTTCTGGATATTATCGATGGATTATATTGTTTTGAATGTTTTTATCAGGGAACATTTAATTTTGTGCTGGGAAACACTAATTGGTTCCACATGGAGACACCAGTCTACACATTCGTATTTTCTAGGGAGAAAGCTAGAATAACTGCGGTAAACAAACATGATGTTTCTGTTTGTATAGATGACATTTTATGCACTGGCTTAAGGAAAAGACTTTGTTTTACTCCAAAACCATTTTTACTGCGATTTTCCCAGTTCATTGCATACGAATTCCACCAAACTTAGTCCGGATATGACTGGATGAAACCAGAAATATCTGGTTGTGTTTTGGCTAACTCAATCCCAGATATTGCGACGGACTCTGTGTTTGTGTTTTCTGGACATTATCAACGGACTTTATTGTTTTGAATGTTTTTATCAGGGAACATTTAATTTTGTACATTAGAAACACTAATAGGTTCAACATGGATACACAAGTATACACATTCGTATGTTCTAGGGAGAAAGTTAGAGGAACTGCGGCAAACAAACATGATATTTCTGTTTGTATACATGACATTTTATGCACTTGCATAACGAAAAAAACTTTGCTTTTCTCCAAAACCATTTTTACTGTGATTTTCTCGGTCCATTGCATCTGAATTCCACCTCGCTTTGTCCGGATATGACTGGATGAAACCAGAAATATCCGGTTGTGTTTTGGCTTACTACAACCCAGATATTGTGAAAGCCTCTGTGTTTATGTTTTCCGGATATTATCAACGGAATTTATGTTTTTGCATGTTATTTATCAGGGAACATTTAATTTTGTGCTGGGAAACACTAATTGGTTCCACATGGAGACACCAGCTCTACACATTCGTATTTTCTAGGGAGAAAGCTAGAGGAACTGAGGCAAACAAACATGATATTTCTGTTTGTATAGATGACATTTTATGCACTTTCCTAAAGAAAAGACTTTGCTTTTCTCCAAAACCATTTTTCCTATGATATTCTCGATCCATTACATATGAATACCACCCCCCGTTTGTCCGGATATGACTGGATGAAACCAGAAATATCCGGTTGTGTTTTGTCTTACTATATCCCAGATATTGCTACAGCCTCAGTGTCTGTGTTTTCTGGATATTATCGATGGATTTTATTGTTTTGAATGTTTTTATCAGGGAACATTTAATTTTGTACCGTAGAAATACAATTTGGTTCCACATGGAGACAGCAGTAACACATTCCTCTGTTCTAGGGAGAAAGCTTGAGGAACTGCAAATCGATATGATATGTCTGTTTGTATAGATGACATTTTATGCACTTGCGATGGAAAAGACTTTTTGCCTTTCTCTAAAACCATTTTTACTGTGATTTTGTTGGTCCATTGCATACGAATTCCAACCCACTTTGTCCGGATATGACTGGATGAAACCAGAAATATCCGGTTGTGTTTTGGCTTACTATAACCCAGATATTGTGAAAGCTTCTGTATTTGTGTTCTCCGGATATTATGAACGGATTTTATGGTTTTGCATGTTTTTTATCATGGAACATTTAATTTTGTACCGTAGAAACACTAATAGGTTCAACATGGAGACAACAGTATACACATTCGTATGTCTAGGGAGAAAGTTAGAGGAACTGCGGCAAACAAACATGATATTTCTGTTTGTATACATGACATTTTATGCACTTGCATAACGAAAAAAAATTTGCTTTTCTCCAAAACCATTTTTACTGTGATTTTCTCGGTCCATTGCATACGAATTCCACCTCACTTTGTCCGGATATGACAGGATGAAACCAGAAATATCCGTTTTCTTTTTTTTGGCTTACAATATCCCAGATATTACTACAGACTCTGTGTTTGTGTTTTCTGGATATTATCGATGGATTATATTGTTTTGAATGTTTTTATCAGGGAACATTTAATTTTGTGCTGGGAAACACTAATTGGTTCCACATGGAGACACCAGTCTACACATTCGTATTTTCTAGGGAGAAAGCTAGAATAACTGCGGTAAACAAACATGATGTTTCTGTTTGTATAGATGACATTTTATGCACTGGCTTAAGGAAAAGACTTTGTTTTACTCCAAAACCATTTTTACTGCGATTTTCCCGGTTCATTGCATACGAATTCCACCAAACTTAGTCCGGATATGACTGGATGAAACCAGAAATATCCGGTTGTGTTTTGTCTTACTATATCCCAGATATTGCTACAGCCTCAGTGTCTGTGTTTTCTGGAAATTATCGATGGATTTTATTGTTTTGAATGTTTTTATCAGGGAACATTTAATTTTGTACCGTAGAAATACAATTTGGTTCCACATGGAGACACCAGTAACGCATTCCTATGTTCTAGGGAGAAAGCTTGAGGAACTGCAAATCGATATGATATGTCTGTTTGTATAGATGACATTTTATGCACTTGCGATGAAAAAGACTTTTTGCCTTTCTCTAAAACCATTTTTACTGTGATTTTCTCGGTCCATTGCATACGAATTCCACCTCACTTTGTCCGGATATGACTGGATGAAACCAGAAATATCCGTTTTCTTTTTTTTTTGGCTTACAATATCCCAGATATTACTACAGACCCTGTGTTTGTGTTTTCTGGATATTATCGATGGATTATATTGTTTTGAATGTTTTTATCAGGGAACATTTAATTTTGTGCTGGGAAACACTAATTGGTTCCACATGGAGACACCAGTCTACACATTCGTATTTTCTAGGGAGAAAGCTAGAATAACTGCGGTAAACAAACATGATGTTTCTGTTTGTATAGATGACATTTTATGCACTGGCTTAAGGAAAAGACTTTGTTTTACTCCAAAACCATTTTTACTGCGATTTTCCCGGTTCATTGCATACGAATTCCACCAAACTTAGTCCGGATATGACTGGATGAAACCAGAAATATCCGGTTGTGTTTTGGCTAACTCAATCCCAGATATTGCGACGGACTCTGTGTTTGTGTTTTCTGGACATTATCAACGGACTTTATTGTTTTGAATGTTTTTATCAGGGAACATTTAATTTTGTACCTTAGAAACACTAATAGGTTCAACATGGAGACACCAGTATACACATTCGTATGTTCTAGGGAGAAAGTTAGAGGAACTGCGGCAAACAAACATGATATTTCTGTTTGTATACATGACATTTTATGCACTTGCATAACGAAAAAAACTTTGCTTTTCTCCAAAACCATTTTTACTGTGATTTTCTCGGTCCATTGCATCTGAATTCCACCTCGCTTTGTCCGGATATGACTGGATGAAACCAGAAATATCCGGTTGTGTTTTGGCTTACTACAACCCAGATATTGTGAAAGCCTCTGTGTTTATGTTTTCCGGATATTATCAACGGAATTTATGTTTTTGCATGTTATTTATCAGGGAACATTTAATTTTGTGCTGGGAAACACTAATTGGTTCCACATGGAGACACCAGCTCTACACATTCGTATTTTCTAGGGAGAAAGCTAGAGGAACTGAGGCAAACAAACATGATATTTCTGTTTGTATAGATGACATTTTATGCACTTTCCTAAAGAAAAGACTTTGCTTTTCTCCAAAACCATTTTTCCTATGATATTCTCGATCCATTACATATGAATACCACCCCCCGTTTGTCCGGATATGAGTGGATGAAACCAGAAATATCCGGTTGTGTTTTGTCTTACTATATCCCAGATATTGCTACAGCCTCAGTGTCTGTGTTTTCTGGATATTATCGATGGATTTTATTGTTTTGAATGTTTTTATCAGGGAACATTTAATTTTGTACCGTAGAAATACAATTTGGTTCCACATGGAGACAGCAGTAACACATTCCTCTGTTCTAGGGAGAAAGCTTGAGGAACTGCAAATCGATATGATATGTCTGTTTGTATAGATGACATTTTATGCACTTGCGATGGAAAAGACTTTTTGCCTTTCTCTAAAACCATTTTTACTGTGATTTTGTTGGTCCATTGCATACGAATTCCAACCCACTTTGTCCGGATATGACTGGATGAAACCAGAAATATCCGGTTGTGTTTTGGCTTACTATAACCCAGATATTGTGAAAGCTTCTGTATTTGTGTTCTCCGGATATTATGAACGGATTTTATGGTTTTGCATGTTTTTTATCATGGAACATTTAATTTTGTACCGTAGAAACACTAATAGGTTCAACATGGAGACAACAGTATACACATTCGTATGTCTAGGGAGAAAGTTAGAGGAACTGCGGCAAAGAAACATGATATTTCTGTTTGTATACATGACATTTTATGCACTTGCATAACGAAAAAAAATTTGCTTTTCTCCAAAACCATTTTTACTGTGATTTTCTCGGTCCATTGCATACGAATTCCACCTCACTTTGTCCGGATATGACAGGATGAAACCAGAAATATCCGTTTTCTTTTTTTTGGCTTACAATATCCCAGATATTACTACAGACTCTGTGTTTGTGTTTTCTGGATATTATCGATGGATTATATTGTTTTGAATGTTTTTATCAGGGAACATTTAATTTTGTGCTGGGAAACACTAATTGGTTCCACATGGAGACACCAGTCTACACATTCGTATTTTCTAGGGAGAAAGCTAGAATAACTGCGGTAAACAAACATGATGTTTCTGTTTGTATAGATGACATTTTATGCACTGGCTTAAGGAAAAGACTTTGTTTTACTCCAAAACCATTTTTACTGCGATTTTCCCGGTTCATTGCATACGAATTCCACCAAACTTAGTCCGGATATGACTGGATGAAACCAGAAATATCCGGTTGTGTTTTGGCTAACTCAATCCCAGATATTGCGACAGACTCTGTGTTTGTGTTTTCTGGACATTATCAACGGACTTTATTGTTTTGAATGTTTTTATCAGGGAACATTTAATTTTGTACCTTAGAAACACTAATAGGTTCAACATGGAGACACCAGCCTACACATTCGTATGTTCTAGGGAGTAAGTTAGAGGAACTGCGGCAAACAAACATGATATTTCTGTTTGTATACATGACATTTTATGCACTTGCATAACGAAAAAAACTTTGCTTTTCTCCAAAACCATTTTTACTGTGATTTTCTCGGTCCATTGCATACGAATTCCACCTCGCTTTGTCCGGATATGACTGGATGAAACCAGAAATATCCGGTTGTGTTTTGGCTTACTACAACCCAGATATTGTGAAAGCCTCTGTGTTTATGTTTTCCGGATACTATCAACGGAATTTATGTTTTTGCATGTTATTTATCAGGGAACATTTAATTTTGTGCTGGGAAACACTAATTGGTTCCACATGGAGACACCAGCTCTACACATTCGTATTTTCTAGGGAGAAAGCTAGAGGAACTGCGGCAAACAAACATGATATTTCTGTTTGTATAGATGGCATTTTATGCACTTTCCTAAAGAAAAGACTTTGCTTTTCTCCAAAACCATTTTTCCTGTGATATTCTCGATCCATTACATATGAATTCCACCCCACTTTGTCCGGATATGAGTGGATGAAACCAGAAATATCCGGTTGTGTTTTGTCTTACTATATCCCAGATATTGCTACAGCCTCAGTGTCTGTGTTTTCTGGATATTATCGATGGATTTTATTGTTTTGAATGTTTTTATCAGGGAACATTTAATTTTGTACCGTAGAAACACTAATTGGTTCCACATGGAGACACCAGTAACACATTCCTCTGTTCTAGGGAGAAAGCTTGAGGAACTGCAAATCGATATGATATGTCTGTTTGTATAGATGACATTTTATGCACTTGCGATGGAAAAGACTTTTTGCCTTTCTCTAAAACCATTTTTACTGTGCTTTTGTTGGTCCATTGCATACGAATTCCAACGCACTTTGTCCGGATATGAGTGGATGAAACCAGAAATATCCGGTTGTGTTTTGTCTTACTATATCCCAGATATTGCTACAGCCTCAGTGTCTGTGTTTTCTGGATATTATGGATGGATTTTATTGTTTTGAATGTTTTTATCAGGGAACATTTAATTTTGTACCGTAGAAACACTAATTGGTTCCACATGGAGACACCAGTAACACATTCCTCTGTTCTAGGGAGAAAGCTTGAGGAACTGCAAATCGATATGATATGTCTGTTTGTATAGATGACATTTTATGCACTTGCGATGGAAAAGACTTTTTGCCTTTCTCTAAAACCATTTTTACTGTGCTTTTGTTGGTCCATTGCATACGAATTCCAACCCACTTTGTCCGGATATGACTGGATGAAACCAGAAATATCCGGTTGTGTTTTGTCTTACTATAACCCAGATATTGTGAAAGCTTCTGTATTTGTGTTCTCCGGATATTATGAACGGATTTTATGGTTTTGCATGTTTTTTATCAGGGAACATTTAATTTTGTACCGTAGAAACACTAATTGGTTCCACACGGAGACACCAGCTCTACACATTTGTATTTTCTAGGGAGAAAGCTAGAGGAACTGCGGCAAACAAACATGATATTTCTGTTTGTATAGATGACATTTTATGCACTTTCCTAAAGAAAAGACTTTGCTTTTCTCCAAAACCATTTTTCCTGTGATATTCTCCATCCATTACATATGAATTCCACCTCACTTTGTCCTGATATGAGTGGATGAAACCAGAAATATCCGTTTTCTTTTTTTTTTGGCTTACTATATCCCAGATATTACTACAGACTCTGTGTTTGTGTTTTCTGGATATTATCGATGGATTATATTGTTTTGAATGTTTTTATCAGGGAACATTTAATTTTGTGCTGGGAAACACTAATTGGTTCCACATGGAGACACCAAGTCTGCACATTCGTATTTTCTAGTGAGAAAGCTAGAATAACTGCAGTAAACAAACATGATGTTTCTGTTTGTATAGATGACATTTTATGCACTGGCTTAAGGAAAGGACTTTGTTTTACTCCAAAACCATTTTTACTGCGATTTTCCTGGTTCATTGCATACGAATTCCACCAAACTTAGTCCGGATATGACTGGATGAAACCAGAAATATCCGGTTGTGTTTTGGCTAACTCAATCCCAGATATTGCGACGGACTCTGTGTTTGTGTTTTCTGGACATTATCAACGGACTTTATTGTTTTGAATGTTTTTATCAGGGAACATTTAATTTTGTACCTTAGAAACACTAATAGGTTCAACATGGAGACACCAGTATACACATTCGTATGTTCTAGGGAGAAAGCTAGAGGAACTGCGGCAAACAAACATGATATTTCTGTTTGTATACATGACATTTTATGCACTTGCATAACGAAAAAAACTTTGCTTTTCTCCAAAACCATTTTTACTGTGATTTTCTCGGTCCATTGCATACGAATTCCACCTCGCTTTGTCCGGATATGTCTGGATGAAACCAGAACTATCCGGTTGTGTTTTGGCTTACTACAACCCAGATATTGTGAAAGCCTCTGTGTTTAGGTTTTCCGGATATTATCAACGGAATTTATGTTTTTGCATGTTATTTATCAGGGAACATTTAATTTTGTGCTGGGAAACACTAATTGGTTCCACATGGAGACACCAGCTCTACACATTCGTATTTTCTAGGGAGAAAGCTAGAGGAACTGCGGCAAACAAACATGATATTTCTGTTTGTATAGATGGCATTTTATGCACTTTCCTAAAGAAAAGACTTTGCTTTTCTCCAAAACCATTTTTCCTGTGATATTCTCGATCCATTACATATGAATTCCACCCCACTTTGTCCGGATATGAGTGGATGAAACCAGAAATATCCGGTTGTGTTTTGTCTTACTATATCCCAGATATTGCTACAGCCTCAGTGTCTGTGTTTTCTGGATATTATGGATGGATTTTATTGTTTTGAATGTTTTTATCAGGGAACATTTAATTTTGTACCGTAGAAACACTAATTGGTTCCACATGGAGACACCAGTAACACATTCCTCTGTTCTAGGGAGAAAGCTTGAGGAACTGCAAATCGATATGATATGTCTGTTTGTATAGATGACATTTTATGCACTTGCGATGGAAAAGACTTTTTGCCTTTCTCTAAAACCATTTTTACTGTGCTTTTGTTGGTCCATTGCATACGAATTCCAACCCACTTTGTCCGGATATGACTGGATGAAACCAGAAATATCCGGTTGTGTTTTGGCTTACTATAACCCAGATATTGTGAAAGCTTCTGTATTTGTGTTCTCCGGATATTATGAACGGATTTTATGGTTTTGCATGTTTTTTATCAGGGAACATTTAATTTTGTACCGTAGAAACACTAATTGGTTCCACACGGAGACACCAGCTCTACACACTTGTATTTTCTGGGGAGAAAGCTAGAGGAACTGCGGCAAACAAACATGATATTTCTGTTTGTATAGATGACATTTTATGCACTTTCCTAAAGAAAAGACTTTGCTTTTCTCCAAAACCATTTTTCCTGTGATATTCTCGATCCATTACATATGAATTCCACCTCACTTTGTCCGGATATGACTGGATGAAACCAGAAATATCCGTTTTCTTTTTTTTTTTGGCTTACTATATCCCAGATATTACTACAGACTCTGTGTTTGTGTTTTCTGGATATTATCGATGGATTATATTGTTTTGAATGTTTTTATCAGGGAACATTTAATTTTGTGCTGGGAAACACTAATTGGTTCCACATGGAGACACCAAGTCTACACATTCGTATTTTCTAGTGAGAAAGCTAGAATAACTGCAGTAAACAAACATGATGTTTCTGTTTGTATAGATGACATTTTATGCACTGGCTTAAGGAAAGGACTTTGTTTTACTCCAAAACCATTTTTACTGCGATTTTCCTGGTTCATTGCATACGAATTCCACCAAACTTAGTCCGGATATGACTGGATGAAACCAGAAATATCCGGTTGTGTTTTGGCTAACTCAATCCCAGATATTGCGACGGACTCTGTGTTTGTGTTTTCTGGACATTATCAACGGACTTTATTGTTTTGAATGTTTTTATCAGGGAACATTTAATTTTGTACCTTAGAAACACTAATAGGTTCAACATGGAGACACCAGTCTACACATTCGTATGTTCTAGGGAGAAAGCTAGAGGAACTGCGGCAAACAAACATGATATTTCTGTTTGTATACATGACATTTTATGCACTTGCATAACGAAAAAAACTTTGCTTTTCTCCAAAACCATTTTTACTGTGATTTTCTCGGTCCATTGCATACGAATTCCACCTCGCTTTGTCCGGATATGTCTGGATGAAACCAGAACTATCCGGTTGTGTTTTGGCTTACTACAACCCAGATATTGTGAAAGCCTCTGTGTTTAGGTTTTCCGGATATTATCAACGGAATTTATGTTTTTGCATGTTATTTATCAGGGAACATTTAATTTTGTGCTGGGAAACACTAATTGGTTCCACATGGAGACACCAGCTCTACACATTCGTATTTTCTAGGGAGAAAGCTAGAGGAACTGCGGCAAACAAACATGATATTTCTGTTTGTATAGATGACATTTTATGCACTTTCCTAAAGAAAAGACTTTGCTTTTCTCCAAAACCATTTTTACTGTGATTTTCTCAGTCCATTGCATACGAATTCCACCTCACATTGTCCAGATATGACTGGATGAAATGAGAAATATCCGTTTCCTTTTTTTTTGGCTTACTATATCCCAGATATTACTACAGACTCTGTGTTTATGTTTTCTGGATATTATCGATGGATTATATTGTTTTGAATGTTTTTATCAGGGAACATTTAATTTTGTGCTGGGAAACACTAATTGGTTCCACATGGAGACACCAGTCTACACATTCGTATTTTCTAGGGAGAAAGCTAGAATAACTGCGGTAAACAAACATGATGTTTCTGTTTGTATAGATGACATTTTATGCACTGGCTTAAGGAAAAGACTTTGTTTTACTCCAAAACCATTTTTACTGCGATTTTCCCTGTTCATTGCATACGAATTCCACCAAACTTAGTCCGGATATGACTGGATGAAACCAGAAATATCCGGTTGTGTTTTGGCTAACTCAATCCCAGATATTGTGAAAGCTTCTGTATTTGTGTTTTGCCGGATATTATCAACGGTTTTTATGGTTTTGCATGTTTTTTATAAGGGAACATTTAATTTTGTACCTTAGAAACACTAATTGGTTCCACACGGAGACACCAGCTCTACACATTTGTATTTTCTAGGGAGAAAGCTAGAGGAACTGCGGCAAACAAACATGATATTTCTGTTTGTATAGATGACATTTTATGCACTTTCCTAACAAAAAGATTTTACTTTTCTCCAAAACCATTTTTACTGTGATTTTCTCAGTCCATTGCATACGAATTCCACCTCACTTTGTCCAGATATGACTGGATGAAACGAGAAATATCCGTTTTCTTTTTTTTTGGCTTACTATATCCCAGATATTACTACAGACTCTGTGTTTGTGTTTTCTGGATATTATCGAAGGATTATATTGTTTTGAATGTTTTTATCAGGGAACATTTAATTTTGTGCTGGGAAACACTAATTGGTTCCACATGGAGACACCAAGTCTACACATTCGTATTTTCTAGTGAGAAAGCTAGAATAACTGCAGTAAACAAACATGATGTTTCTGTTTGTATAGATGACATTTTATGCACTGGCTTAAGGAAAGGACTTTGTTTTACTCCAAAACCATTTTTACTGCGATTTTCCTGGTTCATTGCATACGAATTCCACCAAACTTAGTCCGGATATGACTGGATGAAACCAAAAATATCCGGTTGTGTTTTGGCTAACTCAATCCCAGATATTGCGACGGATTCTGTGTTTGTGTTTTCTGGACATTATCAACGGACTTTATTGTTTTGAATGTTTTTATCAGGGAACATTTAATTTTGTACCTTAGAAACACTAATAGGTTCAACATGGAGACACCAGTATACACATTCGTATGTTCTAGGGAGAAAGCTAGAGGAACTGCGGCAAACAAACATGATATTTCTGTTTGTATACATGACATTTTATGCACTTGCATAACGAAAAAAACTTTGCTTTTCTCCAAAACCATTTTTACTGTGATTTTCTCGGTCCATTGCATACGAATTCCACCTCGCTTTGTCCGGATATGTCTGGATGAAACCAGAACTATCCGGTTGTGTTTTGGCTTACTACAACCCAGATATTGTGAAAGCCTCTGTGTTTAGGTTTTCCGGATATTATCAACGGAATTTATGTTTTTGCATGTTATTTATCAGGGAACATTTAATTTTGTGCTGGGAAACACTAATTGGTTCCACATGGAGACACCAGCTCTACACATTCGTATTTTCTAGGGAGAAAGCTAGAGGAACTGCGGCAAACAAACATGATATTTCTGTTTGTATAGATGACATTTTATGCACTTTCCTAAAGAAAAGACTTTGCTTTTCTCCAAAACCATTTTTACTGTGATATTCTCGATCCATTACATATGAATTCCACCCCACTTTGTCCGGATATGAGTGGATGAAACCAGAAATATCCGGTTGTGTTTTGTTTTACTATATCCCAGATATTGCTACAGCCTCAGTGTCTGTGTTTTCTGGATATTATCGATGGATTTTATTGTTTTGAATGTTTTTATCAGGGAACATTTAATTTTGTACCGTAGAAACACTAATTGGTTCCACATGGAGTCACCAGTAACACATTCCTATGTTCTAGGGAGAAAGCTTGAGGAACTGCAAATCGATATGATATGTCTGTTTGTATAGATGACATTTTATGCACTTGCGATGGAAAAGACTTTTTGCCTTTCTCTAAAACCATTTTTACTGTGATTTTGTTGGTCCATTGCATACGAATTCCAACCCACTTTGTCCGGATATGACTGGATGAAACCAGAAATATCCGGTTGTGTTTTGGCTAACTCAATCCCAGATATTGTGAAAGCTTCTGTATTTGTGTTCTCCGGATATTATGAACGGATTTTATGGTTTTGCATGTTTTTTAATAGGGAACATTTAATTTCGTGCTGGGAAACACTAATTGGTTCCACACGGAGACACCAGCTCTACACATTTGTATTTTCTAGGGAGAAAGCTAGAGGAACTGCGGCAAACAAACATGATATTTCTGTTTGTATAGATGACATTTTATGCACTTTCCTAACAAAAAGATTTTACTTTTCTCCAAAACCATTTTTACTGTGATTTTCTCTGTCCATTGCATACGAATTCCACCTCACATTGTCCAGATATGACTGGATGAAATGAGAAATATCCGTTTCCTTTTTTTTTGGCTTACTATATCCCAGATATTACTACAGACTCTGTGTTTATGTTTTCTGGATATTATCGATGGATTATATTGTTTTGAATGTTTTTATCAGGGAACATTTAATTTTGTGCTGGGAAACACTAATTGGTTCCACATGGAGACACCAGTCTACACATTCGTATTTTCTAGGGAGAAAGCTAGAATAACTGCGGTAAACAAACATGATGTTTCTGTTTGTATAGATGACATTTTATGCACTGGCTTAAGGAAAAGACTTTGTTTTACTCCAAAACCATTTTTACTGCGATTTTCCCTGTTCATTGCATACGAATTCCACCAAACTTAGTCCGGATATGACTGGATGAAACCAGAAATATCCGGTTGTGTTTTGGCTAACTCAATCCCAGATATTGTGAAAGCTTCTGTATTTGTGTTTTGCCGGATATTATCAACGGTTTTTATGGTTTTGCATGTTTTTTATAAGGGAACATTTAATTTTGTACCTTAGAAACACTAATTGGTTCCACACGGAGACACCAGCTCTACACATTTGTATTTTCTAGGGAGAAAGCTAGAGGAACTGCGGCAAACAAACATGATATTTCTGTTTGTATAGATGACATTTTATGCACTTTCCTAACAAAAAGATTTTACTTTTCTCCAAAACCATTTTTACTGTGATTTTCTCAGTCCATTGCATACGAATTCCACCTCACTTTGTCCAGATATGACTGGATGAAACGAGAAATATCCGTTTTCTTTTTTTTTGGCTTACTATATCCCAGATATTACTACAGACTCTGTGTTTGTGTTTTCTGGATATTATCGAAGGATTATATTGTTTTGAATGTTTTTATCAGGGAACATTTAATTTTGTGCTGGGAAACACTAATTGGTTCCACATGGAGACACCAAGTCTACACATTCGTATTTTCTAGTGAGAAAGCTAGAATAACTGCAGTAAACAAACATGATGTTTCTGTTTGTATAGATGACATTTTATGCACTGGCTTAAGGAAAGGACTTTGTTTTACTCCAAAACCATTTTTACTGCGATTTTCCTGGTTCATTGCATACGAATTCCACCAAACTTAGTCCGGATATGACTGGATGAAACCAAAAATATCCGGTTGTGTTTTGGCTAACTCAATCCCAGATATTGCGACGGATTCTGTGTTTGTGTTTTCTGGACATTATCAACGGACTTTATTGTTTTGAATGTTTTTATCAGGGAACATTTAATTTTGTACCTTAGAAACACTAATAGGTTCAACATGGAGACACCAGTATACACATTCGTATGTTCTAGGGAGAAAGCTAGAGGAACTGCGGCAAACAAACATGATATTTCTGTTTGTATACATGACATTTTATGCACTTGCATAACGAAAAAAACTTTGCTTTTCTCCAAAACCATTTTTACTGTGATTTTCTCGGTCCATTGCATACGAATTCCACCTCGCTTTGTCCGGATATGTCTGGATGAAACCAGAACTATCCGGTTGTGTTTTGGCTTACTACAACCCAGATATTGTGAAAGCCTCTGTGTTTAGGTTTTCCGGATATTATCAACGGAATTTATGTTTTTGCATGTTATTTATCAGGGAACATTTAATTTTGTGCTGGGAAACACTAATTGGTTCCACATGGAGACACCAGCTCTACACATTCGTATTTTCTAGGGAGAAAGCTAGAGGAACTGCGGCAAACAAACATGATATTTCTGTTTGTATAGATGACATTTTATGCACTTTCCTAAAGAAAAGACTTTGCTTTTCTCCAAAACCATTTTTACTGTGATATTCTCGATCCATTACATATGAATTCCACCCCACTTTGTCCGGATATGAGTGGATGAAACCAGAAATATCCGGTTGTGTTTTGTTTTACTATATCCCAGATATTGCTACAGCCTCAGTGTCTGTGTTTTCTGGATATTATCGATGGATTTTATTGTTTTGAATGTTTTTATCAGGGAACATTTAATTTTGTACCGTAGAAACACTAATTGGTTCCACATGGAGTCACCAGTAACACATTCCTATGTTCTAGGGAGAAAGCTTGAGGAACTGCAAATCGATATGATATGTCTGTTTGTATAGATGACATTTTATGCACTTGCGATGGAAAAGACTTTTTGCCTTTCTCTAAAACCATTTTTACTGTGATTTTGTTGGTCCATTGCATACGAATTCCAACCCACTTTGTCCGGATATGACTGGATGAAACCAGAAATATCCGGTTGTGTTTTGGCTAACTCAATCCCAGATATTGTGAAAGCTTCTGTATTTGTGTTCTCCGGATATTATGAACGGATTTTATGGTTTTGCATGTTTTTTAATAGGGAACATTTAATTTCGTGCTGGGAAACACTAATTGGTTCCACACGGAGACACCAGCTCTACACATTTGTATTTTCTAGGGAGAAAGCTAGAGGAACTGCGGCAAACAAACATGATATTTCTGTTTGTATAGATGACATTTTATGCACTTTCCTAACAAAAAGATTTTACTTTTCTCCAAAACCATTTTTACTGTGATTTTCTCTGTCCATTGCATACGAATTCCACCTCACATTGTCCAGATATGACTGGATGAAATGAGAAATATCCGTTTCCTTTTTTTTTGGCTTACTATATCCCAGATATTACTACAGACTCTGTGTTTATGTTTTCTGGATATTATCGATGGATTATATTGTTTTGAATGTTTTTATCAGGGAACATTTAATTTTGTGCTGGGAAACACTAATTGGTTCCACATGGAGACACCAGTCTACACATTCGTATTTTCTAGGGAGAAAGCTAGAATAACTGCGGTAAACAAACATGATGTTTCTGTTTGTATAGATGACATTTTATGCACTGGCTTAAGGAAAAGACTTTGTTTTACTCCAAAACCATTTTTACTGCGATTTTCCCTGTTCATTGCATACGAATTCCACCAAACTTAGTCCGGATATGACTGGATGAAACCAGAAATATCCGGTTGTGTTTTGGCTAACTCAATCCCAGATATTGTGAAAGCTTCTGTATTTGTGTTTTGCCGGATATTATCAACGGTTTTTATGGTTTTGCATGTTTTTTATAAGGGAACATTTAATTTTGTACCTTAGAAACACTAATTGGTTCCACACGGAGACACCAGCTCTACACATTTGTATTTTCTAGGGAGAAAGCTAGAGGAACTGCGGCAAACAAACATGATATTTCTGTTTGTATAGATGACATTTTATGCACTTTCCTAACAAAAAGATTTTACTTTTCTCCAAAACCATTTTTACTGTGATTTTCTCAGTCCATTGCATACGAATTCCACCTCACTTTGTCCAGATATGACTGGATGAAACGAGAAATATCCGTTTTCTTTTTTTTTGGCTTACTATATCCCAGATATTACTACAGACTCTGTGTTTGTGTTTTCTGGATATTATCGATGGATTATATTGTTTTGAATGTTTTTATCAGGGAACATTTAATTTTGTGCTGGGGAACACTAATTGGTTCCACATGGAGACACCAGTCTACACATTCGTATTTTCTAGGGAGAAAGCTAGAATAACTGCGGTTAACAAACATGATGTTTCTGTTTGTATAGATGACATTTTATGCACTGGCTTAAGGAAAAGACTTTGTTTTACTCCAAAACCATTTTTACTGCGATTTTCCCGGTTCATTGCATACGAATTCCACCAAACTTAGTCCGGATATGACTGGATGAAACCAGAAATATCCGGTTGTGTTTTGGCTAACTCAATCCCAGATATTGCGACGGACTCTGTGTTTGTGTTTTCTGGACATTATCAACGGACTTTATTGTTTTGAATGTTTTTATCAGGGAACATTTAATTTTGTACCTTAGAAACACTAATAGGTTCAACATGGAGACACCAGTCTACACATTCATATGTTCTAGGGAGAAAGTTAGAGGAACTGCGGCAAACAAACATGATATTTCTGTTTGTATACATGACATTTTATGCACTTGCATAACGAAAAAAACTTTGCTTTTCTCCAAAACCATTTTTACTGTGATTTTCTCGGTCCATTGCATACGAATTCCACCTCGCTTTGTCCGGATATGACTGGATGAAACCAGAAATATCCGGTTGTGTTTTGGCTTACTACAACCCAGATATTGTGAAAGCCTCTGTGTTTATGTTTTCCGGATACTATCAACGGAATTTATGTTTTTGCATGTTATTTATCAGGGAACATTTAATTTTGTGCTGGGAAACACTAATTGGTTCCACATGGAGACACCAGCTCTACACATTCGTATTTTCTAGGGAGAAAGCTAGAGGAACTGCGGCAAACAAACATGATATTTCTGTTTGTTTAGATGACATTTTATGCACTTTCCTAAAGAAAAGACTTTGCTTTTCTCCAAAACCATTTTTCCTGTGATATTCTCGATCCATTACATATGAATTCCACCCCACTTTGTCCGGATATGAGTGGATGAAACCAGAAATATCCGGTTGTGTTTTGTTTTACTATATCCCAGATATTGCTACAGCCTCAGTGTCTGTGTTTTCTGGATATTATCGATGGATTTTATTGTTTTGAATGTTTTTATCAGGGAACCTTTAATTTTGTACCGTAGAAATACAATTTGGTTCCACATGGAGACACCAGGAACACATTCCTCTGTTCTAGGGAGAAAGCTTGAGGAACTGCAAATCGATATGATATGTCTGTTTGTATAAATGACATTTTATGCACTTGCGATGGAAAAGACTTTTTGCCTTTCTCTAAAACCATTTTTACTGTGATTTTGTTGGTCCATTGCATACGAATTCCAACCCACTTTGTCCGGATATGACTGGATGAAACCAGAAATATCCGGTTGTGTTTTGGCTAACTCAATCCCAGATATTGTGAAAGCTTCTGTATTTGTGTTCTCTGGATATTATGAACGGATTTTATGGTTTTGCATGTTTTTTATCAGGGAACATTTAATTTTGTACCGTAGAAACACTAATTGGTTCCACATGGAGACACCAGCTCTACACATTTGTATTTTCTAGGGAGAAAGCTAGAGGAACTGCGGCAAACAAACATGATATTTCTGTTTGTATAGATGACATTTTATGCACTTTCCTAACAAAAAGACTTTACTTTTCTCCAAAACCATTTTTACTGTGATTTTCTCGGTCCATTGCATACGAATTCCACCTCACTTTGTCCGGATATGACTGGATGAAACCAGAAATATCCGTTTTCTTTTTTTTTTGGCTTACTATATCCCAGATATTACTACAGACTCTGTGTTTGTGTTTTCTGGATATTATCGATGGATTATATTGTTTTGAATTTTTTTTATCAGGGAACATTTAATTTTGTGCTGGGAAACACTAATTGGTTCCACATGGAGACACCAAGTCTACACATTCGTATTTTCTAGTGAGAAAGCTAGAATAACTGCGGTAAACAAACATGATGTTTCTGTTTGTATAGATGACATTTTATGCACTGGCTTAAGGAAAAGACTTTGTTTTACTCCAAAACCATTTTTACTGCGATTTTCCCGGTTCATTGCATACGAATTCCACCAAACTTAGTCCGGATATGACTGGATGAAACCAGAAATATCCGGTTGTGTTTTGGCTAACTCAATCCCAGATATTGCGACAGACTCTGTGTTTGTGTTTTCTGGACATTATCAACGGACTTTATTGTTTTGAATGTTTTTATCAGGGAACATTTAATTTTGTACCTTAGAAACACTAATAGGTTCAACATGGAGACACCAGTATACACATTCGTATGTTCTAGGGAGAAAGCTAGAGGAACTGCGGCAAACAAACATGATATTTCTGTTTGTATACATGACATTTTATGCACTTGCATAACGAAAAAAACTTTGCTTTTCTCCAAAACCATTTTTACTGTGATTTTCTCGGTGCATTGCATACGAATTCCACCTCGCTTTGTCCGGATATGTCTGGATGAAACCAGAAATATCCGGTTGTGTTTTGGCTTACTACAACCCAGATATTGTGAAAGCCTCTGTGTTTATGTTTTCCGGATACTATCAACGGAATTTATGTTTTTGCATGTTATTTATCAGGGAACATTTAATTTTGTGCTGGGAAACACTAATTGGTTCCACATGGAGACACCAGCTCTACACATTCGTATTTTCTAGGGAGAAAGCTAGAGGAACTGCGGCAAACAAACATGATATTTCTGTTTGTATAGATGACATTTTATGCACTTTCCTAAAGAAAAGACTTTGCTTTTCTCCAAAACCATTTTTACTGTGATATTCTCGATCCATTACATATGAATTCCACCCCACTTTGTCCGGATATGAGTGGATGAAACCAGAAATATCCGGTTGTGTTTTGTTTTACTATATCCCAGATATTGCTACAGCCTCAGTGTCTGTGTTTTCTGGATATTATCGATGGATTTTATTGTTTTGAATGTTTTTATCAGGGAACATTTAATTTTGTACCGTAGAAACACTAATTGGTTCCACATGGAGTCACCAGTAACACATTCCTATGTTCTAGGGAGAAAGCTTGAGGAACTGCAAATCGATATGATATGTCTGTTTGTATAGATGACATTTTATGCACTTGCGATGGAAAAGACTTTTTGCCTTTCTCTAAAACCATTTTTACTGTGATTTTGTTGGTCCATTGCATACGAATTCCAACCCACTTTGTCCGGATATGACTGGATGAAACCAGAAATATCCGGTTGTGTTTTGGCTAACTCAATCCCAGATATTGTGAAAGCTTCTGTATTTGTGTTCTCCGGATATTATGAACGGATTTTATGGTTTTGCATGTTTTTTATCAGGGAACATTTAATTTTGTACCGTAGAAACACTAATTGGTTCCACACGGAGACACCAGCTCTACACATTTGTATTTTCTAGGGAGAAAGCTAGAGGAACTGCGGCAAACAAACATGATATTTCTGTTTGTATAGATGACAATTTATGCACTTTCCTAACAAAAAGATTTTACTTTTCTCCAAAACCATTTTTACTGTGATTTTCTCAGTCCATTGCATACGAATTCCACCTCACATTGTCCAGATATGACTGGATGAAACGAGAAATATCCATTTTCTTTTTTTTTTGGCTTACTATATCCCAGATATTACTACAGACTCTGTGTTTGTGTTTTCTGGATATTATCGATGGATTATATTGTTTTAAATGTTTTTATCAGGGAACATTTAATTTTGTGCTGGGGAACACTAATTGGTTCCACATGGAGACACCAGTCTACACATTCGTATTTTCTAGGGAGAAAGCTAGAATAACTGCGGTAAACAAACATGATGTTTCTGTTTGTATAGATGACATTTTATGCACTGGCTTAAGGAAAAGACTTTGTTTTACTCCAAAACCATTTTTACTGCGATTTTCCCGGTTCATTGCATACGAATTCCACCAACCTTAGTCCGGATATGACTGGATGAAACCAGAAATATCCGGTTGTGTTTTGGCTAAATCAATCCCAGATATTGCGACGGATTCTGTGTTTGTGTTTTCTGGACATTATCAACGGACTTTATTGTTTTGAATGTTTTTATCAGGGAACATTTAATTTTGTACCTTAGAAACACTAATAGGTTCAACATGGAGACACCAGTATACACATTCGTAAGTTCTAGGGAGAAAGTTAGAGGAACTGCGGCAAACAAACATGATATTTCTGTTTGTATACATGACATTTTATGCACTTGCATAACGAAAAAACTTTGCTTTTCTCCAAAACCATTTTTACTGTGATTTTCTTGGTCCATTGCATACGAATTCCACCTCGCTTTATCTGGATATGACTGGATGAAACCAGAAATATCCGGTTGTGTTTTGGCTTACTACAACCCAGATATTGTGAAAGCCTCTGTGTTTATGTTTTCTGGATATTATCAACGGAATTTATGTTTTTGCATGTTATTTATCAGGGAACATTTAATTTTGTACCTTAGAAACACTAATTGGTTCCACACGGAGACACCAGCTCTACACATTTGTATTTTCTAGGGAGAAAGCTAGAGGAACTGCGGCAAACAAACATGATATTTCTGTTTGTATAGATGACATTTTATGCACTTTCCTAAAGAAAAGACTTTGCTTTTCTCCAAAACCATTTTTACTGTGATTTTCTCGGTCCATTACATATCAATTCCACCCCACTTTGTCCGGATATGACTGGATGAAACCAGAAATATCCGGTTGTGTTTTGTCTTACTATATCCCAGATATTGCTACAGCCTCAGTGTCTGTGTTTTCTGGATATTATCGATGGATTTTATTGTTTTGAATGTTTTTATCAGGGAACACTTAATTTTGTACCGTAGAAACACTAATTGGTTCCACATGGAGACACCAGTAACACATTCCTATATTCTAGGGAGAAAGCTTGAGGAACTGCAAATCGATATGATATGTCTGTTTGTATAGATGACACTTTATGCACTTGCGATGGAAAAGACTTTTTTCCTTTCTCTAAAACCATTTTTCTGTGATTTTGTTGGTCCATTGCATACGAATTCCAACCCACTTTGTCCGGATATGACTGGATGAAACCAGAAATATCCGGTTGTGTTTTGGCTAACGCAATCCCAGATATTGTGAAAGCTTCTGTATTTGTGTTCTCCGGATATTATGAACAGATTTTATGGTTTTGCATGTTTTTTGTCAGGGAACATTTAATTTTGTACCGTAGAAACACTAATTGGTTCCACACGGAGACACCAGCTCTACACATTTGTATTTTCTAGGGAGAAAGCTAGAGGAACTGCGGCAAACAAACATGATATTTCTGTTTGTATAGATGACATTTTATGCACTTTCCTAACAAAAAGACTATACTTTTCTCCAAAACCATTTTTACTGTGATTTTCTCGGTCCATTGCATATGAATTCCACCCCACTTTGTCCGGATATGACTGGATGAAACCAGAAATATCCGTTTTCTTTTTTTTTTGGCTTACTATATCCCAGATATTACTACAGACTCTGTGTTTGTGTTTTCTGGATATTATCGATGGATTATATTGTTTTGAATGTTTTTATCAGGGAACATTTAATTTTGTGCTGGGAAACACTAATTGGTTCCACATGGAGACACCAGTCTACACATTCGTATTTTCTAGGGAGAAAGCTAGAATAACTGCGGTAAACAAACATGATGTTTCTGTTTGTATAGATGACATTTTATGCACTGGCTTAAGGAAAAGACTTTGTTTTACTCCAAAACCATTTTTACTGCGATTTTCCCGGTTCATTGCATACGAATTCCACCAAACTTAGTCCGGATATGACTGGATGAAACCAGAAATACCCGGTTGTGTTTTGGCTAACTCAATCCCAGATATTGTGAATGCTTCTGTATTGGTGTTTTCCGGATATTATCAACGGATTTTATGGTTTTGCATGTTTTTTATCAGGGAACATTTAATTTTGTACCTTAGAAACACTAATAGGTTCAACATGGAGACACCAGTCTACACATTCGTATGTTCTAGGGAGAAAGTTAGAGGAACTGCGGCAAACAAACATGATATTTCTGTTTGTATACATGACATTTTATGCACTTGCATAACGAAAAAAACTTTGCTTTTCTCCAAAACCATTTTTACTGTGATTTTCTCGGTCCATTGCATACGAATTCCACCTCGCTTTGTCCGGATATGACTGGATGAAACCAGAAATATCTGGTTGTGTTTTGGCTTACTATAACCCAGATATTGGGAAAGCCTCTGTGTTTATGTTTTCCGGATATTATCAACGGAATTTATGTTTTTGCATGTTATGTATCAGGGAACATTTAATTTTGTGCTGGGAAACACTAATTGGTTCCACATGGAGACACCAGCTCTACACATTCGTATTTTCTAGGGAGAAAGCTAGAGGAACTGCGGCAAACAAACATGATATTTCTGTTTGTATAGATGACATTTTATGCACTTTCCTAAAGAAAAGACTTTGCTTTTCTCCAAAACCATTTTTCCTGTGATATTCTCCATCCATTACATATGAATTCCACCCCACTTTGTCCGGATATGACTGGATGAAACCAGAAATATCCGGTTGTGTTTTGTCTTACTATATCCCAGATATTGCTACAGCCTCAGTGTCTGTGTTTTCTGGATATTATCGATGGATTTTATTGTTTTGAATGTTTTTATCAGGGAACATTTAATTTTGTACCGTAGAAACACTAATTGGTTCCACATGGAGACACCAGTAACACATTCCTCTGTTCTAGGGAGAAAGCTTGAGGAACTGCAAATCGATATGATATGTCTGTTTGTATAGATGACATTTTATGCACTTGCGATGGAAAAGACTTTTTGCCTTTCTCTAAAACCATTTTTACTGTGATTTTGTTGGTCCATTGCATACGAATTCCAACCCACTTTGTCCGGATATGACTGGATGAAACCAGAAATATCCGGTTGTGTTTTGGCTAACTCAATCCCAGATATTGTGAAAGCTTCTGTATTTGTGTTCTCCGGATATTATGAACGGATTTTATGGTTTTGCATGTTTTTTATCAGGGAACATTTAATTTTGTACCGTAGAAACACTAATTGGTTCCACACGGAGACACCAGCTCTACACATTTGTATTTTCTAGGGAGAAAGCTAGAGGAACTGCGGCAAACAAACATGATATTTCTGTTTGTATAGATGACATTTTATGCACTTTCCTAACAAAAAGATTTTACTTTTCTCCAAAACCATTTTTACTGTGATTTTCTCAGTCCATTGCATACGAATTCCACCTCACTTTGTCCAGATATGACTGGATGAAACCAGAAATATCCGTTTTCTTTTTTTTTGGCTTACTATATCCCAGATATTACTACAGACTCTGTGTTTGTGTTTTCTGGATATTATCGATGGATTATATTGTTTTGAATGTTTTTATCAGGGAACACTTAATTTTGTGCTGGGGAACACTAATTGGTTCCACATGGAGACACCAGTCTACACATTCGTATTTTCTAGGGAGAAAGCTAGAATAACTGCGGTAAACAAACATGATGTTTCTGTTTGTATAGATGACATTTTATGCACTGGCTTAAGGAAAAGACTTTGTTTTACTCCAAAACCATTTTTACTGCGATTTTCCCGGTTCATTGCATACGAATTCCACCAAACTTAGTCCGGATATGACTGGATGAAACCAGAAATATCCGGTTGTGTTTTGGCTAACTCAATCCCAGATATTGCGACGGACTCTGTGTTTGTGTTTTCTGGACATTATCAATGGACTTTATTGTTTTGAATGTTTTTATCAGGGAACATTTAATTTTGTACCTTAGAAACACTAATAGGTTCAACATGGAGACACCAGTATACACATTCGTAAGTTCTAGGGAGAAAGTTAGAGGAACTGCGGCAAACAAACATGATATTTCTGTTTGTATACATGACATTTTATGCACTTGCATAACGAAAAAAACTTTGCTTTTCTCCAAAACCATTTTTACTGTGATTTTCTCGGTCCATTGCATACGAATTCCACCTCGCTTTGTCCGGATATGACTGGATGAAACCAGAAATATCCGGTTGTGTTTTGGCTTACTACAACCCAGATATTGTGAAAGCCTCTGTGTTTATGTTTTCCGGATATTATCAACGGAATTTATGTTTTTGCATGTTATTTATCAGGGAACATTTAATTTTGTGCTGGGAAACACTAATTGGTTCCACATGGAGACACCAGCTCTACACATTCGTATTTTCTAGGGAGAAAGCTAGAGGAACTGCGGCAAACAAACATGATATTTCTGTTTGTATAGATGACATTTTATGCACTTTCCTAAAGAAAAGACTTTGCTTTTCTCCAAAACCATTTTTCCTGTGATATTCTCGATCCATTACATATGAATTCCACCCCACTTTGTCCGGATATGAGTGGATGAAACCAGAAATATCCGGTTGTGTTTTGTCTTACTATATCCCAGATATTGCTACAGCCTCAGTGTCTGTGTTTTCTGGATATTATCGATGGATTTTATTGTTTTGAATGTTTTTATCAGGGAACATTTAATTTTGTACTGTAGAAACACTAATTGATTCCACATGGAGACACCAGGAACACATTCCTATGTTCTAGGGAGAAAGCTTGAGGAACTGCAAATCGATATGATATGTCTGTTTGTATAGATGACACTTTATGCACTTGCGATGGAAAAGACTTTTTGCCTTTCTCTAAAACCATTTTTTACTGTGATTTTGTTGGTCCATTGCATACGAATTCCAACCCACTTTGTCCGGATATGACTGGATGAAACCAGAAATATCCGGTTGTGTTTTGGCTAACTCAATCCCAGATGTTGTGAAAGCTTCTGTATTTGTGTTCTCCGGATATTATGAATGGATTTTAAGATTTTGCATGTTTTTTATCAGGGAACATTTAATTTTGTACCATAGAAACACTAATTGGTTCCACACGGAGACACCAGCTCTACACATTTGTATTTTCTAGGGAGAAAGCTAGAGGAACTGCGGCAAACAAACATGATATTTCTGTTTGTATAGATGACATTTTATGCACTTTCCTAACAAAAAGACTTTACTTTTCTCCAAAACCATTTTTACTGTGATTTTCTCGGTCCATTGCATACGAATTCCACCTCACTTTGTCCGGATATGACTGGATGAAACCAGAAGTATCCGTTTTATTTTTATGTCGCTTACTATATCCCAGATATTACTACAGACTCTGTGTTTGTGTTTTCTAGATATTATCGATGGATTATATGTTTTGAATGTATTTATCAGGGAACATTTAATTTTGTGCTGGGAAACACTAATTGGTTCCACATGGAGACACCAGTCTACACATTCGTATTTTCTAGGGAGAAAGCTAGAATAACTGCGGTAAACAAACATGATGTTTCTGTTTGTATAGATGACATTTTATGCACTGGCTTAAGGAAAAGACTTTGTTTTACTCCAAAACCATTTTTACTGTGATTTTCCCGGTTCATTGCATACGAATTCCACCAACCTTAGTCCGGATATGACTGGATGAAACCAGAAATATCCGGTTGTGTTTTGGCTAACTCAATCCCAGATATTGCGACGGACTCTGTGTTTGTGTTTTCTGGACATTATCAACGGACTTTATTGTTTTGAATGTTTTTATCAGGGAACATTTAATTTTGTACCTTAGAAACACTAATAGGTTCAACATGGAGACACCAGTATACACATTCGTAAGTTCTAGGGAGAAAGTTAGAGGAACTGCGGCAAACAAACATGATATTTCTGTTTGTATACATGACATTTTATGCACTTGCATAACGAAAAAAACTTTGCTTTTATCCAAAACCATTTTTACTGTGATTTTCTTGGTCCATTGCATACGAATTCCACCTCGCTTTATCCGGATATGACTGGATGAAACCAGAAATATCCGGTTGTGTTTTGGCTTACTACAACCCAGATATTGTGAAAGCCTCTGTGTTTATGTTCTCTGGATATTATCAACGGAATTTATGTTTTTGCATGTTATTTATCAGGGAACATTTAATTTTGTACCTTAGAAACACTAATTGGTTCCACACGGAGACACCAGCTCTACACATTTGTATTTTCTAGGGAGAAAGCTAGAGGAACTGCGGCAAACAAACATGATATTTCTGTTTGTATAGATGACATTTTATGCACTTTCCTAAAGAAAAGACTTTGCTTTTCTCCAAAACCATTTTTACTGTGATTTTCTCGGTCCATTACATATGAATTCTACCCCACTTTGTCCGGATATGAGTGGATGAAACCAGAAATATCCGGTTGTGTTTTGTCTTACTATATCCCAGATATTGCTACAGCCTCAGTGTCTGTGTTTTCTGGATATTATCGATGGATTTTATTGTTTTGAATGTTTTTATCAGGGAACATTTAATTTTGTACCGTAGAAACACTAATTGGTTCCACATGGAGACACCAGTAACACATTCCTATATTCTAGGGAGAAAGCTTGAGGAACTGCAAATCGATATGATATGTCTGTTTGTATAGATGACACTTTATGCACTTGCGATGGAAAAGACTTTTTGCCTTTCTCTAAAACCATTTTTACTGTGATTTTGTTGGTCCATTGCATACGAATTCCAACCCACTTTGTCCGGATATGACTGGATGAAACCAGAAATATCCGGTTGTGTTTTGGCTAACTCAATCCCAGATATTGTGAAAGCTTCTGTATTTGTGTTCTCCGGATATTATGAACGGATTTTATGGTTTTGCATGTTTTTTATCAGGGAACATTTAATTTTGTGCTGGGAAACACTAATTGGTTCCACATGGAGACACCAGTCTACACATTCGTATTTTCTAGGGAGAAAGCTAGAATAACTGCGGTAAACAAACATGATGTTTCTGTTTGTATAGATGACATTTTATGCACTGGCTTAAGGAAAAGACTTTGTTTTACTCTAAAACCATTTTTACTGCGATTTTCCCGGTTCATTGCATACGAATTCCACCAAACTTAGTCCGGATATGACTGGATGAAACCAGAAATATCCGGTTGTGTTTTGGCTAACTCAATCCCAGATATTGTGAAAGCCTCTGTATTGGTGTTTTCCGGATATTATCAACGGAATTTATGTTTTTGCATGTTATTTATCAGGGAACATTTAATTTTGTGCTGGGAAACACTAATTGGTTCCACATGGAGACACCAGCTCTACACATTCGTATTTTCTAGGGAGAAAGCTAGAGGAACTGCGGCAAACAAACATGATATTTCTGTTTGTATAGATGACATTTTATGCACTTTCCTAAAGAAAAGACTTTGCTTTTCTCCAAAACCATTTTTCCTGTGATATTCTCCATCCATTACATATGAATTCCACCCCACTTTGTCCGGATATGACTGGATGAAACCAGAAATATCCGGTTGTGTTTTGTCTTACTATATCCCAGATATTGCTACAGCCTCAGTGTCTGTGTTTTCTGGATATTATCGATGGATTTTATTGTTTTGAATGTTTTTATCAGGGAACATTTAATTTTGTACCGTAGAAACACTAATTGGTTCCACATGGAGACACCAGTAACACATTCCTCTGTTCTAGGGAGAAAGCTTGAGGAACTGCAAATCGATATGATATGTCTGTTTGTATAGATGACATTTTATGCACTTGCGATGGAAAAGACTTTTTGCCTTTCTCTAAAACCATTTTTACTGTGATTTTGTTGGTCCATTGCATATGAATTCCACCCCACTTTGTCCGGATATGACTGGATGAAACCAGAAATATCCGGTTGTGTTTTGGCTAACTCAATCCCAGATATTGTGAAAGCTTCTGTATTTGTGTTCTCAGGATATTATGAACGGATTTTATGGTTTTGCATGTTTTTTATCAGGGAACATTTAATTTTGTACCGTAGAAACACTAATTGGTTCCACACGGAGACACCAGCTCTACACATTTGTATTTTCTAGGGAGAAAGCTAGAGGAACTGCGGCAAACAAACATGATATTTCTGTTTGTATAGATGACATTTTATGCACTTTCCTAACAAAAAGACTATACTTTTCTCCAAAACCATTTTTACTGTTATTTTCTCGGTCCATTGCATACGAATTCCACCTCACTTTGTCCGGATATGACTGGATGAAACCAGAAATATCCGTTTTCTTTTTTTTTGGCTTACTATATCCCAGATATTACTACAGACTCTGTGTTTGTGTTTTCTGGATATTATCGATGGATTATATTGTTTTGAATGTTTTTATCAGGGAACATTTAATTTTGTGCTGGGAAACACTAATTGGTTCCCATGGAGACACCAGTCTACACATTCATATTTTCTAGGGAGAAAGCTAGAATAACTGCGGTAAACAAACATGATGTTTCTGTTTGTATAGATGACATTTTATGCACTGGCTTAAGGAAAAGACTTTGTTTTACTCCAAAACCATTTTTACTGCGATTTTCCCGGTTCATTGCATACGAATTCCACCAAACTTAGTCCGGATATGACTGGATGAAACCAGAAATATCCGGTTGTGTTTTGGCTAACTCAATCCCAGATATTGCGACGGACTCTGTGTTTGTGTTTTCTGTGCATTATCAACGGACTTTATTGTTTTGAATGTTTTTATCAGGGAACATTTAATTTTGTACCTTAGAAACACTAATAGGTTCAACATGGAGACACCAGTCTACACATTCGTAAGTTCTAGGGAGAAAGTTAGAGGAACTGCGGCAAACAAACATGATATTTCTGTTTGTATACATGACATTTTATGCACTTGCATAACGAAAAAAAACTTTGCTTTTCTCCAAAACCATTTTTACTGTGATTTTCTCGATCCATTGCATACGAATTCCACCTCGCTTTGTCCGGATATGACTGGATGAAACCAGAAATATCCGGTTGTGTTTTGGCTTACTACAACCCACATATTGTGAAAGCCTCTGTGTTTATGTTTTCCGGATACTATCAACGGAATTTATGTTTTTGCATGTTATGTATCAGGGAACATTTAATTTTGTGCTGGGAAACACTAATTGGTTCCACATGGAGACACCAGCTCTACACATTCGTATTTTCTAGGGAGAAAGCTAGAGGAACTGCAGCAAACAAACATGATATTTCTGTTTGTATAGATGACATTTTATGCACTTTCCTAAAGAATAGACTTTGCTTTTCTCCAAAACCATTTTTCCTGTGATATTCTCGATCCATTACATATGAATTCCACCCCACTTTGTCCGGATATGAGTGGATGAAACCAGAAATATCCGGTTGTGTTTTGTCTTACTATATCCCAGATATTGCTACAGCCTCAGTGTCTGTGTTTTCTGGATATTATCAATGGATTTTATTGTTTTGAATGTTTTTATCAGGGAACATTTAATTTTGTACCGTAGAAACACTAATTGGTTCCACATGGAGACAGCAGTAACACATTCCTCTGTTCTAGGGAGAAAGCTTGAGGAACTGCAAATCGATATGATATGTCTGTTTGTATAGATGACATTTTATGCACTTGCGATGGAAAAGACTTTTTGCCTTTCTCTAAAAACATTTTTACTGTGATTTTGTTGGTCCATTGCATACGAATTCCAACCCACTTTGTCCGGATATGACTGGATGAAACCAGAAATATCCGGTTGAGTTTTGGCTAACTCAATCCCAGATATTGTGAAAGCTTCTGTATTTGTGTTCTCCGGATATTATGAACGGATTTTATGGTTTTGCATGTTTTTTATCAGGGAACATTTAATTTTGTACCGTAGAAACACTAATTGGTTCCACACGGAGACACCAGCTCTACACATTTGTATTTTCTAGGGAGAAAGCTAGAGGAACTGCGGCAAACAAACATGATATTTCTGTTTGTATAGATGACATTTTATGCACTTTCCTAACAAAAAGACTTTACTTTTCTCCAAAACCATTTTTACTGTGATTTTCTCGGTCCATTGCATACGAATTCCACCTCACTTTGTCCGGATATGAGTGGATGAAACCAGAAATATCCGGTTGTGTTTTGTCTTACTATATCCCAGATATTGCTACAGCCTCAGTGTCTGTGTTTTCTGGATATTATCAATGGATTTTATTGTTTTGAATGTTTTTATCAGGGAACATTTAATTTTGTACCGTAGAGACACTAATTGGTTCCACATGGAGACAGCAGTAACACATTCCTATGTTCTAGGGAGAAAGCTTGAGGAACTGCAAATCGATATGATATGTCTGTTTGTATAGATGACATTTTATGCACTTGCGATGGAAAAGACTTTTTGCCTTTCTCTAAAACCATTTTTACTGTGCTTTTGTTGGTCCATTGCATACGAATTCCAACCCACTTTGTCCGGATATGACTGGATGAAACCAGAAATATCCGGTTGTGTTTTGGCTAACTCAATCCCAGATATTGTGAAAGCTTCTGTATTTGTGTTCTCCGGATATTATGAACGGATTTTATGGTTTTGCATGTTTTTTATCAGGGAACATTTAATTTTGTACCGTAGAAACACTAATTGGTTCCACACGGAGACACCAGCTCTACACATTTGTATTTTCTAGGGAGAAAGCTAGAGGAACTGTGGCAAACAAACATGATATTTCTGTTTGTATAGATGACATTTTATGCACTTTCCTAAGAAAAAGACTATACTTTTCTCCAAAACCATTTTTACTGTGATTTTCTCGGTCCATTGCATACGAATTCCACCTCACTTTGTCCGGATATGACTGGATGAAACCAGAAATATCCGTTTTCTTTTTTTTTGGCTTACTATATCCCAGATATTACTACAGACTCTGTGTTTGTGTTTTCTGGATATTATCGATGGATTATATTGTTTTGAATGTTTTTATCAGGGAACATTTAATTTTGTGCTGGGAAACACTAATTGGTTCCACATGGAGACACCAGTCTACACATTCATATTTTCTAGGGAGAAAGCTAGAATAACTGCGGTAAACAATCATGATGTTTCTGTTTGTATAGATGACATTTTATGCACTGGCTTAAGGAAAAGACTTTGTTTTACTCCAAAACCATTTTTACTGCGATTTTCCCGGTTCATTGCATACGAATTCCACCAAACTTAGTCCGGATATGACTGGATGAAACCAGAAATATCCGGTTGTGTTTTGGCTAAATCAATCCCAGATATTGCGACGGACTCTGTGTTTGTGTTTTCTGGACATTATCAACGGACTTTATTGTTTTGAATGTTTTTATCAGGGAACATTTAATTTTGTACCTTAGAAACACTAATAGGTTCAACATGGAGACACCAGTCTACACATTCGTATGTTCTAGGGAGAAAGTTAGAGGAACTGCGGCAAACAAACATGATATTTCTGTTTGTATACATGACATTTTATGCACTTGCATAACGAAAAAAACTTTGCTTTTCTCCAAAACCATTTTTACTGTGATTTTCTCGGTCCATTGCATACGAATTCCACCTCGCTTTGTCCGGATATGACTGGATGAAACCAGAAATATCTGGTTGTGTTTTGGCTTACTATAACCCAGATATTGTGAAAGCCTCTGTGTTTATGTTTTCCGGATATTATCAATGGAATTTATGTTTTTGCATGTTATGTATCAGGGAACATTTAATTTTGTGCTGGGAAACACTAATTGGTTCCACATGGAGACACCAGCTCTACACATTCGTATTTTCTAGGGAGAAAGCTAGAGGAACTGCGGCAAACAAACATGATATTTCTGTTTGTATAGATGACATTTTATGCACTTTCCTAAAGAAAAGACTTTGCTTTTCTCCAAAACCATTTTTCCTGTGATATTCTCGATCCATTACATATGAATTCCACCCCACTTTGTCCGGATATGACTGGATGAAACCAGAAATATCCGGTTGTGTTTTGTCTTACTATATCCCAGATATTGCTACAGCCTCAGTGTCTGTGTTTTCTGGATATTATCGATGGATTTTATTGTTTTGAATGTTTTTATCAGGGAACATTTAATTTTGTACCGTAGAAACACTAATTGGTTCCACATGGAGACAGCAGTAACACATTCCTCTGTTCTAGGGAGAAAGCTTGAGGAACTGCAAATCGATATGATATGTCTGTTTGTATAGATGACATTTTATGAACTTGCGATGGAAAAGACTTTTTGCCTTTCTCTAAAACCATTTTTACTGTGATTTTGTTGGTCCATTGCATACGAATTCCAACCCACTTTGTCCGGATATGACTGGATGAAACCAGAAATATCCGGTTGTGTTTTGGCTAACTCAATCCCAGATATTGTGAAAGCTTCTGTATTTGTGTTCTCCGGATATTATGAACGGATTTTATGGTTTTGCATGTTTTTTATCAGGGAACATTTAATTTTGTACCGTAGAAACACTAATTGGTTCCACACGGAGACACCAGCTCTACACATTTGTATTTTCTAGGGAGAAAGCTAGAGGAACTGCGGCAAACAAACATGATATTTCTGTTTGTATAGATGACATTTTATGCACTTTCCTAACAAAAAGACTATACTTTTCTCCAAAACCATTTTTACTGTGATTTTCTCGGTCCATTGCATACGAATTCCACCTCACTTTGTCCGGATATGACTGGATGAAACCAGAAATATCCGTTTTCTTTTTTTTTGGCTTACTATATCCCAGATATTACTACAGACTCTGTGTTTGTGTTTTCTGGATATTATCGATGGATTATATTGTTTTGAATGTTTTTATCAGGGAACATTTAATTTTGTGCTGGGAAACACTAATTGGTTCCCATGGAGACACCAGTCTACACATTCATATTTTCTAGGGAGAAAGCTAGAATAACTGCGGTAAACAAACATGATGTTTCTGTTTGTATAGATGACATTTTATGCACTGGCTTAAGGAAAAGACTTTGTTTTACTCCAAAACCATTTTTACTGCGATTTTCCCGGTTCATTGCATACGAATTCCACCAAACTTAGTCCGGATATGACTGGATGAAACCAGAAATATCCGGTTGTGTTTTGGCTAACTCAATCCCAGATATTGCGACGGACTCTGTGTTTGTGTTTTCTGGACATTATCAACGGACTTTATTGTTTTGAATGTTTTTATCAGGGAACATTTAATTTTGTACCTTAGAAACACTAATAGGTTCAACATGGAGACACCAGTCTACACATTCGTAAGTTCTAGGGAGAAAGTTAGAGGAACTGCGGCAAACAAACATGATATTTCTGTTTGTATACATGACATTTTATGCACTTGCATAACGAAAAAAAACTTTGCTTTTCTCCAAAACCATTTTTACTGTGATTTTCTCGATCCATTGCATACGAATTCCACCTCGCTTTGTCCGGATATGACTGGATGAAACCAGAAATATCCGGTTGTGTTTTGGCTTACTACAACCCAGATATTGTGAAAGCCTCTGTGTTTATGTTTTCCGGATACTATCAACGGAATTTATGTTTTTGCATGTTATGTATCAGGGAACATTTAATTTTGTGCTGGGAAACACTAATTGGTTCCACATGGAGACACCAGCTCTACACATTCGTATTTTCTAGGGAGAAAGCTAGAGGAACTGCAGCAAACAAACATGATATTTCTGTTTGTATAGATGACATTTTATGCACTTTCCTAAAGAATAGACTTTGCTTTTCTCCAAAACCATTTTTCCTGTGATATTCTCGATCCATTACATATGAATTCCACCCCACTTTGTCCGGATATGAGTGGATGAAACCAGAAATATCCGGTTGTGTTTTGTCTTACTATATCCCAGATATTGCTACAGCCTCAGTGTCTGTGTTTTCTGGATATTATCAATGGATTTTATTGTTTTGAATGTTTTTATCAGGGAACATTTAATTTTGTACCGTAGAAACACTAATTGGTTCCACATGGAGACAGCAGTAACACATTCCTCTGTTCTAGGGAGAAAGCTTGAGGAACTGCAAATCGATATGATATGTCTGTTTGTATAGATGACATTTTATGCACTTGCGATGGAAAAGACTTTTTGCCTTTCTCTAAAAACATTTTTACTGTGATTTTGTTGGTCCATTGCATACGAATTCCAACCCACTTTGTCCGGATATGACTGGATGAAACCAGAAATATCCGGTTGAGTTTTGGCTAACTCAATCCCAGATATTGTGAAAGCTTCTGTATTTGTGTTCTCCGGATATTATGAACGGATTTTATGGTTTTGCATGTTTTTTATCAGGGAACATTTAATTTTGTACCGTAGAAACACTAATTGGTTCCACACGGAGACACCAGCTCTACACATTTGTATTTTCTAGGGAGAAAGCTAGAGGAACTGCGGCAAACAAACATGATATTTCTGTTTGTATAGATGACATTTTATGCACTTTCCTAACAAAAAGACTTTACTTTTCTCCAAAACCATTTTTACTGTGATTTTCTCGGTCCATTGCATACGAATTCCACCTCACTTTGTCCGGATATGAGTGGATGAAACCAGAAATATCCGGTTGTGTTTTGTCTTACTATATCCCAGATATTGCTACAGCCTCAGTGTCTGTGTTTTCTGGATATTATCAATGGATTTTATTGTTTTGAATGTTTTTATCAGGGAACATTTAATTTTGTACCGTAGAAACACTAATTGGTTCCACATGGAGACAGCAGTAACACATTCCTATGTTCTAGGGAGAAAGCTTGAGGAACTGCAAATCGATATGATATGTCTGTTTGTATAGATGACATTTTATGCACTTGCGATGGAAAAGACTTTTTGCCTTTCTCTAAAACCATTTTTACTGTGCTTTTGTTGGTCCATTGCATACGAATTCCAACCCACTTTGTCCGGATATGACTGGATGAAACCAGAAATATCCGGTTGTGTTTTGGCTAACTCAATCCCAGATATTGTGAAAGCTTCTGTATTTGTGTTCTCCGGATATTATGAACGGATTTTATGGTTTTGCATGTTTTTTATCAGGGAACATTTAATTTTGTACCGTAGAAACACTAATTGGTTCCACACGGAGACACCAGCTCTACACATTTGTATTTTCTAGGGAGAAAGCTAGAGGAACTGTGGCAAACAAACATGATATTTCTGTTTGTATAGATGACATTTTATGCACTTTCCTAAGAAAAAGACTTTACTTTTCTCCAAAACCATTTTTACTGTGATTTTCTCGGTCCATTGCATACGAATTCCACCTCACTTTGTCCGGATATGACTGGATGAAACCAGAAATATCCGTTTTCTTTTTTTTTGGCTTACTATATCCCAGATATTACTACAGACTCTGTGTTTGTGTTTTCTGGATATTATCGATGGATTATATTGTTTTGAATGTTTTTATCAGGGAACATTTAATTTTGTGCTGGGAAACACTAATTGGTTCCACATGGAGACACCAGTCTACACATTCATATTTTCTAGGGAGAAAGCTAGAATAACTGCGGTAAACAATCATGATGTTTCTGTTTGTATAGATGACATTTTATGCACTGGCTTAAGGAAAAGACTTTGTTTTACTCCAAAACCATTTTTACTGCGATTTTCCCGGTTCATTGCATACGAATTCCACCAAACTTAGTCCGGATATGACTGGATGAAACCAGAAATATCCGGTTGTGTTTTGGCTAAATCAATCCCAGATATTGCGACGGACTCTGTGTTTGTGTTTTCTGGACATTATCAACGGACTTTATTGTTTTGAATGTTTTTATCAGGGAACATTTAATTTTGTACCTTAGAAACACTAATAGGTTCAACATGGAGACACCAGTCTACACATTCGTATGTTCTAGGGAGAAAGTTAGAGGAACTGCGGCAAACAAACATGATATTTCTGTTTGTATACATGACATTTTATGCACTTGCATAACGAAAAAAACTTTGCTTTTCTCCAAAACCATTTTTACTGTGATTTTCTCGGTCCATTGCATACGAATTCCACCTCGCTTTGTCCGGATATGACTGGATGAAACCAGAAATATCTGGTTGTGTTTTGGCTTACTATAACCCAGATATTGTGAAAGCCTCTGTGTTTATGTTTTCCGGATATTATCAATGGAATTTATGTTTTTGCATGTTATGTATCAGGGAACATTTAATTTTGTGCTGGGAAACACTAATTGGTTCCACATGGAGACACCAGCTCTACACATTCGTATTTTCTAGGGAGAAAGCTAGAGGAACTGCGGCAAACAAACATGATATTTCTGTTTGTATAGATGACATTTTATGCACTTTCCTAAAGAAAAGACTTTGCTTTTCTCCAAAACCATTTTTCCTGTGATATTCTCGATCCATTACATATGAATTCCACCCCACTTTGTCCGGATATGACTGGATGAAACCAGAAATATCCGGTTGTGTTTTGTCTTACTATATCCCAGATATTGCTACAGCCTCAGTGTCTGTGTTTTCTGGATATTATCGATGGATTTTATTGTTTTGAATGTTTTTATCAGGGAACATTTAATTTTGTACCGTAGAAACACTAATTGGTTCCACATGGAGACAGCAGTAACACATTCCTCTGTTCTAGGGAGAAAGCTTGAGGAACTGCAAATCGATATGATATGTCTGTTTGTATAGATGACATTTTATGCACTTGCGATGGAAAAGACTTTTTGCCTTTCTCTAAAACCATTTTTACTGTGATTTTGTTGGTCCATTGCATACGAATTCCAACCCACTTTGTCCGGATATGACTGGATGAAACCAGAAATATCCGGTTGTGTTTTGGCTAACTCAATCCCAGATATTGTGAAAGCTTCTGTATTTGTGTTCTCCGGATATTATGAACGGATTTTATGGTTTTGCATGTTTTTTATCAGGGAACATTTAATTTTGTACCGTAGAAACACTAATTGGTTCCACACGGAGACACCAGCTCTACACATTTGTATTTTCTAGGGAGAAAGCTAGAGAAACTGCGGCAAACAAACATGATATTTCTGTTTGTATAGATGACATTTTATGCACTTTCCTAACAAAAAGACTATACTCTTCTCCAAAACCATTTTTACTGTGATTTTCTCGGTCCATTGCATACGAATTCCACCTCACTTTGTCCGGATATGACTGGATGAAACCAGAAATATCCGTTTTCTTTTTTTTTTGGCTTACTATATCCCAGATATTACTACAGACTCTGTGTTTGTGTTTTCTGGATATTATCGATGGATTATATTGTTTTGAATGTTTTTATCAGGGAACATTTAATTTTGTGCTGGGAAACACTAATTGGTTCCCATGGAGACACCAGTCTACACATTCATATTTTCTAGGGAGAAAGCTAGAATAACTGCGGTAAACAAACATGATGTTTCTGTTTGTATAGATGACATTTTATGCACTGGCTTAAGGAAAAGACTTTGTTTTACTCCAAAACCATTTTTACTGCGATTTTCCCGGTTCATTGCATACGAATTCCACCAAACTTAGTCCGGATATGACTGGATGAAACCAGAAATATCCGGTTGTGTTTTGGCTAACTCAATCCCAGATAATGCGACGGACTCTGTGTTTGTGTTTTCTGGACATTATCAACGGACTTTATTGTTTTGAATGTTTTTATCAGGGAACATTTAATTTTGTACCTTAGAAACACTAATAGGTTCAACATGGAGACACCAGTCTACACATTCGTAAGTTCTAGGGAGAAAGTTAGAGGAACTGCGGCAAACAAACATGATATTTCTGTTTGTATACATGACATTTTATGCACTTGCATAACGAAAAAAAACTTTGCTTTTCTCCAAAACCATTTTTACTGTGATTTTCTCAATCCATTGCATACGAATTCCACCTCGCTTTGTCCGGATATGACTGGATGAAACCAGAAATATCCGGTTGTGTTTTGGCTTACTACAACCCAGATATTGTGAAAGCCTCTGTGTTTATGTTTTCCGGATACTATCAACGGAATTTATGTTTTTGCATGTTATGTATCAGGGAACATTTAATTTTGTGCTGGGAAACACTAATTGGTTCCACATGGAGACACCAGCTCTACACATTCGTATTTTCTAGGGAGAAAGCTAGAGGAACTGCGGCAAACAAACATGATATTTCTGTTTGTATAGATGACATTTTATGCACTTTCCTAAAGAAAAGACTTTGCTTTTCTCCAAAACCATTTTTCCTGTGATATTCTCGATCCATTACATATGAATTCCACCCCACTTTGTCCGGATATGAGTGGATGAAACCAGAAATATCCGGTTTTGTTTTGTCTTACTATATCCCAGATATTGCTACAGCCTCAGTGTCTGTGTTTTCTGGATATTATCAATGGATTTTATTGTTTTGAATGTTTTTATCAGGGAACATTTAATTTTGTACCGTAGAAACACTAATTGGTTCCACATGGAGACAGCAGTAACACATTCCTCTGTTCTAGGGAGAAAGCTTGAGGAACTGCAAATCGATATGATATGTCTGTTTGTATAGATGACATTTTATGCACTTGCGATGGAAAAGACTTTTTGCCTTTCTCTAAAAACATTTTTACTGTGATTTTGTTGGTCCATTGCATACGAATTCCAACCCACTTTGTCCGGATATGACTGGATGAAACCAGAAATATCCGGTTGAGTTTTGGCTAACTCAATCCCAGATATTGTGAAAGCTTCTGTATTTGTGTTCTCCGGATATTATGAACGGATTTTATGGTTTTGCATGTTTTTTATCAGGGAACATTTAATTTTGTACCGTAGAAACACTAATTGGTTCCACACGGAGACACCAGCTCTACACATTTGTATTTTCTAGGGAGAAAGCTAGAGGAACTGTGGCAAACAAACATGATATTTCTGTTTGTATAGATGACATTTTATGCACTTTCCTAACAAAAAGACTTTACTTTTCTCCAAAACCATTTTTACTGTGATTTTCTCGGTCCATTGCATACGAATTCCACCTCACTTTGTCCGGATATGAGTGGATGAAACCAGAAATATCCGGTTGTGTTTTGTCTTACTATATCCCAGATATTGCTACAGCCTCAGTGTCTGTGTTTTCTGGATATTATCGATGGATTTTATTGTTTTGAATGTTTTTATCAGGGAACATTTAATTTTGTACCGTAGAAACACTAATTGGTTCCACATGGAGACAGCAGTAACACATTCCTATGTTCTAGGGAGAAAGCTTGAGGAACTGCAAATCGATATGATATGTCTGTTTGTATAGATGACATTTTATGCACTTGCGATGGAAAAGACTTTTTGCCTTTCTCTAAAACCATTTTTACTGTGCTTTTGTTGGTCCATTGCATACGAATTCCAACCCACTTTGTCCGGATATGACTGGATGAAACCAGAAATATCCGGTTGTGTTTTGGCTAACTCAATCCCAGATATTGTGAAAGCTTCTGTATTTGTGACTCCGGATATTATGAACGGATTTTATGGTTTTGCATGTTTTTTATCAGGGAACATTTAATTTTGTACCGTAGAAACACTAATTGGTTCCACACGGAGACACCAGCTCTACACATTTGTATTTTCTAGGGAGAAAGCTAGAGGAACTGTGGCAAACAAACATGATATTTCTGTTTGTATAGATGACATTTTATGCACTTTCCTAAGAAAAAGACTATACTTTTCTCCAAAACCATTTTTACTGTGATTTTCTCGGTCCATTGCATACGAATTCCACCTCACTTTGTCCGGATATGACTGGATGAAACCAGAAATATCCGTTTTATTTTTTTTTGGCTTACTATATCCCAGATATTACTACAGACTCTGTGTTTGTGTTTTCTGGATATTATCGATGGATTATATTGTTTTGAATGTTTTTATCAGGGAACATTTAATTTTGTGCTGGGAAACACTAATTGGTTCCCATGGAGACACCAGTCTACACATTCATATTTTCTAGGGAGAAAGCTAGAATAACTGCGGTAAACAAACATGATGTTTCTGTTTGTATAGATGACATTTTATGCACTGGCTTAAGGAAAAGACTTTGTTTTACTCCAAAACCATTTTTACTGCGATTTTCCCGGTTCATTGCATACGAATTCCACCAAACTTAGTCCGGATATGACTGGATGAAACCAGAAATATCCGGTTGTGTTTTGGCTAACTCAATCCCAGATAATGCGACGGACTCTGTGTTTGTGTTTTCTGGACATTATCAACGGACTTTATTGTTTTGAATGTTTTTATCAGGGAACATTTAATTTTGTACCTTAGAAACACTAATAGGTTCAACATGGAGACACCAGTCTACACATTCGTAAGTTCTAGGGAGAAAGTTAGAGGAACTGCGGCAAACAAACATGATATTTCTGTTTGTATACATGACATTTTATGCACTTGCATAACGAAAAAAAACTTTGCTTTTCTCCAAAACCATTTTTACTGTGATTTTCTCAATCCATTGCATACGAATTCCACCTCGCTTTGTCCGGATATGACTGGATGAAACCAGAAATATCCGGTTGTGTTTTGGCTTACTACAACCCAGATATTGTGAAAGCCTCTGTGTTTATGTTTTCCGGATACTATCAACGGAATTTATGTTTTTGCATGTTATGTATCAGGGAACATTTAATTTTGTGCTGGGAAACACTAATTGGTTCCACATGGAGACACCAGCTCTACACATTCGTATTTTCTAGGGAGAAAGCTAGAGGAACTGCGGCAAACAAACATGATATTTCTGTTTGTATAGATGACATTTTATGCACTTTCCTAAAGAAAAGACTTTGCTTTTCTCCAAAACCATTTTTCCTGTGATATTCTCGATCCATTACATATGAATTCCACCCCACTTTGTCCGGATATGAGTGGATGAAACCAGAAATATCCGGTTTTGTTTTGTCTTACTATATCCCAGATATTGCTACAGCCTCAGTGTCTGTGTTTTCTGGATATTATCAATGGATTTTATTGTTTTGAATGTTTTTATCAGGGAACGTTTAATTTTGTACCGTAGAAACACTAATTGGTTCCACATGGAGACAGCAGTAACACATTCCTCTGTTCTAGGGAGAAAGCTTGAGGAACTGCAAATCGATATGATATGTCTGTTTGTATAGATGACATTTTATGCACTTGCGATGGAAAAGACTTTTTGCCTTTCTCTAAAAACATTTTTACTGTGATTTTGTTGGTCCATTGCATACGAATTCCAACCCACTTTGTCCGGATATGACTGGATGAAACCAGAAATATCCGGTTGAGTTTTGGCTAACTCAATCCCAGATATTGTGAAAGCTTCTGTATTTGTGTTCTCCGGATATTATGAACGGATTTTATGGTTTTGCATGTTTTTTATCAGGGAACATTTAATTTTGTACCGTAGAAACACTAATTGGTTCCACACGGAGACACCAGCTCTACACATTTGTATTTTCTAGGGAGAAAGCTAGAGGAACTGCGGCAAACAAACATGATATTTCTGTTTGTATAGATGACATTTTATGCACTTTCCTAACAAAAAGACTTTACTTTTCTCCAAAACCATTTTTACTGTGATTTTCTCGGTCCATTGCATACGAATTCCACCTCACTTTGTCCGGATATGAGTGGATGAAACCAGAAATATCCGGTTGTGTTTTGTCTTACTATATCCCAGATATTGCTACAGCCTCAGTGTCTGTGTTTTCTGGATATTATCGATGGATTTTATTGTTTTGAATGTTTTTATCAGGGAACATTTAATTTTGTACCGTAGAAACACTAATTGGTTCCACATGGAGACAGCAGTAACACATTCCTATGTTCTAGGGAGAAAGCTTGAGGAACTGCAAATCGATATGATATGTCTGTTTGTATAGATGACATTTTATGCACTTGCGATGGAAAAGACTTTTTGCCTTTCTCTAAAACCATTTTTACTGTGCTTTTGTTGGTCCATTGCATACGAATTCCAACCCACTTTGTCCGGATATGACTGGATGAAACCAGAAATATCCGGTTGTGTTTTGGCTAACTCAATCCCAGATATTGTGAAAGCTTCTGTATTTGTGACTCCGGATATTATGAACGGATTTTATGGTTTTGCATGTTTTTTATCAGGGAACATTTAATTTTGTACCGTAGAAACACTAATTGGTTCCACACGGAGACACCAGCTCTACACATTTGTATTTTCTAGGGAGAAAGCTAGAGGAACTGTGGCAAACAAACATGATATTTCTGTTTGTATAGATGACATTTTATGCACTTTCCTAAGAAAAAGACTATACTTTTCTCCAAAACCATTTTTACTGTGATTTTCTCGGTCCATTGCATACGAATTCCACCTCACTTTGTCCGGATATGACTGGATGAAACCAGAAATATCCGTTTTATTTTTTTTTGGCTTACTATATCCCAGATATTACTACAGACTCTGTGTTTGTGTTTTCTGGATATTATCGATGGATTATATTGTTTTGAATGTTTTTATCAGGGAACATTTAATTTTGTGCTGGGAAACACTAATTGGTTCCACATGGAGACACCAGTCTACACATTCATATTTTCTAGGGAGAAAGCTAGAATAACTGCGGTAAACAATCATGATGTTTCTGTTTGTATAGATGACATTTTATGCACTGGCTTAAGGAAAAGACTTTGTTTTACTCCAAAACCATTTTTACTGCGATTTTCCCGGTTCATTGCATACGAATTCCACCAAACTTAGTCCGGATATGACTGGATGAAACCAGAAATATCCGGTTGTGTTTTGGCTAAATCAATCCCAGATATTGCGACGGACTCTGTGTTTGTGTTTTCTGGACATTATCAACGGACTTTATTGTTTTGAATGTTTTTATCAGGGAACATTTAATTTTGTACCTTAGAAACACTAATAGGTTCAACATGGAGACACCAGTCTACACATTCGTATGTTCTAGGGAGAAAGTTAGAGGAACTGCGGCAAACAAACATGATATTTCTGTTTGTATACATGACATTTTATGCACTTGCATAACGAAAAAAACTTTGCTTTTCTCCAAAACCATTTTTACTGTGATTTTCTCGGTCCATTGCATACGAATTCCACCTCGCTTTGTCCGGATATGACTGGATGAAACCAGAAATATCTGGTTGTGTTTTGGCTTACTATAACCCAGATATTGTGAAAGCCTCTGTGTTTATGTTTTCCGGATATTATCAATGGAATTTATGTTTTTGCATGTTATGTATCAGGGAACATTTAATTTTGTGCTGGGAAACACTAATTGGTTCCACATGGAGACACCAGCTCTAGACATTCGTATTTTCTAGGGAGAAAGCTAGAGGAACTGCGGCAAACAAACATGATATTTCTGTTTGTATAGATGACATTTTATGCACTTTCCTAAAGAAAAGACTTTGCTTTTCTCCAAAACCATTTTTCCTGTGATATTCTCGATCCATTACATATGAATTCCACCCCACTTTGCCCGGATATGAGTGGATGAAACGAAAAATATCCGGTTGTGTTTTGTCTTACTATATCCCAGATATTGCTACAGCCTCAGTGTCTGTGTTTTCTGGATATTATCGATGGATTTTATTGTTTTGAATGTTTTTATCAGGGAACATTTAATTTTGTACCGTAGAAACACTAATTGGTTCCACATGGAGACAGCAGTAACACATTCCTCTGTTCTAGGGAGAAAGCTTGAGGAACTGCAAATCGATATGATATGTCTGTTTGTATAGATGACATTTTATGCACTTGCGATGGAAAAGACTTTTTGCCTTTCTCTAAAACCATTTTTACTGTGATTTTGTTGGTCCATTGCATACGAATTCCAACCCACTTTGTCCGGATATGACTGGATGAAACCAGAAATATCCGGTTGTGTTTTGGCTAACTCAATCCCAGATATTGTGAAAGCTTCTGTATTTGTGTTCTCCGGATATTATGAACGGATTTTATGGTTTTGCATGTTTTTTATCAGGGAACATTTAATTTTGTACCGTAGAAACACTAATTGGTTCCACACGGAGACACCAGCTCTACACATTTGTATTTTCTAGGGAGAAAGCTAGAGGAACTGCGGCAAACAAACATGATATTTCTGTTTGTATAGATGACATTTTATGCACTTTCCTAACAAAAAGACTATACTTTTCTCCAAAACCATTTTTACTGTGATTTTCTCGGTCCATTGCATACGAATTCCACCTCACTTTGTCCGGATATGAGTGGATGAAACCAGAAATATCCGGTTGTGTTTTGTCTTACTATATCCCAGATATTGCTACAGCCTCAGTGTCTGTGTTTTCTGGATATTATCGATGGATTTTATTGTTTTGAATGTTTTTATCAGGGAACATTTAATTTTGTACCGTAGAAACACTAATTGGTTCCACATGGAGACACCAGTAACACATTCCTATGTTCTAGGGAGAAAGCTTGAGGAACTGCAAATCGATATGATATGTCTGTTTGTTCAGATGACATTTTAAGCACTTGCGATGGAAAAGACTTTTTGCCTTTCTCTAAAACCATTTTTACTGTGATTTTGTTGGTCCATTGCATACGAATTCCAACCCACTTTGTCCGGATATGACTGGATGAAACCAGAAATATCCGGTTGTGTTTTGGCTAACTCAATCCCAGATATTGTGAAAGCTTCTGTATTTGTGTTCTCCGGATATTATGAACGGATTTTATGGTTTTGCATGTTTTTTATCAGGGAACATTTAATTTTGTACCGTAGAAACACTAATTGGTTCCACACGGAGACACCAGCTCTACACATTTGTATTTTCTAGGGAGAAAGCTAGAGGAACTGTGGCAAACAAACATGATATTTCTGTTTGTATAGATGACATTTTATGCACTTTCCTAACAAAAAGACTATACTTTTCTCCAAAACCATTTTTACTGTGATTTTCTCGGTCCATTGCATATGAATTCCACCCCACTTTGTCCGGATATGAGTGGATGAAACCAGAAATATCCGTTTTCCTTTTTTTTTCGCTTACTATATCCCAGATATTACTACAGACTCTGTGTTTGTGTTTTCTGGATATTATTGATGGATTATATTGTTTTGAATGTTTTTATCAGGGAACATTTAATTTTGTGCTGGGAAACACTAATTGGTTCCCATGGAGACACCAGTCTACACATTCATATTTTCTAGGGAGAAAGCTAGAATAACTGCGGTAAACAAACATGATGTTTCTGTTTGTATAGATGACATTTTATGCACTGGCTTAAGGAAAAGACTTTGTTTTACTCCAAAACCATTTTTACTGCGATTTTCCCGGTTCATTGCATACGAATTCCACCAAACTTAGTCCGGATATGACTGGATGAAACCAGAAATATCCGGTTGTGTTTTGGCTAACTCAATCCCAGATATTGCGACGGACTCTGTGTTTGTGTTTTCTGGACATTATCAACGGACTTTATTGTTTTGAATGTTTTTATCAGGGAACATTTAATTTTGTACCTTAGAAACACTAATAGGTTCAACATGGAGACACCATTCTACACATTCGTAAGTTCTATGGAGAAAGTAAGAGGAACTGCGGCAAACAAACATGATATTTCTGTTTGTATACATGACATTTTATGCACTTGCATAACGAAAAAAACTTTGCTTTTCTCCAAAACCATTTTTACTGTGATTTTCTCGGTCCATTGCATACGAATTCCACCTCGCTTTGTCCGGATATGACTGGATGAAACCAGAAATATCCGGTTGTGTTTTGGCTTACTACAACCCAGATATTGTGAAAGCCTCTGTGTTTATGTTTTCCGGATACTATCAACGGAATTTATGTTTTTGCATGTTATTTATCAGGGAACATTTAATTTTGTGCTGGGAAACACTAATTGGTTCCACATGGAGACACCAGCTCTACACATTCGTATTTTCTAGGGAGAAAGCTAGAGGAACTGCGGCAAACAAACATGATATTTCTGTTTGTATAGATGACATTTTATGCACTTTCCTAAAGAAAAGACTTTGCTTTTCTCCAAAACCATTTTTCCTGTGATATTCTCGATCCATTACATATGAATTCCACCCCACTTTGTCCGGATATGAGTGGATGAAACCAGAAATATCCGGTTGTGTTTTGTCTTACTATATCCCAGATATTGCTACAGCCTCAGTGTCTGTGTTTTCTGGATATTATCGATGGATTTTATTGTTTTGAATGTTTTTATCAGGGAACATTTAATTTTGTACCGTAGAAACACTAATTGGTTCCACATGGAGACACCAGGAACACATTCCTATGTTCTAGGGAGAAAGCTTGAGGAACTGCAAATCGATATGATATGTCTGTTTGTATAGATGACATTTTATGCACTTGCGATGGAAAAGACTTTTTGCCTTTCTCTAAAACCATTTTTACTGTGCTTTTGTTGGTCCATTGCATACGAATTCCAACCCACTTTGTCCGGATATGACTGGATGAAACCAGAAATATCCGGTTGTGTTTTGGCTAACTCAATCCCAGATATTGTGAAAGCTTCTGTATTTGTGTTCTCCGGATATTATGAACGGATTTTATGGTTTTGCATGTTTTTTATCAGGGAACATTTAATTTTGTACCGTAGAAACACTAATTGGTTCCACACGGAGACACCAGCTCTACACATTTGTATTTTCTAGGGAGAAAGCTAGAGGAACTGCGGCAAACAAACATGATATTTCTGTTTGTATAGATGACATTTTATGCACTTTCCTAAGAAAAAGACTTTACTTTTCTCCAAAACCATTTTTACTGTGATTTTCTCGGTCCATTGCATACGAATTCCACCTCACTTTGTCCGGATATGAGTGGATGAAACCAGAAATATCCGTTTTCTTTCTTTTTTTTTTTTTGGCTTACTATATCCCAGATATTACTACAGACTCTGTGTTTGTGTTTTCTGGATATTATCGATGGATTATATTGTTTTGTATGTTTTTATCAGGGAACATTTAATTTTGTGCTGGGCAACACTAATTGGTTCCACATGGAGACACCAGTCTACACATTCGTATTTTCTAGGGAGAAAGCTAGAATAACTGCGGTAAACAAACATGATGTTTCTGTTTGTATAGATGACATTTTATGCACTGGCTTAAGGAAAAGACTTTGTTTTACTCCAAAACCATTTTTACTGCGATTTTCCCGGTTCATTGCATACGAATTCCACCAAACTTAGTCCGGATATGACTGGATGAAACCAGAAATATCCGGTTGTGTTTTGGCTAACTCAATCCCAGATATTGCGACGGACTCTGTGTTTGTGTTTTCTGGACATTATCAACGGACTTTATTGTTTTGAATGTTTTTATCAGGGAACATTTAATTTTGTACCTTAGAAACACTAATAGGTTCAACATGGAGACACCATTCTACACATTCGTAAGTTCTATGGAGAAAGTAAGAGGAACTGCGGCAAACAAACATGATATTTCTGTTTGTATACATGACATTTTATGCACTTGCATAACGAAAAAAACTTTGCTTTTCTCCAAAACCATTTTTACTGTGATTTTCTCGGTCCATTGCATACGAATTCCACCTCGCTTTGTCCGGATATGACTGGATGAAACCAGAAATATCCGGTTGTGTTTTGGCTTACTACAACCCAGATATTGTGAAAGCCTCTGTGTTTATGTTTTCCGGATACTATCAACGGAATTTATGTTTTTGCATGTTATTTATCAGGGAACATTTAATTTTGTGCTGGGAAACACTAATTGGTTCCACATGGAGACACCAGCTCTACACATTCGTATTTTCTAGGGAGAAAGCTAGAGGAACTGCGGCAAACAAACATGATATTTCTGTTTGTATAGATGACATTTTATGCACTTTCCTAAAGAAAAGACTTTGCTTTTCTCCAAAACCATTTTTCCTGTGATATTCTCCATCCATTACATATGAATTCCACCCCACTTTGTCCGGATATGAGTGGATGAAACCAGAAATATCCGGTTGTGTTTTGTCTTACTATATCCCAGATATTGCTACAGCCTCAGTGTCTGTGTTTTCTGGATATTATCGATGGATTTTATTGTTTTGAATGTTTTTATCAGGGAACATTTAATTTTGTACCGTAGAAACACTAATTGGTTCCACATGGAGACACCAGTAACACATTCCTATGTTCTAGGGAGAAAGCTTGAGGAACTGCAAATCGATATGATATGTCTGTTTGTATAGATGACATTTTATGCACTTGCGATGGAAAAGACTTTTTGCCTTTCTCTAAAACCATTTTTACTGTGCTTTTGTTGGTCCATTGCATACGAATTCCAACCCACTTTGTCCGGATATGACTGGATGAAACCAGAAATATCCGGTTGTGTTTTGGCTAACTCAATCCCAGATATTGTGAAAGCTTCTGTATTTGTGTTCTCCGGATATTATGAACGGATTTTATGGTTTTGCATGTTTTTTATCAGGGAACATTTAATTTTGTACCATAGAAACACTAATTGGTTCCACACGGAGACACCAGCTCTACACATTTGTATTTTCTAGGGAGAAAGCTAGAGGAACTGCGGCAAACAAACATGATATTTCTGTTTGTATAGATGACATTTTATGCACTTTCCTAAGAAAAAGACTTTACTTTTCTCCAAAACCATTTTTACTGTGATTTTCTCGGTCCATTGCATACGAATTCCACCTCACTTTGTCCGGATATGAGTGGATGAAACCAGAAATATCCGTTTTCTTTCTTTTTTTTTTTTTGGCTTACTATATCCCAGATATTACTACAGACTCTGTGTTTGTGTTTTCTGGATATTATCGATGGATTATATTTTTTTGTATGTTTTTATCAGGGAACATTTAATTTTGTGCTGGGCAACACTAATTGGTTCCACATGGAGACACCAGTCTACACATTCGTATTTTCTAGGGAGAAAGCTAGAATAACTGCGGTAAACAAACATGATGTTTCTGTTTGTATAGATGACATTTTATGCACTGGCTTAAGGAAAAGACTTTGTTTTACTCCAAAACCATTTTTACTGCGATTTTCCCGGTTCATTGCATACGAATCCCACCAAACTTAGTCCGGATATGACTGGATGAAACCAGAAATATCCGGTTGTGTTTTGGCTAACTCAATCCCAGATATTGCGACGGACTCTGTGTTTGTGTTTTCTGGACATTATCAACGGACTTTATTGTTTTGAATGTTTTTATCAGGGAACATTTAATTTTGTACCTTAGAAACACTAATAGGTTCAACATGGAGACACCAGTCTACACATTCGTATGTTCTAGGGAGAAAGTTAGAGGAACTGCGGCAAACAAACATGATATTTCTGTTTGTATACATGACATTTTATGCACTTGCATAACGAAAAAAACTTTGCTTTTCTCCAAAACCATTTTTACTGTGATTTTCTCGGTCCATTGCATACGAATTCCACCTCGCTTTGTCCGGATATGACTGGATGAAACCAGAAATATCCGGTTGTGTTTTGGCTTACTACAACCCAGATATTGTGAAAGCCTCTGTGTTTATGTTTTCCGGATATTATCAACGGAATTTATGTTTTTGCATGTTATTTATCAGGGAACATTTAATTTTGTGCTGGGAAACACTAATTGGTTCCACATGGAGACACCAGCTCTACACATTCGTATTTTCTAGGGAGAAAGCTAGAGGAACTGCGGCAAACAAACATGATATTTCTGTTTGTATAGATGACATTTTATGCACTTTCCTAAAGAAAAGACTTTGCTTTTCTCCAAAACCATTTTTCCTGTGATATTCTCCATCCATTACATATGAATTCCACCCCACTTTGTCCGGATATGAGTGGATGAAACCAGAAATATCCGGTTGTGTTTTGTTTTACTATATCCCAGATATTGCTACAGCCTCAGTGTCTGTGTTTTCTGGATATTATCGATGGATTTTATTGTTTTGAATGTTTTTATCAGGGAACATTTAATTTTGTACCGTAGAAACACTAATTGGTTCCACATGGAGACACCAGGAACACATTCCTATGTTCTAGGGAGAAAGCTTGAGGAACTGCAAATCGATATGATATGTCTGTTTGTATAGATGACATTTTATGCACTTGCGATGGAAAAGACTTTTTGCCTTATTCTAAAACCATTTTTACTGTGCTTTTGTTGGTCCATTGCATACGAATTCCAACCCACTTTGTCCGGATATGACTGGATGAAACCAGAAATATCCGGTTGTGTTTTGGCTAACTCAATCCCAGATATTGTGAAAGCTTCTGTATTTGTGTTCTCCGGATATTATGAACGGATTTTATGGTTTTGCATGTTTTTTATCAGGTAACATTTAATTTTGTACCGTAGAAACACTAACTGGTTCCACACGGAGACACCAGCTCTACACATTTGTATTTTCTAGGGAGATAGCTAGAGGAACTGCGGCAAACAAACATGATATTTCTGTTTGTATACATGACATTTTATGCAATTGCATAACGAAAAAAACTTTGCTTTTCTCCAAAACCATTTTTACTGTGATTTTCTCGGTCCATTGCATACAAATTCCAGCTCGCTTTGTCCGGATATGACTGGATGAAACCAGAAATATCCGGTTGTGTTTTGGCTTACTACAACCCAGATATTGTGAAAGCCTCTGTGTTTATGTTTTCCGGATATTATCAACGGAATTTATGTTTTTGCATGTTATTTATCAGGGAACATTTAATTTTGTGCTGGGAAACACTAATTGGTTCCACATGGAGACACCAGCTCTACACATTCGTATTTTCTAGGGAGAAAGCTAGAGGAACTGCGGCAAACAAACATGATATTTCTGTTTGTATAGATGACATTTTATGCACTTTCCTAAAGAAAAGACTTTGCTTTTCTCCAAAACCATTTTTCCTGTGATATTCTCGATCCATTACATATGAATTCCACCCCACTTTGTCCGGATATGAGTGGATGAAACCAGAAATATCCGGTTGTGTTTTGTCTTACTATATCCCAGATATTGCTACAGCCTCAGTGTCTGTGTTTTCTGGATATTATCGATGGATTTTATTGTTTTGAATGTTTTTATCAGGGAACATTTAATTTTGTACCGTAGAAACACTAATTGGTTCCACACGGAGACACCAGCTCTACACATTTGTATTTTCTAGGGAGAAAGCTAGAGGAACTGCGGCAAACAAACATGATATTTCTGTTTGTATAGATGACATTTTATGCACTTTCCTAACAAAAAGACTTTACTTTTCTCCAAAACCATTTTTACTGTGATTTTCTCGGTCCATTGCATACGAATTCCACCTCACTTTGTCCGGATATGACTGGATGAAACGAGAAATATCCGTTTTCTTTTTTTTTGGCTTACTATATCCCAGGTATTACTACAGACTCTGTGTTTGTGTTTTCTGGATATTATCGATGGATTATATTGTTTTGAATGTTTTTATCAGGGAACATTTAATTTTGTGCTGGGAAACACTAATTGGTTCCACATGGAGACACCAGTCTACACATTCGTATTTTCTAGGGAGAAAGCTAGAATAACTGCGGTAAACAAACACGATATTTCTGTTTGTATAGATGACATTTTATGCACTGGCTTAAGGAAAAGACTTTGTTTTACTCCAAAACCATTTTTACTGCGATTTTCCCGGTTCATTGCATACGAATTCCACCAAACTTAGTCCGGATATGACTGGATGAAACCAGAAATATCCGGTTGTGTTTTGGCTAACTCAATCCCAGATATTGCGACGGACTCTGTGTTTGTGTTTTCTGGACATTATCAACGGACTTTATTGTTTTGAATGTTTTTATCAGGGAACATTTAATTTTGTACCTTAGAAACACTAATAGGTTCAACATGGAGACACCAGTCTACATATTCGTATGTTCTAGGGAGAAAGTTAGAGGAACTGCGGCAAACAAACATGATATTTCTGTTTGTATACATGACATTTTATGCACTTGCATAATGAAAAAAACTTTGCTTTTCTCCAAAACCATTTTTACTGTGATTTTCTCGGTCCATTGCATACGAATTCCACCTCGCTTTGTCCGGATATGACTGGATGAAACCAGAAATATCCGGTTGTGTTTTGGCTTACTACAACCCAGATATTGTGAAAGCCTCTGTGTTTATGTTTTCCGGATACTATCAACGGAATTTATTTTTGCATGTTATTTATCAGGGAACATTTAATTTTGTGCTGGGAAACACTAATTGGTTCCACATGGAGACACCAGCTCTACACATTCGTATTTTCTAGGGAGAAAGCTAGAGGAACTGCGGCAAACAAACATGATATTTCTGTTTGTATAGATGACATTTTATGCACTTTCCTAAAGAAAAGACTTTGCTTTTCTCCAAAACCATTTTTCCTGTGATATTCTCGATCCATTACATATGAATTCCACCCCACTTTGTCCGGATATGAGTGGATGAAACCAGAAATATCCGGTTGTGTTTTGTCTTACTATATCCCAGATATTGCTACAGCCTCAGTGTCTGTGTTTTCTGGATATTATCGATGGATTTTATTGTTTTGAATGTTTTTATCAGGGAACATTTAATTTTGTACCGTAGAAACACTAATTGGTTCCACATGGAGACACCAGTAACACATTCCTATGTTCTAGGGAGAAAGCTTGAGGAACTGCAAATCGATATGATATGTCTGTTTGTATAGATGACATTTTATGCACTTGCGATGGAAAAGACTTTTTGCCTTTCTCTAAAACCATTTTTACTGTGCTTTTGTTGGTCCATTGCATACGAATTCCAACCCACTTTGTCCGGATATGACTGGATGAAACCAGAAATATCCGGTTGTGTTTTGGCTAACTCAATCCCAGATATTGTGAAAGCTTCTGTATTTGGGTTCTCCGGATATTATGAACGGATTTTATGGTTTTGCATGATTTTTTTCAGGGAACATTTAATTTTGTACCGTAGAAACACTAATTGGTTCCACACGGAGACACCAGCTCTACACATTCGTATTTCTAGGGAGAAAGCTAGAGGAACTGCGGCAAACAAACATGATATTTCTGTTTGTATACATGACATTATATGCACTTTCCTAAGAAAAAGACTTTACTTTTCTCCAAAACCATTTTTACTGTGATTTTCTCGGTCCATTGCATACGAATTCCACCTCACTTTGTCCGGATATGACTGGATGAAACCAGAAATATCCGTTTTCTTTTTTTTTTTTTTTGGCTTACTATATCCCAGATATTACTACAGACTCTGTGTTTGTGTTTTCTGGATAGTATCGATGGATTATATTGTTTTGAATGTTTTTATCAGGGAACATTTAATTTTGTGCTGGGAAACACTAATGGGTTCCACATGGAGACACCAGTCTACACATTCGTATTTTCTAGGGAGAAAGCTAGAATAACTGCGGTAAACAAACATGATATTTCTGTTTGTATAGATGACATTTTATGCACTTTCCTAACAAAAAGACTTTACTTTTCTCCAAAACCATTTTTACTGTGATTTTCTCGGTCCATTGCATACGAATTCCACCTCACTTTGTCCGGATATGACTGGATGAAACCAGAAATATCCGTTTTCTTTTTTTTTGGCTTACTATATCCCAGATATTACTACAGACTCTGTGTTTGTGTTTTCTGGATATTATCGATGGATTATATTGTTTTGAATGTTTTTATCAGGGAACATTTAATTTTGTGCTGGGAAACACTAATTGGTTCCACATGGAGACACCAAGTCTACACATTCGTATTTTCTAGTGAGAAAGCTAGAATAACTGCAGTAAACAAACATGATGTTTCTGTTTGTATAGATGACATTTTATGCACTGGCTTAAGGAAAAGACTTTGTTTTACTCCAAAACCATTTTTACTGCGATTTTCCCGGTTCATTGCATATGAATTCCACCAAACTTAGTCCGGATATGACTGGATGAAACCAGAAATATCCGGTTGTGTTTTGGCTAACTCAATTCCAGTTATTGCGACGGACTCTGTGTTTGTGTTTTCTGGACATTATCAACGGACTTTATTGTTTTGAATGTTTTTATCAGGGAACATTTAATTTTGTACCTTAGAAACACTAATAGGTTCAACATGGAGACACCAGTCTACACATTCGTATGTTCTAGGGAGAAAGTTAGAGGAACTGCGGCAAACAAACATGATATTTCTGTTTGTATACATGACATTTTATGCACTTGCATAACGAAAAAAACTTTGATTTCTCCAAAACCATTTTTACTCTGATTTTCTCGGTCCATTGCATACGAATTCCACCTCGCTTTGTCCGGATATGACTGGATGAAACCAGAAATATCCGGTTGTGTTTTGGCTTACTACAACCCAGATATTGTGAAAGCCTCTGTGTTTATGTTTTCCGGATATTATCAACGGAATTTATGTTTTTGCATGTTATTTATCAGGGAACATTTAATTTTGTGCTGGGAAACACTAATTGGTTCCACATGGAGACACCAGCTCTACACATTCGTATTTTCTAGGGAGAAAGCTAGAGGAACTGCGGCAAACAAACATGATATTTCTGTTTGTATAGATGACATTTTATGCACTTTCCTAAAGAAAAGACTTTGCTTTTCTCCAAAACCATTTTTCCTGTGATTTTCTCGATCCATTACATATGAATTCCACCCCACTTTGTCCGGATATGAGTGGATGAAACCAGAAATATCCGGTTGTGTTTTGTTTTACTATATCCCAGATATTGCTACAGCCTCAGTGTCTGTGTTTTCTGGATATTATCGATGGATTTTATTGTTTTGAATGTTTTTATCAGGGAACATTTAATTTTGTGCTGGGAAACACTAATTGGTTCCACATGGAGACACCAGTAACACATTCCTATGTTCTAGGGAGAAAGCTTGAGGAACTGCAAATCGATATGATATGTCTGTTTGTATAGATGACATTTTATGCACTTGCGATGGAAAAGACTTTTTGCCTTTCTCTAAAACCATTTTTACTGTGATTTTGTTGGTCCATTGCATACGAATTCCAACCCACTTTGTCCGGATATGACTGGATGAAACCAGAAATATCCGGTTGTGTTTTGGCTTACTACAACCCAGATATTGTGAAAGCTTCTGTATTTGTGTTCTCCGGATATTATGAACGGATTTTATGGTTTTGCATGTTTTTTATCAGGGAACATTTAATTTTGTACCGTAGAAACACTAATTGGTTCCACACGGAGACACCAGCTCTACACATTTGTATTTTCTAGGGAGAAAGCTAGAGGAACTGCGGCAAACAAACATGATATTTCTGTTTGTATAGATGACATTTTATGCACTTTCCTAACAAAAAGACTTTACTTTTCTCCAAAACCATTTTAACTGTGATTTTCTCGGTCCATTGCATACGAATTCCACCTCACTTTGTCCGGATATGACTGGATGAAACGAGAAATATCCGTTTTCTTTTTTTTGGGCTTACTATATCCCAGATATTACTACAGACTCTGTGTTTGTGTTTTCTGGATATTATCGATGGATTATATTGTTTTGAATGTTTTTATCAGGGAACATTTAATTTTGTGCTGGGAAACACTAATTGGTTCCACATGGAGACACCAGTCTGCACATTCATATTTTCTAGGGAGAAAGCTAGAATAACTGCGGTAAACAAACATGATATTTCTGTTTGTATAGATGACATTTTATGCACTGGCTTAAGGAAAAGACTTTGTTTTACTCCAAAACCATTTTTACTGCGATTTTCCCGGTTCATTGCATACAAATTCCACCAACCTTAGTCCGGATATGACTGGATGAAACCAGAAATATCCGGTTGTGTTTTGGCTAACTCAATCCCAGATATTGCGACAGACTCTGTGTTTGTGTTTTCTGGACATTATCAACGGACTTTATTGTTTTGAATGTTTTTATCAGGGAACATTTAATTTTGTACCTTAGAAACACTAATAGGTTCAACATGGAGACACCAGTCTACACATTCGTATGTACTAGGGAGAAAGTTAGAGGAACTGCGGCAAACAAACATGATATTTCTGTTTGTATACATGACATTTTATGCACTTGCATAACGAAAAAAACTTTGCTTTTCTCCAAAACCATTTTTACTGTGATTTTCTCGGTCCATTGCATACGAATTCCACCTCGCTTTGTCCGGATATGACTGGATGAAACCAGAAATATCCGGTTGTGTTTTGGCTTACTACAATCCAGATATTGCTACAGCCTCAGTGTCTGTGTTTTCTGGATATTATCGATGGCTTTTATTGTTTTGAATGTTTTTATCAGGGAACATTTAATTTTGTACCGTAGAAACACTAATTGGTTCCACATGGAGACACCAGTAACACATTCCTATGTTCTAGGGAGAAAGCTTGAGGAACTGCAAATCGATATGATATGTCTGTTTGTATAGATGACATTTTATGCACTTGCGATGGAAAAGACTTTTTGCCTTTCTCTAAAACCATTTTTACTGTGATTTTGTTGGTCCATTGCATACGAATTCCAACCCACTTTGTCCGGATATGACTGGATGAAACCAGAAATATCCGGTTGTGTTTTGGCTAACTCAATCCCAGATATTGTGAAAGCTTCTGTATTTGTGTTCTCCGGATATTATGAACGGATTTTATGGTTTTGCATGTTTTTTTTCAGGGAACATTTAATTTTGTACCGTAGAAACACTAATTGGTTCCACATGGAGACACCAGCTCTACACATTTGTATTTTCTAGGGAGAATGCTAGAGGAACTGCGGCAAACAAACATGATATTTCTGTTTGTATAGATGACATTTTATGCACTTTCCTAAGAAAAAGACTTTACTTTTCTCCAAAACCATTTTTACTGTGATTTTCTCGGTCCATTGCATACGAATTCCACCTCACTTTGTCCGGATATGACTGGATGAAACGAGAAATATCCGTTTTCTTTTTTTTTGGCTTACTATATCCCAGATATTACTACAGAATCTGTGTTTGTGTTTTCTGGATATTATCGATGGATTTTATTGTTTTGAATGTTTTTATCAGGGAACATTTAATTTTGTGCTGGGAAACACTAATTGGTTCCACATGGAGACACCAGTCTACACATTCGTATTTTCTAGGGAGAAAGCTAGAATAACTGCGGTGAACAAACATGATGTTTCTGTTTGTATAGATGACATTTTATGCACTGGCTTAAGGAAAAGACTTTGTTTTACTCCAAAACCATTTTTACTGCGATTTTCCCGGTTCATTGCATACGAATTCCACCAAACTTAGTCCGGATATGACTGGATGAAACCAGAAATATCCGGTTGTGTTTTGGCTAACTCAATCCCAGATATTGCGACGGACTCTGTGTTTGTGTTTTCTGGACATTATCAACGGACTTTATTGTTTTGAATGTTTTTATCAGGGAACATTTAATTTTGTACCTTAGAAACACTAATAGGTTCAACATGGAGACACCAGTCTACACATTCGTATGTTCTAGGGAGAAAGTTAGAGGAACTGCGGCAAACAAACATGATATTTCTGTTTGTATACATGACATTTTATGCACTTGCATAATGAAAAAAACTTTGCTTTTCTCGAAAACCATTTTTACTGTGATTTTCTCGGTCCATTGCATACGAATTCCACCTCGCTTTGTCCGGATATGACTGGATGAAACCAGAAATATCCGGTTGTGTTTTGGCTTACTACAACCCAGATATTGTGAAAGCCTCTGTGTTTATGTTTTCCGGATACTATCAACGGAATTTATGTTTTTGCATGTTATTTATCAGGGAACACTTAATTTTGTGCTGGGAAACACTAATTGGTTCCACATGGAGACACCAGCTCTACACATTCGTATTTTCTAGGGAGAAAGCTAGAGGAACTGCGGCAAACAAACATGATATTTCTGTTTGTATAGATGACATTTTATGCACTTTCCTAAAGAAAAGACTTTGCTTTTCTCCAAAACCATTTTTCCTGTGATATTCTCCATCCATTACATATGAATTCCACCCCACTTTGTCCGGATATGAGTGGATGAAACCAGAAATATCCGGTTGTGTTTTGTCTTACTATATCCCAGATATTGCTACAGCCTCAGTGTCTGTGTTTTCTGGATATTATCGATGGCTTTTATTGTTTTGAATGTTTTTATCAGGGAACATTTAATTTTGTACCATAGAAACACTAATTGGTTCCACATGGAGACACCAGTAACACATTCCTATGTTCTAGGGAGAAAGCTTGAGGAACTGCAAATCGATATGATATGTCTGTTTGTATAGATGACATTTTATGCACTTGCGATGGAAAAGACTTTTTGCCTTTCTCTAAAACCATTTTTACTGTGATTTTGTTGGTCCATTGCATACGAATTCCAACCCACTTTGTCCGGATATGACTGGATGAAACCAGAAATATCCGGTTGTGTTTTGGCTAACTCAATCCCAGATATGGTGAAAGCTTCTGTATTTGTGTTCTCCGGATATTATGAACGGATTTTATGGTTTTGCATGTTTTTTATCAGGGAACATTTAATTTTTACCGTAGAAACACTAATTGGTTCCACACGGAGACACCAGCTCTACACATTTGTATTTTCTAGGGAGAAATCTAGAGAAACTGCGGCAAACAAACATGATATTTCTGTTTGTATAGATGACATTTTATGCACTTTCCTAAAGAAAAGACTTTGCTTTTCTCCAAAACCATTTTTCCTGTGATATTCTCCATCCATTACATATGAATTCCACCCCACTTTGTCCGGATATGAGTGGATGAAACCAGAAATATCCGGTTGTGTTTTGTTTTACTATATCCCAGTATTGCTACAGCCTCAGTGTCTGTGTTTTCTGGATATTATCGATGGATTTTATTATTTTGAATGTTTTTATCAGGGAACATTTAATTTTGTACCGTAGAAATACAATTTGGTTCCACATGGAGACACCAGGAACACATTCCTATGTTCTAGGGAGAAAGCTTTAGGAACTGCAAATCGATATGATATGTCTGTTTGTATAGATGACATTTTATGCACTTGCGATGGAAAAGACTTTTTGCCTTTCTCTAAAACCATTTTTACTGTGATTTTGTTGGTCCATTGCATACGAATTCCAACCCACTTTGTCCGCATATGACTGGATGAAACCAGAAATATCCGGTTGTGTTTTGGCTAACTCAATCCCAGATATTGTGAAAGCTTCTGTATTTGTGTTCTCTGGATATTATGAACGGATTTTATGGTTTTGCATGTTTTTTATCAGGGAACATTTAATTTTGTACCGTAGAAACACTAATTGGTTCCACACGGAGACACCAGCTCTACACATTTGTATTTTCTAGGGAGAAAGCTAGAGGAACTGCGGCAAACAAACATGATATTTCTGTTTGTATAGATGACATTTTATGCACTTTCCTAAGAAAAAGACTTTACTTTTCTCCAAAACCATTTTTACTGTGATTTTCTCGGTCCATTGCATACGAATTCCACCTCACTTTGTCCGGATATGACTGGATGAAACGAGAAATATCCGTTTTGTTTTTTTTTTTGGCTTACTATATCCCAGATATTACTACAGCCTCAGTGTCTGTGTTTTCTGGATATTATCGATGGCTTTTATTGTTTTGAATGTTTTTATCAGGGAACATTTAATTTTGTACCATAGAAACACTAATTGGTTCCACATGGAGACACCAGTAACACATTCCTATGTTCTAGGGAGAAAGCTTGAGGAACTGCAAATCGATATGATATGTCTGTTTGTATAGATGACATTTTATGCACTTGCGATGGAAAAGACTTTTTGCCTTTCTCTAAAACCATTTTTACTGTGATTTTGTTGGTCCATTGCATACGAATTCCAACCCAATTTGTCCGGATATGACTGGATGAAACCAGAAATATCCGGTTGTGTTTTGGCTAACTCAATCCCAGATATGGTGAAAGCTTCTGTATTTGTGTTCTCCGGATATTATGAACGGATTTTATGGTTTTGCATGTTTTTTATCAGGGAACATTTAATTTTTACCGTAGAAACACTAATTGGTTCCACACGGAGACACCAGCTCTACACATTTGTATTTTCTAGGGAGAAATCTAGAGAAACTGCGGCAAACAAACATGATATTTCTGTTTGTATAGATGACATTTTATGCACTTTCCTAAAGAAAAGACTTTGCTTTTCTCCAAAACCATTTTTCCTGTGATATTCTCCATCCATTACATATGAATTCCACCCCACTTTGTCCGGATATGAGTGGATGAAACCAGAAATATCCGGTTGTGTTTTGTTTTACTATATCCCAGTATTGCTACAGCCTCAGTGTCTGTGTTTTCTGGATATTATCGATGGATTTTATTGTTTTGAATGTTTTTATCAGGGAACATTTAATTTTGTACCGTAGAAATACAATTTGGTTCCACATGGAGACACCAGGAACACATTCCTATGTTCTAGGGAGAAAGCTTTAGGAACTGCAAATCGATATGATATGTCTGTTTGTATAGATGACATTTTATGCACTTGCGATGGAAAAGACTTTTTGCCTTTCTCTAAAACCATTTTTACTGTGATTTTGTTGGTCCATTGCATACGAATTCCAACCCACTTTGTCCGGATATGACTGGATGAAACCAGAAATATCCGGTTGTGTTTTGGCTAACTCAATCCCAGATATTGTGAAAGCTTCTGTATTTGTGTTCTCTGGATATTATGAACGGATTTTATGGTTTTGCATGTTTTTTATCAGGGAACATTTAATTTTGTACCGTAGAAACACTAATTGGTTCCACACGGAGACACCAGCTCTACACATTTGTATTTTCTAGGGAGAAAGCTAGAGGAACTGCGGCAAACAAACATGATATTTCTGTTTGTATAGATGACATTTTATGCACTTTCCTAAGAAAAAGACTTTACTTTTCTCCAAAACCATTTTTACTGTGATTTTCTCGGTCCATTGCATACGAATTCCACCTCACTTTGTCCGGATATGACTGGATGAAACGAGAAATATCCGTTTTGTTTTTTTTTTGGCTTACTATATCCCAGATATTACTACAGACTCTGTGTTTGTGTTTTCTGGATATTATCGATGGATTATATTGTTTTGAATGTTTTTATCAGGGAACATTTAATTTTGTGCTGGGAAACACTAATTGGTTCCACATGGAGACACCAGTCTACACATTCGTATTTTCTAGGGAGAAAGCTAGAATAAATGCGGTAAACAAACATGATGTTTCTGTTTGTATAGATGACATTTTATGCACTGGCTTAAGGAAAAGACTTGGTTTTACTCCAAAACCATTTTTACTGAGATTTTCCCGGTTCATTGCATACGAATTCCACCAAACTTAGTCCGGATATGACTGGATGAAACCAGAAATATCCGGTTGTGTTTTGGCTAACTCAATCCCAGATATTGTGAAAGCTTCTGTATTTGTGTTTTCCGGATATTATCAACTTTTTTTATGGTTTTGCATGTTTTTTATCAGGGAACATTTAATTTTGTACCTTAGAAACACTAATTGGTTCCACACGGAGACACCAGCTCTACACATTTGTATTTTCTAGGGAGAAAGCTAGAGGAACTGCGGCAAACAAACATGATATTTCTGTTTGTATACATGACATTTTATGCACTTTCCTAACAAAAAGACTTTACTTTTCTCCAAAACCATTTTTACTGTGATTTTCTCGGTCCATTGCATACAAATTCCACCTCACTTTGTCCAGGTATGACTGGATGAAACCAGAAATATCCGGTTGTGTTTTGGCTTACTACAACCCAGATATTGTGAAAGCCTCTGTGTTTATGTTTTCCGGATATTATCAACGGAATTCATCTTTTTGCATGTTATTTATCAGGGAACATTTAATTTTGTGCTGGGAAACACTAATTGGTTGCACATGGAGACACCAGCTCTACACATTCGTATTTTCTAGGGAGAAAGCTAGAGGAACTGCGGCAAACAAACATGATATTTCTGTTTGTATACATGACATTTTATGCACTTTCCTAACAAAAAGACTTTACTTTTCTCCAAAACCATTTTTACTGTGATTTTCTCGGTCCATTGCATACGAATTCCACCTCACTTTGTCCAGGTATGACTGGATGAAACGAGAAATATCCGGTTGTGTTTTGTCTTACTATATCCCAGATATTGCTACAGCCTCAGTGTCTGTGTTTTCTGGATATTATCGATGGCTTTTATTGTTTTGAATGTTTTTATCAGGGAACATTTAATTTTCTACCATAGAAACACTAATTGGTTCCACATGGAGACACCAGTAACACATTCCTTTGTTCTAGGGAGAAAGCTTGAGGAACTGCAAATCGATATGATATGTCTGTTTGCATAGATGACATTTTATGCACTTGCGATGGAAAAGACTTTTTGCCTTTCTCTAAAACCATTTTTACTGTGATTTTGTTGGTCCATTGCATACGAATTCCAACCCACTTTGTCCGGATATGACTGGATGAAACCAGAAATATCCGGTTGTGTTTTGGCTAACTCAATCCCAGATATTGTGAAAGCTTCTGTATTTGTGTTCTCCGGATATTATGAACGGATTTTATGGTTTTGCATGATTTTTATGAGGGAACATTTAATTTTGTACCGTAGAAACACTAATTGGTTCCACACGGAGACACCAGCTCTACACATTTGTATTTTCTAGGGAGAAAGCTAGAGGAACTGCGGCAAACAAACATGATATTTCTGTTTGTATACATGACATTTTATGCACTTTCCTAACAAAAAGACTTTACTTTTCTCCAAAACCATTTTTACTGTGATTTTCTCGGTCCATTGCATACGAATTCCACCTCACTTTGTCCAGGTATGACTGGATGAAACGAGAAATATCCGTTTTCTTTTTTTTTGGCTTACTATATCCCAGATATTGCTACAGCCTCAGTGTCTGTGTTTTCTGGATATTATCGATGGATTTTATTGTTTTGAATGTTTTTATCAGGGAACATTTAATTTTGTACCATAGAAACACTAATTGGTTCCACATGGAGACACCAGTAACACATTCCTATGTTCTAGGGAGAAAGCTTGAGGAACTGCAAATCGATATGATATGTCTGTTTGCATAGATGACATTTTATGCACTTGCGATGGAAAAGACTTTTTGCCTTTCTCTAAAACCATTTTTACTGTGATTTTGTTGGTCCATTGCATACGAATTCCAACCCACTTTGTCCGGATATGACTGGATGAAACCAGAAATATCCGGTTGTGTTTTGGCCAACTCAATCCCAGATATTGTGAAAGCTTCTGTATTTGTGTTCTCCGGATATTATGAACGGATTTCATGGTTTTGCATGTTTTTTATCAGGGAACATTTAATTTTGTACCGTAGAAACACTAATTGGTTCCACACGGAGACACCAGCTCTACACATTTGTATTTTATAGGGAGAAAGCTAGAGGAACTGCGGCACACAAACATGATATTTCTGTTTGTATACATGACATTTTATGCACTTGCATAACGAAAAAAACTTTGCTTTTCTCCAAAACCATTTTTACTGCGATTTTCCCGGTTCATTGCATACGAATTCCACCTCGCTTTGTCCGGATATGACTGGATGAAACCAGAAATATCCGGTTGTGTTTTGGCTTACTACAACCCAGATATTGTGAAAGCCTCTGTGTTTATGTTTTCCGGATATTATCAACGGAATTCATCTTTTTGCATGCTATTTATCAGGGAACATTTAATTTTGTGCTGGGAAACACTAATTGGTTCCACATGGAGACACCAGCTCTACACATTCGTATTTTCTAGGGAGAAAGCTAGAGGAACTGCGGCAAACAAACATGATATTTCTGTTTGTATAGATGACATTTTATGCACTTTCCTAAAGAAAAGACTTTGCTTTTCTCCAAAACCATTTTTCCTGTGATATTCCCGATCCATTACATATGAATTCCACCCCACTTTGTCCGGATATGAGTGGATGAAACCAGAAATATCCGGTTGTGTTTTGTCTTACTATATCCCAGATATTGCTACAGCCTCAGTGTCTGTGTTTTCTGGATATTATCGATGGATTTTATTGTTTTGAATGTTTTTATCAGGGAACATTTAATTTTGTACCGTAGAAACACTAATTGGTTCCCCATGGAGACACCAGTAACACATTCCTATGTTGTAGGGAGAAAGCTTGAGGAACTGCAAATCGATATGATATGTCTGTTTGTATAGATGACATTTTATGCACTTGCGATGGAAAAGACTTTTTGCCTTTCTCTAAAACCATTTTTACTGTGATTTTGTTGGTCCATTGCATACGAATTCCAACCCACTTTGTCCGGATATGACTGGATGAAACCAGAAATATCCGGTTGTGTTTTGGCTAACTCAATCCCAGATATTGCAACGGACTCTGTGTTTGTGTTTTCTGGACATTATCAACGGACTTTATTGTTTTGAATGTTTTATCAGGGAACATTTAATTTTGTACCGTAGAAACACTAATTGGTTCCACATGGAGACACCAGGAACACATTCCTATGTTCTAGGGAGAAAGCTTGAGGAACTGCAAATCGATATGATATGTCTGTTTGTATAGATGACATTTTATGCACTTGCGATGGAAAAGACCTTTTGCCTTTCTCTAAAACCATTTTTACTGTGATTTTGTTGGTCCATTGCATACGAATTCCAACCCACTTAGTCCGGATATGACTGGATGAAACCAGAAATATCCGGTTGTGTTTTGGCTAACTCAATCCCAGATATTGTGAAAGCTTCTGTATTTGTGTTCTCGGGATATTATGAACGGATTTTATGGTTTTGCATGATTTTTATCAGGGAACATTTAATTTTGTTCCATAGAAACACTAATTGGTTCCACACGGAGACACCAGCTCTACACATTTGTATTTTCTAGGGAGAAAGTTAGAGGAACTGCGGCAAACAAACATGATATTTCTGTTTGTATAGATGACATTTTATGCACTTTCCTAACAAAAAGACTTTACTTTTCTCCAAAACCATTTTTACTGTGATTTTCTCGGTCCATTGCATACGAATTCCACCTCACTTTGTCCAGGTATGACTGGATGAAACGAGAAATATCCGTTTTCTTTTTTTTTGGCTTACTATATCCCAGATATTACTACAGACTCTGTGTTTGTGTTTTCTGGATATTATCGATGGATTATATTGTTTTGAATGTTTTTATCAGGGAACATTTAATTTTGTGCTGGGAAACACTAATTGGTTCCACATGGAGACACCAGTCTACACATTCGTATTTTCTAGGGAGAAAGCTAGAATAACTGCGGTAAACAAACATGATGTTTCTGTTTGTATAGATGACATTTTATGCACTGGCTTAAGGAAAAGACTTTGTTTTACTCCAAAACCATTTTTACTGCGATTTTCCCGGTTCATTGCATACGAATTCCACCAAACTTAGTCCGGATATGACTGGATGAAACCAGAAATATCCGGTTGTGTTTTGGCTAACTCAATCCGAGATATTGTGAAAGCTTCTGTATTGGTGTTTTCCGGATATTATCAAAGTTTTTTATGGTTTTGCATGTTTTTTATCAGGGAACATTTAATTTTGTACCTTAGAAACACTAATTGGTTCCACACGGAGACACCAGCTCTACACATTTGTATTTTCTAGGGAGAAAGCTAGAGGAACTGCGGCACACAAACATGATATTTCTGTTTGTATACATGACATTTTATGCACTTGCATAACGAAAAATCTTTGCTTTTCTCCAAAACCATTTTTACTACGATTTTCCCGGTTCATTGCATACGAATTCCACCTCGCTTTGTCCGGATATGACTGGATGAAACCAGAAATATCCGGTTGTGTTTTGGCTTACTACAACCCAGATATTGTGAAAGCCTCTGTGTTTATGTTTTCCGGATATTATCAACGGAATTCATCTTTTTGCATGCTATTTATCAGGGAACATTTAATTTTGTGCTGGGAAACACTAATTGGTTCCACATGGAGACACCAGCTCTACACATTCGTATTTTCTAGGGAGAAAGCTAGAGGAACTGCGGCAAACAAACATGATATTTCTGTTTGTATAGATGACATTTTATGCACTTTCCTAAAGAAAAGACTTTGCTTTTCTCCAAAACCATTTTTCCTGTGATATTCTTGATCCATTACATATGAATTCCACCCCACTTTGTCTGGATATGAGTGGATGAAACCAGAAATATCCGGTTGTGTTTTGTCTTACTATATCCCAGATATTGCTACAGCCTCAGTGTCTGTGTTTTCTGGATATTATCGATGGATTTTATTGTTTTGAATGTTTTTATCAGGGAACATTTAATTTTGTACCATAGAAACACTAATTGGTTCCACATGGAGACAGCAGTAACACATTCCTATGTTCTAGGGAGAAAGCTTGAGGAACTGCAAATCGATATGATATGTCTGTTTGCATAGATGACATTTTATGCACTTGCGATGGAAAAGACTTTTTGCCTTTCTCTAAAACCATTTTTACTGTGATTTTGTTGGTCCATTGCATACGAATTCCAACCCACTTTGTCCGGATATGACTGGATGAAACCAGAAATATCCGGTTGTGTTTTGGCTAACTCAATCCCAGATATTGTGAAAGCTTCTGTATTTGTGTTCTCCAGATATTATGAACGGATTTTATGGTTTTGCATGTTTTTTATCAGGGAACATTTAATTTTGTACCGTAGAAACACTAATTGGTTCCACACGGAGACACCAGCTCTACACATTTGTATTTTCTAGGGAGAAAGCTAGAGGAACTGCGGCAAACAAACATGATATTTCTGTTTGTATAGATGACATTTTATGCACTTTCCTAAGAAAAAGACTTTACTTTTCTCCAAAACCATTTTTACTGTGATTTTCTCGGTCCATTGCATACGAATTCCACCTCACTTTGTCCGGATATGACTGGATGAAACCAGAAATATCCATTTTCTTTTTTTTTTAGCTTACTATATCCCAGATATTACTACAGACTCTGTGTTTGTGTTTTCTGGATATTATCGATGGATTATATTGTTTTGAATGTTTTTATCAGGGAACATTTAATTTTGTGCTGGGAAACACTAATTGGTTCCACATGGAGACACCAGTCTACACATTCGTATTTTCTAGGGAGAAAGCTAGAATAACTGCGGTAAACAAACATGATGTTTCTGTTTGTATAGATGACATTTTATGCACTGGCTTAAGGAAAAGACTTTGTTTTACTCCAAAACCATTTATACTGCGATTTTCCCGGTTCATTGCATACGAATTCCACCAAACTTAGTCCGGATATGACTGGATGAAACCAGAAATATCCGGTTGTGTTTTGGCTAACTCAATCCCAGATATTGTGAAAGCTTCTGTATTTGTGTTCTCCGGATATTATCAACAGATTTTATGGTTTTGCATGTTTTTTATCAGCGAACATTTAATTTTGTACCTTAGAAACACTAATTGGTTCCACACGGAGAAACCAGCTCTACACATTCGTATTTTCTAGGGAGAAAGCTAGAGGAACTGCGGCAAACAAACATGATATTTCTGTTTGTATACATGACATTTTATGCACTTGCATAATGAAAAAAACTTTGCTTTTCTCCAAAACCATTTTTACTGTGATTTTCTCGGTCCATTGCAAACGAATTCCACCTCGCTTTGACCGGATATGACTGGATGAAACCAGAAATATCCGGTTGTGTTTTGGCTTACTACAACCCAGATATTGTGAAAGCCTCTGTGTTTATGTTTTCCGGATATTATCAACGGAATTTATGTTTTTGCATGTTATTTATCAGGGAACATTTAATTTTGTGCTGGGAAACACTAATTGGTTCCACATGGAGACATCAGCTCTACACATTCGTATTTTCTAGGGAGAAAGCTAGAGGAACTGCGGCAAACAAACATGATATTTCTGTTTGTATAGATGACATTTTATGCACTTTCCTAAAGAAAAGACTTTGCTTTTCTCCAAAACCATTTTTCCTGTGATATTCTCCATCCATTACATATGAATTCCACCCCACTTTGTCCGGATATGACTGGATGAAACCAGAAATAACCGGTTGTGTTTTGTCTTACTATATCCCAGATATTGCTACAGCCTCAGTGTCTGTGTTTTCTGGATATTATCGATGGATTTTATTGTTTTGAATGTTTTTATCAGGGAACATTTAATTTTGTACCGTAGAAATACAATTTGGTTCCACATGGAGACACCAGTAACACATTCCTATGTTCTAGGGAGAAAGCTTGAGGAACTGCAAATCGATATGATATGTCTGTTTGTATAGATGACATTTTATGCACTTGCGATGGAAAAGACTTTTTGCCTTTCTCTAAAACCATTTTTACTGTGATTTTGTTGGTCCATTGCATACGAATTCCAACCCACTTTGTCCGGATATGACTGGATGAAACCAGAAATATCCGGTTGTGTTTTGGCTTACTACAACCCAGATATTGTGAAAGCCTCTGTGTTTATGTTTTCCGGATATTATCAACGGAATTTATGTTTTTGCATGTTATTTATCAGGGAACATTTAATTTTGTGCTGGGAAACACTAATTGGTTCCACATGGAGACACCAGCTCTACACATTCGTATGTTCTAGGGAGAAAGCTAGAGGAACTGCGGTAAACAAACATGATGTTTCTGTTTGTATAGATGACATTTTATGCACTTTCCTAAAGAAAAGACTTTGCTTTTCTCCAAAACCATTTTTCCTGTGATATTCTCCATCCATTACATATGAATTCCACCCCACTTTGTCCGGATATGAGTGGATGAAACCAGAAATATCCAGTTGTGTTTTGTCTTACTATATCCCAGATATTGCTACAGCCTCAGTGTCTGTGTTTTCTGGATATTATCGATGGCTTTTATTGTTTTGAATGTTTTTATCAGGGAACATTTAATTTTGTACCGTAGAAACACTAATTGGTTCCACATGGAGACACCAGTAACACATTCCTATGTTCTAGGGAGAAAGCTTGAGGAACTGCAAATCGATATGATATGTCTGTTTGTATAGATGACATTTTATGCACTTGCGATGGAAAAGACTTTTTGCCTTTCTCTAAAACCATTTTTACTGTGATTTTGTTGGTCCATTGCATACGAATTCCAACCCACTTTGTCCGGATATGACTGGATGAAACCAGAAATATCCGGTTGTGTTTTGGCTAACTCAATCCCAGATATTATGAAAGCTTCTGTATTTGTGTTTTCCGGATATTATCAAAGTTTTTTATGGTTTTGCATGTTTTTTATCAGGGAACATTTAATTTTGTACCTTAGAAACACTAATTGGTTCCACACGGAGACACCAGCTCTACACATTTGTATTTTCTAGGGAGAAAGCTAGAGGAACTGCGGCACACAAACATGATATTTCTGTTTGTATACATGACATTTTATGCACTTGCATAACGAAAAATCTTTGCTTTTCTCCAAAACCATTTTTACTACGATTTTCCCGGTTCATTGCATACGAATTCCACCTCACTTTGTCCAGGTATGACTGGATGAAACGAGAAATATCCGGTTGTGTTTTGTCTTACTATATCCCAGATATTGCTACAGCCTCAGTGTCTGTGTTTTCTGGATATTATCGATGGCTTTTATTGTTTTGAATGTTTTTATCAGGGAACATTTAATTTTCTACCATAGAAACACTAATTGGTTCCACATGGAGACACCAGTAACACATTCCTTTGTTCTAGGGAGAAAGCTTGAGGAACTGCAAATCGATATGATATGTCTGTTTGCATAGATGACATTTTATGCACTTGCGATGGAAAAGACTTTTTGCCTTTCTCTAAAACCATTTTTACTGTGATTTTGTTGGTCCATTGCATACGAATTCCAACCCACTTTGTCCGGATATGACTGGATGAAACCAGAAATATCCGGTTGTGTTTTGGCTAACTCAATCCCAGATATTGTGAAAGCTTCTGTATTTGTGTTCTCCGGATATTATGAACGGATTTTATGGTTTTGCATGATTTTTATGAGGGAACATTTAATTTTGTACCGTAGAAACACTAATTGGTTCCACACGGAGACACCAGCTCTACACATTTGTATTTTCTAGGGAGAAAGCTAGAGGAACTGCGGCAAACAAACATGATATTTCTGTTTGTATACATGACATTTTATGCACTTTCCTAACAAAAAGACTTTACTTTTCTCCAAAACCATTTTTACTGTGATTTTCTCGGTCCATTGCATACGAATTCCACCTCACTTTGTCCAGGTATGACTGGATGAAACGAGAAATATCCGTTTTCTTTTTTTTTGGCTTACTATATCCCAGATATTGCTACAGCCTCAGTGTCTGTGTTTTCTGGATATTATCGATGGATTTTATTGTTTTGAATGTTTTTATCAGGGAACATTTAATTTTGTACCATAGAAACACTAATTGGTTCCACATGGAGACACCAGTAACACATTCCTATGTTCTAGGGAGAAAGCTTGAGGAACTGCAAATCGATATGATATGTCTGTTTGCATAGATGACATTTTATGCACTTGCGATGGAAAAGACTTTTTGCCTTTCTCTAAAACCATTTTTACTGTGATTTTGTTGGTCCATTGCATACGAATTCCAACCCACTTTGTCCGGATATGACTGGATGAAACCAGAAATATCCGGTTGTGTTTTGGCCAACTCAATCCCAGATATTGTGAAAGCTTCTGTATTTGTGTTCTCCGGATATTATGAACGGATTTCATGGTTTTGCATGTTTTTTATCAGGGAACATTTAATTTTGTACCGTAGAAACACTAATTGGTTCCACACGGAGACACCAGCTCTACACATTTGTATTTTCTAGGGAGAAAGCTAGAGGAACTGCGGCACACAAACATGATATTTCTGTTTGTATACATGACATTTTATGCACTTGCATAACGAAAAAAACTTTGCTTTTCTCCAAAACCATTTTTACTGCGATTTTCCCGGTTCATTGCATACGAATTCCACCTCGCTTTGTCCGGATATGACTGGATGAAACCAGAAATATCCGGTTGTGTTTTGGCTTACTACAACCCAGATATTGTGAAAGCCTCTGTGTTTATGTTTTCCGGATATTATCAACGGAATTCATCTTTTTGCATGCTATTTATCAGGGAACATTTAATTTTGTGCTGGGAAACACTAATTGGTTCCACATGGAGACACCAGCTCTACACATTCGTATTTTCTAGGGAGAAAGCTAGAGGAACTGCGGCAAACAAACATGATATTTCTGTTTGTATAGATGACATTTTATGCACTTTCCTAAAGAAAAGACTTTGCTTTTCTCCAAAACCATTTTTCCTGTGATATTCCCGATCCATTACATATGAATTCCACCCCACTTTGTCCGGATATGAGTGGATGAAACCAGAAATATCCGGTTGTGTTTTGTCTTACTATATCCCAGATATTGCTACAGCCTCAGTGTCTGTGTTTTCTGGATATTATCGATGGATTTTATTGTTTTGAATGTTTTTATCAGGGAACATTTAATTTTGTACCGTAGAAACACTAATTGGTTCCACATGGAGACACCAGTAACACATTCCTATGTTCTAGGGAGAAAGCTTGAGGAACTGCAAATCGATATGATATGTCTTTTTGTATAGATGACATTTTATGCACTTGCGATGGAAAAGACTTTTTGCCTTTCTCTAAAACCATTTTTACTGTGATTTTGTTGGTCCATTGCATACGAATTCCAACCCACTTTGTCCGGATATGACTGGATGAAACCAGAAATATCCGGTTGTGTTTTGGCTAACTCAATCCCAGATATTGCAACGGACTCTGTGTTTGTGTTTTCTGGACATTATCAACGGACTTTATTGTTTTGAATGTTTTTATCAGGGAACATTTAATTTTGTACCGTAGAAACACTAATTGGTTCCACATGGAGACACCAGGAACACATTCCTATGTTCTAGGGAGAAAGCTTGAGGAACTGCAAATCGATATGATATGTCTGTTTGTATAGATGACATTTTATGCACTTGCGATGGAAAAGACCTTTTGCCTTTCTCTAAAACCATTTTTACTGTGATTTTGTTGGTCCATTGCATACGAATTCCAACCCACTTAGTCCGGATATGACTGGATGAAACCAGAAATATCCGGTTGTGTTTTGGCTAACTCAATCCCAGATATTGTGAAAGCTTCTGTATTTGTGTTCTCGGGATATTATGAACGGATTTTATGGTTTTGCATGATTTTTATCAGGGAACATTTAATTTTGTTCCATAGAAACACTAATTGGTTCCACACGGAGACACCAGCTCTACACATTTGTATTTTCTAGGGAGAAAGCTAGAGGAACTGCGGCAAACAAACATGATATTTCTGTTTGTATAGATGACATTTTATGCACTTTCCTAAGAAAAAGACTTTACTTTTCTCCAAAACCATTTTTACTGTGATTTTCTCGGTCCATTGCATACGAATTCCACCTCACTTTGTCCAGGTATGACTGGATGAAACGAGAAATATCCGTTTTCTTTTTTTTTGGCTTACTATATCCCAGATATTACTACAGACTCTGTGTTTGTGTTTTCTGGATATTATCGATGGATTATATTGTTTTGAATGTTTTTATCAGGGAACATTTAATTTTGTGCTGGGAAACACTAATTGGTTCCACATGGAGACACCAGTCTACACATTCGTATTTTCTAGGGAGAAAGCTAGAATAACTGCGGTAAACAAACATGATGTTTCTGTTTGTATAGATGACATTTTATGCACTGGCTTAAGGAAAAGACTTTGTTTTACTCCAAAACCATTTTTACTGCGATTTTCCCGGTTCATTGCATACGAATTCCACCAAACTTAGTCCGGATATGACTGGATGAAACCAGAAATATCCGGTTGTGTTTTGGCTAACTCAATCCGAGATATTGTGAAAGCTTCTGTATTGGTGTTTTCCGGATATTATCAAAGTTTTTTATGGTTTTGCATGTTTTTTATCAGGGAACATTTAATTTTGTACCTTAGAAACACTAATTGGTTCCACACGGAGACACCAGCTCTACACATTTGTATTTTCTAGGGAGAAAGCTAGAGGAACTGCGGCACACAAACATGATATTTCTGTTTGTATACATGACATTTTATGCACTTGCATAACGAAAAATCTTTGCTTTTCTCCAAAACCATTTTTACTACGATTTTCCCGGTTCATTGCATACGAATTCCACCTCGCTTTGTCCGGATATGACTGGATGAAACCAGAAATATCCGGTTGTGTTTTGGCTTACTACAACCCAGATATTGTGAAAGCCTCTGTGTTTATGTTTTCCGGATATTATCAACGGAATTCATCTTTTTGCATGCTATTTATCAGGGAACATTTAATTTTGTGCTGGGAAACACTAATTGGTTCCACATGGAGACACCAGCTCTACACATTCGTATTTTCTAGGGAGAAAGCTAGAGGAACTGCGGCAAACAAACATGATATTTCTGTTTGTATAGATGACATTTTATGCACTTTCCTAAAGAAAAGACTTTGCTTTTCTCCAAAACCATTTTTCCTGTGATATTCTCGATCCATTACATATGAATTCCACCCCACTTTGTCTGGATATGAGTGGATGAAACCAGAAATATCCGGTTGTGTTTTGTCTTACTATATCCCAGATATTGCTACAGCCTCAGTGTCTGTGTTTTCTGGATATTATCGATGGATTTTATTGTTTTGAATGTTTTTATCAGGGAACATTTAATTTTGTACCATAGAAACACTAATTGGTTCCACATGGAGACAGCAGTAACACATTCCTATGTTCTAGGGAGAAAGCTTGAGGAACTGCAAATCGATATGATATGTCTGTTTGCATAGATGACATTTTATGCACTTGCGATGGAAAAGACTTTTTGCCTTTCTCTAAAACCATTTTTACTGTGATTTTGTTGGTCCATTGCATACGAATTCCAACCCACTTTGTCCGGATATGACTGGATGAAACCAGAAATATCCGGTTGTGTTTTGGCTAACTCAATCCCAGATATTGTGAAAGCTTCTGTATTTGTGTTCTCCAGATATTATGAACGGATTTTATGGTTTTGCATGTTTTTTATCAGGGAACATTTAATTTTGTACCGTAGAAACACTAATTGGTTCCACACGGAGACACCAGCTCTACACATTTGTATTTTCTAGGGAGAAAGCTAGAGGAACTGCGGCAAACAAACATGATATTTCTGTTTGTATAGATGACATTTTATGCACTTTCCTAAGAAAAAGACTTTACTTTTCTCCAAAACCATTTTTACTGTGATTTTCTCGGTCCATTGCATACGAATTCCACCTCACTTTGTCCGGATATGACTGGATGAAACCAGAAATATCCATTTTCTTTTTTTTTTAGCTTACTATATCCCAGATATTACTACAGACTCTGTGTTTGTGTTTTCTGGATATTATCGATGGATTATATTGTTTTGAATGTTTTTATCAGGGAACATTTAATTTTGTGCTGGGAAACACTAATTGGTTCCACATGGAGACACCAGTCTACACATTCGTATTTTCTAGGGAGAAAGCTAGAATAACTGCGGTAAACAAACATGATGTTTCTGTTTGTATAGATGACATTTTATGCACTGGCTTAAGACTTTGTTTTACTCCAAAACCATTTATACTGCGATTTTCCCGGTTCATTGCATACGAATTCCACCAAACTTAGTCCGGATATGACTGGATGAAACCAGAAATATCCGGTTGTGTTTTGGCTAACTCAATCCCAGATATTGTGAAAGCTTCTGTATTTGTGTTCTCCGGATATTATCAACAGATTTTATGGTTTTGCATGTTTTTTATCAGCGAACATTTAATTTTGTACCTTAGAAACACTAATTGGTTCCACACGGAGAAACCAGCTCTACACATTCGTATTTTCTAGGGAGAAAGCTAGAGGAACTGCGGCAAACAAACATGATATTTCTGTTTGTATACATGACATTTTATGCACTTGCATAATGAAAAAAACTTTGCTTTTCTCCAAAACCATTTTTACTGTGATTTTCTCGGTCCATTGCATACGAATTCCACCTCGCTTTGACCGGATATGACTGGATGAAACCAGAAATATCCGGTTGTGTTTTGGCTTACTACAACCCAGATATTGTGAAAGCCTCTGTGTTTATGTTTTCCGGATATTATCAACGGAATTTATGTTTTTGCATGTTATTTATCAGGGAACATTTAATTTTGTGCTGGGAAACACTAATTGGTTCCACATGGAGACATCAGCTCTACACATTCGTATTTTCTAGGGAGAAAGCTAGAGGAACTGCGGCAAACAAACATGATATTTCTGTTTGTATAGATGACATTTTATGCACTTTCCTAAAGAAAAGACTTTGCTTTTCTCCAAAACCATTTTTCCTGTGATATTCTCCATCCATTACATATGAATTCCACCCCACTTTGTCCGGATATGAGTGGATGAAACCAGAAATATCCGGTTGTGTTTTGTCTTACTATATCCCAGATATTGCTACAGCCTCAGTGTCTGTGTTTTCTGGATATTATCGATGGATTTTATTGTTTTGAATGTTTTTATCAGGGAACATTTAATTTTGTACCGTAGAAATACAATTTGGTTCCACATGGAGACACCAGTAACACATTCCTATGTTCTAGGGAGAAAGCTTGAGGAACTGCAAATCGATATGATATGTCTGTTTGTATAGATGACATTTTATGCACTTGCGATGGAAAAGACTTTTTGCCTTTCTCTAAAACCATTTTTACTGTGATTTTGTTGGTCCATTGCATACGAATTCCAACCCACTTTGTCCGGATATGACTGGATGAAACCAGAAATATCCGGTTGTGTTTTGGCTTACTACAACCCAGATATTGTGAAAGCCTCTGTGTTTATGTTTTCCGGATATTATCAACGGAATTTATGTTTTTGCATGTTATTTATCAGGGAACATTTAATTTTGTGCTGGGAAACACTAATTGGTTCCACATGGAGACACCAGCTCTACACATTCGTATGTTCTAGGGAGAAAGCTAGAGGAACTGCGGTAAACAAACATGATGTTTCTGTTTGTATAGATGACATTTTATGCACTTTCCTAAAGAAAAGACTTTGCTTTTCTCCAAAACCATTTTTCCTGTGATATTCTCCATCCATTACATATGAATTCCACCCCACTTTGTCCGGATATGAGTGGATGAAACCAGAAATATCCAGTTGTGTTTTGTCTTACTATATCCCAGATATTGCTACAGCCTCAGTGTCTGTGTTTTCTGGATATTATCGATGGCTTTTATTGTTTTGAATGTTTTTATCAGGGAACATTTAATTTTGTACCGTAGAAACACTAATTGGTTCCACATGGAGACACCAGTAACACATTCCTATGTTCTAGGGAGAAAGCTTGAGGAACTGCAAATCGATATGATATGTCTGTTTGTATAGATGACATTTTATGCACTTGCGATGGAAAAGACTTTTTGCCTTTCTCTAAAACCATTTTTACTGTGATTTTGTTGGTCCATTGCATACGAATTCCAACCCACTTTGTCCGGATATGACTGGATGAAACCAGAAATATCCAGTTGTGTTTTGTCTTACTATATCCCAGATATTGCTACAGCCTCAGTGTCTGTGTTTTCTGGATATTATCGATGGCTTTTATTGTTTTGAATGTTTTTATCAGGGAACATTTAATTTTGTACCGTAGAAACACTAATTGGTTCCACATGGAGACACCAGTAACACATTCCTATGTTCTAGGGAGAAAGCTTGAGGAACTGCAAATCGATATGATATGTCTGTTTGTATAGATGACATTTTATGCACTTGCGATGGAAAAGACTTTTTGCCTTTCTCTAAAACCATTTTTACTGTGATTTTGTTGGTCCATTGCATACGAATTCCAACCCACTTTGTCCGGATATGACTGGATGAAACCAGAAATATCCGGTTGTGTTTTGGCTAACTCAATCCCAGATATTGTGAAAGCTTCTGTATTTGTGTTCTCCGGATATTATGAACGGATTTTATGGTTTTGCATGTTTTTTATCAGGGAACCTTTAATTTTGTACCTTAGAAACACTAATAGGTTCAACATGCAGACACCAGTATACACATTCGTATGTTCTAGGGAGAAAGTTAGAGGAACTGCGGCAAACAAACATGATATTTCTGTTTGTATACATGACATTTTATGCACTTGCATAACGAAAAAAACTTTGCTTTTCTCCAAAACCATTTTTACTGTGATTTTCTCGGTCCATTGCATACGAATTCCACCTCGCTTTGTCCGGATATGACTGGATGAAACCAGAAATATCCGGTTGTGTTTTGGCTTACTACAACCCAGATATTGTGAAAGCCTCTGTGTTTATGTTTTCCGGATACTATCAACGGAATTTATGTTTTTGCATGTTATTTATCAGGGAACATTTAATTTTGTGCTGGGAAACACTAATTGGTTCCACATGGAGACACCAGCTCTACACATTCGTATTTTCTAGGGAGAAAGCTAGAGGAACTGCGGCAAACAAACATGATATTTCTGTTTGTATAGATGACATTTTATGCACTTTCCTAAAGAAAAGACTTTGCTTTTCTCCAAAACCATTTTTCCTGTGATATTCTCGATCCATTACATATGAATTCCACCCCACTTTGTCCGGATATGAGTGGATGAAACCAGAAATATCCGGTTGTGTTTTGTCTTACTATATCCCAGATATTGCTACAGCCTCAGTGTCTGTGTTTTCTGGATATTATCAATGGATTTTATTGTTTTGAATGTTTTTATCAGGGAACCTTTAATTTTGTACCGTAGAAATACAATTTGGTTCCACATGGAGACACCAGGAACACATTCCTATGTTCTAGGGAGAAAGCTTGAGGAACTGCAAATCGATATGATATGTCTGTTTGTATAGATGACATTTTATGCACTTGCGATGGAAAAGACTTTTTGCCTTTCTCTAAAACCATTTTTACTGTGATTTTGTTGGTCCATTGCATACGAATTCCAACCCACTTTGTCCGGATATGACTGGATGAAACCAGAAATATCCGGTTGTGTTTTGGCTAACTCAATCCCAGATATTGTGAAAGCTTCTGTATTTGTGTTCTCCGGATATATGAACGGATTTTATGGTTTTGCATGTTTTTTATCAGGGAACATTTAATTTTGTACCGTAGAAACACTAATTGGTTCCACACGGAGACACCAGCTCTACACATTTGTATTTTCTAGGGAGAAAGCTAGAGGAACTGCGGCAAACAAACATGATATTTCTGTTTGTATACATGACATTTTATGCACTTTCCTAAGAAAAAGACTTTACTTTTCTCCAAAACCATTTTTACTGTGATTTTCTCGGTCCATTGCATACGAATTCCAGCTCACTTTGTCCGGATATGACTGGATAAAACCAGAAATATCCGTTTTCTTTTTTTTTGGCTTACTATATCCCAGATATTACTACAGACTCTGTGTTTGTGTTTTCTGGATATTATCGATGGATTATATTGTTTTGAATGTTTTGATCAGGGAACACTTAATTTTGTGCTGGGAAACACTAATTGTTTGCACATGGAGACACCAGTCTACACATTCGTATTTTCTAGGGAGAAAGCTAGAATAACTGCGGTAAACAAACATGATGTTTCTGTTTGTATAGATGACATTTTATGCACTGGCTTAAGGAAAAGACTTTGTTTTACTCCAAAACCATTTTTACTGCGATTTTCCCGGTTCATTGCATACGAATTCCACCAAACTTAGTCCGGATATGACTGGATGAAACCAGAAATATTCGGTTGTGTTTTGGCTAACTCAATCCCAGATATTGTGAAAGCTTCTTTATTGGTGTTTTCCGGATAATATCAACGGATTTTATGGTTTTGCATGTTTTTTATCAGGGAACATTTAATTTTGTACCTTAGAAACACTAATAGGTTCAACATGGAGACACCAGTCTACACATTCGTATGTTCTAGGGAGAAAGTTAGAGGAACTGCGGCAAACAAACATGATATTTCTGTTTGTATACATGACATTTTATGCACTTGCATAACGAAAAAAACTTTGCTTTTCTCCAAAACCATTTTTACTGTGATTTTCTCGGTCCATTGCATACGAATTCCACCTTGCTTTGTCCGGATATGACTGGATGAAACCAGAAATATCCGGTTGTGTTTTGGCTTACTACAACCCAGATATTGTGAAAGCCTCTGTGTTTATGTTTTCCGGATACTATCAACTGAATTTATGTTTTTGCATGTTATTTATCAGGGAACATTTAATTTTGTGCTGGGAAACACTAATTGGTTCCACATGGAGACACCAGCTCTACACATTCGTATTTTCTAGGGAGAAAGCTAGAGGAACTGCGGCAAACAAACATGATATTTCTGTTTGTATAGATGACATTTTATGCACTTTGCTAAAGAAAAGACTTTGCTTTTCTCCAAAACCATTTTTCCTGTGATATTCTCGATCCATTACATATGAATTCCACCCCACTTTGTCCGGATATGACTGGATGAAACCAGAAATATCCGGTTGTGTTTTGTCTTACTATATCCCAGATATTGCTACAGCCTCAGTGTCTGTGTTTTCTGGATATAATCGATGGATTTTATTGTTTTGAATGTTTTTATCAGGGAACCTTTAATTTTGTACCATAGAAACACTAATTGGTTCCACATGGAGACACCAGTAACACATTCCTATGTTCTAGGGAGAAAGCTTGAGGAACTGCAAATCGATATGGTATGTCTGTTTGTATAGATGACATTTTATGCACTTGCGATGGAAAAGACTTTTTGCCTTTCTCTAAAACCATTTTTACTGTGATTTTGTTGGTCCATTGCATACGAATTCCAACCCACTTTGTCCGGATATGACTGGATGAAACCAGAAATATCCGGTTGAGTTTTGGCTAACTCAATCCCAGATATTGTGAAAGCTTCTGTATTTGTGTTCTCCGGATATTATGAACGGATTTTATGGTTTTGCATGTTTTTTATCAGGGAACATTTAATTTTGTACCGTAGAAACACTAATTGGTTCCACACGGAGACACCAGCTCTACACATTTGTATTTTCTAGGGAGAAAGCTAGAGGAACTGCGGCAAACAAACATGATATTTCTGTTTGTATAGATGACATTTTATGCACTTTCCTAAGAAAAAGACTTTACTTTTCTCCAAAACCATTTTTACTGTGATTTTCTCGGTCCATTGCATACGAATTCCACCTCACTTTGTCCGGATATGACTGGATGAAACCAGAAATATCCGTTTTCTTTTTTTTTGGCTTACTATATCCCAGATATTACTACAGACTCTGTGTTTGTGTTTTCTGGATATTATCGATGGATTATATTGTTTTGAATGTTTTTATCAGGGAACACTTAATTTTGTGCTGGGAAACACTAATTGTTTGCACATGGAGACACCAGTCTACACATTCGTATTTTCTAGGGAGAAAGCTAGAATAACTGCGGTAAACAAACATGATGTTTCTGTTTGTATAGATGACATTTTATGCACTGGCTTAAGGAAAAGACTTTGTTTTACTCCAAAACCATTTTTACTGCGATTTTCCCGGTTCATTGCATACGAATTCCACCAAACTTAGTCCGGATATGACTGGATGAAACCAGAAATATCCGGTTGTGTTTTGGCTAACTCAATCCCAGATATTGTGAAAGCTTCTGTATTTATGTTCTCCGGATATTATGAACTGATTTTATGGTTTTGCATGTTTTTTATCAGGGAACATTTAATTTTGTACCTTAGAAACACTAATAGGTTCAACATGGAGACACCAGTATACACATTCGTAAGTTCTAGGGAGAAAGTTAGAGGAACTGCGGCAAACAAACATGATATTTCTGTTTGTATACATGACATTTTATGCACTTGCATAACGAAAAAAACTTTGCTTTTCTCCAAAACCATTTTTACTGTGATTTTCTCGGTCCATTGCGTACGAATTCCACCTCGCTTTGTCCGGATATGACTGGATGAAACCAGAAATATCCGGTTGTGTTTTGGCTTACTACAACCCAGATATTGTGAAAGCCTCTGTGTTTATGTTTTCCGGATATTATCAGCGGAATTTATGTTTTTGCATGTTATTTATCAGGGAACATTTAATTTTGTACCATAGAAACACTAATTGGTTCCACATGGAGACACCAGCTCTACACATTCGTATTTTCTAGGGAGAAAGCTAGAGGAACTGCGGCAAACAAACATGATATTTCTGTTTGTATAGATGACATTTTATGCACTTTCCTAAAGAAAAGACTTTGCTTTTCTCCAAAACCATTTTTCCTGTGATATTCTCCATCCATTACATATGAATTCCACCCCACTTTGTCCGGATATGAGTGGATGAAACCAGAAATATCCGGTTGTGTTTTGTCTTACTATATCCCAGATATTGCTACAGCCTCAGAGTCTGGTTTTCTGGATATTATCGATGGATTTTATTGTTTTGAATGTTTTTATCAGGGAACCTTTAATTTTGTACCATAGAAATACAATTTGGTTCCACATGGAGACACCAGTAACACATTCCTATGTTCTAGGGAGAAAGCTTGAGGAACTGCAAATCGATATGATATGTCTGTTTGTATAGATGACATTTTATGCACTTGCGATGGAAAAGACTTTTTGCCTTTCTCTAAAACCATTTTTACTGTGATTGTGTTGGTCCATTGCATACGAATTCCAACCCACTTTGTCCGGATATGACTGGATGAAACCAGAAATATCCGGTTGTGTTTTGGCTAACTCAATCCCAGATATTGTGAAAGCTTCTGTATTTGTGTTCTCCGGATATTATGAACGGATTTTATGGTTTTGCATGTTTTTTATCAGGGAACATTTAATTTTGTACTGTAGAAACACTAATTGGTTCCACATGGAGACACCAGCTCTACACATTTGTATTTTCTAGGGAGAAAGCTAGAGGAACTGCGGCAAACAAACATGATATTTCTGTTTGTATACATGACATTTTATGCACTTTCCTAAGAAAAAGACTTTACTTTTCTCCAAAACCATTTTTACTGTGATTTTCTCGGTCCATTGCATACGAATTCCACCTCACTTTGTCCGGATATGACTGGATGAAACCAGAAATATCCGTTTTCTTTTTTTTTGGCTTACTATATCCCAGATATTACTACAGACTCTGTGTTTGTGTTTTCTGGATATTATCGATGGATTATATTGTTTTGAATGTTTTTATCAGGGAACACTTAATTTTGTGCTGGGAAACACTAATTGGTTCCACATGGAGACACCAGTCTACACATTCGTATTTTCTAGGGAGAAAGCTAGAATAACTGCGGTAAACAAACATGATGTTTCTGTTTGTATAGATGACATTTTATGCACTGGCTTAAGGAAAAGACTTGGTTTTACTCCAAAACCATTTTTACTGCGATTTTCCCGGTTCATTGCATACGAATTACACCAAACTTAGTCCGGATATGACTGGATGAAACCAGAAATATCCGGTTGTGTTTTGGCTAACTCAATCCCAGATATTGTGAAAGCTTCTTTATTGGTGTTTTCCGGATATTATGAACGGATTTTATGGTTTTGCATGTTTTTTATCAGGGAACATTTAATTTTGTACCTTAGAAACACTAATAGGTTCAACATGGAGACACCAGTCTACACATTCGTATGTTCTAGGGAGAAAGTTAGAGGAACTGCGGCAAACAAACATGATATTTCTGTTTGTATACATGACATTTTATGCACTTGCATAACGAAAAAAACTTTGCTTTTCTCCAAAACCATTTTTACTGTGATTTTCTCGGTCCATTGCGTACGAATTCCACCTCGCTTTGTCCGGATATGACTGGATGAAACCAGAAATATCCGGTTGTGTTTTGGCTTACTACAACCCAGATATTGTGAAAGCCTCTGTGTTTATGTTTTCCGGATATTATCAACGGAATTTATGTTTTTGCATGTTATTTATCAGGGAACATTTAATTTTGTGCTGGGAAACACTAATTGGTTCCACATGGAGACACCAGCTCTACACATTCGTATTTTCTAGGGAGAAAGCTAGAGGAACTGCGGCAAACAAACATGATATTTCTGTTTGTATAGATGACATTTTATGCACTTTCCTAAAGAAAAGACTTTGCTTTTCTCCAAAACCATTTTTCCTGTGATATTCTCGATCCATTACATATGAATTCCACCCCACTTTGTCCGGATATGAGTGGATGAAACCAGAAATATCCGGTTGTGTTTTGTCTTACTATATCCCAGATATTGCTACAGCCTCAGAGTCTGGTTTTCTAGATATTATCGATGGATTTTATTGTTTTGAATGTTTTTATCAGGGAACCTTTAATTTTGTACCATAGAAATACAATTTGGTTCCACATGGAGACACCAGTAACACATTCCTATGTTCTAGGGAGAAAGCTTGAGGAACTGCAAATCGATGTGATATGTCTGTTTGTATAGATGACATTTTATGCACTTGCGATGGAAAAGACTTTTTGCCTTTCTCTAAAACCATTTTTACTGTGATTTTGTTGGTCCATTGCATACGAATTCCAACCCACTTTGTCCGGATATGACTGGATGAAACCAGAAATATCCGGTTGTGTTTTGGCTAACTCAATCCCAGATATTGTGAAAGCTTCTGTATTTGTGTTCTCCGGATATTATGAACGGATTTTATGGTTTTGCATGTTTTTTATCAGGGAACATTTAATTTTGTACCGTAGAAACACTAATTGGTTCCACACGGAGACACCAGCTCTACACATTTGTATTTTCTAGGGAGAAAGCTAGAGGAACTGCGGCAAACAAACATGATATTTCTGTTTGTATAGATGACATTTTATGCACTTTCCTAAGAAAAAGACTTTACTTTTCTCCAAAACCATTTTTACTGTGATTTTCTCGGTCCATTGCATACGAATTCCACCTCACTTTGTCCGGATATGACTGGATGAAACCAGAAATATCCGTTTTCTTTTTTTTTGGCTTACTATATCCCAGATATTACTACAGACTCTGTGTTTGTGTTTTCTGGATATTATCGATGGATTATATTGTTTTGAATGTTTTTATCAGGGAACACTTAATTTTGTGCTGGGAAACACTAATTGGTTCCACATGGAGACACCAGTCTACACATTCGTATTTTCTACGGAGAAAGCTAGATTAACTGCGGTAAACAAACATGATGTTTCTGTTTGTATAGATGACATTTTATGCACTGGCTTAAGGAAAAGACTTTGTTTTACTCCAAAACCATTTTTACTGCGATTTTCCCGGTTCATTGCATACGAATTCCACCAAACTTAGTCCGGATATGACTGGATGAAACCAGAAATATCCGGTTGTGTTTTGGCTAACTCAATCCCAGATATTGTGAAAGCTTCTGTATTTGTGTTTTCCGGATATTATCAACGGATTTTATGGTTTTGCATGTTATTTATCAGGGAACATTTAATTTTGTACCTTAGAAACACTAATAGGTTCAACATGGAGACACCAGTCTACACATTCGTATGTTCTAGGGAGAAAGTTAGAGGAACTGCGGCAAACAAACATGATATTTCTGTTTGTATACATGACATTTTATGCACTTGCATAACGAAAAAAACTTTGCTTTTCTCCAAAACCATTTTTACTGTGATTTTCTCGGTCCATTGCATGCGAATTCCACCTCGCTTTGTCCGGATATGACTGGATGAAACCAGAAATATCCGGTTGTGTTTTGGCTTACTACAACCCAGATATTGTGAAAGCCTCTGTGTTTATGTTTTCCGGATATTATCAACGGAATTTATGTTTTTGCATGTTATTTATCAGGGAACATTTAATTTTGTGCTGGGAAACACTAATTGGTTCCACATGGAGACACCAGCTCTACACATTCGTATTTTCTAGGGAGAAAGCTAGAGGAACTGCGGCAAACAAACATGATATTTCTGTTTGTATAGATGACATTTTATGCACTTTCCTAAAGAAAAGACTTTGCTTTTCTCCAAAACCATTTTTCCTGTGATATTCTCGATCCATTACATATGAATTCCACCCCACTTTGTCCGGATATGAGTGGATGAAACCCGAAATATCCGGTTGTGTTTTGTCTTACTATATCCCAGATATTGCTACAGCCTCAGAGTCTGGTTTTCTGGATATTATCGATGGATTTTATTGTTTTGAATGTTTTTATCAGGGAACCTTTAATTTTGTACCATAGAAATACAATTTGGTTCCACATGGAGACACCAGTAACACATTCCTATGTTCTAGGGAGAAAGCTTGAGGAACTGCAAATCGATATGATATGTCTGTTTGTATAGATGACATTTTATGCACTTGCGATGGAAAAGACTTTTTGCCTTTCTCTAAAACCATTTTTACTGTGATTTTGTTGGTCCATTGCATACGAATTCCAACCCACTTTGTCCGGATATGACTGGATGAAACCAGAAATATCCGGTTGTGATTTGGCTTACTACAACCCAGATATTGTGAAAGCCTCTGTGTTTATGTTTTCCGGATATTATCAACGGAATTTATGTTTTTGCATGTTATTTATCAGGGAACATTTAATTTTGTACCATAGAAACACTAATTGGTTCCACATGGAGACACCAGCTCTACACATTTGTATGTTCTAGGGAGAAAGCTAGAGGAACTGCGGCAAACAAACATGATATTTCTGTTTGTATAGATGACATTTTATGCACTTTCCTAAAGAAAAGACTTTGCTTTTCTCCAAAACCATTTTTCCTGTGATATTCTCGATCCATTACATATGAATTCCACCCCACTTTGTCCGGATATGAGTGGATGAAACCAGAAATATCCGGTTGTGTTTTGTCTTACTATATCCCAGATATTGCTACAGCCTCAGTGTCTGTGTTTTCTGGATATTATCGATGGCTTTTATTGTTTTGAATGTTTTTATCAGGGAACCTTTAATTTTGTACCGTAGAAACACTAATTGGTTCCACATGGAGACACCAGGAACACATTCCTATGTTCTAGGGAGAAAGCTTGAGGAACTGCAAATCGATATGATATGTCTGTTTGTATAGATGACATTTTATGCACTTGCGATGGAAAAGACTTTTTGCCTTTCTCTAAAACCATTTTTACTGTGATTTTGTTGGTCCATTGCATACGAATTCCAACCCACTTTGTCCGGATATGACTGGATGAAACCAGAAATATCCGGTTGTGTTTTGGCTAACTCAATCCCAGATATTGTGAAAGCTTCTGTATTTGTGTTCTCAGGATATTATGAACGGATTTTATGGTTTGCATGTTTTTTATCAGGGAACATTTAATTTTGTACCGTAGAAACACTAATTGGTTCCACACGGAGACACCAGCTCTACACATTTGTATTTTCTAGGGAGAAAGCTAGAGGAACTGCGGCAAACAAACATGATATTTCTGTTTGTATAGATGACATTTTATGCACTTTCCTAAGAAAAAGACTTTACTTTTCTCCAAAACCATTTTTACTGTGATTTTCTCGGTCCATTGCATACGAATTCCACCTCACTTTGTCCGGATATGACTGGATGAAACCAGAAATATCCGTTTTCTTTTTTTTTTGGCTTACTATATCCCAGATATTACTACAGACTCTGTGTTTGTGTTTTCTGGATATTATCGATGGATTATATTGTTTTGAATGTTTTTATCAGGGAACACTTAATTTTGTGCTGGGAAACACTAATTGGTTCCACATGGAGACACCAGTCTACACATTCGTATTTTCTACGGAGAAAGCTAGATTAACTGCGGTAAACAAACATGATGTTTCTGTTTGTATAGATGACATTTTATGCACTGGCTTAAGGAAAAGACTTTGTTTTACTCCAAAACCATTTTTACTGCGATTTTCCCGGTTCATTGCATACGAATTCCACCAAACTTAGTCCGGATATGACTGGATGAAACCAGAAATATCCGGTTGTGTTTTGGCTAACTCAATCCCAGATATTGTGAAAGCTTCTGTATTGGTGTTTTCCGGATATTATCAACGGATTTTATGGTTTTGCATGTTATTTATCAGGGAACATTTAATTTTGTACCTTAGAAACACTAATAGGTTCAACATGGAGACACCAGTCTACACATTCGTATGTTCTAGGGAGAAAGTTAGAGGAACTGCGGCAAACAAACATGATATTTCTGTTTGTATACATGACATTTTATGCACTTGCATAACGAAAAAAACTTTGCTTTTCTCCAAAACCATTTTTACTGTGATTTTCTCGGTCCATTGCATGCGAATTCCACCTCGCTTTGTCCGGATATGACTGGATGAAACCAGAAATATCCGGTTGTGTTTTGGCTTACTACAACCCAGATATTGTGAAAGCCTCTGTGTTTATGTTTTCCGGATATTATCAACGGAATTTATGTTTTTGCATGTTATTTATCAGGGAACATTTAATTTTGTGCTGGGAAACACTAATTGGTTCCACATGGAGACACCAGCTCTACACATTCGTATTTTCTAGGGAGAAAGCTAGAGGAACTGCGGCAAACAAACATGATATTTCTGTTTGTATAGATGACATTTTATGCACTTTCCTAAAGAAAAGACTTTGCTTTTCTCCAAAACCATTTTTCCTGTGATATTCTCGATCCATTACATATGAATTCCACCCCACTTTGTCCGGATATGAGTGGATGAAACCCGAAATATCCGGTTGTGTTTTGTCTTACTATATCCCAGATATTGCTACAGCCTCAGAGTCTGGTTTTCTGGATATTATCGATGGATTTTATTGTTTTGAATGTTTTTATCAGGGAACTTTTAATTTTGTACCATAGAAATACAATTTGGTTCCACATGGAGACACCAGTAACACATTCCTATGTTCTAGGGAGAAAGCTTGAGGAACTGCAAATCGATATGATATGTCTGTTTGTATAGATGACATTTTATGCACTTGCGATGGAAAAGACTTTTTGCCTTTCTCTAAAACCATTTTTACTGTGATTTTGTTGGTCCATTGCATACGAATTCCAACCCACTTTGTCCGGATATGACTGGATGAAACCAGAAATATCCGGTTGTGATTTGGCTTACTACAACCCAGATATTGTGAAAGCCTCTGTGTTTATGTTTTCCGGATATTATCAACGGAATTTATGTTTTTGCATGTTATTTATCAGGGAACATTTAATTTTGTACCATAGAAACACTAATTGGTTCCACATGGAGACACCAGCTCTACACATTTGTATGTTCTAGGGAGAAAGCTAGAGGAACTGCGGCAAACAAACATGATATTTCTGTTTGTATAGATGACATTTTATGCACTTTCCTAAAGAAAAGACTTTGCTTTTCTCCAAAACCATTTTTCCTGTGATATTCTCCATCCATTACATATGAATTCCACCCCACTTTGTCCGGATATGAGTGGATGAAACCAGAAATATCCGGTTGTGTTTTGTCTTACTATATCCCAGATATTGCTACAGCCTCAGTGTCTGTGTTTTCTGGATATTATCGATGGATTTTATTGTTTTGAATGTTTTTATCAGGGAACCTTTAATTTTGTACCGTAGAAATACAATTTGGTTCCACATGGAGACACCAGTAACACATTCCTATGTTCTAGGGAGAAAGCATGAGGAACTGCAAATCGATATGATATGTCTGTTTGTATAGATGACATTTTATGCACTTGCGATGGAAAAGACTTTTTGCCTTTCTCTAAAACCATTTTTACTGTGATTTTGTTGGTCCATTGCATACGAATTCCAACCCACTTTGTCCGGATATGACTGGATGAAACCAGAAATATCCGGTTGTGTTTTGGCTAACTCAATCCCAGATATTGTGAAAGCTTCTGTATTTGTGTTCTCCGGATATTATGAACGGATTTTATGGTTTTGCATGTTTTTTATCAGGGAACATTTAATTTTGTACCGTAGAAACACTAATTGGTTCCACACGGAGACACCAGCTCTACACATTTGTATTTTCTAGGGAGAAAGTTAGAGGAACTGCGGCAAACAAACATGATATTTCTGTTTGTATAGATGACATTTTATGCACTTTCCTAACAAAAAGACTTTACTTTTCTCCAAAAGCATTTTTACTGTGATTTTCTCGGTCCATTGCATACGAATTCCACCTTGCTTTGTCCGGATATGACTGGATGAAACCAGAAATATCTGGTTGTGTTTTGGCTTACTACAACCCAGATATTGTGAAAGCCTCTGTGTTTATGTTTTCCGGATATTATCAACGGAATTTATGTTTTTGCATGTTATTTATCAGGGAACATTTAATTTTGTGCTGGGAAACACTAATTGGTTCCACATGGAGACACCAGCTCTACACATTCGTATTTTCTAGGGAGAAAGCTAGAGGAACTGCGGCAAACAAACATGATATTTCTGTTTGTATAGATGACATTTTATGCACTTTCCTAAAGAAAAGACTTTGCTTTTCTCCAAAACCATTTTTCCTGTGATATTCTCCATCCATTACATATGAATTCCACCCCACTTTGTCCGGATATGAGTGGATGAATCCAGAAATATCCGGTTGTGTTTTGTCTTACTATATCCCAGATATTGCTACAGCCTCAGTGTCTGTGTTTTCTGGATATTATCGATGGATTTTATTGTTTTGAATGTTTTTATCAGGGAACCTTTAATTTTGTACCGTAGAAATACAATTTGGTTCCACATGGAGACACCAGTAACACATTCCTATGTTCTAGGGAGAAAGCTTGAGGAACTGCAAATCGATATGATATGTCTGTTTGTATAGATGACATTTTATGCACTTGCGATGGAAAAGACTTTTTGCCTTTCTCTAAAACCATTTTTACAGTGATTTTGTTGGTCCATTGCATACGAATTCCAACCCACTTTGTCCGGATATGACTGGATGAAACCAGAAATATCCGGTTGTGTTTTGGCTAACTCAATCCCAGATATTGTGAAAGCTTCTGTATTTGTGTTCTCAGGATATTATGAACGGATTTTATGGTTTGCATGTTTTTTATCAGGGTACATTTAATTTTGTACCGTAGAAACACTAATTGGTTCCACACGGAGACACCAGCTCTACACATTTGTATTTTCTAGGGAGAAAGCTAGAGGAACTGCGGCAAACAAACATGATATTTCTGTTTGTATAGATGACATTTTATGCACTTTCCTAACAAAAAGACTTTACTTTTCTCCAAAACCATTTTTACTGTGATTTTCTCGGTCCATTGCATACGAATTCCACCTCGCTTTGTCCGGATATGAGTGGATGAAACCAGAAATATCTGGTTGTGTTTTGGCTTACTACAACCCAGATATTGTGAAAGCCTCTGTGTTTATGTTTTCCGGATATTATCAACGGAATTTATGTTTTTGCATGTTATTTATCAGGGAACATTTAATTTTGTGCTGGGAAACACTAATTGGTTCCACATGGAGACACCAGCTCTACACATTCGTATTTTCTAGGGAGAAAGCTAGAGGAACTGCGGCAAACAAACATGATATTTCTGTTTGTATAGATGACATTTTATGCACTTTCCTAAAGAAAAGACTTTGCTTTTCTCCAAAACCATTTTTCCTGTGATATTCTCGATCCATTACATATGAATTCCACCCCACTTTGTCCGGATATGAGTGGATGAAACCAGAAATATCCGGTTGTGTTTTGTCTTACTATATCCCAGATATTGCTACAGCCTCAGTGTCTGTGTTTTCTGGATATTATGGATGGATTTAATTGTTTTGAATGTTTTTATCAGGGAACATTTAATTTTGTACCGTAGAAATACAATTTGGTTCCACATGGAGACACCAGTAACACATTCCTATGTTCTAGGGAGAAAGCTTGAGGAACTGCAAATCGATATGATATGTCTGTTTGTATAGATGACATTTTATGCACTTGCGATGGAAAAGACTTTTTGCCTTTCTCTAAAACCATTTTTACAGTGATTTTGTTGGTCCATTGCATACGAATTCCAACCCACTTTGTCCGGATATGACTGGATGAAACCAGAAATATCCGGTTGTGATTTGGCTTACTACAACCCAGATATTGTGAAAGCCTCTGTGTTTATGTTTTCCGGATATTATCAACGGAATTTATGTTTTTGCATGTTATTTATCAGGGAACATTTAATTTTGTACCATAGAAACACTAATTGGTTCCACATGGAGACACCAGCTCTACACATTTGTATGTTCTAGGGAGAAAGCTAGAGGAACTGCGGCAAACAAACATGATATTTCTGTTTGTATAGATGACATTTTATGCACTCTCCTAAAGAAAAGACTTTGCTTTTCTCCAAAACCATTTTTCCTGTGATATTCTCGATCCATTACATATGAATTCCACCCCACTTTGTCCGGATATGAGTGGATGAAACCAGAAATATCCGGTTGTGTTTTGTCTTACTATATCCCAGATATTGCTACAGCCTCAGTGTCTGTGTTTTCTGGATATTATCGATGGATTTAATTGTTTTGAATGTTTTTATCAGGGAACCTTTAATTTTGTACCGTAGAAACACTAATTGGTTCCACATGGAGACACCAGTAACACATTCCTATGTTCTAGGGAGAAAGCTTGAGGAACTGCAAATCGATATGATATGTCTGTTTGTATAGATGACATTTTATGCACTTGCGATGGAAAAGACTTTTTGCCTTTCTCTAAAACCATTTTTACTGTGATTTTGTTGGTCCATTGCATACGAATTCCAACCCACTTTGTCCGGATATGACTGGATGAAACCAGAAATATCCGGTTGTGTTTTGGCTAACTCAATCCCAGATATTGTGAAAGCTTCTGTATTTGTGTTCTCCGGATATTATGAACGGATTTTATGGTTTTGCATGTTTTTTTTCAGGGAACATTTAATTTTGTACCGTAGAAACACTAATTGGTTCCACACGGAGACACCAGCTCTACACATTTGTATTTTCTAGGGAGAAACCTAGAGGAACTGCGGCAAACAAACATGATATTTCTGTTTGTATAGATGACATTTTATGCACTTTCCTAAGAAAAAGACTTTGCTTTTCTCCAAAACCATTTGTACTGTGATTTTCTCGGTCCATTGCATACGAATTCCACCTCACTTTGTCCGGATATGACTGGATGAAACCAGAAATATCCGTTTTCTTTTTTTTTGGCTTACTATATCCCAGATATTACTACAGACTCTGTGTTTGTGTTTTCTGGATATTATCGATGGATTATATTGTTTTGAATGTTTTTTTCAGGGAACACTTAATTTTGTGCTGGGAAACACTAATTGGTTCCACATGGAGACACCAGTCTACACATTCGTATATTCTAGGGAGAAAGCTAGATTAACTGCGGTAAACAAACATGATGTTTCTGTTTGTATAGATGACATTTTATGCACTGGCTTAAGGGAAAGACTTTGTTTTACTCCAAAACCATTTTTACTGCGATTTTCCCGGTTCATTGCATACGAATTCCACCAAACTTAGTCCGGATATGACTGGATGAAACCAGAAATATCCGGTTGTGTTTTGGCTAACTCAATCCCAGATATTGTGAAAGCTTCTGTATTGGTGTTTTCCGGATATTATCAACGGATTTTATGATTTTGCATGTTTTTTATCAGGGAACATTTAATTTTGTACCTTAGAAACACTAATAGGTTCAACATGGAGACACCAGTCTACACATTCGTATGTTCTAGGGAGAAAGTTAGAGGAACTGTGGCAAACAAACATGATATTTCTGTTTGTATACATGACATTTTATGCACTTGCATAACGAAAAAAAACTTTGCTTTTCTCCAAAATCATTTTTACTGTGATTTTCTCGGTCCATTGCATACGAATTCCAACCCACTTTGTCCGGATATGACTGGATGAAACCAGAAATATCCGGTTGTGATTTGGCTTACTACAACCCAGATATTGTGAAAGCCTCTGTGTTTATGTTTTCCGGATATTATCAACGGAATTTATGTTTTTGCATGTTATTTATCAGGGAACATTTAATTTTGTACCATAGAAACACTAATTGGTTCCACATGGAGACACCAGCTCTACACATTTGTATGTTCTAGGGAGAAAGCTAGAGGAACTGCGGCAAACAAACATGATATTTCTGTTTGTATAGATGACATTTTATGCACTTTCCTAAAGAAAAGACTTTGCTTTTCTCCAAAACCATTTTTCCTGTGATATTCTCGATCCATTACATATGAATTCCACCCCACTTTGTCCGGATATGAGTGGATGAAACCAGAAATATCCGGTTGTGTTTTGTCTTACTATATCCCAGATATTGCTACAGCCTCAGTGTCTGTGTTTTCTGGATATTATGGATGGATTTAATTGTTTTGAATGTTTTTATCAGGGAACCTTTAATTTTGTACCGTAGAAACACTAATTGGTTCCACATGGAGACACCAGTAACACATTCCTATGTTCTAGGGAGAAAGCTTGAGGAACTGCAAATCGATATGATATGTCTGTTTGTATAGATGACATTTTATGCACTTGCGATGGAAAAGACTTTTTGCCTTTCTCTAAAACCATTTTTACTGTGATTTTGTTGGTCCATTGCATACGAATTCCAACCCACTTTGTCCGGATATGACTGGATGAAACCAGAAATATCCGGTTGTGTTTTGGCTAACTCAATCCCAGATATTGTGAAAGCTTCTGTATTTGTGTTCTCAGGATATTATGAACGGATTTTATGGTTTGCATGTTTTTTATCAGGGAACATTTAATTTTGTACCGTAGAAACACTAATTGGTTCCACACGGAGACACCAGCTCTACACATTTGTATTTTCTAGGGAGAAAGCTAGAGGAACTGCGGCAAACAAACATGATATTTCTGTTTGTATAGATGACATTTTATGCACTTTCCTAACAAAAAGACTTTACTTTTCTCCAAAACCATTTTTACTGTGATTTTCTCGGTCCATTGCATACGAATTCCACCTCGCTTTGTCCGGATATGAGTGGATGAAACCAGAAATATCTGGTTGTGTTTTGGCTTACTACAACCCAGATATTGTGAAAGCCTCTGTGTTTATGTTTTCCGGATATTATCAACGGAATTTATGTTTTTGCATGTTATTTATCAGGGAACATTTAATTTTGTGCTGGGAAACACTAATTGGTTCCACATGGAGACACCAGCTCTACACATTCGTATTTTCTAGGGAGAAAGCTAGAGGAACTGCGGCAAACAAACATGATATTTCTGTTTGTATAGATGACATTTTATGCACTTTCCTAAAGAAAAGACTTTGCTTTTCTCCAAAACCATTTTTCCTGTGATATTCTCGATCCATTACATATGAATTCCACCCCACTTTGTCCGGATATGAGTGGATGAAACCAGAAATATCCGGTTGTGTTTTGTCTTACTATATCCCAGATATTGCTACAGCCTCAGTGTCTGTGTTTTCTGGATATTATCGATGGATTTTATTGTTTTGAATGTTTTTATCAGGGAACCTTTAATTTTGTACCGTAGAAATACAATTTGGTTCCACATGGAGACACCAGTAACACATTCCTATGTTCTAGGGAGAAAGCTTGAGGAACTGCAAATCGATATGATATGTCTGTTTGTATAGATGACATTTTATGCACTTGCGATGGAAAAGACTTTTTGCCTTTCTCTAAAACCATTTTTACAGTGATTTTGTTGGTCCATTGCATACGAATTCCAACCCACTTTGTCCGGATATGACTGGATGAAACCAGAAATATCCGGTTGTGATTTGGCTTACTACAACCCAGATATTGTGAAAGCCTCTGTGTTTATGTTTTCCGGATATTATCAACGGAATTTATGTTTTTGCATGTTATTTATCAGGGAACATTTAATTTTGTACCATAGAAACACTAATTGGTTCCACATGGAGACACCAGCTCTACACATTTGTATGTTCTAGGGAGAAAGCTAGAGGAACTGCGGCAAACAAACATGATATTTCTGTTTGTATAGATGACATTTTATGCACTTTCCTAACAAAAAGACTTTGCTTTTCTCCAAAACCATTTTTCCTGTGATATTCTCCATCCATTACATATGAATTCCACCCCACTTTGTCCGGATATGAGTGGATGAAACCAGAAATATCCGGTTGTGTTTTGTCTTACTATATCCCAGATATTGCTACAGCCTCAGTGTCTGTGTTTTCTGGATATTATCGATGGCTTTTATTGTTTTGAATGTTTTTATCAGGGAACATTTAATTTTGTACCGTAGAAACACTAATTGGTTCCACATGGAGACACCAGTAACACATTCCTATGTTCTAGGGAGAAAGCTTGAGGAACTGCAAATCGATATGATATGTCTGTTTGTATAGATGACATTTTATGCACTTGCGATGGAAAAGACTTTTTGCCTTTCTCTAAAACCATTTTTACTGTGATTTTGTTGGTCCATTGCATACGAATTCCAACCCACTTTGTCCGGATATGACTGGATGAAACCAGAAATATCCGGTTGTGTTTTGGCTAACTCAATCCCAGATATTGTGAAAGCTTCTGTATTTGTGTTCTCAGGATATTATGAACGGATTTTATGGTTTGCATGTTTTTTATCAGGGAACATTTAATTTTGTACCGTAGAAACACTAATTGGTTCCACACGGAGACACCAGCTCTACACATTTGTATTTTCTAGGGAGAAAGCTAGAGGAACTGCGGCAAACAAACATGATATTTCTGTTTGTATAGATGACATTTTATGCACTTTCCTAACAAAAAGACTTTACTTTTCTCCAAAACCATTTTTACTGTGATTTTCTCGGTCCATTGCATACGAATTCCACCTCGCTTTGTCCGGATATGAGTGGATGAAACCAGAAATATCTGGTTGTGTTTTGGCTTACTACAACCCAGATATTGTGAAAGCCTCTGTGTTTATGTTTTCCGGATATTATCAACGGAATTTATGTTTTTGCATGTTATTTATCAGGGAACATTTAATTTTGTGCTGGGAAACACTAATTGGTTCCACATGGAGACACCAGCTCTACACATTCGTATTTTCTAGGGAGAAAGCTAGAGGAACTGCGGCAAACAAACATGATATTTCTGTTTGTATAGATGACATTTTATGCACTTTCCTAAAGAAAAGACTTTGCTTTTCTCCAAAACCATTTTTCCTGTGATATTCTCGATCCATTACATATGAATTCCACCCCACTTTGTCCGGATATGAGTGGATGAAACCAGAAATATCCGGTTGTGTTTTGTCTTACTATATCCCAGATATTGCTACAGCCTCAGTGTCTGTGTTTTCTGGATATTATCGATGGATTTTATTGTTTTGAATGTTTTTATCAGGGAACCTTTAATTTTGTAGCGTAGAAATACAATTTGGTTCCACATGGAGACACCAGTAACACATTCCTATGTTCTAGGGAGAAAGCTTGAGGAACTGCAAATCGATATGATATGTCTGTTTGTATAGATGACATTTTATGCACTTGCGATGGAAAAGACTTTTTGCCTTTCTCTAAAACCATTTTTACAGTGATTTTGTTGGTCCATTGCATACGAATTCCAACCCACTTTGTCCGGATATGACTGGATGAAACCAGAAATATCCGGTTGTGATTTGGCTTACTACAACCCAGATATTGTGAAAGCCTCTGTGTTTATGTTTTCCGGATATTATCAACGGAATTTATGTTTTTGCATGTTATTTATCAGGGAACATTTAATTTTGTACCATAGAAACACTAATTGGTTCCACATGGAGACACCAGCTCTACACATTTGTATGTTCTAGGGAGAAAGCTAGAGGAACTGCGGCAAACAAACATGATATTTCTGTTTGTATAGATGACATTTTATGCACTTTCCTAAAGAAAAGACTTTGCTTTTCTCCAAAACCATTTTTCCTGTGATATTCTCCATCCATTACATATGAATTCCACCCCACTTTGTCCGGATATGAGTGGATGAAACCAGAAATATCCGGTTGTGTTTTGTCTTACTATATCCCAGATATTGCTACAGCCTCAGTGTCTGTGTTTTCTGGATATTATCGATGGCTTTTATTGTTTTGAATGCTTTTATCAGGGAACATTTAATTTTGTACCGTAGAAACACTAATTGGTTCCACATGGAGACACCAGTAACACATTCCTATGTTCTAGGGAGAAAGCTTGAGGAACTGCAAATCGATATGATATGTCTGTTTGTATAGATGACATTTTATGCACTTGCGATGGAAAAGACTTTTTGCCTTTCTCTAAAACCATTTTTACTGTGATTTTGTTGGTCCATTGCATACGAATTCCAACCCACTTTGTCCGGATATGACTGGATGAAACCAGAAATATCCGGTTGTGTTTTGGCTAACTCAATCCCAGATATTGTGAAAGCTTCTGTATTTGTGTTCTCCGGATATTATGAACGGATTTTATGGTTTTGCATGTTTTTTTTCAGGGAACATTTAATTTTGTACCGTAGAAACACTAATTGGTTCCACACGGAGACACCAGCTCTACACATTTGTATTTTCTAGGGAGAAACCTAGAGGAACTGCGGCAAACAAACATGATATTTCTGTTTGTATAGATGACATTTTATGCACTTTCCTAAGAAAAAGACTTTACTTTTCTCCAAAACCATTTTTACTGTGATTTTCTCGGTCCATTGCATACGAATTCCACCTCACTTTGTCCGGATATGACTGGATGAAACCAGAAATATCCGTTTTCTTTTTTTTTGGCTTACTATATCCCAGATATTACTACAGACTCTGTGTTTGTGTTTTCTGGATATTATCGATGGATTATATTGTTTTGAATGTTTTTATCAGGGAACACTTAATTTTGTGCTGGGAAACACTAATTGGTTCCACATGGAGACACCAGTCTACACATTCGTATATTCTAGGGAGAAAGCTAGATTAACTGCGGTAAACAAACATGATGTTTCTGTTTGTATAGATGACATTTTATGCACTGGCTTAAGGAAAAGACTTTGTTTTACTCCAAAACCATTTTTACTGCGATTTTCCCGGTTCATTGCATACGAATTCCACCAAACTTAGTCCGGATATGACTGGATGAAACCAGAAATATCCGGTTGTGTTTTGGCTAACTCAATCCCAGATATTGTGAAAGCTTCTGTATTGGTGTTTTCCGGATATTATCAACGGATTTTATGATTTTGCATGTTTTTTATCAGGGAACATTTAATTTTGTACCTTAGAAACACTAATAGGTTCAACATGGAGACACCAGTCTACACATTCGTATGTTCTAGGGAGAAAGTTAGAGGAACTGTGGCAAACAAACATGATATTTCTGTTTGTATAGATGACATTTTCTGCACTTGCATAACGAAAAAAAACTTTGCTTTTCTCCAAAACCATTTTTACTGTGATTTTCTCGGTCCATTGCATATGAATTCCACCTCGCTTTGTCCGGATATGACTGGATGAAACCAGAAATATCTGGTTGTGTTTTGGCTTACTACAACCCAGATATTGTGAAAGCCTCTGTGTTTATGTTTTCCGGATATTATCAACGGAATTTATGTTTTTGCATGTTATTTATCAGGGAACATTTAATTTTGTGCTGGGAAACACTAATTGGTTCCACATGGAGACACCAGCTCTACACATTTGTATGTTCTAGGGAGAAAGCTAGAGGAACTGCGGCAAACAAACATGATATTTCTGTTTGTATAGATGACATTTTAAGCACTTTCCTAAAGAAAAGACTTTGCTTTTCTCCAAAACCATTTTTCCTGTGATATTCTCGATCCATTACATAGGAATTCCACCCCACTTTGTCCGGATATGAGTGGATGAAACCAGAAATATCCGGTTGTGTTTTGTCTTACTATATCCCAGATATTGCTACAGCCTCAGTGTCTGTGTTTTCTGGATATTATCGATGGATTTAATTGTTTTGAATGTTTTTATCAGGGAACATTTAATTTTGTACCGTAGAAATACAATTTGGTTCCACATGGAGACACCAGTAACACATTCCTATGTTCTAGGGAGAAAGCTTGAGGAACTGCAAATCGATATGATATGTCTGTTTGTATAGATGACATTTTATGCACTTGCGATGGAAAAGACTTTTTGCCTTTCTCTAAAACCATTTTTACAGTGATTTTGTTGGTCCATTGCATACGAATTCCAACCCACTTTGTCCGGATATGACTGGATGAAACCAGAAATATCCGGTTGTGATTTGGCTTACTACAACCCAGATATTGTGAAAGCCTCTGTGTTTATGTTTTCCGGATATTATCAACGGAATTTATGTTTTTGCATGTTATTTATCAGGGAACATTTAATTTTGTACCATAGAAACACTAATTGGTTCCACATGGAGACACCAGCTCTACACATTTGTATGTTCTAGGGAGAAAGCTAGAGGAACTGCGGCAAACAAACATGATATTTCTGTTTGTATAGATGACATTTTATGCACTTTCCTAAAGAAAAGACTTTGCTTTTCTCCAAAACCATTTTTCCTGTGATATTCTCCATCCATTACATATGAATTCCACCCCACTTTGTCCGGATATGAGTGGATGAAACCAGAAATATCCGGTTGTGTTTTGTCTTACTATATCCCAGATATTGCTACAGCCTCAGTGTCTGTGTTTTCTGGATATTATCGATGGCTTTTATTGTTTTGAATGTTTTTATCAGGGAACATTTAATTTTGTACCGTAGAAACACTAATTGGTTCCACATGGAGACAGCAGTAACACATTCCTATGTTCTAGGGAGAAAGCTTGAGGAACTGCAAATCGATATGATATGTCTGTTTGTATAGATGACATTTTATGCACTTGCGATGGAAAAGACTTTTTGCCTTTCTCTAAAACCATTTTTACTGTGATTTTGTTGGTCCATTGCATACGAATTCCAACCCACTTTGTCCGGATATGACTGGATGAAACCAGAAATATCCGGTTGTGTTTTGGCTAACTCAATCCCAGATATTGTGAAAGCTTCTGTATTTGTGTTCTCAGGATATTATGAACGGATTTTATGGTTTGCATGTTTTTTATCAGGGAACATTTAATTTTGTACCGTAGAAACACTAATTGGTTCCACACGGAGACACCAGCTCTACACACTTGTATTTTCTAGGGAGAAAGCTAGAGGAACTGCGGCAAACAAACATGATATTTCTGTTTGTATAGATGACATTTTATGCACTTTCCTAACAAAAAGACTTTACTTTTCTCCAAAACCATTTTTACTGTGATTTTCTCGGTCCATTGCATACGAATTCCACCTCGCTTTGTCCGGATATGAGTGGATGAAACCAGAAATATCCGGTTGTGTTTTGGCTTACTACAACCCAGATATTGTGAAAGCCTCTGTGTTTATGTTTTCCGGATATTATCAACGGAATTTATGTTTTTGCATGTTATTTATCAGGGAACATTTAATTTTGTGCTGGGAAACACTAATTGGTTCCACATGGAGACACCAGCTCTACACATTCGTATTTTCTAGGGAGAAAGCTAGAGGAACTGCGGCAAACAAACATGATATTTCTGTTTGTATAGATGACATTTTATGCACTTTCCTAAAGAAAAGACTTTGCTTTTCTCCAAAACCATTTTTCCTGTGATATTCTCGATCCATTACATATGAATTCCACCCCACTTTGTCCGGATATGAGTGGATGAAACCAGAAATATCCGGTTGTGTTTTGTCTTACTATATCCCAGATATTGCTACAGCCTCAGTGTCTGTGTTTTCTGGATATTATCGATGGATTTTATTGTTTTGAATGTTTTTATCAGGGAACCTTTAATTTTGTACCGTAGAAATACAATTTGGTTCCACATGGAGACACCAGTAACACATTCCTATGTTCTAGGGAGAAAGCTTGAGGAACTGCAAATCGATATGATATGTCTGTTTGTATAGATGACATTTTATGCACTTGCGATGGAAAAGACTTTTTGCCTTTCTCTAAAACCATTTTTACAGTGATTTTGTTGGTCCATTGCATACGAATTCCAACCCACTTTGTCCGGATATGACTGGATGAAACCAGAAATATCCGGTTGTGATTTGGCTTACTACAACCCAGATATTGTGAAAGCCTCTGTGTTTATGTTTTCCGGATATTATCAACGGAATTTATGTTTTTGCATGTTATTTATCAGGGAACATTTAATTTTGTACCATAGAAACACTAATTGGTTCCACATGGAGACACCAGCTCTACACATTTGTATGTTCTAGGGAGAAAGCTAGAGGAACTGCGGCAAACAAACATGATATTTCTGTTTGTATAGATGACATTTTATGCACTTTCCTAAAGAAAAGACTTTGCTTTTCTCCAAAACCATTTTTCCTGTGATATTCTCCATCCATTACATATGAATTCCACCCCACTTTGTCCGGATATGAGTGGATGAAACCAGAAATATCCGGTTGTGTTTTGTCTTACTATATCCCAGATATTGCTACAGCCTCAGTGTCTGTGTTTTCTGGATATTATCGATGGCTTTTATTGTTTTGAATGCTTTTATCAGGGAACATTTAATTTTGTACCGTAGAAACACTAATTGGTTCCACATGGAGACACCAGTAACACATTCCTATGTTCTAGGGAGAAAGCTTGAGGAACTGCAAATCGATATGATATGTCTGTTTGTATAGATGACATTTTATGCACTTGCGATGGAAAAGACTTTTTGCCTTTCTCTAAAACCATTTTTACTGTGATTTTGTTGGTCCATTGCATACGAATTCCAACCCACTTTGTCCGGATATGACTGGATGAAACCAGAAATATCCGGTTGTGTTTTGGCTAACTCAATCCCAGATATTGTGAAAGCTTCTGTATTTGTGTTCTCCGGATATTATGAACGGATTTTATGGTTTGCATGTTTTTTTTCAGGGAACATTTAATTTTGTACCGTAGAAACACTAATTGGTTCCACACGGAGACACCAGCTCTACACATTTGTATTTTCTAGGGAGAAACCTAGAGGAACTGCGGCAAACAAACATGATATTTCTGTTTGTATAGATGACATTTTATGCACTTTCCTAAGAAAAAGACTTTACTTTTCTCCAAAACCATTTTTACTGTGATTTTCTCGGTCCATTGCATACGAATTCCACCTCACTTTGTCCGGATATGACTGGATGAAACCAGAAATATCCGTTTTCTTTTTTTTTGGCTTACTATATCCCAGATATTACTACAGACTCTGTGTTTGTGTTTTCTGGATATTATCGATGGATTGTATTGTTTTGAATGTTTTTATCAGGGAACACTTAATTTTGTGCTGGGAAACAGTAATTGGTTCCACATGGAGACACCAGTCTACACATTCGTATATTCTAGGGAGAAAGCTAGATTAACTGCGGTAAACAAACATGATGTTTCTGTTTGTATAGATGACATTTTATGCACTGGCTAAAGGAAAAGACTTTGTTTTACTCCAAAACCATTTTTACTGCGATTTTCCCGGTTCATTGCATACGAATTCCACCAAACTTAGTCCGGATATGACTGGATGAAACCAGAAATATCCGGTTGTGTTTTGGCTAACTCAATCCCAGATATTGTGAAAGCTTCTGTATTGGTGTTTTCCGGATATTATCAACGGATTTTATGATTTTGCATGTTTTTTATCAGGGAACATTTAATTTTGTACCTTAGAAACACTAATAGGTTCAACATGGAGACACCAGTCTACACATTCGTATGTTCTAGGGAGAAAGTTAGAGGAACTGTGGCAAACAAACATGATATTTCTGTTTGTATAGATGACATTTTCTGCACTTGCATAACGAAAAAAAACTTTGCTTTTCTCCAAAACCATTTTTACTGTGATTTTCTCGGTCCATTGCATATGAATTCCACCTCGCTTTGTCCGGATATGACTGGATGAAACCAGAAATATCTGGTTGTGTTTTGGCTTACTACAACCCAGATATTGTGAAAGCCTCTGTGTTTATGTTTTCCGGATATTATCAACGGAATTTATGTTTTTGCATGTTATTTATCAGGGAACATTTAATTTTGTGCTGGGAAACACTAATTGGTTCCACATGGAGACACCAGCTCTACACATTTGTATGTTCTAGGGAGAAAGCTAGAGGAACTGCGGCAAACAAACATGATATTTCTGTTTGTATAGATGACATTTTATGCACTTTCCTAAAGAAAAGACTTTGCTTTTCTCCAAAACCATTTTTCCTGTGATATTCTCGATCCATTACATAGGAATTCCACCCCACTTTGTCCGGATATGAGTGGATGAAACCAGAAATATCCGGTTGTGTTTTGTCTTACTATATCCCAGATATTGCTACAGCCTCAGTGTCTGTGTTTTCTGGATATTATCGATGGATTTTATTGTTTTGAATGTTTTTATCAGGGAACCTTTAATTTTGTACCGTAGAAATACAATTTGGTTCCACATGGAGACACCAGTAACACATTCCTATGTTCTAGGGAGAAAGCTTGAGGAACTGCAAATCGATATGATATGTCTGTTTGTATAGATGACATTTTATGCACTTGCGATGGAAAAGACTTTTTGCCTTTCTCTAAAACCATTTTTACAGTGATTTTGTTGGTCCATTGCATACGAATTCCAACCCACTTTGTCCGGATATGACTGGATGAAACCAGAAATATCCGGTTGTGATTTGGCTTACTACAACCCAGATATTGTGAAAGCCTCTGCGTTTATGTTTTCCGGATATTATCAACGGAATTTATGTTTTTGCATGTTATTTATCAGGGAACATTTAATTTTGTACCATAGAAACACTAATTGGTTCCACATGGAGACACCAGCTCTACACATTTGTATGTTCTAGGGAGAAAGCTAGAGGAACTGCGGCAAACAAACATGATATTTCTGTTTGTATAGATGACATTTTATGCACTTTCCTAAAGAAAAGACTTTGCTTTTCTCCAAAACCATTTTTCCTGTGATATTCTCCATCCATTACATATGAATTCCACCCCACTTTGTCCGGATATGAGTGGATGAAACCAGAAATATCCGGTTGTGTTTTGTCTTACTATATCCCAGATATTGCTACAGCCTCAGTGTCTGTGTTTTCTGGATATTATCGATGGCTTTTATTGTTTTGAATGTTTTTATCAGGGAACATTTAATTTTGTACCGTAGAAACACTAATTGGTTCCACATGGAGACACCAGTAACACATTCCTATGTTCTAGGGAGAAAGCTTGAGGAACTGCAAATCGATATGATATGTCTGTTTGTATAGATGACATTTTATGCACTTGCGATGGAAAAGACTTTTTGCCTTTCTCTAAAACCATTTTTACTGTGATTTTGTTGGTCCATTGCATACGAATTCCAACCCACTTTGTCCGGATATGACTGGATGAAACCAGAAATATCCGGTTGTGTTTTGGCTAACTCAATCCCAGATATTGTGAAAGCTTCTGTATTTGTGTTCTCAGGATATTATGAACGGATTTTATGGTTTGCATGTTTTTTATCAGGGAACATTTAATTTTGTACCGTAGAAACACTAATTGGTTCCACACGGAGACACCAGCTCTACACACTTGTATTTTCTAGGGAGAAAGCTAGAGGAACTGCGGCAAACAAACATGATATTTCTGTTTGTATAGATGACATTTTATGCACTTTCCTAACAAAAAGACTTTACTTTTCTCCAAAACCATTTTTACTGTGATTTTCTCGGTCCATTGCATACGAATTCCACCTCGCTTTGTCCGGATATGAGTGGATGAAACCAGAAATATCTGGTTGTGTTTTGGCTTACTACAACCCAGATATTGTGAAAGCCTCTGTGTTTATGTTTTCCGGATATTATCAACGGAATTTATGTTTTTGCATGTTATTTATCAGGGAACATTTAATTTTGTGCTGGGAAACACTAATTGGTTCCACATGGAGACACCAGCTCTACACATTCGTATTTTCTAGGGAGAAAGCTAGAGGAACTGCGGCAAACAAACATGATATTTCTGTTTGTATAGATGACATTTTATGCACTTTCCTAAAGAAAAGACTTTGCTTTTCTCCAAAACCATTTTTCCTGTGATATTCTCGATCCATTACATATGAATTCCACCCCACTTTGTCCGGATATGAGTGGATGAAACCAGAAATATCCGGTTGTGTTTTGTCTTACTATATCCCAGATATTGCTACAGCCTCAGTGTCTGTGTTTTCTGGATATTATCGATGGATTTTATTGTTTTGAATGTTTTTATCAGGGAACCTTTAATTTTGTAGCGTAGAAATACAATTTGGTTCCACATGGAGACACCAGTAACACATTCCTATGTTCTAGGGAGAAAGCTTGAGGAACTGCAAATCGATATGATATGTCTGTTTGTATAGATGACATTTTATGCACTTGCGATGGAAAAGACTTTTTGCCTTTCTCTAAAACCATTTTTACAGTGATTTTGTTGGTCCATTGCATACGAATTCCAACCCACTTTGTCCGGATATGACTGGATGAAACCAGAAATATCCGGTTGTGATTTGGCTTACTACAACCCAGATATTGTGAAAGCCTCTGCGTTTATGTTTTCCGGATATTATCAACGGAATTTATGTTTTTGCATGTTATTTATCAGGGAACATTTAATTTTGTACCATAGAAACACTAATTGGTTCCACATGGAGACACCAGCTCTACACATTTGTATGTTCTAGGGAGAAAGCTAGAGGAACTGCGGCAAACAAACATGATATTTCTGTTTGTATAGATGACATTTTATGCACTTTCCTAAAGAAAAGACTTTGCTTTTCTCCAAAACCATTTTTCCTGTGATATTCTCCATCCATTACATATGAATTCCACCCCACTTTGTCCGGATATGAGTGGATGAAACCAGAAATATCCGGTTGTGTTTTGTCTTACTATATCCCAGATATTGCTACAGCCTCAGTGTCTGTGTTTTCTGGATATTATCGATGGCTTTTATTGTTTTGAATGTTTTTATCAGGGAACATTTAATTTTGTACCGTAGAAACACTAATTGGTTCCACATGGAGACACCAGTAACACATTCCTATGTTCTAGGGAGAAAGCTTGAGGAACTGCAAATCGATATGATATGTCTGTTTGTATAGATGACATTTTATGCACTTGCGATGGAAAAGACTTTTTGCCTTTCTCTAAAACCATTTTTACTGTGATTTTGTTGGTCCATTGCATACGAATTCCAACCCACTTTGTCCGGATATGACTGGATGAAACCAGAAATATCCGGTTGTGTTTTGGCTAACTCAATCCCAGATATTGTGAAAGCTTCTGTATTTGTGTTCTCAGGATATTATGAACGGATTTTATGGTTTGCATGTTTTTTATCAGGGAACATTTAATTTTGTACCGTAGAAACACTAATTGGTTCCACACGGAGACACCAGCTCTACACATTTGTATTTTCTAGGGAGAAAGCTAGAGGAACTGCGGCAAACAAACATGATATTTCTGTTTGTATAGATGACATTTTATGCACTTTCCTAACAAAAAGACTTTACTTTTCTCCAAAACCATTTTTACTGTGATTTTCTCGGTCCATTGCATACGAATTCCACCTCGCTTTGTCCGGATATGAGTGGATGAAACCAGAAATATCTGGTTGTGTTTTGGCTTACTACAACCCAGATATTGTGAAAGCCTCTGTGTTTATGTTTTCCGGATATTATCAACGGAATTTATGTTTTTGCATGTTATTTATCAGGGAACATTTAATTTTGTGCTGGGAAACACTAATTGGTTCCACATGGAGACACCAGCTCTACACATTCGTATTTTCTAGGGAGAAAGCTAGAGGAACTGCGGCAAACAAACATGATATTTCTGTTTGTATAGATGACATTTTATGCACTTTCCTAAAGAAAAGACTTTGCTTTTCTCCAAAACCATTTTTCCTGTGATATTCTCGATCCATTACATATGAATTCCACCCCACTTTGTCCGGATATGAGTGGATGAAACCAGAAATATCCGGTTGTGTTTTGTCTTACTATATCCCAGATATTGCTACAGCCTCAGTGTCTGTGTTTTCTGGATATTATCGATGGATTTTATTGTTTTGAATGTTTTTATCAGGGAACCTTTAATTTTGTAGCGTAGAAATACAATTTGGTTCCACATGGAGACACCAGTAACACATTCCTATGTTCTAGGGAGAAAGCTTGAGGAACTGCAAATCGATATGATATGTCTGTTTGTATAGATGACATTTTATGCACTTGCGATGGAAAAGACTTTTTGCCTTTCTCTAAAACCATTTTTACAGTGATTTTGTTGGTCCATTGCATACGAATTCCAACCCACTTTGTCCGGATATGACTGGATGAAACCAGAAATATCCGGTTGTGATTTGGCTTACTACAACCCAGATATTGTGAAAGCCTCTGTGTTTATGTTTTCCGGATATTATCAACGGAATTTATGTTTTTGCATGTTATTTATCAGGGAACATTTAATTTTGTACCATAGAAACACTAATTGGTTCCACATGGAGACACCAGCTCTACACATTTGTATGTTCTAGGGAGAAAGCTAGAGGAACTGCGGCAAACAAACATGATATTTCTGTTTGTATAGATGACATTTTATGCACTTTCCTAAAGAAAAGACTTTGCTTTTCTCCAAAACCATTTTTCCTGTGATATTCTCGATCCATTACATATGAATTCCACCCCACTTTGTCCGGATATGAGTGGATGAAACCAGAAATATCCGGTTGTGTTTTGTCTTACTATATCCCAGATATTGCTACAGCCTCAGTGTCTGTGTTTTCTGGATATTATCGATGGCTTTTATTGTTTTGAATGCTTTTATCAGGGAACATTTAATTTTGTACCGTAGAAACACTAATTGGTTCCACATGGAGACACCAGTAACACATTCCTATGTTCTAGGGAGAAAGCTTGAGGAACTGCAAATCGATATGATATGTCTGTTTGTATAGATGACATTTTATGCACTTGCGATGGAAAAGACTTTTTGCCTTTCTCTAAAACCATTTTTACTGTGATTTTGTTGGTCCATTGCATACGAATTCCAACCCACTTTGTCCGGATATGACTGGATGAAACCAGAAATATCCGGTTGTGTTTTGGCTAACTCAATCCCAGATATTGTGAAAGCTTCTGTATTTGTGTTCTCCGGATATTATGAACGGATTTTATGGTTTTGCATGTTTTTTTTCAGGGAACATTTAATTTTGTACCGTAGAAACACTAATTGGTTCCACACGGAGACACCAGCTCTACACATTTGTATTTTCTAGGGAGAAACCTAGAGGAACTGCGGCAAACAAACATGATATTTCTGTTTGTATAGATGACATTTTATGCACTTTCCTAAGAAAAAGACTTTACTTTTCTCCAAAACCATTTTTACTGTGATTTTCTCGGTCCATTGCATACGAATTCCACCTCACTTTGTCCGGATATGACTGGATGAAACCAGAAATATCCGTTTTCTTTTTTTTTGGCTTACTATATCCCAGATATTACTACAGACTCTGTGTTTGTGTTTTCTGGATATTATCGATGGATTATATTGTTTTGAATGTTTTTATCAGGGAACATTTAATTTTGTGCTGGGAAACACTAATTGGTTCCACATGGAGACACCAGCTCTACACATTCGTATTTTCTAGGGAGAAAGCTAGAGGAACTGCGGCAAACAAACATGATATTTCTGTTTGTATAGATGACATTTTATGCACTTTCCTAAAGAAAAGACTTTGCTTTTCTCCAAAACCATTTTTCCTGTGATATTCTCGATCCATTACATATGAATTCCACCCCACTTTGTCCGGATATGAGTGGATGAAACCAGAAATATCCGGTTGTGTTTTGTCTTACTATATCCCAGATATTGCTACAGCCTCAGTGTCTGTGTTTTCTGGATATTATGGATGGATTTAATTGTTTTGAATGTTTTTATCAGGGAACATTTAATTTTGTACCGTAGAAATACAATTTGGTTCCACATGGAGACACCAGTAACACATTCCTATGTTCTAGGGAGAAAGCTTGAGGAACTGCAAATCGATATGATATGTCTGTTTGTATAGATGACATTTTATGCACTTGCGATGGAAAAGACTTTTTGCCTTTCTCTAAAACCATTTTTACAGTGATTTTGTTGGTCCATTGCATACGAATTCCAACCCACTTTGTCCGGATATGACTGGATGAAACCAGAAATATCCGGTTGTGATTTGGCTTACTACAACCCAGATATTGTGAAAGCCTCTGTGTTTATGTTTTCCGGATATTATCAACGGAATTTATGTTTTTGCATGTTATTTATCAGGGAACATTTAATTTTGTACCATAGAAACACTAATTGGTTCCACATGGAGACACCAGCTCTACACATTTGTATGTTCTAGGGAGAAAGCTAGAGGAACTGCGGCAAACAAACATGATATTTCTGTTTGTATAGATGACATTTTATGCACTCTCCTAAAGAAAAGACTTTGCTTTTCTCCAAAACCATTTTTCCTGTGATATTCTCGATCCATTACATATGAATTCCACCCCACTTTGTCCGGATATGAGTGGATGAAACCAGAAATATCCGGTTGTGTTTTGTCTTACTATATCCCAGATATTGCTACAGCCTCAGTGTCTGTGTTTTCTGGATATTATCGATGGATTTAATTGTTTTGAATGTTTTTATCAGGGAACCTTTAATTTTGTACCGTAGAAACACTAATTGGTTCCACATGGAGACACCAGTAACACATTCCTATGTTCTAGGGAGAAAGCTTGAGGAACTGCAAATCGATATGATATGTCTGTTTGTATAGATGACATTTTATGCACTTGCGATGGAAAAGACTTTTTGCCTTTCTCTAAAACCATTTTTACTGTGATTTTGTTGGTCCATTGCATACGAATTCCAACCCACTTTGTCCGGATATGACTGGATGAAACCAGAAATATCCGGTTGTGTTTTGGCTAACTCAATCCCAGATATTGTGAAAGCTTCTGTATTTGTGTTCTCCGGATATTATGAACGGATTTTATGGTTTTGCATGTTTTTTTTCAGGGAACATTTAATTTTGTACCGTAGAAACACTAATTGGTTCCACACGGAGACACCAGCTCTACACATTTGTATTTTCTAGGGAGAAACCTAGAGGAACTGCGGCAAACAAACATGATATTTCTGTTTGTATAGATGACATTTTATGCACTTTCCTAAGAAAAAGACTTTGCTTTTCTCCAAAACCATTTGTACTGTGATTTTCTCGGTCCATTGCATACGAATTCCACCTCACTTTGTCCGGATATGACTGGATGAAACCAGAAATATCCGTTTTCTTTTTTTTTGGCTTACTATATCCCAGATATTACTACAGACTCTGTGTTTGTGTTTTCTGGATATTATCGATGGATTATATTGTTTTGAATGTTTTTTTCAGGGAACACTTAATTTTGTGCTGGGAAACACTAATTGGTTCCACATGGAGACACCAGTCTACACATTCGTATATTCTAGGGAGAAAGCTAGATTAACTGCGGTAAACAAACATGATGTTTCTGTTTGTATAGATGACATTTTATGCACTGGCTTAAGGGAAAGACTTTGTTTTACTCCAAAACCATTTTTACTGCGATTTTCCCGGTTCATTGCATACGAATTCCACCAAACTTAGTCCGGATATGACTGGATGAAACCAGAAATATCCGGTTGTGTTTTGGCTAACTCAATCCCAGATATTGTGAAAGCTTCTGTATTGGTGTTTTCCGGATATTATCAACGGATTTTATGATTTTGCATGTTTTTTATCAGGGAACATTTAATTTTGTACCTTAGAAACACTAATAGGTTCAACATGGAGACACCAGTCTACACATTCGTATGTTCTAGGGAGAAAGTTAGAGGAACTGTGGCAAACAAACATGATATTTCTGTTTGTATAGATGACATTTTATGCACTTGCATAACGAAAAAAAACTTTGCTTTTCTCCAAAATCATTTTTACTGTGATTTTCTCGGTCCATTGCATACGAATTCCAACCCACTTTGTCCGGATATGACTGGATGAAACCAGAAATATCCGGTTGTGATTTGGCTTACTACAACCCAGATATTGTGAAAGCCTCTGTGTTTATGTTTTCCGGATATTATCAACGGAATTTATGTTTTTGCATGTTATTTATCAGGGAACATTTAATTTTGTACCATAGAAACACTAATTGGTTCCACATGGAGACACCAGCTCTACACATTTGTATGTTCTAGGGAGAAAGCTAGAGGAACTGCGGCAAACAAACATGATATTTCTGTTTGTATAGATGACATTTTATGCACTTTCCTAAAGAAAAGACTTTGCTTTTCTCCAAAACCATTTTTCCTGTGATATTCTCGATCCATTACATATGAATTCCACCCCACTTTGTCCGGATATGAGTGGATGAAACCAGAAATATCCGGTTGTGTTTTGTCTTACTATATCCCAGATATTGCTACAGCCTCAGTGTCTGTGTTTTCTGGATATTATGGATGGATTTAATTGTTTTGAATGTTTTTATCAGGGAACCTTTAATTTTGTACCGTAGAAACACTAATTGGTTCCACATGGAGACACCAGTAACACATTCCTATGTTCTAGGGAGAAAGCTTGAGGAACTGCAAATCGATATGATATGTCTGTTTGTATAGATGACATTTTATGCACTTGCGATGGAAAAGACTTTTTGCCTTTCTCTAAAACCATTTTTACTGTGATTTTGTTGGTCCATTGCATACGAATTCCAACCCACTTTGTCCGGATATGACTGGATGAAACCAGAAATATCCGGTTGTGTTTTGGCTAACTCAATCCCAGATATTGTGAAAGCTTCTGTATTTGTGTTCTCAGGATATTATGAACGGATTTTATGGTTTGCATGTTTTTTATCAGGGAACATTTAATTTTGTACCGTAGAAACACTAATTGGTTCCACACGGAGACACCAGCTCTACACATTTGTATTTTCTAGGGAGAAAGCTAGAGGAACTGCGGCAAACAAACATGATATTTCTGTTTGTATAGATGACATTTTATGCACTTTCCTAACAAAAAGACTTTACTTTTCTCCAAAACCATTTTTACTGTGATTTTCTCGGTCCATTGCATACGAATTCCACCTCGCTTTGTCCGGATATGAGTGGATGAAACCAGAAATATCTGGTTGTGTTTTGGCTTACTACAACCCAGATATTGTGAAAGCCTCTGTGTTTATGTTTTCCGGATATTATCAACGGAATTTATGTTTTTGCATGTTATTTATCAGGGAACATTTAATTTTGTGCTGGGAAACACTAATTGGTTCCACATGGAGACACCAGCTCTACACATTCGTATTTTCTAGGGAGAAAGCTAGAGGAACTGCGGCAAACAAACATGATATTTCTGTTTGTATAGATGACATTTTATGCACTTTCCTAAAGAAAAGACTTTGCTTTTCTCCAAAACCATTTTTCCTGTGATATTCTCGATCCATTACATATGAATTCCACCCCACTTTGTCCGGATATGAGTGGATGAAACCAGAAATATCCGGTTGTGTTTTGTCTTACTATATCCCAGATATTGCTACAGCCTCAGTGTCTGTGTTTTCTGGATATTATCGATGGATTTTATTGTTTTGAATGTTTTTATCAGGGAACCTTTAATTTTGTACCGTAGAAATACAATTTGGTTCCACATGGAGACACCAGTAACACATTCCTATGTTCTAGGGAGAAAGCTTGAGGAACTGCAAATCGATATGATATGTCTGTTTGTATAGATGACATTTTATGCACTTGCGATGGAAAAGACTTTTTGCCTTTCTCTAAAACCATTTTTACAGTGATTTTGTTGGTCCATTGCATACGAATTCCAACCCACTTTGTCCGGATATGACTGGATGAAACCAGAAATATCCGGTTGTGATTTGGCTTACTACAACCCAGATATTGTGAAAGCCTCTGTGTTTATGTTTTCCGGATATTATCAACGGAATTTATGTTTTTGCATGTTATTTATCAGGGAACATTTAATTTTGTACCATAGAAACACTAATTGGTTCCACATGGAGACACCAGCTCTACACATTTGTATGTTCTAGGGAGAAAGCTAGAGGAACTGCGGCAAACAAACATGATATTTCTGTTTGTATAGATGACATTTTATGCACTTTCCTAACAAAAAGACTTTGCTTTTCTCCAAAACCATTTTTCCTGTGATATTCTCCATCCATTACATATGAATTCCACCCCACTTTGTCCGGATATGAGTGGATGAAACCAGAAATATCCGGTTGTGTTTTGTCTTACTATATCCCAGATATTGCTACAGCCTCAGTGTCTGTGTTTTCTGGATATTATCGATGGCTTTTATTGTTTTGAATGTTTTTATCAGGGAACATTTAATTTTGTACCGTAGAAACACTAATTGGTTCCACATGGAGACACCAGTAACACATTCCTATGTTCTAGGGAGAAAGCTTGAGGAACTGCAAATCGATATGATATGTCTGTTTGTATAGATGACATTTTATGCACTTGCGATGGAAAAGACTTTTTGCCTTTCTCTAAAACCATTTTTACTGTGATTTTGTTGGTCCATTGCATACGAATTCCAACCCACTTTGTCCGGATATGACTGGATGAAACCAGAAATATCCGGTTGTGTTTTGGCTAACTCAATCCCAGATATTGTGAAAGCTTCTGTATTTGTGTTCTCAGGATATTATGAACGGATTTTATGGTTTGCATGTTTTTTATCAGGGAACATTTAATTTTGTACCGTAGAAACACTAATTGGTTCCACACGGAGACACCAGCTCTACACATTTGTATTTTCTAGGGAGAAAGCTAGAGGAACTGCGGCAAACAAACATGATATTTCTGTTTGTATAGATGACATTTTATGCACTTTCCTAACAAAAAGACTTTACTTTTCTCCAAAACCATTTTTACTGTGATTTTCTCGGTCCATTGCATACGAATTCCACCTCGCTTTGTCCGGATATGAGTGGATGAAACCAGAAATATCTGGTTGTGTTTTGGCTTACTACAACCCAGATATTGTGAAAGCCTCTGTGTTTATGTTTTCCGGATATTATCAACGGAATTTATGTTTTTGCATGTTATTTATCAGGGAACATTTAATTTTGTGCTGGGAAACACTAATTGGTTCCACATGGAGACACCAGCTCTACACATTCGTATTTTCTAGGGAGAAAGCTAGAGGAACTGCGGCAAACAAACATGATATTTCTGTTTGTATAGATGACATTTTATGCACTTTCCTAAAGAAAAGACTTTGCTTTTCTCCAAAACCATTTTTCCTGTGATATTCTCGATCCATTACATATGAATTCCACCCCACTTTGTCCGGATATGAGTGGATGAAACCAGAAATATCCGGTTGTGTTTTGTCTTACTATATCCCAGATATTGCTACAGCCTCAGTGTCTGTGTTTTCTGGATATTATCGATGGATTTTATTGTTTTGAATGTTTTTATCAGGGAACCTTTAATTTTGTAGCGTAGAAATACAATTTGGTTCCACATGGAGACACCAGTAACACATTCCTATGTTCTAGGGAGAAAGCTTGAGGAACTGCAAATCGATATGATATGTCTGTTTGTATAGATGACATTTTATGCACTTGCGATGGAAAAGACTTTTTGCCTTTCTCTAAAACCATTTTTACAGTGATTTTGTTGGTCCATTGCATACGAATTCCAACCCACTTTGTCCGGATATGACTGGATGAAACCAGAAATATCCGGTTGTGATTTGGCTTACTACAACCCAGATATTGTGAAAGCCTCTGTGTTTATGTTTTCCGGATATTATCAACGGAATTTATGTTTTTGCATGTTATTTATCAGGGAACATTTAATTTTGTACCATAGAAACACTAATTGGTTCCACATGGAGACACCAGCTCTACACATTTGTATGTTCTAGGGAGAAAGCTAGAGGAACTGCGGCAAACAAACATGATATTTCTGTTTGTATAGATGACATTTTATGCACTTTCCTAAAGAAAAGACTTTGCTTTTCTCCAAAACCATTTTTCCTGTGATATTCTCCATCCATTACATATGAATTCCACCCCACTTTGTCCGGATATGAGTGGATGAAACCAGAAATATCCGGTTGTGTTTTGTCTTACTATATCCCAGATATTGCTACAGCCTCAGTGTCTGTGTTTTCTGGATATTATCGATGGCTTTTATTGTTTTGAATGCTTTTATCAGGGAACATTTAATTTTGTACCGTAGAAACACTAATTGGTTCCACATGGAGACACCAGTAACACATTCCTATGTTCTAGGGAGAAAGCTTGAGGAACTGCAAATCGATATGATATGTCTGTTTGTATAGATGACATTTTATGCACTTGCGATGGAAAAGACTTTTTGCCTTTCTCTAAAACCATTTTTACTGTGATTTTGTTGGTCCATTGCATACGAATTCCAACCCACTTTGTCCGGATATGACTGGATGAAACCAGAAATATCCGGTTGTGTTTTGGCTAACTCAATCCCAGATATTGTGAAAGCTTCTGTATTTGTGTTCTCCGGATATTATGAACGGATTTTATGGTTTTGCATGTTTTTTTTCAGGGAACATTTAATTTTGTACCGTAGAAACACTAATTGGTTCCACACGGAGACACCAGCTCTACACATTTGTATTTTCTAGGGAGAAACCTAGAGGAACTGCGGCAAACAAACATGATATTTCTGTTTGTATAGATGACATTTTATGCACTTTCCTAAGAAAAAGACTTTACTTTTCTCCAAAACCATTTTTACTGTGATTTTCTCGGTCCATTGCATACGAATTCCACCTCACTTTGTCCGGATATGACTGGATGAAACCAGAAATATCCGTTTTCTTTTTTTTTGGCTTACTATATCCCAGATATTACTACAGACTCTGTGTTTGTGTTTTCTGGATATTATCGATGGATTATATTGTTTTGAATGTTTTTATCAGGGAACACTTAATTTTGTGCTGGGAAACACTAATTGGTTCCACATGGAGACACCAGTCTACACATTCGTATATTCTAGGGAGAAAGCTAGATTAACTGCGGTAAACAAACATGATGTTTCTGTTTGTATAGATGACATTTTATGCACTGGCTTAAGGAAAAGACTTTGTTTTACTCCAAAACCATTTTTACTGCGATTTTCCCGGTTCATTGCATACGAATTCCACCAAACTTAGTCCGGATATGACTGGATGAAACCAGAAATATCCGGTTGTGTTTTGGCTAACTCAATCCCAGATATTGTGAAAGCTTCTGTATTGGTGTTTTCCGGATATTATCAACGGATTTTATGATTTTGCATGTTTTTTATCAGGGAACATTTAATTTTGTACCTTAGAAACACTAATAGGTTCAACATGGAGACACCAGTCTACACATTCGTATGTTCTAGGGAGAAAGTTAGAGGAACTGTGGCAAACAAACATGATATTTCTGTTTGTATAGATGACATTTTCTGCACTTGCATAACGAAAAAAAACTTTGCTTTTCTCCAAAACCATTTTTACTGTGATTTTCTCGGTCCATTGCATATGAATTCCACCTCGCTTTGTCCGGATATGACTGGATGAAACCAGAAATATCTGGTTGTGTTTTGGCTTACTACAACCCAGATATTGTGAAAGCCTCTGTGTTTATGTTTTCCGGATATTATCAACGGAATTTATGTTTTTGCATGTTATTTATCAGGGAACATTTAATTTTGTGCTGGGAAACACTAATTGGTTCCACATGGAGACACCAGCTCTACACATTTGTATGTTCTAGGGAGAAAGCTAGAGGAACTGCGGCAAACAAACATGATATTTCTGTTTGTATAGATGACATTTTAAGCACTTTCCTAAAGAAAAGACTTTGCTTTTCTCCAAAACCATTTTTCCTGTGATATTCTCGATCCATTACATAGGAATTCCACCCCACTTTGTCCGGATATGAGTGGATGAAACCAGAAATATCCGGTTGTGTTTTGTCTTACTATATCCCAGATATTGCTACAGCCTCAGTGTCTGTGTTTTCTGGATATTATCGATGGATTTAATTGTTTTGAATGTTTTTATCAGGGAACATTTAATTTTGTACCGTAGAAATACAATTTGGTTCCACATGGAGACACCAGTAACACATTCCTATGTTCTAGGGAGAAAGCTTGAGGAACTGCAAATCGATATGATATGTCTGTTTGTATAGATGACATTTTATGCACTTGCGATGGAAAAGACTTTTTGCCTTTCTCTAAAACCATTTTTACAGTGATTTTGTTGGTCCATTGCATACGAATTCCAACCCACTTTGTCCGGATATGACTGGATGAAACCAGAAATATCCGGTTGTGATTTGGCTTACTACAACCCAGATATTGTGAAAGCCTCTGTGTTTATGTTTTCCGGATATTATCAACGGAATTTATGTTTTTGCATGTTATTTATCAGGGAACATTTAATTTTGTACCATAGAAACACTAATTGGTTCCACATGGAGACACCAGCTCTACACATTTGTATGTTCTAGGGAGAAAGCTAGAGGAACTGCGGCAAACAAACATGATATTTCTGTTTGTATAGATGACATTTTATGCACTTTCCTAAAGAAAAGACTTTGCTTTTCTCCAAAACCATTTTTCCTGTGATATTCTCCATCCATTACATATGAATTCCACCCCACTTTGTCCGGATATGAGTGGATGAAACCAGAAATATCCGGTTGTGTTTTGTCTTACTATATCCCAGATATTGCTACAGCCTCAGTGTCTGTGTTTTCTGGATATTATCGATGGCTTTTATTGTTTTGAATGTTTTTATCAGGGAACATTTAATTTTGTACCGTAGAAACACTAATTGGTTCCACATGGAGACAGCAGTAACACATTCCTATGTTCTAGGGAGAAAGCTTGAGGAACTGCAAATCGATATGATATGTCTGTTTGTATAGATGACATTTTATGCACTTGCGATGGAAAAGACTTTTTGCCTTTCTCTAAAACCATTTTTACTGTGATTTTGTTGGTCCATTGCATACGAATTCCAACCCACTTTGTCCGGATATGACTGGATGAAACCAGAAATATCCGGTTGTGTTTTGGCTAACTCAATCCCAGATATTGTGAAAGCTTCTGTATTTGTGTTCTCAGGATATTATGAACGGATTTTATGGTTTGCATGTTTTTTATCAGGGAACATTTAATTTTGTACCGTAGAAACACTAATTGGTTCCACACGGAGACACCAGCTCTACACACTTGTATTTTCTAGGGAGAAAGCTAGAGGAACTGCGGCAAACAAACATGATATTTCTGTTTGTATAGATGACATTTTATGCACTTTCCTAACAAAAAGACTTTACTTTTCTCCAAAACCATTTTTACTGTGATTTTCTCGGTCCATTGCATACGAATTCCACCTCGCTTTGTCCGGATATGAGTGGATGAAACCAGAAATATCCGGTTGTGTTTTGGCTTACTACAACCCAGATATTGTGAAAGCCTCTGTGTTTATGTTTTCCGGATATTATCAACGGAATTTATGTTTTTGCATGTTATTTATCAGGGAACATTTAATTTTGTGCTGGGAAACACTAATTGGTTCCACATGGAGACACCAGCTCTACACATTCGTATTTTCTAGGGAGAAAGCTAGAGGAACTGCGGCAAACAAACATGATATTTCTGTTTGTATAGATGACATTTTATGCACTTTCCTAAAGAAAAGACTTTGCTTTTCTCCAAAACCATTTTTCCTGTGATATTCTCGATCCATTACATATGAATTCCACCCCACTTTGTCCGGATATGAGTGGATGAAACCAGAAATATCCGGTTGTGTTTTGTCTTACTATATCCCAGATATTGCTACAGCCTCAGTGTCTGTGTTTTCTGGATATTATCGATGGATTTTATTGTTTTGAATGTTTTTATCAGGGAACCTTTAATTTTGTACCGTAGAAATACAATTTGGTTCCACATGGAGACACCAGTAACACATTCCTATGTTCTAGGGAGAAAGCTTGAGGAACTGCAAATCGATATGATATGTCTGTTTGTATAGATGACATTTTATGCACTTGCGATGGAAAAGACTTTTTGCCTTTCTCTAAAACCATTTTTACAGTGATTTTGTTGGTCCATTGCATACGAATTCCAACCCACTTTGTCCGGATATGACTGGATGAAACCAGAAATATCCGGTTGTGATTTGGCTTACTACAACCCAGATATTGTGAAAGCCTCTGTGTTTATGTTTTCCGGATATTATCAACGGAATTTATGTTTTTGCATGTTATTTATCAGGGAACATTTAATTTTGTACCATAGAAACACTAATTGGTTCCACATGGAGACACCAGCTCTACACATTTGTATGTTCTAGGGAGAAAGCTAGAGGAACTGCGGCAAACAAACATGATATTTCTGTTTGTATAGATGACATTTTATGCACTTTCCTAAAGAAAAGACTTTGCTTTTCTCCAAAACCATTTTTCCTGTGATATTCTCCATCCATTACATATGAATTCCACCCCACTTTGTCCGGATATGAGTGGATGAAACCAGAAATATCCGGTTGTGTTTTGTCTTACTATATCCCAGATATTGCTACAGCCTCAGTGTCTGTGTTTTCTGGATATTATCGATGGCTTTTATTGTTTTGAATGCTTTTATCAGGGAACATTTAATTTTGTACCGTAGAAACACTAATTGGTTCCACATGGAGACACCAGTAACACATTCCTATGTTCTAGGGAGAAAGCTTGAGGAACTGCAAATCGATATGATATGTCTGTTTGTATAGATGACATTTTATGCACTTGCGATGGAAAAGACTTTTTGCCTTTCTCTAAAACCATTTTTACTGTGATTTTGTTGGTCCATTGCATACGAATTCCAACCCACTTTGTCCGGATATGACTGGATGAAACCAGAAATATCCGGTTGTGTTTTGGCTAACTCAATCCCAGATATTGTGAAAGCTTCTGTATTTGTGTTCTCCGGATATTATGAACGGATTTTATGGTTTGCATGTTTTTTTTCAGGGAACATTTAATTTTGTACCGTAGAAACACTAATTGGTTCCACACGGAGACACCAGCTCTACACATTTGTATTTTCTAGGGAGAAACCTAGAGGAACTGCGGCAAACAAACATGATATTTCTGTTTGTATAGATGACATTTTATGCACTTTCCTAAGAAAAAGACTTTACTTTTCTCCAAAACCATTTTTACTGTGATTTTCTCGGTCCATTGCATACGAATTCCACCTCACTTTGTCCGGATATGACTGGATGAAACCAGAAATATCCGTTTTCTTTTTTTTTGGCTTACTATATCCCAGATATTACTACAGACTCTGTGTTTGTGTTTTCTGGATATTATCGATGGATTGTATTGTTTTGAATGTTTTTATCAGGGAACACTTAATTTTGTGCTGGGAAACAGTAATTGGTTCCACATGGAGACACCAGTCTACACATTCGTATATTCTAGGGAGAAAGCTAGATTAACTGCGGTAAACAAACATGATGTTTCTGTTTGTATAGATGACATTTTATGCACTGGCTTAAGGAAAAGACTTTGTTTTACTCCAAAACCATTTTTACTGCGATTTTCCCGGTTCATTGCATACGAATTCCACCAAACTTAGTCCGGATATGACTGGATGAAACCAGAAATATCCGGTTGTGTTTTGGCTAACTCAATCCCAGATATTGTGAAAGCTTCTGTATTGGTGTTTTCCGGATATTATCAACGGATTTTATGATTTTGCATGTTTTTTATCAGGGAACATTTAATTTTGTACCTTAGAAACACTAATAGGTTCAACATGGAGACACCAGTCTACACATTCGTATGTTCTAGGGAGAAAGTTAGAGGAACTGTGGCAAACAAACATGATATTTCTGTTTGTATAGATGACATTTTCTGCACTTGCATAACGAAAAAAAACTTTGCTTTTCTCCAAAACCATTTTTACTGTGATTTTCTCGGTCCATTGCATATGAATTCCACCTCGCTTTGTCCGGATATGACTGGATGAAACCAGAAATATCTGGTTGTGTTTTGGCTTACTACAACCCAGATATTGTGAAAGCCTCTGTGTTTATGTTTTCCGGATATTATCAACGGAATTTATGTTTTTGCATGTTATTTATCAGGGAACATTTAATTTTGTGCTGGGAAACACTAATTGGTTCCACATGGAGACACCAGCTCTACACATTTGTATGTTCTAGGGAGAAAGCTAGAGGAACTGCGGCAAACAAACATGATATTTCTGTTTGTATAGATGACATTTTATGCACTTTCCTAAAGAAAAGACTTTGCTTTTCTCCAAAACCATTTTTCCTGTGATATTCTCGATCCATTACATAGGAATTCCACCCCACTTTGTCCGGATATGAGTGGATGAAACCAGAAATATCCGGTTGTGTTTTGTCTTACTATATCCCAGATATTGCTACAGCCTCAGTGTCTGTGTTTTCTGGATATTATCGATGGATTTTATTGTTTTGAATGTTTTTATCAGGGAACCTTTAATTTTGTACCGTAGAAATACAATTTGGTTCCACATGGAGACACCAGTAACACATTCCTATGTTCTAGGGAGAAAGCTTGAGGAACTGCAAATCGATATGATATGTCTGTTTGTATAGATGACATTTTATGCACTTGCGATGGAAAAGACTTTTTGCCTTTCTCTAAAACCATTTTTACAGTGATTTTGTTGGTCCATTGCATACGAATTCCAACCCACTTTGTCCGGATATGACTGGATGAAACCAGAAATATCCGGTTGTGATTTGGCTTACTACAACCCAGATATTGTGAAAGCCTCTGCGTTTATGTTTTCCGGATATTATCAACGGAATTTATGTTTTTGCATGTTATTTATCAGGGAACATTTAATTTTGTACCATAGAAACACTAATTGGTTCCACATGGAGACACCAGCTCTACACATTTGTATGTTCTAGGGAGAAAGCTAGAGGAACTGCGGCAAACAAACATGATATTTCTGTTTGTATAGATGACATTTTATGCACTTTCCTAAAGAAAAGACTTTGCTTTTCTCCAAAACCATTTTTCCTGTGATATTCTCCATCCATTACATATGAATTCCACCCCACTTTGTCCGGATATGAGTGGATGAAACCAGAAATATCCGGTTGTGTTTTGTCTTACTATATCCCAGATATTGCTACAGCCTCAGTGTCTGTGTTTTCTGGATATTATCGATGGCTTTTATTGTTTTGAATGTTTTTATCAGGGAACATTTAATTTTGTACCGTAGAAACACTAATTGGTTCCACATGGAGACACCAGTAACACATTCCTATGTTCTAGGGAGAAAGCTTGAGGAACTGCAAATCGATATGATATGTCTGTTTGTATAGATGACATTTTATGCACTTGCGATGGAAAAGACTTTTTGCCTTTCTCTAAAACCATTTTTACTGTGATTTTGTTGGTCCATTGCATACGAATTCCAACCCACTTTGTCCGGATATGACTGGATGAAACCAGAAATATCCGGTTGTGTTTTGGCTAACTCAATCCCAGATATTGTGAAAGCTTCTGTATTTGTGTTCTCAGGATATTATGAACGGATTTTATGGTTTGCATGTTTTTTATCAGGGAACATTTAATTTTGTACCGTAGAAACACTAATTGGTTCCACACGGAGACACCAGCTCTACACACTTGTATTTTCTAGGGAGAAAGCTAGAGGAACTGCGGCAAACAAACATGATATTTCTGTTTGTATAGATGACATTTTATGCACTTTCCTAACAAAAAGACTTTACTTTTCTCCAAAACCATTTTTACTGTGATTTTCTCGGTCCATTGCATACGAATTCCACCTCGCTTTGTCCGGATATGAGTGGATGAAACCAGAAATATCTGGTTGTGTTTTGGCTTACTACAACCCAGATATTGTGAAAGCCTCTGTGTTTATGTTTTCCGGATATTATCAACGGAATTTATGTTTTTGCATGTTATTTATCAGGGAACATTTAATTTTGTGCTGGGAAACACTAATTGGTTCCACATGGAGACACCAGCTCTACACATTCGTATTTTCTAGGGAGAAAGCTAGAGGAACTGCGGCAAACAAACATGATATTTCTGTTTGTATAGATGACATTTTATGCACTTTCCTAAAGAAAAGACTTTGCTTTTCTCCAAAACCATTTTTCCTGTGATATTCTCGATCCATTACATATGAATTCCACCCCACTTTGTCCGGATATGAGTGGATGAAACCAGAAATATCCGGTTGTGTTTTGTCTTACTATATCCCAGATATTGCTACAGCCTCAGTGTCTGTGTTTTCTGGATATTATCGATGGATTTTATTGTTTTGAATGTTTTTATCAGGGAACCTTTAATTTTGTAGCGTAGAAATACAATTTGGTTCCACATGGAGACACCAGTAACACATTCCTATGTTCTAGGGAGAAAGCTTGAGGAACTGCAAATCGATATGATATGTCTGTTTGTATAGATGACATTTTATGCACTTGCGATGGAAAAGACTTTTTGCCTTTCTCTAAAACCATTTTTACAGTGATTTTGTTGGTCCATTGCATACGAATTCCAACCCACTTTGTCCGGATATGACTGGATGAAACCAGAAATATCCGGTTGTGATTTGGCTTACTACAACCCAGATATTGTGAAAGCCTCTGCGTTTATGTTTTCCGGATATTATCAACGGAATTTATGTTTTTGCATGTTATTTATCAGGGAACATTTAATTTTGTACCATAGAAACACTAATTGGTTCCACATGGAGACACCAGCTCTACACATTTGTATGTTCTAGGGAGAAAGCTAGAGGAACTGCGGCAAACAAACATGATATTTCTGTTTGTATAGATGACATTTTATGCACTTTCCTAAAGAAAAGACTTTGCTTTTCTCCAAAACCATTTTTCCTGTGATATTCTCCATCCATTACATATGAATTCCACCCCACTTTGTCCGGATATGAGTGGATGAAACCAGAAATATCCGGTTGTGTTTTGTCTTACTATATCCCAGATATTGCTACAGCCTCAGTGTCTGTGTTTTCTGGATATTATCGATGGCTTTTATTGTTTTGAATGTTTTTATCAGGGAACATTTAATTTTGTACCGTAGAAACACTAATTGGTTCCACATGGAGACACCAGTAACACATTCCTATGTTCTAGGGAGAAAGCTTGAGGAACTGCAAATCGATATGATATGTCTGTTTGTATAGATGACATTTTATGCACTTGCGATGGAAAAGACTTTTTGCCTTTCTCTAAAACCATTTTTACTGTGATTTTGTTGGTCCATTGCATACGAATTCCAACCCACTTTGTCCGGATATGACTGGATGAAACCAGAAATATCCGGTTGTGTTTTGGCTAACTCAATCCCAGATATTGTGAAAGCTTCTGTATTTGTGTTCTCAGGATATTATGAACGGATTTTATGGTTTGCATGTTTTTTATCAGGGAACATTTAATTTTGTACCGTAGAAACACTAATTGGTTCCACACGGAGACACCAGCTCTACACATTTGTATTTTCTAGGGAGAAAGCTAGAGGAACTGCGGCAAACAAACATGATATTTCTGTTTGTATAGATGACATTTTATGCACTTTCCTAACAAAAAGACTTTACTTTTCTCCAAAACCATTTTTACTGTGATTTTCTCGGTCCATTGCATACGAATTCCACCTCGCTTTGTCCGGATATGAGTGGATGAAACCAGAAATATCTGGTTGTGTTTTGGCTTACTACAACCCAGATATTGTGAAAGCCTCTGTGTTTATGTTTTCCGGATATTATCAACGGAATTTATGTTTTTGCATGTTATTTATCAGGGAACATTTAATTTTGTGCTGGGAAACACTAATTGGTTCCACATGGAGACACCAGCTCTACACATTCGTATTTTCTAGGGAGAAAGCTAGAGGAACTGCGGCAAACAAACATGATATTTCTGTTTGTATAGATGACATTTTATGCACTTTCCTAAAGAAAAGACTTTGCTTTTCTCCAAAACCATTTTTCCTGTGATATTCTCGATCCATTACATATGAATTCCACCCCACTTTGTCCGGATATGAGTGGATGAAACCAGAAATATCCGGTTGTGTTTTGTCTTACTATATCCCAGATATTGCTACAGCCTCAGTGTCTGTGTTTTCTGGATATTATCGATGGATTTTATTGTTTTGAATGTTTTTATCAGGGAACCTTTAATTTTGTAGCGTAGAAATACAATTTGGTTCCACATGGAGACACCAGTAACACATTCCTATGTTCTAGGGAGAAAGCTTGAGGAACTGCAAATCGATATGATATGTCTGTTTGTATAGATGACATTTTATGCACTTGCGATGGAAAAGACTTTTTGCCTTTCTCTAAAACCATTTTTACAGTGATTTTGTTGGTCCATTGCATACGAATTCCAACCCACTTTGTCCGGATATGACTGGATGAAACCAGAAATATCCGGTTGTGATTTGGCTTACTACAACCCAGATATTGTGAAAGCCTCTGTGTTTATGTTTTCCGGATATTATCAACGGAATTTATGTTTTTGCATGTTATTTATCAGGGAACATTTAATTTTGTACCATAGAAACACTAATTGGTTCCACATGGAGACACCAGCTCTACACATTTGTATGTTCTAGGGAGAAAGCTAGAGGAACTGCGGCAAACAAACATGATATTTCTGTTTGTATAGATGACATTTTATGCACTTTCCTAAAGAAAAGACTTTGCTTTTCTCCAAAACCATTTTTCCTGTGATATTCTCGATCCATTACATATGAATTCCACCCCACTTTGTCCGGATATGAGTGGATGAAACCAGAAATATCCGGTTGTGTTTTGTCTTACTATATCCCAGATATTGCTACAGCCTCAGTGTCTGTGTTTTCTGGATATTATCGATGGCTTTTATTGTTTTGAATGCTTTTATCAGGGAACATTTAATTTTGTACCGTAGAAACACTAATTGGTTCCACATGGAGACACCAGTAACACATTCCTATGTTCTAGGGAGAAAGCTTGAGGAACTGCAAATCGATATGATATGTCTGTTTGTATAGATGACATTTTATGCACTTGCGATGGAAAAGACTTTTTGCCTTTCTCTAAAACCATTTTTACTGTGATTTTGTTGGTCCATTGCATACGAATTCCAACCCACTTTGTCCGGATATGACTGGATGAAACCAGAAATATCCGGTTGTGTTTTGGCTAACTCAATCCCAGATATTGTGAAAGCTTCTGTATTTGTGTTCTCCGGATATTATGAACGGATTTTATGGTTTTGCATGTTTTTTTTCAGGGAACATTTAATTTTGTACCGTAGAAACACTAATTGGTTCCACACGGAGACACCAGCTCTACACATTTGTATTTTCTAGGGAGAAACCTAGAGGAACTGCGGCAAACAAACATGATATTTCTGTTTGTATAGATGACATTTTATGCACTTTCCTAAGAAAAAGACTTTACTTTTCTCCAAAACCATTTTTACTGTGATTTTCTCGGTCCATTGCATACGAATTCCACCTCACTTTGTCCGGATATGACTGGATGAAACCAGAAATATCCGTTTTCTTTTTTTTTGGCTTACTATATCCCAGATATTACTACAGACTCTGTGTTTGTGTTTTCTGGATATTATCGATGGATTATATTGTTTTGAATGTTTTTATCAGGGAACACTTAATTTTGTGCTGGGAAACACTAATTGGTTCCACATGGAGACACCAGTCTACACATTCGTATATTCTAGGGAGAAAGCTAGATTAACTGCGGTAAACAAACATGATGTTTCTGTTTGTATAGATGACATTTTATGCACTGGCTTAAGGAAAAGACTTTGTTTTACTCCAAAACCATTTTTACTGCGATTTTCCCGGTTCATTGCATACGAATTCCACCAAACTTAGTCCGGATATGACTGGATGAAACCAGAAATATCCGGTTGTGTTTTGGCTAACTCAATCCCAGATATTGTGAAAGCTTCTGTATTGGTGTTTTCCGGATATTATCAACGAATTTTATGATTTTGCATGTTTTTTATCAGGGAACATTTAATTTTGTACCTTAGAAACACTAATAGGTTCAACATGGAGACACGAGTCTACACATTCGTATGTTCTAGGGAGAAAGTTAGAGGAACTGTGGCAAACAAACATGATATTTCTGTTTGTATAGATGACATTTTCTGCACTTGCATAACGAAAAAAAACTTTGCTTTTCTCCAAAACCATTTTTACTGTGATTTTCTCGGTCCATTGCATATGAATTCCACCTCGCTTTGTCCGGATATGACTGGATGAAACCAGAAATATCTGGTTGTGTTTTGGCTTACTACAACCCAGATATTGTGAAAGCCTCTGTGTTTATGTTTTCCGGATATTATCAACGGAATTTATGTTTTTGCATGTTATTTATCAGGGAACATTTAATTTTGTGCTGGGAAACACTAATTGGTTCCACATGGAGACACCAGCTCTACACATTTGTATGTTCTAGGGAGAAAGCTAGAGGAACTGCGGCAAACAAACATGATATTTCTGTTTGTATAGATGACATTTTATGCACTTTCCTAAAGAAAAGACTTTGCTTTTCTCCAAAACCATTTTTCCTGTGATATTCTCCATCCATTACATATGAATTCCACCCCACTTTGTCCGGATATGAGTGGATGAAACCCGAAATATCCGGTTGTGTTTTGTCTTACTATATCCCAGATATTGCTACAGCCTCAGTGTCTGTGTTTTCTGGATATTATCGATGGCTTTTATTGTTTTGAATGTTTTTATCAGGGAACATTTAATTTTGTACCGTAGAAATACAATTTGGTTCCACATGGAGACACCAGTAACACATTCCTATGTTCTAGGGAGAAAGCTTGAGGAACTGCAAATCGATATGATATGTCTGTTTGTATAGATGACATTTTATGCACTTGCGATGGAAAAGACTTTTTGCCTTTCTCTAAAACCATTTTTACAGTGATTTTGTTGGTCCATTGCATACGAATTCCAACCCACTTTGTCCGGATATGACTGGATGAAACCAGAAATATCCGGTTGTGATTTGGCTTACTACAACCCAGATATTGTGAAAGCCTCTGTGTTTATGTTTTCCGGATATTATCAACGGAATTTATGTTTTTGCATGTTATTTATCAGGGAACATTTAATTTTGTACCATAGAAACACTAATTGGTTCCACATGGAGACACCAGCTCTACACATTTGTATGTTCTAGGGAGAAAGCTAGAGGAACTGCGGCAAACAAACATGATATTTCTGTTTGTATAGATGACATTTTATGCACTCTCCTAAAGAAAAGACTTTGCTTTTCTCCAAAACCATTTTTCCTGTGATATTCTCGATCCATTACATATGAATTCCACCCCACTTTGTCCGGATATGAGTGGATGAAACCAGAAATATCCGGTTGTGTTTTGTCTTACTATATCCCAGATATTGCTACAGCCTCAGTGTCTGTGTTTTCTGGATATTATCGATGGATTTAATTGTTTTGAATGTTTTTATCAGGGAACCTTTAATTTTGTACCGTAGAAACACTAATTGGTTCCACATGGAGACACCAGTAACACATTCCTATGTTCTAGGGAGAAAGCTTGAGGAACTGCAAATCGATATGATATGTCTGTTTGTATAGATGACATTTTATGCACTTGCGATGGAAAAGACTTTTTGCCTTTCTCTAAAACCATTTTTACTGTGATTTTGTTGGTCCATTGCATACGAATTCCAACCCACTTTGTCCGGATATGACTGGATGAAACCAGAAATATCCGGTTGTGTTTTGGCTAACTCAATCCCAGATATTGTGAAAGCTTCTGTATTTGTGTTCTCCGGATATTATGAACGGATTTTATGGTTTTGCATGTTTTTTATCAGGGAACATTTAATTTTGTACCGTAGAAACACTAATTGGTTCCACACGGAGACACCAGCTCTACACATTTGTATTTTCTAGGGAGAAAGCTAGAGGAACTGCGGCAAACAAACATGATATTTCTGTTTGTATAGATGACATTTTATGCACTTTCCTAACAAAAAGACTTTACTTTTCTCCAAAACCATTTTTACTGTGATTTTCTCGGTCCATTGCATACGAATTCCACCTCGCTTTGTCCGGATATGACTGGATGAAACCAGAAATATCTGGTTGTGTTTTGGCTTACTACAACCCAGATATTGTGAAAGCCTCTGTGTTTATGTTTTCCGGATATTATCAACGGAATTTATGTTTTTGCATGTTATTTATCAGGGAACATTTAATTTTGTGCTGGGAAACACTAATTGGTTCCACATGGAGACACCAGCTCTACACATTCGTATTTTCTATGGAGAAAGCTAGAGGAACTGCGGCAAACAAACATGATATTTCTGTTTGTATAGATGACATTTTATGCACTTGCATAACGAAAAAAACTTTGCTTTTCTCCAAAACCATTTTTACTGTGATTTTCTCGGTCCATTGCATACGAATTCCACCTCGCTTTGTCCGGATATGACTGGATGAAACCAGAAATATCCGGTTGTGTTTTGGCTTACTACAACCCAGATATTGTGAAAGCCTCTGTGTTTATGTTTTCCGGATATTATCAACGGAATTTATGTTTTTGCATGTTATGTATCAGGGAACATTTAATTTTGTGCTGGGAAACACTAATTGGTTCCACATGGAGACACCAGCTCTACACATTCGTATTTTCTAGGGAGAAAGCTAGAGGAACTGCGGCAAACAAACATGATATTTCTGTTTGTATAGATGACATTTTATGCACTTGCGATGGAAAAGACTTTTTGCCTTTCTCTAAAACCATTTTTACTGTGATTTTGTTGGTCCATTGCATACGAATTCCAACCCACTTTGTCCGGATATGACTGGATGAAACCAGAAATATCTGGTTGTGATTTGGCTTACTACAACCCAGATATTGTGAAAGCCTCTGTGTTTATGTTTTCCGGATATTATCAACGGAATTTATGTTTTTGCATGTTATTTATCAGGGAACATTTAATTTTGTGCTGGGAAACACTAATTGGTTCCACATGGAGACACCAGCTCTACACATTTGTATGTTCTAGGGAGAAAGCTAGAGGAACTGCGGCAAACAAACATGATATTTCTGTTTGTATAGATGACATTTTATGCACTTTCCTAACAAAAAGACTTTACTTTTCTCCAAAACCATTTTTACTGTGATTTTCTCGGTCCATTGCATACGAATTCCACCTCACTTTGTCCGGATATGACTGGATGAAACCAGAAATATCCGTTTTCTTTTTTTTTGGCTTACTATATCCCAGATATTACTACAGACTCTGTGTTTGTGTTTTCTGGATATTATCGATGGATTATATTGTTTTGAATGTTTTTATCAGGGAACACTTAATTTTGTGCTGGGAAACACTAATTGGTTCCACATGGAGACACCAGCTCTACACATTCGTATTTTCTAGGGAGAAAGCTAGAGGAACTGCGGCAAACAAACATGATATTTCTGTTTGTATAGATGACATTTTATGCACTTTCCTAAAGAAAAGACTTTGCTTTTCTCCAAAACCATTTTTCCTGTGATATTCTCCATCCATTACATATGAATTCCACCCCACTTTGTCCGGATATGAGTGGATGAAACCAGAAATATCCGGTTGTGTTTTGTCTTACTATATCCCAGATATTGCTACAGCCTCAGTGTCTGTGTTTTCTGGATATTATCGATGGCTTTTATTGTTTTGAATGTTTTTATCAGGGAACATTTAATTTTGTACCGTAGAAACACTAATTGGTTCCACATGGAGACACCAGTAACACATTCCTATGTTCTAGGGAGAAAGCTTGAGGAACTGCAAATCGATATGATATGTCTGTTTGTATAGATGACATTTTATGCACTTGCGATGGAAAAGACTTTTTGCCTTTCTCTAAAACCATTTTTACTGTGATTTTGTTGGTCCATTGCATACGAATTCCAACCCACTTTGTCCGGATATGACTGGATGAAACCAGAAATATCCGGTTGTGTTTTGGCTAACTCAATCCCAGATATTGTGAAAGCTTCTGTATTTGTGTTCTCCGGATATTATGAACGGATTTTATGGTTTTGCATGTTTTTTATCAGGGAACATTTAATTTTGTACCGTAGAAACACTAATTGGTTCCACACGGAGACACCAGCTCTACACATTTGTATTTTCTAGGGAGAAAGCTAGAGGAACTGCGGCAAACAAACATGATATTTCTGTTTGTATAGATGACATTTTATGCACTTTCCTAACAAAAAGACTTTACTTTTCTCCAAAACCATTTTTACTATGATTCTCTCGGTCCATTGCATACGAATTCCACCTCACTTTGTCCGGATATGACTGGATGAAACCAGAAATATCCGTTTTAATTTTTTTGGCTTACTATATCCCAGATATTACTACAGACTCTGTGTGTGTGTTTTCTGGATATTATCGATGGATTATATTGTTTTGAATGTTTTTATCAGGGAACATTAAATTTTGTGCTGGGAAACACTAATTGGTTCCACATGGAGACACCAGTCTACACATTCATATTTTCTAGGGAGAAAGCTAGAATAACTGCGGTAAACAAACATGATGTTTCTGTTTGTATAGATGACATTTTATGCACTGGCTTAAGGAAAAGACTTTGTTTTACTCCAAAACCATTTTTACTGCGATTTTCCCGGTTCATTGCATAAGAATTCCACCAAACTTAGTCCGGATATGACTGGATGAAACCAGAAATATCCGGTTGTGTTTTGGCTTACTACAACCCAGATATTGTGAAAGCCTCTGTGTTTATGTTTCCGGATATTATCAACGGAATTTATGTTTTTGCATGTTATTTATCAGGGAACATTTAATTTTGTGCTGGGAAACACTAATTGGTTCCACACGGAGACACCAGCTCTACACATTTGTATTTTCTAGGGAGAAAGCTAGAGGAACTGCGGCAAACAAACATGATATTTCTGTTTGTATAGATGACATTTTATACACTTTCCTAACAAAAAGACTTTACTTTTCTCCAAAACCATTTTTACTGTGATTTTCTCGGTCCATTGCATACGAATTCCACCTCGCTTTGTCCGGATATGACTGGATGAAACCAGAAATATCTGGTTGTGTTTTGGCTTACTACAACCCAGATATTGTGAAAGCCTCTGTGTTTATGTTTTCCGGATATTATCAACGGAATTTATGTTTTTGCATGTTATTTATCAGGGAACATTTAATTTTGTGCTGGGAAACACTAATTGGTTCCACATGGAGACACCAGCTCTACACATTCGTATTTTCTAGGGAGAAAGCTAGAGGAACTGCGGCAAACAAACATGATATTTCTGTTTGTATAGATGACATTTTATGCACTTTCCTAAAGAAAAGACTTTGCTTTTCTCCAAAACCATTTTTCCTGTGATATTCTCGATCCATTACATAGGAATTCCACCCCACTTTGTCCGGATATGAGTGGATGAAACCAGAAATATCCGGTTGTGTTTTGTCTTACTATATCCCAGATATTGCTACAGCCTCAGTGTTTGTGTTTTCTGGATATTATCGATGGATTTTATTGTTTTGAATGTTTTTATCAGGGAACATTTAATTTTGTACCGTAGAAACACTAATTGGTTCCCCATGGAGACACCAGTAACACATTCCTATGTTCTAGGGAGAAAGCTTGAGGAAGTGCAAATCGATATGATATGTCTGTTTGTATAGATGACATTTTATGCACTTGCGATGGAAAAGACTTTTTGCCTTTCTCTAAAACCATTTTACTGTGATTTTGTTGGTCCATTGCATACGAATTCCAACCCACTTTGTCCGGATATGACTGGATGAAACCAGAAATATCCGGTTGTGTTTTGGCTAACTCAATCCCAGATATTGTGAAAGCTTCTGTATTTGTGTTCTCCGGATATTATGAACGGATTTTATGGTTTTGCATGTTTTTTATCAGGGAACATTTAATTTTGTACCGTAGAAACACTAATTGGTTGCACACGGAGACACCAGCTCTACACATTTGTATTTTCTAGGGAGAAAGCTAGAGGAACTGCGGCAAACAAACATGATATTTCTGTTTGTATAGATGACATTTTATGCACTTTCCTAACAAAAAGACTTTACTTTTCTCCAAAACCATTTTCACTATGATTCTCTCGGTCCATTGCATACGAATTCCACCTCACTTTGTCCGGATATGACTGGATGAAACCAGAAATATCCATTTTCTTTTTTTTTGGCTTACTATATCCCAGATATTACTACAGACTCTGTGTTTGTGTTTTCTGGATATTATCGATGGATTATATTGTTTTGAATGTTTTTATCAGGGAACACTTAATTTTGTGCTGGGAAACACTAATTGGTTCCACATGGAGACACCAGTCTACACATTCGTATTTTCTAGGGAGAAAGCTAGAATAACTGCGGTAAACAAACATGATGTTTCTGTTTGTATAGATGACATTTTATGCACTGGCTTAAGGAAAAGACTTTGTTTTACTCCAAAACCATTTTTACTGTGATTTTCCCGGTTCATTGCATACGAATTCCACCAAACTTAGTCCGGATATGACTGGATGAAACCAGAAATATCCGGTTGTGTTTTGGCTAACTCAATCCCAGATATTGTGAAAGCTTCTGTATTGGTGTTTTCCGGATATTATCAACGGATTTTATGGTTTTGCATGTTTTTTATCAGGGAACCTTTAATTTTGTACCGTAGAAATACAATTTGGTTCCACAAGGAGACACCAGTAACACATTCCTATGTTCTAGGGAGAAAGCTTGAGGAACTGCAAATCGATATGATATGTCTGTTTGTATAGATGACATTTTATGCACTGGCTTAAGGAAAAGACTTTGTTTTACTCCAAAACAATTTTTACTGCGATTTTCCTGGTTCATTGCATACGAATTCCACCAAACTTAGTCCGGATATGAGTGGATGAAACCAGAAATATCCGGTTGTGTTTTGTCTTACTATATCCCAGATATTGCTACAGCCTCAGTGTCTGTGTTTTCTGGATATTATCGATGGATTTTATTGTTTTGAATGTTTTTATCAGGGAACATTTAATTTTGTACCGTAGAAACACTAATTGGTTCCACATGGAGACACCAGTAACACATTCCTATGTTCTAGGGAGAAAGCTTGAGGAAGTGCAAATCGATATGATATGTCTGTTTGTATAGATGACATTTTATGCACTTGCGATGGAAAAGACTTTTTGCCTTTCTCTAAAACCATTTTACTGTGATTTTGTTGGTCCATTGCATACGAATTCCAACCCACTTTGTCCGGATATGACTGGATGAAACCAGAAATATCCGGTTGTGTTTTGGCTAACTCAATCCCAGATATTGTGAAAGCTTCTGTATTTGTGTTCTCCGGATATTATGAACGGATTTTATGGTTTTGCATGTTTTTTATCAGGGAACATTTAATTTTGTACCGTAGAAACACTAATTGGTTCCACACGGAGACACCAGCTCTACACATTTGTATTTTCTAGGGAGAAAGCTAGAGGAACTGCGGCAAACAAACATGATATTTCTGTTTGTATAGATGACATTTTATGCACTTTCCTAACAAAAAGACTTTACTTTTCTCCAAAACCATTTTCACTATGATTCTCTCCGTCCATTGCATACGAATTCCACCTCACTTTGTCCGGATATGACTGGATGAAACCAGAAATATCCGTTTTCTTTTTTTTTGGCTTACTATATCCCAGATATTACTACAGACTCTGTGTTTGTGTTTTCTGGATATTATCGATGGATTATATTGTTTTGAATGTTTTTATCAGGGAACACTTAATTTTGTGCTGGGAAACACTAATTGGTTCCACATGGAGACACCAGTCTACACATTCGTATTTTCTAGGGAGAAAGCTAGAATAACTGCGGTAAACAAACATGATGTTTCTGTTTGTATAGATGAGATTTTATGCACTGGCTTAAGGAAAAGACTTTGTTTTACTCCAAAACCATTTTTACTGCGATTTTCCCGGTTCATTGCATACGAATTCCACCAAACTTAGTCCGGATATGACTGGATGAAACCAGAAATATCCGGTTGTGTTTTGGCTAACTCAATCCCAGATATTGTGAAAGCTTCTGTATTGGTGTTTTCCGGATATTATCAACGGATTTTATGGTTTTGCATGTTTTTTATCAGGGAACCTTTAATTTTGTACCGTAGAAATACAATTTGGTTCCACAAGGAGACACCAGTAACACATTCCTATGTTCTAGGGAGAAAGCTTGAGGAACTGCAAATCGATATGATATGTCTGTTTGTATAGATGACATTTTATGCACTGGCTTAAGGAAAAGACTTTGTTTTACTCCAAAACCATTTTTACTGCGATTTTCCCGGTTCATTGCATACGAATTCCACCAAACTTAGTCCGGATATGAGTGGATGAAACCAGAAATATCCGGTTGTGTTTTGTCTTACTATATCCCAGATATTGCTACAGCCTCAGTGTCTGTGTTTTCTGGATATTATCGATGGATTTTATTGTTTTGAATGTTTTTATCAGGGAACATTTAATTTTGTACCGTAGAAACACTAATTGGTTCCACATGGAGACACCAGTAACACATTCCTATGTTCTAGGGAGAAAGCTTGAGGAACTGCAAATCGATATGATATGTCTGTTTGTATAGATGACATTTTATGCACTTGCGATGGAAAAGACTTTTTGCCTTTCTCTAAAACCATTTTTACTGTGATTTTGTTGGTCCATTGCATACGAATTCCAACCCACTTTGTCCGGATATGAGTGGATGAAACCAGAAATATCCGGTTGTGTTTTGGCTTACTACAACCCAGATATTGTGAAAGCCTCTGTGTTTATGTTTCCGGATATTATCAACGGAATTTATGTTTTTGCATGTTATTTATCAGGGAACATTTAATTTTGTGCTGGGAAACACTAATTTGTTCCACACGGAGACACCAGCTCTACACATTTGTATTTTCTAGGGAGAAAGCTAGAGGAACTGCGGCAAACAAACATGATATTTCTGTTTGTATAGATGACATTTTATGCACTTTCCTAACAAAAAGACTTTACTTTTCTCCAAAACCATTTTTACTGTGATTTTCTCAGTCCATTGCATACGAATTCCACCCCACTTTGTCCGGATATGACTGGATGAAACCAGAAATATCCGGTTGTGTTTTGGCTTACTACAACCCAGATATTGTGAAAGCCTCTGTGTTTATGTTTTCCGGATACTATCAACGGAATTTATGTTTTTGCATGTTATTTATCAGGGAACATTTAATTTTGTGCTGGGAAACACTAATTGGTTCCACATGGAGACACCAGCTCTACACATTCGTATTTTCTAGGGAGAAAGCTAGAGGAACTGCGGCAAACAAACATGATATTTCTGTTTGTATAGATGACATTTTATGCACTTTCCTAAAGAAAAGACTTTGCTTTTCTCCAAAACCATTTTTCCTGTGATATTCTCGATCCATTACATATGAATTCCACCCCACTTTGTCCGGATATGACTGGATGAAACCAGAAATATCCGTTTTCTTTTTTTTTTTGGCTTACTATATCCCAGATATTACTACAGACTCTGTGTTTGTGTTTTCTGGATATTATCGATGGATTATATTGTTTTGAATGTTTTTATCAGGGAACATTTAATTTTGTGCTGGGAAACACTAATTGGTTCCACATGGAGACACCAGTCTACACATTCGTATTTTCTAGGGAGAAAGCTAGAATAACTGCGGTAAACAAACATGATGTTTCTGTTTGTATAGATGACATTTTATGCACTGGCTTAAGGAAAAGACTTTGTTTTACTCCAAAACCATTTTTACTGCGATTTTCCCGGTTCATTGCATACGAATTCCACCAAACTTAGTCCGGATATGACTGGATGAAACCAGAAATATCCGGTTGTGTTTTGGCTAACACAATCCCAGATATTGCGACGGACTCTGTGTTTGTGTTTTCTGGACATTATCAACGGACTTTATTGTTTTGAATGTTTTTATCAGGGAACATTTAATTTTGTACCTTAGAAACACTAATAGGTTCAACATGGAGACACCAGTCTACACATTCGTATGTTCTAGGGAGAAAGTTAGAGGAACTGCGGCAAACAAACATGATCTTTCTGTTTGTATACATGACATTTTATGCACTTGCATAACGAAAATAACTTTGCTTTTCTCCAAAACCATTTTTACTGTGATTTTCTCGGTCCATTGCATACGAATTTCACCTCGCTTTGTCCGGATATGACTGGATGAAACCAGAAATATCCGGTTGTGATTTGGCTTACTACAACCCAGATATTGTGAAAGCCTCTGTGTTTATGTTTTCCGGATATTATCAACGGAATTTATGTTTTTGCATGTTATTTATCAGGGAACATTTAATTTTGTGCTGGGAAACACTAATTGGTTCCACATGGAGACACCAGCTCTACACATTCGTATTTTCTAGGGAGAAAGCTAGAGGAACTGCGGCAAACAAACATGATATTTCTGTTTGTATAGATGACATTTTATGCACTTTCCTAAAGAAAAGACTTTGCTTTTCTCCAAAACCATTTTTCCTGTGATATTCTCGATCCATTACATATGAATTCCACCCCACTTTGTCCGGATATGAGTGGATGAAACCAGAAATATCCGGTTGTGTTTTGTCTTACTATATCCCAGATATTGCTACAGCCTCAGTGTCTGTGTTTTCTGGATATTATCGATGGATTTTATTGTTTTGAATGTTTTTATCAGGGAACATTTAATTTTGTACCGTAGAAACACTAATTGGTTCCACATGGAGACACCAGTAACACATTCCTATGTTCTAGGGAGAAAGCTTGAGGAACTGCAAATCGATATGATATGTCTGTTTGTATAGATGACATTTTATGCACTTGCGATGGAAAAGACTTTTTGCCTTTCTCTAAAACCATTTTTACTGTGATTTTGTTGGTCCATTGCATACGAATTCCAACCCACTTTGTCCGGATATGACTGGATGAAACCAGAAATATCCGGTTTTTTTTTTGCTAACTCAATCCCAGATATTGTGAAAGCTTCGGTATTTGTGTTCTCCGGATATTATGAACGGATTTTATGGTTTTGCATGTTTTTTATCAGGGAACATTTAATTTTGTACCGTAGAAACACTAATTGGTTCCACACGGAGACACCAGCTCTACACATTTGTATTTTCTAGGGAGAAAGCTAGAGGAACTGCGGCAAACAAACATGATATTTCTGTTTGTATAGATGACATTTTATGCACTTTCCTAACAAAAAGACTTTACTTTTCTCCAAAACCATTTTTACTATGATTCTCTCGGTCCATTACATATGAATTCCACCCCACTTTGTCCGGATATGACTGGATGAAACCAGAAATATCCGGTTGTGTTTTGTCTTATATATCCCAGATATTGCTACAGCCTCAGTGTCTGTGTTTTCTGGATATTATCGATGGATTTTATTGTTTTGAATGTTTTTATCAGGGAACCTTTAATTTTGTACCGTAGAAATACAATTTGGTTCCACATGGAGACACCAGTAACACATTCCTATGTTCTAGGGAGAAAGCTTGAGGAACTGCAAATCGATATGATATGTCTGTTTGTATAGATGACATTTTATGCACTTGCGATGGAAAAGACTTTTTGCCTTTCTCTAAAACCATTTTTACTGTGATTTTGTTGGTCCATTGCATACGAATTCCAACCCACTTTGTCCGGATATGACTGGATGAAACCAGAAATATCCGGTTGTGTTTTGGCTTACTACAACCCAGATATTGTGAAAGCCTCTGTGTTTATGTTTCCGGATATTATCAACGGAATTTATGTTTTTGCATGTTATTTATCAGGGAACATTTAATTTTGTGCTGGGAAACACTAATTGGTTGCACACGGAGACACCAGCTCTACACATTTGTATGTTCTAGGGAGAAAGCTAGAGGAACTGCGGCAAACAAACATGATATTTCTGTTTGTATAGATGACATTTTATGCACTTTCCTAACAAAAAGACTTTACTTTTCTCCAAAACCATTTTTACTATGATTTTCTCGGTCCATTGCATACGAATTCCACCTCACTTTGTCCGGATATGACTGGATGAAACCAGAAATATCCGTTTTCTTTTTTTTGGCTTACTATATCCCAGATATTACTACACTCTGTGTTTGTGTTTTCTGGATATTATCGATGGATTATATTGTTTTGAATGTTTTTATCAGGGAACATTTAATTTTGTGCTGGGAAACACTAATTGTTTGCACATGGAGACACCAGTCTACACATTCGTATTTTCTAGGGAGAAAGCTAGAATAACTGCGGTAAACAAACATGATGTTTCTGTTTGTATAGATGACATTTTATGCACTGGCTTAAGGAAAAGACTTTGTTTTACTCCAAAACCATTTTTACTGCGATTTTCCCGGTTCATTGCATACGAATTCCACCAAACTTAGTCCGGATATGACTGGATGAAACCAGAAATATCCGGTTGTGTTTTGGCTAAATCAATCCCAGATATTGCGACGGACTCTGTGTTTGTGTTTTCTGGACATTATCAACGGACTTTATTGTTTTGAATGTTTTTATCAGGGAACATTTAATTTTGTACCTTAGAAACACTAATAGGTTCAACATGGAGACACCAGTCTACACATTCGTATGTTCTAGGGAGAAAGTTAGAGGAACTGCAGCAAACAAACATGATATTTCTGTTTGTATACATGACATTTTATGCACTTGCATAACGAAAAAAACTTTGCTTTTCTCCAAAACCATTTTTACTGTGATTTTCTCGGTCCATTGCATACGAATTCCACCTCGCTTTGTCCGGATATGAGTGGATGAAACCAGAAATATCCGGTTGTGTTTTGGCTTACTACAACCCAGATATTGTGAAAGCCTCTGTGTTTATGTTTTCCGGATATTATCAACGGAATTTATGTTTTTGCATGTTATTTATCAGGGAACATTTAATTTTGTGCTGGGAAACACTAATTGGTTCCACATGGAGACACCAGCTCTACACATTCGTATTTTCTAGGGAGAAAGCTAGAGGAACTGCGGCAAACAAACATGATATTTCTGTTTGTATAGATGACATTTTATGCACTTTCCTAAAGAAAAGACTTTGCTTTTCTCCAAAACCATTTTTCCTGTGATATTCTCGATCCATTACATATGAATTCCACCCCACTTTGTCCGGATATGAGTGGATGAAACCAGAAATATCCGGTTGTGTTTTGTCTTACTATATCCCAGATATTACTGCAGACTCTGTGTCTGTGTTTTCTGGATATTATCGATGGATTTTATTGTTTTGAATGTTTTTATCAGGGAACATTTAATTTTGTACCGTAGAAACACTAATTGGTTCCACATGGATACACCAGTAACACATTCCTATGTTCTAGGGAGAAAGCTTGAGGAACTGCAAATCGATATGATATGTCTGTTTGTATAGATGACATTTTATGCCCTTGCGATGGAAAAGACTTTTTGCCTTTCTCTAAAACAATTTTAATGTGATTTTCTCGGTCCATTGCATACGAATTCCAACCCACTTTGTCCGGATATGACTGGATGAATCCAGAAATATCCGGTTGTGTTTTGGCTTACTACAACCCAGATATTGTGAAAGCCTCTGTGTTTATGTTTCCGGATATTATCAACGGAATTTATGTTTTTGCATGTTATTTATCAGGGAACATTTAATTTTGTGCTGGGAAACACTAATTGGTTGCACACGGAGACACCAGCTCTACACATTTGTATTTTCTAGGGAGAAAGCTAGAGGAACTGCGGCAAACAAACATGATATTTCTGTTTGTATAGATGACATTTTATGCACTTTCCTAACAAAAAGACTTTACTTTTCTCCAAAACCATTTTTACTGTGATTTTCTCGGTCCATTGCATACGAATTCCACCTTGCTTTGTCCGGATATGACTGGATGAAACCAGAAATATCCGGTTGTGTTTTGGCTTACTACAACCCAGATATTGTGAAAGCCTCTGTGTTTATGTTTTCCGGATACTATCAACGGAATTTATGTTTTTGCATGTTATTTATCAGGGAACATTTAATTTTGTGCTGGGAAACACTAATTGGTTCCACATGGAGACACCAGCTCTACACATTCGTATTTTCTAGGGAGAAAGCTAGAGGAACTGCGGCAAACAAACATGATATTTCTGTTTGTATAGATGACATTGTATGCACTTGCCTAACGAAAAGACTTTGCTTTTCTCCAAAACCATTTTTCCTGTGATATTCTCCATCCATTACATATGAATTCCACCCCACTTTGTCCGGATATGACTGGATGAAACCAGAAATATCCGTTTTCTTTTTTTTTTTGGCTTACTATATCCCAGATATTACTACAGACTCTGTGTTTGTGTTTTCTGGATATTATCGATGGATTATATTGTTTTGAATGTTTTTATCAGGGAACATTTAATTTTGTGCTGGGAAACATTAATTGGTTCCACATGGAGACACCAGTCTACCCATTCGTATTTTCTAGGGAGAAAGCTAGAATAACTGCGGTAAACAAACATGATGTTTCTGTTTGTATAGATGACATTTTATGCACTGGCTTAAGGAAAAGACTTTGTTTTACTCCAAAACCATTTTTACTGCGATTTTCCCGGTTCATTGCATACGAATTCCACCAAACTTAGTCCGGATATGACTGGATGAAACCAGAAATATCCGGTTGTGTTTTGGCTAAATCAATCCCAGATATTGCGACGGACTCTGTGTTTGTGTTTTCTGGACATTATCAACGGACTTTATTGTTTTGAATGTTTTTATCAGGGAACATTTAATTTTGTACCTTAGAAACACTAATAGGTTCAACATGGAGACACCAGTCTACACATTCGTATGTTCTAGGGAGAAAGTTAGAGGAACTGCAGCAAACAAACATGATATTTCTGTTTGTATACATGACATTTTATGCACTTGCATAACGAAAAAAACTTTGCTTTTCTCCAAAACCATTTTTACTGTGATTTTCTCGGTCCATTGCATACGAATTCCACCTCGCTTTGTCCGGATATGAGTGGATGAAACCAGAAATATCCGGTTGTGTTTTGGCTTACTACAACCCAGATATTGTGAAAGCCTCTGTGTTTATGTTTTCCGGATATTATCAACGGAATTTATGTTTTTGCATGTTATTTATCAGGGAACATTTAATTTTGTGCTGGGAAACACTAATTGGTTCCACATGGAGACACCAGCTCTACACATTCGTATTTTCTAGGGAGAAAGCTAGAGGAACTGCGGCAAACAAACATGATATTTCTGTTTGTATAGATGACATTTTATGCACTTTCCTAAAGAAAAGACTTTGCTTTTCTCCAAAACCATTTTTCCTGTGATATACTCGATCCATTACATATGAATTCCACCCCACTTTGTCCGGATATGAGTGGATGAAACCAGAAATATCCGGTTGTGTTTTGTCTTACTATATCCCAGATATTGCTACAGCCTCAGTGTCTGTGTTTTCTGGATATTATCGATGGATTTTATTGATTTGAATGTTTTTATCAGGGAACCTTTAATTTTGTACCGTAGAAATACTATTTGGTTCCACATGGAGACACCAGTAACACATTCCTATGTTCTAGGGAGAAAGCTTGAGGAACTGCAAATCGATATGATATGTCTGTTTGTATAGATGACATTTTATGCACTTGCGATGGAAAAGATTTTTGCCTTTCTCTAAAACCATTTTTACTGTGATTTTGTTGGTCCATTGCATACGAATTCCAACCCACTTTGTCCGGATATGACTGGATGAAACCAGAAATATCCGGTTGTGTTTTGGCTTACTACAACCCAGATATTGTGAAAGCCTCTGTGTTTATGTTTCCGGATATTATCAACGGAATTTATGTTTTTGCATGTTATTTATCAGGGAACATTTAATTTTGTGCTGGGAAACACTAATTGGTTGCACACGGAGACACCAGCTCTACACATTTGTATGTTCTAGGGAGAAAGCTAGAGGAACTGCGGCAAACAAACATGATATTTCTGTTTGTATAGATGACATTTTATGCACTTTCCTAACAAAAAGACTTTACTTTTCTCCAAAACCATTTTTACTGTGATTTTCTCGGTCCATTGCATACGAATTCCACCTCACTTTGTCCGGATATGACTGGATGAAACCAGAAATATCCGTTTTCTTTTTTTTGGCTTACTATATCCCAGATATTACTACACTCTGTGTTTGTGTTTTCTGGATATTATTGATGGATTATATTGTTTTGAATGTTTTTATCAGGCAACACTTAATTTTGTGCTGGGAAACACTAATTGTTTGCACATGGAGACACCAGTCTACACATTCGTATTTTCTAGGGAGAAAGCTAGAATAACTGCGGTAAACAAACATGATGTTTCTGTTTGTATAGATGACATTTTATGCACTGGCTTAAGGAAAAGACTTTGTTTTACTCCAAAACCATTTTTACTGCGATTTTCCCGGTTCATTGCATACGAATTCCACCAAACTTAGTCCGGATATGACTGGATGAAACCAGAAATATCCGGTTGTGTTTTGGCTAAATCAATCCCAGATATTGCGACGGACTCTGTGTTTGTGTTTTCTGGACATTATCAACGGACTTTATTGTTTTGAATGTTTTTATCAGGGAACATTTAATTTTGTACCTTAGAAACACTAATAGGTTCAACATGGAGACACCAGTCTACACATTCGTATGTTCTAGGGAGAAAGTTAGAGGAACTGCAGCAAACAAACATGATATTTCTGTTTGTATACATGACATTTTATGCACTTGCATAACGAAAAAAACTTGCTTTTCTCCAAAACCATTTTTACTGTGATTTTCTCGGTCCATTGCATACGAATTCCACCTCGCTTTGTCCGGATATGACTGGATGAAACCAGAAATATCCGGTTGTGTTTTGGCTTACTACAACCCAGATATTGTGAATGCCTCTGTGTTTATGTTTTCCGGATATTATCAACGGAATTTATGTTTTTGCATGTTATTTATCAGGGAACATTTAATTTTGTGCTGGGAAACACTAATTGGTTCCACATGGAGACACCAGCTCTACACATTCGTATTTTCTAGGGAGAAAGCTAGAGGAACTGCGGCAAACAAACATGATATTTCTGTTTGTATAGATGACATTTTATGCACTTTCCTAACAAAAAGACTTTACTTTTCTCCAAAACCATTTTTACTGTGATTTTCTCGGTCCATTGCATACGAATTCCACCTCGCTTTGTCCGGATATGACTGGATGAAACCAGAAATATCCGGTTGTGTTTTGGCTTACTACAACCCAGATATTGTGAAAGCCTCTGTGTTTATGTTTTCCGGATACTATCAACGGAATTTATGTTTTTGCATGTTATTTATCAGGGAACATTTAATTTTGTGCTGGGAAACACTAATTGGTTCCACATGGAGACACCAGCTCTACACATTCGTATTTTCTAGGGAGAAAGCTAGAGGAACTGCGGCAAACAAACATGATATTTCTGTTTGTATAGATGACATTGTATGCACTTGCCTAACGAAAAGACTTTGCTTTTCTCCAAAACCATTTTTCCTGTGATATTCTCGATCCATTACATATGAATTCCACCCCACTTTGTCCAGATATGACTGGATGAAACCAGAAATATCCGTTTTCTTTTTTTTTTGGCTTACTATATCCCAGATATTACTACAGACTCTGTGTTTGTGTTTTCTGGATATTATCGATGGATTATATTGTTTTGAATGTTTTTATCAGGGAACATTTAATTTTGTGCTGGGAAACACTAATTGTTTGCACATGGAGACACCAGTCTACACATTCATATTTTCTAGGGAGAAAGCTAGAATAACTGCGGTAAACAAACATGATGTTTCTGTTTGTATAGATGACATTTTATGCACTGGCTTAAGGAAAAGACTTTGTTTTACTCCAAAACCATTTTTACTGCGATTTTCCCGGTTCATTGCATACGAATTCCACCAAACTTAGTCCGGATATGACTGGATGAAACCAGAAATATCCGGTTGTGTTTTGGCTAAATCAATCCCAGATATTGCGACGGACTCTGTGTTTGTGTTTTCTGGACATTATCAACGGACTTTATTGTTTTGAATGTTTTTATCAGGGAACATTTAATTTTGTACCTTAGAAACACTAATAGGTTCAACATGGAGACACCAGTCTACACATTCGTATGTTCTAGGGAGAAAGTTAGAGGAACTGCGGCAAACAAACATGATATTTCTGTTTGTATACATGACATTTTATGCACTTGCATAACGAAAAAAACTTTGCTTTTCTCCAAAACCATTTTTACTGTGATTTTCTTGGTCCATTGCATACGAATTCCACCTCGCTTTGTCCGGATATGACTGGATGAAACCAGAAATATCCGGTTGTGTTTTGGCTTACTACAACCCAGATATTGTGAAAGCCTCTGTGTTTATGTTTTCCGGATATTATCAACGGAATTTATGTTTTTGCATGTTATTTATCAGGGAACATTTAATTTTGTGCTGGGAAACACTAATTGGTTCCACATGGAGACACCAGCTCTACACATTCGTATTTTCTAGGGAGAAAGCTAGAGGAACTGCGGCAAACAAACATGATATTTCTGTTTGTATAGATGACATTTTATGCACTTTCCTAAAGAAAAGACTTTGCTTTTCTCCAAAACCATTTTTCCTGTGATATACTCGATCCATTACATATGAATTCCACCCCACTTTGTCCGGATATGAGTGGATGAAACCAGAAATATCCGGTTGTGTTTTGTCTTACTATATCCCAGATATTGCTACAGCCTCAGTGTCTGTGTTTTCTGGATATTATCGATGGATTTTATTGTTTTGAATGTTTTTATCAGGGAACCTTTAATTTTGTACCGTAGAAATACAATTTGGTTCCACATGGAGACACCAGTAACACATTCCTATGTTCTAGGGAGAAAGCTTGAGGAACTGCAAATCGATATGATATGTCTGTTTGTATAGATGACATTTTATGCACTTGCGATGGAAAAGATTTTTGCCTTTCTCTAAAACCATTTTTACTGTGATTTTGTTGGTCCATTGCATACGAATTCCAACCCACTTTGTCCGGATATGACTGGATGAAACCAGAAATATCCGGTTGTGTTTTGGCTTACTACAACCCAGATATTGTGAAAGCCTCTGTGTTTATGTTTCCGGATATTATCAACGGAATTTATGTTTTTGCATGTTATTTATCAGGGAACATTTAATTTTGTGCTGGGAAACACTAATTGGTTGCACACGGAGACACCAGCTCTACACATTTGTATGTTCTAGGGAGAAAGCTAGAGGAACTGCGGCAAACAAACATGATATTTCTGTTTGTATAGATGACATTTTATGCACTTTCCTAACAAAAAGACTTTACTTTTCTCCAAAACCATTTTTACTGTGATTTTCTCGGTCCATTGCATACGAATTCCACCTCACTTTGTCCGGATATGACTGGATGAAACCAGAAATATCCGTTTTCTTTTTTTTGGCTTACTATATCCCAGATATTACTACACTCTGTGTTTGTGTTTTCTGGATATTATTGATGGATTATATTGTTTTGAATGTTTTTATCAGGCAACACTTAATTTTGTGCTGGGAAACACTAATTGTTTGCACATGGAGACACCAGTCTACACATTCGTATTTTCTAGGGAGAAAGCTAGAATAACTGCGGTAAACAAACATGATGTTTCTGTTTGTATAGATGACATTTTATGCACTGGCTTAAGGAAAAGACTTTGTTTTACTCCAAAACCATTTTTACTGCGATTTTCCCGGTTCATTGCATACGAATTCCACCAAACTTAGTCCGGATATGACTGGATGAAACCAGAAATATCCGGTTGTGTTTTGGCTAAATCAATCCCAGATATTGCGACGGACTCTGTGTTTGTGTTTTCTGGACATTATCAACGGACTTTATTGTTTTGAATGTTTTTATCAGGGAACATTTAATTTTGTACCTTAGAAACACTAATAGGTTCAACATGGAGACACCAGTCTACACATTCGTATGTTCTAGGGAGAAAGTTAGAGGAACTGCAGCAAACAAACATGATATTTCTGTTTGTATACATGACATTTTATGCACTTGCATAACGAAAAAAACTTGCTTTTCTCCAAAACCATTTTTACTGTGATTTTCTCGGTCCATTGCATACGAATTCCACCTCGCTTTGTCCGGATATGACTGGATGAAACCAGAAATATCCGGTTGTGTTTTGGCTTACTACAACCCAGATATTGTGAATGCCTCTGTGTTTATGTTTTCCGGATATTATCAACGGAATTTATGTTTTTGCATGTTATTTATCAGGGAACATTTAATTTTGTGCTGGGAAACACTAATTGGTTCCACATGGAGACACCAGCTCTACACATTCGTATTTTCTAGGGAGAAAGCTAGAGGAACTGCGGCAAACAAACATGATATTTCTGTTTGTATAGATGACATTTTATGCACTTTCCTAACAAAAAGACTTTACTTTTCTCCAAAACCATTTTTACTGTGATTTTCTCGGTCCATTGCATACGAATTCCACCTCGCTTTGTCCGGATATGACTGGATGAAACCAGAAATATCCGGTTGTGTTTTGGCTTACTACAACCCAGATATTGTGAAAGCCTCTGTGTTTATGTTTTCCGGATACTATCAACGGAATTTATGTTTTTGCATGTTATTTATCAGGGAACATTTAATTTTGTGCTGGGAAACACTAATTGGTTCCACATGGAGACACCAGCTCTACACATTCGTATTTTCTAGGGAGAAAGCTAGAGGAACTGCGGCAAACAAACATGATATTTCTGTTTGTATAGATGACATTGTATGCACTTGCCTAACGAAAAGACTTTGCTTTTCTCCAAAACCATTTTTCCTGTGATATTCTCGATCCATTACATATGAATTCCACCCCACTTTGTCCAGATATGACTGGATGAAACCAGAAATATCCGTTTTCTTTTTTTTTTGGCTTACTATATCCCAGATATTACTACAGACTCTGTGTTTGTGTTTTCTGGATATTATCGATGGATTATATTGTTTTGAATGTTTTTATCAGGGAACATTTAATTTTGTGCTGGGAAACACTAATTGTTTGCACATGGAGACACCAGTCTACACATTCGTATTTTCTAGGGAGAAAGCTAGAATAACTGCGGTAAACAAACATGATGTTTCTGTTTGTATAGATGACATTTTATGCACTGGCTTAAGGAAAAGACTTTGTTTTACTCCAAAACCATTTTTACTGCGATTTTCCCGGTTCATTGCATACGAATTCCACCAAACTTAGTCCGGATATGACTGGATGAAACCAGAAATATCCGGTTGTGTTTTGGCTAAATCAATCCCAGATATTGCGACGGACTCTGTGTTTGTGTTTTCTGGACATTATCAACGGACTTTATTGTTTTGAATGTTTTTATCAGGGAACATTTAATTTTGTACCTTAGAAACACTAATAGGTTCAACATGGAGACACCAGTCTACACATTCGTATGTTCTAGGGAGAAAGTTAGAGGAACTGCAGCAAACAAACATGATATTTCTGTTTGTATACATGACATTTTATGCACTTGCATAACGAAAAAAACTTTGCTTTCCTCCAAAACCATTTTTACTGTGATTTTCTCGGTCCATTGCATACGAATTCCACCTCGCTTTGTCCGGATATGACTGGATGAAACCAGAAATATCCGGTTGTGTTTTGGCTTACTACAACCCAGATATTGTGAATGCCTCTGTGTTTATTTTTTCCGGATATTATCAACGGAATTTATGTTTTTGCATGTTATTTATCAGGGAACATTTAATTTTGTGCTGGGAAACACTAATTGGTTCCACATGGAGACACCAGCTCTACACATTCGTATTTTCTAGGGAGAAAGCTAGAGGAACTGCGGCAAACAAACATGATATTTCTGTTTGTATAGATGACATTTTATGCACTTTCCTAAAGAAAAGACTTTGCTTTTCTCCAAAACCATTTTTCCTGTGATATTCTCGATCCATTACATATGAATTCCACCCCACTTTGTCCGGATATGAGTGGATGAAACCAGAAATATCCGGTTGTGTTTTGTCTTACTATATCCCAGATATTGCTACAGCCTCAGTGTCTGTGTTTTCTGGATATTATCGATGGATTTTATTGTTTTGAATGTTTTTATCAGGGAACATTTAATTTTGTACCGTAGAAACACTAATTGGTTCCACATGGAGACACCAGTAACACATTCCTATGTTCTAGGGAGAAAGCTTGAGGAACTGCAAATCGATATGATATGTCTGTTTGTATAGATGACACTTTATGCACTTGCGATGGAAAAGACTTTTTGCCTTTCTCTAAAACCATTTTTACTGTGATTTTGTTGGTCCACTGCATACGAATTCCAACCCACTTTGTCCGGATATGACTGGATGAAACCAGAAATATCCGGTTGTGTTTTGGCTTACTACAACCCAGATATTGTGAAAACCTCTGTGTTTATGTTTCCGGATATTATCAACGGAATTTATGTTTTTGCATGTTATTTATCAGGGAACATTTAATTTTGTGCTGGGAAACACTAATTGGTTGCACACGGAGACACCAGCTCTACACATTTGTATGTTCTAGGGAGAAAGCTAGAGGAACTGCGGCAAACAAACATGATATTTCTGTTTGTATAGATGACATTTTATGCACTTTCCTAACAAAAAGACTTTACTTTTCTCCAAAACCATTTTTACTGTGATTTTCTCGGTCCATTGCATACGAATTCCACCTCACTTTGTCCGGATATGACTGGATGAAACCAGAAATATCCGTTTTCTTTTTTTTGGCTTACTATATCCCAGATATTACTACAGACTCTGTGTTTGTGTTTTCTGGATATTATCGATGGATTATATTGTTTTGAATGTTTTTATCAGGGAACATTTAATTTTGTGCTGGGAAACACTAATTGGTTCCACATGGAGACACCAGTCTACACATTCGTATTTTCTAGGGAGAAAGCTAGAATAACTGCGGTAAACAAACATGATGTTTCTGTTTGTATAGATGACATTTTATGCACTGGCTTAAGGAAAAGACTTTGTTTTACTCCAAAACCATTTTTACTGCGATTTTCCCGGTTCATTGCATACGAATTCCACCAAACTTAGTCCGGATATGACTGGATGAAACCAGAAATATCCGGTTGTGTTTTGGCTAAATCAATCCCAGATATTGCGACGGACTCTGTGTTTGTGTTTTCTGGACATTATCAACGGACTTTATTGTTTTGAATGTTTTTATCAGGGAACATTTAATTTTGTACCTTAGAAACACTAATAGGTTCAACATGGAGACACCAGTCTACACATTCGTATGTTCTAGGGAGAAAGTTAGAGGAACTGCAGCAAACAAACATGATATTTCTGTTTGTATACATGACATTTTATGCACTTGCATAACGAAAAAAACTTTGCTTTTCTCCAAAACCATTTTTACTGTGATTTTCTCGGTCCATTGCATACGAATTCCACCTCGCTTTGTCCGGATATGACTGGATGAAACCAGAAATATCCGGTTGTGTTTTGGCTTACTACAACCCAGATATTGTGAATGCCTCTGTGTTTATTTTTTCCGGATATTATCAACGGAATTTATGTTTTTGCATGTTATTTATCAGGGAACATTTAATTTTGTGCTGGGAAACACTAATTGGTTCCACATGGAGACACCAGCTCTACACATTCGTATTTTCTAGGGAGAAAGCTAGAGGAACTGCGGCAAACAAACATGATATTTCTGTTTGTATAGATGACATTTTATGCACTTTCCTAAAGAAAAGACTTTGCTTTTCTCCAAAACCATTTTTCCTGTGATATTCTCGATCCATTACATATGAATTCCACCCCACTTTGTCCGGATATGAGTGGATGAAACCAGAAATATCCGGTTGTGTTTTGTCTTACTATATCCCAGATATTGCTACAGCCTCAGTGTCTGTGTTTTCTGGATATTATCGATGGATTTTATTGTTTTGAATGTTTTTATCAGGGAACATTTAATTTTGTACCGTAGAAACACTAATTGGTTCCACATGGAGACACCAGGAACACATTCCTATGTTCTAGGGAGAAAGCTTGAGGAACTGCAAATCGATATGATATGTCTGTTTGTATAGATGACACTTTATGCACTTGCGATGGAAAAGACTTTTTGCCTTTCTCTAAAACCATTTTTACTGTGATTTTGTTGGTCCATTGCATACGAATTCCAACCCACTTTGTCCGGATATGACTGGATGAAACCAGAAATATCCGGTTGTGTTTTGGCTTACTACAACCCAGATATTGTGAAAGCCTCTGTGTTTATGTTTCCGGATATTATCAACGGAATTTATGTTTTTGCATGTTATTTATCAGGGAACATTTAATTTTGTGCTGGGAAACACTAATTGGTTGCACACGGAGACACCAGCTCTACACATTTGTATGTTCTAGGGAGAAAGCTAGAGGAACTGCGGCAAACAAACATGATATTTCTGTTTGTATAGATGACATTTTATGCACTTTCCTAACAAAAAGACTTTACTTTTCTCCAAAACCATTTTTACTGTGATTTTCTCGGTCCATTGCATACGAATTCCACCTCACTTTGTCCGGATATGACTGGATGAAACCAGAAATATCCGTTTTCTTTTTTTTGGCTTACTATATCCCAGATATTACTACACTCTGTGTTTGTGTTTTCTGGATATTATCGATGGATTATATTGTTTTGAATGTTTTTATCAGGGAACATTTAATTTTGTGCTGGGAAACACTAATTGTTTGCACATGGAGACACCAGTCTACACATTCGTATTTTCTAGGGAGAAAGCTAGAATAACTGCGGTAAACAAACATGATGTTTCTGTTTGTATAGATGACATTTTATGCACTGGCTTAAGGAAAAGACTTGGTTTTACTCCAAAACCATTTTTACTGCGATTTTCCCGGTTCATTGCATACGAATTCCACCAAACTTAGTCCGGATATGACTGGATGAAACCAGAAATATCCGGTTGTGTTTTGGCTAAATCAATCCCAGATATTGCGACGGACTCTGTGTTTGTGTTTTCTGGACATTATCAACGGACTTTATTGTTTTGAATGTTTTTATCAGGGAACATTTAATTTTGTACCTTAGAAACACTAATAGGTTCAACATGGAGACACCAGTCTACACATTCGTATGTTCTAGGGAGAAAGTTAGAGGAACTGCAGCAAACAAACATGATATTTCTGTTTGTATACATGACATTTTATGCACTTGCATAACGAAAAAAACTTTGCTTTTCTCCAAAACCATTTTTACTGTGATTTTCTCGGTCCATTGCATACGAATTCCACCTCGCTTTGTCCGGATATGACTGGATGAAACCAGAAATATCCGGCTGTGTTTTGGCTTACTACAACCCAGATATTGTGAATGCCTCTGTGTTTATGTTTTCCGGATACTATCAACGGAATTTATGTTTTTGCATGTTATTTATCAGGGAACATTTAATTTTGTGCTGGGAAACACTAATTGGTTCCACATGGAGACACCAGCTCTACACATTCGTATTTTCTAGGGAGAAAGCTAGAGGAACTGCGGCAAACAAACATGATATTTCTGTTTGTATAGATGACATTTTATGCACTTTCCTAAAGAAAAGACTTTGCTTTTCTCCAAAACCATTTTTCCTGTGATATTCTCGATCCATTACATATGAATTCCACCCCACTTTGTCCGGATATGACTGGATGAAACCAGAAATATCCGGTTGTGTTTTGTCTTACTATATCCCAGATATTGCTACAGCCTCAGTGTCTGTGTTTTCTGGATATTATCGATGGATTTTATTGTTTTGAATGTTTTTATCAGGGAACATTTAATTTTGTACCGTAGAAACACTAATTGGTTCCACATGGAGACACCAGTAACACATTCCTATGTTCTAGGGAGAAAGCTTGAGGAACTGCAAATCGATATGATATGTCTGTTTGTATAGATGACATTTTATGCACTTGCGATGGAAAAGACTTTTTGCCTTTCTCTAAAACCATTTTTACTGTGATTTTGTTGGTCCATTGCATACGAATTCCAACCCACTTTGTCCGGATATGACTGGATGAAACCAGAAATATCCGGTTGTGTTTTGGCTAACTCAATCCCAGATATTGTGAAAGCTTCTGTATTTGTGTTCTCCGGATATTATGAACGGATTTTATGGTTTTGCATGTTTTTTTTCAGGGAACATTTAATTTTGTACCGTAGAAACACTAATTGGTTCCACACGGAGACACCAGCTCTACACATTTGTATTTTCTAGGGAGAAAGCTAGAGGAACTGCGGCAAACAAACATGATATTTCTGTTTGTATAGATGACATTTTATGCACTTTCCTCAGAAAAAGACTTTACTTTTCTCCAAAACCATTTTTACTGTGATTTTCTCGGTCCATTGCATACGAATTCCACCTCACTTTGTCCGGATATGACTGGATGAAACCAGAAATATCCGTTTTCTTTTTTTTTTTTTTTTGGCTTACTATATCCCAGATATTACTACAGACTCTGTGTTTGTGTTTTCTGGATATTATCGATGGATTATATTGTTTTGAATGTTTTTATCAGGGAACATTTAATTTTGTGCTGGGAAACACTAATTGGTTCCACATGGAGACACCAGTCTACACATTCGTATTTTCTAGGGAGAAAGCTAGAATAACTGCGGTAAACAAACATGATGTTTCTGTTTGTATAGATGACATTTTATGCACTGGCTTAAGGAAAAGACTTTGTTTTACTCCAAAACCATTTTTACTGCGATTTTCCCGGTTCATTGCATACGAATTCCACCAACCTTAGTCCGGATATGACTGGATGAAACCAGAAATATCCGGTTGTGTTTTGGCTAACTCAATCCCAGATATTGCGACGGACTCTGTGTTTGTGTTTTCTGGACATTATCAACGGACTTTATTGTTTTGAATGTTTTTATCAGGGAACATTTAATTTTGTACCTTAGAAACACTAATAGGTTCAACATGGAGACACCAGTCTACACATTCGTATGTTCTAGGGAGAAAGTTAGAGGAACTGCGGCAAACAAACATGATATTTCTGTTTGTATACATGACATTTTATGCACTTGCATAACGAAAAAAACTTTGCTTTTCTCCAAAACCATTTTTACTGTGATTTTCTCGGTCCATTGCATACGAATTCCACCTCGCTTTGTCCGGATATGACTGGATGAAACCAGAAATATCCGGCTGTGTTTTGGCTTACTACAACCCAGATATTGTGAAAGCCTCTGTGTTTATGTTTTCCGGATACTATCAACGGAATTTATGTTTTTGCATGTTATTTATCAGGGAACATTTAATTTTGTGCTGGGAAACACTAATTGGTTCCACATGGAGACACCAGCTCTACACATTCGTATTTTCTAGGGAGAAAGCTAGAGGAACTGCGGCAAACAAACATGATATTTCTGTTTGTATAGATGACATTTTATGCACTTTCCTAAAGAAAAGACTTTGCTTTTCTCCAAAACCATATTTCCTGTGATATTCTCGATCCATTACATATGAATTCCACCCCACTTTGTCCGGATATGACTGGATGAAACCAGAAATATCCGGTTGTGTTTTGTTTTACTATATCCCAGATATTGCTACAGCCTCAGTGTCTGTGTTTTCTGGATATTATCGATGGATTTTATTGTTTTGAATGTTTTTATCAGGGAACATTTAATTTTGTACCGTAGAAACACTAATTGGTTCCACATGGAGACACCAGTAACACATTCCTATGTTCTAGGGAGAAAGCTTGAGGAACTGCAAATCGATATGATATGTCTGTTTGTATAGATGACATTTTATGCACTTGCGATGGAAAAGACTTTTTGCCTTTCTCTAAAACCATTTTTACTGTGATTTTGTTGGTCCATTGCATACGAATTTCAACCCACTTTGTCCGGATATGACTGGATGAAACCAGAAATATCCGGTTGTGTTTTGGCTAACTCAATCCCAGATATTGTGAAAGCTTCTGTATTTGTGTTCTCCGGATATTATGAACGGATTTTATGGTTTTGCATGTTTTTTTTCAGGGAACATTTAATTTTGTACCGTAGAAACACTAATTGGTTCCACACGGAGACACCAGCTCTACACATTTGTATTTTCTAGGGAGAAAGCTAGAGGAACTGCGGCAAACAAACATGATATTTCTGTTTGTATAGATGACATTTTATGCACTTTCCTCAGAAAAAGACTTTACTTTTCTCCAAAACCATTTTTACTGTGATTTTCTCGGTCCATTGCATACGAATTCCACCTCACTTTGTCCGGATATGACTGGATGAAACCAGAAATATCCGTTTTCTTTTTTTTTTTTTTTTGGCTTACTATATCCCAGATATTACTACAGACTCTGTGTTTGTGTTTTCTGGATATTATCGATGGATTATATTGTTTTGAATGTTTTTATCAGGGAACATTTAATTTTGTGCTGGGAAACACTAATTGGTTCCACATGGAGACACCAGTCTACACATTCGTATTTTCTAGGGAGAAAGCTAGAATAACTGCGGTAAACAAACATGATGTTTCTGTTTGTATAGATGACATTTTATGCACTGGCTTAAGGAAAAGACTTTGTTTTACTCCAAAACCATTTTTACTGCGATTTTCCCGGTTCATTGCATACGAATTCCACCAACCTTAGTCCGGATATGACTGGATGAAACCAGAAATATCCGGTTGTGTTTTGGCTAACTCAATCCCAGATATTGCGACGGACACTGTGTTTGTGTTTTCTGGACATTATCAACGGACTTTATTGTTTTGAATGTTTTTATCAGGGAACATTTAATTTTGTACCTTAGAAACACTAATAGGTTCAACATGGAGACACCAGTCTACACATTCGTATGTTCTAGGGAGAAAGTTAGAGGAACTGCGGCAAACAAACATGATATTTCTGTTTGTATACATGACATTTTATGCACTTGCATAACGAAAAAAACTTTGCTTTTCTCCAAAACCATTTTTACTGTGATTTTCTCGGTCCATTGCATACGAATTCCACCTCGCTTTGTCCGGATATGACTGGATGAAACCAGAAATATCCGGCTGTGTTTTGGCTTACTACAACCCAGATATTGTGAAAGCCTCTGTGTTTATGTTTTCCGGATACTATCAACGGAATTTATGTTTTTGCATGTTATTTATCAGGGAACATTTAATTTTGTGCTGGGAAACACTAATTGGTTCCACATGGAGACACCAGCTCTACACATTCGTATTTTCTAGGGAGAAAGCTAGAGGAACTGCGGCAAACAAACATGATATTTCTGTTTGTATACATGACATTTTATGCACTTTCCTAAAGAAAAGACTTTGCTTTTCTCCAAAACCATATTTCCTGTGATATTCTCGATCCATTACATATGAATTCCACCCCACTTTGTCCGGATATGACTGGATGAAACCAGAAATATCCGGTTGTGTTTTGTTTTACTATATCCCAGATATTGCTACAGCCTCAGTGTCTGTGTTTTCTGGATATTATCGATGGATTTTATTGTTTTGAATGTTTTTATCAGGGAACCTTTAATTTTGTACCGTAGAAATACAATTTGGTTCCACATGGAGACACCAGTAACACATTCCTCTGTTCTAGGGAGAAAGCTTGAGGAACTTCAAATCGATATGATATGTCTGTTTGTATAGATGACATTTTATGCACTTGCCATGGAAAAGACTTTTTGCCTTTCTCTAAAACCATTTTTACTGTGATTTTGTTGGTCCATTGCATACGAATTCCAACCCACTTTGTCCGGATATGACTGGATGAAACCAGAAATATCCGGTTGTGTTTTGGCTAACTCAATCCCAGATATTGTGAAAGCTTCTGTATTTGTGTTCTCCGGATATTATGAACGGATTTTATGGTTTTGCATGTTTTTTATCAGGGAACATTTAATTTTGTACCGTAGAAACACTAATTGGTTCCACACGGAGACACCAGCTCTACACATTTGTATTTTCTAGGGAGAAAGCTAGAGGAACTGCGGCAAACAAACATGATATTTCTGTTTGTATAGATGACATTTTATGCACTTTCCTAAGAAAAAGACTTTACTTTTCTCCAAAACCATTTTTACTGTGATTTTCTCGGTCCATTGCATACGAATTCCAGCTCACTTTGTCCGGATATGACTGGATGAAACCAGAAATATCCGTTTTCTTTTTTTTTTTTTTTTTTTTTGGCTTACTATATCCCAGATATTACTACAGACTCTGTGTTTGTGTTTTCTGGATATTATCGATGGATTATATTGTTTTGAATGTTTTTATCAGGGAACATTTAATTTTGTGCTGGGAAACACCAATTGGTTCCACATGGAGACACCAGTCTACACATTCGTATTTTCTAGGGAGAAAGCTAGAATAACTGCGGTAAACAAACATGATGTTTCTGTTTGTATAGATGACATTTTATGCACTGGCTTAAGGAAAAGACTTGGTTTTACTCCAAAACCATTTTTACTGCGATTTTCCCGGTTCATTGCATACGAATTCCACCAAACCTAGTCCGGATATGACTGGATGAAACCAGAAATATCCGGTTGTGTTTTGGCTAACTCAATCCCAGATATTGCGACGGACTCTGTGTTTGTGTTTTCTGGACATTATCAACGGACTTTATTGTTTTGAATGTTTTTATCAGGGAACATTTAATTTTGTACCTTAGAAACACTAATAGGTTCAACATGGAGACACCAGTCTACACATTCGTATGTTCTAGGGAGAAAGTTAGAGGAACTGCGGCAAACAAACATGATATTTCTGTTTGTATACATGACATTTTATGCACTTGCATAACGAAAAAAACTTTGCTTTTCTCCAAAACCATTTTTACTGTGATTTTCTCGGTCCATTGCATACAAATTCCACCTCGCTTTGTCCGGATATGACTGGATGAAACCAGAAATATCCGGTTGTGTTTTGGCTAACTCAATCCCAGATATTGTGAAAGCTTCTGTATTTGTGTTCTCCGGATATTATGAACGGATTTTATGGTTTTGCATGTTTTTTTTCAGGGAACATTCAATTTTGTACCGTAGAAACACTAATTGGTTCCACACGGAGACACCAGCTCTACACATTTGTATTTTCTAGGGAGAAAGCTAGAGGAACTGCGGCAAACAAACATGATATTTCTGTTTGTATAGATGACATTTTATGCACTTTCCTAAGAAAAAGACTTTACTTTTCTCCAAAACCATTTTTACTGTGATTTTCTCGGTCCATTGCATACGAATTCCACCTCACTTTGTCCGGATATGACTGGATGAAACCAGAAATATCCGTTTTCTTTTTTTTTTTTTTTTTGGCTTACTATATCCCAGATATTACTACAGACTCTGTGTTTGTGTTTTCTGGATATTATCGATGGATTATATTGTTTTGAATGTTTTTATCAGGGAACATTTAATTTTGTGCTGGGAAACACTAATTGGTTCCACATGGAGACACCAGTCTACACATTCGTATTTTCTAGGGAGAAAGCTAGAATAACTGCGGTAAACAAACATGATGTTTCTGTTTGTATAGATGACATTTTATGCACTGGCTTAAGGAAAAGACTTTGTTTTACTCCAAAACCATTTTTACTGCGATTTTCCCGGTTCATTGCATACGAATTCCACCAAACTTAGTCCGGATATGACTGGATGAAACCAGAAATATCCGGTTGTGTTTTGGCTAACTCAATCCCAGATATTGCGATGGACTCTGTGTTTGTGTTTTCTGGACATTATCAACGGACTTTATTGTTTTGAATGTTTTTATCAGGGAACATTTAATTTTGTACCTTAGAAACACTAATAGGTTCAACATGGAGACACCAGTCTACACATTCGTATGTTCTAGGGAGAAAGTTAGAGGAACTGCGGCAAACAAACATGATATTTCTGTTTGTATACATGACATTTTATGCACTTGCATAACGAAAAAAACTTTGCTTTTCTCCAAAACCATTTTTACTGTGATTTTCTCGGTCCATTGCATACGAATTCCACCTCGCTTTGTCCGGATATGACTGGATGAAACCAGAAATATCCGGTTGTGTTTTGGCTTACTACAACCCAGATATTGTGAAAGCCTCTGTGTTTATGTTTTCCGGATACTATCAACGGAATTTATGTTTTTGCATGTTATTTATCAGGGAACATTTAATTTTGTGCTGGGAAACACTAATTGGTTCCACATGGAGACACCAGCTCTACACATTCGTATTTTCTAGGGAGAAAGCTAGAGGAACTGCGGCAAACAAACATGATATTTCTGTTTGTATACATGACATTTTATGCACTTTCCTAAAGAAAAGACTTTGCTTTTCTCCAAAACCATATTTCCTGTGATATTCTCGATCCATTACATATGAATTCCACCCCACTTTGTCCGGATATGAGTGGATGAAACCAGAAATATCCGGTTGTGTTTTGTTTTACTATATCCCAGATATTGCTACAGCCTCAGTGTCTGTGTTTTCTGGATATTATCGATGGATTTTATTGTTTTGAAAGTTTTTATCAGGGAACCTTTAATTTTGTACCGTAGAAATACAATTTGGTTCCACATGGAGACACCAGGAACACATTCCTCTGTTCTAGGGAGAAAGCTTGAGGAACTGCAAATCGATATGATATGTCTGTTTGTATAGATGACATTTTATGCACTTGCGATGGAAAAGACTTTTTGCCTTCCTCTAAAACCATTTTTACTGTGATTTTGTTGGTCCATTGCATACGAATTCCAACCCACTTTGTCCGCATATGACTGGATGAAACCAGAAATATCCGGTTGTGTTTTGGCTTACTACAACCCAGATATTGTGAAAGCTTCTGTATTTGTGTTCTCCAGATATTATGAACGGATTTTATGGTTTTGCATGTTTTTTATCAGGGAACATTTAATTTTGTACCGTAGAAACACTAATTGGTTCCACACGGAGACACCAGCTCTACACATTTGTATTTTCTAGGGAGAAAGCTAGAGGAACTGCGGCAAACAAACATGATATTTCTGTTTGTATAGATGACATTTTATGCACTTTCCTAACAAAAAGACTTTACTTTTCTCCAAAACCATTTTTACTGTGATTTTCTCGGTCCATTGCATACGAATTCCAGCTCACTTTGTCCGGATATGACTGGATGAAACCAGAAATATCCGTTTTCTTTTTTTTTTTTGGCTTACTATATCCCAGATATTACTACAGACTCTGTGTTTGTGTTTTCTGGATATTATCGATGGATTATATTGTTTTGAATGTTTTTATCAGGGAACATTTAATTTTGTGCTGGGAAACACTAATTGGTTCCACATGGAGACACCAGTCTACACATTCGTATTTTCTAGGGAGAAAGCTAGAATAACTGCGGTAAACAAACATGATGTTTCTGTTTGTATAGATGACATTTTATGCACTGGCTTAAGGAAAAGACTTTGTTTTACTCCAAAACCATTTTTACTGCGATTTTCCCGGTTCATTGCATACGAATTCCACCAAACTTAGTCCGGATATGACTGGATGAAACCAGAAATATCCGGTTGTGTTTTGGCTAACTCAATCCCAGATATTGTGAATGCTTCTGTATTGGTGTTTTCCGGATATTATCAACGGATTTTATGGTATTGCATTTTTTTTTATCAGGGAACATTTAATTTTGTACCTTAGAAACACTAATAGGTTCAACATGGAGACACCAGTCTACACATTCGTATGTTCTAGGGAGAAAGTTAGAGGAACTGCGGCAAACAAACATGATATTTCTGTTTGTATACATGACATTTTATGCACTTGCATAACGAAAAAAACTTTGCTTTTCTCCAAAACCATTTTTACTGTGATTTTCTCGGTTCATTGCATACGAATTCCACCTCGCTTTGTCCGGATATGACTGGATGAAACCAGAAATATCCGGTTGTGTTTTGGCTTACTACAACCCAGATATTGTGAAAGCCTCTGTGTTTATGTTTTCCGGATACTATCAACGGAATTTATGTTTTTGCATGTTATTTATCAGGGAACATTTAATTTTGTGCTGGGAAACACTAATTGGTTCCACATGGAGACACCAGCTCTACACATTCGTATGTTCTAGGGAGAAAGCTAGAGGAACTGCGGCAAACAAACATGATATTTCTGTTTGTATACATGACATTTTATGCACTTGCATAACGAAAAAAACTTTGCTTTTCTCCAAAACCATTTTTACTGTGATTTTCTCGGTCCATTGCATACGAATTCCACCTCGCTTTGTCCGGATATGACTGGATGAAACCAGAAATATCCGGTTGTGTTTTGGCTTACTACAACCCAGATATTGTGAAAGCCTCTGTGTTTATGTTTTCCGGATACTATCAACGGAATTTATGTTTTTGCATGTTATTTATCAGGGAACATTTAATTTTGTGCTGGGAAACACTAATTGGTTCCACATGGAGACACCAGCTCTACACATTCGTATTTTCTAGGGAGAAAGCTAGAGGAACTGCGGCAAACAAACATGATATTTCTGTTTGTATACATGACATTTTATGCACTTTCCTAAAGAAAAGACTTTGCTTTTCTCCAAAACCATTTTTCCTGTGATATTCTCGATCCATTACATATGAATTCCACCCCACTTTGTCCGGATATGAGTGGATGAAACCAGAAATATCCGGTTGTGTTTTGTTTTACTATATCCCAGATATTGCTACAGCCTCAGTGTCTGTGTTTTCTGGATATTATCGATGGATTTTATTGTTTTGAAAGTTTTTATCAGGGAACCTTTAATTTTGTACCGTAGAAATACAATTTGGTTCCACATGGAGACACCAGGAACACATTCCTCTGTTCTAGGGAGAAAGCTTGAGGAACTGCAAATCGATATGATATGTCTGTTTGTATAGATGACATTTTATGCACTTGCGATGGAAAAGACTTTTTGCCTTCCTCTAAAACCATTTTTACTGTGATTTTGTTGGTCCATTGCATACGAATTCCAACCCACTTTGTCCGCATATGACTGGATGAAACCAGAAATATCCGGTTGTGTTTTGGCTTACTACAACCCAGATATTGTGAAAGCTTCTGTATTTGTGTTCTCCAGATATTATGAACGGATTTTATGGTTTTGCATGTTTTTTATCAGGGAACATTTAATTTTGTACCGTAGAAACACTAATTGGTTCCACACGGAGACACCAGCTCTACACATTTGTATTTTCTAGGGAGAAAGCTAGAGGAACTGCGGCAAACAAACATGATATTTCTGTTTGTATAGATGACATTTTATGCACTTTCCTAACAAAAAGACTTTACTTTTCTCCAAAACCATTTTTACTGTGATTTTCTCGGTCCATTGCATACGAATTCCAGCTCACTTTGTCCGGATATGACTGGATGAAACCAGAAATATCCGTTTTCTTTTTTTTTTTTGGCTTACTATATCCCAGATATTACTACAGACTCTGTGTTTGTGTTTTCTGGATATTATCGATGGATTATATTGTTTTGAATGTTTTTATCAGGGAACATTTAATTTTGTGCTGGGAAACACTAATTGGTTCCACATGGAGACACCAGTCTACACATTCGTATTTTCTAGGGAGAAAGCTAGAATAACTGCGGTAAACAAACATGATGTTTCTGTTTGTATAGATGACATTTTATGCACTGGCTTAAGGAAAAGACTTTGTTTTACTCCAAAACCATTTTTACTGCGATTTTCCCGGTTCATTGCATACGAATTCCACCAAACTTAGTCCGGATATGACTGGATGAAACCAGAAATATCCGGTTGTGTTTTGGCTAACTCAATCCCAGATATTGTGAATGCTTCTGTATTGGTGTTTTCCGGATATTATCAACGGATTTTATGGTATTGCATTTTTTTTTATCAGGGAACATTTAATTTTGTACCTTAGAAACACTAATAGGTTCAACATGGAGACACCAGTCTACACATTCGTATGTTCTAGGGAGAAAGTTAGAGGAACTGCGGCAAACAAACATGATATTTCTGTTTGTATACATGACATTTTATGCACTTGCATAACGAAAAAAACTTTGCTTTTCTCCAAAACCATTTTTACTGTGATTTTCTCGGTTCATTGCATACGAATTCCACCTCGCTTTGTCCGGATATGACTGGATGAAACCAGAAATATCCGGTTGTGTTTTGGCTTACTACAACCCAGATATTGTGAAAGCCTCTGTGTTTATGTTTTCCGGATACTATCAACGGAATTTATGTTTTTGCATGTTATTTATCAGGGAACATTTAATTTTGTGCTGGGAAACACTAATTGGTTCCACATGGAGACACCAGCTCTACACATTCGTATGTTCTAGGGAGAAAGCTAGAGGAACTGCGGCAAACAAACATGATATTTCTGTTTGTATAGATGACATTTTATGCACTTTCCTAAAGAAAAGACTTTGCTTTTCTCCAAAACCATTTTTCCTGTGATATTCTCGATCCATTACATATGAATTCCACCCCACTTTGTCCGGATATGAGTGGATGAAACCAGAAATATCCGGTTGTGTTTTGTTTTACTATATCCCAGATATTGCTACAGCCTCAGTGTCTGTGTTTTCTGGATATTATCGATGGATTTTATTGTTTTGAATGTTTTTATCAGGGAACATTTAATTTTGTGCTGGGAAACACTAATTGGTTCCACATGGAGACACCAGTAACACATTCCTATGTTCTAGGGAGAAAGCTTGAGGAACTGCAAATCGATATGATATGTCTGTTTGTATAGATGACATTTTATGCACTTGCGATGGAAAAGACTTTTTGCCTTTCTCTAAAACCATTTTTACTGTGATTTTGTTGGTCCATTGCATACGAATTCCAACCCACTTTGTCCGGATATGACTGGATGAAACCAGAAATATCCGGTTGTGTTTTGGCTACTTCAATCCCAGATATTGTGAAAGCTTCTGTATTTGTGTTCTCCGGATATTATGAACGGATTTTATGGTTTTGCATGTTTTTTATCAGGGAACATTTAATTTTGTACCGTAGAAACACTAATTGGTTCCACACGGAGACACCAGCTCTACACATTTGTATTTTCTAGGGAGAAAGCTAGAGGAACTGCGGCAAACCAACATGATATTTCTGTTTGTATAGATGACATTTTATGCACTTTCCTAAGAAAAATACTTTACTTTTCTCCAAAACCATTTTTACTGTGATTTTCTCGGTCCATTGCATACGAATTCCAGCTCACTTTGTCCGGATATGACTGGATGAAACCAGAAATATCCGTTTTCTTTTTTTTTGGCTTACTATATCCCAGATATTACTACAGACTCTGTGTTTGTGTTTTCTGGATATTATCGATGGATTATATTGTTTTGAATGTTTTTATCAGGGAACATTTAATTTTGTGCTGGGAAACACTAATTGGTTCCACATGGAGACACCAGTCTACACATTCGTATTTTCTAGGGAGAAAGCTAGAATAACTGCGGTAAACAAACATGATGTTTCTGTTTGTATAGATGAGATTTTATGCACTGGCTTAAGGAAAAGACTTTGTTTTACTCCAAAACCATTTTTACTGCGATTTTCCCGGTTCATTGCATACGAATTCCACCAAACTTAGTCCGGATATGACTGGATGAAACCAGAAATATCCGGCTGTGTTTTGGCTAACTCAATCCCAGATATTGTGAAAGCTTCTGTATTTGTGTTTTCCGGATATTATCAACGGAATTTATGTTTTTGCATGTTATTTATCAGGGAACATTTAATTTTGTGCTGGGAAACACTAATTGGTTCCACATGGAGACACCAGCTCTACACATTCGTATTTTCTAGGGAGAAAGCTAGAGGAACTGCGGCAAACAAACATGATATTTCTGTTTGTATAGATGACATTTTATGCACTTTCCTAAAGAAAAGACTTTGCTTTTCTCCAAAACCATTTTTCCTGTGATATTCTCGATCCATTACATATGAATTCCACCCCACTTTGTCCGGATATGAGTGGATGAAACCAGAAATATCCGGTTGTGTTTTGGCTTACTACAACCCAGATATTGTGAAAGCCTCTGTGTTTATGTTTTCCGGATATTATCAACGGAATTTATGTTTTTGCATGTTATTTATCAGGAAACATTTAATTTTGTGCTGGGAAACACTAATTGGTTCCACATGGAGACACCAGCTCTACACATTCGTATTTTCTAGGGAGAAAGCTAGAGGAACTGCGGCAAACAAACATGATATTTCTGTTTGTATAGATGACATTTTATGCACTTTCCTAAAGAAAAGACTTTGCTTTTCTCCAAAACCATTTTTCCTGTGATATTCTCGATCCATTACATATGAATTCCACCCCACTTTGTCCGGATATGAGTGGATGAAACCAGAAATATCCGGTTGTGTTTTGTTTTACTATATCCCAGATATTGCTACAGCCTCAGTGTCTGTGTTTTCTGGATATTATCGATGGATTTTATTGTTTTGAATGTTTTTATCAGGGAACCTTTAATTTTGTACCGTAGAAATACAATTTGGTTCCACATGGAGACACCAGGAACACATTCCTATGTTCTAGGGAGAAAGCTTGAGGAACTGCAAATCGATATGATATGTCTGTTTGTATAGATGACATTTTATGCACTTGCGATGGAAAAGACTTTTTGCCTTTCTCTAAAACCATTTTTACTGTGATTTTGTTGGTCCATTGCATACGAATTCCAACCCACTTTGTCCGGATATGACTGGATGAATCCAGAAATATCCGGTTGTGTTTTGGCTTACTATAACCCAGATATTGTGAAAGCTTCTGTATTTGTGTTCTCCGGATATTATGAACGGATTTTATGGTTTTGCATGTTATTTATCAGGGAACATTTAATTTTGTACCGTAGAAACACTAATAGGTTCAACATGGAGACACCAGTATACACATTCGTATGTCTAGTGAGAAAGTTAGAGGAACTGCGGCAAACAAACATGATATTTCTGTTTGTATACATGACATTTTATGCACTTGCATAACGAAAAAAACTTTGCTTTTCTCCAAAAGCATTTTTACTGTGATTTTCTCGGTCCATTGCATACGAATTCCACCTCACTTTGTCCGGATATGACTGGATGAAACCAGAAATATCCGTTTTCTTTTTTTTTGGCTTACTATATCCCAGATATTACTACAGACTCTGTGTTTGTGTTTTCTGGATATTATCGATGGATTATATTGTTTTGAATGTTTTTATCAGGGAACATTTAATTTTGTGCTGGGAAACACTAATTGGTTCCACATGGAGACACCAGTCTACACATTCGTATTTTCTAGGGAGAAAGCTAGAATAACTGCGGTAAACAAACATGATGTTTCTGTTTGTATAGATGAGATTTTATGCACTGGCTTAAGGAAAAGACTTTGTTTTACTCCAAAACCATTTTTACTGCGATTTTCCCGGTTCATTGCATACGAATTCCACCAAACTTAGTCCGGATATGACTGGATGAAACCAGAAATATCCGGCTGTGTTTTGGCTAACTCAATCCCAGATATTGTGAAAGCTTCTGTATTTGTGTTTTCCGGATATTATCAACGGATTTTATGGTTTTGCATGTTTTTTATCAGGGAACATTTAATTTTGTACCTTAGAAACACTAATTGGTTCCACACGGAGACACCAGCTCTACACATTCGTATTTTCTAGGGAGAAAGCTAGAGGAACTGCGGCAAACAAACATGATATTTCTGTTTGTATACATGACATTTTATGCACTTGCATAACGAAAAAAACTTTGCTTTTCTCCAAAACCATTTTTACTGTGATTTTCTCGGTCCATTGCATACGAATTCCACCTCGCTTTGTCCGGATATGACTGGATGAAACCAGAAATATCCGGTTGTGTTTTGGCTTACTACAACCCAGATATTGTGAAAGCCTCTGTGTTTATGTTTTCCGGATATTATCAACGGAATTTATGTTTTTGCATGTTATTTATCAGGGAACATTTAATTTTGTGCTGGGAAACACTAATTGGTTCCACATGGAGACACCAGCTCTACACATTCGTATTTTCTAGGGAGAAAGCTAGAGGAACTGCGGCAAACAAACATGATATTTCTGTTTGTATAGATGACATTTTATGCACTTTCCTAAAGAAAAGACTTTGCTTTTCTCCAAAACCATTTTTCCTGTGATATTCTCGATCCATTACATATGAATTCCACCCCACTTTGTCCGGATATGACTGGATGAAACCAGAAATATCCGGTTGTGTTTTGGCTAACTCAATCCCAGATATTGCGACGGACTCTGTGTTTGTGTTTTCCGGATATTATCAACGGATTTTATGGTTTTGCATGTTTTTTATCAGGGAACATTTAATTTTGTACCTTAGAAACACTAATTGGTTCCACACGGAGACACCAGCTCTACACATTCGTATTTTCTAGGGAGAAAGCTAGAGGAACTGCGGCAAACAAACATGATATTTCTGTTTGTATACATGACATTTTATGCACTTGCATAACGAAAAAAACTTTGCTTTTCTCCAAAACCATTTTTACTGTGATTTTCTCGGTCCATTGCATATGAATTCCACCTCGCTTTGTCCGGATATGACTGGATGAAACCAGAAATATCCGGTTGTGTTTTGGCTTACTACAACCCAGATATTGTGAAAGCCTCTGTGTTTATGTTTTCCGGATATTATCAACGGAATTTATGTTTTTGCATGTTATTTATCAGGGAACATTTAATTTTGTGCTGGGAAACACTAATTGGTTCCACATGGAGACACCAGCTCTACACATTCGTATTTTCTAGGGAGAAAGCTAGAGGAACTGCGGCAAACAAACATGATATTTCTGTTTGTATAGATGACATTTTATGCACTTTCCTAAAGAAAAGACTTTGCTTTTCTCCAAAACCATTTTTCCTGTGATATTCTCGATCCATTACATATGAATTCCACCCCACTTTGTCCGGATATGAGTGGATGAAACCAGAAATATCCGGTTGTGTTTTGTTTTACTATATCCCAGATATTGCTACAGCCTCAGTGTCTGTGTTTTCTGGATATTATCGATGGATTTTATTGTTTTGAATGTTTTTATCAGGGAACCTTTAATTTTGTACCGTAGAAATAGAATTTGGTTCCACATGGAGACACCAGTAACACATTCCTATGTTCTAGGGAGAAAGCTTGAGGAACTGCAAATCGATATGATATGTCTGTTTGTATAGATGACATTTTATGCACTTGCGATGGAAAAGACTTTTTGCCTTTCTCTAAAACCATTTTTACTGTGATTTTGTTGGTCCATTGCATACGAATTCCAACCCACTTTGTCCGGATATGACTGGATGAATCCAGAAATATCCGGTTGTGTTTTGGCTTACTATAACCCAGATATTGTGAAAGCTTCTGTATTTGTGTTCTCCGGATATTATGAACGGATTTTATGGTTTTGCATGTTATTTATCAGGGAACATTTAATTTTGTACCGTAGAAACACTAATAGGTTCAACATGGAGACACCAGTATACACATTCGTATGTCTAGTGAGAAAGTTAGAGGAACTGCGGCAAACAAACATGATATTTCTGTTTGTATACATGACATTTTATGCACTTGCATAACGAAAAAAACTTTGCTTTTCTCCAAAAGCATTTTTACTGTGATTTTCTCGGTCCATTGCATACGAATTCCACCTCACTTTGTCCGGATATGACTGGATGAAACCAGAAATATCCGTTTTCTTTTTTTTTGGCTTACTATATCCCAGATATTACTACAGACTCTGTGTTTGTGTTTTCTGGATATTATCGATGGATTATATTGTTTTGAATGTTTTTATCAGGGAACTTTTAATTTTGTGCTGGGAAACACTAATTGGTTCCACATGGAGACACCAGTCTACACATTCGTATTTTCTAGGGAGAAAGCTAGAATAACTGCGGTAAACAAACATGATGTTTCTGTTTGTATAGATGAGATTTTATGCACTGGCTTAAGGAAAAGACTTTGTTTTACTCCAAAACCATTTTTACTGCGATTTTCCCGGTTCATTGCATACGAATTCCACCAAACTTAGTCCGGATATGACTGGATGAAACCAGAAATATCCGGCTGTGTTTTGGCTAACTCAATCCCAGATATTGTGAAAGCTTCTGTATTTGTGTTTTCCGGATATTATCAACGGATTTTATGGTTTTGCATGTTTTTTATCAGGGAACATTTAATTTTGTACCTTAGAAACACTAATTGGTTCCACACGGAGACACCAGCTCTACACATTCGTATTTTCTAGGGAGAAAGCTAGAGGAACTGCGGCAAACAAACATGATATTTCTGTTTGTATACATGACATTTTATGCACTTGCATAACGAAAAAAACTTTGCTTTTCTCCAAAACCATTTTTACTGTGATTTTCTCGGTCCATTGCATACGAATTCCACCTCGCTTTGTCCGGATATGACTGGATGAAACCAGAAATATCCGGTTGTGTTTTGGCTTACTACAACCCAGATATTGTGAAAGCCTCTGTGTTTATGTTTTCCGGATATTATCAACGGAATTTATGTTTTTGCATGTTATTTATCAGGGAACATTTAATTTTGTGCTGGGAAACACTAATTGGTTCCACATGGAGACACCAGCTCTACACATTCGTATTTTCTAGGGAGAAAGCTAGAGGAACTGCGGCAAACAAACATGATATTTCTGTTTGTATAGATGACATTTTATGCACTTTCCTAAAGAAAAGACTTTGCTTTTCTCCAAAACCATTTTTCCTGTGATATTCTCGATCCATTACATATGAATTCCACCCCACTTTGTCCGGATATGAGTGGATGAAACCAGAAATATCCGGTTGTGTTTTGTTTTACTATATCCCAGATATTGCTACAGCCTCAGTGTCTGTGTTTTCTGGATATTATCGATGGATTTTATTGTTTTGAATGTTTTTATCAGGGAACCTTTAATTTTGTACCGTAGAAATACAATTTGGTTCCACATGGAGACACCAGTAACACATTCCTATGTTCTAGGGAGAAAGCTTGAGGAACTGCAAATCGATATGATATGTCTGTTTGTATAGATGACATTTTATGCACTTGCGATGGAAAAGACTTTTTGCCTTTCTCTAAAACCATTTTTACTGTGATTTTGTTGGTCCATTGCATACGAATTCCAACCCACTTTGTCCGGATATGACTGGATGAATCCAGAAATATCCGGTTGTGTTTTGGCTTACTATAACCCAGATATTGTGAAAGCTTCTGTATTTGTGTTCTCCGGATATTATGAACGGATTTTATGGTTTTGCATGTTATTTATCAGGGAACATTTAATTTTGTACCGTAGAAACACTAATAGGTTCAACATGGAGACACCAGTATACACATTCGTATGTCTAGTGAGAAAGTTAGAGGAACTGCGGCAAACAAACATGATATTTCTGTTTGTATACATGACATTTTATGCACTTGCATAACGAAAAAAACTTTGCTTTTCTCCAAAAGCATTTTTACTGTGATTTTCTCGGTCCATTGCATACGAATTCCACCTCACTTTGTCCGGATATGACTGGATGAAACCAGAAATATCCGTTTTCTTTTTTTTTGGCTTACTATATCCCAGATATTACTACAGACTCTGTGTTTGTGTTTTCTGGATATTATCGATGGATTATATTGTTTTGAATGTTTTTATCAGGGAACATTTAATTTTGTGCTGGGAAACACTAATTGGTTCCACATGGAGACACCAGTCTACACATTCGTATTTTCTAGGGAGAAAGCTAGAATAACTGCGGTAAACAAACATGATGTTTCTGTTTGTATAGATGAGATTTTATGCACTGGCTTAAGGAAAAGACTTTGTTTTACTCCAAAACCATTTTTACTGCGATTTTCCCGGTTCATTGCATACGAATTCCACCAAACTTAGTCCGGATATGACTGGATGAAACCAGAAATATCCGGCTGTGTTTTGGCTAACTCAATCCCAGATATTGTGAAAGCTTCTGTATTTGTGTTTTCCGGATATTATCAACGGATTTTATGGTTTTGCATGTTTTTTATCAGGGAACATTTAATTTTGTACCTTAGAAACACTAATTGGTTCCACACGGAGACACCAGCTCTACACATTCGTATTTTCTAGGGAGAAAGCTAGAGGAACTGCGGCAAACAAACATGATATTTCTGTTTGTATACATGACATTTTATGCACTTGCATAACGAAAAAAACTTTGCTTTTCTCCAAAACCATTTTTACTGTGATTTTCTCGGTCCATTGCATACGAATTCCACCTCGCTTTGTCCGGATATGACTGGATGAAACCAGAAATATCCGGTTGTGTTTTGGCTTACTACAACCCAGATATTGTGAAAGCCTCTGTGTTTATGTTTTCCGGATATTATCAACGGAATTTATGTTTTTGCATGTTATTTATCAGGGAACATTTAATTTTGTGCTGGGAAACACTAATTGGTTCCACATGGAGACACCAGCTCTACACATTCGTATTTTCTAGGGAGAAAGCTAGAGGAACTGCGGCAAACAAACATGATATTTCTGTTTGTATAGATGACATTTTATGCACTTTCCTAAAGAAAAGACTTTGCTTTTCTCCAAAACCATATTTCCTGTGATATTCTCGATCCATTACATATGAATTCCACCCCACTTTGTCCGGATTGAGTGGATGAAACCAGAAATATCCGGTTGTGTTTTGTTTTACTATATCCCAGATATTGCTACAGCCTCAGTGTCTGTGTTTTCTGGATATTATCGATGGATTTTATTGTTTTGAATGTTTTTATCAGGGAACATTGAATTTTGTACCGTAGAAATACAATTTGGTTCCACATGGAGACACCAGGAACACATTCCTATGTTCTAGGGAGAAAGCTTGAGGAACTGCAAATCGATATGATATGTCTGTTTGTATAGATGACATTTTATGCACTTGCGATGGAAAAGACTTTTTGCCTTTCTCTAAAACCATTTTTACTGTGATTTTGTTGGTCCATTGCATACGAATTCCAACCCACTTTGTCCGGATATGACTGGATGAAACCAGAAATATCCGGTTGTGTTTTGGCTTACTATAACCCAGATATTGTGAAAGCTTCTGTATATGTGTTCTCCTGATATTATGAACGGATTTTATGGTTTTGCATATTTTTTATCAGGGAACATTTAATTTTGTACCGTAGAAACACTAATAGGTTCAACATGGAGACACCAGTATACACATTCATATGTCTAGGGAGAAAGTTAGAGGAACTGCGGCAAACAAACATGATATTTCTGTTTGTATACATGACATTTTATGCACTTGCATAACGAAAAAAACTTTGCTTTTCTCCAAAAGCATTTTTACTGTGATTTTCTCGGTCCATTGCATACGAATTCCACCTCACTTTGTCCGGATATGACTGGATGAAACCAGAAATATCCGTTTTCTTTTTTTTTGGCTTACTATATCCCAGATATTACTACAGACTCTGTGTTTGTGTTTTCTGGATATTATCGATGGATTATATTGTTTTGAATGTTTTTATCAGGGAACATTTAATTTTGTGCTGGGAAACACTAATTGGTTCCACATGGAGACACCAGTCTACACATTCGTATTTTCTAGGGAGAAAGCTAGAATAACTGCGGTAAACAAACATGATGTTTCTGTTTGTATAGATGACATTTTATGCACTGGCTTAAGGAAAAGACTTTGTTTTACTCCAAAACCATTTTTACTGCGATTTTCCCGGTTCATTGCATACGAATTCCACCAAACTTAGTCCGGATATGACTGGATGAAACCAGAAATATCCGGCTGTGTTTTGGCTAACTCAATCCCAGATATTGTGAAAGCTTCTGTATTTGTGTTTTCCGGATATTATCAACGGATTTTATGGTTTTGCATGTTTTTTATCAGGGAACATTTAATTTTGTACCTTAGAAACACTAATTGGTTCCACACGGAGACACCAGCTCTACACATTCGTATTTTCTAGGGAGAAAGCTAGAGGAACTGCGGCAAACAAACATGATATTTCTGTTTGTATACATGACATTTTATGCACTTGCATAACGAAAAAAACTTTGCTTTTCTCCAAAAGCATTTTTACTGTGATTTTCTCGGTCCATTGCATACGAATTCCACCTCACTTTGTCCGGATATGACTGGATGAAACCAGAAATATCCGTTTTCTTTTTTTTTGGCTTACTATATCCCAGATATTACTACAGACTCTGTGTTTGTGTTTTCTGGATATTATCGATGGATTATATTGTTTTGAATGTTTTTATCAGGGAACATTTAATTTTGTGCTGGGAAACACTAATTGGTTCCACATGGAGACACCAGTCTACACATTCGTATTTTCTAGGGAGAAAGCTAGAATAACTGCGGTAAACAAACATGATGTTTCTGTTTGTATAGATGACATTTTATGCACTGGCTTAAGGAAAAGACTTTGTTTTACTCCAAAACCATTTTTACTGCGATTTTCCCGGTTCATTGCATACGAATTCCACCAAACTTAGTCCGGATATGACTGGATGAAACCAGATATATCCGGTTGTGTTTTGGCTAACTCAATCCCAGATATTGTGACGGACTCTGTGTTTGTGTTTTCTGGACATTATCAACGGACTTTATTGTTTTGAATGTTTTTATCAGGGAACATTTAATTTTGCACCTTAGAAACACTAATAGGTTCAACATGGAGACACCAGTATACACATTCGTATGTCTAGGGAGAAAGCTAGAGGAACTGCGGCAAGCAAACATGATATTTCTGTTTGTATAGATGACATTTTATGCACTTTCCTAAAGAAAAGACTTTGCTTTTCTCCAAAACCATTTTTCCTGTGATATTCTCGATCCATTACATATGAATTCCACCCCACTTTGTCCGGATATGAGTGGATGAAACCAGAAATATCCGGTTGTGTTTTGTTTTACTATATCCCAGATATTGCTACAGCCTCAGTGTCTGTGTTTTCTGGATATTATCGATGGATTTTATTGTTTTGAATGTTTTTATCAGGGAACATTGAATTTTGTACCGTAGAAATACAATTTGGTTCCACATGGAGACACCAGGAACACATTCCTATGTTCTAGGGAGAAAGCTTGAGGAACTGCAAATCGATATGATATGTCTGTTTGTATAGATGACATTTTATGCACTTGCGATGGAAAAGACTTTTTGCCTTTCTCTAAAACCATTTTTACTGTGATTTTGTTGGTCCATTGCATACGAATTCCAACCCACTTTGTCCGGATATGACTGGATGAAACCAGAAATATCCGGTTGTGTTTTGGCTTACTATAACCCAGATATTGTGAAAGCTTCTGTATATGTGTTCTCCTGATATTATGAACGGATTTTATGGTTTTGCATATTTTTTATCAGGGAACATTTAATTTTGTACCGTAGAAACACTAATAGGTTCAACATGGAGACACCAGTATACACATTCATATGTCTAGGGAGAAAGTTAGAGGAACTGCGGCAAACAAACATGATATTTCTGTTTGTATACATGACATTTTATGCACTTGCATAACGAAAAAAACTTTGCTTTTCTCCAAAAGCATTTTTACTGTGATTTTCTCGGTCCATTGCATACGAATTCCACCTCACTTTGTCCGGATATGACTGGATGAAACCAGAAATATCCGTTTTCTTTTTTTTTGGCTTACTATATCCCAGATATTACTACAGACTCTGTGTTTGTGTTTTCTGGATATTATCGATGGATTATATTGTTTTGAATGTTTTTATCAGGGAACATTTAATTTTGTGCTGGGAAACACTAATTGGTTCCACATGGAGACACCAGTCTACACATTCGTATTTTCTAGGGAGAAAGCTAGAATAACTGCGGTAAACAAACATGATGTTTCTGTTTGTATAGATGACATTTTATGCACTGGCTTAAGGAAAAGACTTTGTTTTACTCCAAAACCATTTTTACTGCGATTTTCCCGGTTCATTGCATACGAATTCCACCAAACTTAGTCCGGATATGACTGGATGAAACCAGAAATATCCGGTTGTGTTTTGGCTAACTCAATCCCAGATATTGCGACGGACTCTGTGTTTGTGTTTTCTGGACATTATCAACGGACTTTATTGTTTTGAATGTTTTTATCAGGGAACATTTAATTTTGCACCTTAGAAACACTAATAGGTTCAACATGGAGACACCAGTATACACATTCGTATGTTCTAGGGAGAAAGCTAGAGGAACTGCGGCAAACAAACATGATATTTCTGTTTGTATACATGACATTTTATGCACTTGCATAACGAAAACAACTTTGCTTTTCTCCAAAACCATTTTTACTGTGATTTTCTCGGTCCATTGCATACGAATTCCACCTCGCTTTGTCCGGATATGACTGGATGAAACCAGAAATATCCGGTTGTGTTTTGGCTTACTACAACCCAGATATTGTGAAAGCCTCTGTGTTTATGTTTTCCGGATATTATCAACGGAATTTATGTTTTTGCATGTTATTTATCAGGGAACATTTAATTTTGTGCTGGGAAACACTAATTGGTTCCACATGGAGACACCAGCTCTACACATTCGTATTTTCTAGGGAGAAAGCTAGAGGAACTGCGGCAAACAAACATGATATTTCTGTTTGTATAGATGACATTTTATGCACTTTCCTAAAGAAAAGACTTTGCTTTTCTCCAAAACCATATTTCCTGTGATATTCTCGATCCATTACATATGAATTCCACCCCACTTTGTCCGGATTGAGTGGATGAAACCAGAAATATCCGGTTGTGTTTTGTTTTACTATATCCCAGATATTGCTACAGCCTCAGTGTCTGTGTTTTCTGGATATTATCGATGGATTTTATTGTTTTGAATGTTTTTATCAGGGAACATTGAATTTTGTACCGTAGAAATACAATTTGGTTCCACATGGGTCACCAGGAACACATTCCTATGTTCTAGGGAGAAAGCTTGAGGAACTGCAAATCGATATGATATGTCTGTTTGTATAGATGACATTTTATGCACTTGCGATGGAAAAGACTTTTTGCCTTTCTCTAAAACCATTTTTACTGTGATTTTGTTGGTCCATTGCATACGAATTCCAACCCACTTTGTCCGGATATGACTGGATGAAACCAGAAATATCCGGTTGTGTTTTGGCTTACTATAACCCAGATATTGTGAAAGCTTCTGTATATGTTTTCTCCTGATATTATGAACGGATTTTATGGTTTTGCATATTTTTTATCAGGGAACATTTAATTTTGTACCGTAGAAACACTAATAGGTTCAACATGGAGACACCAGTATACACATTCATATGTCTAGGGAGAAAGTTAGAGGAACTGCGGCAAACAAACATGATATTTCTGTTTGTATACATGACATTTTATGCACTTGCATAACGAAAAAAACTTTGCTTTTCTCCAAAAGCATTTTTACTGTGATTTTCTCGGTCCATTGCATACGAATTCCACCTCACTTTGTCCGATATGACTGGATGAAACCAGAAATATCCGTTTTCTTTTTTTTTGGCTTACTATATCCCAGATATTACTACAGACTCTGTGTTTGTGTTTTCTGGATATTATCGATGGATTATATTGTTTTGAATGTTTTTATCAGGGAACATTTAATTTTGTGCTGGGAAACACTAATTGGTTCCACATGGAGACACCAGTCTACACATTCGTATTTTCTAGGGAGAAAGCTAGAATAACTGCGGTAAACAAACATGATGTTTCTGTTTGTATAGATGACATTTTATGCACTGGCTTAAGGAAAAGACTTTGTTTTACTCCAAAACCATTTTTCCTGTGATATTCTCGATCCATTACATATGAATTCCACCCCACTTTGTCCGGATATGAGTGGATGAAACCAGAAATATCCGGTTGTGTTTTGTTTTACTATATCCCAGATATTGCTACAGCCTCAGTGTCTGTGTTTTCTGGATATTATCGATGGATTTTATTGTTTTGAATGTTTTTATCAGGGAACATTTAATTTTGTACTGTAGAAACACTAATTGGTTCTACATGGAGACACCAGTAACACATTCCTATGTTGTAGGGAGAAAGCTTGAGGAACTGCAAATCGATATGATATGTCTGTTTGTATAGATGACATTTTATGCACTTGCGATGGAAAAGACTTTTTGCCTTTCTCTAAAACCATTTTTACTGTGATTTTGTTGGTCCATTGCATACGAATTCCAACCCACTTTGTCCGGATATGACTGGATGAATCCAGAAATATCCGGTTGTGTTTTGGCTTACTATAACCCAGATATTGTGAAAGCTTCTGTATTTGTGTTCTCCGGATATTATGAACGGATTTTATGGTTTTGCATGTTATTTATCAGGGAACATTTAATTTTGTACCGTAGAAACACTAATAGGTTCAACATGGAGACACCAGTATACACATTCGTATGTCTAGGGAGAAAGCTAGAGGAACTGCGGCAAACAAACATGATATTTCTGTTTGTATACATGACATTTTATGCACTTGCATAACGAAAAAAACTTTGCTTTTCTCCAAAACCATTTTTACTGTGATTTTCTCGGTCCATTGCATACGAATTCCACCTCACTTTGTCCGGATATGACTGGATGAAACCAGAAATATCCGGTTGTGTTTTGGCTTACTACAACCCAGATATTGTGAAAGCCTCTGTGTTTATGTTTTCCGGATATTATCAACGGAATTTATGTTTTTGCATGTTATTTATCAGGGAACATTTAATTTTGTGCTGGGAAACACTAATTGGTTCCACATGGAGACACCAGCTCTACACATTCGTATTTTCTAGGGAGAAAGCTAGAGGAACTGCGGCAAACAAACATGATATTTCTGTTTGTATAGATGACATTTTATGCACTTTCCTAAAGAAAAGACTTTGCTTTTCTCCAAAACCATTTTTCCTGTGATATTCTCGATCCATTACATATGAATTCCACCCCACTTTGTCCCGATATGAGTGGATGAAACCAGAAATATCCGGTTGTGTTTTGTTTTACTATATCCCAGATATTGCTACAGCCTCAGTGTCTGTGTTTTCTGGATATTATCGATGGATTTTATTGTTTTGAATGTTTTTATCAGGGAACATTGAATTTTGTACCGTAGAAATACAATTTGGTTCCACATGGAGACACCAGGAACACATTCCTATGTTCTAGGGAGAAAGCTTGAGGAACTGCAAATCGATATGATATGTCTGTTTGTATAGATGACATTTTATGCACTTGCGATGGAAAAGACTTTTTGCCTTTCTCTAAAACCATTTTTACTGTGATTTTGTTGGTCCATTGCATACGAATTCCAACCCACTTTGTCCGGATATGACTGGATGAAACCAGAAATATCCGGTTGTGTTTTGGCTTACTATAAACCAGATATTGTGAAAGCTTCTGTATATGTGTTCTCCTGATATTATGAACGGATTTTATGGTTTTGCATATTTTTTATCAGGGAACATTTAATTTTGTACCGTAGAAACACTAATAGGTTCAACATGGAGACACCAGTATACACATTCATATGTCTAGGGAGAAAGTTAGAGGAACTGCGGCAAACAAACATGATATTTCTGTTTGTATACATGACATTTTATGCACTTGCATAACGAAAAAAACTTTGCTTTTCTCCAAAAGCATTTTTACTGTGATTTTCTTGGTCCATTGCATACGAATTCCACCTCACTTTGTCCGGATATGACTGGATGAAACCAGAAATATCCGTTTTCTTTTTTTTTGGCTTACTATATCCCAGATATTACTACAGACTCTGTGTTTGTGTTTTCTGGATATTATCGATGGATTATATTGTTTTGAATGTTTTTATCAGGGAACATTTAATTTTGTGCTGGGAAACACTAATTGGTTCCACATGGAGACACCAGCTCTACACATTCGTATTTTCTAGGGAGAAAGCTAGAGGAACTGCGGCAAACAAACATGATATTTCTGTTTGTATAGATGACATTTTATGCACTTTCCTAAAGAAAAGACTTTGCTTTTCTCCAAAACCATATTTCCTGTGATATTCTCGATCCATTACATATGAATTCCACCCCACTTTGTCCGGATTGAGTGGATGAAACCAGAAATATCCGGTTGTGTTTTGTTTTACTATATCCCAGATATTGCTACAGCCTCAGTGTCTGTGTTTTCTGGATATTATCGATGGATTTTATTGTTTTGAATGTTTTTATCAGGGAACATTGAATTTTGTACCGTAGAAATACAATTTGGTTCCACATGGAGACACCAGGAACACATTCCTATGTTCTAGGGAGAAAGCTTGAGGAACTGCAAATCGATATGATATGTCTGTTTGTATAGATGACATTTTATGCACTTGCGATGGAAAAGACTTTTTGCCTTTCTCTAAAACCATTTTTACTGTGATTTTGTTGGTCCATTGCATACGAATTCCAACCCACTTTGTCCGGATATGACTGGATGAAACCAGAAATATCCGGTTGTGTTTTGGCTTACTATAACCCAGATATTGTGAAAGCTTCTGTATATGTGTTCTCCTGATATTATGAACGGATTTTATGGTTTTGCATATTTTTTATCAGGGAACATTTAATTTTGTACCGTAGAAACACTAATAGGTTCAACATGGAGACACCAGTATACACATTCATATGTCTAGGGAGAAAGTTAGAGGAACTGCGGCAAACAAACATGATATTTCTGTTTGTATACATGACATTTTATGCACTTGCATAACGAAAAAAACTTTGCTTTTCTCCAAAAGCATTTTTACTGTGATTTTCTCGGTCCATTGCATACGAATTCCACCTCACTTTGTCCGGATATGACTGGATGAAACCAGAAATATCCGTTTTCTTTTTTTTTGGCTTACTATATCCCAGATATTACTACAGACTCTGTGTTTGTGTTTTCTGGATATTATCGATGGATTATATTGTTTTGAATGTTTTTATCAGGGAACATTTAATTTTGTGCTGGGAAACACTAATTGGTTCCACATGGAGACACCAGTCTACACATTCGTATTTTCTAGGGAGAAAGCTAGAATAACTGCGGTAAACAAACATGATGTTTCTGTTTGTATAGATGACATTTTATGCACTGGCTTAAGGAAAAGACTTTGTTTTACTCCAAAACCATTTTTACTGCGATTTTCCCGGTTCATTGCATACGAATTCCACCAAACTTAGTCCGGATATGACTGGATGAAACCAGAAATATCCGGTTGTGTTTTGGCTAACTCAATCCCAGATATTGCGACGGACTCTGTGTTTGTGTTTTCTGGACATTATCAACGGACTTTATTGTTTTGAATGTTTTTATCAGGGAACATTTAATTTTGCACCTTAGAAACACTAATAGGTTCAACATGGAGACACCAGTATACACATTCGTATGTTCTAGGGAGAAAGCTAGAGGAACTGCGGCAAACAAACATGATATTTCTGTTTGTATACATGACATTTTATGCACTTGCATAACGAAAACAACTTTGCTTTTCTCCAAAACCATTTTTACTGTGATTTTCTCGGTCCATTGCATACGAATTCCACCTCGCTTTGTCCGGATATGACTGGATGAAACCAGAAATATCCGGTTGTGTTTTGGCTTACTACAACCCAGATATTGTGAAAGCCTCTGTGTTTATGTTTTCCGGATATTATCAACGGAATTTATGTTTTTGCATGTTATTTATCAGGGAACATTTAATTTTGTGCTGGGAAACACTAATTGGTTCCACATGGAGACACCAGCTCTACACATTCGTATTTTCTAGGGAGAAAGCTAGAGGAACTGCGGCAAACAAACATGATATTTCTGTTTGTATAGATGACATTTTATGCACTTTCCTAAAGAAAAGACTTTGCTTTTCTCCAAAACCATATTTCCTGTGATATTCTCGATCCATTACATATGAATTCCACCCCACTTTGTCCGGATTGAGTGGATGAAACCAGAAATATCCGGTTGTGTTTTGTTTTACTATATCCCAGATATTGCTACAGCCTCAGTGTCTGTGTTTTCTGGATATTATCGATGGATTTTATTGTTTTGAATGTTTTTATCAGGGAACATTGAATTTTGTACCGTAGAAATACAATTTGGTTCCACATGGGTCACCAGGAACACATTCCTATGTTCTAGGGAGAAAGCTTGAGGAACTGCAAATCGATATGATATGTCTGTTTGTATAGATGACATTTTATGCACTTGCGATGGAAAAGACTTTTTGCCTTTCTCTAAAACCATTTTTACTGTGATTTTGTTGGTCCATTGCATACGAATTCCAACCCACTTTGTCCGGATATGACTGGATGAAACCAGAAATATCCGGTTGTGTTTTGGCTTACTATAACCCAGATATTGTGAAAGCTTCTGTATATGTTTTCTCCTGATATTATGAACGGATTTTATGGTTTTGCATATTTTTTATCAGGGAACATTTAATTTTGTACCGTAGAAACACTAATAGGTTCAACATGGAGACACCAGTATACACATTCATATGTCTAGGGAGAAAGTTAGAGGAACTGCGGCAAACAAACATGATATTTCTGTTTGTATACATGACATTTTATGCACTTGCATAACGAAAAAAACTTTGCTTTTCTCCAAAAGCATTTTTACTGTGATTTTCTCGGTCCATTGCATACGAATTCCACCTCACTTTGTCCGATATGACTGGATGAAACCAGAAATATCCGTTTTCTTTTTTTTTGGCTTACTATATCCCAGATATTACTACAGACTCTGTGTTTGTGTTTTCTGGATATTATCGATGGATTATATTGTTTTGAATGTTTTTATCAGGGAACATTTAATTTTGTGCTGGGAAACACTAATTGGTTCCACATGGAGACACCAGTCTACACATTCGTATTTTCTAGGGAGAAAGCTAGAATAACTGCGGTAAACAAACATGATGTTTCTGTTTGTATAGATGACATTTTATGCACTGGCTTAAGGAAAAGACTTTGTTTTACTCCAAAACCATTTTTACTGCGATTTTCCCGGTTCATTGCATACGAATTCCACCAAACTTAGTCCGGATATGACTGGATGAAACCAGAAATATCCGGTTGTGTTTTGGCTAACTCAATCCCAGATATTGCGACGGACTCTGTGTTTGTGTTTTCTGGACATTATCAACGGACTTTATTGTTTTGAATGTTTTTATCAGGGAACATTTAATTTTGCACCTTAGAAACACTAATAGGTTCAACATGGAGACACCAGTATACACATTCGTATGTCTAGGGAGAAAGCTAGAGGAACTGCGGCAAACAAACATGATATTTCTGTTTGTATAGATGACATTTTATGCACTTTCCTAAAGAAAAGACTTTGCTTTTCTCCAAAACCATTTTTCCTGTGATATTCTCGATCCATTACATATGAATTCCACCCCACTTTGTCCGGATATGAGTGGATGAAACCAGAAATATCCGGTTGTGTTTTGTTTTACTATATCCCAGATATTGCTACAGCCTCAGTGTCTGTGTTTTCTGGATATTATCGATGGATTTTATTGTTTTGAATGTTTTTATCAGGGAACATTGAATTTTGTACCGTAGAAATACAATTTGGTTCCACATGGAGACACCAGGAACACATTCCTATGTTCTAGGGAGAAAGCTTGAGGAACTGCAAATCGATATGATATGTCTGTTTGTATAGATGACATTTTATGCACTTGCGATGGAAAAGACTTTTTGCCTTTCTCTAAAACCATTTTTACTGTGATTTTGTTGGTCCATTGCATACGAATTCCAACCCACTTTGTCCGGATATGACTGGATGAAACCAGAAATATCCGGTTGTGTTTTGGCTTACTATAACCCAGATATTGTGAAAGCTTCTGTATATGTGTTCTCCTGATATTATGAACGGATTTTATGGTTTTGCATATTTTTTATCAGGGAACATTTAATTTTGTACCGTAGAAACACTAATAGGTTCAACATGGAGACACCAGTATACACATTCATATGTCTAGGGAGAAAGTTAGAGGAACTGCGGCAAACAAACATGATATTTCTGTTTGTATACATGACATTTTATGCACTTGCATAACGAAAAAAACTTTGCTTTTCTCCAAAAGCATTTTTACTGTGATTTTCTTGGTCCATTGCATACGAATTCCACCTCACTTTGTCCGGATATGACTGGATGAAACCAGAAATATCCGTTTTCTTTTTTTTTGGCTTACTATATCCCAGATATTACTACAGACTCTGTGTTTGTGTTTTCTGGATATTATCAATGGATTATATTGTTTTGAATGTTTTTATCAGGGAACATTTAATTTTGTGCTGGGAAACACTAATTGGTACCACATGGAGACACCAGTCTACACATTCGTATTTTCTAGGGAGAAAGCTAGAATAACTGCGGTAAACAAACATGATGTTTCTGTTTGTATAGATGACATTTTATGCACTGGCTTAAGGAAAAGACTTTGTTTTACTCCAAAACCATTTTTACTGCGATTTTCCCGGTTCATTGCATACGAATTCCACCAAACTTAGTCCGGATATGACTGGATGAAACCAGAAATATCCGGTTGTGTTTTGGCTAACTCAATCCCAGATATTGCGACGGACTCTGTGTTTGTGTTTTCTGGACATTATCAACGGACTTTATTGTTTTGAATGTTTTTATCAGGGAACATTTAATTTTGCACCTTAGAAACACTAATAGGTTCAACATGGAGACACCAGTATACACATTCGTATGTTCTAGGGAGAAAGTTAGAGGAACTGCGGCAAACAAACATGATATTTCTGTTTGTATACATGACATTTTGTGCACTTGCATAACGAAAACAACTTTGCTTTTCTCCAAAACCATTTTTACTGTGATTTTCTCGGTCCATTGCATACGAATTCCACCTCGCTTTGTCCGGATATGACTGGATGAAACCAGAAATATCCGGTTGTGTTTTGGCTTACTACAACCCAGATATTGTGAAAGCCTCTGTGTTTATGTTTTCTGGATACTATCAACGGAATTTATGTTTTTGCATGTTATTTATCAGGGAACATTTAATTTTGTGCTGGGAAACACTAATTGGTTCCACATGGAGACACCAGCTCTACACATTCGTATTTTCTAGGGAGAAAGCTAGAGGAACTGCGGCAAACAAACATGATATTTCTGTTTGTATAGATGACATTTTATGCACTTTCCTAAAGAAAAGACTTTGCTTTTCTCCAAAACCATTTTTCCTGTGATATTCTCGATCCATTACATATGAATTCCACCCCACTTTGTCCGGATATGAGTGGATGAAACCAGAAATATCCGGTTGTGTTTTGTTTTACTATATCCCAGATATTGCTACAGCCTCAGTGTCTGTGTTTTCTGGATATTATCGATGGATTTTATTGTTTTGAATGTTTTTATCAGGGAACATTTAATTTTGTACTGTAGAAACACTAATTGGTTCCACATGGAGACACCAGTAACACATTCCTATGTTGTAGGGAGAAAGCTTGAGGAACTGCAAATCGATATGATATGTCTGTTTGTATAGATGACATTTTATGCACTTGCGATGGAAAAGACTTTTTGCCTTTCTCTAAAACCATTTTTACTGTGATTTTGTTGGTCCATTGCATACGAATTCCAACCCACTTTGTCCGGATATGACTGGATGAAACCAGAAATATCCGGTTGTGTTTTGGCTTACTATAACCCAGATATTGTGAAAGCTTCTCTATTTGTGTTCTCCGGATATTATGAACGGATTTTATGGTTTTGCATGTTTTTTATCAGGGAACATTTAATTTTGTACCGTAGAAACACTAATAGGTTCAACATGGAGACACCAGTATACACATTCGTATGTCTAGGGAGAAAGTTAGAGGAACTGCGGCAAACAAACATGATATTTCTGTTTGTATACATAACATTTTATGCACTTGCATAACGAAAAAAACTTTGCTTTTCTCCAAAACCATTTTTACTGTGATTTTCTTGGTCCATTGCATACGAATTCCACCTCACTTTGTCCGGATATGACTGGATGAAACCAGAAATATCCGTTTTCTTTTTTTTTGGCTTACAATATCCCAGATATTACTACAGACTCTGTGTTTGTGTTTTCTGGATATTATCGATGGATTATATTGTTTCTGAATGTTTTTATCAGGGAACATTTAATTTTGTGCTGGGAAACACTAATTGGTTCCACATGGAGACACCAGTATACACATTCGTATTTTCTAGGGAGAAAGCTAGAATAACTGCGTTAAACAAACATGATGTTTCTGTTTGTATAGATCAGATTTTATGCACTGGCTTAAGGAAAAGACTTTGTTTTACTCCAAAACCATTTTTACTGCGATTTTCCCGGTTCATTGCATACGAATTCCACCAAACTTAGTCCGGATATGACTGGATGAAACCAGAAATATCCGGCTGTGTTTTGGCTAACTCAATCCCAGATATTGTGAAAGCTTCTGTATTTGTGTTTTCCGGATATTATCAACGGATTTTATGGTTTTGCATGTTTTTTATCAGGGAACATTTAATTTTGTACCTTAGAAACACTAATTGGTTCCACACGGAGACAACAGCTCTACACATTCGTATTTTCTAGGGAGAAAGCTAGAGGAACTGCGGCAAACAAACATGATATTTCTGTTTGTATACATGACATTTTATGCACTTGCATAACGAAAAAAACTTTGCTTTTCTCCAAAACCATTTTTACTGTGATTTTCTCGGTCCATTGCATACGAATTCCACCTCGCTTTGTCCGGATATGACTGGATGAAACCAGAAATATCCGGTTGTGTTTTGGCTTACTACAACCCAATTATTGTGAAAGCCTCTGTGTTTATGTTTTCCGGATATTATCAACGGAATTTATGTTTTTGCATGTTATTTATCAGGGAACATTAAATTTTGTGCTTGGAAACACTAATTGGTTCCACATGGAGACACCAGCTCTACACATTCGTATTTTCTAGGGAGAAAGCTAGAGGAACTGCGGCAAACAAACATGATATTTCTGTTTGTATAGATGACATTTTATGCACTTTCCTAAAGAAAAGACTTTGCTTTTCTCCAAAACCATTTTTCCTGTGATATTCTCGATCCATTACATATGAATTCCACCCCACTTTGTCCGGATATGAGTGGATGAAACCAGAAATATCCGGTTGTGTTTTGTTTTACTATATCCCAGATATTGCTACAGCCTCAGTGTCTGTGTTTTCTGGATATTATCGATGGATTTTATTGTTTTGAATGTTTTTATCAGGGAACATTTAATTTTGTACTGTAGAAACACTAATTGGTTCTACATGGAGACACCAGTAACACATTCCTATGTTGTAGGGAGAAAGCTTGAGGAACCGCAAATCGATATGATATGTCTGTTTGTACAGATGACATTTTATGCACTTGCGATGGAAAAGACTTTTTGCCTTTCTCTAAAACCATTTTTACTGTGATTTTGTTGGTCCATTGCATACGAATTCCAACCCACTTTGTCCGGATATGACTGGATGAATCCAGAAATATCCGGTTGTGTTTTGGCTTACTATAACCCAGATATTGTGAAAGCTTCTGTATTTGTGTTCTCCGGATATTATGAACGGATTTTATGGTTTTGCATGTTATTTATCAGGGAACATTTAATTTTGTACCGTAGAAACACTAATAGGTTCAACATGGAGACACCAGTATACACATTCGTATGTCTAGGGAGAAAGCTAGAGGAACTGCGGCAAACAAACATGATATTTCTGTTTGTATACATGACATTTTATGCACTTGCATAACGAAAAAAACTTTGCTTTTCTCCAAAACCATTTTTACTGTGATTTTCTCGGTCCATTGCATACGAATTCCACCTCACTTTGTCCGGATATGACTGGATGAAACCAGAAATATCCGGTTGTGTTTTGGCTTACTACAACCCAGATATTGTGAAAGCCTCTGTGTTTATGTTTTCCGGATATTATCAACGGAATTTATGTTTTTGCATGTTATTTATCAGGGAACATTTAATTTTGTGCTGGGAAACACTAATTGGTTCCACATGGAGACACCAGCTCTACACATTCGTATTTTCTAGGGAGAAAGCTAGAGGAACTGCGGCAAACAAACATGATATTTCTGTTTGTATAGATGACATTTTATGCACTTTCCTAAAGAAAAGACTTTGCTTTTCTCCAAAACCATTTTTCCTGTGATATTCTCGATCCATTACATATGAATTCCACCCCACTTTGTCCCGATATGAGTGGATGAAACCAGAAATATCCGGTTGTGTTTTGTTTTACTATATCCCAGATATTGCTACAGCCTCAGTGTCTGTGTTTTCTGGATATTATCGATGGATTTTATTGTTTTGAATGTTTTTATCAGGGAACATTGAATTTTGTACCGTAGAAATACAATTTGGTTCCACATGGAGACACCAGGAACACATTCCTATGTTGTAGGGAGAAAGCTTGAGGAACTGCAAATCGATATGATATGTCTGTTTGTATAGATGACATTTTATGCACTTGCGATGGAAAAGACTTTTTGCCTTTCTCTAAAACCATTTTTACTGTGATTTTGTTGGTCCATTGCATACGAATTCCAACCCACTTTGTCCGGATATGACTGGATGAAACCAGAAATATCCGGTTGTGTTTTGGCTTACTATAAACCAGATATTGTGAAAGCTTCTGTATATGTGTTCTCCTGATATTATGAACGGATTTTATGGTTTTGCATATTTTTTATCAGGGAACATTTAATTTTGTACCGTAGAAACACTAATAGGTTCAACATGGAGACACCAGTATACACATTCATATGTCTAGGGAGAAAGTTAGAGGAACTGCGGCAAACAAACATGATATTTCTGTTTGTATACATGACATTTTATGCACTTGCATAACGAAAAAAACTTTGCTTTTCTCCAAAAGCATTTTTACTGTGATTTTCTTGGTCCATTGCATACGAATTCCACCTCACTTTGTCCGGATATGACTGGATGAAACCAGAAATATCCGTTTTCTTTTTTTTTGGCTTACTATATCCCAGATATTACTACAGACTCTGTGTTTGTGTTTTCTGGATATTATCGATGGATTATATTGTTTTGAATGTTTTTATCAGGGAACATTTAATTTTGTGCTGGGAAACACTAATTGGTTCCACATGGAGACACCAGTCTACACATTCGTATTTTCTAGGGAGAAAGCTAGAATAACTGCGGTAAACAAACATGATGTTTCTGTTTGTATAGATGACATTTTATGCACTGGCTTAAGGAAAAGACTTTGTTTTACTCCAAAACCATTTTTACTGCGATTTTCCCGGTTCATTGCATACGAATTCCACCAAACTTAGTCCGGATATGACTGGATGAAACCAGAAATATCCGGTTGTGTTTTGGCTAACTCAATCCCAGATATTGCGACGGACTCTGTGTTTGTGTTTTCTGGACATTATCAACGGACTTTATTGTTTTGAATGTTTTTATCAGGGAACATTTAATTTTGCACCTTAGAAACACTAATAGGTTCAACATGGAGACACCAGTATACACATTCGTATGTCTAGGGAGAAAGCTAGAGGAACTGCGGCAAACAAACATGATATTTCTGTTTGTATAGATGACATTTTATGCACTTTCCTAAAGAAAAGACTTTGCTTTTCTCCAAAACCATTTTTCCTGTGATATTCTCGATCCATTACATATGAATTCCACCCCACTTTGTCCGGATATGAGTGGATGAAACCAGAAATATCCGGTTGTGTTTTGTTTTACTATATCCCAGATATTGCTACAGCCTCAGTGTCTGTGTTTTCTGGATATTATCGATGGATTTTATTGTTTTGAATGTTTTTATCAGGGAACATTGAATTTTGTACCGTAGAAATACAATTTGGTTCCACATGGAGACACCAGGAACACATTCCTATGTTCTAGGGAGAAAGCTTGAGGAACTGCAAATCGATATGATATGTCTGTTTGTATAGATGACATTTTATGCACTTGCGATGGAAAAGACTTTTTGCCTTTCTCTAAAACCATTTTTACTGTGATTTTGTTGGTCCATTGCATACGAATTCCAACCCACTTTGTCCGGATATGACTGGATGAAACCAGAAATATCCGGTTGTGTTTTGGCTTACTATAACCCAGATATTGTGAAAGCTTCTGTATATGTGTTCTCCTGATATTATGAACGGATTTTATGGTTTTGCATATTTTTTATCAGGGAACATTTAATTTTGTACCGTAGAAACACTAATAGGTTCAACATGGAGACACCAGTATACACATTCATATGTCTAGGGAGAAAGTTAGAGGAACTGCGGCAAACAAACATGATATTTCTGTTTGTATACATGACATTTTATGCACTTGCATAACGAAAAAAACTTTGCTTTTCTCCAAAAGCATTTTTACTGTGATTTTCTTGGTCCATTGCATACGAATTCCACCTCACTTTGTCCGGATATGACTGGATGAAACCAGAAATATCCGTTTTCTTTTTTTTTGGCTTACTATATCCCAGATATTACTACAGACTCTGTGTTTGTGTTTTCTGGATATTATCAATGGATTATATTGTTTTGAATGTTTTTATCAGGGAACATTTAATTTTGTGCTGGGAAACACTAATTGGTACCACATGGAGACACCAGTCTACACATTCGTATTTTCTAGGGAGAAAGCTAGAATAACTGCGGTAAACAAACATGATGTTTCTGTTTGTATAGATGACATTTTATGCACTGGCTTAAGGAAAAGACTTTGTTTTACTCCAAAACCATTTTTACTGCGATTTTCCCGGTTCATTGCATACGAATTCCACCAAACTTAGTCCGGATATGACTGGATGAAACCAGAAATATCCGGTTGTGTTTTGGCTAACTCAATCCCAGATATTGCGACGGACTCTGTGTTTGTGTTTTCTGGACATTATCAACGGACTTTATTGTTTTGAATGTTTTTATCAGGGAACATTTAATTTTGCACCTTAGAAACACTAATAGGTTCAACATGGAGACACCAGTATACACATTCGTATGTTCTAGGGAGAAAGTTAGAGGAACTGCGGCAAACAAACATGATATTTCTGTTTGTATACATGACATTTTGTGCACTTGCATAACGAAAACAACTTTGCTTTTCTCCAAAACCATTTTTACTGTGATTTTCTCGGTCCATTGCATACGAATTCCACCTCGCTTTGTCCGGATATGACTGGATGAAACCAGAAATATCCGGTTGTGTTTTGGCTTACTACAACCCAGATATTGTGAAAGCCTCTGTGTTTATGTTTTCTGGATACTATCAACGGAATTTATGTTTTTGCATGTTATTTATCAGGGAACATTTAATTTTGTGCTGGGAAACACTAATTGGTTCCACATGGAGACACCAGCTCTACACATTCGTATTTTCTAGGGAGAAAGCTAGAGGAACTGCGGCAAACAAACATGATATTTCTGTTTGTATAGATGACATTTTATGCACTTTCCTAAAGAAAAGACTTTGCTTTTCTCCAAAACCATTTTTCCTGTGATATTCTCGATCCATTACATATGAATTCCACCCCACTTTGTCCGGATATGAGTGGATGAAACCAGAAATATCCGGTTGTGTTTTGTTTTACTATATCCCAGATATTGCTACAGCCTCAGTGTCTGTGTTTTCTGGATATTATCGATGGATTTTATTGTTTTGAATGTTTTTATCAGGGAACATTTAATTTTGTACTGTAGAAACACTAATTGGTTCCACATGGAGACACCAGTAACACATTCCTATGTTGTAGGGAGAAAGCTTGAGGAACTGCAAATCGATATGATATGTCTGTTTGTATAGATGACATTTTATGCACTTGCGATGGAAAAGACTTTTTGCCTTTCTCTAAAACCATTTTTACTGTGATTTTGTTGGTCCATTGCATACGAATTCCAACCCACTTTGTCCGGATATGACTGGATGAAACCAGAAATATCCGGTTGTGTTTTGGCTTACTATAACCCAGATATTGTGAAAGCTTCTCTATTTGTGTTCTCCGGATATTATGAACGGATTTTATGGTTTTGCATGTTTTTTATCAGGGAACATTTAATTTTGTACCGTAGAAACACTAATAGGTTCAACATGGAGACACCAGTATACACATTCGTATGTCTAGGGAGAAAGTTAGAGGAACTGCGGCAAACAAACATGATATTTCTGTTTGTATACATAACATTTTATGCACTTGCATAACGAAAAAAACTTTGCTTTTCTCCAAAACCATTTTTACTGTGATTTTCTTGGTCCATTGCATACGAATTCCACCTCACTTTGTCCGGATATGACTGGATGAAACCAGAAATATCCGTTTTCTTTTTTTTTGGCTTACAATATCCCAGATATTACTACAGACTCTGTGTTTGTGTTTTCTGGATATTATCGATGGATTATATTGTTTCTGAATGTTTTTATCAGGGAACATTTAATTTTGTGCTGGGAAACACTAATTGGTTCCACATGGAGACACCAGTATACACATTCGTATTTTCTAGGGAGAAAGCTAGAATAACTGCGTTAAACAAACATGATGTTTCTGTTTGTATAGATCAGATTTTATGCACTGGCTTAAGGAAAAGACTTTGTTTTACTCCAAAACCATTTTTACTGCGATTTTCCCGGTTCATTGCATACGAATTCCACCAAACTTAGTCCGGATATGACTGGATGAAACCAGAAATATCCGGCTGTGTTTTGGCTAACTCAATCCCAGATATTGTGAAAGCTTCTGTATTTGTGTTTTCCGGATATTATCAACGGATTTTATGGTTTTGCATGTTTTTTATCAGGGAACATTTAATTTTGTACCTTAGAAACACTAATTGGTTCCACACGGAGACACCAGCTCTACACATTCGTATTTTCTAGGGAGAAAGCTAGAGGAACTGCGGCAAACAAACATGATATTTCTGTTTGTATACATGACATTTTATGCACTTGCATAACGAAAAAAACTTTGCTTTTCTCCAAAACCATTTTTACTGTGATTTTCTCGGTCCATTGCATACGAATTCCACCTCGCTTTGTCCGGATATGACTGGATGAAACCAGAAATATCCGGTTGTGTTTTGGCTTACTACAACCCAATTATTGTGAAAGCCTCTGTGTTTATGTTTTCCGGATATTATCAACGGAATTTATGTTTTTGCATGTTATTTATCAGGGAACATTAAATTTTGTGCTTGGAAACACTAATTGGTTCCACATGGAGACACCAGCTCTACACATTCGTATTTTCTAGGGAGAAAGCTAGAGGAACTGCGGCAAACAAACATGATATTTCTGTTTGTATAGATGACATTTTATGCACTTTCCTAAAGAAAAGACTTTGCTTTTCTCCAAAACCATTTTTCCTGTGATATTCTCGATCCATTACATATGAATTCCACCCCACTTTGTCCGGATATGAGTGGATGAAACCAGAAATATCCGGTTGTGTTTTGTTTTACTATATCCCAGATATTGCTACAGCCTCAGTGTCTGTGTTTTCTGGATATTATCGATGGATTTTATTGTTTTGAATGTTTTTATCAGGGAACATTTAATTTTGTACTGTAGAAACACTAATTGGTTCTACATGGAGACACCAGTAACACATTCCTATGTTGTAGGGAGAAAGCTTGAGGAACCGCAAATCGATATGATATGTCTGTTTGTACAGATGACATTTTATGCACTTGCGATGGAAAAGACTTTTTGCCTTTCTCTAAAACCATTTTTACTGTGATTTTGTTGGTCCATTGCATACGAATTCCAACCCACTTTGTCCGGATATGACTGGATGAATCCAGAAATATCCGGTTGTGTTTTGGCTTACTATAACCCAGATATTGTGAAAGCTTCTGTATTTGTGTTCTCCGGATATTATGAACGGATTTTATGGTTTTGCATGTTATTTATCAGGGAACATTTAATTTTGTACCGTAGAAACACTAATAGGTTCAACATGGAGACACCAGTATACACATTCGTATGTCTAGGGAGAAAGCTAGAGGAACTGCGGCAAACAAACATGATATTTCTGTTTGTATACATGACATTTTATGCACTTGCATAACGAAAAAAACTTTGCTTTTCTCCAAAACCATTTTTACTGTGATTTTCTCGGTCCATTGCATACGAATTCCACCTCACTTTGTCCGGATATGACTGGATGAAACCAGAAATATCCGGTTGTGTTTTGGCTTACTACAACCCAGATATTGTGAAAGCCTCTGTGTTTATGTTTTCCGGATATTATCAACGGAATTTATGTTTTTGCATGTTATTTATCAGGGAACATTTAATTTTGTGCTGGGAAACACTAATTGGTTCCACATGGAGACACCAGCTCTACACATTCGTATTTTCTAGGGAGAAAGCTAGAGGAACTGCGGCAAACAAACATGATATTTCTGTTTGTATAGATGACATTTTATGCACTTTCCTAAAGAAAAGACTTTGCTTTTCTCCAAAACCATTTTTCCTGTGATATTCTCGATCCATTACATATGAATTCCACCCCACTTTGTCCCGATATGAGTGGATGAAACCAGAAATATCCGGTTGTGTTTTGTTTTACTATATCCCAGATATTGCTACAGCCTCAGTGTCTGTGTTTTCTGGATATTATCGATGGATTTTATTGTTTTGAATGTTTTTATCAGGGAACATTGAATTTTGTACCGTAGAAATACAATTTGGTTCCACATGGAGACACCAGGAACACATTCCTATGTTGTAGGGAGAAAGCTTGAGGAACTGCAAATCGATATGATATGTCTGTTTGTATAGATGACATTTTATGCACTTGCGATGGAAAAGACTTTTTGCCTTTCTCTAAAACCATTTTTACTGTGATTTTGTTGGTCCATTGCATACGAATTCCAACCCACTTTGTCCGGATATGACTGGATGAAACCAGAAATATCCGGTTGTGTTTTGGCTTACTATAAACCAGATATTGTGAAAGCTTCTGTATATGTGTTCTCCTGATATTATGAACGGATTTTATGGTTTTGCATATTTTTTATCAGGGAACATTTAATTTTGTACCGTAGAAACACTAATAGGTTCAACATGGAGACACCAGTATACACATTCATATGTCTAGGGAGAAAGTTAGAGGAACTGCGGCAAACAAACATGATATTTCTGTTTGTATACATGACATTTTATGCACTTGCATAACGAAAAAAACTTTGCTTTTCTCCAAAAGCATTTTTACTGTGATTTTCTTGGTCCATTGCATACGAATTCCACCTCACTTTGTCCGGATATGACTGGATGAAACCAGAAATATCCGTTTTCTTTTTTTTTGGCTTACTATATCCCAGATATTACTACAGACTCTGTGTTTGTGTTTTCTGGATATTATCGATGGATTATATTGTTTTGAATGTTTTTATCAGGGAACATTTAATTTTGTGCTGGGAAACACTAATTGGTTCCACATGGAGACACCAGTCTACACATTCGTATTTTCTAGGGAGAAAGCTAGAATAACTGCGGTAAACAAACATGATGTTTCTGTTTGTATAGATGACATTTTATGCACTGGCTTAAGGAAAAGACTTTGTTTTACTCCAAAACCATTTTTACTGCGATTTTCCCGGTTCATTGCATACGAATTCCACCAAACTTAGTCCGGATATGACTGGATGAAACCAGAAATATCCGGTTGTGTTTTGGCTAACTCAATCCCAGATATTGCGACGGACTCTGTGTTTGTGTTTTCTGGACATTATCAACGGACTTTATTGTTTTGAATGTTTTTATCAGGGAACATTTAATTTTGCACCTTAGAAACACTAATAGGTTCAACATGGAGACACCAGTATACACATTCGTATGTTCTAGGGAGAAAGTTAGAGGAACTGCGGCAAACAAACATGATATTTCTGTTTGTATACATGACATTTTGTGCACTTGCATAACGAAAACAACTTTGCTTTTCTCCAAAACCATTTTTACTGTGATTTTCTCGGTCCATTGCATACGAATTCCACCTCGCTTTGTCCGGATATGACTGGATGAAACCAGAAATATCCGGTTGTGTTTTGGATTACTACAACCCAGATATTGTGAAAGCCTCTGTGTTTATGTTTTCTGGATACTATCAACGGAATTTATGTTTTTGCATGTTATTTATCAGGGAACATTTAATTTTGTGCTGGGAAACACTAATTGGTTCCACATGGAGACACCAGCTCTACACATTCGTATTTTCTAGGGAGAAAGCTAGAGGAACTGCGGCAAACAAACATGATATTTCTGTTTGTATAGATGACATTTTATGCACTTTCCTAAAGAAAAGACTTTGCTTTTCTCCAAAACCATTTTTCCTGTGATATTCTCGATCCATTACATATGAATTCCACCCCACTTTGTCCGGATATGAGTGGATGAAACCAGAAATATCCGGTTGTGTTTTGTTTTACTATATCCCAGATATTGCTACAGCCTCAGTGTCTGTGTTTTCTGGATATTATCGATGGATTTTATTGTTTTGAATGTTTTTATCAGGGAACATTTAATTTTGTACTGTAGAAACACTAATTGGTTCCACATGGAGACACCAGTAACACATTCCTATGTTGTAGGGAGAAAGCTTGAGGAACTGCAAATCGATATGATATGTCTGTTTGTATAGATGACATTTTATGCACTTGCGATGGAAAAGACTTTTTGCCTTTCTCTAAAACCATTTTTACTGTGATTTTGTTGGTCCATTGCATACGAATTCCAACCCACTTTGTCCGGATATGACTGGATGAAACCAGAAATATCCGGTTGTGTTTTGGCTTACTATAACCCAGATATTGTGAAAGCTTCTCTATTTGTGTTCTCCGGATATTATGAACGGATTTTATGGTTTTGCATGTTTTTTATCAGGGAACATTTAATTTTGTACCGTAGAAACACTAATAGGTTCAACATGGAGACACCAGTATACACATTCGTATGTCTAGGGAGAAAGTTAGAGGAACTGCGGCAAACAAACATGATATTTCTGTTTGTATACATAACATTTTATGCACTTGCATAACGAAAAAAACTTTGCTTTTCTCCAAAACCATTTTTACTGTGATTTTCTTGGTCCATTGCATACGAATTCCACCTCACTTTGTCCGGATATGACTGGATGAAACCAGAAATATCCGTTTTCTTTTTTTTTGGCTTACAATATCCCAGATATTACTACAGACTCTGTGTTTGTGTTTTCTGGATATTATCGATGGATTATATTGTTTCTGAATGTTTTTATCAGGGAACATTTAATTTTGTGCTGGGAAACACTAATTGGTTCCACATGGAGACACCAGCTCTACACATTCGTATTTTCTAGGGAGAAAGCTAGAGGAACTGCGGCAAACAAACATGATATTTCTGTTTGTATAGATGAATTTTTATGCACTTTCCTAAAGAAAAGACTTTGCTTTTCTCCAAAACCATTTTTCCTGTGATATTCTCGATCCATTACATATGAATTCCACCCCACTTTGTCCGGATATGAGTGGATGAAACCAGAAATATCCGGTTGTGTTTTGTTTTACTATATCCCAGATATTGCTACAGCCACAGTGTCTGTGTTTTCTGGATATTATCGATGGATTTTATTGTTTTGAATGTTTTTATCAGGGAACATTTAATTTTGTACCGTAGAAATACAATTTGTTTCCACATGGAGACACCAGGAACACATTCCTATGTTCTAGGGAGAAAGCTTTAGGAACTGCAAATCGATATGATATGTCTGTTTGTATAGATGACATTTTATGCACTTTCCTAAAGAAAAGACTTTGCTTTTCTCCAAAACCATTTTTCCTGTGATATTCTCGATCCATTACATATGAATTCCACCCCACTTTGTCCGGTATGAGTGGATGAAACCAGAAATATCCGGTTGTGTTTTGTTTTACTATATCCCAGATATTGCTACAGCCTCAGTGTCTGTGTTTTCTGGATATTATCGATGGATTTTATTGTTTTGAATGTTTTTATCAGGGAACCTTTAATTTTGTACCGTAGAAATACAATTTGGTTCCACATGGAGACACCAGGAACACATTCCTATGTTCTAGGGAGAAAGCTTGAGGAACTGCAAATCGATATGATATGTCTGTTTGTATAGATGACATTTTATGCACTTGCGATGGAAAAGACTTTTTGCCTTTCTCTAAAACCATTTTTACTGTGATTTTGTTGGTCCATTGCATACGAATTCCAACCCACTTTGTCCGGATATGACTGGATGAAACCAGAAATATCCGGTTGTGTTTTGGCTAACTCAATCCCAGATATTGTGAAAGCTTCTGTATTTGTGTTCTCCGGATATTATGAACGGATTTTATGGTTTTGCATGTTTTTTATCAGGGAACATTTAATTTTGTACCATAGAAACACTAATTGGTTCCACACGGAGACACCAGCTCTACACATTTGTATTTTCTAGGGAGAAAGCTAGAGGAACTGCGGCAAACAAACATGATATTTCTGTTTGTATAGATGACATTTTATGCACTTTCCTAACAAAAAGATTTTACTTTTCTCCAAAACCATTTTTACTGTGATTTTCTCGGTCCATTGCATACGAATTCCACCTCACTTTGTCCGGATATGACTGGATGAAACGAGAAATATCCGTTTTATTTTTTTTTTGGCTTACTATATCCCAGATATTACTACAGACTCTGTGTTTGTGTTTTCTGGATATTATCGATGGATTATATTGTTTTGAATGTTTTTATCAGGGAACATTTAATTTTGTGCTGGGAAACACTAATTGGTTCCACATGGAGACACCAGTCTACACATTCGTATTTTCTAGGGAGAAAGCTAGAATAACTGCGGTAAACAAACATGATGTTTCTGTTTGTATAGATGACATTTTATGCACTGGCTTAAGGAAAAGACTTTGTTTTACTCCAAAACCATTTTTACTGCGATTTTCCCGGTTCATTGCATACGAATTCCACCAAACTTAGTCCGGATATGACTGGATGAAACCAGAAATATCCGGTTGTGTTTTGGCTAAATCAATCCCAGATATTGCGACGGATTCTGTGTTTGTGTTTTCCGGATATTATCAACGGTTTTTATGGTTTTGCATGTTTTTTATCAGGGAACAAATTAATTTTGTACCTTAAAAACACTAATTGGTTCCACACGGAGACACCAGCTCTACACATTTGTATTTTTTAGGGAGAAAGCTAGAGGAACTGCGGCAAACAAACATGATATTTCTGTTTGTATACATGACATTTTATGCACTTGCATAACGAAAAAAACTTTGCTTTTCTCCAAAACCATTTTTACTGCGATTTTCCCGGTTCGTTGCATACGAATTCCACCTCGGTTTGTCCGGATATGACTGGATCAAACCAGAAATATCCGGTTGTGTTTTGGCTTACTACAACCCAGATATTGTGAAAGCCTCTGTGTTTATGTTTTCCGGATATTATCAACGGAATTCATCTTTTTGCATGTTATTTATCAGGGAACATTTAATTTTGTACCGTAGAAACACTAATTGGTTCCACACGGAGACACCAGCTCTACACATTTGTATTTTCTAGGGAGAAAGCTAGAGGAACTGCGGCAAACAAACATGATATTTCTGTTTGTATAGATGACATTTTATGCACTTTCCTAAAGAAAAGACTTTGCTTTTCTCCAAAACCATTTTTCCTGTGATATTCTCGATCCATTACATATGAATTCCACCCCACTTTGTCCGGATATGAGTGGATGAAACCAGAAATATCCGGTTGTGTTTTGTCTTACTATGTCCCAGATATTGCTACAGCCTCAGTGTCTGTGTTTTCTGGATATTATCGATGGATTTTATTGTTTTGAATGTTTTATCAGGGAACATTTATTTTTGTACCATAGAAACACTAATTGGTTCCACATGGAGACACCAGTAACACATTCCTATGTTCTAGGGAGAAAGCTTGAGGAACTGCAAATCGATATGATATGTCTGTTTGCATAGATGACATTTTATGCACTTGCGATGGAAAAGACTTTTTGCCTTTCTCTAAAACCATTTTTACTGTGCTTTTGTTGGTCCATTGCATACGAATTCCAACCCACTTTGTCCGGATATGACTGGATGAAACCAGAAATATCCGGTTGTGTTTTGGCTTACTACAACCCAGATATTGTGAAAGCCTCTGTGTTTATGTTTTCCGGATATTATCAACGGAATTTATGTTTTTGCATGTTATTTATCAGGGAACATTTAATTTTGTGCTGGGAAACACTAATTGGTTCCACATGGAGACACCAGCTCTACACATTCGTATTTTCTAGGGAGAAAGCTAGAGGAACTGCGGCAAACAAACATGATAATTCTGTTTGTATAGATGACATTTTATGCACTTGCGATGGAAAAGACTTTTTGCCTTTCTCTAAAACCATTTTTACTGTGATTTTGTTGGTCCATTGCATACGAATTCCAACCCACTTGGTCCGGATATGACTGGATGAAACCAGAAATATCCGGTTGTGTTTTGGCTAACTCAATCCCAGATATTGTGAAAGCTTCTGTATTTGTGTTCTCCAGATATTATGAACGGATTTTATGGTTTTGCATGTTTTTTATCAGGGAACATTTAATTTTGTACCATAGAAACACTAATTGGTTCCACACGGAGACACCAGCTCTACACATTTGTATTTTCTAGGGAGAAAGCTAGAGGAACTGCGGCAAACAAACATGATATTTCTGTTTGTATAGATGATATTTTATGCACTTTCCTAACAAAAAGACTTTACTTTTCTCCAAAACCATTTTTACTGTGATTTTCTCAGTCCATTGCATACGAATTCCACCTCGCTTTGTCCGGATATGACTGGATGAAACCAGAAATATCCGTTTTCTTTTTTTTTTGGCTTACTATATCCCAGATATTACTACAGACTCTGTGTTTGTGTTTTCTGGATATTATCTATGGATTATATTGTTTTGAATGTTTTTATCAGGGAACATTTAATTTTGTGCTGGGAAACACTAATTGGTTCCACATGGAGACACCAGTCTACACATTCGTATTTTCTAGGGAGAAAGCTAGAATAACTGCGGTAAACAAACATGATGTTTCTGTTTGTATAGATGACATTTTATGCACTGGCTTAAGGAAAAGACTTTGTTTTACACTAAAACCATTTTTACTGCGATTTTCCCAGTTCATTGCATACGAATTCCACCAAACTTAGTCCGGATATGACTGGATGAAACCAGAAATATCCGGTTGTGTTTTGGCTAACTCAATCCCAGATATTGCGACGGACTCTGTGTTTGTGTTTTCTGGACATTATCAACGGACTTTATTGTTTTGAATGTTTTTATCAGGGAACATTTAATTTTGTACCTTAGAAACACTAATAGGTTCAACATGGAGACACCAGTCTACACATTCGTATGTTCTAGGGAGAAAGTTAGAGGAACTGCGGCAAACAAACATGATATTTCTGTTTGTATACATGACATTTTATGCACTTGCATAACGAAAAAAACTTTGCTTTTCTCCAAAACCATTTTTACTGTGATTTTCTCGGTCCATTGCATACGAATTCCACCTCGCTTTGTCCGGATATGTCTGGATGAAACCAGAAATATCCGGTTGTGTTTTGGCTTACTACAACCCAGATATTGTGAAAGCCTCTGTGTTTATGTTTTCCGGATATTATCAACGGAATTTATGTTTTTGCATGTTATTTATCAGGGAACATTTAATTTTGTGCTGGGAAACACTAATTGGTTCCACATGGAGACACCAGCTCTACACATTCGTATTTTCTAGGGAGAAAGCTAGAAGAACTGCGGCAAACAAACATGATATTTCTGTTTGTATAGATGACATTTTATGCACTTTCCTAAAGAAAAGACTTTGCTTTTCTCCAAAACCATTTTTCCTGTGATATTCTCGATCCATTACATATGAATTCCACCCCACTTTGTCCGGATATGAGTGGATGAAACCAGAAATATCCGGTTGTGTTTTGTTTTACTATATCCCAGATATTGCTACAGCCTCAGTGTCTGTGTTTTCTGGATATTATCGATGGATTTTATTGTTTTGAATGTTTTTATCAGGGAACATTTAATTTTGTACCGTAGAAACACTAATTGGTTCCACATGGAGACACCAGTAACACATTCCTATGTTCTAGGGAGAAAGCTTGAGGAACTGCAAATCGATATGATATGTCTGTTTGTATAGATGACATTTTATGCACTTGCGATGGAAAAGACTTTTTGCCTTTCTCTAAAACCATTTTTACTGTGATTTTGTTGGTCCATTGCATACGAATTCCAACCCACTTTGTCCGGATATGACTGGATGAAACCAGAAATATCCGGTTGTGTTTTGGCTAACTCAATCCCAGATATTGTGAAAGCTTCTGTATTTGTGTTCTCCGGATATTATGAACGGATTTTATGGTTTTGCATGTTTTTTATCAGGGAACATTTAATTTTGTACCATAGAAACACTAATTGGTTCCACACGGAGACACCAGCTCTACACATTTGTATTTTCTAGGGAGAAAGCTAGAGGAACTGCGGCAAACAAACATGATATTTCTGTTTGTATAGATGACATTTTATGCCCTTTCCTAACAAAAAGATTTTACTTTTCTCCAAAACCATTTTTACTGTGATTTTCTCGGTCCATTGCATACGAATTCCACCTCACTTTGTCCAGATATGACTGGATGAAACGAGAAATATCCGTTTTATTTTTTTTTTGGCTTACTATATCCCAGATATTACTACAGACTCTGTGTTTGTGTTTTCTGGATATTATTGATGGATTATATTGTTTTGAATGTTTTTATCAGGGAACATTTAATTTTGTGCTGGGAAACACTACTTGGTTCCACATGGAGACACCAGTCTACACATTCCTATTTTCTAGGGAGAAAGCTAGAATAACTGCGGTAAACAAACATGATGTTTCTGTTTGTATAGATGACATTTTATGCACTGGCTTAAGGAAAAGACTTTGTTTTACTCCAAAACCATTTTTACTGCGATTTTCCCGGTTCATTGCATACGAATTACCACCAAACTTAGTCCGGATATGACTGGATGAAACCAGAAATATCCGGTTGTGTTTTGGCTAAATCAATCCCAGATATTGGGATGGACTCTGTGTTTGTGTTTTCCGGATATTATCAACGGTTTTTATGGTTTTGCATGTTTTTTATCAGGGAACAAATTAATTTTGTACCTTAAAAACACTAATTGGTTCCATATGGAGACACCAGCTCTACACATTCGTTTTTTCTAGGGAGAAAGCTAGAGGAACTGCGGCAAACAAACATGATATTTCTGTTTGTATAGATGACATTTTATGCACTTGCGATGGAAAAGACTTTTTGCCTTTCTCTAAAACCATTTTTACTGTGATTTTGTTGGTCCATTGCATACGAATTCCAACCCACTTTGTCCGGATATGACTGGATGAAACCAGAAATATCCGGTTGTGTTTTGGCTAACTCAATCCCAGATATTGTGAAAGCTTCTGTATTTGTGTTCTCCGGATATTATGAACGGATTTTATGGTTTTGCATGTTTTTTATCAGGGAACATTTAATTTTCTACCATAGAAACACTAATTGGTTCCACACGGAGACACCAGCTCTACACATTTGTATTTTCTAGGGAGAAAGCTAGAGGAACTGCGGCAAACAAACATGATATTTCTGTTTGTATAGATGACATTTTATGCACTTTCCTAAGAAAAAGACTTTACTTTTCTCCAAAACCATTTTTACTGTGATTTTCTCGGTCCATTGCATACGAATTCCACCTCACTTTGTCCAGATATGACTGGATGAAACGAGAAATATCCGTTTTATTTTTTTTTTGGCTTACTATATCCCAGATATTACTACAGACTCTGTGTTTGTGTTTTCTGGATATTATCTAAGAATTATATTGTTTTGAATGTTTTTATCAGGGAACATTTAATTTTGTGCTGGGAAACACTAATTGGTTCCACATGGAGACACCAGTCTACACATTCGTATTTTCTAGGGAGAAAGCTAGAATAACTGCGGTAAACAAACATGATGCTTCTGTTTGTATAGATGACATTTTATGCACTGGCTTAAGGAAAAGACTTTGTTTTACTCCAAAACCATTTTTACTGCGATTTTCCCGGTTCATTGCATACGAATTCCACCAAACTTAGTCCGGATATGACTGGATGAAACCAGAAATATCCGGTTGTGTTTTGGCTAACTCAATCCCAGATATTGTGAAAGCTTCTGTATTTGTGTTCTCCGGATATTATGAACGGATTTTATTGTTTTGAATGTTTTTATCAGGGAACATTTAATTTTGTACCGTAGAAACACTAATTGGTTCCACATGGAGACACCAGTAAACATTCCTCTGTTCTAGGGAGAAAGCTTGAGGAACTGCAAATCGATATGATATGTCTGTTTGTATAGATGACATTTTATGCACTTGCGATGGAAAAGACTTTTTGCCTTTCTCTAAAACCATTTTTACTGTGAATTTGTTGGTCCATTGCATACGAATTCCAACCCACTTTGTCCGGATATGTGTGGATGAAACCAGAAATATCTGGTTGTGTTTTGTCTTACTATATCCCAGATATTGCTACAGCCTCAGTGTCTGTGTTTTCTGGATATTATCGATGGATTTTATTGTTTTGAGTGTTTTTATCAGGGAACATTTAATTTTGTACCGTAGAAACACTAATTGGTTCCACATGGAGACACCAGTAACACATTCCTATGTTCTAGGGTGAAAGCTTGAGGAACTGCAAATCGATATGATATGTCTGTTTGTATAGATGACATTTTATGCACTGGCTTTAGGAAAAGACTTTGTTTTACTCCAAAACAATTTTTAATGCGATTTTCCCGGTTCATTGCATACGAATTCCACCAAACTTAGTCCGGATATGACTGGATGAAACCAGAAATATCCGGTTGTGTTTTGGCTAACTCAATCCCAGATATTGTGAAAGCTTCTGTATTTGTGTTCTCCGGATATTATTTTCGGATTTTATGGTTTTGCATGTTTTTTATCAGGGAACATTTAATTTTGTACCGTAGAAACACTAATTGGTTCCACACGGAGACACCAGCTCTACACATTTGTATTTTCTAGGGAGAAAGCTAGAGGCACTGCGGCAAACAAACATGATATTTCTGTTTGTATAGATGACATTTTATGCACTTTCCTAAGAAAAAGACTTTACTTTTCTCCAAAACCATTTTACTGTGATTTTCTCGGTCCATTACATACGAATTCCACCTCACTTTGTCCGGATATGACTGGATGAAACCAGAAATATCCGTTTTCTTTTTTTTTGGCTTACTATATCCCAGATATTACTACAGACTCTGTGTTTGTGTTTTCTGGATATTATCGATGGATTATATTGTTTTGAATGTTTTTATCAGGGAACATTTAATTTTGTGCTGGGAAACACTAATTGGTTCCACATGGAGACACCAGCTCTACACATTCGTATTTTCTAGGGAGAAAGCTACAGGAACTGCGGCAAACAAACATGATGTTTCTGTTTGTATAGATGACATTTTATGCACTGGCTTAAGGAAAAGACTTTGTTTTACTCCAAAACCATTTTTACTGCGATTTTCCCGGTTCATTGCATACGAATTCCACCAAACTTAGTCCGGATATGACTGGATGAAACCAGAAATATCCGGTTGTGTTTTGGCTAACTCAATCCCAGATATTGCGACGGACTCTGTGTTTGTGTTTTCTGGATATTATCGATGGATTTTATTGTTTTGAATGTTTTTATCAGGGAACATTTAATTTTGTACCTTAGAAACACGAATAGGTTCAACATGGAGACACCAGTCTACACATTCGTATGTTCTAGGGAGAAAGAGGAACTGCGGCAAACAAACATGATATTTCTGTTTGTATACATGACATTTTATGCACTTGCATAACGAAAAAAACTTTGCTTTTCTCCAAAACCATTTTTACTGTGATTTTCTCGGTCCATTGCATACGAATTCCACCTCGCTTTGTCCGGATATGACTGGATGAAACCAGAAATATCCGGTTGTGTTTTGGCTTACTACAACCCAGATATTGTGAAAGCCTCTGTGTTTATGTTTTCCGGATATTATCAACGGAATTTATGTTTTTGCATGTTATTTATCAGGGAACATTTAATTTTGTGCTGGGAAACACTAATTGGTTCCACATGGAGACACCAGCTCTACACATTCGTATTTTCTAGGGAGAAAGCTAGAGGAACTGCGGCAAACAAACATGATATTTCTGTTTGTATAGATGACATTTTATGCACTTTCCTAAAGAAAAGACTTTGCTTTTCTCCAAAACCATTTTTCCTGTGATATTCTCCATCCATTACATATGAATTCCACCCCACTTTGTCCGGATATGAGTGGATGAAACCAGAAATATCCGGTTGTGTTTTGTCTTACTATATCCCAGATATTGCTACAGCCTCAGTGTCTGTGTTTTCTGGATATTATGGATGGATTTTATTGTTTTGAATGTTTTTATCAGGGAACATTGAATTTTGTACCGTAGAAACACTAATTGGTTCCACATGGAGACACCAGGAACACATTCCTATGTTCTAGGGAGAAAGCTTGAGGAACTGCAAATCGATATGATATGTCTGTTTGTATAGATGACATTTTATGCACTTGCGATGGAAAAGACTTTTTGCCTTTCTCTAAAACCATTTTTACTGTGATTTTGTTGGTCCATTGCATACAAATTCCAACCCACTTTGTCCGGATATGACTGGATGAAACCAGAAATATCCAGTTGTGTTTTGGCTAACTCAATCCCAGATATTGTGAAAGCTTCTGTATTTGTGTTCTCTGGATATTATGAACGGATTTTATGGTTTTGCATGTTTTTTATCAGGGAACATTTAATTTTGTACCGTAGAAACACTAATTGGTTCCACACGGAGACACCAGCTCTACACATTTGTATTTTCTAGGGAGAAAGCTAGAGGAACTGCGGCAAACAAACATGATATTTCTGTTTGTATACATGACATTTTATGCACTTGCATAACGAAAAAAACTTTGCTTTTCTCCAAAACCATTTTTACTGTGATTTTCTCGGTCCATTGCATGCGAATTCCACCTCGCTTTGTCTGGATATGACTGGATGAAACCAGAAATATCCGGTTGTGTTTTGGTTTACTACAACCCAGATATTGTGAAAGCCTCTGTGTTTATGTTTCCGGATATTATCAACGGAATTTATGTTTTTGCATGTTATTTATCAGGGAACATTTAATTTTGTACCGTAGAAACACTAATAGGTTCAACATGGAGACACCAGTATACACATTCGTATGTCTAGGGAGAAAGTTAGAGGAACTGCGGCAAACAAACATGATATTTCTGTTTGTATACATACATTTTATGCACTTGCATAACGAAAAAAACTTTGCTTTTCTCCAAAAGCATTTTTACTGTGATTTTCTCGGTCCATTGCATACGAATTCCACCTCACTTTGTCCGGATATGACTGGATGAAACCAGAAATATCCGTTTTCTTTTTTTTTTGGCTTACTATATCCCAGATATTACTACAGACTCTGTGTTTGTGTTTTCTGGATATTATCGATGGATTATATTGTTTTGAATGTTTTTATCAGGGAACATTTAATTTTGTACCTTAGAAACACTAATAGGTTCAACATGGAGACACCAGTATACACATTCGTATGTTCTGGGGAGAAAGTTAGAGGAACTGCGGCAAACAAACATGATATTTCTGTTTGTATACATGACATTTTATGCACTTGCATAACGAAAAAACTTTGCTTTTCTCCAAAACCATTTTTACTGTGATTTTCTCGGTCCATTGCATACGAATTCCACCCCACTTTGTCCAGATATGAGTGGATGAAACCAGAAATATCCGGTTGTGTTTTGTCTTACTATATCCCAGATATTGCTACAGCCTCAGTGTCTGTGTTTTCTGGATATTATCGATGGATTTTATTGTTTTGAATGTTTTTATCAGGGAACATTTAATTTTGTACCATAGAAACACTAATTGGTTCCCCATGGAGTCACCAGTAACACATTCCTATGTTCTAGGGAGAAAGCTTGAGGAACTGCAAATCGATATGATATGTCTGTTTGTATAGATGATATTTTATGCACTTGCGATGGAAAAGACTTTTTGCCTTTCTCTAAAACCATTTTTACTGTGATTTTGTTGGTCCATTGCATACGAATTCCAACCCACTTTGTCCGGATATGACTGGATGAAACCAGAAATATCCGGTTGTGTTTTGGCTAACTCAATCCCAGATATTGTGAAAGCTTCTGTATTTGTGTTCTCCGGATATTATGAACGGATTTTATGGTTTTGCATGTTTTTTATCAGGGAACATTTAATTTTGTGCTGGGAAACACTAATTGTTTGCACATGGAGACACCAGTCTACACATTCGTATTTTCTAGGGAGAAAGCTAGAATAACTGCGGTAAACAAACATGATGTTTCTGTGTGTATAGATGACATTTTATGCACTGGCTTAAGGAAAAGACTTTGTTTTACTCCAAAACCATTTTTACTGCGATTTTCCCGGTTCATTGCATACGAATTCCACCAAACTTAGTCCGGATATGACTGGATGAAACCAGAAATATCCGGTTGTGTTTTGGCTAACTCAATCCCAGATATTGCGACGGACTCTGTGTTTGTGGTTTCTGGACATTATCAACGGACTTTATTGTTTTGAATGTTTTTATCAGGGAACATTTAATTTTGTACCTTAGAAACACTAATAGGTTCAACATGGAGACACTAGTCTACACATTCGTATGTTCTAGGGAGAAAGTTAGAGGAAAGGCGGCAAACAAACATGATATTTCTGTTTGTATACATGACATTTTATGCACTTGCATAACGAAAAAAACTTTGCTTTTCTCCAAAACCACTTTTACTGTGATTTTCTCGGTCCATTGCATACGAATTCCACCTCGCTTTGTCCGGCTATGACTGGATGAAACCAGAAATATCCGGTTGTGTTTTGGCTTACTACAACCCAGATATTGTGAAAGCCTCTGTGTTTATGTTTTCCGGATACTATCAACGGAATTTATGTTTTTGCATGTTATTTATCAGGGAACATTTAATTTTGTGCTGGGAAACACTAATTGGTTCCACATGGAGACACCAGCTCTACACATTCGTATTTTCTAGGGAGAAAGCTAGAGGAACTGCGGCAAACAAACATGATATTTCTGTTTGTATAGATGACATTTTATGCACTTTCCTAAAGAAAAGACTTTGCTTTTCTCCAAAACCATTTTTCCTGTGATATTCTCGATCCATTACATATGAATTCCACCCCACTTTGTCCGGATATGAGTGGATGAAACCAGAAATATCCGGTTGTGTTTTGTCTTACTATATCCCAGATATTGCTACAGCCTCAGTGTCTGTGTTTTCTGGATATTATCGATGGATTTTATTGTTTTGAATATTTTTATCAGGGAACATTTAATTTTGTACCGTAGAAACACTAATTGGTTCCACATGGAGACACCAGTAACACATTCCTATGTTCTAGGGAGAAAGCTTGAGGAACTGCAAATCGATATGATATGTCTGTTTGTATAGATGACATTTTATGCACTTGCGATGGAAAAGACTTTTTGCCTTTCTCTAAAACCATTTTTACTGTGATTTTGTTGGTCCATTGCATACGAATTCCAACCCACTTTGTCCGGATATGACTGGATGAATCCAGAAATATCCGGTTGTGTTTTGGCTAACTCAATCCCAGATATTGTGAAAGCATCTGTATTTGTGTTCTCCGGACATTGTAAACGGATTTTATGGTATTGCATGTTTTTTATCAGGGAACATTTAATTTTGTACCGTAGAAACACTAATTGGTTCCACACGGAGACACCAGCTCTACACATTTGTATTTTCTAGGGAGAAAGCTAGAGGAACTGCGGCAAACAAACATGATATTTCTGTTTGTATAGATGACATTTTATGCACTTTCCTAAAGAAAAGACTTTGCTTTTCTCCAAAACCATTTTTCCTGTGATATTCTCCATCCATTACATATGAATTCCACCCCACTTTGTCCGGATATGAGTGGATGAAACCAGAAATATCCGGTTGTGTTTTGTCTTACTATATCCCAGATATTGCTACAGCCTCAGTGTCTGTGTTTTCTGGATATTATGGATGGATTTTATTGTTTTGAATGTTTTTATCAGGGAACATTGAATTTTGTACCGTAGAAACACTAATTGGTTCCACATGGAGACACCAGGAACACATTCCTATGTTCTAGGGAGAAAGCTTGAGGAACTGCAAATCGATATGATATGTCTGTTTGTATAGATGACATTTTATGCACTTGCGATGGAAAAGACTTTTTGCCTTTCTCTAAAACCATTTTTACTGTGATTTTGTTGGTCCATTGCATACAAATTCCAACCCACTTTGTCCGGATATGACTGGATGAAACCAGAAATATCCAGTTGTGTTTTGGCTAACTCAATCCCAGATATTGTGAAAGCTTCTGTATTTGTGTTCTCTGGATATTATGAACGGATTTTATGGTTTTGCATGTTTTTTATCAGGGAACATTTAATTTTGTACCGTAGAAACACTAATTGGTTCCACACGGAGACACCAGCTCTACACATTTGTATTTTCTAGGGAGAAAGCTAGAGGAACTGCGGCAAACAAACATGATATTTCTGTTTGTATACATGACATTTTATGCACTTGCATAACGAAAAAAACTTTGCTTTTCTCCAAAACCATTTTTACTGTGATTTTCTCGGTCCATTGCATGCGAATTCCACCTCGCTTTGTCTGGATATGACTGGATGAAACCAGAAATATCCGGTTGTGTTTTGGTTTACTACAACCCAGATATTGTGAAAGCCTCTGTGTTTATGTTTCCGGATATTATCAACGGAATTTATGTTTTTGCATGTTATTTATCAGGGAACATTTAATTTTGTACCGTAGAAACACTAATAGGTTCAACATGGAGACACCAGTATACACATTCGTATGTCTAGGGAGAAAGTTAGAGGAACTGCGGCAAACAAACATGATATTTCTGTTTGTATACATACATTTTATGCACTTGCATAACGAAAAAAACTTTGCTTTTCTCCAAAAGCATTTTTACTGTGATTTTCTCGGTCCATTGCATACGAATTCCACCTCACTTTGTCCGGATATGACTGGATGAAACCAGAAATATCCGTTTTCTTTTTTTTTTGGCTTACTATATCCCAGATATTACTACAGACTCTGTGTTTGTGTTTTCTGGATATTATCGATGGATTATATTGTTTTGAATGTTTTTATCAGGGAACATTTAATTTTGTACCTTAGAAACACTAATAGGTTCAACATGGAGACACCAGTATACACATTCGTATGTTCTGGGGAGAAAGTTAGAGGAACTGCGGCAAACAAACATGATATTTCTGTTTGTATACATGACATTTTATGCACTTGCATAACGAAAAAACTTTGCTTTTCTCCAAAACCATTTTTACTGTGATTTTCTCGGTCCATTGCATACGAATTCCACCCCACTTTGTCCAGATATGAGTGGATGAAACCAGAAATATCCGGTTGTGTTTTGTCTTACTATATCCCAGATATTGCTACAGCCTCAGTGTCTGTGTTTTCTGGATATTATCGATGGATTTTATTGTTTTGAATGTTTTTATCAGGGAACATTTAATTTTGTACCATAGAAACACTAATTGGTTCCCCATGGAGTCACCAGTAACACATTCCTATGTTCTAGGGAGAAAGCTTGAGGAACTGCAAATCGATATGATATGTCTGTTTGTATAGATGATATTTTATGCACTTGCGATGGAAAAGACTTTTTGCCTTTCTCTAAAACCATTTTTACTGTGATTTTGTTGGTCCATTGCATACGAATTCCAACCCACTTTGTCCGGATATGACTGGATGAAACCAGAAATATCCGGTTGTGTTTTGGCTAACTCAATCCCAGATATTGTGAAAGCTTCTGTATTTGTGTTCTCCGGATATTATGAACGGATTTTATGGTTTTGCATGTTTTTTATCAGGGAACATTTAATTTTGTGCTGGGAAACACTAATTGTTTGCACATGGAGACACCAGTCTACACATTCGTATTTTCTAGGGAGAAAGCTAGAATAACTGCGGTAAACAAACATGATGTTTCTGTGTGTATAGATGACATTTTATGCACTGGCTTAAGGAAAAGACTTTGTTTTACTCCAAAACCATTTTTACTGCGATTTTCCCGGTTCATTGCATACGAATTCCACCAAACTTAGTCCGGATATGACTGGATGAAACCAGAAATATCCGGTTGTGTTTTGGCTAACTCAATCCCAGATATTGCGACGGACTCTGTGTTTGTGGTTTCTGGACATTATCAACGGACTTTATTGTTTTGAATGTTTTTATCAGGGAACATTTAATTTTGTACCTTAGAAACACTAATAGGTTCAACATGGAGACACTAGTCTACACATTCGTATGTTCTAGGGAGAAAGTTAGAGGAAAGGCGGCAAACAAACATGATATTTCTGTTTGTATACATGACATTTTATGCACTTGCATAACGAAAAAAACTTTGCTTTTCTCCAAAACCACTTTTACTGTGATTTTCTCGGTCCATTGCATACGAATTCCACCTCGCTTTGTCCGGCTATGACTGGATGAAACCAGAAATATCCGGTTGTGTTTTGGCTTACTACAACCCAGATATTGTGAAAGCCTCTGTGTTTATGTTTTCCGGATACTATCAACGGAATTTATGTTTTTGCATGTTATTTATCAGGGAACATTTAATTTTGTGCTGGGAAACACTAATTGGTTCCACATGGAGACACCAGCTCTACACATTCGTATTTTCTAGGGAGAAAGCTAGAGGAACTGCGGCAAACAAACATGATATTTCTGTTTGTATAGATGACATTTTATGCACTTTCCTAAAGAAAAGACTTTGCTTTTCTCCAAAACCATTTTTCCTGTGATATTCTCGATCCATTACATATGAATTCCACCCCACTTTGTCCGGATATGAGTGGATGAAACCAGAAATATCCGGTTGTGTTTTGTCTTACTATATCCCAGATATTGCTACAGCCTCAGTGTCTGTGTTTTCTGGATATTATCGATGGATTTTATTGTTTTGAATATTTTTATCAGGGAACATTTAATTTTGTACCGTAGAAACACTAATTGGTTCCACATGGAGACACCAGTAACACATTCCTATGTTCTAGGGAGAAAGCTTGAGGAACTGCAAATCGATATGATATGTCTGTTTGTATAGATGACATTTTATGCACTTGCGATGGAAAAGACTTTTTGCCTTTCTCTAAAACCATTTTTACTGTGATTTTGTTGGTCCATTGCATACGAATTCCAACCCACTTTGTCCGGATATGACTGGATGAATCCAGAAATATCCGGTTGTGTTTTGGCTAACTCAATCCCAGATATTGTGAAAGCATCTGTATTTGTGTTCTCCGGACATTGTAAACGGATTTTATGGTATTGCATGTTTTTTATCAGGGAACATTTAATTTTGTACCGTAGAAACACTAATTGGTTCCACACGGAGACACCAGCTCTACACATTTGTATTTTCTAGGGAGAAAGCTAGAGGAACTGCGGCAAACAAATATGATATTTCTGTTTCTATACATGACATTTTATGCACTTGCATAACGAAAATAACTTTGCTTTTCTCCAAAACCATTTTTACTGTGATATTCTCGGTCCATTGCATACGAATTCCACCTCGCTTTGTCCGGATATGACTGGATGAAACCAGAAATATCCGTTTTCTTTTTTTTGGGCTTACTATATCCCAGATATTACTACAGACTCTGTGTTTGTGTTTTCTGGATATTATCGATGGATTATATTGTTTTGAAATTTTTTATCAGGGAACATTTAATTTTGTGCTGGGAAACACTAATTGGTTCCACATGGAGACACCAGTCTACACATTCGTATTTTCTAGGGAGAAAGCTAGAATAACTGCGGTAAACAAACATGATGTTTCTGTTTGTATAGATGACATTTTATGCACTGGCTTAAGGAAAAGACTTTGTTTTACTCCAAAACCATTTTTACTGTGATTTTGTTGGTCCATTGCATACGAATTCCAACCCACTTTGTCCGGATATGACTGGATGAAACCAGAAATATCCGGTTGTGTTGTGGCTAACTCAATCCCAGATATTGTGAAAGCTTCTGTATTTGTGTTCTCCGGATATTATGAACGGATTTTATGGTTTTGCATGTTTTTTATCAGGGAACATTTAATTTTGTACCGTAGAAACACTAATTGGTTCCACACGGAGACACCAGCTCTACACATTTGTATTTTCTAGGGAGAAAGCTAGAGGAACTGCGGCAAACAAACATGATATTTCTGTTTTTATAGATGACATTTTATGCACTTTCCTAAGAAAAAGACTTTACTTTTCTCCAAAACCATTTTTACTGTGATTTTCTCGGTCCATTGCATATGAATTCCACCTCACTTTGTCCGGATATGAGTGGATGAAACCAGAAATATCCGTTTTCTTTTTTTTGGATTACTATATCCCAGATATTACTACAGCCTCAGTGTCTGTGTTTTCTGGATGTTATTGATGGATTATATTGTTTTGAATGTTTTTATCAGGGAACATTTAATTTTGTGCTGGGAAACACTAATTGGTTCCACATGGAGACACCAGTCTACACATTCGTATTTTCTAGGGAGAAAGCTAGAATAACTTTGGTAAACAAACATGATGTTTCTGTGTGTATAGATGACATTTTATGCACTGGCTTAAGGAAAAGACTTTGTTTTACTCCAAAACCATTTTTACTGCGATTTTCCCGGTTCATTGCATACGAATTCCACCAAACTTAGTCCGGATATGACTGGATGAAACCAGAAATATCCGGTTGTGTTTTGTATTACTATATCCCAGATATTGCTACAGCCTCAGTGTCTGTGTTTTCTGGACATTATCAACGGACTTTATTGTTTTGAATGTTTTTATCAGGGAACATTTAATTTTGTACCGTAGAAACACTAATTGGTTCCACATGGAGACACCAGTATACACATTCGTATGTTCTGGGGAGAAAGTTAGAGGAACTGCGGCAAACAAACATGATATTTCTGTTTGTATACATGACATTTTATGCACTTGCATAACGAAAAAAACTTTGCTTTTCTCCAAAACCATTTTTACTGTGATTTTCTCGGTCCATTGCATACGAATTCCACCTCGCTTTGTCCGGATATGACTGGATGAAACCAGAAATATCCGGTTGTGTTTTGGCTTACTACAACCCAGATATTGTGAATGCCTCTGTGTTTATGTTTTCCGGATATTATCAACGGAATTTATGTTTTTGCATGTTATTTATCAGGGAACATTTAATTTTGTGCTGGGAAACACTAATTGGTTCCACATGGAGACACCAGCTCTACACATTCGTATTTTCTAGGGAGAAAGCTAGAGGAACTGCGGCAAACAAACATGATATTTCTGTTTGTATAGATGACATTTTATGCACTTTCCTAAAGAAAAGACTTTGCTTTTCTCCAAAACCATTTTTCCTGTGATATTCTCGATCCATTACATATGAATTCCACCCCCCCCTTTGTCCGGATATGAGTGGATGAAACCAGAAATATCCGGTTGTGTTTTGTCTTACTATATCCCAGATATTGCTACAGCCTCAGTGTCTGTGTTTTCTGGATATTATCGATGGCTTTTATTGTTTTGAATGTTTTTATCAGGGAACATTTAATTTTGTACCGTAGAAACACTAATTGGTTCCACATGGAGACACCAGTAACACATTCCTATGTTCTAGGGAGAAAGCTTGAGGAACTGCAAATCGATATGATATGTCTGTTTGTATAGATGACATTTTATGCACTTGCGATGGAAAAGACTTTTTGCCTTTCTCTAAAACCATTTTTACTGTGATTTTGTTGGTCCATTGCATACGAATTCCAACCCACTTTGTCCGGATATGACTGGATGAAACCAGAAATATCCGGTTGTGTTGTGGCTAACTCAATCCCAGATATTGTGAAAGCTTCTGTATTTGTGTTCTCCGGATATTATGAACGGATTTTATGGTTTTGCATGTTTTTTATCAGGGAACATTTAATTTTGTACCGTAGAAACACTAATTGGTTCCACACGGAGACACCAGCTCTACACATTCGTATTTTCTAGGGAGAAAGCTAGAGGAACTGCGGCAAACAAACATGATATTTCTGTTTGTATAGATGACATTTTATGCACTTTCCTAACAAAAAGACTTTACTTTTCTCCAAAACCATTTTTACTGTGATTTTCTCGGTCTATTGCATACGAATTCCACCTCACTTTGTCCAAATATGACTGGATGAAACCAGAAATATCTGTTTTCTTTTTTTTTTTTTAGCTTACTATATCCCAGATATTACTACAGACTCTGTGTTTGTGTTTTCTGGATATTATCGATGGATTATATTGTTTTGAATGTTTTGATCAGGGAACATTTAATTTTGTGCTGGGAAACACTAAAAGGTTCAACATGGAGACACCAGTATACACATTCGTATGTTCTAGGGAGAAAGTTAGAGGAACTGCGGCAAACAAACATGATATTTCTGTTTGTATACATGACATTTTATGCACTTGCATAACGAAAAAAAACTTTGCTTTTCTCCAAAACCATTTTTACTGTGATTTTCTCGGTCCATTGCATACGAATTCCACCTCGCTTTGTCCGGATATGACTGGATGAAACCAGAAATATCCGGTTGTGTTTTGGCTTACTACAACCCAGATATTGTGAATGCCTCTGTGTTTATGTTTTCCGGATATTATCAACGGAATTTATGTTTTTGCATGTTATTTATCAGGGAACATTTAATTTTGTGCTGGGAAACACTAATTGGTTCCACATGGAGACACCAGCTCTACACATTCGTATTTTCTAGGGAGAAAGCTAGAGGAACTGCGGCAAACAAACATGATATTTCTGTTAGTATAGATGACATTTTATGCACTTTCCTAAAGAAAAGACTTTGCTTTTCTCCAAAACCATTTTTCCTGTGATATTCTCGATCCATTACATATGAATTCCACCCCCCCTTTGTCCGGATATGAGTGGATGAAACCAGAAATATCCGGTTGTGTTTTGTCTTACTATATCCCAGATATTGCTACAGCCTCAGTGTCTGTGTTTTCTGGATATTATCGATGGCTTTTATTGTTTTGAATGTTTTTATCAGGGAACATTTAATTTTGTACCGTAGAAACACTAATTGGTTCCACATGGAGACACCAGTAACACATTCCTATGTTCTAGGGAGAAAGCTTGAGGAACTGCAAATCGATATGATATGTCTGTTTGTATAGATGACATTTTATGCACTTGCGATGGAAAAGACTTTTTGCCTTTCTCTAAAACCATTTTTACTGTGATTTTGTTGGTCCATTGCATACGAATTCCAACCCACTTTGTCCGGATATGACTGGATGAAACCAGAAATATCCGGTTTTTTTTTGGCTAACTCAATCCCAGATATTGTGAAAGCTTCTGTATTTGTGTTCTCCGGATATTATGAACGGATTTTATGGTTTTGCATGTTTTTTATCAGGGAACATTTAATTTTGTACCGTAGAAACACTAATTGGTTCCACACGGAGACACCAGCTCTACACATTCGTATTTTCTAGGGAGAAAGCTAGAGGAACTGCGGCAAACAAACATGATATTTCTGTTTGTATAGATGACATTTTATGCACTTTCCTAACAAAAAGACTTTACTTTTCTCCAAAACCATTTTTACTGTGATTTTCTCAGTCTATTGCATACGAATTCCACCTCACTTTGTCCGAATATGACTGGATGAAACCAGAAATATCTGTTTTCTTTTTTTTTTTTGGCTTACTATATCCCAGATATTACTACAGACTCTGTGTTTGTGTTTTCTGGATATTATCGATGGATTATATTGTTTTGAATGTTTTGATCAGGGAACATTTAATTTTGTGCTGGGAAACACTAATTGGTTCCACATGGAGACACCAGTCTACACATTCGTAATTTCTAGGGAGAAAGCTATAATAACTGCGGTAAACAAACATGATATTTCTGTTTGTATAGATGACATTTTATGCACTGGCTTAAGGAAAAGACTTTGTTTTACTCCAAAACCATTTTTGCTGCGATTTTCTCGGTCCATTGCATACGAATTCCACCTCGCTTTGTCCGGATATGACTGGATGAAACCAGAAATATCCGGTTGTGTTTTGGCTTACTACAACCCAGATATTGTGAATGCCTCTGTGTTTATGTTTTCCGGATACTATCAACGGAATTTATGTTTTTGCATGTTATTTATCAGGGAACATTTAATTTTGTGCTGGGAAACACTAATTGGTTCCACATGGAGACACCAGCTCTACACATTCGTATTTTCTAGGGAGAAAGCTAGAGGAACTGCGGCAAACAAACATGATATTTCTGTTTGTATAGATGACATTTTATGCACTTTCCTAAAGAAAAGATTTCGATTTTCTCCAAAACCATTTTTCCTGTGATATTCTCGATCCATTACATATGAATTCCACCCCACTTTGTCCGGATATGAGTGGATGAAACCAGAAATATCCGGTTGTGTTTTGTCTTACTATATCCCAGATATTGCTACAGCCTCAGTGTCTGTGTTTTCTGGATATTATCGATGGCTTTTATTGTTTTGAATGTTTTTATCAGGGAACATTTAATTTTGTACCATAGAAACACTAATTGGTTCCACATGGAGACACCAGTAGCACATTCCTATGTTCTAGGGAGAAAGCTTGAGGAACTGCAAATCGATATGATATGTCTGTTTGTATAGATGACATTTTATGCACTTGCGATGGAAAAGACTTTTTGCCTTTCTCTAAAACCATTTTTACTGTGATTTTGTTGGTCCATTGCATACGAATTCCAACCCACTTTGTCCGGATATGACTGGATGAAACCAGAAATATCCGGTTGTGTTTTGGCTAACTCAATCCCAGATATTGTGAAAGCTTCTGTATTTGTGTTCTCCGGATATTATGAACGGATTTTATGGTTTTGCATGTTTTTTATCAGGGAACATTTAATTTTGTGCTGGGAAACACTAATTGGTTCCACATGGAGACACCAGCTCTACGCATTCGTATTTTCTAAGGAGAAAGCTAGAATAACTGCGGTAAAGAAACATAATGTTTCTGTTTGTATAGATGACATTTTATGCACTGGCTTAAGGAAAAGACTTTGTTTTACTCCAAAACCATTTTTACTGCGATTTTCCCGGTTCATTGCATACGAATTCCACCAACCTTAGTCCGGATATGACTGGATGAAACCAGAAATATCCGGTTGTGTTTTGGCTAAATCAATCCCAGATATTGCGACGGACTCTGTGTTTGTGTTTTCTGGACATTATCAACGGACTTTATTGTTTTGAATGTTTTTATCAGGGAACATTTAATTTTGTACCTTAGAAACACTAATAGGTTCAACATGGAGACACCAGTATACACATTCGTATGTTCTAGGGAGAAAGTTAGAGGAACTGCGGCAAACAAACATGATATTTCTGTTTGTATACATGACATTTTATGCACTTTCCTAAAGAAAAGACTTTGCTTTTCTCCAAAACCATTTTTCCTGTGATATTCTCGATCCATTACATATGAATTCCACCCCACTTTGTCCAGATATGAGTGGATGAAACCAGAAATATCCGGTTGTGTTTTGTCTTACTATATCCCAGATATTGCTACAGCCTCAGTGTCTGTGTTTTCTGGATATTATCGATGGATTTTATTGTTTTGAATATTTTTATCAGGGAACATTTAATTTTGTACCGTAGAAACACTAATTGGTTCCACATGGAGACACCAGTAACACAATCCTATATTCTAGGGAGAAAGCTTGAGGAACTGCAAATCGATATGATATGTCTGTTTGTATAGATGATATTTTATGCACTTGCGATGGAAAAGACTTTTTGCCTTTCTCTAAAACCATTTTTACTGTGATTTTGTTGGTCCATTGCATACGACTTCCAACCCACTTTGTCCGGATATGACTGGATGAAACCAGAAATATCTGGTTGTGTTTTGGCTAACTCAATCCCAGATATTGTGAAAGCTTCTGTATTTGTGTTCTCCGGATATTATGAACAGATTTTATGGTTTTGCATGTTTTTTATCAGGGAACATTTAATTTTGTACCGTAGAAACACTAATTGGTTCCACACGGAGACACCAGCTCTACACATTTGTATTTTCTAGGGAGAAAGCTAGAGGAACTGCGGCAAACAAACATGATATTTCTGTTTGTATAGATGACATTTTATGCACTTTCCTAACAAAAAGACTTTACTTTTCTCCAAAACCATTTTTACTGTGATTTTCTCGGTCCATTGCAAACGAATTCCACCTCGCTTTGTCCGGATATGACTGGATGAAACCAGAAATATCCGGTTGTGTTTTGGCTTACTACAACCCAGATATTGTGAAAGCCTCTGTGTTTATGTGTTCCGGATATTATCAATGGAATTTATGTTTTTGCATGTTATTTATCAGGGAACATTTAATTTTGTGCTGGGAAACACTAATTGGTTCCACATGGAGACACCAGTCTACACATTCGTATTTTCTAGGGAGAAAGCTAGAATAACTGCGGTAAACAAACATGATGTTTCTGTTTGTATAGATGACATTTTATGCACTGGCTTAAGGAAAAGACTTTGTTTTACTCCAAAACCATTTTTACTGCGATTTTCCCGGTTCATTGCATAGGAATTCCACCAAACTTAGTCCGGATATGACTGGATGAAACCAGAAATATCCGGTTGTGTTTTGGCTAACTCAATCCCAGATATTGTGAATGCTTCTGTATTGGTGTTTTCCGGATATTATCAACGGATTTTATGGTTTTGCATGTTTTTTTATCAGTGAACATTTAATTTTGTACCTTAGAAACACTAATAGGTTCAACATGGAGACACCAGTCTACACATTCGTATGTTCTAGGGAGAAAGTTAGAGGAACTGCGGCAAACAAACATGATATTTCTGTTTGTATACATGACATTTTATGCACTTGCATAACGAAAAAAACTTTGCTTTTCTCCAAAACCATTTTTACTGTGATTTTCTCGGTCCATTGCATACGAATTCCACCTCGCTTTGTCCGGATATGACTGGATGAAACCAGAAATATCTGGTTGTGTTTTGGCTTACTACAACCCAGATATTGTGAAAGCCTCTGTGTTTATGTTTTCCGGATATTATCAACGGAATTTATGTTTTTGCATGTTATTTATCAGGGAACATTTAATTTTGTGCTGGGAAACACTAATTGGTTCCACATGGAGACACCAGCTCTACACATTCGTATTTTCTAGGGAGAAAGCTAGAGGAACTGCGGCAAACAAACATGATATTTCTGTTTGTATAGATGACATTTTATGCACTGGCTTAAGGAAAAGACTTTGTTTTACTCCAAAACCATTTTTGCTGCGATTTTCTCGGTCCATTGCATACGAATTCCACCTCGCTTTGTCCGGATATGACTGGATGAAACCAGAAATATCCGGTTGTGTTTTGGCTTACTACAACCCAGATATTGTGAATGCCTCTGTGTTTATGTTTTCCGGATACTATCAACGGAATTTATGTTTTTGCATGTTATTTATCAGGGAACATTTAATTTTGTGCTGGGAAACACTAATTGGTTCCACATGGAGACACCAGCTCTACACATTCGTATTTTCTAGGGAGAAAGCTAGAGGAACTGCGGCAAACAAACATGATATTTCTGTTTGTATAGATGACATTTTATGCACTTTCCTAAAGAAAAGATTTCGATTTTCTCCAAAACCATTTTTCCTGTGATATTCTCGATCCATTACATATGAATTCCACCCCACTTTGTCCGGATATGAGTGGATGAAACCAGAAATATCCGGTTGTGTTTTGTCTTACTATATCCCAGATATTGCTACAGCCTCAGTGTCTGTGTTTTCTGGATATTATCGATGGCTTTTATTGTTTTGAATGTTTTTATCAGGGAACATTTAATTTTGTACCATAGAAACACTAATTGGTTCCACATGGAGACACCAGTAGCACATTCCTATGTTCTAGGGAGAAAGCTTGAGGAACTGCAAATCGATATGATATGTCTGTTTGTATAGATGACATTTTATGCACTTGCGATGGAAAAGACTTTTTGCCTTTCTCTAAAACCATTTTTACTGTGATTTTGTTGGTCCATTGCATACGAATTCCAACCCACTTTGTCCGGATATGACTGGATGAAACCAGAAATATCCGGTTGTGTTTTGGCTAACTCAATCCCAGATATTGTGAAAGCTTCTGTATTTGTGTTCTTCGGATATTATGAACGGATTTTATGGTTTTGCATGTTTTTTATCAGGGAACATTTAATTTTGTGCTGGGAAACACTAATTGGTTCCACATGGAGACACCAGCTCTACGCATTCGTATTTTCTAAGGAGAAAGCTAGAATAACTGCGGTAAAGAAACATAATGTTTCTGTTTGTATAGATGACATTTTATGCACTGGCTTAAGGAAAAGACTTTGTTTTACTCCAAAACCATTTTTACTGCGATTTTCCCGGTTCATTGCATACGAATTCCACCAACCTTTGTCCGGATATGACTGGATGAAACCAGAAATATCCGGTTGTGTTTTGGCTAACTCAATCCCAGATATTGCGACGGACTCTGTGTTTGTGTTTTCTGGACATTATCAACGGACTTTATTGTTTTGAATGTTTTTATCAGGGAACATTTAATTTTGTACCTTAGAAACACTAATAGGTTCAACATGGAGACACCAGTATACACATTCGTATGTTCTAGGGAGAAAGTTAGAGGAACTGCGGCAAACAAACATGATATTTCTGTTTGTATACATGACATTTTATGCACTTTCCTAAAGAAAAGACTTTGCTTTTCTCCAAAACCATTTTTCCTGTGATATTCTCGATCCATTACATATGAATTCCACCCCACTTTGTCCAGATATGAGTGGATGAAACCAGAAATATCCGGTTGTGTTTTGTCTTACTATATCCCAGATATTGCTACAGCCTCAGTGTCTGTGTTTTCTGGATATTATCGATGGATTTTATTGTTTTGAATATTTTTATCAGGGAACATTTAATTTTGTACCGTAGAAACACTAATTGGTTCCACATGGAGACACCAGTAACACATTCCTATATTCTAGGGAGAAAGCTTGAGGAACTGCAAATCGATATGATATGTCTGTTTGTATAGATGACATTTTATGCACTTGCGATGGAAAAGACTTTTTGCCTTTCTCTAAAACCATTTTTACTGTGATTTTGTTGGTCCATTGCATACGACTTCCAACCCACTTTGTCCGGATATGACTGGATGAAACCAGAAATATCCGGTTGTGTTTTGGCTAACTCAATCCCAGATATTGTGAAAGCTTCTGTATTTGTGTTCTCCGGATATTATGAACAGATTTTATGGTTTTGCATGTTTTTTATCAGGGAACATTTAATTTTGTACCGTAGAAACACTAATTGGTTCCACACGGAGACACCAGCTCTACACATTTGTATTTTCTAGGGAGAAAGCTAGAGGAACTGCGGCAAACAAACATGATATTTCTGTTTGTATAGATGACATTTTATGCACTTTCCTAACAAAAAGACTTTACTTTTCTCCAAAACCATTTTTACTGTGATTTTCTCGGTCCATTGCAAACGAATTCCACCTCGCTTTGTCCGGATATGACTGGATGAAACCAGAAATATCCGGTTGTGTTTTGGCTTACTACAACCCAGATATTGTGAAAGCCTCTGTGTTTATGTGTTCCGGATATTATCAATGGAATTTATGTTTTTGCATGTTATTTATCAGGGAACATTTAATTTTGTGCTGGGAAACACTAATTGGTTCCACATGGAGACACCAGTCTACACATTCGTATTTTCTAGGGAGAAAGCTAGAATAACTGCGGTAAACAAACATGATGTTTCTGTTTGTATAGATGACATTTTATGCACTGGCTTAAGGAAAAGACTTTGTTTTACTCCAAAACCATTTTTACTGCGATTTTCCCGGTTCATTGCATAGGAATTCCACCAAACTTATTCCGGATATGACTGGATGAAACCAGAAATATCCGGTTGTGTTTTGGCTAACTCAATCCCAGATATTGTGAATGCTTCTGTATTGGTGTTTTCTGGATATTATCAACGGATTTTATGGTTTTGCATGTTTTTTTATCAGTGAACATTTAATTTTGTACCTTAGAAACACTAATAGGTTCAACATGGAGACACCAGTCTACACATTCGTATGTTCTAGGGAGAAAGTTAGAGGAACTGCGGCAAACAAACATGATATTTCTGTTTGTATACATGACATTTTATGCACTTGCATAACGAAAAAAACTTTGCTTTTCTCCAAAACCATTTTTACTGTGATTTTCTCGGTCCATTGCATACGAATTCCACCTCGCTTTGTCCGGATATGACTGGATGAAACCAGAAATATCCGGTTGTGTTTTGGCTTACTACAACCCAGATATTGTGAAAGCCTCTGTGTTTATGTTTTCCGGATATTATCAACGGAATTTATGTTTTTGCATGTTATTTATCAGGGAACATTTAATTTTGTGCTGGGAAACACTAATTGGTTCCACATGGAGACACCAGCTCTACACATTCGTATTTTCTAGGGAGAAAGCTAGAGGAACTGCGGCAAACAAACATGATATTTCTGTTTGTATAGATGACATTTTATGCACTTTCCTAAAGAAAAGACTTTGCTTTTCTCCAAAACCATTTTTCCTGTGATATTCTCGATCCATTACATATGAATTCCACCCCACTTTGTCCGGATATGACTGGATGAAACCAGAAATATCCGGTTGTGTTTTGTCTTACTATATCCCAGATATTGCTACAGCCTCAGTGTCTGTGTTTTCTGGATATTATCGATGGATTTTATTGTTTTGAATGTTTTTATCAGGGAACCTTTAATTTTGTACCGTAGAAATACAATTTGGTTCCACATGGAGACACCAGGAACACATTCCTATGTTCTAGGGAGAAAGCTTGAGGAACTGCAAATCGATATGATATGTCTGTTTGTATAGATGACATTTTATGCACTTGCGATGGAAAAGACTTTTTGCCTTTCTCTAAAACCATTTTTACTGTGATTTTGTTGGTCCATTGCATACGAATTCCAACCCACTTTGTCCGGATATGACTGGATGAAACCAGAAATATCCGGTTGTGTTTTGGCTAACTCAATCCCAGATATTGTGAAAGCTTCTGTATTTGTGTTCTCCGGATATTATGAACGGATTTTATGGTTTTGCATGTTTTTTATCAGGGAATATTTAATTTTGTACCGTAGAAACACTAATTGGTTCCACACGGAGACACCAGCTCTACACATTTGTATTTTCTAGGGAGAAAGCTAGAGGAACTGCGGCAAACAAACATGATATTTCTGTTTGTATACATGACATTTTATGCACTTTCCTAAGAAAAAGACTTTACTTTTCTCCAAAACCATTTTTACTGCGATTTTCCCGGTTCATTGCATACGAATTCCACCAAACTTAGTCCGGATATGACTGGATGAAACCAGAAATATCCGGTTGTGTTTTGGCTAACTCAATCCCAGATATCGCGACAGACTCTGTGTTTGTTTTTTCTGGACATTATCAACGGACTTTATAGTTTTGAATGTTTTTATCAGGGAACATTTAATTTTGTACCTTAGAAACACTAATTGGTTCAACATGGAGACACCAGTATACACATTCGTATGTTCTAGGGAGAAAGTTAGAGGAACTGCGGCAAACAAACATGATATTTCTGTTTGTATACATGACATTTTATGCACTTGCATAACGAAAAAAACTTTGCTTTTCTCCAAAAACATTTTTACTGTGATTTTCTCGGTCCATTGCATACGAATTCCACCTCGCTTTGTCCGGATATGACTGGATGAAACCAGAAATATCCGGTTGTGTTTTGGCTTACTACAACCCAGATATTGTGAAAGCCTCTGTGTTTATGTTTTCCGGATATTATCAACGGAATTTATGTTTTTGCATGTTATTTATCAGGGAACATTTAATTTTGTGCTGGGAAACACTAATTGGTTCCACATGGAGACACCAGCTCTACACATTCGTATTTTCTAGGGAGAAAGCTAGAGGAACTGCGGCAAACAAACATCATATTTCTGTTTGTATAGATGACATTTTATGCACTTTCCTAAAGAAAAGACTTTGCTTTTCTCCAAAACCATTTTTCCTGTGATATTCTCGATCCATTACATATGAATTCCAACCCACTTTGTCCGGATATGAGTGGATGAAACCAGAAATATCCGGTTGTGTTTTGTCTTACTATATCCCAGATATTGCTACAGCCTCAGTGTCTGTGTTTTCTGGATATTATCGATGGATTTTATTGTTTTGAATGTTTTTATCAGGGAACATTTAATTTTGTACCATAGAAACACTAATTGGTTCCACACGGAGACACCAGCTCTACACATTTGTATTTTCTAGGGAGAAAGCTAGAGGAACTGCGGCAAACAAACATGATATTTCTGTTTGTATAGATGACATTTTATGCACTTTCCTAACAAAAAGATTTAACTTTTCTCCAAAACCATTTTTACTGTGATTTTCTCGGTCCATTGCATACGAATTCCACCTCACTTTGTCCGGATATGACTGGATGAAACCAGAAATATCCATTTTCTTTTTTTTTTGGCTTACTATATCCCAGATATTACTACAGACTCTGTGTTTGTGTTTTCTGGATATTATCGATGGATTATATTGTTTTGAATGTTTTTATCAGGGAACATTTAATTTTGTGCTGGGAAACACTAATTGGTTCCACATGGAGACACCAGTCTACACATTCGTATTTTCTAGGGAGAAAGCTAGAATAACTGCGGTAAACAAACATGATGTTTCTGTTTGTATAGATGACATTTTATGCACTGGCTTAAGGAAAAGACTTTGTTTTACTCCAAAACCATTTTTACTGCGATTTTCCCGGTTCATTGCATAGGAATTCCACCAAACTTATTCCGGATATGACTGGATGAAACCAGAAATATCCGGTTGTGTTTTGGCTAACTCAATCCCAGATATTGTGAAAGCTTCTGTAATTGTGTTCTCCGGATATTATGAACGGATTTTATTGTTTTGAATGTTTTTATCAGGGAACATTTAATTTTGTACCGTAGAAACACTAATTGGTTCCACATGGAGACACCAGTAACACATTCCTCTATTCTAGGGAGAAAGCTTGAGGAACTGCAAATCGATATGATATGTCTGTTTGTATAGATGACATTTTATGCACTTGCGATGGAAAAGACTTTTTGCCTTTCTCTAAAACCATTTTTACTGTGATTTTGTTGGTCCATTGCATACGAATTCCAACCCACTTTGTCCGGATATGACTGGATGAAACCAGAAATATCCGGTTGTGTTTTGGCTAACTCAATCCCAGATATTGTGAAAGCTTCTGTATTTGTGTTCTCCGGATATTATGAACGGATTTTATGGTTTTGCATGTTTTTTTTCAGGGAACATTTAATTTTGTACCGTAGAAACACTAATTGGTTCCACACGGAGACACCAGCTCTACACATTTGCATTTTCTAGGGAGAAAGCTAGAGGAACTGCGGCAAACAAACATGATATTTCTGTTTGTATACATGACATTTTATGCACTTGCATAACGAAAAAAACTTTGCTTTTCTCCAAAACCATTTTTACTGTGATTTTCTCGGTCCATTGCATACGAATTCCACCTCGCTTTGTCCGGATATGACTGGATGAAACCAAAAATATCCGGTTGTGTTTTGGCTTACTACAACCCAGATATTGTGAAAGCCTCTGTGTTTATGTTTTCCGGATATTATCAACGGAATTTATGTTTTTGCATGTTATTTATCAGGGAACATTTAATTTTGTGCTGGGAAACACTAATTGGTTCCACATGGAGACACCAGCTCTACACATTTGTATTTTCTAGGGAGAAAGCTAGAGGAACTGCGGCAAACAAACATGATATTTCTGTTTGTATAGATGACATTTTATGCACTTTCCTAAAGAAAAGACTTTGCTTTTCTCCAAAACCATTTTTCCTGTGATATTCTCGATCCATTACATATGAATTCCACCCCACTTTGTCCGGATATGACTGGATGAAACCAGAAATATCCGGTTGTGTTTTGTCTTACTATATCCCAGATATTGCTACAGCCTCAGTGTCTGTGTTTTCTGGATATTATCGATGGATTTTATTGTTTTGAATGTTTTTATCAGGGAACCTTTAATTTTGTACCGTAGAAATACAATTTGGTTCACATGGAGACACCAGTAACACATTCCTATGTTCTAGGGAGAAAGCTTGAGGAACTGCAAATCGATATGATATGTCTGTTTGTATAGATGACATTTTATGCAATTGTGATGGAAAAGACTTTTTGCCTTTCTCTAAAACCATTTTTACTGTGATTTTGTTGGTCCATTGCATACGAATTCCAACCCACTTTGTCCGGATATGACTGGATGAAACCAGAAATATCCGGTTGTGTTTTGGCTAACTCAATCCCAGATATTGTGAAAGCTTCTGTATTTGTGCTCTCCGGATATTATGAACGGATTTTATGGTTTTGCATGTTTTTTATCAGGGAACATTTAATTTTGTACCGTAGAAACACTAATTGGTTCCACACGGAGACACCAGCTCTACACATTTGTATTTTCTAGGGAGAAAGCTAGAGGAACTGCGGCAAACAAGCATGATATTTCTGTTTGTATAGATGACATTTTATGCACTTTCCTAAGAAAAATACTTTACTTTTCTCCAAAACCATTTTTACTGCGATTTTCCCGGTTCATTGCATATGAATTCCACCAAACTTAGTCCGGATATGACTGGATGAAACCAGAAATATCCGGTTGTGTTTTGGCTAACTCAATCCCAGATATCGCGACAGACTCTGTGTTTGTTTTTTCTGGACATTATCAACGGACTTTATTGTTTTGAATGTTTTTTTTTTCAGGGAACATTTAATTTTGTACCTTAGAAACACTAATTGGTTCAACATGGAGACACCAGTATACACATTCGTATGTTCTAGGGAGAAAGTTAGAGGAACTGCGGCAAACAAACATGATATTTCTGTTTGTATACATGACATTTTATGCACTTGCATAACGAAAAAAACTTTGCTTTTCTCCAAAACCATTTTTACTGTGATTTTCTCGGTCCATTGCATACGAATTCCACCTCGCTTTGTCCGGATATGACTGGATGAAACCAGAAATATCCGGTTGTGTTTTGGCTTACTACAACCCAGATATTGTGAAAGCCTCTGTGTTTATGTTTTCCGGATATTATCAACGGAATTTATGTTTTTGCATGTTATTTATCAGGGAACATTTAATTTTGTGCTGGGAAACACTAATTGGTTCCACATGGAGACACCAGCTCTACACATTCGTATTTTCTAGGGAGAAAGCTAGAGGAACTGCGGCAAACAAACATGATATTTCTGTTTGTATAGATGATATTTTATGCACTTTCCTAAAGAAAAGACTTTGCTTTTCTCCAAAACCATTTTTCCTGTGATATTCTCGATCCATTACATATGAATTCCACCCCACTTTGTCCGGATATGAGTGGATGAAACCAGAAATATCCGGTTGTGTTTTGTCTTACTATATCCCAGATATTGCTACAGCCTCAGTGTCTGTGTTTTCTGGATATTATCGATGGATTTTATTGTTTTGAATGTTTTTATCAGGGAACATTTAATTTTGTACCATAGAAATACTAATTGGTTCCACACGGAGACACCAGCTCTACACATTTGTATTTTCTAGGGAGAAAGCTCGAGGAACTGCGGCAAACAAACATGATATTTCTGTTTGTATAGATGACATTTTATGCACTTTCCTAACAAAAAGATTTAACTTTTCTCAAAACCATTTTTACTGTGATTTTCTCGGTCCATTGCATACGAATTCCACCTCACTTTGTCCGGATATGACTGGATGAAACCAGAAATATCCGTTTTCTTTTTTTTTTGGCTTACTATATCCCAGATATTACTACAGACTCTGTGTTTGTGTTTTCTGGATATTATCGATGGATTATATTGTTTTGAATGTTTTTATCAGGGAACATTTAATTTTGTGCTGGGAAACACTAATTGGTTCCACATGGAGACACCAGTCTACACATTCGTATTTTCTAGGGAGAAAGCTAGAATAACTGCGGTAAACAAACATGATGTTTCTGTTTGTATAGATGACATTTTATGCACTGGCTTAAGGAAAAGACTTTGTTTTACTCCAAAACCATTTTTACTGCGATTTTCCCGGTTCATTGCATAGGAATTCCACCAAACTTATTCCGGATATGACTGGATGAAACCAGAAATATCCGGTTGTGTTTTGGCTAACTCAATCCCAGATATCGCGACAGACTCTGTGTTTTTTTTTTTTCTGGACATTATCAACGGACTTTATTGTTTTGAATGTTTTTATCAGGGAACATTTAATTTTGTACCTTAGAAACACTAATTGGTTCAACATGGAGACACCAGTATACACATTCGTATGTTCTAGGGAGAAAGTTAGAGGAACTGCGGCAAACAAACATGATATTTCTGTTTGTATACATGACATTTTATGCACTTGCATAACGAAAAAAACTTTGCTTTTCTCCAAAACCATTTTTACTGTGATTTTCTCGGTCCATTGCATACGAATTCCACCTCGCTTTGTCCGGATATGACTGGAGGAAACCAGAAATATCCGGTTGTGTTTTGGCTTACTACAACCCAGATATTGTGAAAGCCTCTGTGTTTATGTTTTCCGGATATTATCAACGGAATTTATGTTTTTGCATGTTATTTATCAGGGAACATTTAATTTTGTGCTGGGAAACACTAATTGGTTCCACATGGAGACACCAGCTCTACACATTCGTATGTTCTAGGGAGAAAGCTAGAGGAACTGCGGCAAACAAACATGATATTTCTGTTTGTATAGATGACATTTTATGCACTTTCCTAAAGAAAAGACTTTGCTTTTCTCCAAAACCATTTTTCCTGTGATATTCTCGATCCATTACATATGAATTCCACCCCACTTTGTCCGGATATGAGTGGATGAAACCAGAAATATCCGGTTGTGTTTTGTCTTACTATATCCCAGATATTGCTACAGCCTCAGTGTCTGTGTTTTCTGGATATTATCGATGGATTTTATTGTTTTGAATGTTTTTATCAGGGAACATTTAATTTTGTACCATAGAAATACTAATTGGTTCCACACGGAGACACCAGCTCTACACATTTGTATTTTCTAGGGAGAAAGCTAGAGGAACTGCGGCAAACAAACATGATATTTCTGTTTGTATAGATGACATTTTATGCACTTTCCTAACAAAAAGATTTAACTTTTCTCCAAAACCATTTTTACTGTGATTTTCTCGGTCCATTGCATACGAATTCCACCTCACTTTGTCCGGATATGACTGGATGAAACCAGAAATATCCGTTTTCTTTTTTTTTTGCTTACTATATCCCAGATATTACTACAGACTCTGTGTTTGTGTTTTCTGGATATTATCGATGGATTATATTGTTTTGAATGTTTTTATCAGGGAACATTTAATTTTGTGCTGGGAAACACTAATTGGTTCCACATGGAGACACCAGTCTACACATTCGTATTTTCTAGGGAGAAAGCTAGAATAACTGCGGTAAACAAACATGATGTTTCTGTTTGTATAGATGACATTTTATGCACTGGCTTAAGGAAAAGACTTTGTTTTACTCCAAAACCATTTTTACTGCGATTTTCCCGGTTCATTGCATAGGAATTCCACCAAACTTAGTCCGGATATGACTGGATGAAACCAGAAATATCCGGTTGTGTTTTGGCTAACTCAATCCCAGATATTGTGAAAGCTTCTGTAATTGTGATCTCCGGATATTATGAACGGATTTTATTGTTTTGAATGTTTTTTTTTTCAGGGAACATTTAATTTTGTACCGTAGAAACACTAATTGGTTCCACATGGAGACACCAGTAACACATTCCTATGTTCTAGGGAGAAAGCTTGAGGAACTGCAAATCGATATGATATGTCTGTTTGTATAGATGACATTTTATGCACTTGCGATGGAAAAGACTTTTTGCCTTTCTCTAAAACCATTTTTACTGTGATTTTGTTGGTCCATTGCATACGAATTCCAACCCACTTTGTCCGGATATGACTGGATGAAACCAGAAATATCCGGTTGTGTTTTGGCTAACTCAATCCCAGATATTGTGAAAGCTTCTGTATTTGTGTTCTCCGGATATAATGAACGGATTTTATGGTTTTGCATGTTTTTTTTCAGGGAACATTTAATTTTGTACCGTAGAAACACTAATTGGTTCCACACGGAGACACCAGCTCTACACATTTGCATTTTCTAGGGAGAAAGCTAGAGGAACTGCGGCAAACAAACATGATATTTCTGTTTGTATACATGACATTTTATGCACTTGCATAACGAAAAAAACTTTGCTTTTCTCCAAAACCATTTTTACTGTGATTTTTTCGGTCCATTGCATACGAATTCCACCTCGCTTTGTCCGGATATGACTGGATGAAACCAAAAATATCCGGTTGTGTTTTGGCTTACTACAACCCAGATATTGTGAAAGCCTCTGTGTTTATGTTTTCCGGATATTATCAACGGAATTTATGTTTTTGCATGTTATTTATCAGGGAACATTTAATTTTGTGCTGGGAAACACTAATTGGTTCCACATGGAGACACCAGCTCTACACATTTGCATTTTCTAGGGAGAAAGCTAGAGGAACTGCGGCAAACAAACATGATATTTCTGTTTGTATAGATGACATTTTATGCACTTTCCTAAAGAAAAGACTTTGCTTTTCTCCAAAACCATTTTTCCTGTGATATTCTCGATCCATTACATATGAATTCCACCCCCCTTTGTCCGGATATGACTGGATGAAACCAGAAATATCCGGTTGTGTTTTGTCTTACTATATCCCCGATATTGCTACAGCCTCAGTGTCTGTGTTTTCTGGATATTATCGATGGATTTTATTGTTTTGAATGTTTTTATCAGGGAACCTTTAATTTTGTACCGTAGAAATACAATTTGGTTCACATGGAGACACCAGTAACACATTCCTATGTTCTAGGGAGAAAGCTTGAGGAACTGCAAATCGATATGATATGTCTGTTTGTATAGATGACATTTTATGCAATTGCGATGGAAAAGACTTTTTGCCTTTCTCTAAAACCATTTTTACTGTGATTTTGTTGGTCCATTGCATACGAATTCCAACCCACTTTGTCCGGATATGACTGGATGAAACCAGAAATATCCGGTTGTGTTTTGGCTAACTCAATCCCAGATATTGTGAAAGCTTCTGTATTTGTGCTCTCCGGATATTATGAACGGATTTTATGGTTTTGCATGTTTTTTATCAGGGAACATTTAATTTTGTACCGTAGAAACACTAATTGGTTCCACACGGAGACACCAGCTCTACACATTTGTATTTTCTAGGGAGAAAGCTAGAGGAACTGCGGCAAACAAGCATGATATTTCTGTTTGTATAGATGACATTTTATGCACTTTCCTAAGAAAAATACTTTACTTTTCTCCAAAACCATTTTTACTGCGATTTTCCCGGTTCATTGCATATGAATTCCACCAAACTTAGTCCGGATATGACTGGATGAAACCAGAAATATCCGGTTGTGTTTTGGCTAACTCAATCCCAGATATCGCGACAGACTCTGTGTTTGTTTTTTCTGGACATTATCAACGGACTTTATTGTTTTGAATGTTTTTTTTTTCAGGGAACATTTAATTTTGTACCTTAGAAACACTAATTGGTTCAACATGGAGACACCAGTATACACATTCGTATGTTCTAGGGAGAAAGTTAGAGGAACTGCGGCAAACAAACATGATATTTCTGTTTGTATACATGACATTTTATGCACTTGCATAACGAAAAAAACTTTGCTTTTCTCCAAAACCATTTTTACTGTGATTTTCTCGGTCCATTGCATACGAATTCCACCTCGCTTTGTCCGGATATGACTGGATGAAACCAGAAATATCCGGTTGTGTTTTGGCTTACTACAACCCAGATATTGTGAAAGCCTCTGTGTTTATGTTTTCCGGATATTATCAACGGAATTTATGTTTTTGCATGTTATTTATCAGGGAACATTTAATTTTGTGCTGGGAAACACTAATTGGTTCCACATGGAGACACCAGCTCTACACATTCGTATTTTCTAGGGAGAAAGCTAGAGGAACTGCGGCAAACAAACATGATATTTCTGTTTGTATAGATGATATTTTATGCACTTTCCTAAAGAAAAGACTTTGCTTTTCTCCAAAACCATTTTTCCTGTGATATTCTCGATCCATTACATATGAATTCCACCCCACTTTGTCCGGATATGAGTGGATGAAACCAGAAATATCCGGTTGTGTTTTGTCTTACTATATCCCAGATATTGCTACAGCCTCAGTGTCTGTGTTTTCTGGATATTATCGATGGATTTTATTGTTTTGAATGTTTTTATCAGGGAACATTTAATTTTGTACCATAGAAATACTAATTGGTTCCACACGGAGACACCAGCTCTACACATTTGTATTTTCTAGGGAGAAAGCTCGAGGAACTGCGGCAAACAAACATGATATTTCTGTTTGTATAGATGACATTTTATGCACTTTCCTAACAAAAAGATTTAACTTTTCTCAAAACCATTTTTACTGTGATTTTCTCGGTCCATTGCATACGAATTCCACCTCACTTTGTCCGGATATGACTGGATGAAACCAGAAATATCCGTTTTCTTTTTTTTTTGGCTTACTATATCCCAGATATTACTACAGACTCTGTGTTTGTGTTTTCTGGATATTATCGATGGATTATATTGTTTTGAATGTTTTTATCAGGGAACATTTAATTTTGTGCTGGGAAACACTAATTGGTTCCACATGGAGACACCAGTCTACACATTCGTATTTTCTAGGGAGAAAGCTAGAATAACTGCGGTAAACAAACATGATGTTTCTGTTTGTATAGATGACATTTTATGCACTGGCTTAAGGAAAAGACTTTGTTTTACTCCAAAACCATTTTTACTGCGATTTTCCCGGTTCATTGCATAGGAATTCCACCAAACTTATTCCGGATATGACTGGATGAAACCAGAAATATCCGGTTGTGTTTTGGCTAACTCAATCCCAGATATCGCGACAGACTCTGTGTTTTTTTTTTTTCTGGACATTATCAACGGACTTTATTGTTTTGAATGTTTTTATCAGGGAACATTTAATTTTGTACCTTAGAAACACTAATTGGTTCAACATGGAGACACCAGTATACACATTCGTATGTTCTAGGGAGAAAGTTAGAGGAACTGCGGCAAACAAACATGATATTTCTGTTTGTATACATGACATTTTATGCACTTGCATAACGAAAAAAACTTTGCTTTTCTCCAAAACCATTTTTACTGTGATTTTCTCGGTCCATTGCATACGAATTCCACCTCGCTTTGTCCGGATATGACTGGATGAAACCAGAAATATCCGGTTGTGTTTTGGCTTACTACAACCCAGATATTGTGAAAGCCTCTGTGTTTATGTTTTCCGGATATTATCAACGGAATTTATGTTTTTGCATGTTATTTATCAGGGAACATTTAATTTTGTGCTGGGAAACACTAATTGGTTCCACATGGAGACACCAGCTCTACACATTCGTATGTTCTAGGGAGAAAGCTAGAGGAACTGCGGCAAACAAACATGATATTTCTGTTTGTATAGATGACATTTTATGCACTTTCCTAAAGAAAAGACTTTGCTTTTCTCCAAAACCATTTTTCCTGTGATATTCTCGATCCATTACATATGAATTCCACCCCACTTTGTCCGGATATGAGTGGATGAAACCAGAAATATCCGGTTGTGTTTTGTCTTACTATATCCCAGATATTGCTACAGCCTCAGTGTCTGTGTTTTCTGGATATTATCGATGGATTTTATTGTTTTGAATGTTTTTATCAGGGAACATTTAATTTTGTACCATAGAAATACTAATTGGTTCCACACGGAGACACCAGCTCTACACATTTGTATTTTCTAGGGAGAAAGCTAGAGGAACTGCGGCAAACAAACATGATATTTCTGTTTGTATAGATGACATTTTATGCACTTTCCTAACAAAAAGATTTAACTTTTCTCCAAAACCATTTTTACTGTGATTTTCTCGGTCCATTGCATACGAATTCCACCTCACTTTGTCCGGATATGACTGGATGAAACCAGAAATATCCGTTTTCTTTTTTTTTTGCTTACTATATCCCAGATATTACTACAGACTCTGTGTTTGTGTTTTCTGGATATTATCGATGGATTATATTGTTTTGAATGTTTTTATCAGGGAACATTTAATTTTGTGCTGGGAAACACTAATTGGTTCCACATGGAGACACCAGTCTACACATTCGTATTTTCTAGGGAGAAAGCTAGAATAACTGCGGTAAACAAACATGATGTTTCTGTTTGTATAGATGACATTTTATGCACTGGCTTAAGGAAAAGACTTTGTTTTACTCCAAAACCATTTTTACTGCGATTTTCCCGGTTCATTGCATAGGAATTCCACCAAACTTAGTCCGGATATGACTGGATGAAACCAGAAATATCCGGTTGTGTTTTGGCTAACTCAATCCCAGATATTGTGAAAGCTTCTGTAATTGTGATCTCCGGATATTATGAACGGATTTTATTGTTTTGAATGTTTTTTTTTTCAGGGAACATTTAATTTTGTACCGTAGAAACACTAATTGGTTCCACATGGAGACACCAGTAACACATTCCTATGTTCTAGGGAGAAAGCTTGAGGAACTGCAAATCGATATGATATGTCTGTTTGTATAGATGACATTTTATGCACTTGCGATGGAAAAGACTTTTTGCCTTTCTCTAAAACCATTTTTACTGTGATTTTGTTGGTCCATTGCATACGAATTCCAACCCACTTTGTCCGGATATGACTGGATGAAACCAGAAATATCCGGTTGTGTTTTGGCTAACTCAATCCCAGATATTGTGAAAGCTTCTGTATTTGTGTTCTCCGGATATAATGAACGGATTTTATGGTTTTGCATGTTTTTTTTCAGGGAACATTTAATTTTGTACCGTAGAAACACTAATTGGTTCCACACGGAGACACCAGCTCTACACATTTGCATTTTCTAGGGAGAAAGCTAGAGGAACTGCGGCAAACAAACATGATATTTCTGTTTGTATACATGACATTTTATGCACTTGCATAACGAAAAAAACTTTGCTTTTCTCCAAAACCATTTTTACTGTGATTTTTTCGGTCCATTGCATACGAATTCCACCTCGCTTTGTCCGGATATGACTGGATGAAACCAAAAATATCCGGTTGTGTTTTGGCTTACTACAACCCAGATATTGTGAAAGCCTCTGTGTTTATGTTTTCCGGATATTATCAACGGAATTTATGTTTTTGCATGTTATTTATCAGGGAACATTTAATTTTGTGCTGGGAAACACTAATTGGTTCCACATGGAGACACCAGCTCTACACATTTGCATTTTCTAGGGAGAAAGCTAGAGGAACTGCGGCAAACAAACATGATATTTCTGTTTGTATAGATGACATTTTATGCACTTTCCTAAAGAAAAGACTTTGCTTTTCTCCAAAACCATTTTTCCTGTGATATTCTCGATCCATTACATATGAATTCCACCCCCCTTTGTCCGGATATGACTGGATGAAACCAGAAATATCCGGTTGTGTTTTGTCTTACTATATCCCCGATATTGCTACAGCCTCAGTGTCTGTGTTTTCTGGATATTATCGATGGATTTTATTGTTTTGAATGTTTTTATCAGGGAACCTTTAATTTTGTACCGTAGAAATACAATTTGGTTCACATGGAGACACCAGTAACACATTCCTATGTTCTAGGGAGAAAGCTTGAGGAACTGCAAATCGATATGATATGTCTGTTTGTATAGATGACATTTTATGCAATTGCGATGGAAAAGACTTTTTGCCTTTCTCTAAAACCATTTTTACTGTGATTTTGTTGGTCCATTGCATACGAATTCCAACCCACTTTGTCCGGATATGACTGGATGAAACCAGAAATATCCGGTTGTGTTTTGGCTAACTCAATCCCAGATATTGTGAAAGCTTCTGTATTTGTGCTCTCCGGATATTATGAACGGATTTTATGGTTTTGCATGTTTTTTATCAGGGAACATTTAATTTTGTACCGTAGAAACACTAATTGGTTCCACACGGAGACACCAGCTCTACACATTTGTATTTTCTAGGGAGAAAGCTAGAGGAACTGCGGCAAACAAACATGATATTTCTGTTTGTATAGATGACATTTTATGCACTTTCCTAAGAAAAAGACTTTACTTTTCTCCAAAACCATTTTTACTGTGATTTTCTCGGTCCATTGCATACGAATTCCACCTCACTTTGTCCGGATATGACTGGATGAAACCAGAAATATCCGTTTTCTTTTTTTTGGGCTTACTATATCCCAGATATTACTACAGACTCTGTGTTTGTGTTTTCTGGATATTATCGATGGATTATATTGTTTTGAATGTTTTTATCAGGGAACATTTAATTTTGTGCTGGGAAACACTAATTGTTTGCACATGGAGACACCAGTCTACACATTCGTATTTTCTAGGGAGAAAGCTAGAATAACTGCGGTAAACAAACATGATGTTTCTGTTTGTATAGATGACATTTTATGCACTGGCTTAAGGAAAAGACTTTGTTTTACTCCAAAACCATTTTTACTGCGATTTTCCCGGTTCATTGCATACGAATTCCACCAAACTTAGTCCGGATATGACTGGATGAAACCAGAAATATCCGGTTGTGTTTTGGCTAACTCAATCCCAGATATTGTGAATGCTTCTGTATTGGTGTTTTCCGGATATTATCAACGAATTTTATGGTTTTGCATGTTTTTTTATCAGGGAACATTTAATTTTGTACCTCAGAAACACTAATAGGTTCAACATGGAGACACCAGTCTACACATTCGTATGTTCTAGGGAGAAAGTTAGAGGAACTGCGGCAAACAAACATGATATTTCTGTTTGTATACATGACATTTTATGCACTTGCATAACGAAAAAAACTTTGCTTTTCTCCAAAACCATTTTTACTGTGATTTTCTCGGTCCATTGCATACGAATTCCACCTCGCTTTGTCCGGATATGACTGGATGAAACCAGAAATATCCGGTTGTGTTTTGTCTTACTATATCCCAGATATTGCTACAGCCTCAGTGTCTGTGTTTTCTGGATATTATCGATGCATTTTATTGTTTTGAATGTTTTTATCAGGGAACATTTAATTTTGTACCATAGAAATACTAATTGGTTCCACACGGAGACACCAGCTCTACACATTTGTATTTTCTAGGGAGAAAGCTAGAGGAACTGCGGCAAACAAACATGATATTTCTGTTTGTATAGATGACATTTTATGCACTTTCCTAACAAAAAGATTTAACTTTTCTCCAAAACCATTTTTACTGTGATTTTCTCGGTCCATTGCATACGAATTCCACCTCACTTTGTCCGGATATGACTGGATGAAACCAGAAATATCCGTTTTCTTTTTTTTTTGCTTACTATATCCCAGATATTACTACAGACTCTGTGTTTGTGTTTTCTGGATATTATCGATGGATTATATTGTTTTGAATGTTTTTATCAGGGAACATTTAATTTTGTGCTGGGAAACACTAATTGTTTGCACATGGAGACACCAGTCTACACATTCGTATTTTCTAGGGAGAAAGCTAGAATAACTGCGGTAAACAAACATGATGTTTCTGTTTGTATAGATGACATTTTATGCACTGGCTTAAGGAAAAGACTTTGTTTTACTCCAAAACCATTTTTACTGCGATTTTCCCGGTTCATTGCATAGGAATTCCACCAAACTTAGTCCGGATATGACTGGATGAAACCAGAAATATCCGGTTGTGTTTTGGCTAACTCAATCCCAGATATTGTGAAAGCTTCTGTAATTGTGTTCTCCGGATATTATGAACGGATTTTATTGTTTTGAATGTTTTTATCAGGGAACATTTAATTTTGTACCGTAGAAACACTAATTGGTTCCACATGGAGACACCAGTAACACATTCCTCTGTTCTAGGGAGAAAGCTTGAGGAACTGCAAATCGATATGATATGTCTGTTTGTATAGATGACATTTTATGCACTTGCGATGGAAAAGACTTTTTGCCTTTCTCTAAAACCATTTTTACTGTGATTTTGTTGGTCCATTGCATACGAATTCCAACCCACTTTGTCCGGATATGACTGGATGAAACCAGAAATATCCGGTTGTGTTTTGGCTAACTCAATCCCAGATATTGTGAAAGCTTCTGTATTTGTGTTCTCCGGATATTATGAACGGATTTTATGGTTTTGCATGTTTTTTTTCAGGGAACATTTAATTTTGTACCGTAGAAACACTAATTGGTTCCACACGGAGACACCAGCTCTACACATTTGCATTTTCTAGGGAGAAAGCTAGAGGAACTGCGGCAAACAAACATGATATTTCTGTTTGTATACATGACATTTTATGCACTTGCATAACGAAAAAAACTTTGCTTTTCTCCAAAACCATTTTTACTGTGATTTTCTCGGTCCATTGCATACGAATTCCACCTCGCTTTGTCCGGATATGACTGGATGTAACCAAAAATATCCGGTTGTGTTTTGGCTTACTACAACCCAGATATTGTGAAAGCCTCTGTGTTTATGTTTTCCGGATATTATCAACGGAATTTATGTTTTTGCATGTTATTTATCAGGGAACATTTAATTTTGTGCTGGGAAACACTAATTGGTTCCACATGGAGACACCAGCTCTACACATTTGCATTTTCTAGGGAGAAAGCTAGAGGAACTGCGGCAAACAAACATGATATTTCTGTTTGTATAGATGACATTTTATGCACTTTCCTAAAGAAAAGACTTTGCTTTTCTCCAAAACCATTTTTCCTGTGATATTCTCGATCCATTACATATGAATTCCACCCCACTTTGTCCGGATATGACTGGATGAAACCAGAAATATCCGGTTGTGTTTTGTCTTACTATATCCCCGATATTGCTACAGCCTCAGTGTCTGTGTTTTCTGGATATTATCGATGGATTTTATTGTTTTGAATGTTTTTATCAGGGAACCTTTAATTTTGTACCGTAGAAATACAATTTGGTTCACATGGAGACACCAGTAACACATTCCTATGTTCTAGGGAGAAAGCTTGAGGAACTGCAAATCGATATGATATGTCTGTTTGTATAGATGACATTTTATGCAATTGCGATGGAAAAGACTTTTTGCCTTTCTCTAAAACCATTTTTACTGTGATTTTGTTGGTCCATTGCATACGAATTCCAACCCACTTTGTCCGGATATGACTGGATGAAACCAGAAATATCCGGTTGTGTTTTGGCTAACTCAATCCCAGATATTGTGAAAGCTTCTGTATTTGTGCTCTCCGGATATTATGAACGGATTTTATGGTTTTGCATGTTTTTTATCAGGGAACATTTAATTTTGTACCGTAGAAACACTAATTGGTTCCACACGGAGACACCAGCTCTACACATTTGTATTTTCTAGGGAGAAAGCTAGAGGAACTGCGGCAAACAAACATGATATTTCTGTTTGTATAGATGACATTTTATGCACTTTCCTAAGAAAAAGACTTTATTTTTCTCCAAAACCATTTTTACTGTGATTTTCTCGGTCCATTGCATACGAATTCCAGCTCACTTTGTCCGGATATGACTGGATGAAACCAGAAATATCCGTTTTCTTTTTTTTTGGCTTACTATATCCCAGATATTACTACAGACTCTGTGTTTGTGTTTTCTGGATATTATCGATGGATTATATTGTTTTGAATGTTTTTATCAGGGAACATTTAATTTTGTGCTGGGAAACAATAATTGTTTGCACATGGAGACACCAGTCTACACATTCGTATTTTCTAGGGAGAAAGCTAGAATAACTGCGGTAAACAAACATGATGTTTCTGTTTGTATAGATGACATTTTATGCACTGGCTTAAGGAAAAGACTTTGTTTTACTCCAAAACCATTTTTACTGCGATTTTCCCGGTTCATTGCATACGAATTCCACCAAACTTAGTCCGGATATGACTGGATGAAACCAGAAATATCCGGTTGTGTTTTGGCTAACTCAATCCCAGATATTGTGAATGCTTCTGTATTGGTGTTTTCCGGATATTATCAACGGATTTTATGGTTTTGCATGTTTTTTTATCAGGGAACATTTAATTTTGTACCTCAGAAACACTAATAGGTTCAACATGGAGACACCAGTCTACACATTCGTATGTTCTAGGGAGAAAGTTAGAGGAACTGCGGCAAACAAACATGATATTTCTGTTTGTATACATGACATTTTATGCACTTGCATAACGAAAAAAACTTTGCTTTTCTCCAAAACCATTTTTACTGTGATTTTCTCGGTCCATTGCATACGAATTCCACCTCGCTTTGTCCGGATATGACTGGATGAAACCAGAAATATCTGGTTGTGTTTTGGCTTACTACAACCCAGATATTGTGAAAGCCTCTGTGTTTATGTTTTCCGGATATTATCAACGGAATTTATGTTTTTGCATGTTATTTATCAGGGAACATTTAATTTTGTGCTGGGAAACACTAATTGGTTCCACATGGAGACACCAGCTCTACACATTCGTATTTTCTAGGGTGAAAGCTAGAGGAACTGCGGCAAACAAACATGATATTTCTGTTTGTATAGATGACATTTTATGCACTTTCTAAAGAAAAGACTTTGCTTTTCTCCAAAACCATTTTTCCTGTGATATTCTCCATCCATTACATATGAATTCCACCCCACTTTCTCCGAATATGAGTGGATGAAACCAGAAATATCCGGTTGTGTTTTGTCTTACTATATCCCAGATATTGCTACAGCCTCAGTGTCTGTATTTTCTGGATATTATCGATGGATTTTATTGTTTTGAATGTTTTTATCAGGGAACCTTTAATTTTGTACCGTAGAAATACAATTTGGTTCCACATGGAGACACCAGTAACACATTCCTATGTTCTAGGGAGAAAGCTTGAGGAACTGCAAATCGATATGATATGTCTGTTTGTATAGATGACATTTTATGCACTTGCGATGGAAAAGACTTTTTGCCTTTCTCTAAAACCATTTTTACTGTGATTTTGTTGGTCCATTGCATACGAATTCCAACCCACTTTGTCCGGATATGACTGGATGAAACCAGAAATATCCGGTTGTGTTTTGGCTAACTCAATCCCAGATATTGTGAAAGCTTCTGTATTTGTGTTCTCCGGATATTATGAACGGATTTTATGGTTTTGCATGTTTTTTATCAGGGAACATTTAATTTTGTACCGTAGACACTAATTGGTTCCACACGGAGACACCAGCTCTACACATTTGTATTTTCTAGGGAGAAAGCTAGAGGAACTGCGGCAAACAAACATGATATTTCTGTTTGTATAGATGACATTTTATGCACTTTCCTAAGAAAAAGACTTTACTTTTCTCCAAAACCATTTTTACTGTGATTTTCTCGGTCCATTGCATACGAATTCCAGCTCACTTTGTCCGGATATGACTGGATGAAACCAGAAATATCCGTTTTCTTTTTTTTTTTTTTGGCTTACTATATCCCAGATATTACTACAGACTCTGTGTTTGTGTTTTCTGGATATCATCGATGGATTATATTGTTTTGAATGTTTTTATCAGGGAACACTTAATTTTGTGCTGGGAAACACTAATTGGTTCCACATGGAGACACCAGTCTACACATTCGTATTTTCTCGGGAGAAAGCTAGAATAACTGCGGTAAACAAACATGATGTTTCTGTTTGTATAGAGGACATTTTATGCACTGGCTTAAGGAAAAGACTTTGTTTTACTCCAAAACCATTTTTACTGCGATTTTCCCGGTTCATTGCATACGAATTCCACCAAACTTAGTCCGGATATGACTGGATGAAACCAGAAATATCCGGTTGTGTTTTGGCTAACTCAATCCCAGATATTGTGAAAGCTTCTGTATTGGTGTTTTCCGGATATTATCAACGGATTTTATGGTTTTGCATGTTTTTTATCAGGGAACATTTAATTTTGTACCTTAGAAACACTAATAGGTTCAACATGGAGACACCAGTCTACACATTCGTATGTTCTAGGGAGAAAGTTAGAGGAACTGCGGCAAACAAACATGATATTTCTGTTTGTATACATGACATTTTATGCACTTGCATAACGAAAAAAACTTTGCTTTTCTCCAAAACCATTTTTACTGTGATTTTCTCGGTCCATTGCATACGAATTCCACCTCGCTTTGTCCGGATATGACTGGATGAAACCAGAAATATCTGGTTGTGTTTTGGCTTACTACAACCCAGATATTGTGAAAGCCTCTGTGTTTATGTTTTCCGGATATTATCAACGGAATTTATGTTTTTGCATGTTATTTATCAGGGAACACTTAATTTTGTGCTGGGAAACACTAATTGGTTCCACATGGAGACACCAGCTCTACACATTTGTATTTTCTAGGGAGAAAGCTAGAATAACTGTGGCAAACAAACATGATATTTCTGTTTGTATAGATGACATTTTATGCACTTTCCTAAGAAAAAGACTTTACTTTTCTCCAAAACCATTTTTACTGTGATTTTCTCGGTCCATTGCATACGAATTCCACCTCACTTTGTCCGGATATGACTGGATGAAACCAGAAATATCCGGTTGTGTTTTGTCTTACTATATCCCAGATATTACTACAGACTCTGTGTTTGTGTTACCTGGATATTATCGATGGATTATATTGTTTTGAATGTTTTTATCAGGGAACACTTAATTTTGTGCTGGGAAACACTAATTGGTTCCACATGGAGACACCAGTCTACACATTCGTATTTTCTCGGGAGAAAGCTAGAATAACTGCGGTAAACAAACATGATGTTTCTGTTTGTATAGATGACATTTTATGCACTGGCTTAAGGAAAAGACTTTGTTTTACTCCAAAACCATTTTTACTGCGATTTTCCCGGTTCATTGCATACGAATTCCACCAAACTTAGTCCGGATATGACTGGATGAAACCAGAAATATCCGGTTGTGTTTTGGCTAACTCAATCCCAGATATTGTGAAAGCTTCTGTATTGGTATTTTCCGGATATTATCAACGGATTTTATGGTTTTGCATGTTTTTTATCAGGGAACATTTAATTTTGTACCTTAGAAACACTAATAGGTTCAACATGGAGACACCAGTCTACACATTCGTATGTTCTAGGGAGAAAGTTAGAGGAACTGCGGCAAACAAACATGATATTTCTGTTTGTATACATGACATTTTATGCACTTGCATAACGAAAAAAACTTTGCTTTTCTCCAAAACCATTTTTACTGTGATTTTCTCGGTCCATTGCATACGAATTCCACCTCGCTTTGTCCGGATATGACTGGATGAAACCAGAAATATCTGGTTGTGTTTTGGCTTACTACAACCCAGATATTGTGAAAGCCTCTGTGTTTATGTTTTCCGGATATTATCAACGGAATTTATGTTTTTGCATGTTATTTATCAGGGAACATTTAATTTTGTGCTGGGAAACACTAATTGGTTCCACATGGAGACACCAGCTCTACACATTCGTATTTTCTAGGGTGAAAGCTAGAGGAACTGCGGCAAACAAACATGATATTTCTGTTTGTATAGATGACATTTTATGCACTTTCTAAAGAAAAGACTTTGCTTTTCTCCAAAACCATTTTTCCTGTGATATTCTCCATCCATTACATATGAATTCCACCCCACTTTCTCCGAATATGAGTGGATGAAACCAGAAATATCCGGTTGTGTTTTGTCTTACTATATCCCAGATATTGCTACAGCCTCAGTGTCTGTGTTTTCTGGATATTATCGATGGATTTTATTGTTTTGAATGTTTTTATCAGGGAACCTTTAATTTTGTACCGTAGAAATACAATTTGGTTCCACATGGAGACACCAGTAACACATTCCTATGTTCTAGGGAGAAAGCTTGAGGAACTGCAAATCGATATGATATGTCTGTTTGTATAGATGACATTTTATGCACTTGCGATGGAAAAGACTTTTTGCCTTTCTCTAAAACCATTTTTACTGTGATTTTGTTGGTCCATTGCATACGAATTCCAACCCACTTTGTCCGGATATGACTGGATGAAACCAGAAATATCCGGTTGTGTTTTGGCTAACTCAATCCCAGATATTGTGAAAGCTTCTGTATTTGTGTTCTCCGGATATTATGAACGGATTTTATGGTTTTGCATGTTTTTTATCAGGGAACATTTAATTTTGTACCGTAGAAACACTAATTGGTTCCACACGGAGACACCAGCTCTACACATTTGTATTTTCTAGGGAGAAAGCTAGAGGAACTGCGGCAAACAAACATGATATTTCTGTTTGTATAGATGACATTTTATGCACTTTCCTAAGAAAAAACTTTATTTTTCTCCAAAACCATTTTTACTGTGATTTTCTCGGTCCATTGCATACGAATTCCAGCTCACTTTGTCCGGATATGACTGGATGAAACCAGAAATATCCGTTTTCTTTTTTTTTTTTTTGGCTTACTATATCCCAGATATTACTACAGACTCTGTGTTTGTGTTTTCTGGATATCATCGATGGATTATATTGTTTTGAATGTTTTTATCAGGGAACACTTAATTTTGTGCTGGGAAACACTAATTGGTTCCACATGGAGACACCAGTCTACACATTCGTATTTTCTCGGGAGAAAGCTAGAATAACTGCGGTAAACAAACATGATGTTTCTGTTTGTATAGATGACATTTTATGCACTGGCTTAAGGAAAAGACTTTGTTTTACTCCAAAACCATTTTTACTGTGATTTTCCCGGTTCATTGCATACGAATTCCACCAAACTTAGTCCGGATATGACTGGATGAAACCAGAAATATCCGGTTGTGTTTTGGCTAACTCAATCCCAGATATTGTGAAAGCTTCTGTATTGGTGTTTTCCGGATATTATCAACGGATTTTATGGTTTTGCATGTTTTTTATCAGGGAACATTTAATTTTGTACCTTAGAAACACTAATAGGTTCAACATGGAGACACCAGTCTACACATTCGTATGTTCTAGGGAGAAAGTTAGAGGAACTGCGGCAAACAAACATGATATTTCTGTTTGTATACATGACATTTTATGCACTTGCATAACGAAAAAAACTTTGCTTTTCTCCAAAACCATTTTTACTGTGATTTTCTCGGTCCATTGCATACGAATTCCACCTCGCTTTGTCCGGATATGACTGGATGAAACCAGAAATATCTGGTTGTGTTTTGGCTTACTACAACCCAGATATTGTGAAAGCCTCTGTGTTTATGTTTTCCGGATATTATCAACGGAATTTATGTTTTTGCATGTTATTTATCAGGGAACACTTAATTTTGTGCTGGGAAACACTAATTGGTTCCACATGGAGACACCAGCTCTACACATTTGTATTTTCTAGGGAGAAAGCTAGAATAACTGTGGCAAACAAACATGATATTTCTGTTTGTATAGATGACATTTTATGCACTTTCCTAAGAAAAAGACTTTGCTTTTCTCCAAAACCTTTTTTCCTGTGATATTCTCGATCAATTGCATACGAATTCCACCTCGCTTTGTCCGGATATGGCTGGATGAAACCAGAAATATCCGGTTGTGTTTTGGCTTACTACAACCCAGATATTGTGAAAGCCTCTGTGTTTATGTTTTCCGGATACTATCAACGGAATTTATGTTGTTGCATGTTATTTATCAGGGAACATTTAATTTTGTGCTGGGAAACACTAATTGGTTCCACATGGAGACACCAGCTCTACACATTCGTATTTTCTAGGGAGAAAGCTAGAGGAACTGCGGCAAACAAACATGATATTTCTGTTTGTATAGATGACATTTTATGCACTTTCCTAAAGAAAAGACTTTGCTTTTCTCCAAAACCATTTTTCCTGTGATATTCTCGATCCATTACATATGAATTCCACCCCACTTTGTCCGGATATGAGTGGATGAAACCAGAAATATCCGGTTGTGTTTTGTCTTACTATATCCCAGATATTGCTACAGCCTCAGTGTCTGTGTTTTCTGGATATTATCGATGGCTTTTATTGTTTTGAATGTTTTTATCAGGGAACCTTTAATTTTGTACCGTAGAAATACAATTTGCTTCCACATGGAGACACCAGTAACACATTCCTATGTTCTAGGGAGAAAGCTTGAGGAACTGCAAATCGATATGATATGTCTGTTTGTATAGATGACATTTTATGCACTTGCGATGGAAAAGACTTTTTGCCTTTCTCTAAAACCATTTTTACTGTGATTTTGTTGGTCCATTGCATACGAATTCCAACCCACTTTGTCCGGATATGACTGGATGAAACCAGAAATATCCGGTTGTGTTTTGGCTTACTACAACCCAGATATTGTGAAAGCCTCTGTGTTTATGTTTTCCGGATATTATCAACGGAATTTATGTTTTTGCATGTTATTTATCAGGGAACATTTAATTTTGTGCTGGGAAACACTAATTGGTTCCACATGGAGACACCAGCTCTACACATTCGTATTTTCTAGGGACAAAGCTAGAGGAACTGCGGCAAACAAACATGATATTTCTGTTTGTATAGATGACATTTTATGCACTTTCCTAAAGAAAAGACTTTGCTTTTCTCCAAAACCATTTTTCCTGTGATATTCTCGATCCATTACATATGAATTCCACCCCCCTTTGTCCGGATATGACTGGATGAAACCAGAAATATCCGGTTGTGTTTTGTCTTACTATATCCCAGATATTGCTACAGCCTCAGTGTCTGTGTTTTCTGGATATTATCGATGGCTTTTATTGTTTTGAATGTTTTTATCAGGGAACCTTTAATTTTGTACCGTAGAAACACTAATTGGTTCCACATGGAGACACCAGTAACACATTCCTATGTTCTAGGGAGAAAGCTTGAGGAACTGCAAATCGATATGATATGTCTGTTTGTATAGATGACATTTTATGCACTTGCGATGGAAAAGACTTTTTGCCTTTCTCTAAAACCATTTTTACTGTGATTTTGTTGGTCCATTGCATACGAATTCCAACCCACTTTGTCCGGATATGACTGGATGAAACCAGAAATATCCGGTTGTGTTGTGGCTAACTCAATCCCAGATATTGTGAAAGCTTCTGTATTTGTGTTCTCCGGATATTATGAACGGATTTTATGGTTTTGCATGTTTTTTTTCAGGGAACATTTAATTTTGTACCGTAGAAACACTAATTGGTTCCACACGGAGACACCAGCTCTACACATTTGTATTTTCTAGGGAGAAAGCTAGAGGAACTGCGGCAAACAAACATGATATTTCTGTTTGTATAGATGACATTTTATGCACTTTCCTAAGAAAAAGACTTTACTTTTCTCCAAAACCATTTTTACTGTGATTTTCTCGGTCCATTGCATACGAATTCCACCTCACTTTGTCCGGATATGACTGGATGAAACCAGAAATATCCATTTTCTTTTTTTTTGGCTTACTATATCCCAGATATTACTACAGACTCTGTGTTTGTGTTTTCTGGATATTATCGATGGATTATATTGTTTTGAATGTTTTTATCAGGGAACACTTAATTTTGTGCTGGGAAACACTAATTGGTTCCACATGGAGACACCAGTCTACACATTCGTATATTCTAGGGAGAAAGCAAGATTAACTGCGGTAAACAAACATGATGTTTCTGTTTGTATAGATGACATTTTATGCACTGGCTTAAGGAAAAGACTTTGTTTTACTCCAAAACCATTTTTACTGCGATTTTCCCGGTTCATTGCATACGAATTCCACCAACCTTAGTCCGGATATGACTGGATGAAACCAGAAATATCCGGTTGTGTTTTGGCTAACTCAATCCCAGATATTGTGAAAGCTTCTGTATTGGTGTTTTCCGGATATTATCAACGGATTTTATGATTTTGCATGTTTTTTATCAGGGAACATTTAATTTTGTACCTTAGAAACACTAATAGGTTCAACATGGAGACACCAGTCTACACATTCGTATGTTCTAGGGAGAAAGTTAGAGGAACTGTGGCAAACAAACATGATATTTCTGTTTGTATAGATGACATTTTATGCACTTGCATAACGAAAAAAAACTTTGCTTTTCTCCAAAACCATTTTTACTGTGATTTTCTCGGTCCATTGCATACGAATTCCACCTCGCTTTGTCCGGATATGACTGGATGAAACCAGAAATATCCGTTTGTGTTTTGGCTTACTACAACCCAGATATTGTGAAAGCCTCTGTGTTTATGTTTTCCGGATATTACCAACGGAATTTATGTTTTTGCATGTTATTTATCAGGGAACATTTAATTTTGTGCTGGGAAACACTAATTGGTTCCACATGGAGACACCAGCTCTACACATTTGTATGTTCTAGGGAGAAAGCTAGAGGAACTGCGGCAAACAAACATGATATTTCTGTTTGTATAGATGACATTTTATGCACTTGCGATGGAAAAGACTTTTTGCCTTTCTCTAAAACCATTTTTACTGTGATTTTGTTGGTCGATTGCATACGAATTCCAACCCACTTTGTCCGGATATGACTGGATGAAACCAGAAATATCCGGTTGTGTTTTGGCTAACTCAATCCCAGATATTGTGAAAGCTTCTGTATTGGTGTTTTCCGGATATTATCAACGGATTTTATGGTTTTGCATGTTTTTTATCAGGGAACATTTAATTTTGTACCTTAGAAACACTAATAGGTTCAACATGGAGACACCAGTCTACACATTCGTATGTTCTAGGGAGAAAGTTAGAGGAACTGCGGCAAACAAACATGATATTTCTGTTTGTATACATGACATTTTATGCACTTGCATAACGAAAAAAACTTTGCTTTTCTCCAAAACCATTTTTACTGTGATTTTCTCGGTCCATTGCATGCGAATTCCACATCGCTTTGTCCAGATATGACTGGATGAAACCAGAAATATCCGGTTGTGTTTTGGCTTACTACAACCCAGATATTGTGAAAGCCTCTGTGTTTATGTTTTCCGGATATTATCAACGGAATTTATGTTTTTGCATGTTATTTATCAGGGAACATTTAATTTTGTGCTGGGAAACACTAATTGGTTCCACATGGAGACACCAGCTCTACACATTCGTATTTTCTAGGGAGAAAGCTAGAGGAACTGCGGCAAACAAACATGATATTTCTGTTTGTATAGATGACATTTTATGCACTTTCCTAAAGAAAAGACTTTGCTTTTCTCCAAAACCATTTTTCCTGTGATATTCTCGATCCATTACATATGAATTCCACCCCCCTTTGTCCGGATATGAGTGGATGAAACCAGAAATATCCGGTTGTGTTTTGTCTTACTATATCCCAGATATTGCTACAGCCTCAGTGTCTGTGTTTTCTGGATATTATCGATGGATTTTATTGTTTTGAATGTTTTTATCAGGGAACATTTAATTTTGTACCGTAGAAACACTAATTGGTTCCACATGGAGACACCAGCAACACATTCCTATGTTCTAGGGAGAAAGCTTGAGGAACTGCAAATCGATATGATATGTCTGTTTGTATAGATGACATTTTATGCACTTGCGATGGAAAAGACTTTTTGCCTTTCTCTAAAACCATTTTTACTGTGATTTTGTTGGTCCATTGCATACGAATTCCAACCCACTTTGTCCGGATATGACTGGATGAAACCAGAAATATCCGGTTGGTGTTTTGGCTAACTCAATCCCAGATATTGTGAAAGCTTCTGTATTTGTGTTCTCTGGATATTATGAACGGATTTTATGGTTTTGCATGTTTTTTATCAGGGAACATTTAATTTTGTACCGTAGAAACACTAATTGGTTCCACACGGAGACACCAGCTCTACACATTTGTATTTTCTAGGGAGAAAGCTAGAGGAACTGCGGCAAACAAACATGATATTTCTGTTTGTATAGATGACATTTTATGCACTGGCTTAAGGAAAAGACTTTGTTTTACTCCAAAACCATTTTTACTGCGATTTTCCCGGTTCATTGCATACGAATTCCACCAACCTTAGTCCGGATATGACTGGATGAAACCAGAAATATCCGGTTGTGTTTTGGCTAACTCAATCCCAGATATTGTGAAAGCTTCTGTATTGGTGTTTTCCGGATATTATCAACGGATTTTATGATTTTGCATGTTTTTTATCAGGGAACATTTAATTTTGTACCTTAGAAACACTAATAGGTTCAACATGGAGACACCAGTCTACACATTCGTATGTTCTAGGGAGAAAGTTAGAGGAACTGTGGCAAACAAACATGATATTTCTGTTTGTATAGATGACATTTTATGCACTTGCATAACGAAAAAAAACTTTGCTTTTCTCCAAAACCATTTTTACTGTGATTTTCTCGGTCCATTGCATACGAATTCCACCTCGCTTTGTCCGGATATGACTGGATGAAACCAGAAATATCCGTTTGTGTTTTGGCTTACTACAACCCAGATATTGTGAAAGCCTCTGTGTTTATGTTTTCCGGATATTACCAACGGAATTTATGTTTTTGCATGTTATTTATCAGGGAACATTTAATTTTGTGCTGGGAAACACTAATTGGTTCCACATGGAGACACCAGCTCTACACATTTGTATGTTCTAGGGAGAAAGCTAGAGGAACTGCGGCAAACAAACATGATATTACTGTTTGTATAGATGACATTTTATGCACTTGCGATGGAAAAGACTTTTTGCCTTTCTCTAAAACCATTTTTACTGTGATTTTGTTGGTCGATTGCATACGAATTCCAACCCACTTTGTCCGGATATGACTGGATGAAACCAGAAATATCCGGTTGTGTTTTGGCTAACTCAATCCCAGATATTGTGAAAGCTTCTGTATTGGTGTTTTCCGGATATTATCAACGGATTTTATGGTTTTGCATGTTTTTTATCAGGGAACATTTAATTTTGTACCTTAGAAACACTAATAGGTTCAACATGGAGACACCAGTCTACACATTCGTATGTTCTAGGGAGAAAGTTAGAGGAACTGCGGCAAACAAACATGATATTTCTGTTTGTATACATGACATTTTATGCACTTGCATAACGAAAAAAACTTTGCTTTTCTCCAAAACCATTTTTACTGTGATTTTCTCGGTCCATTGCATGCGAATTCCACATCGCTTTGTCCAGATATGACTGGATGAAACCAGAAATATCCGGTTGTGTTTTGGCTTACTACAACCCAGATATTGTGAAAGCCTCTGTGTTTATGTTTTCCGGATATTATCAACGGAATTTATGTTTTTGCATGTTATTTATCAGGGAACATTTAATTTTGTGCTGGGAAACACTAATTGGTTCCACATGGAGACACCAGCTCTACACATTCGTATTTTCTAGGGACAAAGCTAGAGGAACTGCGGCAAACAAACATGATATTTCTGTTTGTATAGATGACATTTTATGCACTTTCCTAAAGAAAAGACTTTGCTTTTATCCAAAACCATTTTTCCTGTGATATTCTCGATCCATTACATATGAATTCCACCCCCACTTTGTCCGGATATGAGTGGATGAAACCAGAAATATCCGGTTGTGTTTTGTCTTACTATATCCCAGATATTGCTACAGCCTCAGTGTCTGTGTTTTCTGGATATTATCGATGGATTTTATTGTTTTGAATGTTTTTATCAGGGAACATTTAATTTTGTACCGTAGAAACACTAATTGGTTCCACATGGAGACACCAGTAACACATTCCTAAGTTCTAGGGAGAAAGCTTGAGGAACTGCAAATCGATATGATATGTCTGTTTGTATAGATGACATTTTATGCACTTGCGATGGAAAAGACTTTTTGCCTTTCTCTAAAACCATTTTTACTGTGATTTTGTTGGTCCATTGCATACGAATTCCAACCCACTTTGTCCGGATATGACTGGATGAAACCAGAAATATCCGGTTGGTGTTTTGGCTAACTCAATCCCAGATATTGTGAAAGCTTCTGTATTTGTGTTCTCTGGATATTATGAACGGATTTTATGGTTTTGCATGTTTTTTATCAGGGAACATTTAATTTTGTACCGTAGAAACACTAATTGGTTCCACACGGAGACACCAGCTCTACACATTTGTATTTTCTAGGGAGAAAGCTAGAGGAACTGCGGCAAACAAACATGATATTTCTGTTTGTATAGATGACATTTTATGCACTTTCCTAAGAAAAAGACTTTACTTTTCTCCAAAACCATTTTTACTGTGATTTTCTCGGTCCATTGCATACGAATTCCACCTCACTTTGTCCGGATATGACTGGATGAAACCAGAAATATCCGTTTTCTTTTTTTTGGCTTACTATATCCCAGATATTACTACAGACTCTGTGTTTGTGTTTTCTGGATATTATCGATGGATTATATTGTTTTGAATGTTTTTATCAGGGAACACTTAATTTTGTGCTGGGAAACACTAATTGGTTCCACATGGAGACACCAGTCTACACATTCGTATATTCTAGGGAGAAAGCTAGATTAACTGCGGTAAACAAACATGATGTTTCTGTTTGTATAGATGACATTTTATGCACTGGCTTAAGGAAAAGACTTTGTTTTACTCCAAAACCATTTTTACTGCGATTTTCCCGGTTCATTGCATACGAATTCCACCAACCTTAGTCCGGATATGACTGGATGAAACCAGAAATATCCGGTTGTGTTTTGGCTAACTCAATCCCAGATATTGTGAAAGCTTCTGTATTGGTGTTTTCCGGATATTATCAACGGATTTTATGATTTTGCATGTTTTTTATCAGGGAACATTTAATTTTGTACCTTAGAAACACTAATAGGTTCAACATGGAGACACCAGTCTACACATTCGTATGTTCTAGGGAGAAAGTTAGAGGAACTGTGGCAAACAAACATGATATTTCTGTTTGTATAGATGACATTTTATGCACTTGCATAACGAAAAAAAACTTTGCTTTTCTCCAAAACCATTTTTACTGTGATTTTCTCGGTCCATTGCATACGAATTCCACCTCGCTTTGTCCGGATATGACTGGATGAAACCAGAAATATCCGGTTGTGTTTTGGCTTACTACAACCCAGATATTGTGAAAGCCTCTGTGTTTATGTTTTCCGGATATTACCAACGGAATTTATGTTTTTGCATGTTATTTATCAGGGAACATTTAATTTTGTGCTGGGAAACACTAATTGGTTCCACATGGAGACACCAGCTCTACACATTTGTATGTTCTAGGGAGAAACCTAGAGGAACTGCGGCAAACAAACATGATATTTCTGTTTGTATAGATGACATTTTATGCACTTGCGATGGAAAAGACTTTTTGCCTTTCTCTAAAACCATTTTTACTGTGATTTTGTTGGTCGATTGCATACGAATTCCAACCCACTTTGTCCGGATATGACTGGATGAAACCAGAAATATCCGGTTGTGTTTTGGCTAACTCAATCCCAGATATTGTGAAAGCTTCTGTATTGGTGTTTTCCGGATATTATCAACGGATTTTATGGTTTTGCATGTTTTTTATCAGGGAACATTTAATTTTGTACCTTAGAAACACTAATAGGTTCAACATGGAGACACCAGTCTACACATTCGTATGTTCTAGGGTTAAAGTTAGAGGAACTGCGGCAAACAAACATGATATTTCTGTTTGTATACATGACATTTTATGCACTTGCATAACGAAAAAAACTTTGCTTTTCTCCAAAACCATTTTTACTGTGATTTTCTCGGTCCATTGCATGCGAATTCCACATCGCTTTGTCCAGATATGACTGGATGAAACCAGAAATATCCGGTTGTGTTTTGGCTTACTACAACCCAGATATTGTGAAAGCCTCTGTGTTTATGTTTTCCGGATATTATCAACGGAATTTATGTTTTTGCATGTTATTTATCAGGGAACATTTAATTTTGTGCTGGGAAACACTAATTGGTTCCACATGGAGACACCAGCTCTACACATTCGTATTTTCTAGGGACAAAGCTAGAGGAACTGCGGCAAACAAACATGATATTTCTGTTTGTATAGATGACATTTTATGCACTTTCCTAAAGAAAAGACTTTGCTTTTCTCCAAAACCATTTTTCCTGTGATATTCTCGATCCATTACATATGAATTCCACCCCACTTTGTCCGGGTATGAGTGGATGAAACCAGAAATATCCGGTTGTGTTTTGTCTTACTATATCCCAGATATTGCTACAGCCTCAGTGTCTGTGTTTTCTGGATATTATCGATGGATTTTATTGTTTTGAATGTTTTTATCAGGGAACATTTAATTTTGTACCGTAGAAACACTAATTGGTTCCACATGGAGACACCAGTAACACATTCCTAAGTTCTAGGGAGAAAGCTTGAGGAACTGCAAATCGATATGATATGTCTGTTTGTATAGATGACATTTTATGCACTTGCGATGGAAAAGACTTTTTGCCTTTCTCTAAAACCATTTTTACTGTGATTTTGTTGGTCCATTGCATACGAATTCCAACCCACTTTGTCCGGATATGACTGGATGAAACCAGAAATATCCGGTTGGTGTTTTGGCTAACTCAATCCCAGATATTGTGAAAGCTTCTGTATTTGTGTTCTCTGGATATTATGAACGGATTTTATGGTTTTGCATGTTTTTTATCAGGGAACATTTAATTTTGTACCGTAGAAACACTAATTGGTTCCACACGGAGACACCAGCTCTACACATTTGTATTTTCTAGGGAGAAAGCTAGAGGAACTGCGGCAAACAAACATGATATTTCTGTTTGTATAGATGACATTTTATGCACTTTCCTAAGAAAAAGACTTTACTTTTCTCCAAAACCATTTTTACTGTGATTTTCTCGGTCCATTGCATACGAATTCCACCTCACTTTGTCCGGATATGACTGGATGAAACCAGAAATATCCGTTTTCTTTTTTTTGGCTTACTATATCCCAGATATTACTACAGACTCTGTGTTTGTGTTTTCTGGATATTATCGATGGATTATATTGTTTTGAATGTTTTTATCAGGGAACACTTAATTTTGTGCTGGGAAACACTAATTGGTTCCACATGGAGACACCAGTCTACACATTCGTATATTCTAGGGAGAAAGCTAGATTAACTGCGGTAAACAAACATGATGTTTCTGTTTGTATAGATGACATTTTATGCACTGGCTTAAGGAAAAGACTTTGTTTTACTCCAAAACCATTTTTACTGCGATTTTCCCGGTTCATTGCATACGAATTCCACCAACCTTAGTCCGGATATGACTGGATGAAACCAGAAATATCCGGTTGTGTTTTGGCTAACTCAATCCCAGATATTGTGAAAGCTTCTGTATTGGTGTTTTCCGGATATTATCAACGGATTTTATGATTTTGCATGTTTTTTATCAGGGAACATTTAATTTTGTACCTTAGAAACACTAATAGGTTCAACATGGAGACACCAGTCTACACATTCGTATGTTCTAGGGAGAAAGTTAGAGGAACTGTGGCAAACAAACATGATATTTCTGTTTGTATAGATGACATTTTATGCACTTGCATAACGAAAAAAAACTTTGCTTTTCTCCAAAACCATTTTTACTGTGATTTTCTCGGTCCATTGCATACGAATTCCACCTCGCTTTGTCCGGATATGACTGGATGAAACCAGAAATATCCGGTTGTGTTTTGGCTTACTACAACCCAGATATTGTGAAAGCCTCTGTGTTTATGTTTTCCGGATATTACCAACGGAATTTATGTTTTTGCATGTTATTTATCAGGGAACATTTAATTTTGTGCTGGGAAACACTAATTGGTTCCACATGGAGACACCAGCTCTACACATTTGTATGTTCTAGGGAGAAACCTAGAGGAACTGCGGCAAACAAACATGATATTTATGTTTGTATAGATGACATTTTATGCACTTGCGATGGAAAAGACTTTTTGCATTTCTCTAAAACCATTTTTACTGTGATTTTGTTGGTCGATTGCATACGAATTCCAACCCACTTTGTCCGGATATGACTGGATGAAACCAGAAATATCCGGTTGTGTTTTGGCTAACTCAATCCCAGATATTGTGAAAGCTTCTGTATTGGTGTTTTCCGGATATTATCAACGGATTTTATGGTTTTGCATGTTTTTTATCAGGGAACATTTAATTTTGTACCTTAGAAACACTAATAGGTTCAACATGGAGACACCAGTCTACACATTCGTATGTTCTAGGGTTAAAGTTAGAGGAACTGCGGCAAACAAACATGATATTTCTGTTTGTATACATGACATTTTATGCACTTGCATAACGAAAAAAACTTTGCTTTTCTCCAAAACCATTTTTACTGTGATTTTCTCGGTCCATTGCATGCGAATTCCACATCGCTTTGTCCAGATATGACTGGATGAAACCAGAAATATCCGGTTGTGTTTTGGCTTACTACAACCCAGATATTGTGAAAGCCTCTGTGTTTATGTTTTCCGGATATTATCAACGGAATTTATGTTTTTGCATGTTATTTATCAGCGAACATTTAATTTTGTGCTGGGAAACACTAATTGGTTCCACATGGAGACACCAGCTCTACACATTCGTATTTTCTAGGGACAAAGCTAGAGGAACTGCGGCAAACAAACATGATATTTCTGTTTGTATAGATGACATTTTATGCACTTTCCTAAAGAAAAGACTTTGCTTTTATCCAAAACCATTTTTCCTGTGATATTCTCGATCCATTACATATGAATTCCACCCCACTTTGTCCGGATATGAGTGGATGAAACCAGAAATATCCGGTTGTGTTTTGTCTTACTATATCGCAGATATTGCTACAGCCTCAGTGTCTGTGTTTTCTGGATATTATCGATGGATTTTATTGTTTTGAATGTTTTTATCAGGGAACATTTAATTTTGTACCGTAGAAACACTAATTGGTTCCACATGGAGACACCAGTAACACATTCCTATGTTCTAGGGAGAAAGCTTGAGGAACTGCAAATCGATATGATATGTCTGTTTGTATAGATGACATTTTATGCACTTGCGATGGAAAAGACTTTTTGCCTTTCTCTAAAACCATTTTTACTGTGATTTTGTTGGTCCATTGCATACGAATTCCAACCCACTTTGTCCGGATATGACTGGATGAAACCAGAAATATCCGGTTGGTGTTTTGGCTAACTCAATCCCAGATATTGTGAAAGCTTCTGTATTTGTGTTCTCTGGATATTATGAACGGATTTTATGGTTTTGCATGTTTTTTATCAGGGAACATTTAATTTTGTACCGTAGAAACACTAATTGGTTCCACACGGAGACACCAGCTCTACACATTTGTATTTTCTAGGGAGAAAGCTAGAGGAACTGCGGCAAACAAACATGATATTTCTGTTTGTATAGATGACATTTTATGCACTTTCCTAAGAAAAAGACTTTACTTTTCTCCAAAACCATTTTTACTGTGATTTTCTCGGTCCATTGCATACGAATTCCACCTCACTTTGTCCGGATATGACTGGATGAAACCAGAAATATCCGTTTTCTTTTTTTTGGCTTACTATATCCCAGATATTACTACAGACTCTGTGTCTGTGTTTTCTGGATATTATCGATGGATTATATTGTTTTGAATGTTTTTATCAGGGAACACTTAATTTTGTGCTGGGAAACACTAATTGCACATGGAGACACCAGTCTACACATTCGTATTTTCTAGGGAGAAAGCTAGAATAACTGCGGTAAACAAACATGATGTTTCTGTTTGTATAGATGACATTTTATGCACTGGCTTAAGGAAAAGACTTTGTTTTACTCCAAAACCATTTTTACTGCGATTTTCCCGGTTCATTGCATACGAATTCCACCAAACTTAGTCCGGATATGACTGGATGAAACCAGAAATATCCGGTTGTGTTTTGGCTAAATCAATCCCAGATATTGCGACGGACTCTGTGTTTGTGTTTTCTGGACATTATCAACGGACTTTATTGTTTTGAATGTTTTTATCAGGGAACATTTAATTTTGTACCTTAGAAACACTAATAGGTTCAACATGGAGACACCAGTCTACACATTCGTATGTTCTAGGGAGAAAGTTAGAGGAACTGCGGCAAACAAACATGATATTTCTGTTTGTATACATGACATTTTATGCACTTGCATAACGAAAAAAACTTTGCTTTTCCTCAAAACCATTTTTACTGCGATTTTCTCGGTCCATTGCATACGAATTCCACCTCACTTTGTCCAGATATGACTGGATGAAACCAGAAATATCCGGTTGTGTTTTGGCTTACTACAACCCAGATATTGTGAAAGCCTCTGTGTTTATGTTTTCCGGATATTATCAACGGAATTTATGTTTTTGCATGTTATTTATCAGGGAACATTTAATTTTGTGCTGGGAAACACTAATTGGTTCCACATGGAGACACCAGTCTACACATTCATATTTTCTAGGGTGAAAGCTAGAATAACTGCGGTAAACAAACATGATGTTTCTGTTTGTATAGATGACATTTTATGCACTGGCTTAAGGAAAAGACTTTGTTTTACTCCAAAACCATTTTTACTGCGATTTTCCCGGTTCATTGCATACGAATTCCACCAAACTTAGTCCGGATATGACTGGATGAAACCAGAAATATCCGGTTGTGTTTTGGCTAAATCAATCCCAGATATTGCGACGGACTCTGTGTTTGTGTTTTCTGGACATTATCAACGGACTTTATTGTTTTGAATGTTTTTATCAGGGAACATTTAATTTTGTACCTTAGAAACACTAATAGGTTCAACATGGAGACACCAGTCTACACATTCGTATGTTCTAGGGAGAAAGTTAGAGGAACTGCGGCAAACAAACATGATATTTCTGTTTGTATACATGACATTTTATGCACTTGCATAACGAAAAAAACTTTGCTTTTCTCCAAAACCATTTTTACTGTGATTTTCTCGGTCCATTGCATACGAATTCCACCTCGCTTTGTCCAGATATGACTGGATGAAACCAGAAATATCCGGTTGTGTTTTGGCTTACTACAACCCAGATATTGTGAAAGCCTCTGTGTTTATGTTTTCCGGATATTATCAACGGAATTTATGTTTTTGCATGTTATTTATCAGGGAACATTTAATTTTGTGCTGGGAAACACTAATTGGTTCCACATGGAGACACCAGCTCTACACATTCGTATGTTCTAGGGAGAAAGCTAGAGGAACTGCGGCAAACAAACATGATATTTCTGTTTGTATAGATGACATTTTATGCACTTTCCTAAATAAAAGACTTTGCTTTTCTCCAAAACCATTTTTCCTGTGATATTCTCGATCCATTACATATGAATTACACCCCCCTTTGTCCGGATATGAGTGGATGAAACCAGAAATATCCGGTTGTGTTTTGTCTTACTATATCCCAGATATTGCTACAGCCTCAGTGTCTGTGTTTTCTGGATATTATCGATGGATTTTATTGTTTTGAATGTTTTTATCAGGGAACATTTAATTTTGTACCGTAGAAACACTAATTGGTTCCACATGGAGACACCAGTAACACATTCCTATGTTCTAGGGAGAAAGCTTGAGGAACTGCAAATCGATATGATATGTCTGTTTGTATAGATGACATTTTATGCACTTGCGATGGAAAAGACTTTTTGCCTTTCTCTAAAACCATTTTTACTGTGATTTTGTTGGTCCATTGCATACGAATTCCAACCCACTTTGTCCGGATATGACTGGATGAAACCAGAAATATCCGGTTGTGTTTTGGCTAACTCAATCCCAGATATTGTGAAAGCTTCTGTATTTGTGTTCTCTGGATATTATGAACGGATTTTATGGTTTTGCATGTTTTTTATCAGGGAACATTTAATTTTGTACTGTAGAAACACTAATTGGTTCCACACGGAGACACCAGCTCTACACATTTGTATTTTCTAGGGAGAAAGCTAGAGGAACTGCGGCAAACAAACATGATATTTCTGTTTGTATACATGACATTTTATGCACTTTCCTAAGAAAAAGACTTTACTTTTCTCCAAAACCATTTTTACTGTGATTTTCTCGGTCCATTGCATACGAATTCCACCTCACTTTGTCCGGATATGACGGGATGAAACCAGAAATATCCGTTTTCTTTTCTTTGGGCTTACTATATCCCAGATATTACTACAGACTCTGTGTTTGTGTTTTCTGGATATTATCGATGGATTATATTGTTTTGAATGTTTTGATCAGGGAACACTTAATTTTGTGCTGGGAAACACTAATTGTTTGCACATGGAGACACCAGTCTACACATTCGTATTTTCTAGGGAGAAAGCTAGAATAACTGCGGTAAACAAACATGATGTTTCTCTTAGTATAGATGACATTTTATGCACTGGCTTAAGGAAAAGACTTTGTTTTACTCCAAAACCATTTTTACTGCGATTTTCCCGGTTCATTGCATACGAATTCCACCAAACTTAGTCCGGATATGACTGGATGAAACCAGAAATATCCGGTTGTGTTTTGGCTAAATCAATCCCAGATATTGCGACGGACTCTGTGTTTGTGTTTTCCGGATATTATCAACGGACTTTATTGTTTTGAATGTTTTTATCAGGGAACATTTAATTTTGTACCGTAGAAACACTAATAGGTTCAACATGGAGACACCAGTCTACACATTCGTATGTTCTAGGGAGAAAGTTAGAGGAACTGCGGCAAACAAACATGATATTTCTGTTTGTATACATGACATTTTATGCATTTCCATAACGAAAAAAACTTTTCTTTTCTCCAAAACCATTTTTACTGTGATTTTCTCGGTCCATTGCATACGAATTCCACCTCGCTTTGTCCGGATATGACTGGATGAAACCAGAAATATCCGGTTGTGTTTTGGCTAACTCAATCCCAGATATTGCAACGGACTCTGTGTTTGTGTTTTCTGGACATTATCAACGGACTTTATTGTTTTGAATGTTTTTATCAGGGAACATTTAATTTTGTACCGTAGAAACACTAATTGGTTCCACATGGAGACACCAGGAACACATTCCTATGTTCTAGGGAGAAAGCTTGAGGAACTGCAAATCGATATGATATGTCTGTTTGTATAGATGACACTTTATGCACTTGCGATGGAAAAGACTTTTTGCCTTTCTCTAAAACCATTTTTACTGTGATTTTTTGGTCCATTGCATACGAATTCCAACCCACTTTGTCCGGATATGACTGGATGAAACCAGAAATATCCAGTTGTGTTTTGGCTTACTACAACCCAGATATTGTGAAAGCTTCTGTATTTGTGTTCTCCGGATATTATGAACGGATTTTATGTTTTTGCATGTTATTTATCAGGGAACATTTAATTTTGTGCTGGGAAACACTAATTGGTTCCACATGGAGACACCAGCTCTACACATTCGTATTTTCTAGGGAGAAAGCTAGAGGAACTGCGGCAAACAAACATGATATTTCTGTTTGTATAGATGACATTTTATGCACTTTCCTAAAGAAAAGACTTTGCTTTTCTCCAAAACCATTTTTCCTGTGATATTCTCGATCCATTACATATGAATTCCACCCCACTTTGTCTGGATATGACTGGATGAAACCAGAAATATCCGGTTGTGTTTTGTCTTACTATATCCCAGATATTGCTACATCCTCAGTGTCTGTGTTTTCTGGACATTATCGATGGATTTTATTGTTTTGAATGTTTTTATCAGGGAACATTTAATTTTGTACCGTAGAAACACTAATTGGTTCCACATGGAGACACCAGTAACACATTCCTATGTTCTAGGGAGAAAGCTTGAGGAACTGCAAATCGATATGATATGTCTGTTTGTATAGATGACATTTTATGCACTTGCGATGGAAAAGACTTTTTGCCTTTCTCTAAAACCATTTTTACTGTGATTTTGTTGGTCCATTGCATACGAATTCCAACCCACTTTTTCCGGATATGACTGGATGAAACCAGAAATATCCGGTTGTGTTTTGGCTAACTCAATCCCAGATATTGTGAAAGCTTCTGTATTTGTGTTCTCTGGATATTATGAACGGATTTTATGGTTTTGCATGTTTTTTATCAGGGAACATTTAATTTTGTACCGTAGAAACACTAATTGGTTCCACACGGAGACACCAGCTCTACACATTTGTATTTTCTAGGGAGAAAGCTAGAGGAACTGCGGCAAACAAACATGATATTTCTGTTTGTATAGATGACATTTTATGCACTTTCCTAAGAAAAAGACTTTACTTTTCTCCAAAACCATTTTTACTGTGATTTTCTCGGTCCATTGCATACGAATTCCACCTCACTTTGTCCGGATATGACTGGATGAAACCAGAAATATCCGTTTTCTTTTTTTTGGCTTACTATATCCCAGATATTACTACAGACTCTGTGTTTGTGTTTTCTGGATATTATCGATGGATTATATTGTTTTGAATGTTTTTATCAGGGAACACTTAATTTTGTGCTGGGAAACACTAATTGTTTGCACATGGAGACACCAGTCTACACATTCGTATTTTCTAGGGAGAAAGCTAGAATAACTGCGGTAAACAAACATGATGTTTCTGTTTGTATAGATGACATTTTATGCACTGGCTTAAGGAAAAGACTTTGTTTTACTCCAAAACCATTTTTACTGCGATTTTCCCGGTTCATTGCATACGAATTCCACCAAACTTAGTCCGGATATGACTGGATGAAACCAGAAATATCCGGTTGTGTTTTGGCTAAATCAATCCCAGATATTGCGACGGACTCTGTGTTTGTGTTTTCTGGACATTATCAACGGACTTTATTGTTTTGAATGTTTTTATCAGGGAACATTTAATTTTGTACCTTAGAAACACTAATAGGTTCAACATGGAGACACCAGTCTACACATTCGTATGTTCTAGGGAGAAAGTTAGAGGAACTGCGGCAAACAAACATGATATTTCTGTTTGTATACATGACATTTTATGCACTTGCATAACGAAAAAAACTTTGCTTTTCTCCAAAACCATTTTTACTGCGATTTTCTCGGTCCATTGCATACGAATTCCACCTCGCTTTGTCCAGATATGACTGGATGAAACCAGAAATATCCGGTTGTGTTTTGGCTTACTACAACCCAGATATTGTGAAAGCCTCTGTGTTTATGTTTTCCGGATATTATCAACGGAATTTATGTTTTTGCATGTTATTTATCAGGGAACATTTAATTTTGTGCTGGGAAACACTAATTGGTTCCACATGGAGACACCAGTCTACACATTCGTATTTTCTAGGGAGAAAGCTAGAATAACTGCGGTAAACAAACATGATGTTTCTGTTTGTATAGATGACATTTTATGCACTGGCTTAAGGAAAAGACTTTGTTTTACTCCAAAACTATTTTTACTGTGATTTTCCCGGTTCATTGCATACGAATTCCACCAAACTTAGTCCGGATATGACTGGATGAAACCAGAAATATCCGGTTGTGTTTTGGCTAAATCAATCCCAGATATTGCGACGGACTCTGTGTTTGTGTTTTCTGGACATTATCAACGGACTTTATTGTTTTGAATGTTTTTATCAGGGAACATTTAATTTTGTACCTTAGAAACACTAATAGGTTCAACATGGAGACACCAGTCTACACATTCGTATGTTCTAGGGAGAAAGTTAGAGGAACTGCGGCAAACAAACATGATATTTCTGTTTGTATACATGACATTTTATGCACTTGCATAACGAAAAAAACTTTGCTTTTCTCCAAAACCATTTTTACTGTGATTTTCTCGGTCCATTGCATACGAATTCCACCTCGCTTTGTCTGGATATGACTGGATGAAACCAGAAATATCCGGTTGTGTTTTGGCTTACTACAACCCAGATATTGTGAAAGCCTCTGTGTTTATGTTTTCCGGATATTATGAACGGAATTTATGTTTTTGCATGTTATTTATCAGGGAACATTTAATTTTGTGCTGGGAAACACTAATTGGTTCCACATGGAGACACCAGCTCTACACATTCGTATTTTCTAGGGAGAAAGCTAGAGGAACTGTGGCAAACAAACATGATATTTCTGTTTGTATAGATGACATTTTATGCACTTTCCTAAAGAAAAGACTTTGCTTTTCTCCAAAACCATTTTTCCTGTGATATTCTCGATCCATTACATATGAATTCCACCCCCCTTTGTCCGGATATGACTGGATGAAACCAGAAATATCCGGTTGTGTTTTGTCTTACTATATCCCAGATATTGCTACAGCCTCAGTGTCTGTGTTTTCTGGATATTATCGATGGATTTTATTGTTTTGAATGTTTTTATCAGGGAACCTTTAATTTTGTACCGTAGAAATACAATTTGGTTCCACATGGAGACACCAGGAACACATTCCTATGTTCTAGGGAGAAAGCTTGAGAAACTGCAAATCGATATGATATGTCTGTTTGTATAGATGACATTTTATGCACTTGCGATGGAAAAGACTTTTTGCCTTTCTCTAAAACCATTTTTACTGTGATTTTGTTGGTCCATTGCATACGAATTCCAACCCACTTTGTCCGGATATGACTGGATGAAACCAGAAATATCCGGTTGTGTTTTGGCTTACTACAACCCAGATATTGTGAAAGCCTCTGTGTTTATGTTTTCCGGATATTATCAACGGAATTTATGTTTTTGCATGTTATTTATCAGGGAACATTTAATTTTGTGCTGGGAAACACTAATTGGTTCCACATGGAGACACCAGCTCTACACATTCGTATTTTCTAGGGAGAAAGCTAGAGGAACTGCGGCAAACAAACATGATATTTCTGTTTGTATAGATGACATTTTATGCACTTGCCTGACAAAAGGACTTTGCTTTTCTCCAAAACCATTTTTACGGTGATTTTCTCGGTCCATTGCATACGAATTCCACACCACTTTGTCCGGATATGAGTGGATGAAACCAGAAATATCCGATTGTGTTTTGGCTAACTCAATCCCATTATTGCTACAACCTCTCTGTTTGTGTTTTCCGGATATTATCAACGGGCTTTATGGTTTTGAATGTTTTTTATCAGAGAATATTCAATTTTGTGCTGGGAATCACTAATTAATTTCACATGGAGACACCAGCTCTACACATTCGTATTTTCTAGGGAGAAAGCTAGAGGAACTGCCGCAAACAAACATGATATTTCTGTTTGTATACATGGCATTTTATTCACTTGCCTAACGAAAAGACTTTGCTTTTCTCCAAAACCATTTTTACTGTGATTTTCTCGGTCAATTGCATACGAATTCCACACCACCTTGTCCGGATATGACTGGATGAAACCAGAAATATCCGGTTGTGTTTTGGCTAACTCAATCCGAAATATTTCGAAAGCCTCTCTGTTTGTGTTTTCCGGATATTATCAATGGACTTTTTTTTTTGAATGTTTTTTATCAGGGAACATTTAATCTTGTGCTGGGAAACAGTAGTTGACTCCACATGGATACACCAGATGCACATTTGTATTTTCTAGGGAGGAAGCTAGAGGAACTGTGGCAAACCAACCTGATATTTCTGTTCCTCTTGATGATATTTTATGCACTTGCCTAAAGAAAAGAGTTTGCTTTTCTCAAGAACCATTTTTACGATGATTTTCTCAGACTATTGCATACGAATTCCACACGACTTTGTCTGGATATGACTGGATGAAACCAGAAATATCTGGTTGCGTTTTGGCTAACTCAATCCCAGATATTCCTACAGCCTCTGTGTTTGTGTTTTCTAGATATTATCAACCGACTTTATGGTTTTGAATCTTTTTTATCAGGGAACATTTAATTTTGTACCGTAGAAACACTAACAGGTTCCACATGGAGACACCAGCTCTACACATTTGTATTTTGTAGGTAGAAACCTAGAGGAACTGGGGCAAACAAACATGATATTTCTGTTTGAATAGATGACATTTTATATACTTCCCTAACGAAAAGACTTCGCTTTTCTCCAAAACTATTTTTACTGTGATTTTCTCGGTCCATTGCATACGAATTCCATCCCACTTTGTCCGGATATGAGTGGATTAAACCAGAAATATCCGGTTGTGTTTTGGCTAACTGAATCCGAAATATTTTGAAAGCCTCTGTGTTGGTGTTTTCCGGATATTATCAACGGACTTTATGGATTTGAATGTTTTTTATCATGGAACATTTAATTTTGTGCTGGGAAACACTAATTGGTTTCACAAGGAGAAACCAGCTCTACACATTCATATTTTCTTAGCAGAAAGCTAGAGGAACTGTGGAAAACAAACATGATATTTCTGTTTGTATACCTGACTTTATGCACTTGCCTAAAAAAAAGACTTTGCTTTTCTCCAAAACCATTTTTACTTTTATTTTCTCTGTCCATTGCATACGAATTCCACACCACTTTGTCCGGATATGCCTGGATGAAAACTGAAATATACGGTTGTATTTTGGCTAACTAAATCCGAAATATTGAGAAAGCCACTGTGCTTGTAATTTTTGGATATTATCGATGGACTTTATCGTTTTGATTGTTTTTATCAGGTAACATTTAATTTTGTACCGTTTAAACACTAATTAATTCACCATGCAGAAACCAGCTCTACACATTCTTATTTTCTAGGGAGAAAGCTAGAGGAAATGCGGCAAACATGATATTTCTGTTTGTGTAGATGACATTTTATGCACTTTCCTAACGAAAAGACTTCGCTTTTCTCCAAAACCATTTTTACTGTGATTTTCTCCGTCCTTTGCATACGAATTCCAACCCACTTTGTCCGGATATGACTGGATGAAACCAGAAATATCCGGTTGTGTTTTGGCTTACTACAACCCAGATATTGTGAAAGCTTCTGTATTTGTGTTCTCCGGATATTATGAACGGATTTTATGGTTTTGCATGTTTTTTATCAGGGAACATTTAATTTTGTACCGTAGAAACACTAATTGGTTCCACACGGAGACACCAGCTCTACACATTTGTATTTTCTAGGGAGAAAGCTAGAGGCACTGCGGCAAACAAACATGATATTTCTGTTTGTATAGATGACATTTTATGCACTTTCCTAAGAAAAAGACTTTACTTTTCTCCAAAACCATTTTTACTGTGATTTTCTCGGTCCATTGCATACGAATTCCACCTCACTTTGTCCGGATATGACTGGATGAAACCAGAAATATCCGTTTTCTTTTTTTTGGCTTACTATATCCCAGATATTACTACAGACTCTGTGTTTGTGTTTTCTGGATATTATCGATGGATTATATTGTTTTGAATGTTTTGATCAGGGAACACTTAATTTTGTGCTGGGAAACACTAATTGGTTCCACATGGAGACACCAGTCTACACATTCGTATTTTCTAGGGAGAAAGCTAGAATAACTGCGGTAAACAAACATGATGTTTCTGTTTGTATAGATGACATTTTATGCACTGGCTTAAGGAAAAGACTTTGTTTTACTCCAAAACCATTTTTACTGCGATTTTCCCGGTTCATTGCATACGAATTCCACCAAACTTAGTCCGGATATGACTGGATGAAACCAGAAATATCCGGTTGTGTTTTGGCTAACTCAATCCCAGATATTGCGATGGACTCTGTGTTTGTGTTTTCTGGACATTATCAACGGACTTTATTGTTTTGAATGTTTTTATCAGGGAACATTTAATTTTGTACCTTAGAAACACTAATAGGTTCAACATGGAGACACCAGTCTACACATTCGTATGTTCTAGGGAGAAAGTTAGAGGAACTGCGGCAAACAAACATGATATTTCTGTTTGTATACATGACATTTTATGCACTTGCATAACGAAAAAAACTTTGCTTTTCTCCAAAACCATTTTTACTGTGATTTTCTCGGTCCATTGCATACGAATTCCACCTCACTTTGTCCGGATATGACTGGATGAAACCAGAAATATCCGGTTGTGTTTTGGCTTACTACAACCCAGATATTGTGAAAGCCTCTGTGTTTATGTTTTCCGGATATTATCAACGGAATTTATGTTTTTGCATGTTATTTATCAGGGAACATTTAATTTTGTGCTGGGAAACACTAATTGGTTCCACATGGAGACACCAGCTCTACACATTCGTATTTTCTAGGGAGAAAGCTAGAGGAACTGCGGCAAACAAACATGATATTTCTGTTTGTATAGATGACAGTTTATGCACTTTCCTAAAGAAAAGACTTTGCTTTTCTCCAAAACCATTTTTCCTGTGATATTCTCGATCCATTACATATGAATTCCACCCCACTTTGTCCGGATATGAGTGGATGAAACCAGAAATATCCGGTTGTGTTTTGTCTTACTATATCCCAGATATTGCTACAGCCTCAGTGTCTGTGTTTTCTGGATATTATCGATGGATTTTATTGTTTTGAATGTTTTTATCAGGGAACATTTAATTTTGTACCGTAGAAACACTAATTGGTTCCACATGGAGACACCAGGAACACATTCCTATGTTCTAGGGAGAAAGCGTGAGGAACTGCAAATCGATATGATATGTCTGTTTGTATAGATGACATTTTATGCACTTCCGATGGAAAAGACTTTTTGCCTTTCTCTAAAACCATTTTTACTGTGATTTTGTTGGTCCATTGCATACGAATTCCAACCCACTTTGTCCGGATATGACTGGATGAAACCAGAAATATCCGGTTGTGTTTTGGCTAAATCGATCCCAGATATTGTGAAAGCTTCTGTATTTGTGTTCTCCGGATATTATGAACGGATTTTATGGTTTTGCATGTTTTTAATCAGGGAACATTTAATTTTGTACCGTAGAAACACTAATTGGTTCCACACGGAGACACCAGCTCTACACATTTGTATTTTCTAGGGAGAAAGCTAGAGGAACTGCGGCAAACAAACATGATATTTCTGTTTGTATAGATGACATTTTATGCACTTTCCTAAGAAAAAGACTTTACTTTTCTCCAAAACCATTTTTACTGTGATTTTCTCGGTCCATTGCATACGAATTCCACCTCACTTTGTCCGGATATGACTGGATGAAACCAGAAATATCCGTTTTCTTTATTTTTGGCTTACTATATCCCAGATATTACTACAGACTCTGTGTTTGTGTTTTCTGGATATTATCGATGGATTATATTGTTTTGAATGTTTTGATCAGGGAACATTTAATTTTGTGCTGGGAAACACTAATTGGTTCCACATGGAGACACCCGTCTACACATTCGTATTTTCTAGGGAGAAAGCTAGAATAACTGCGCTAAACAAACATGATGTTTCTGTTTGTATAGATGACATTTTATGCATTGGCTTAAGGAAAAGACTTTGTTTTACTCCAAAACCATTTTTACTGCGACTTTCCCGGTTCATTGCATACGAATTCCACCAACCTTAGTCCGGATATGACTGGATGAAACCAGAAATATCCGGTTGTGTTTTGGCTAACTCAATCCCAGATATTGCAACGGACTCTGTGTTTGTGTTTTCTGGACATTATCAACGGACTTTATTGTTTTGAATGTTTTTATCAGGGAACATTTAATTTTGTACCTTAGAAACACTAATAGGTTCAACATGGAGACACCAGTATACACATTCGTATGTTCTAGGGAGAAAGTTAGAGGAACTGCGGCAAACAAACATGATATTTCTGTTTGTATACATGACATTTTATGCACTTGCATAGCGAAAAAAACTTTGCTTTTCTCTAAAACCATTTTTACTGTGATTTTCTCGGTCCATTGCATACGAATTCCACCTCGCTTTGTCCGGATATGACTGGATGAAACCAGAAATATCCGGTTGTGTTTTGGCTTACTACAACCCAGATATTGTGAAAGCCTCTGTGTTTATGTTTTCCGGATATTATCAACGGAATTTATGTTTTTGCATGTTATTTTTCAGGGAACATTTAATTTTGTGCTGGGAAACACTAATTGGTTCCACATGGAGACACCAGCTCTACACATTCATATTTTCTAGGGAGAAAGCTAGAGGAACTGCGGCAAACAAACATGATATTTCTGTTTGTATAGATGACATTTTATGCACTTTCCTAAAGAAAAGACTTTGCTTTTCTCCAAAACCATTTTTCCTGTGATATTCTCGATCCATTACATATGAATTCCACCCCACTTTGTCCGGATATGAGTGGATGAAACCAGAAATATCCGGTTGTGTTTTGTCTTACTATATCCCAGATATTGCTACAGCCTCAGTGTCTGTGTTTTCTGGATATTATCGATGGATTTTATTGTTTTGAATGTTTTTATCAGGGAACATTTAATTTTGTACCGTAGAAACACTAATTGGTTCCACATGGAGACACCAGGAACACATTCCTATGTTCTAGGGAGAAAGCTTGAGGAACTGCAAATCGATATGATATGTCTGTTTGTATAGATGACATTTTATGCACTTGCGATGGAAAAGACTTTTTGCCTTTCTCTAAAACCATTTTTACTGTGATTTTGTTGGTCCATTGCATACGAATTCCAACCCACTTTGTCCGGATATGACTGGATGAAACCAGAAATATCCGGTTGTGTTTTGGCTAACTCAATCCCAGATATTGTGAAAGCTTCTGTATTTGTGTTCTCCGGATATTATGAACGGATTTTATGGTTTTGCATGTTTTTAATCAGGGAACATTTAATTTTGTACCGTAGAAACACTAATTGGTTCCACACGGAGACACCAGCTCTACACATTTGTATTTTCTAGGGAGAAAGCTAGAGGCACTGCGGCAAACAAACATGATATTTCTGTTTGTATAGATGACATTTTATGCACTTTCCTAAGAAAAAGACTTTACTTTTCTCCAAAACCATTTTTACTGTGATTTTCTCGGTCCATTGCATACGAATTCCACCTCACTTTGTCCGGATATGACTGGATGAAACCAGAAATATCCGTTTTCTTTTTTTTGGCTTACTATATCCCAGATATTACTACAGACTCTGTGTTTGTGTTTTCTGGATATTATCGATGGATTATATTGTTTTGAATGTTTTGATCAGGGAACACTTAATTTTGTGCTGGGAAACACTAATTGGTTCCACATGGAGACACTAGTCTACACATTCGTATTTTCTAGGGAGAAAGCTAGAATAACTGCGGTAAACAAACATGATGTTTCTGTTTGTATAGATGACATTTTATGCACTGGCTTAAGGAAAAGACTTTGTTTTACTCCAAAACCATTTTTACTGCGATTTTCCCGGTTCATTGCATACGAATTCCACCAAACTTAGTCCGGATATGACTGGATGAAACCAGAAATATCCGGTTGTGTTTTGGCTAACTCAATCCCAGATATTGCGATGGACTCTGTGTTTGTGTTTTCTGGACATTATCAACGGACTTTATTGTTTTGAATGTTTTTATCAGGGAACATTTAATTTTGTACCTTAGAAACACTAATAGGTTCAACATGGAGACACCAGTCTACACATTCGTATGTTCTAGGGAGAAAGTTAGAGGAACTGCGGCAAACAAACATGATATTTCTGTTTGTATACATGACATTTTATGCACTTGCATAACGAAAAAAACTTTGCTTTTCTCCAAAACCATTTTTACTGTGATTTTCTCGGTCCATTGCATACGAATTCCACCTCACTTTGTCCGGATATGACTGGATGAAACCAGAAATATCCGGTTGTGTTTTGGCTTACTACAACCCAGATATTGTGAAAGCCTCTGTGTTTATGTTTTCCGGATATTATCAACGGAATTTATGTTTTTGCATGTTATTTATCAGGGAACATTTAATTTTGTGCTGGGAAACACTAATTGGTTCCACATGGAGACACCAGCTCTACACATTCGTATTTTCTAGGGAGAAAGCTAGAGGAACTGCGGCAAACAAACATGATATTTCTGTTTGTATAGATGACAGTTTATGCACTTTCCTAAAGAAAAGACTTTGCTTTTCTCCAAAACCATTTTTCCTGTGATATTCTCGATCCATTACATATGAATTCCACCCCACTTTGTCCGGATATGAGTGGATGAAACCAGAAATATCCGGTTGTGTTTTGTCTTACTATATCCCAGATATTGCTACAGCCTCAGTGTCTGTGTTTTCTGGATATTATCGATGGATTTTATTGTTTTGAATGTTTTTATCAGGGAACATTTAATTTTGTACCGTAGAAACACTAATTGGTTCCACATGGAGACACCAGGAACACATTCCTATGTTCTAGGGAGAAAGCGTGAGGAACTGCAAATCGATATGATATGTCTGTTTGTATAGATGACATTTTATGCACTTCCGATGGAAAAGACTTTTTGCCTTTCTCTAAAACCATTTTTACTGTGATTTTGTTGGTCCATTGCATACGAATTCCAACCCACTTTGTCCGGATATGACTGGATGAAACCAGAAATATCCGGTTGTGTTTTGGCTAAATCGATCCCAGATATTATGAAAGCTTCTGTATTTGTGTTCTCCGGATATTATGAACGGATTTTATGGTTTTGCATGTTTTTAATCAGGGAACATTTAATTTTGTACCGTAGAAACACTAATTGGTTCCACACGGAGACACCAGCTCTACACATTTGTATTTTCTAGGGAGAAAGCTAGAGGAACTGCGGCAAACAAACATGATATTTCTGTTTGTATAGATGACATTTTATGCACTTTCCTAAGAAAAAGACTTTACTTTTCTCCAAAACCATTTTTACTGTGATTTTCTCGGTCCATTGCATACGAATTCCACCTCACTTTGTCCGGATATGACTGGATGAAACCAGAAATATCCGTTTTCTTTATTTTTGGCTTACTATATCCCAGATATTACTACAGACTCTGTGTTTGTGTTTTCTGGATATTATCGATGGATTATATTGTTTTGAATGTTTTGATCAGGGAACATTTAATTTTGTGCTGGGAAACACTAATTGGTTCCACATGGAGACACCCGTCTACACATTCGTATTTTCTAGGGAGAAAGCTAGAATAACTGCGGTAAACAAACATGATGTTTCTGTTTGTATAGATGACATTTTATGCATTGGCTTAAGGAAAAGACTTTGTTTTACTCCAAAACCATTTTTACTGCGACTTTCCCGGTTCATTGCATACGAATTCCACCAACCTTAGTCCGGATATGACTGGATGAAACCAGAAATATCCGGTTGTGTTTTGGCTAACTCAATCCCAGATATTGCAACGGACTCTGTGTTTGTGTTTTCTGGACATTATCAACGGACTTTATTGTTTTGAATGTTTTTATCAGGGAACATTTAATTTTGTACCTTAGAAACACTAATAGGTTCAACATGGAGACACCAGTATACACATTCGTATGTTCTAGGGAGAAAGTTAGAGGAACTGCGGCAAACAAACATGATATTTCTGTTTGTATACATGACATTTTATGCACTTGCATAGCGAAAAAAACTTTGCTTTTCTCTAAAACCATTTTTACTGTGATTTTCTCGGTCCATTGCATACGAATTCCACCTCGCTTTGTCCGGATATGACTGGATGAAACCAGAAATATCCGGTTGTGTTTTGGCTTACTACAACCCAGATATTGTGAAAGCCTCTGTGTTTATGTTTTCCGGATATTATCAACGGAATTTATGTTTTTGCATGTTATTTTTCAGGGAACATTTAATTTTGTGCTGGGAAACACTAATTGGTTCCACATGGAGACACCAGCTCTACACATTCATATTTTCTAGGGAGAAAGCTAGAGGAACTGCGGCAAACAAACATGATATTTCTGTTTGTATAGATGACATTTTATGCACTTTCCTAAAGAAAAGACTTTGCTTTTCTCCAAAACCATTTTTCCTGTGATATTCTCGATCCATTACATATGAATTCCACCCCACTTTGTCCGGATATGAGTGGATGAAACCAGAAATATCCGGTTGTGTTTTGTCTTACTATATCCCAGATATTGCTACAGCCTCAGTGTCTGTGTTTTCTGGATATTATCGATGGATTTTATTGTTTTGAATGTTTTTATCAGGGAACATTTAATTTTGTACCGTAGAAACACTAATTGGTTCCACATGGAGACACCAGGAACACATTCCTATGTTCTAGGGAGAAAGCTTGAGGAACTGCAAATCGATATGATATGTCTGTTTGTATAGATGACATTTTATGCACTTGCGATGGAAAAGACTTTTTGCCTTTCTCTAAAACCATTTTTACTGTGATTTTGTTGGTCCATTGCATACGAATTCCAACCCACTTTGTCCGGATATGACTGGATGAAACCAGAAATATCCGGTTGTGTTTTGGCTAACTCAATCCCAGATATTGTGAAAGCTTCTGTATTTGTGTTCTCCGGATATTATGAACGGATTTTATGGTTTTGCATGTTTTTAATCAGGGAACATTTAATTTTGTACCGTAGAAACACTAATTGGTTCCACACGGAGACACCAGCTCTACACATTTGTATTTTCTAGGGAGAAAGCTAGAGGCACTGCGGCAAACAAACATGATATTTCTGTTTGTATAGATGACTTTTATGCACTTTCCTAAAGAAAAGACTTTGCTTTTCTCCAAAACCATTTTTCCTGTGATTTTCTCGATCCATTACATATGAATTCCACCCCACTTTGTCCGGATATGAGTGGATGAAACCAGAAATATCCGGTTGTGTTTTGTCTTACTATATCCCAGATATTGCTACAGCCTCAGTGTCTGTGTTTTCTGGATATTATGGATGGATTTTATTGTTTTGAATGTTTTTATCAGGGAACATTTAATTTTGTACCTTAGAAACACTAATAGGTTCAACATGGATACACCAGTATACACATTCGTATGTTCTAGGGAGAAAGCTAGAGGAACTGCGGCAAACAAACATGATATTTCTGTTTGTATAGATGACATTTTATGCACTTTCCTAAGAAAAAGACTTTACTTTTCTCCAAAACCATTTTTACTGTGATTTTCTCGGTCCATTGCATACGAATTCCACCTCACTTTGTCCGGATATGACTGGATGAAACCAGAAATATCCGTTTTCTTTTTTTTTTTTTTTTGGCTTACTATATCCCAGATATTACTACAGACTCTGTGTTTGTGTTTTCTGGATATTATCGATGGATTATATTGTTTTGAATGTTTTTATCAGGGAAAATTTAATTTTGTGCTGGGAAACACTAATTGGTTCCACATGGAGACACCAGTCTACACATTCGTATTTTCTAGGGAGAAAGCTAGAATAACTGCGGAAAACAAACATGATGTTTCTGTTTGTATAGATGACATTTTATGCACTGGCTTAAGGAAAAGACTTTGTTTTACTCCAAAACCATTTTTACTGCGATTTTCCCGGTTCATTGCATACGAATTCCACCAAACTTAGTCCGGATATGACTGGATGAAACCAGAAATATCCGGTTGTGTTTTGGCTAACTCAATCCCAGATATTGCAACGGACTCTGTGTTTGTGTTTTCTGGACATTATCAACGGACTTTATTGTTTTGAATGTTTTTATCAGGGAACATTTAATTTTGTACCTTAGAAACACTAATAGGTTCAACATGGAGACACCAGTATACACATTCGTATGTTCTAGGGAGAAAGCTAGAGGAACTGCGGCAAACAAACATGATATTTCTGTTTGTATAGATGACATTTTATGCACTTTCCTAACAAAAAGACTTTACTTTTCTCCAAAACCATTTTTAGTGTGATTTTCTCGGTCCATTGCATACGAATTCCACCTCACTTTGTCCGGATATGACTGGATGAAACCAGAAATATCCGTTTTGTTTTTGTTTTTTTTTTGGCTTACTATATCCCAGATATTACTACAGACTCTGTGTTTGTGTTTTCTGGATATTATCGATGGATTATATTGTTTTGAATGTTTTTATCAGGGAACATTTAATTTTGTGCTGGGAAACACTAATTTGTTCCACATGGAGACACCAGTCTACACATTCATATTTTCTAGGGAGAAAGCTAGAATAACTGCGGTAAACAAACATGATGTTTCTGTTTGTATAGATGACATTTTATGCACTGGCTTAAGGAAAAGACTTTGTTTTACTCCAAAACCATTTTTACTGCGATTTTCCCGGTTCATTGCATACGAATTCCACCAAACTTAGTCCGGATATGACTGGATGAAACCAGAAATATCCGGTTGTGTTTTGGCTAACTCAATCCCAGATATTGCGACGGACTCTGTGTTTGTGTTTTCTGGACATTATCAACAGACTTTATTGTTTTGAATGTTTTTATCAGGGAACATTTAATTTTGTACCTTAGAAACACTAATAGGTTCAACATGGAGACACCAGTCTACACATTCGTATGTTCTAGGGAGAAAGTTAGAGGAACTGCGGCAAACAAACATGATATTTCTGTTTGTATACATGACATTTTATGCACTTGCATAACGAAAAAAACTTTGCTTTTCTCCAAAACCATTTTTACTGTGATTTTCTCGGTCCATTGCATACGAATTCCACCTCGCTTTGTCCGGATATGACTGGATGAAACCAGAAATATCCGGTTGTGTTTTGGCTTACTACAACCCAGATATTGTGAAAGCCTCTGTGTTTATGTTTTCCGGATACTATCAACGGAATTTATGTTTTTGCATGTTATTTATCAGGGAACATTTAATTTTGTGCTGGGAAACACTAATTGGTTCCACATGGAGACACCAGCTCTACACATTCGTATTTTCTAGGGAGAAAGCTAGAGGAACTGCGGCAAACAAACATGATATTTCTGTTTGTATAGATGACTTTTATGCACTTTCCTAAAGAAAAGACTTTGCTTTTCTCCAAAACCATTTTTCCTGTGATTTTCTCGATCCATTACATATGAATTCCACCCCACTTTGTCCGGATATGAGTGGATGAAACCAGAAATATCCGGTTGTGTTTTGTCTTACTATATCCCAGATATTGCTACAGCCTCAGTGTCTGTGTTTTCTGGATATTATGGATGGATTTTATTGTTTTGAATGTTTTTATCAGGGAACATTTAATTTTGTACCGTAGAAACACTAATTGGTTCCACATGGAGACACCAGTAACACATTCCTATGTTCTAGGGAGAAAGCTTGAGGAACTGCAAATCGATATGATATGTCTGTTTGTATAGATGACATTTTATGCACTTGCGATGGAAAAGACTTTTTGCCTTTCTCTAAAACCATTTTTACTGTGATTTTGTTGGTCCATTGCCTACGAATTCCAACCCACTTTGTCCGGATATGACTGGATGAAACCAGAAATATCCGGTTGTGTTTTGGCTAACTCAATCCCAGATATTGTGAAAGCTTCTGTATTTGTGTTCTCTGGATATTATGAACGGATTTTATGGTTTTGCATGTTTTTTATCAGGGAACATTTAATTTTGTACCGTAGAAACACTAATTGGTTCCACATGGAGACACCAGCTCTACACATTTGTATTTTCTAGGGAGAAAGCTAGAGGAACTGCGGCAAACAAACATGATATTTCTGTTTGTATACATGACATTTTATGCACTTTCCTAACAAAAAGACTTTACTTTTCTCCAAAACCATTTTTACTGTGATTTTCTCGGTCCATTGCATACGAATTCCACCTCACTTTGTCCGGATATGACTGGATGAAACCAGAAATATCCGTTTTGTTTTTGTTTTTTTTTTTGGCTTACTATATCCCAGATATTACTACAGACTCTGTGTTTGTGTTTTCTGGATATTATCGATGGATTATATTGTTTTGAATGTTTTTATCAGGGAACATTTAATTTTGTGCTGGGAAACACTAATTGGTTCCACATGGAGACACCAGTAACATATTTGTATTTTCTAGGGAGAAAGCTAGAATAACTGCGGTAAACAAACATGATGTTTCTGTTTGTATAGATGACATTTTATGCACTGGCTTAAGGAAAAGACTTTGTTTTACTCCAAAACCATTTTTACTGCGATTTTCCCGGTTCATTGCATACGAATTCCACCAACCTTAGTCCGGATATGACTGGATGAAACCAGAAATATCCGGTTGTGTTTTGGCTAACTCAATCCCAGATATTGCAACGGACTCTGTGTTTGTGTTTTCTGGACATTATCAACGGACTTTATTGTTTTGAATGTTTTTAGCAGGGAACATTTAATTTTGTACCTTAGAAACACTAATAGGTTCAACATGGAGACACCAGTCTACACATTCGTATGTTCTAGGGAGAAAGTTAGAGGAACTGCGGCAAACAAACATGATATTTCTGTTTGTATACATGACATTTTATGCACTTGCATAACGAAAAAAACTTTGCTTTTCTCCAAAACCATTTTTACTGTGATTTTCTCGGTCCATTGCATACGAATTCCACCTCGCTTTGTCCGGATATGACTGGATGAAACCAGAAATATCCGGTTGTGTTTTGGCTTACTACAACCCAGATATTGTGAAAGCCTCTGTGTTTATGTTTTCCGGATATTATCAACGGAATTTATGTTTTTGCATGTTATTTATCAGGGAACATTTAATTTTGTGCTGGGAAACACTAATTGGTTCCACATGGAGACACCAGCTCTACACATTCGTATTTTCTAGGGAGAAAGCTAGAGGAACTGCGGCAAACAAACATGATATTTCTGTTTGTATAGATGACTTTTATGCACTTTCCTAAAGAAAAGACTTTGCTTTTCTCCAAAACCATTTTTCCTGTGATTTTCTCGATCCATTACATATGAATTCCACCCCACTTTGTCCGGATATGAGTGGATGAAACCAGAAATATCCGGTTTTGTTTTGTCTTACTATATCCCAGATATTGCTACAGCCTCAGTGTCTGTGTTTTCTGGATATTATGGATGGATTTTATTGTTTTGAATGTTTTTATCAGGGAACATTTAATTTTGTACCGTAGAAACACTAATTGGTTCCACATGGAGACACCAGTAACACATTCCTATGTTCTAGGGAGAAAGCTTGAGGAACTGCAAATCGATATGATATGTCTGTTTGTATAGATGACATTTTATGCACTTGCGATGGAAAAGACTTTTTGCCTTTCTCTAAAACCATTTTTACTGTGATTTTGTTGGTCCATTGCCTACGAATTCCAACCCACTTTGTCCGGATATGACTGGATGAAACCAGAAATATCCGGTTGTGTTTTGGCTAACTCAATCCCAGATATTGTGAAAGCTTCTGTATTTGTGTTCTCTGGATAATATGAACGGATTTTATGGTTTTGCATGTTTTTTATCAGGGAACATTTAATTTTGTACCATAGAAACACTAATTGGTTCCACATGGAGACACCAGCTCTACACATTTGTATTTTCTAGGGAGAAAGCTAGAGGAACTGCGGCAAACAAACATGATATTTCTGTTTGTATACATGACATTTTATGCACTTTCCTAACAAAAAGACTTTACTTTTCTCCAAAACCATTTTTACTGTGATTTTCTCGGTCCATTGCATACGAATTCCACCTCACTTTGTCCGGATATGACTGGATGAAACCAGAAATATCCGTTTTGTTTTTGTTTTTTTTTTGGCTTACTATATCCCAGATATTACTACAGACTCTGTGTTTGTGTTTTCTGGATATTATCGATGGATTATATTGTTTTGAATGCTTTTATCAGGGAACATTTAATTTTGTGCTGGGAAACACTAATTGGTTCCACATGGAGACACCAGTAACATATTTGTATTTTCTAGGGAGAAAGCTAGAATAACTGCGGTAAACAAACATGATGTTTCTGTTTGTATAGATGACATTTTATGCACTGGCTTAAGGAAAAGACTTTGTTTTACTCCAAAACCATTTTTACTGCGATTTTCCCGGTTCATTGCATACGAATTCCACCAACCTTAGTCCGGATATGACTGGATGAAACCAGAAATATCCGGTTGTGTTTTGGCTAACTCAATCCCAGATATTGCAACGGACTCTGTGTTTGTGTTTTCTGGACATTATCAACGGACTTTATTGTTTTGAATGTTTTTAGCAGGGAACATTTAATTTTGTACCTTAGAAACACTAATAGGTTCAACATGGAGACACCAGTCTACACATTCGTATGTTCTAGGGAGAAAGTTAGAGGAACTGCGGCAAACAAACATGATATTTCTGTTTGTATACATGACATTTTATGCACTTGCATAACGAAAAAAACTTTGCTTTTCTCCAAAACCATTTTTACTGTGATTTTCTCGGTCCATTGCATACGAATTCCACCTCGCTTTGTCCGGATATGACTGGATGAAACCAGAAATATCCGGTTGTGTTTTGGCTTACTACAACCCAGATATTGTGAAAGCCTCTGTGTTTATGTTTTCCGGATATTATCAACGGAATTTATGTTTTTGCATGTTATTTATCAGGGAACATTTAATTTTGTGCTGGGAAACACTAATTGGTTCCACATGGAGACACCAGCTCTACACATTCGTATTTTCTAGGGAGAAAGCTAGAGGAACTGCGGCAAACAAACATGATATTTCTGTTTGTATAGATGACATTTTATGCACTTTCCTAAAGAAAAGACTTTGCTTTTCTCCAAAACCATTTTTCCTGTGATATTCTCGATCCATTACATATGAATTCCACCCCCACTTTGTCCGGATATGAGTGGATGAAACCAGAAATATCCGGTTGTGTTTTGTCTTACTATATCCCAGATATTGCTACAGCCTCAGTGTCTGTGTTTTCTGGATATTATGGATGGATTTTATTGTTTTGAATGTTTTTATCAGGGAACATTTAATTTTGTACCGTAGAAACACTAATTGGTTCCACATGGAGACACCAGGAACACATTCCTATGTTCTAGGGAGAAAGCTTGAGGAACTGCAAATCGATATGATATGTCTGTTTGTATAGATGACATTTTATGCACTTGCGATGGAAAAGACTTTTTGCCTTTCTCTAAAACCATTTTTACTGTGATTTTGTTGGTCCATTGCATACGAATTCCAACCCACTTTGTCCGGATATGACTGGATGAAACCAGAAATATCCGGTTGTGTTTTGGCTAACTCAATCCCAGATATTGTGAAAGCTTCTGTATTTGTGTTCTCCGGATATTATGAACGGATTTTATGGTTTTGCATGTTTTTAATCAGGGAACATTTAATTTTGTACCGTAGAAACACTAATTGGTTCCACACGGAGACACCAGCTCTACACATTTGTATTTTCTAGGGAGAAAGCTAGAGGCACTGCGGCAAACAAACATGATATTTCTGTTTGTATAGATGACATTTTATGCACTTTCCTAAGAAAAAGACTTTACTTTTCTCCAAAACCATTTTTACTGTGATTTTCTCGGTCCATTGCATACGAATTCCACCTCACTTTGTCCGGATATAAGTGGATGAAACCAGAAATATCCGTTTTCTTTTTTTTTTTTTTTTGGCTTACTATATCCCAGATATTACTACAGACTCTGTGTTTGTGTTTTCTGGATATTATCGATGGATTATATTGTTTTGAATGTTTTTATCAGGGAACATTTAATTTTGTGCTGGGAAACACTAATTGGTTCCACATGGAGACACCAGTCTACACATTCGTATTTTCTAGGGAGAAAGCTAGAATAACTGCGGTAAACAAACATGATGTTTCTGTTTGTATAGATGACATTTTATGCACTGGCTTAAGGAAAAGACTTTGTTTTACTCCAAAACCATTTTTACTGCGATTTTCCCGGTTCATTGCATACGAATTCCACCAAACTTAGTCCGGATATGACTGGATGAAACCAGAAATATCCGGTTGTGTTTTGGCTAACTCAATCCCAGATATTGCAACGGACTCTGTGTTTGTGTTTTCTGGACATTATCAACGGACTTTATTGTTTTGAATGTTTTTATCAGGGAACATTTAATTTTGTACCTTAGAAACACTAATAGGTTCAACATGGAGACACCAGTATACACATTCGTATGTTCTAGGGAGAAAGCTAGAGGAACTGCGGCAAACAAACATGATATTTCTGTTTGTATAGATGACATTTTATGCACTTTCCTAACAAAAAGACTTTACTTTTCTCCAAAACCATTTTTACTGTGATTTTCTCGGTCCATTGCATACGAATTCCACCTCACTTTGTCCGGATATGACTGGATGAAACCAGAAATATCCGTTTTGTTTTTGTTTTTTTTTTGGCTTACTATATCCCAGATATTACTACAGACTCTGTGTTTGTGTTTTCTGGATATTATCGATGGATTATATTGTTTTGAATGTTTTTATCAGGGAACATTTAATTTTGTGCTGGGAAACACTAATTGGTTCCACATGGAGACACCAGTCTACACATTCGTATTTTCTAGGGAGAAAGCTAGAATAACTGCGGTAAACAAACATGATGTTTCTGTTTGTATAGATGACATTTTATGCACTGGCTTAAGGAAAAGACTTTGTTTTACTCCAAAACCATTTTTACTGCGATTTTCCCGGTTCATTGCATACGAATTCCACCAACCTTAGTCCGGATATGACTGGATGAAACCAGAAATATCCGGTTGTGTTTTGGCTAACTCAATCCCAGATATTGCGACGGACTCTGTGTTTGTGTTTTCTGGACATTATCAACGGACTTTATTGTTTTGAATGTTTTTATCAGGGAACATTTAATTTTGTACCTTAGAAACACTAATAGGTTCAACATGGAGACACCAGTCTACACATTCGTATGTTCTAGGGAGAAAGTTAGAGGAACTGCGGCAAACAAACATGATATTTCTGTTTGTATACATGACATTTTATGCACTTGCATAACGAAAAAAACTTTGCTTTTCTCCAAAACCATTTTTACTGTGATTTTCTCAGTCCATTGCATACGAATTCCACCTCGCTTTGTCCGGATATGACTGGATGAATCCAGAAATATCCGGTTGTGTTTTGGCTTACTACAACCCAGATATTGTGAAAGCCTCTGTGTTTATGTTTTCCGGATATTATCAACGGAATTTATGTTTTTGCATGTTATTTATCAGGGAACATTTAATTTTGTGCTGGGAAACACTAATTGGTTCCACATGGAGACACCAGCTCTACACATTCGTATTTTCTAGGGAGAAAGCTAGAGGAACTGCGGCAAACAAACATGATATTTCTGTTTGTATAGATGACTTTTATGCACTTTCCTAAAGAAAAGACTTTGCTTTTCTCCAAAACCATTTTTCCTGTGATTTTCTCGATCCATTACATATGAATTCCACCCCACTTTGTCCGGATATGAGTGGATGAAACCAGAAATATCCGGTTGTGTTTTGTCTTACTATATCCCAGATATTGCTACAGCCTCAGTGTCTGTGTTTTCTGGATATTATCGATGGATTTTATTGTTTTGAATGTTTTTATCAGGGAACATTTAATTTTGTACCGTAGAAACACTAATTGGTTCCACATGGAGACACCAGTAACACATTCCTATGTTCTAGGGAGAAAGCTTGAGGAACTGCAAATCGATATGATATGTCTGTTTGTATAGATGACATTTTATGCACTTGCGATGGAAAAGACTTTTTGCCTTTCTCTAAAACCATTTTTACTGTGATTTTGTTGGTCCATTGCCTACGAATTCCAACCCACTTTGTCCGGATATGACTGGATGAAACCAGAAATATCCGGTTGTGTTTTGGCTAACTCAATCCCAGATATTGTGAAAGCTTCTGTATTTGTGTTCTCTGGATATTATGAACGGATTTTATGGTTTTGCATGTTTTTTATCAGGGAACATTTAATTTTGTACCGTAGAAACACTAATTGGTTCCACACGGAGACACCAGCTCTACACATTTGTATTTTCTAGGGAGAAAGCTAGAGGAACTGCGGCAAACAAACATGATATTTCTGTTTGTATACATGACATTTTATGCACTTGCATAACGAAAAAAACTTTGGTTTTCTCCAAAACCATTTTTACTGTGATTTTCTCGGTCCATTGCATACGAATTCCACCTCACTTTGTCCGGATATGACTGGATGAAACCAGAAATATCCGTTTTGTTTTTGTTTTTTTTTTGGCTTACTATATCCCAGATATTACTACAGACTCTGTGTTTGTGTTTTCTGGATATTATCGATGGATTATATTGTTTTGAATGTTTTTATCAGGGAACATTTAATTTTGTGCTGGGAAACACTAATTGGTTCCACATGGAGACACCAGTAACATATTTGTATTTTCTAGGGAGAAAGCTAGAATAACTGCGGTAAACAAACATGATGTTTCTGTTTGTATAGATGACATTTTATGCACTGGCTTAAGGAAAAGACTTTGTTTTACTCCAAAACCATTTTTACTGCGATTTTCCCGGTTCATTGCATACGAATTCCACCAACCTTAGTCCGGATATGACTGGATGAATCCAGAAATATCCGGTTGTGTTTTGGCTAACTCAATCCCAGATATTGCAACGGACTCTGTGTTTGTGTTTTCTGGACATTATCAACGGACTTTATTGTTTTGAATGTTTTTAGCAGGGAACATTTAATTTTGTACCTTAGAAACACTAATAGGTTCAACATGGAGACACCAGTATACACATTCGTATGTTCTAGGGAGAAAGTTAGAGGAACTGCGGCAAACAAACATGATATTTCTGTTTGTATACATGACATTTTATGCACTTGCATAACGAAAAAAACTTTGCTTTTCTCCAAAACCATTTTTACTGTGATTTTCTCGGTCCATTGCATACGAATTCCACCTCGCTTTGTCCGGATATGACTGGATGAAACCAGAAATATCCGGTTGTGTTTTGGCTTACTACAACCCAGATATTGTGAAAGCCTCTGTGTTTATGTTTTCCGGATATTATCAACGGAATTTATGTTTTTGCATGTTATTTATCAGGGAACATTTAATTTTGTGCTGGGAAACACTAATTGGTTCCACATGGAGACACCAGCTCTACACATTCGTATTTTCTAGGGAGAAAGCTAGAGGAACTGCGGCAAACAAACATGATATTTCTGTTTGTATAGATGACATTTTATGCACTTTCCTAAAGAAAAGACTTTGCTTTTCTCCAAAACCATTTTTCCTGTGATATTCTCGATCCATTACATATGAATTCCACCCCCACTTTGTCCGGATATGAGTGGATGAAACCAGAAATATCCGGTTGTGTTTTGTCTTACTATATCCCAGATATTGCTACAGCCTCAGTGTCTGTGTTTTCTGGATATTATGGATGGATTTTATTGTTTTGAATGTTTTTATCAGGGAACATTTAATTTTGTACCGTAGAAACACTAATTGGTTCCACATGGAGACACCAGGAACACATTCCTATGTTCTAGGGAGAAAGCTTGAGGAACTGCAAATCGATATGATATGTCTGTTTGTATAGATGACATTTTATGCACTTGCGATGGAAAAGACTTTTTGCCTTTCTCTAAAACCATTTTTACTGTGATTTTGTTGGTCCATTGCATACGAATTCCAACCCACTTTGTCCGGATATGACTGGATGAAACCAGAAATATCCGGTTGTGTTTTGGCTAACTCAATCCCAGATATTGTGAAAGCTTCTGTATTTGTGTTCTCCGGATATTATGAACGGATTTTATGGTTTTGCATGTTTTTAATCAGGGAACATTTAATTTTGTACCGTAGAAACACTAATTGGTTCCACACGGAGACACCAGCTCTACACATTTGTATTTTCTAGGGAGAAAGCTAGAGGCACTGCGGCAAACAAACATGATATTTCTGTTTGTATAGATGACATTTTATGCACTTTCCTAAGAAAAAGACTTTACTTTTCTCCAAAACCATTTTTACTGTGATTTTCTCGGTCCATTGCATACGAATTCCACCTCACTTTGTCCGGATATAAGTGGATGAAACCAGAAATATCCGTTTTCTTTTTTTTTTTTTTTTGGCTTACTATATCCCAGATATTACTACAGACTCTGTGTTTGTGTTTTCTGGATATTATCGATGGATTATATTGTTTTGAATGTTTTTATCAGGGAACATTTAATTTTGTGCTGGGAAACACTAATTGGTTCCACATGGAGACACCAGTCTACACATTCGTATTTTCTAGGGAGAAAGCTAGAATAACTGCGGTAAACAAACATGATGTTTCTGTTTGTATAGATGACATTTTATGCACTGGCTTAAGGAAAAGACTTTGTTTTACTCCAAAACCATTTTTACTGCGATTTTCCCAGTTCATTGCATACGAATTCCACCAAACTTAGTCCGGATATGACTGGATGAAACCAGAAATATCCGGTTGTGTTTTGGCTAACTCAATCCCAGATATTGCAACGGACTCTGTGTTTGTGTTTTCTGGACATTATCAACGGACTTTATTGTTTTGAATGTTTTTATCAGGGAACATTTAATTTTGTACCTTAGAAACACTAATAGGTTCAACATGGAGACACCAGTCTACACATTCGTATGTTCTAGGGAGAAAGCTAGAGGAACTGCGGCAAACAAACATGATATTTCTCTTTGTATAGATGACATTTTATGCACTTTCCTAACAAAAAGACTTTACTTTTCTCCAAAACCATTTTTACTGTGATTTTCTCGGTCCATTGCATACGAATTCCACCTCACTTTGTCCGGATATGACTGGATGAAACCAGAAATATCCGTTTTGTTTTTGTTTTTTTTTTGGCTTACTATATCCCAGATATTACTACAGACTCTGTGTTTGTGTTTTCTGGATATTATCGATGGATTATATTGTTTTGAATGTTTTTATCAGGGAACATTTAATTTTGTGCTGGGAAACACTAATTGGTTCCACATGGAGACACCAGTCTACACATTCGTATTTTCTAGGGAGAAAGCTAGAATAACTGCGGTAAACAAACATGATGTTTCTGTTTGTATAGATGACATTTTATGCACTGGCTTAAGGAAAAGACTTTGTTTTACTCCAAAACCATTTTTACTGCGATTTTCCTGGTTCATTGCATACGAATTCCACCAACCTTAGTCCGGATATGACTGGATGAAACCAGAAATATCCGGTTGTGTTTTGGCTAACTCAATCCCAGATATTGCGACGGACTCTGTGTTTGTGTTTTCTGGACATTATCAACGGACTTTATTGTTTTGAATGTTTTTATCAGGGAACATTTAATTTTGTACCTTAGAAACACTAATAGGTTCAACATGGAGACACCAGTCTACACATTCGTATGTTCTAGGGAGAAAGTTAGAGGAACTGCGGCAAACAAACATGATATTTCTGTTTGTATACATGACATTTTATGCACTTGCATAACGAAAAAAACTTTGCTTTTCTCCAAAACCATTTTTACTGTGATTTTCTCAGTCCATTGCATACGAATTCCACCTCGCTTTGTCCGGATATGACTGGATGAATCCAGAAATATCCGGTTGTGTTTTGGCTTACTACAACCCAGATATTGTGAAAGCCTCTGTGTTTATGTTTTCCGGATATTATCAACGGAATTTATGTTTTTGCATGTTATTTATCAGGGAACATTTAATTTTGTGCTGGGAAACACTAATTGGTTCCACATGGAGACACCAGCTCTACACATTCGTATTTTCTAGGGAGAAAGCTAGAGGAACTGCGGCAAACAAACATGATATTTCTGTGTGTAGAGATGACTTTTATGCACTTTCCTAAAGAAAAGACTTTGCTTTTCTCCAAAACCATTTTTCCTGTGATTTTCTCGATCCATTACATATGAATTCCACCCCACTTTGTCCGGATATGAGTGGATGAAACCAGAAATATCCGGTTGTGTTTTGTCTTACTATATCCCAGATATTGCTACAGCCTCAGTGTCTGTGTTTTCTGGATATTATGGATGGATTTTATTGTTTTGAATGTTTTTATCAGGGAACATTTAATTTTGTACCGTAGAAACACTAATTGGTTCCACATGGAGACACCAGGAACACATTCCTATGTTCTAGGGAGAAAGCTTGAGGAACTGCAAATCGATATGATATGTCTGTTTGTATAGATGACATTTTATGCACTTGCGATGGAAAAGACTTTTTGCCTTTCTCTAAAACCATTTTTACTGTGATTTTGTTGGTCCATTGCCTACGAATTCCAACCCACTTTGTCCGGATATGACTGGATGAAACCAGAAATATCCGGTTGTGTTTTGGCTAACTCAATCCCAGATATTGTGAAAGCTTCTGTATTTGTGTTCTCCGGATATTATGAACGGATTTTATGGTTTTGCATGTTTTTTATCAGGGAACATTTAATTTTGTACCGTAGAAACACTAATTGGTTCCACACGGAGACACCAGCTCTACACATTTGTATTTTCTAGGGAGAAAGCTAGAGGAACTGCGGCAAACAAACATGATATTTCTGTTTGTATACATGACATTTTATGCACTTGCATAACGAAAAAAACTTTGGTTTTCTCCAAAACCATTTTTACTGTGATTTTCTCGGTCCATTGCATACGAATTCCACCTCACTTTGTCCGGATATGACTGGATGAAACCAGAAATATCCGTTTTGTTTTTGTTTTTTTTTTGGCTTACTATATCCCAGATATTACTACAGACTCTGTGTTTGTGTTTTCTGGATATTATCGATGGATTATATTGTTTTGAATGTTTTTATCAGGGAACATTTAATTTTGTGCTGGGAAACACTAATTGGTTCCACATGGAGACACCAGTAACATATTTGTATTTTCTAGGGAGAAAGCTAGAATAACTGCGGTAAACAAACATGATGTTTCTGTTTGTATAGATGACATTTTATGCACTGGCTTAAGGAAAAGACTTTGTTTTACTCCAAAACCATTTTTACTGCGATTTTCCCGGTTCATTGCATACGAATTCCACCAACCTTAGTCCGGATATGACTGGATGAAACCAGAAATATCCGGTTGTGTTTTGGCTAACTCAATCCCAGATATTGCAACGGACTCTGTGTTTGTGTTTTCTGGACATTATCAACGGACTTTATTGTTTTGAATGTTTTTAGCAGGGAACATTTAATTTTGTACCTTAGAAACACTAATAGGTTCAACATGGAGACACCAGTATACACATTCGTATGTTCTAGGGAGAAAGTTAGAGGAACTGCGGCAAACAAACATGATATTTCTGTTTGTATACATGACATTTTATGCACTTGCATAACGAAAAAAACTTTGCTTTTCTCCAAAACCATTTTTACTGTGATTTTCTCGGTCCATTGCATACGAATTCCACCTCGCTTTGTCCGGATATGACTGGATGAAACCAGAAATATCCGGTTGTGTTTTGGCTTACTACAATCCAGATATTGTGAAAGCCTCTGTGTTTATGTTTTCCGGATATTATCAACGGAATTTATGTTTTTGCATGTTATTTATCAGGGAACATTTAATTTTGTGCTGGGAAACACTAATTGGTTCCACATGGAGACACCAGCTCTACACATTCGTATTTTCTAGGGAGAAAGCTAGAGGAACTGCGGCAAACAAACATGATATTTCTGTTTGTATAGATGACATTTTATGCACTTTCCTAAAGAAAAGACTTTGCTTTTCTCCAAAACCATTTTTCCTGTGATATTCTCGATCCATTACATATGAATTCCACCCCCACTTTGTCCGGATATGAGTGGATGAAACCAGAAATATCCGGTTGTGTTTTGTCTTACTATATCCCAGATATTGCTACAGCCTCAGTGTCTGTGTTTTCTGGATATTATGGATGGATTTTATTGTTTTGAATGTTTTTATCAGGGAACATTTAATTTTGTACCGTAGAAACACTAATTGGTTCCACATGGAGACACCAGGAACACATTCCTATGTTCTAGGGAGAAAGCTTGAGGAACTGCAAATCGATATGATATGTCTGTTTGTATAGATGACATTTTATGCACTTGCGATGGAAAAGACTTTTTGCCTTTCTCTAAAACCATTTTTACTGTGATTTTGTTGGTCCATTGCATACGAATTCCAACCCACTTTGTCCGGATATGACTGGATGAAACCAGAAATATCCGGTTGTGTTTTGGCTAACTCAATCCCAGATATTGTGAAAGCTTCTGTATTTGTGTTCTCCGGATATTATGAACGGATTTTATGGTTTTGCATGTTTTTAATCAGGGAACATTTAATTTTGTACCGTAGAAACACTAATTGGTTCCACACGGAGACACCAGCTCTACACATTTGTATTTTCTAGGGAGAAAGCTAGAGGCACTGCGGCAAACAAACATGATATTTCTGTTTGTATAGATGACATTTTATGCACTTTCCTAAGAAAAAGACTTTACTTTTCTCCAAAACCATTTTTACTGTGATTTTCTCGGTCCATTGCATACGAATTCCACCTCACTTTGTCCGGATATAAGTGGATGAAACCAGAAATATCCGTTTTCTTTTTTTTTTTTTTTTTGGCTTACTATATCCCAGATATTACTACAGACTCTGTGTTTGTGTTTTCTGGATATTATCGATGGATTATATTGTTTTGAATGTTTTTATCAGGGAACATTTAATTTTGTGCTGGGAAACACTAATTGGTTCCACATGGAGACACCAGTCTACACATTCGTATTTTCTAGGGAGAAAGCTAGAATAACTGCGGTAAACAACCATGATGTTTCTGTTTGTATAGATGACATTTTATGCACTGGCTTAAGGAAAAGACTTTGTTTTACTCCAAAACCATTTTTACTGCGATTTTCCCGGTTCATTGCATACGAATTCCACGAAACTTAGTCCGGATATGACTGGATGAAACCAGAAATATCCGGTTGTGTTTTGGCTAACTCAATCCCAGATATTGCGACGGACTCTGTGTTTGTGGTTTCTGGACATTATCAACGGACTTTATTGTTTTGAATGTTTTTATCAGGGAACATTTAATTTTGTACCTTAGAAACACTAATAGGTTCAACATGGAGACACCAGTCTACACATTCGTATGTTCTAGGGAGAAAGTTAGAGGAACTGCGGCAAACAAACATGATATTTCTGTTTGTATACATGACATTTTATGCACTTGCATAATGAAAAAAACTTTGCTTTTCTCCAAAACCATTTTTACTGTGATTTTCTCGGTCCATTGCATACGAATTCCACCTCGCTTTGTCCGGATATGACTGGATGAAACCAGAAATATCCGGTTGTGTTTTGGCTTACTACAACCCAGATATTGTGAAAGCCTCTGTGTTTATGTTTTCCGGATACTATCAACGGAATTTATGTTTTTGCATGTTATTTATCAGGGAACATTTAATTTTGTGCTGGGAAACACTAATTGGTTCCACATGGAGACACCAGCTCTACACATTCGTATTTTCTAGGGAGAAAGCTAGAGGAACTGCGGCAAACAAACATGATATTTCTGTTTGTATAGATGACATTTTATGCACTTTCCTAAAGAAAAGACTTTGCTTTTCTCCAAAACCATTTTTCCTGTGATATTCTCGATCCATTACATATGAATTCCACCCCCACTTTGTCCGGATATGAGTGGATGAAACCAGAAATATCCGGTTGTGTTTTGTTTTACTATATCCCAGATATTGCTACAGCCTCAGTGTCTGTGTTTTCTGGATATTATGGATGGATTTTATTGTTTTGAATGTTTTTATCAGGGAACATTTAATTTTGTACCGTAGAAACACTAATTGGTTCCACATGGAGACACCAGGAACACATTCCTATGTTCTAGGGAGAAAGCTTGAGGAACTGCAAATCGATATGATATGTCTGTTTGTATAGATGACATTTTATGCACTTGCGATGGAAAAGACTTTTTGCCTTTCTCTAAAACCATTTTTACTGTGATTTTGTTGGTCCATTGCATACGAATTCCAACCCACTTTGTCCGGATATGACTGGATGAAACCAGAAATATCCGGTTGTGTTTTGGCTAACTCAATCCCAGATATTGTGAAAGCTTCTGTATTTGTGTTCTCCGGATATTATGAACGGATTTTATGGTTTTGCATGTTTTTAATCAGGGAACATTTAATTTTGTACCGTAGAAACACTAATTGGTTCCACACGGAGACACCAGCTCTACACATTTGTATTTTCTAGGGAGAAAGCTAGAGGCACTGCGGCAAACAAACATGATATTTCTGTTTGTATAGATGACATTTTATGCACTTTCCTAAGAAAAAGACTTTACTTTTCTCCAAAACCATTTTTACTGTGATTTTCTCGGTCCATTGCATACGAATTCCAGCTCACTTTGTCCGGATATGACTGGATGAAACCAGAAATATCCGTTTTCTTTTTTTTTGGCTTACTATATCCCAGATATTACTACAGACTCTGTGTTTGTGTTTTCTGGATATTATCGATGGATTATATTGTTTTGAATGTTTTTATCAGGGAACATTTAATTTTGTGCTGGGAAACACTAATTGGTTCCACATGGAGACACCAGTCTACACATTCGTATTTTCTAGGGAGAAAGCTAGAATAACTGCGGTAAACAAACATGATGTTTCTGTTTGTATAGATGACATTTTATGCACTGGCTTAAGGAAAAGACTTTGTTTTACTCCAAAACCATTTTTACTGCGATTTTCCCGGTTCATTGCATACGAATTCCACCAAACTTAGTCCGGATATGACTGGATGAAACCAGAAATATCCGGTTGTGTTTTGGCTAACTCAATCCCAGATATTGCGACGGACTCTGTGTTTGTGTTTTCTGGACATTATCAACGGACTTTATTGTTTTGAATGTTTTTATCAGGGAACATTTAATTTTGTACCTTAGAAACACTAATAGGTTCAACATGGAGACACCAGTCTACACATTCGTATGTTCTAGGGAGAAAGTTAGAGGAACTGTGGCAAACAAACATGATATTTCTGTTTGTATACATGACATTTTATGCACTTGCATAACGAAAAAAACTTTGCTTTTCTCCAAAACCATTTTTACTGTGATTTTCTCGGTCCATTGCATACGAATTCCACCTCGCTTTGTCCGGATATGACTGGATGAAACCAGAAATATCCGGTTGTGTTTTGGCTTACTACAACCCAGATATTGTGAAAGCCTCTGTGTTTATGTTTTCCGGATACTATCAACGGAATTTATGTTTTTGCATGTTATTTATCAGGGAACATTTAATTTTGTGCTGGGAAACACTAATTGGTTCCACATGGAGACACCAGCTCTACACATTCGTATTTTCTAGGGAGAAAGCTAGAGGAACTGCGGCAAACAAACATGATATTTCTGTTTGTATAGATGACATTTTATGCACTTTCCTAAAGAAAAGACTTTGCTTTTCTCCAAAACCATTTTTCCTGTGATATTCTCGATCCATTACATATGAATTCCACCCCCACTTTGTCCGGATATGAGTGGATGAAACCAGAAATATCCGGTTGTGTTTTGTCTTACTATATCCCAGATATTGCTACAGCCTCAGTGTCTGTGTTTTCTGGATATTATGGATGGATTTTATTGTTTTGAATGTTTTTATCAGGGAACATTTAATTTTGTACCGTAGAAACACTAATTGGTTCCACATGGAGACACCAGGAACACATTCCTATGTTCTAGGGAGAAAGCTTGAGGAACTGCAAATCGATATGATATGTCTGTTTGTATAGATGACATTTTATGCACTTGCGATGGAAAAGACTTTTTGCCTTTCTCTAAAACCATTTTTACTGTGATTTTGTTGGTCCATTGCATACGAATTCCAACCCACTTTGTCCGGATATGACTGGATGAAACCAGAAATATCCGGTTGTGTTTTGGCTAACTCAATCCCAGATATTGTGAAAGCTTCTGTATTTGTGTTCTCCGGATATTATGAACGGATTTTATGGTTTTGCATGTTTTTAATCAGGGAACATTTAATTTTGTACCGTAGAAACACTAATTGGTTCCACACGGAGACACCAGCTCTACACATTTGTATTTTCTAGGGAGAAAGCTAGAGGCACTGCGGCAAACAAACATGATATTTCTGTTTGTATAGATGACATTTTATGCACTTTCCTAAGAAAAAGACTTTACTTTTCTCCAAAACCATTTTTACTGTGATTTTCTCGGTCCATTGCATATGAATTCCACCTCACTTTGTCCGGATATAAGTGGATGAAACCAGAAATATCCGTTTTCTTTTTTTTTTTTTTGGCTTACTATATCCCAGATATTACTACAGACTCTGTGTTTGTGTTTTCTGGATATTATCGATGGATTATATTGTTTTGAATGTTTTTATCAGGGAACATTTAATTTTGTGCTGGGAAACACTAATTGGTTCCACATGGAGACACCAGTCTACACATTCGTATTTTCTAGGGAGAAAGCTAGAATAACTGCGGTAAACAAACATGATGTTTCTGTTTGTATAGATGACATTTTATGCACTGGCTTAAGGAAAAGACTTTGTTTTACTCCAAAACCATTTTTACTGCGATTTTCCCGGTTCATTGCATACGAATTCCACCAAACTTAGTCCGGATATGACTGGATGAAACCAGAAATATCCGGTTGTGTTTTGGCTAACTCAATCCCAGATATTGCGACGGACTCTGTGTTTGTGGTTTCTGGACATTATCAACGGACTTTATTGTTTTGAATGTTTTTATCAGGGAACATTTAATTTTGTACCTTAGAAACACTAATAGGTTCAACATGGAGACACCAGTCTACACATTCGTATGTTCTAGGGAGAAAGTTAGAGGAACTGTGGCAAACAAACATGATATTTCTGTTTGTATACATGACATTTTATGCACTTGCATAACGAAAAAAACTTTGCTTTTCTCCAAAACCATTTTTACTGTGATTTTCTCGGTCCATTGCATACGAATTCCACCTCGCTTTGTCCGGATATGACTGGATGAAACCAGAAATATCCGGTTGTGTTTTGGCTTACTACAACCCAGATATTGTGAAAGCCTCTGTGTTTATGTTTTCCGGATACTATCAACGGAATTTATGTTTTTGCATGTTATTTATCAGGGAACATTTAATTTTGTGCTGGGAAACACTAATTGGTTCCACATGGAGACACCAGCTCTACACATTCGTATTTTCTAGGGAGAAAGCTAGAGGAACTGCTGCAAACAAACATGATATTTCTGTTTGTATAGATGACATTTTATGCACTTTCCTAAAGAAAAGACTTTGCTTTTCTCCAAAACCATTTTTCCTGTGATATTCTCGATCCATTACATATGAATTCCACCGCACTTTGTCCGGATATGAGTGGATGAAACCAGAAATATCCGGTTTTGTTTTGTCTTACTATATCCCAGATATTGCTACAGCCTCAGTGTCTGTGTTTTCTGGATATTATGGATGGATTTTATTGTTTTGAATGTTTTTATCAGGGAACATTTAATTTTGTACCGTAGAAACACTAATTGGTTCCACATGGAGACACCAGGAACACATTCCTATGTTCTAGGGAGAAAGCTTGAGGAACTGCAAATCGATATGATATGTCTGTTTGTATAGATGACATTTTATGCACTTGCGATGGAAAAGACTTTTTGCCTTTCTCTAAAACCATTTTTACTGTGATTTTGTTGGTCCATTGCATACGAATTCCAACCCACTTTGTCCGGATATGACTGGATGAAACCAGAAATATCCGGTTGTGTTTTGGCTAACTCAATCCCAGATATTGTGAAAGCTTCTGTATTTGTGTTCTCCGGATATTATGAACGGATTTTATGGTTTTGCATGTTTTTTATCAGGGAACATTTAATTTTGTACCGTAGAAACACTAATTGGTTCCACACGGAGACACCAGCTCTACACATTTGTATTTTCTAGGGAGAAAGCTAGAGGAACTGCGGCAAACAAACATGATATTTCTGTTTGTATAGATGACATTTTATGCACTTTCCTAAGAAAAAGACTTTACTTTTCTCCAAAACCATTTTTACTGTGATTTTCTCGGTCCATTGCATACGAATTCCACCTCACTTTGTCCGGATATGACTGGATGAAACCAGAAATATCCGTTTTCTTTTTTTTTGGCTTACTATATCCCAGATATTACTACAGACTCTGTGTTTGTGTTTTCTGGATATTATCGATGGATTATATTGTTTTGAATGTTTTTATCAGGGAACATTTAATTTTGTGCTGGGAAACACTAATTGGTTCCACATGGAGACACCAGTCTACACATTCGTATTTTCTAGGGAGAAAGCTAGAATAACTGCGGTAAACAAACATGATGTTTCTGTTTGTATAGATGACATTTTATGCACTGGCTTAAGGAAAAGACTTTGTTTTACTCCAAAACCATTTTTATTGCGATTTTCCCGGTTCATTGCATACGAATTCCACCAAACTTAGTCCGGATATGACTGGATGAAACCAGAAATATCCGGTTGTGTTTTGGCTAACTCAATCCCAGATATTGCGACGGACTCTGTGTTTGTGTTTTCTGGACATTATCAACGGACTTTATTGTTTTGAATGTTTTTATCAGGGGACATTTAATTTTGTACCTTAGAAACACTAATAGGTTCAACATGGAGACACCAGTCTACACATTCGTATGTTCTAGGGAGAAAGTTAGAGGAACTGCGGCAAACAAACATGATATTTCTGTTTGTATACATGACATTTTATGCACTTGCATAACGAAAAAAACTTTGCTTTTCTCCAAAACCATTTTTACTGTGATTTTCTCGGTCCATTGCATACGAATTCCACCTCGCTTTGTCCGGATATGACTGGATGAAACCAGAAATATCCGGTTGTGTTTTGGCTTACTACAACCCAGATATTGTGAAAGCCTCTGTGTTTATGTTTTCCGGATACTATCAACGGAATTTATGTTTTTGCATGTTATTTATCAGGGAACATTTAATTTTGTGCTGGGAAACACTAATTGGTTCCACATGGAGACACCAGCTCTACACATTCGTATTTTCTAGGGAGAAAGCTAGAGGAACTGCGGCAAACAAACATGATATTTCTGTTTGTATAGTTGACATTTTATGCACTTTCCTAAAGAAAAGACTTTGCTTTTCTCCAAAACCATTTTTCCTGTGATATTCTCGATCCATTACATATGAATTCCACCCCACTTTGTCCGGATATGAGTGGATGAAACCAGAAATATCCGGTTGTGTTTTGTTTTACTATATCCCAGATATTGCTACAGCCTCAGTGTCTGTGTTTTCTGGATATTATCGATGGATTTTATTGTTTTGAATGTTTTTATCAGGGAACCTTTAATTTTGTACCGTAGAAATACAATTTGGTTCCACATGGAGACACCAATAACACATTCCTCTGTTCTAGGGAGAAAGCTTGAGGAACTGCAAATCGATATGATATGTCTGTTTGTATAGATGACATTTTATGCACTTGCGATGGAAAAGACTTTTTGCCTTTTTCTAAAACCATTTTTACTGTGATTTTGTTGGTCCATTGCATACGAATTCCAACCCACTTTGTCCGGATATGACTGGATGAAACCAGAAATATCCGGTTGTGTTTTGGCTAACTCAATCCCAGATATTGTGAAAGCTTCTGTATTTGTGTTCTCCGGATATTATGAACGGATTTTATGGTTTTGCATGTTTTTTTTCAGGGAACATTTAATTTTGTACCGTAGAAACACTAATTGGTTCCACACGGAGACACCAGCTCTACACATTTGTATTTTCTAGGGAGAAAGCTAGAGGAACTGCGGCAAACAAACATGATATTTCTGTTTGTATAGATGACATTTTATGCACTTTCCTAAGAAAAAGACTTTACTTTTCTCCAAAACCATTTTTACTGTGATTTTCTCGGTCCATTGCATACGAATTCCACCTCACTTTGTCCGGATATGACTGGATGAAACCAGAAATATCCGTTTTCTTTTTTTTTTTTTTTTGGCTTACTATATCCCAGATATTACTACAGACTCTGTGTTTGTGTTTTCTGGATATTATCGATGGATTATATTGTTTTGAATGTTTTTATCAGGGAACATTTAATTTTGTGCTGGGAAACACTAATTGGTTCCACATGGAGACACCAGTCTACACATTCGTATTTTCTAGGGAGAAAGCTAGAATAACTGCGGTAAACAAACATGATGTTTCTGTTTGTATAGATGACATTTTAGGCACTGGCTTAAGGAAAAGACTTTGTTTTACTCCAAAACCATTTTTACTGCGATTTTCCCGGTTCATTGCATACGAATTCCACCAAACTTAGTCCGGATATGACTGGATGAAACCAGAAATATCCGGTTGTGTTTTGGCTAACTCAATCCCAGATATTGCGACGGACTCTGTGTTTGTGTTTTCTGGACATTATCAACGGACTTTATTGTTTTTAATGTTTTTATCAGGGAACATTTAATTTTGTACCTTAGAAACACTAATAGGTTCAACATGGAGACACCAGTCTACACATTCGTATGTTCTAGGGAGAAAGTTAGAGGAACTGCGGCAAACAAACATGATATTTCTGTTTGTATACATGACATTTTATGCACTTGCATAACGAAAAAAACTTTGCTTTTCTCCAAAACCATTTTTACTGTGATTTTCTCGGTCCATTGCATACGAATTCCACCTCGCTTTGTCCGGATATGACTGGATGAAACCAGAAATATCCGGTTGTGTTTTGGCTTACTACAACCCAGATATTGTGAAAGCCTCTGTGTTTATGTTTTCCGGATACTATCAACGGAATTTATGTTTTTGCATGTTATTTATCAGGGAACATTTAATTTTGTGCTGGGAAACACTAATTGGTTCCACATGGAGACACCAGCTCTACACATTCGTATTTTCTAGGGAGAAAGCTAGAGGAACTGCGGCAAACAAACATGATATTTCTGTTTGTATAGTTGACATTTTATGCACTTTCCTAAAGAAAAGACTTTGCTTTTCTCCAAAACCATTTTTCCTGTGATATTCTCGATCCATTACATATGAATTCCACCCCACTTTGTCCGGATATGAGTGGATGAAACCAGAAATATCCGGTTGTGTTTTGTCTTACTATATCCCAGATATTGCTACAGCCTCAGTGTCTGTGTTTTCTGGATATTATGGATGGATTTTATTGTTTTGAATGTTTTTATCAGGGAACCTTTAATTTTGTACCGTAGAAATACAATTTGGTTCCACATGGAGACACCAATAACACATTCCTCTATTCTAGGGAGAAAGCGTGAGGAACTGCAAATCGATATGATATGTCTGTTTGTATAGATGACATTTTATGCACTTGCGATGGAAAAGACTTTTTGCCTTTCTCTAAAACCATTTTTACTGTGATTTTGTTGGTCCATTGCATATGAATTCCAACCCACTTTGTCCGGATATGACTGGATGAAACCAGAAATATCCGGTTGTGTTTTGGCTAACTCAATCCCAGATATTGTGAAAGCTTCTGTATTTGTGTTCTCCGGATATTATGAATGGATTTTATGGTTTTGCATGTTTTTTATCAGGGAACATTTAATTTTGTACCGTAGAAACACTAATTGGTTCCACACGGAGACACCAGCTCTACACATTTGTATTTTCTAGGGAGAAAGCTAGAGGAACTGCGGCAAACAAACATGATATTTCTGTTTGTATAGATGACATTTTATGCACTTTCCTAACAAAAAGACTTTACTTTTCTCCAAAACCATTTTTACTGTGATTTTCTCGGTCCATTGCATACGAATTCCACCTCACTTTGTCCGGATATGACTGGATGAAACCAGAAATATCCGTTTTCTTTTTTTTTGGCTTACTATATCCCAGATATTACTACAGACTCTGTGTTTGTGTTTTCTGGATATTATCGATGGATTATATTGTTTTGAATGTTTTTATCAGGGAACATTTAATTTTGTGCTGGGAAACACTAATTGGTTCCACATGGAGACACCAGTCTACACATTCGTATTTTCTAGGGAGAAAGCTAGAATAACTGCGGTAAACAAACATGATGTTTCTGTTTGTATAGATGACATTTTATGCACTGGCTTAAGGAAAAGACTTTGTTTTACTCCAAAACCATTTTTACTGCGATTTTCCTGGTTCATTGCATACGAATTCCACCAACCTTAGTCCGGATATGACTGGATGAAACCAGAAATATCCGGTTGTGTTTTGGCTAACTCAATCCCAGATATTGCGACGGACTCTGTGTTTGTGTTTTCTGGACATTATCAACGGACTTTATTGTTTTGAATGTTTTTATCAGGGAACATTTAATTTTGTACCTTAGAAACACTAATAGGTTCAACATGGAGACACCAGTCTACACATTCGTATGTTCTAGGGAGAAAGCTAGAGGAACTGCGGCAAACAAACATGATATTTCTGTTTGTATACATGACATTTTATGCACTTGCATAACGAAAAAAACTTTGCTTTTCTCCAAAACCAATTTTACTGTGATTTTCTCGGTCCATTGCATACGAATTCCACCTCGCTTTGTCCGGATATGACTGGATGAAACCAGAAATATCCGGTTGTGTTTTGGCTTACTACAACCCAGATATTGTGAAAGCCTCTGTGTTTATGTTTTCCGGATATTATCAACGGAATTTATGTTTTTGCATGTTATTTATCAGGGAACATTTAATTTTGTGCTGGGAAACACTAATTGGTTCCACATGGAGACACCAGCTCTACACATTCGTATTTTCTAGGGAGAAAGCTAGAGGAACTGCGGCAAACAAACATGATATTTCTGTTTGTATAGATGACATTTATTCACTTTCCTAAAGAAAAGACTTTGCTTTTCTCCAAAACCATTTTTCCTGTGATATTCTCGATCCATTACATATGAATTCCAACCCACTTTGTCCGGATATGAGTGGATGAAACCAGAAATATCCGGTTGTGTTTTGTCTTACTATATCCCAGATATTGCTACAGCCTCACTGTCTGTGTTTTCTGGATATTATCGATGGATTTTATTGTTTTGAATGTTTTTATCAGGGAACATTTAATTTTGTGCTGGGAAACACTAATTGGTTCCACATGGAGACACCAGTCTACAGATTCGTATTTTCTAGGGAGAAAGCTAGAATAACTGCGGTAAACAAACATGATATTTCTGTTTGTATTGATGACATTTTATGCACTGGCTTAAGGAAAAGACTTTGTTTTACTCCAAAACCATTTTTACTGCGATTTTCCCGGTTCATTGCATACGAATTCCACCAACCTTAGTCTGGATATGACTGGATGAAACCAGAAATATCCGGTTGTGTTTTGGCTAACTCAATCCCAGATATTGCGACGGACTCTGTGTTTGTGTTTTCTGGACATTATCAACGGACTTTATTGTTTTGAATGTTTTTATCAGGGAACATTTAATTTTGTACCTTAGAAACACTAATAGGTTCAACATGGAGAAACCAGTATACACTTTCGTATGTTCTAGGGAGAAAGCTAGAGGAACTGCGGCAAACAAACATGATATTTCTGTTTGTATACATGACATTTTATGCACTTGCATAACGAAAAAAACTTTGCTTTTCTCCAAAACCATTTTTACTGTGATTTTCTCGGTCCATTGCATACGAATTCCACCTCGCTTTGTCCGGATATGTCTGGATGAAACCAGAAATATCCGGTTGTGTTTTGGCTTACTACAACCCAGATATTGTGAAAGCCTCTGTGTTTATGTTTTCCGGATACTATCAACGGAATTTATGTTTTTGCATGTTATTTATCAGGGAACATTTAATTTTGTGCTGGGAAACACTAATTGGTTCCACATGGAGACACCAGCTCTACACATTCGTATTTTCTAGGGAGAAAGCTAGAGGAACTGCGGCAAACAAACATGATATTTCTGTTTGTATAGATGACATTTTATGCACTTTCCTAAAGAAAAGACTTTGCTTTTCTCCAAAACCATTTTTCCTGTGATATTCTCGATCCATTACATATGAATTCCACCCCACTTTGTCCGGATATGAGTGGATGAAACCAGAAATATCCGGTTGTGTTTTGTCTTACTATATCCCAGATATTGCTACAGCCTCAGTGTCTGTGTTTTCAGGATATTATCGATGGATTATATTGTTTTGAATGTTTTTATCAGGGAACCTTTAATTTTGTACCGTAGAAATACAATTTGGTTCCACATGGAGACACCAGTAACACATTCCTCTTTTCTAGGGAGAAAGCTTGAGGAACTGCAAATCGATATGATATGTCTGTTTGTATAGATGACATTTTATGCACTTGCGATGGAAAAGACTTTTTGCCTTTCTCTAAAACCATTTTTACTGTGATTTTGTTGGTCCATTGCATACGAATTCCAACCCGCTTTGTCCGGATATGACTGGATGAAACCAGAAATATCCGGTCGTGTTTTGGCTAACTCAATCCCAGATATTGTGAAAGCTTCTGTATTTGTGTTCTCCGGATATTATGAATGGATTTTATGGTTTTGCATGTTTTTTATCAGGGAACATTTAATTTTGTACCGTAGAAACACTAATTGGTTCCACACGGAGACACCAGCTCTACACATTTGTATTTTCTAGGGAGAAAGCTAGAGGAACTGCGGCAAACAAACATGATATTTCTGTTTGTATAGATGACATTTTATGCACTTTCCTAAGAAAAAGACTTTACTTTTCTCCAAAACCATTTTTACTGTGATTTTCTCGGTCCATTGCATACGAATTCCACCTCACTTTGTCCGGATATGAGTGGATGAAACCAGAAATATCCGTTTTCTTTTTTTTTGGCTTACTATATCCCAGATATTACTACAGACTCTGTGTTTGTGTTTTCTGGATATTATCGATGGATTATATTGTTTTGAATGTTTTTATCAGGGAACATTTAATTTTGTGCTGGGAAACACTAATTGGTTCCACATGGAGACACCAGTCTACACATTCGTATTTTCTAGGGAGAAAGCTAGAATAACTGCAGTAAACAAACATGATGTTTCTGTTTGTATAGATGACATTTTATGCACTGGCTTAAGGAAAAGACTTTGTTTTACTCCAAAACCATTTTTACTGCGATTTTCCTGGTTCATTGCATACGAATTCCACCAAACTTAGTCCGGATATGACTGGATGAAACCAGAAATATCCGGTTGTGTTTTGGCTAACTCAATCCCAGATATTGCGACGGACTCTGTGTTGGTGTTTTCTGGACATTATCAACGGACTTTATTGTTTTGAATGTTTTTATCAGGGAACATTTAATTTTGTACCTTAGAAACACTAATAGGTTCAACATGGAGACACCAGTATACACATTCGTATGTTCTAGGGAGAAAGCTAGAGGAACTGCGGCAAACAAACATGATATTTCTGTTTGTATACATGACATTTTATGCACTTGCATAACGAAAAAATCTTTGCTTTTCTCCAAAACCATTTTTACTGTGATTTTCTCGGTCCATTGCATACGAATTCCACCTCGCTTTGTCCGGATATGTCTGGATGAAACCAGAAATATCCGGTTGTGTTTTGGCTTACTACAACCCAGATATTGTGAAAGCCTCTGTGTTTATGTTTTCCGGATATTATCAACGGAATTTATGTTTTTGCATGTTATTTATCAGGGAACATTTAATTTTGTGCTGGGAAACACTAATTGGTTCCACATGGAGACACCAGCTCTACACATTCGTATTTTCTAGGGAGAAAGCTAGAGGAACTGCGGCAAACAAACATGATATTTCTGTTTGTATAGATGACATTTTATGCACTTTCCTAAAGAAAAGACTTTGCTTTTCTCCAAAACCATTTTTCCTGTGATATTCTCGATCCATTACATATGAATTCCACCCCACTTTGTCTGGATATGAGTGGATGAAACCAGAAATATCCGGTTGTGTTTTGTCTTACTATATCCCAGATATTGCTACAGCCTCAGTGTCTGTGTTTTCTGGATATTATCGATGGATTTTATTGTTTTGAATGTTTTTATCAGGGAACATTTAATTTTGTACCGTAGAAACACTAATTGGTTCCACATGGAGACACTAGTAACACATTCCTATGTTCTAGGGAGAAAGCTTGAGGAACTGCAAATCGATATGATATGTCTGTTTGTATAGATGACATTTTATGCACTTGCGATGGAAAAGACTTTTTGCCTTTCTCTAAAACCATTTTTACTGTGATTTTGTTGGTCCATTGCATATGAATTCCAACCCACTTTGTCCGGATATGACTGGATGAAACCAGAAATATCCGGTTGTGTTTTGGCTAACTCAATCCCAGATATTGTGAAAGCTTCTGTATTTGTGTTCTCCGGATATTATGAACGGATTTTATGGTTTTGCATGTTTTTTATCAGGGAACATTTAATTTTGTACCATAGAAACACTAATTGGTTCCACACGGAGACACCAGCTCTACACATTTGTATTTTCTAGGGAGAAAGCTAGAGGAACTGCGGCAAACAAACATGATATTTCTGTTTGTATAGATGATATTTTATGCACTTTCCTAACAAAAAGACTTTACTTTTCTCCAAAACCATTTTTACTGTGATTTTCTCAGTCCATTGCATACGAATTCCACCTCACTTTGTCCGGATATGACTGGATGAAACCAGAAATATCCGTTTTATTTTTTTTTGGCTTACTATATCCCAGATATTACTACAGACTCTGTGTTTGTGTTTTCTGGATATTATCGATGGATTATATTGTTTTGAATGTTTTTATCAGGGAACATTTAATTTTGTGCTGGGAAACACTAATTGGTTCCACATGGAGACACCAGTCTACACATTCGTATTTTCTAGGGAGAAAGCTAGAATAACTGCGGTAAACAAACATGATGTTTCTGTTTGTATAGATGACATTTTATGCACTGGCTTAAGGAAAAGACTTTGTTTTACTCCAAAACCATTTTTACTGCGATTTTCCCGGTTCATTGCATACGAATTCCACCAAACTTAGTCCGGATATGACTGGATGAAACCAGAAATATCCGGTTGTGTTTTGGCTAACTCAATCCCAGATATTGCGATGGACTCTGTGTTTGTGTTTTCTGGACATTATCAACGGACTTTGTTGTTTTGAATGTTTTTATCAGGGAACATTTAATTTTGTACCTTAGAAACACTAATTGGTTCCACATGGAGACACCAGTATACAGATTCGTATGTTCTAGGGAGAAAGCTAGAGGAACTGCGGCAAACAAACATGATATTTCTGTTTGTATAGATGACATTTTATGCACTTTCCTAAAGAAAAGACTTTGCTTTTCTCCAAAACCATTTTTCCTGTGATATTCTCAATCCATTACATATGAATTCCACCCCACTTTGTCCGGATATGAGTGGATGAAACCAGAAATATCCGGTTGTGTTTTGTTTTACTATATCCCAGATATTGCTACAGCCTCAGTGTCTGTGTTTTCTGGATATTATCGATGGATTTTATTGTTTTGAATGTTTTTATCAGGGAACATTTAATTTTGTACCGTAGAAACACTAATTGGTTCCACATGGAGACACCAGTAACACATTCCTATGTTCTAGGGAGAAAGCTTGAGGAACTGCAAATCGATATGATATGTCTGTTTGTATAGATGACATTTTATGCACTTGCGATGGAAAAGACTTTTTGCCTTTCTCTAAAACCATTTTTACTGTGATTTTGTTGGTCCATTTCATACGAATTCCAACCCACTTTGTCCGGATATGACTGGATGAAACCAGAAATATCCAGTTGTGTTTTGGCTAACTCAATCCCAGATATTGTGAAAGCTTCTGTATTTGTGTTCTCCGGATATTATGAACGGATTTTATGGTTTTGCATGTTTTTTATCAGGGAACATTTAATTTTGTACCATAGAAACACGAATTGGTTCCACACGGAGACACCAGCTCTACACATTTGTATTTTCTAGGGAGAAAGCTAGAGGAACTGCGGCAAACAAACATGATATTTCTGTTTGTATAGATGACATTTTATGCACTTTCCTAACAAAAAGATTTTACTTTTCTCCAAAACCATTTTTACTGTGATTTTCTCGGTCCATTGCATACGAATTCCACCTCACTTTGTCCGGATATGACTGGATCAAACCAGAAATATCCGGTTGTGTTTTGGCTTACTACAACCCAGATATTGTGAAAGCCTCTGTGTTTATGTTTTCCGGATATTATCAACGGAATTCATCTTTTTGCATGTTATTCATCAGGGAACATTTAATTTTGTGCTGGGAAACACTAATTGGTTCCACATGGAGACACCAGCTCTACACATTCGTATGTTCTAGGGACAAAGCTAGAGGAACTGCGGCAAACAAACATGATATTTCTGTTTGTATAGATGACATTTTATGCACTTTCCTAAAGAAAAGACTTTGCTTTTCTCCAAAACCATTTTTCCTGTGATATTCTCCATCCATTACATATGAATTCCACCCCACTTTGTCCAGATATGAGTGCATGAAACCAGAAATATCCGGTTGTGTTTTGTCTTACTATATCCCAGATATTGCTACAGCCTCAGTGTCTGTGTTTTCTGGATATTATCGATGGATTTTATTGTTTTGAATGTTTTTATCAGGGAACCTTTAATTTTGTACCGTAGAAATACAATTTGGTTCCACATGGAGACACCAGGAACACATTCCTATGTTCTAGGGAGAAAGCTTGAGGAACTGCAAATCGATATGATATGTCTGTTTGTATAGATGACATTTTATGCACTTGCGATGGAAAAGACTTTTTGCCTTTCTCTAAAACCATTTTTACTGTGATTTTGTTGGTCCATTGCATACGAATTCCAACCCACTTTGTCCGGATATGACTGGATGAAACCAGAAATATCCGGTTGTGTTTTGGCTAACTCAATCCCAGATATTGTGAAAGCTTCTGTATTTGTGTTCTCCGGATATTATGAACGGATTTTATGGTTTTGCATGTTTTTTATCAGGGAACATTTAATTTTGTACCGTAGAAACACTAATTGGTTCCACACGGAGACACCAGCTCTACACATTTGTATTTTCTAGGGAGAAAGCTAGAGGAACTGCGGCAAACAAACATGATATTTCTGTTTGTATAGATGACATTTTATGCACTTTCCTAACAAAAAGACTTTACTTTTCTCCAAAACCATTTTTACTGTGATTTTCTCGGTCCATTGCATACGAATTCCACCTCACTTTGTCCGGATATGACTGGATGAAACCAGAAATATCCGTTTTCTTTTTTTTTTGGCTTACTATATCCCAGATATTACTACAGACTCTGTGTTTGTGTTTTCTGGATATTATCAATGGATTATATTGTTTTGAATGTTTTGATCAGGGAACACTTAATTTTGTGCTGGGAAACACTAATTGGTTCCACATGGAGACACCAGTCTACACATTCGTATTTTCTAGGGAGAAAGCTAGAATAACTGCGGTAAACAAACATGATGTTTCTGTTTGTATAGATGACATTTTATGCACTGGCTTAAGGAAAAGACTTTGTTTTACTCCAAAACCATTTTTACTGTGATTTTGTTGGTCCATTGCATACGAATTCCAACCCACTTTGTCCGGATATGACTGGATGAAACCAGAAATATCCGGTTGTGTTTTGGCTAACTCAATCCCAGATATTGTGAAAGCTTCTTTATTGGTGTTTTCCGGATAATATCAACGGATTTTATGGTTTTGCATGTTTTTTATCAGGGAACATTTAATTTTGTACCTTAGAAACACTAATAGGTTCAACATGGAGACACCAGTATACACATTCGTATGTTCTAGGGAGAAAGTTAGAGGAACTGCGGCAAAACAAACATGATATTTCTGTTTGTATACATGACATTTTATGCACTTGCATAACGAAAAAAACTTTGCTTTTCTCCAAAACCATTTTTACTGTGATTTTCTCGGTCCATTGCATACGAATTCCACCTCGCTTTGTCCGGATATGACTGGATGAAACCAGAAATATCCGGTTGTGTTTTGGCTTACTACAACCCAGATATTGTGAAAGCCTCTGTGTTTATGTTTTCCGGATACTATCAACGGAATTTATGTTTTTGCATGTTATTTATCAGGGAACATTTAATTTTGTGCTGGGAAACACTAATTGGTTCCACATGGAGACACCAGCTCTACACATTCGTATTTTCTAGGGAGAAAGCTAGAGGAACTGCGGCAAACAAACATGATATTTCTGTTTGTATAGATGACATTTTATGCACTTTCCTAAAGAAAAGACTTTGCTTTTCTCCAAAACCATTTTTCCTGTGATATTCTCCATCCATTACATATGAATTCCACCCCACTTTGTCCGGATATGTCTGGATGAAACCAGAAATATCCGGTTGTGTTTTGTCTTACTATATCCCAGATATTGCTACAGCCTCAGTGTCTGTGTTTTCTGGATATTATCGATGGATTTTATTGTTTTGAATGTTTTTATCAGGGAACCTTTAATTTTGTACCGTATAAATACAATTTGGTTCCACATGGAGACACCAGTAACACATTCCTATGTTCTAGGGAGAAAGCTTGAGGAACTGCAAATCGATATGATATGTCTGTTTGTATAGATGACATTTTATGCACTTGCGATGGAAAAGACTTTTTGCCTTTCTCTAAAACCATTTTTACTGTGATTTTGTTGGTCCATTGCATACGAATTCCAACCCACTTTGTCTGGATATGACTGGATGAAACCAGAAATATCCGGTTGTGTTTTGGCTAACTCAATCCCAGATATTGTGAAAGCTTCTGTATTTGTGTTCTCCGGATATTATGAACGGATTTTATGGTTTTGCATGTTTTTTATCAGGGAACATTTAATTTTGTACCGTAGAAACACTAATTGGTTCCACACGGAGACACCAGCTCTACACATTTGTATTTTCTAGGGAGAAAGCTAGAGGAACTGCGGCAAACAAACATGATATTTCTGTTTGTATAGATGACATTTTATGCACTTTCCTAAGAAAAAGAATTTACTTTTCTCCAAAACCATTTTTACTGTGATTTTCTCGGTCCATTGCATACGAATTCCACCAAACTTAGTCCGGATATGACTGGATGAAACCAGAAATATCCGTTTTCTTTTTTTTTGGCTTACTATATCCCAGATATTACTACAGACTCTTTGTTTGTGTTTTCTGGATATTATCGATGGATTATATTGTTTTGAATGTTTTTATCAGGGAACACTTAATTTTGTGCTGGGAAACACTAATTGTTTGCACATGGAGACACCAGTCTACACATTCGTATTTTCTAGGGAGAAAGCTAGAATAACTGCGGTAAACAAACATGATGTTTCTGTTTGTATAGATGACATTTTATGCACTGGCTTAAGGAAAAGACTTTGTTTTACTCCAAAACCATTTTTACTGCGATTTTCCCGGTTCATTGCATACGAATTCCACCAAACTTAGTCCGGATATGACTGGATGAAACCAGAAATATCCGGTTGTGTTTTGGCTAACTCAATCCAGATATTGTGAAAGCTTCTGTATTGGTGTTTTCCGGATAATATCAACGGATTTTATGGTTTTGCATGTTTTTTATCAGGGAACATTTAATTTTGTGCTGGGAAACACTAATTGGTTCCACATGGAGACACAAGCTCTACACATTCGTAGTTTCTAGGGAGAAAGCTAGAGGAACTGCGGCAAACAAACATGATATTTCTGTTTGTATAGATGACATTTTATGCACTTTCCTAAAGAAAAGACTTTGCTTTTCTCCAAAACCATTTTTCCTGTGATATTCTCGATCCATTACATATGAATTCCACCCCACTTTGTCCGGATATGAGTGGATGAAACCAGAAATATCCGGTTGTGTTTTGTCTTACTATATCCCAGATATTGCTACAGCCTCAGTGTCTGTGTTTTCTGGATATTATCGATGGATTTTATTGTTTTGAATGTTTTTATCAGGGAACCTTTAATTTTGTACCGTAGAAATACAATTTGGTTCCACATGGAGACACCAGGAACACATTCCTATGTTCTAGGGAGAAAGCTTGAGGAACTGCAAATCGATATGATATGTCTGTTTGTATAGATGACATTTTATGCACTTGCGATGGAAAAGACTTTTTGCCTTTCTCTAAAACCATTTTTACTGTGATTTTGTTGGTCCATTGCATACGAATTCCAACCCACTTTGTCCGGATATGACTGGATGAAACCAGAAATATCCGGTTGTGTTTTGGCTAACTCAATCCCAGATATTGTGAAAGCTTCTGTATTTGTGTTCTCCGGATATTATGAACGGATTTTATGGTTTTGCATGTTTTTTATCAGGGAACATTTAATTTTGTACCGTAGAAACACTAATTGGTTCCACACGGAGACACCAGCTCTACACATTTGTATTTTCTAGGGAGAAAGCTAGAGGAACTGCGGTAAACAAACATGATATTTCTGTTTGTATAGATGACATTTTATGCACTTTCCTAAGAAAAAGACTTTACTTTTCTCCAAAACCATTTTTACTGTGATTTTCTCGGTCCATTGCATACGAATTCCACCTCACTTTGTCCGGATATGAGTGGATGAAACCAGAAATATCCGTTTTCTTTTTTTTTGGCTTACTATATCCCAGATATTACTACAGACTCTGTGTTTGTGTTTTCTGGATATTATCGATGGATTATATTGTTTTGAATGTTTTTATCAGGGAACATTTAATTTTGTGCTGGGAAACACTAATTGGTTCCACATGGAGACACCAGTCTACACATTCGTATTTTCTAGGGAGAAAGCTAGAATAACTGCGGTAAACAAACATGATGTTTCTGTTTGTATAGATGACATTTTATGCACTGGCTTAAGGAAAAGACTTTGTTTTACTCCAAAACCATTTTTACTGCGATTTTCCCGGTTCATTGCATACGAATTCCACCAAACTTAGTCCGGATATGACTGGATGAAACCAGAAATATCCGGTTGTGTTTTGGCTAACTCAATCCCAGATATTGTGAAAGCTTCTGTATTGGTGTTTTCCGGATATTATCAACGGATTTTATGGTTTTGCATGTTTTTTATCAGGGAACATTTAATTTTGTACCTTAGAAACACTAATAGGTTCAACATGGAGACACCATTCTACACATTCATATGTTCTAGGGAGAAAGTTAGAGGAACTGCGGCAAACAAACATGATATTTCTGTTTGTATACATGACATTTTATGCACTTGCATAACGAAAAAAACTTTGCTTTTCTCCAAAACCATTTTTACTGTGATTTTCTCGGTCCATTGCATACGAATTCCACCTCGCTTTGTCCGGATATGACTGGATGAAACCAGAAATATCCGGTTGTGTTTTGGCTTACTACAACCCAGATATTGTGAAAGCCTCTGTGTTTATGTTTTCCGGATACTATCAACGGAATTTATGTTTTTGCATGTTATTTATCAGGGAACATTTAATTTTGTGCTGAGAAACACTAATTGGTTCCACATGGAGACACCAGCTCTACACATTCGTATTTTCTAGGGAGAAAGCTAGAGGAACTGCGGCAAACAAACATGATATTTCTGTTTGTATAGATGACATTTTATGCACTTTCCTAAAGAAAAGACTTTGCTTTTCTCCAAAACCATTTTTCCTGTGATATTCTCCATCCATTACATATGAATTCCACCCCACTTTGTCCGGATATGAGTGGATGAAACCAGAAATATCCGGTTGTGTTTTGTCTTACTATATCCCAGATATTGCTACAGCCTCAGTGTCTGTGTTTTCTGGATATTATCGATGGATTTTATTGTTTTGAATGTTTTTATCAGGGAACCTTTAATTTTGTACCGTAGAAATACAATTTGGTTCCACATGGAGACACCAGGAACACATTCCTATGTTCTATGGAGAAAGCTTGAGGAACTGCAAATCGATATGATATGTCTGTTTGTATAGATGACATTTTATGCACTTGCGATGGAAAAGACTTTTTGCCTTTCTCTAAAACCATTTTTACTGTGATTTTGTTGGTCCATTGCATACGAATTCCAACCCACTTTGTCTGGATATGACTGGATGAAACCAGAAATATCCGGTTGTGTTTTGGCTAACTCAATCCCAGATATTGTGAAAGCTTCTGTATTTGTGTTCTCCGGATATTATGAACGGATTTTATGGTTTTGCATGTTTTTTATCAGGGAACATTTAATTTTGTACCATAGAAACACTAATTGGTTCCACACGGAGACACCAGCTCTACACATTCGTATTTTCTAGGGAGAAAGCTAGAGGAACTGCGGCAAACAAACATGATATTTCTGTTTGTATAGATGACATTTTATGCACTTTCCTAAGAAAAAGACTTTACTTTTCTCCAAAACCATTTTTACTGTGATTTTCTCGGTCCATTGCATACGAATTCCACCTCACTTTGTCCGGATATAACTGGATGAAACCAGAAATATCCGTTTTCTTTTTTTTTGGCTTACTATATCCCAGATATTACTACAGACTCTGTGTTTGTGTTTTCTGGATATTATCGATGGATTATATTGTTTTGAATGTTTTTATCAGGGAACATTTAATTTTGTGCTGGGAAACACTAATTGGTTCCACATGGAGACACCAGTCTACACATTCGTATTTTCTAGGGAGAAAGCTAGAATAACTGCGGTAAACAAACATGATGTTTCTGTTTGTATAGATGACATTTTATGACTGGCTTAAGGAAAAGACTTTGTTTTACTCCAAAACCATTTTTACTGCGATTTTCCCGGTTCATTGCATACGAATTCCACCAAACTTAGTCCGGATATGACTGGATGAAACCAGAAATATCCGTTTTCTTTTTTTTTTTTTGGCTTACTATATCCCAGATATTACTACAGACTCTGTGTTTGTGTTTTCTGGATATTATCGATGGATTATATTGTTTTGAATGTTTTTATCAGGGAACATTTAATTTTGTGCTGTGAAACACTAATTGGTTCCACATGGAGACACCAGTCTACACATTCGTATTTTCTAGGGAGAAAGCTAGAATAACTGCGTTAAACAAACATGATGTTTCTGTTTGTATAGATGACATTTTATGCACTGGCTTAAGGAAAAGACTTTGTTTTACTCCAAAACCATTTTTACTGCGATTTTCCCCGTTCATTGCATACGAATTCCACCAAACTTAGTCCGGATATGACTGGATGAAACCAGAAATATCCGGTTGTGTTTTGGCTAACTCAATCCCAGATATTGTGAAAGCTTCTGTATTGGTGTTTTCCGGATATTATCAACGGATTTTATGGTTTTGCATGTTTTTTATCAGGGAACATTTAATTTTGTACCTTAGAAACACTAATAGGTTCAACATGGAGACACCATTCTACACATTCATATGTTCTAGGGAGAAAGTTAGAGGAACTGCGGCAAACAAACATGATATTTCTGTTTGTATACATGACATTTTATGCACTTGCATAACGAAAAAAACTTTGCTTTTCTCCAAAACCATTTTTACTGTGATTTTCTCGGTCCATTGCATACGAATTCCACCTCGCTTTGTCCGGATATGACTGGATGAAACCAGAAATATCCGGTTGTGTTTTGGCTTACTACAACCCAGATATTGTGAAAGCCTCTGTGTTTATGTTTTCCGGATACTATCAACGGAATTTATGTTTTTGCATGTTATTTATCAGGGAACATTTAATTTTGTGCTGAGAAACACTAATTGGTTCCACATGGAGACACCAGCTCTACACATTCGTATTTTCTAGGGAGAAAGCTAGAGGAACTGCGGCAAACAAACATGATATTTCTGTTTGTATAGATGACATTTTATGCACTTTCCTAAAGAAAAGACTTTGCTTTTCTCCAAAACCATTTTTCCTGTGATATTCTCGATCCATTACATATGAATTCCACCCCACTTTGTCCGGATATGAGTGGATGAAACCAGAAATATCCGGTTGTGTTTTGTCTTACTATATCCCAGATATTGCTACAGCCTCAGTGTCTGTGTTTTCTGGATATTATCGATGGATTTTATTGTTTTGAATGTTTTTATCAGGGAACCTTTAATTTTGTACCGTAGAAATACAATTTGGTTCCACATGGAGACACCAGGAACACATTCCTATGTTCTAGGGAGAAAGCTTGAGGAACTGCAAATCGATATGATATGTCTGTTTGTATAGATGACATTTTATGCACTTGCGATGGAAAAGACTTTTTGCCTTTCTCTAAAACCATTTTTACTGTGATTTTGTTGGTCCATTGCATACGAATTCCAACCCACTTTGTCTGGATATGACTGGATGAAACCAGAAATATCCGGTTGTGTTTTGGCTAACTCAATCCCAGATATTGTGAAAGCTTCTGTATTTGTGTTCTCCGGATATTATGAACGGATTTTATGGTTTTGCATGTTTTTTATCAGGGAACATTTAATTTTGTACCATAGAAACACTAATTGGTTCCACACGGAGACACCAGCTCTACACATTCGTATTTTCTAGGGAGAAAGCTAGAGGAACTGCGGCAAACAAACATGATATTTCTGTTTGTATAGATGACATTTTATGCACTTTCCTAAGAAAAAGACTTTACTTTTCTCCAAAACCATTTTTACTGTGATTTTCTCGGTCCATTGCATACGAATTCCAGCTCACTTTGTCCGGATATAACTGGATGAAACCAGAAATATCCGTTTTCTTTTTTTTTGGCTTACTATATCCCAGATATTACTACAGACTCTGTGTTTGTGTTTTCTGGATATTATCGATGGATTATATTGTTTTGAATGTTTTTATCAGGGAACATTTAATTTTGTGCTGGGAAACACTAATTGGTTCCACATGGAGACACCAGTCTACACATTCGTATTTTCTAGGGAGAAAGCTAGAATAACTGCGGTAAACAAACATGATGTTTCTGTTTGTATAGATGACATTTTATGACTGGCTTAAGGAAAAGACTTTGTTTTACTCCAAAACCATTTTTACTGCGATTTTCCCGGTTCATTGCATACGAATTCCACCAAACTTAGTCCGGATATGACTGGATGAAACCAGAAATATCCGTTTTCTTTTTTTTTTTGGCTTACTATATCCCAGATATTACTACAGACTCTGTGTTTGTGTTTTCTGGATATTATCGATGGATTATATTGTTTTGAATGTTTTTATCAGGGAACATTTAATTTTGTGCTGTGAAACACTAATTGGTTCCACATGGAGACACCAGTCTACACATTCGTATTTTCTAGGGAGAAAGCTAGAATAACTGCGTTAAACAAACATGATGTTTCTGTTTGTATAGATGACATTTTATGACTGGCTTAAGGAAAAGACTTTGTTTTACTCCAAAACCATTTTTACTGCGATTTTCCCGGTTCATTGCATACGAATTCCACCAAACTTAGTCCGGATATGACTGGATGAAACCAGAAATATCCGGTTGTGTTTTGGCTAACTCAATCCCAGATATTGTGAAAGCTTCTGTATTGGTGTTTTCCGGATATTATCAACGGATTTTATGGTTTTGCATGTTTTTTATCAGGGAACATTTAATTTTGTACCTTAGAAACACTAATAGGTTCAACATGGAGACACCAGCTCTACACATTCGTATGTTCTAGGGAGAAAGTTAGAGGAACTGCGGCAAACAAACATGATATTTCTGTTTGTATACATGACATTTTATGCACTTGCATAACGAAAAAAACTTTGCTTTTCTCCAAAACCATTTTTACTGTGATTTTCTCGGTCCATTGCATACGAATTCCACCTCGCTTTGTCCGGATATGACTGGATGAAACCAGAAATATCCGTTTGTGTTTTGGCTTACTACAACCCAGATATTGTGAAACCTCTGTGTTTATGTTTTCCGGATGTTATCAACGGAATTTATGTTTTTGCATGTTATTTATCAGGGAACATTTAATTTTGTGCTGGGAAACACTAATTGGTTCCACATGGAGACACCAGCTCTACACATTCGTATTTTCTAGGGAGAAAGCTAGAGGAACTGTGGCAAACAAACATGATATTTCTGTTTGTATAGATGACATTTTATGCACTTTCCTAAAGAAAAGACTTTGCTTTTCTCCAAAACCATTTTTCCTGTGATATTCTCGATCCATTACATATGAATTCCACCCCACTTTGTCCGGATATGACTGGATGAAACCAGAAATATCCGGTTGTGTTTTGTCTTACTATATCCCAGATATTGCTACAGCCTCAGTGTCTGTGTTTTCTGGATATTATCGATGGATTTTATTGTTTTGAATGTTTTTATCAGGGAACATTTAATTTTGTACCGTAGAAACACTAATTGGTTCCACATGGAGACACCAGTAACACATTCCTATGTTCTAGGGAGAAAGCTTGAGGAACTGCAAATCGATATGATATGTCTGTTTGTATAGATGACATTTTATGCACTTGCGATGGAAAAGACTTTTTGCCTTTCTCTAAAACCATTTTTACTGTGATTTTGTTGGTCCATTGCATACGAATTCCAACCCACTTTGTCCGGATATGACTGGATGAAACCAGAAATATCCGGTTGTGTTGTGGCTAACTCAATCCCAGATATTGTGAAAGCTTCTGTATTTGTGTTCTCCGGATATTATGAACGGATTTTATGGTTTTGCATGTTTTTTATCAGGGAACATTTAATTTTGTACCGTAGAAACACTAATTGGTTCCACACGGAGACACCAGCTCTACACATTTGTATTTTCTAGAGAGAAATCTAGAGGAACTGCGGCAAACAAACATGATATTTCTGTTTGTATAGATGACATTTTATGCACTTTCCTAACAAAAAGACTTTACTTTTCTCCAAAACCATTTTTACTGTGATTTTCTCGGTCCATTGCATACGAATGCCACCTCACTTTGTCCGGATATGAGTGGATGAAACCAGAAATATCCGTTTTATTTTTTTTTTTTGGCTTACTATATCCCAGATATTGCTACAGCCTCAGTGTCTGTGTTTTCTGGATATTATCGATGGATTATATTGTTTTGAATGTTTTTATCAGGGAACACTTAATTTTGTGCTGGGAAACACTAATTGTTTGCACATGGAGACACCAGTCTACACATTCGTATTTTCTAGGGAGAAAGCTAGAATAACTGCGGTAAACAAACATGATGTTTCTGTTTGTATAGATGACATTTTATGCACTGGCTTAAGGAAAAGACTTTGTTTTACTCCAAAACCATTTTTACTGCGATTTTCCCGGTTCATTGCATACGAATTCCACCAAACTTAGTCCGGATATGACTGGATGAAAACAGAAATATCCGGTTGTGTTTTGGCTAACTCAATCCCAGATATTGCGACGGACTCTGTGTTTGTGTTTTCTGGACATTATCAACGGACTTTATTGTTTTGAATGTTTTTATCAGGGAACATTTAATTTTGTACCTTAGAAACACTAATAGGTTCAACATGGAGACACCAGTCTACACATTCGTATGTTCTAGGGAGAAAGTTAGAGGAACTGCGGCAAACAAACATGATATTTCTGTTTGTATACATGACATTTTATGCACTTGCATAACGAAAAAAACTTTGCTTTTCTCCAAAACCATTTTTACTGTGATTTTCTCGGTCCATTGCATACGAATTCCACCTCGCTTTGTCCGGATATGACTGGATGAAACCAGAAATATCTGGTTGTGTTTTGGCTTACTACAACCCAGATATTGTGAAAGCCTCTGTGTTTATGTTTTCCGGATATTATCAACGGAATTTATGTTTTTGCATGTTATTTATCAGGGAACATTTAATTTTGTGCTGGGAAACACTAATTGGTTCCACATGGAGACACCAGCTCTACACATTCGTATTTTCTAGGGAGAAAGCTAGAGGAACTGCGGCAAACAAACATGATATTTCTGTTTGTATAGATGACATTTTATGCACTTTCCTAAAGAAAAGACTTTGCTTTTCTCCAAAACCATTTTTCCTGTGATATTCTCGATCCATTACATATGAATTCCACCCCACTTTGTCCGGATATGAGTGGATGAAACCAGAAATATCCGGTTGTGTTTTGTCTTACTATATCCCAGATATTGCTACAGCCTCAGTGTCTGTGTTTTCTGGATATTATCGATGGATTTTATTGTTTTGAATGTTTTTATCAGGGAACCTTTAATTTTGTACCGTAGAAACACTAATTGGTTCCACATGGAGACACCAGTAACACATTCCTATGTTCTAGGGAGAAAGCTTGAGGAACTGCAAATCGATATGATATGTCTGTTTGTATAGATGACATTTTATGCACTTGCGATGGAAAAGACTTTTTGCCTTTCTCTAAAACCATTTTTACTGTGATTTTGTTGGTCCATTGCATCCGAATTCTAACCCACTTTGTCCGGCTATGACTGGATGAAACCAGAAATATCCGGTTGTGTTTTGGCTTACTACAACCCAGATATTGTGAAAGCCTCTGTGTTTATGTTTTCCGGATATTATCAACGGAATTTATGTTTTTGCATGTTATTTATCAGGGAACATTTAATTTTGTGCTGGGAAACACTAATAGGTTCCACATGGAGACACCAGCTCTACACATTCGTATTTTCTAGGGAGAAAGCTAGAGGAACTGCGGCAAACAAACATGATATTTCTGTTTGTATAGATGACATTTTATGCACTTTCCTAAAGAAAAGACTTTGCTTTTCTCCAAAACCACTTTTCCTGTGATATTCTCGATCCATTACATATGAATTCCACCCCACTTTGTCCGGATATGAGTGGATGAAACCAGAAATATCCGGTTGTGTTTTGTCTTACTATATCCCAGATATTGCTACAGCCTCAGTGTCTGTGTTTTCTGGATATTATCGATGGATTTTATTGTTTTGAATGATTTTATCAGGGAACATTTAATTTTGTACCGTAGAAACACTAATTGGTTCCACATGGAGACACCAGTAACACATTCCTATGTTCTAGGGAGAAAGCTTGAGGAACTGCAAATCGATATGATATGTCTGTTTGTATAGATGACATTTTATGCACTTGCGATGGAAAAGACTTTTTGCCTTTCTCTAAAACCATTTTTACTGTGATTTTGTTGGTCCATTGCATACGAATTCCAACCCACTTGTTTCGGATATGACTGGATGAAACCAGAAATATCCGGTTGTGTTTTGGCTAACTCAATCCCAGATATTGTGAAAGCTTCTGTATTTGTGTTCTCCAGATATTATGAATGGATTTTATGGTTTTGCATGTTTTTTATCAGGGAACATTTAATTTTGTACCGTAGAAACACTAATTGGTTCCACACGGAGACACCAGCTCTACACATTTGTATTTTCTAGGGAGAAAGCTAGAGGAACTGCGGCAAACAAACATGATATTTCTGTTTGTATAGATGACATTTTATGCACTTTCCTAAGAAAAAGACTTTACTTTTCTCCAAAACCATTTTTACTATGATTCTCTCGGTCCATTGCATACGAATTCCACCTCACTTTGTCCGGATATGACTGGATGAAACCAGAAATATCCGTTTTCTTTTTTTTTGGCTTACTATATCCCAGATATTATTACAGACTCTGTGTTTGTGTTTTCTGGATATTATCGATGGATTATATTGTTTTGAATGTTTTTATCAGGGAACATTAAATTTTGTGCTGGGAAACACTAATTGGTTCCACACGGAGACACCAGCTCTACACATTTGTATTTTCTAGGGAGAAAGCTAGAGGAACTGCGGCAAACAAACATGATATTTCTGTTTGTATACATGACATTTTATGCACTTTCCTAAGAAAAAGACTTTACTTTTCTCCAAAACCATTTTTACTGTGATTTTCTCGGTCCATTGCATACGAATTCCACCAAACTTAGTCCGGATATGACTGGATGAAACCAGAAATATCCGGTTGTGTTTTGGCTTACTACAACCCAGATATTGTGAAAGCCTCTGTGTTTATGTTTTCCGGATATTATCAACGGAATTTATGTTTTTGCATGTTATGTATCAGGGAACATTTAATTTTGTGCTGGGAAACACTAATTGGTTCCACATGGAGACACCAGCTCTACACATTCGTATTTTCTAGGGAGAAAGCTAGAGGAACTGCGGCAAACAAACATGATATTTCTGTTTGTATAGATGACATTTTATGCACTTTCCTAAAGGAAAGACTTTGCTTTTCTCCAAAACCATTTTTCCTGTGATATTCTCGATCCATTACATATGAATTCCACCCCACTTTGTCCGGATATGAGTGGATGAAACCAGAAATATCCGGTTGTGTTTTGTCTTACTATATCCCAGATATTGCTACAGCCTCAGTGTCTGTGTTTTCTGGATATTATCGATGGATTTTATTGTTTTGAATGTTTTTATCAGGGAACATTTAATTTTGTACCGTAGAAACACTAATTGGTTCCACATGGAGACACCAGTAACACATTCCTATGTTCTAGGGAGAAAGCTTGAGGAACTGCAAATCGATATGATATGTCTGTTTGTATAGATGACATTTTATGCACTTGCGATGGAAAAGACTTTTTGCCTTTCTCTAAAACCATTTTTACTGTGATTTTGTTGGTCCATTGCATACGAATTCCAACCCACTTTGTCCGGATATGACTGGATGAAACCAGAAATATCCAGTTGTGTTGTGGCTAACTCAATCCCAGATATTGTGAAAGCTTCTGTATTTGTGTTCTCCGGATATTATGAACGGATTTTATGGTTTTGCATGTTTTTTATCAGGGAACATTTAATTTTGTACCGTAGAAACACTAATTGGTTCCACACGGAGACACCAGCTCTACACATTTGTATTTTCTAGAGAGAAATCTAGAGGAACTGCGGCAAACAAACATGATATTTCTGTTTGTATAGATGACATTTTATGCACTTTCCTAACAAAAAGACTTTACTTTTCTCCAAAACCATTTTTACTGTGATTTTCTCGGTCCATTGCATACGAATTCCACCTCACTTTGTCTGGATATGAGTGGATGAAACCAGAAATATCCGTTTTATTTTTTTTTTTTTGGCTTACTATATCCCAGATATTGCTACAGCCTCAGTGTCTGTGTTTTCTGGATATTATCGATGGATTATATTGTTTTGAATGTTTTTATCAGGGAACACTTAATTTTGTGCTGGGAAACACTAATTGTTTGCACATGGAGACACCAGTCTACACATTCGTATTTTCTAGGGAGAAAGCTAGAATAACTGCGGTAAACAAACATGATGTTTCTGTTTGTATAGATGACATTTTATGCACTTTCCTAAAGAAAAGACTTTGCTTTTCTCCAAAACCATTTTTCCTGTGATATTCTCGATCCATTACATATGAATTCCACCCCACTTTGTCCGGATATGAGTGGATGAAACCAGAAATATCCGGTTGTGTTTTGTCTTACTATATCCCAGATATTGCTACAGCCTCAGTGTCTGTGTTTTCTGGATATTATCGATGGATTTTATTGTTTTGAATGTTTTTATCAGGGAACCTTTAATTTTGTACCGTAGAAACACTAATTGGTTCCACATGGAGACACCAGTAACACATTCCTATGTTCTAGGGAGAAAGCTTGAGGAACTGCAAATCGATATGATATGTCTGTTTGTATAGATGACATTTTATGCACTTGCGATGGAAAAGACTTTTTGCCTTTCTCTAAAACCATTTTTACTGTGATTTTGTTGGTCCATTGCATACGAATTCTAACCCATTTTGTCCGGCTATGACTGGATGAAACCAGAAATATCCGGTTGTGTTTTGGCTTACTACAACCCAGATATTGTGAAAGCCTCTGTGTTTATGTTTTCCGGATATTATCAACGGAATTTATGTTTTTGCATGTTATTTATCAGGGAACATTTAATTTTGTGCTGGGAAACACTAATAGGTTCCACATGGAGACACCAGCTCTACACATTCGTATTTTCTAGGGAGAAAGCTAGAGGAACTGCGGCAAACAAACATGATATTTCTGTTTGTATAGATGACATTTTATGCACTTTCCTAAAGAAAAGACTTTGCTTTTCTCCAAAACCACTTTTCCTGTGATATTCTCGATCCATTACATATGAATTCCACCCCACTTTGTCCGGATATGAGTGGATGAAACCAGAAATATCCGGTTGTGTTTTGTCTTACTATATCCCAGATATTGCTACAGCCTCAGTGTCTGTGTTTTCTGGATATTATCGATGGATTTTATTGTTTTGAATGATTTTATCAGGGAACATTTAATTTTGTACCGTAGAAACACTAATTGGTTCCACATGGAGACACCAGTAACACATTCCTATGTTCTAGGGAGAAAGCTTGAGGAACTGCAAATCGATATGATATGTCTGTTTGTATAGATGACATTTTATGCACTTGCGATGGAAAAGACTTTTTGCCTTTCTCTAAAACCATTTTTACTGTGATTTTGTTGGTCCATTGCATACGAATTCCAACCCACTTGTTTCGGATATGACTGGATGAAACCAGAAATATCCGGTTGTGTTTTGGCTAACTCAATCCCAGATATTGTGAAAGCTTCTGTATTTGTGTTCTCCAGATATTATGAATGGATTTTATGGTTTTGCATGTTTTTTATCAGGGAACATTTAATTTTGTACCGTAGAAACACTAATTGGTTCCACACGGAGACACCAGCTCTACACATTTGTATTTTCTAGGGAGAAAGCTAGAGGAACTGCGGCAAACAAACATGATATTTCTGTTTGTATAGATGACATTTTATGCACTTTCCTAAGAAAAAGACTTTACTTTTCTCCAAAACCATTTTTACTATGATTCTCTCGGTCCATTGCATACGAATTCCACCTCACTTTGTCCGGATATGACTGGATGAAACCAGAAATATCCGTTTTCTTTTTTTTTGGCTTACTATATCCCAGATATTATTACAGACTCTGTGTTTGTGTTTTCTGGATATTATCGATGGATTATATTGTTTTGAATGTTTTTATCAGGGAACATTAAATTTTGTGCTGGGAAACACTAATTGGTTCCACATGGAGACACCAGTCTACACATTCGTATTTTCTAGGGAGAAAGCTAGAATAACTGCGGTAAACAAACATGATGTTTCTGTTTGTATAGATGACATTTTATGCACTGGCTTAAGGAAAAGACTTTGTTTTACTCCAAAACCATTTTTACTGCGATTTTCCCGGTTCATTGCATACGAATTCCACCAAACTTAGTCCGGATATGACTGGATGAAACCAGAAATATCCAGTTGTGTTTTGGCTAACTCAATCCCAGATATTGTGAAAGCTTCTGTATTGGTGTTTTCCGGATATTATCAACGGATTTTATGGTTTTGCATGTTTTTTATCAGGGAACCTTTAATTTTGTACCGTAGAAATACAATTTGGTTCCACATGGAGACACCAGGAACACATTCCTATGTTCTAGGGAGAAAGCTTGAGGAACTGCAAATCGATATGATATGTCTGTTTGTATAGATGACATTTTATGCACTGGCTTAAGGAAAAGACTTTGTTATACTCCAAAACCATTTTTACTGCGATTTTCCCAGTTCATTGCATACGAATTCCCCCAAACTTAGTCCGGATGTGACAGGATGAAACCAGAAATATCCGGTTGTGTTTTGGCTAACTCAATCCCAGATATTGTGAAAGCTTCTGTATTGGTGTTTTCCGGATATTATCAACGGATTTTATGGATTTGCATGTTTTTTATCAGGGAACATTTAATTTTGTGCTGGGAAACACTAATTGGTTCCACATGGAGACACCAGTCTACACATTCGTATTTTCTAGGGAGAAAGCTAGAATAACTGCGGTAAACAAACATGATGTTTCTGTTTGTATAGATGACATTTTATGCACTGGCTTAAGGAAAAGACTTTGTTTTACTCCAAAACCATTTTTACTGCGATTTTCCTGGTTCATTGCATATGAATTCCACCAAACTTAGTCCGGATATGACTGGATGAAACCAGAAATATCCGGTTGTGTTTTGGCTAACTCAATCCCAGATATTGTGAAAGCTTCTGTATTGGTGTTTTCCGGATATTATCAACGGATTTTATGGTTTTGCATGTTTTTTATCAGGGAACCTTTAATTTTGTACCTTAGAAACACTAATAGGTTCAACATGGAGACTCCAGTCTACACATTCGTATGTTCTAGGGAGAAAGTTAGAGGAACTGCGGCAAACAAACATGATATTTCTGTTTGTATACATGACATTTTATGCACTTGCATAACGATAAAAACTTTGCTTTTCTCCAAAACCATTTTTACTGTGATTTTCTCGGTCCATTGCATACGAATTCCACCTCGCTTTGTCCAGATATGACTGGATGAAACCAGAAATATCTGGTTGTGTTTTGGCTTACTACAACCCAGATATTGTGAAAGCCTCTGTGTTTATGTTTTCCGGATATTATCAACGGAATTTATGTTTTTGCATGTTATTTATCAGGGAACATTTAATTTTGTGCTGGGAAACACTAATTGGTTCCACATGGAGACACCAGCTCTACACATTCGTATTTTCTAGGGAGAAAGCTAGAGGAACTGCGGCAAACAAACATGATATTTCTGTTTGTATAGATGGCATTTTATGCACTTTCCTAAAGAAAAGACTTTGCTTTTCTCCAAAACCATTTTTCCTGTGATATTCTCGATCCATTACATATGAATTCCACCCCACTTTGTCCGGATATGAGTGGATGAAACCAGAAATATCCGGTTGTGTTTTGTCTTACTATATCCCAGATATTGCTACAGCCTCAGTGTCTGTGTTTTCTGGATATTATGGATGGATTTTATTGTTTTGAATGTTTTTATCAGGGAACCTTTAATTTTGTACCGTAGAAATACAATTTGGTTCCACATGGAGACACCAGGAACACATTCCTATGTTCTAGGGAGAAAGCTTGAGGAACTGCAAATCGATATGATATGTCTGTTTGTATAGATGACATTTTATGCACTTGCGATGGAAAAGACTTTTTGCCTTTCTCTAAAACCATTTTTACTGTGATTTTGTTGGTCCATTGCATACGAATTCCAACCCACTTTGTCCGGATATGACTGGATGAAACCAGAAATATCCGGTTGTGTTTTGGCTTACTACAACCCAGATATTGTGAAAGACTCTGTGTTTATGTTTCCGGATATTATCAACGGAATTTCTGTTTTTGCATGTTATTTATCAGGGAACATTTAATTTTGTGCTGGGAAACAGCAATTGGTTCCACACGGAGACACCAGCTCTACACATTTGTATTTTCTAGGGAGAAAGCTAGAGGAACTGCGGCAAACAAACATGATATTTCTGTTTGTATAGATGACATTTTATGCACTTTCCTAAGAAAAAGACTTTACTTTTCTCCAAAACCATTTTTACTGTGATTTTCTCGGTCCATTGCATACGAATTCCACCTCACTTTGTCCAGATATGACTGGATGAAACCAGAAATATCCGTTTTCTTTTTTTTTGGCTTACTATATCCCAGATATTACTACAGACTCTGTGTTTGTGTTTTCTGGATATTATCGATGGATTATATTGTTTTGAATGTTTTTATCAGGGAACATTTAATTTTGTGCTGGGAAACACTAATTGTTTGCACATGGAGACACCAGTCTACACATTCGTATTTTCTAGGGAGAATGCTAGAATAACTGCGGTAAACAAACATGATGTTTCTGTTTGTATAGATGACATTTTATGCACTGGCTTAAGGAAAAGACTTTGTTTTACTCCAAAACCATTTTTACTGCGATTTTCCCGGTTCATTGCATACGAATTCCACCAAACTTAGTCTGGATATGACTGGATGAAACCAGAAATATCCGGTTGTGTTTTGGCTAACTCAATCCCAGATATTGCGACGGACTCTGTGTTTGTGTTTTCTGGACATTATCAACGGACTTTATTGTTTTGAATGTTTTTATCAGGGAACATTTAATTTTGTACCTTAGAAACACTAATAGGTTCAACATGGAGACACCAGTCTACACATTCGTATGTTCTAGGGAGAAAGTTAGAGGAACTGCGGCAAACAAACATGATATTTCTGTTTGTATACATGACATTTTATGCACTTGCATAACGAAAAAATCTTTGCTTTTCTCTAAAACCATTTTTAGTGTGATTTTCTTGGTCCATTGCATACGAATTCCACCTCGCTTTGTCCGGATATGACTGGATTAAACCAGAAATATCCGGTTGTGTTTTGGCTTACTACAACCCAGATATTGTGAAAGCCTCTGTGTTTATGTTTTCCGGATATTATCAACGGAATTTATGTTTTTGCATGTTATTTATCAGGGAACATTTAATTTTGTGCTGGGAAACACTAATTGGTTCCACATGGAGACACCAGCTCTACACATTCGTATTTTCTAGGGAGAAAGCTAGAGGAACTGCGGCAAACAAACATGATATTTCTGTTTGTATAGATGACATTTTATGCACTTTCCTAAAGAAAAGACTTTGCTTTTCTCCAAAACCATTTTTCCTGTGATATTCTCGATCCATTACATATGAATTCCACCCCACTTTGTCCGGATATGAGTGGATGAAACCAGAAATATCCGGTTGTGTTTTGTCTTACTATATCCCAGATATTGCTACAGCCTCAGTGTCTGTGTTTTCTGGATATTATCGATGGATTTTATTGTTTTGAATGTTTTTATCAGGGAACCTTTAATTTTGTACCGTAGAAATACAATTTGGTTCCACATGGAGACACCAGTAACACATTCCTATGTTCTAGGGAGAAAGCTTGAGGAACTGCAAATCGATATGATATGCCTGTTTGTATAGATGACATTTTATGCACTTGCGATGGAAAAGACTTTTTGCCTTTCTCTAAAACCATTTTTACTGTGATTTTGTTGGTCCATTGCATACGAATTCCAACCCACTTTGTCCGGATATGACTGGATGAAACCAGAAATATCCGGTTGTGTTTTGGCTTACTACAACCCAGATATTGTGAAAGCCTCTGTGTTTATGTTTCCGGATATTATCAACGGAATTTATGTTTTTGCATGTTATTTATCAGGGAACATTTAATTTTGTGCTGGGAAACACTAATTGGTTCCACACGGAGACACCAGCTCTACACATTTGTATTTTCTAGGGAGAAAGCTAGAGGAACTGCGGCAAACAAACATGATATTTCTGTTTGTATAGATGACATTTTATGCACTTTCCTAAGAAAAAGACTTTACTTTTCTCCAAAACCATTTTTACTGTGATTTTCTCGGTCCATTGCATACGAATTCCAGCTCACTTTGTCCGGATATGACTGGATGAAACCAGAAATATCCGTTTTCTTTTTTTTTGGCTTACTATATCCCAGATATTACTACACTCTGTGTTTGTGTTTTCTGGATATTATCGATGGATTATATTGTTTTGAATGTTTTTATCAGGGAACACTTAATTTTGTGCTGGGAAACACTAATTGTTTGCACATGGAGACACCAGTCTACACATTCGTATTTTCTAGGGAGAAAGCTAGAATAACTGCGGTAAACAAACATGATGTTTCTGTTTGTATAGATGACATTTTATGCACTGGCTTAAGGAAAAGACTTTGTTTTACTCCAAAACCATTTTTACTGCGATTTTCCCGGTTCATTGCATACGAATTCCACCAAACTTAGTCCGGATATGACTGGATGAAACCAGAAATATCCGGTTGTGTTTTGGCTAAATCAATCCCAGATATTGCGACGGACTCTGTGTTTGTGTTTTCTGGACATTATCAACGGACTTTATTGTTTTGAATGTTTTTATCGGGGAACATTTAATTTTGTACCTTAGAAACACTAATAGGTTCAACATGGAGACACCAGTCTACACATTCGTATGTTCTAGGGAGAAAGTTAGAGGAAATGCGGCAAACAAACATGATATTTCTGTTTGTATACATGACATTTAATGCACTTGCATAACGAAAAAAACTTTGCTTTTCTCCAAAACCATTTTTACTGTGATTTTCTCGGTCCATTGCATCCGAATTCCACCTCGCTTTGTCCGGATATGACTGGATGAAACCAGAAATATCTGGTTGTGTTTTGGCTTACTACAACCCAGATATTGTGAAAGCCTCTGTGTTTATGTTTTCCGGATGTTATCAACGGAATTTATGTTTTTGCATGTTATTTATCAGGGAACATTTAATTTTGTGCTGGGAAACACTAATTGGTTCCACATGGAGACACCAGCTCTACACATTCGTATTTTCTAGGGAGAAAGCTAGAGGAACTGCGGCAAACAAACATGATATTTCTGTTTGTATAGATGACATTTTATGCACTTTCCTAAAGAAAAGACTTTGCTTTTCTCCAAAACCATTTTTCCTGTGATATTCTCGATCCATTACATATGAATTCCACCCCACTTTGTCCGGATATGAGTGGATGAAACCAGAAATATCCGGTTGTGTTTTGTCTTACTATATCCCAGATATTGCTACAGCCTCAGTGTCTGTGTTTTCTGGATATTATCGATGGATTTTATTGTTTTGAATGTTTTTATCAGGGAACCTTTAATTTTGTACCGTAGAAATACATTTTGGTTCCACATGGAGACACCAGTAACACATTCCTATGTTCTAGGGAGAAACCTTGAGGAACTACAAATCGATATGATATGTCTGTTTGTATAGATGACATTTTATGCACTTGCGATGGAAAAGACTTTTTGCCTTTCTCTAAAACCATTTTTACTGTGATTTTGTTGGTCCATTGCATATGAATCCCAACCCACTTTGTCCGGATATGACTGGATGGAACCAGAAATATCCGGTTGTGTTTTGGCTTACTACAACCCAGATATTGTGAAAGCTTCTGTGTTTATGTTTCCGGATATTATCAACGGAATTTATGTTTTTGCATGTTATTTATCAGGGAACATTTAATTTTGTGCTGGGAAACACTAATTTGTTCCACACGGAGACACCAGCTCTACACATTTGTATTTTCTAGGGAGAAAGCTAGAGGAACTGCGGCAAACAAACATGATATTTCTGTTTGTATAGATGACATTTTATGCACTGGCTTAAGGAAAAGACTTTGTTTTACTCCAAAACCATTTTTACTGCGATTTTCCCGGTTCATTGCATACGAATTCCACCAAACTTAGTCCGGATATGACTGGATGAAACCAGAAATATCCGGTTGTGTTTTGGCTAAATCAATCCCAGATATTGCGACGGACTCTGTGTTTGTGTTTTCTGGACATTATCAACGGACTTTATTGTTTTGAACGTTTTTATCGGGGAACATTTAATTTTGTACGTTAGAAACACTAATAGGTTCAACATGGAGACACCAGTATACACATGCGTATGTTCTAGGGAGAAAGTTAGAGGAACTGCGGCAAACAAACATGATATTTCTGTTTGTATACATGACATTTTATGCACTTGCATAACGAAAAAAACTTTGCTTTTCTCCAAAACCATTTTTACTGTGATTTTCTCGGTCCATTGCATACGAATTCCACCTCGCTTTGTCCGGATATGACTGGATGAAACCAGAAATATCCGGTTGTGTTTTGGCTTACTACAACCCAGATATTGTGAAAGCCTCTGTGTTTATGTTTTCCGGATATTATCAACGGAATTTATGTTTTTGCATGTTATGTATCAGGGAACATTAAATTTTGTGCTGGGAAACACTAATTGGTTCCACATGGAGACACCAGCTCTACACATTCGTATTTTCTAGGGAGAAAGCTAGAGGAACTGCGGCAAACAAACATGATATTTCTGTTTGTATAGATGACATTTTATGCACTTTCCTAAAGAAAAGACTTTGCTTTTCTCCAAAACCATTTTTCCTGTGATATTCTCCATCCATTACATATGAATTCCACCCCACTTTGTCCGGATATGAGTGGATGAAACCAGAAATATCCGGTTGTGTTTTGTCTTACTATATCCCAGATATTGCTACAGCCTCAGTGTCTGTGTTTTCTGGATATTATCGATGGATTTTATTGTTTTGAATGTTTTTATCAGGGAACATTTAATTTTGTACCGTAGAAACACTAATTGGTTCCACATGGAGACACCAGTAACACATTCCTATGTTCTAGGGAGAAAGCTTGAGGAACTGCAAATCGATATGATATGTCTGTTTGTATAGATGACATTTTATGCACTTGCGATGGAAAAGACTTTTTGCCTTTCTCTAAAACCATTTTTACCGTGATTTTGTTGGTCCATTGCATACGAATTCCAACCCACTTTGTCCGGATATGACTGGATGAAACCAGAAATATCCGGTTGTGTTTTGGCTAACTCAATCCCAGATATTGTGAAAGCTTCTGTATTTGTGTTTTCCGGATATTATGAACGGATTTTATGGTTTTGCATGTTTTTTATCAGGGAACATTTAATTTTGTACCGTAGAAACACTAATTGGTTCCACACGGAGACACCAGCTCTACACATTTGTATTTTCTAGGGAGAAATCTAGAGGAACTGCGGCAAACCAACATGATATTTCTGTTTGTATAGATGACATTTTATGCACTTTCCTAAGAAAAAGACTTTACTTTTCTCCAAAACCATTTTTACTGTGATTTTCTCGGTCCATTGCATACGAATTCCAGCTCACTTTGTCCGGATATGACTGGATGAAACCAGAAATATCCGTTTTCTTTTTTTTTGGCTTACTATATCCCAGATATTACTACACTCTGTGTTTGTGTTTTCTGGATATTATCGATGGATTATATTGTTTTGAATGTTTTTATCAGGGAACACTTAATTTTGTGCTGGGAAACACTAATTGTTTGCACATGGAGACACCAGTCTACACATTCGTATTTTCTAGGGAGAAAGCTAGAATAACTGCGGTAAACAAACATGATGTTTCTGTTTGTATAGATGACATTTTATGCACTGGCTTAAGGAAAAGACTTTGTTTTACTCCAAAACCATTTTTACTGCGATTTTCCCGGTTCATTGCATACGAATTCCACCAAACTTAGTCCGGATATGACTGGATGAAACCAGAAATATCCGGTTGTGTTTTGGCTAACTCAATGCCAGATATTGTGAAAGCTTCTGTATTTGTGTTTTCCGGATATTATCAACGGATTTTATGGATTTGCATGTTTTTTATCAGGGAACATTTAATTTTGTACCTTAGAAACACTAATAGGTTCAACATGGAGACACCAGTCTACACATTCGTATGTTCTAGGGAGAAAGTTAGAGGAACTGCGGCAAACAAACATGATATTTCTGTTTGTATACATGACATTTAATGCACTTGCATAACGAAAAAAACTTTGCTTTTCTCCAAAACCATTTTTACTGTGATTTTCTCGGTCCATTGCATCCGAATTCCACCTCGCTTTGTCCGGATATGACTGGATGAAACCAGAAATATCTGGTTGTGTTTTGGCTTACTACAACCCAGATATTGTGAAAGCCTCTGTGTTTATGTTTTCCGGATGTTATCAACGGAATTTATGTTTTTGCATGTTATTTATCAGGGAACATTTAATTTTGTGCTGGGAAACACTAATTGGTTCCACATGGAGACACCAGCTCTACACATTCGTATTTTCTAGGGAGAAAGCTAGAGGAACTGCGGCAAACAAACATGATATTTCTGTTTGTATAGATGACATTTTATGCACTTTCCTAAAGAAAAGACTTTGCTTTTCTCCAAAACCACTTTTCCTGTGATATTCTCGATCCATTACATATGAATTCCACCCCACTTTGTCCGGATATGAGTGGATGAAAGCAGAAATATCCGGTTGTGTTTTGTCTTACTATATCCCAGATATTGCTACAGCCTCAGTGTCTGTGTTTTCTGGATATTATCGATGGATTTTATTGTTTTGAATGTTTTTATCAGGGAACCTTTAATTTTGTACCGTAGAAATACAATTTGGTTCCACATGGAGACACCAGTAACACATTCCTATGTTCTAGGGAGAAAGCTTGAGGAACTACAAATCGATATGATATGTCTGTTTGTATAGATGACATTTTATGCACTTGCGATGGAAAAGACTTTTTGCCTTTCTCTAAAACCATTTTTACTGTGATTTTGTTGGTCCATTGCATATGAATCCCAACCCACTTTGTCCGGATATGACTGGATGGAACCAGAAATATCCGGTTTTGTTTTGGCTTACTACAACCCAGATATTGTGAAAGCTTCTGTGTTTATGTTTCCGGATATTATCAACGGAATTTATGTTTTTGCATGTTATTTATCAGGGAACATTTAATTTTGTGCTGGGAAACACTAATTTGTTCCACACGGAGACACCAGCTCTACACATTTGTATTTTCTAGGGAGAAAGCTAGAGGAACTGCGGCAAACAAACATGATATTTCTGTTTGTATAGATGACATTTTATGCACTGGCTTAAGGAAAAGACTTTGTTTTACTCCAAAACCATTTTTACTGCGATTTTCCCGGTTCATTGCATACGAATTCCACCAAACTTAGTCCGGATATGACTGGATGAAACCAGAAATATCCGGTTGTGTTTTGGCTAAATCAATCCCAGATATTGCGACAGACTCTGTGTTTGTGTTTTCTGGACATTATCAACGGACTTTATTGTTTTGAATGTTTTTATCGGGGAACATTTAATTTTGTACCTTAGAAACACTAATAGGTTCAACATGGAGACACCAGTCTACACATTCGTATGTTCTAGGGAGAAAGTTAGAGGAACTGCGGCAAACAAACATGATATTTCTGTTTGTATACATGACATTTTATGCACTTGCATAACGAAAAAAACTTTGCTTTTCTCCAAAACCATTTTTACTGTGATTTTCTCGGTCCATTGCATACGAATTCCACCTCGCTTTGTCCGGATATGACTGGATGAAACCAGAAATATCCGGTTGTGTTTTGGCTTACTACAACCCAGATATTGTGAAAGCCTCTGTGTTTATGTTTTCCGGATATTATCAACGGAATTTATGTTTTTGCATGTTATTTATCAGGGAACATTTAATTTTGTGCTGGGAAACACTAATTGGTTCCACATGGAGACACCAGCTCTACACATTCGTATTTTCTAGGGAGAAAGCTAGAGGAACTGCGGCAAACAAACATGATATTTCTGTTTGTATAGATGACATTTTATGCACTTTCCTAAAGAAAAGACTTTGCTTTTCTCCAAAACCATTTTTCCTGTGATATTCTCGATCCATTACATATGAATTCCACCCCACTTTGTCCGGATATGAGTGGATGAAACCAGAAATATCCGGTTGTGTTTTGTCTTACTATATCCCAGATATTGCTACAGCCTCAGTGTCTGTGTTTTCTGGATATTATCGATGGATTATATTGTTTTGAATGTTTTTATCAGGGAACATTTAATTTTGTGCTGGGAAACACTAATTGGTTCCACATGGAGACACCAGTCTACACATTCGTATTTTCTAGGGAGAAAGCTAGAGGAACTGCGGCAAACAAACATGATATTTCTGTTTGTATAGATGACATTTTATGCACTTTCCTAAAGAAAAGACTTTGCTTTTCTCCAAAACCATTTTTCCTGTGAATATTCTCGATCCATTACATATGAATTCCACCCCCCTTTGTCCGGATATGAGTGGATGAAACCAGAAATATCCGGTTGTGTTTTGTCTTACTATATCCCAGATATTGCTACAGCCTCAGTGTCTGTGTTTTCTGGATATTATCGATGGATTTTATTGTTTTGAATGTTTTTATCAGGGAACATTTAATTTTGTACCGTAGAAACACTAATTGGTTCCACATGGAGACACCAGTAACACATTCCTATGTTCTAGGGAGAAAGCTTGAGGAACTGCAAATCGATATGATATGTCTGTTTGTATAGATGACATTTTATGCACTTGCGATGGAAAAGACTTTTTGCCTTTCTCTAAAACCATTTTTACTGTGATTTTGTTGGTCCATTGCATACGAATTTCAACCCACTTTGTCCGGATATGACTGGATGCAACCAGAAATATCCGGTTGTGTTTTGGCTAACTCAATCCCAGATATTGTGAAAGCTTCTGTGTTTGTGTTCTCCGGATATTATGAACGGATTTTATGGTTTTGCATGTTTTTTATCAGGGAACATTTAATTTTGTACCGTAGAAACACTAATTGGTTCCACACGGAGACACCAGCTCTACGCATTTGTATTTTCTAGGGAGAAATCTAGAGGAACTGCGGCAAACCAACATGATATTTCTGTTTGTATAGATGACATTTTATGCACTTTCCTAAGAAAAAGACTTTACTTTTCTCCAAAACCATTTTTACTGTGATTTTCTCGGTCCATTGCATACGAATTCCAGCTCACTTTGTCCGGATATGACTGGATGAAACCAGAAATATCCGTTTTCTTTTTTTTTGGCTTACTATATCCCAGATATTACTACACTCTGTGTTTGTGTTTTCTGGATATTATCGATGGATTATATTGTTTTGAATGTTTTTATCAGGGAACACTTAATTTTGTGCTGGGAAACACTAATTGTTTGCACATGGAGACACCAGTCTACACATTCGTATTTTCTAGGGAGAAAGCTAGAATAACTGCGGTAAACAAACATGATGTTTCTGTTTGTATAGATGACATTTTATGCACTGGCTTAAGGAAAAGACTTTGTTTTACTCCAAAACCATTTTTACTGCGATTTTCCCGGTTCATTGCATACGAATTCCACCAAACTTAGTCCGGATATGACTGGATGAAACCAGAAATATCCGGTTGTGTTTTGGCTAACTCAATGCCAGATATTGTGAAAGCTTCTGTATTTGTGTTTTCCGGATATTATCAACGGATTTTATGGATTTGCATGTTTTTTATCAGGGAACATTTAATTTTGTACCTTAGAAACACTAATAGGTTCAGAATGGAGACACCAGTCTACACATTCGTATGTTCTAGGGAGAAAGCTAGAGGAACTGCGGCAAACAAACATGATATTTCTGTTTGTATACATGACATTTAATGCACTTGCATAACGAAAAAAACTTTGCTTTTCTCCAAAACCATTTTTACTGTGATTTTCTCGGTCCATTGCATCCGAATTCCACCTCGCTTTGTCCGGATATGACTGGATGAAACCAGAAATATCTGGTTGTGTTTTGGCTTACTACAACCCAGATATTGTGAAAGCCTCTGTGTTTATGTTTCCGGATATTATCAACGGAATTTATGTTTTTGCATGTTATTTATCAGGGAACATTTAATTTTGTGCTGGGAAACACTAATTTGTTCCACACGGAGACACCAGCTCTACACATTTGTATTTTCTAGGGAGAAAGCTAGAGGAACTGCGGCAAACAAACATGATATTTCTGTTTGTATAGATGACATTTTATGCACTGGCTTAAGGAAAAGACTTTGTTTTACTCCAAAACCATTTTTACTGCGATTTTCCCGGTTCATTGCATACGAATTCCACCAAACTTAGTCCGGATATGACTGGATGAAACCAGAAATATCCGGTTGTGTTTTGGCTAAATCAATCCCAGATATTGCGACGGACTCTGTGTTTGTGTTTTCTGGACATTATCAACGGACTTTATTGTTTTGAATGTTTTTATCGGGGAACATTTAATTTTGTACCTTAGAAACACTAATAGGTTCAACATGGAGACACCAGTCTACACATTCGTATGTTCTAGGGAGAAAGTTAGAGGAACTGCGGCAAACAAACATGATATTTCTGTTTGTATACATGACATTTTATGCACTTGCATAACGAAAAAAACTTTGCTTTTCTCCAAAACCATTTTTACTGTGATTTTCTCGGTCCATTGCATACGAATTCCACCTCGCTTTGTCCGGATATGACTGGATGAAACCAGAAATATCCGGTTGTGTTTTGGCTTACTACAACCCAGATATTGTGAAAGCCTCTGTGTTTATGTTTTCCGGATATTATCAACGGAATTTATGTTTTTGCATGTTATGTATCAGGGAACATTAAATTTTGTGCTGGGAAACACTAATAGTTTCCACATGGAGACACCAGCTCTACACATTCGTATTTTCTAGGGAGAAAGCTAGAGGAACTGCGGCAAACAAACATGATATTTCTGTTTGTATAGATGACATTTTATGCACTTTCCTAAAGAAAAGACTTTGCTTTTCTCCAAAACCATTTTTCCTGTGATATTCTCCATCCATTACATATGAATTCCACCCCACTTTGTCCGGATATGAGTGGATGAAACCAGAAATATCCGGTTGTGTTTTGTCTTACTATATCCCAGATATTGCTACAGCCTCAGTGTCTGTGTTTTCTGGATATTATCGATGGATTTTATTGTTTTGAATGTTTTTATCAGGGAACATTTAATTTTGTACCGTAGAAACACTAATTGGTTCCACATGGAGACACCAGTAACACATTCCTATGTTCTAGGGAGAAAGCTTGAGGAACTGCAAATCGATATGATATGTCTGTTTGTATAGATGACATTTTATGCACTTGCGATGGAAAAGACTTTTTGCCTTTCTCTAAAACCATTTTTACTGTGATTTTGTTGGTCCATTGCATACGAATTCCAACCCACTTTGTCCGGATATGACTGGATGAAACCAGAAATATCCGGTTGTGTTTTGGCTAACTCAATCCCAGATATTGTGAAAGCTTCTGTATTTGTGTTTTCCGGATATTATGAACGGATTTTATGGTTTTGCATGTTTTTTATCAGGGAACATTTAATTTTGTACCGTAGAAACACTAATTGGTTCCACACGGAGACACCAGCTCTACACATTTGTATTTTCTAGGGAGAAAGCTAGAGGAACTGCGGCAAACAAACATGATATTTCTGTTTGTATAGATGACATTTTATGCACTTTCCTAACAAAAAGACTTTACTTTTCTCCAAAACCATTTTTACTGTGATTTTCTCGGTCCATTGCATACGAATTCCAGCTCACTTTGTCCGGATATGACTGGATGAAACCTGAAATATCCGTTTTCTTTTTTTTTGGCTTACTATATCCCAGATATTACTACACTCTGTGTTTGTGTTTTCTGGATATTATCGATGGATTATATTGTTTTGAAAGTTTTTATCAGGGAACACTTAATTTTGTGCTGGGAAACACTAATTGTTTGCACATGGAGACACCAGTCTACACATTCGTATTTTCTAGGGAGAAAGCTAGAATAACTGCGGTAAACAAACATGATGTTTCTGTTTGTATAGATGACATTTTATGCACTGGCTTAAGGAAAAGACTTTGTTTTACTCCAAAACCATTTTTACTGCGATTTTCCCGGTTCATTGCATACGAATTCCACCAAACTTAGTCCGGATATGACTGGATGAAACCAGAAATATCCGGTTGTGTTTTGGCTAACTCAATCCCAGATATTGTGAAAGCTTCTGTATTGGTGTTTTCCGGATATTATCAACGGATTTTATGGATTTGCATGTTTTTTATCAGGGAACATTTAATTTTGTACATTAGAAACACTAATAGGTTCAGAATGGAGACACCAGTCTACACATTCGTATGTTCTAGGGAGAAAGTTAGAGGAACTGCGGCAAACAAACATGATATTTCTGTTTGTATACATGACATTTTATGCACTTTCCTAAAGAAAAGACTTTTCTTTTCTCCAAAACCATTTTTCCTGTGATATTCTCGATCCATTACATATGAATTCCACCCCACTTTGTCCGGATATGAGTGGATGAAACCAGAAATATCCGGTTGTGTTTTGTCTTACTATATCCCAGATATTGCTACAGCCTCAGTGTCTGTGTTTTCTGGATATTATCGATGGATTTTATTGTTTTGAATGTTTTTATCAGGGAACCTTTAATTTTGTACCGTAGAAATACAATTTGGTTCCACATGGAGACACCAGTAACACATTCCTATGTTCTAGGGAGAAAGCTTGAGGAACTGCAAATCGATATGATATGTCTGTTTGTATAGATGACATTTTATGCACTTGCGATGGAAAAGACTTTTTGCCTTTCTCTAAAACCATTTTTACTGTGATTTTGTTGGTCCATTGCATACGAATCCCAACCCACTTTGTCCGGATATGACTGGATGAAACCAGAAATATCCGGTTGTGTTTTGGCTTACTACAACCCAGATATTGTGAAAGCTTCTGTGTTTATGTTTCCGGATATTATCAACGGAATTTATGTTTTTGCATGTTATTTATCAGGGAACATTTAATTTTGTGCTGGGAAACACTAATTGGTTCCACACGGAGACACAAGCTCTACACATTTGTATTTTCTAGGGAGAAAGCTAGAGGAACTGCGGCAAACAAACATGATATTTCTGTTTGTATAGATGACATTTTATGCACTTTTCTAACAAAAAGACTTTACTTTTCTCCAAAACCATTTTTACTGTGATTTTCTCGGTCCATTGCATATGAATTCCACCTCACTTTGTCCGGATATGACTGGATGAAACCAGAAATATCCGTTTTCTTTTTTTTGGCTTACTATATCCCAGATATTACTACAGACTCTGTGTTTGTGTTTTCTGGATATTATCGATGGATTATATTGTTTTGAATGTTTTTATCAGGCAACACTTAATTTTGTGCTGGGAAACACTAATTGTTTGCACATGGAGACACCAGTCTACACATTCGTATTTTCTAGGGAGAAAGCTAGAATAACTGCGGTAAACAAACATGATGTTTCTGTTTGTATAGATGACATTTTATGCACTGGCTTAAGGAAAAGACTTTGTTTTACTCCAAAACCATTTTTACTGCGATTTTCCCGGTTCATTGCATACGAATTCCACCAAACTTAGTCCGGATATGACTGGATGAAACCAGAAATATCCGGTTGTGTTTTGGCTAAATCAATCCCAGATATTGTGAAAGCTTCTGTATTGGTGTTTTCCGGATATTATCAACGGATTTTATGGATTTGCATGTTTTTTATCAGGGAACATTTAATTTTGTACCTTAGAAACACTAATAGGTTCAGAATGGAGACACCAGTCTACACATTCGTATGTTCTAGGGAGAAAGTTAGAGGAACTGCGGCAAACAAACATGATATTTCTGTTTGTATACATGACATTTTATGCACTTTCCTAAAGAAAAGACTTTGCTTTTCTCCAAAACAATTTTTCCTGTGATATTCTCGATCCATTACATATGAATTCCACCCCACTTTGTCCGGATATGAGTGGATGAAACCAGAAATATCCGGTTGTGTTTTGTCTTACTATATCCCAGATATTGCTACAGCCTCAGTGTCTGTGTTTTCTGGATATTATCGATGGATTTTATTGTTTTGAATGTTTTTATCAGGGAACCTTTAATTTTGTACCGTAGAAATACAATTTGGTTCCACATGGAGACACCAGTAACACATTCCTATGTTCTAGGGAGAAAGCTTGAGGAACTGCAAATCGATATGATATGTCTGTTTGTATAGATGACATTTTATGCACTTGCGATGGAAAAGACTTTTTGCCTTTCTCTAAAACCATTTTTACTGTGATTTTGTTGGTCCATTGCATACGAATCCCAACCCACTTTGTCCGGATATGACTGGATGAAACCAGAAATATCCGGTTGTGTTTTGGCTTACTACAACCCAGATATTGTGAAAGCTTCTGTGTTTATGTTTCCGGATATTATCAACGGAATTTATGTTTTTGCATGTTATTTATCAGGGAACATTTAATTTTGTGCTGGGAAACACTAATTGGTTCCACACGGAGACACCAGCTCTACACATTTGTATTTTCTAGGGAGAAAGCTAGAGGAACTGCGGCAAACAAACATGATATTTCTGTTTGTATAGATGACATTTTATGCACTTTTCTAACAAAAAGACTTTACTTTTCTCCAAAACCATTTTTACTGTGATTTTCTCGGTCCATTGCATATGAATTCCACCTCACTTTGTCCGGATATGAGTGGATGAAACCAGAAATATCCGTTTCCTTTTTTTTGGCTTACTATATCCCAGATATTACTACAGACTCAGTGTCTGTGTTTTCTGGATGTTATTGATGGATTATATTGTTTTGAATGTTTTTATCAGGGAACATTTAATTTTGTGCTGGGAAACACTAATTGGTTCCACATGGAGACACCAGCTCTACACATTCGTATTTTCTAGGGAGAAACCTAGAGGAACTGCGGCAAACAAACATGATATTTCTGTTTGTATAGATGACATTTTATGCACTTTCCTAAAGAAAAGACTTTGCTTTTCTCCAAAACCACTTTCCTGTGATATTCTCGGTCCATTACATATGAATTCCACCCCACTTTGTCCAGATATGAGTGGATGAAACCAGAAATATCCGGTTGTGTTTTGTCTTACTATATCCCAGATATTGCTACAGCCTCAGTGTCTGTGTTTTCTGGATATTAACGATGGATTTTATGTTTTGAATGTTTTTATCAGGGAACATTTAATTTTGTACCGTAGAAACACTAATTGGTTCCACATGGAGACACCAGTAACACATTCCTATGTTCTAGGGAGAAAGCTTGAGGAACTGCAAATCGATATGATATGTCTGTTTGTATAGATGACATTTTATGCACTTGCGATGGAAAAGACTTTTTGCCTTTCTCTAAAACCATTTTTACTGTGATTTTGTTGGTCCATTGCGTACGAATTCCAACCCACTTTGTCCGGATATGACTGGATGCAACCAGAAATATCCGGTTGTGTTTTGGCTAACTCAATCCCAGATATTGTGAAAGCTTCTGTATTTGTGTTCTCCGGATATTATGAACGGATTTTATGGTTTTGCATGTTTTTTATCAGGGAACATTTAATTTTGTACCGTAGAAACACTAATTGGTTCCACACAGAGACACCAGTAACACATTCCTATGTTGTAGGGAGAAAGCTTGAGGAACTGCAAATCGATATGATATGTCTGTTTGTATAGATGACATTTTATGCACTTGCGATGGAAAAGACTTTTTGCCTTTCTCTAAAACCATTTTTACTGTGATTTTGTTGGTCCATTGCATACGAATTCCAACCCACTTTGTCCGGATATGACTGGATGAAACCAGAAATATCCGGTTGTGTTTTGGCTAACTCAATCCCAGATATTGTGAAAGCTTCTGTATTTGTGTTCTCCGGATATTATGAACGGATTTTATGGTTTTGCATGTTTTTTATCAGGGAACATTTAATTTTGTACCGTAGAAACACTAATTGGTTCCACACGGAGACACCAGCTCTACACATTCGTATTTTCTAGGGAGAAAGCTAGAGGAACTGCGGCAAACAAACATGATATTTCTGTTTGTATACATGACTTTTTACGCACTTTCCTAAGAAAAAGACTTTACTTTTCTCCAAAACCATTTTTACTGTGATTTTCTCGGTCCATTGCATACGAATTCCACCTCACTTTGTCCGGATATGACTGGATGAAACCAGAAATATCTGTTTTCTTTTTTTTGGGCTTACTATATCCCAGATATTACTACAGACTCTGTGTTTGTGTTTTCTGGATATTATCGATGGATTGTATTGTTTTGAATGTTTTAATCAGGGAATACTTCATTTTGTGCTGGGAAACACTAATTGGTTCCACATGGAGACACCAGTCTACACATTCGTATTTTCTAGGGAGAAAGCTAGAATAACTGCGGTAAACAAACATGATGTTTCTGTGTGTATAGATGACATTTTATGCACTGGCTTAAGGAAAAGACTTTGTTTTACTCCAAAACCATTTTTACTGCGATTTTCCTGGTTCATTGCATACGAATTCCACCAAACTTAGTCCGGATATGACTGGATGAAACCAGAACTATCCGGTTGTGTTTTGGCTAACTCAATCCCAGATATTGCGACGGACTCTGTGTTTGTGTTTTCTGGACATTATCAACGGACTTTATTGTTTTGAATGTTTTTATCAGGGAACATTTAATTTTGTACCTTAGAAACACTAATAGGTTCAACATGGAGACACCAGTATACACATTCGTATGTTCTAGGGAGAAAGTTAGAGGAACTGGGGCAAACAAACATGATATTTCTGTTTGTATACATGACATTTTATGCACTTGCATAACGAAAAAAACTTTGCTTTTCTCCAAAACCATTTTTACTGTGATTTTCTCGGTCCATTGCATACGAATTCCACCTCGCTTTGTCCGGATATGACTGGATGAAACCAGAAATATCCGGTTGTGTTTTGGCTTACTACAACCCAGATATTGTGAAAGCCTCTGTGTTTATGTTTTCCGGATATTATCAACGGAATTTATGTTTTTGCATGTTATTTATCAGGGAACATTTAATTTTGTGCTGGGAAACACTAATTGGTTCCACATGAAGACACCAGCTCTACACATTCATATTTTCTAGGGAGAAAGCTAGAGGAACTGCGGCAAACAAACATGATATTTCTGTTTGTATAGATGACATTTTATGCACTTTCCTAAAGAAAAGACTTTGCTTTTCTCCAAAACCATTTTTCCTGTGATATTCTCGATCCCTTACATATGAATTCCACCCCACTTTGTCCGGATATGAGTGGATGAAACCAGAAATATCCGGTTGTGTTTTGTCTTACTATATCCCAGATATTGCTACAGCCTCAGTGTCTGTGTTTTCTGGATATTATCGATGGATTTTATTGTTTTGAATGTTTTTATCAGGGAACATTTAATTTTGTACCGTAGAAACACTAATTGGTTCCACATGGAGACACCAGTAACACATTCCTATGTTCTAGGGAGAAAGCTTGAGGAACTGCAAATCGATATGGTATGTCTGTTTGTATAGATGACATTTTATGCACTTGCGATGGAAAAGACTTTTTGCCTTTCTCTAAATCCATTTTTACTGTGATTTTGTTGGTCCATTGCATACGAATTCCAACCCACTTTGTCCGGATATGACTGGATGAAACCAGAAATATCCGGTTGTGTTTTGGCTAACTCAATCCCAGATATTGTGAAAGCTTCTGTATTTGTGTTCTCCGGATATTATGAACGGATTTTATGGTTTTGCATGTTTTTTATCAGGGAACATTTAATTTTGTGCTGGGAAACACTAATTGGTTCCACACGGAGACACCAGCTCTACACATTCGTATTTTCTAGGGAGAAAGCTAGAGGAACTGCGGCAACCAAACATGATATTTCTGTTTGTATAGATGACATTTTATGCACTCTCCTAAGAAAAAAACTTTACTTTTCTCCAAAACCATTTTTACTGTGATTTTCTCGGTCCATTGCATACGAATTCCACCTCACTTTGTCCGAATATGACTGGATGAAACCAAAAATATCTGTTTTATTTTTTTTTTTGGTTACTATATCCCAGATATTACTACAGACTCTGTGTTTGTGTTTTCTGGATATTATCGATGGATTATATTGTTTTGAATGTTTTTATCAGGGAACATTTAATTTTGTACCTTAGAAACACTAATAGGTTCAACATGGAGACTCCAGTATACACATTCGTATGTTCTAGGGAGAAAGTTAGAGGAACTGCGGCAAACAAACATGATATTTCTGTTTGTATACATGACATTTTATGCACTTGCATAACGAAAAAAACTTTGCTTTTCTCCAAAACCATTTTTACTGTGATTTTCTAGGTCCATTGCATCCGAATTCCACCTCGCTTTGTCCGGATATGACTGGATGAAACCAGAAATATCCGGTTGTGTTTTGGCTTACTAAAACCCAGATATTGTGAAAGCCTCTGTGTTTATGTTTTCCGGATATTATCAACGGAATTTATGTTTTTGCATGTTATTTATCAGGGAACATTTAATTTTGTGCTGGGAAACACTAATTGGTTCCACATGGAGACACCAGCTCTACACATTCGTATTTTCTAGGGAGAAAGCTAGAGGAACTGCGGCAAACAAACATGATATTTCTGTTTGTATAGATGACATTTTATGCACTTTCCTAAAGAAAAGACTTTGCTTTTCTCCAAAACCATTTTTCCTGTGATATTCTCGATCCCTTACATATGAATTCCACCCCACTTTGTCCGGATATGAGTGGATGAAACCAGAAATATCCGGTTGTGTTTTGTCTTACTATATCCCAGATATTGCTACAGCCTCAGTGTCTGTGTTTTCTGGATATTATCGATGGATTTTATTGTTTTGAATGTTTTTATCAGGGAACATTTAATTTTGTACCGTAGAAACACTAATTGGTTCCACATGGAGACACCAGTAACACATTCCTATGTTCTAGGGAGAAAGCTTGAGGAACTGCAAATCGATATGGTATGTCTGTTTGTATAGATGACATTTTATGCACTTGCGATGGAAAAGACTTTTTGCCTTTCTCTAAATCCATTTTTACTGTGATTTTGTTGGTCCATTGCATACGAATTCCAACCCACTTTGTCCGGATATGACTGGATGAAACCAGAAATATCCGGTTGTGTTTTGGCTAACTCAATCCCAGATATTGTGAAAGCTTCTGTATTTGTGTTCTCCGGATATTATGAACGGATTTTATGGTTTTGCATGTTTTTTATCAGGGAACATTTAATTTTGTGCTGGGAAACACTAATTGGTTCCACACGGAGACACCAGCTCTACACATTCGTATTTTCTAGGGAGAAAGCTAGAGGAACTGCGGCAAACAAACATGATATTTCTGTTTGTATAGATGACATTTTATGCACTCTCCTAAGAAAAAAACTTTACTTTTCTCCAAAACCATTTTTACTGTGATTTTCTCGGTCCATTGCATACGAATTCCACCTCACTTTGTCCGAATATGACTGGATGAAACCAAAAATATCTGTTTTATTTTTTTTTTTGGTTACTATATCCCAGATATTACTACAGACTCTGTGTTTGTGTTTTCTGGATATTATCGATGGATTATATTGTTTTGAATGTTTTTATCAGGGAACATTTAATTTTGTACCTTAGAAACACTAATAGGTTCAACATGGAGACTCCAGTATACACATTCGTATGTTCTAGGGAGAAAGTTAGAGGAACTGCGGCAAACAAACATGATATTTCTGTTTGTATACATGACATTTTATGCACTTGCATAACGAAAAAAACTTTGCTTTTCTCCAAAACCATTTTTACTGTGATTTTCTCGGTCCATTGCATCCGAATTCCACCTCGCTTTGTCCGGATATGACTGGATGAAACCAGAAATATCCGGTTGTGTTTTGGCTTACTAAAACCCAGATATTGTGAAAGCCTCTGTGTTTATGTTTTCCGGATATTATCAACGGAATTTATGTTTTTGCATGTTATTTATCAGGGAACATTTAATTTTGTGCTGGGAAACACTAATTGGTTCCACATGGAGACACCAGCTCTACACATTCGTATTTTCTAGGGAGAAAGCTAGAGGAACTGCGGCAAACAAACATGATATTTCTGTTTGTATAGATGACATTTTATGCACTTTCCTAAAGAAAAGACTTTGCTTCTCTCCAAAACCATTTTTCCTGTGATATTCTCGATCCATTACATATGAATTCCACCCCCCCTTTGTCCGGATATGAGTGGATGAAACCAGAAATATCCGGTTGTGTTTTGTCTTACTATATCCCAGATATTGCTACAGCCTCAGTGTCTGTGTTTTCTGGATATTATCGATGGATTTTATTGTTTTGAATGTTTTTATCAGGGAACATTTAATTTTGTACCGTAGAAACACTAATTGGTTCCACATGGAGACACCAGTAACACATTCCTATGTTCTAGGGAGAAAGCTTGAGGAACTGCAAATCGATATGATATGTCTGTTTGTATAGATGACATTTTATGCACTTGCGATGGAAAAGACTTTTTGCCTTTCTCTAAAACCATTTTTACTGTGATTTTGTTGGTCCATTGCATACGAATTCCAACCCACTTTGTCCGGATATGACTGGATGAAACCAGAAATATCCGGTTGTGTTTTGGCTAACTCAATCCCAGATATTGTGAAAGCTTCTGTATTTGTGTTCTCCGGATATTATGAACGGATTTTATGGTTTTGCATGTTTTTTATCAGGGAACATTTAATTTTGTACCGTAGAAACACTAATTGGTTCCACACGGAGACACCAGCTCTACACATTCGTATGTTCTAGGGAGAAAGTTAGAGGAACTGTGGCAAACAAACATGATATTTCTGTTTGTATACATGACATTTTATGCACTTTCCTAAGAAAAAGACTTTACTTTTCTCCAAAACCATTTTTACTGTGATTTTCTCGGTCCATTGCATACGAATTCCACCTCACTTTGTCCGGATATGACTGGATGAAACCAGAAATATCTGTTTCCTTTTTTTTTTTGGCTTACTATATCCCAGATATTACTACAGACTCTGTGTTTGTGTTTTCTGGATATTATCGATGGATTATATTGTTTTGAATGTTTTTATCAGGGAACATTTAATTTTGTGCTGGGAAACACTAATTGGTTCCACATGGAGACACCAGTCTACACATTTGTAATTTCTAGGGAGAAAGCTAGAATAACTGTGGTAAACAAACATGATATTTCTTTTTGTATAGATGACATTTTATGCACTGGCTTAAGGAAAAGACTTTGTGTTACTCCAAAACCATTTTTACTGCGATTTTCCCGGTTCATTGCCTACGAATTCCACCAACCTTAGTCCGGATATGACTGGATGAAACCAGAAATATCCGGTTGTGTTTTGGCTAACTCAATCCCAGATATTGCGACGGACTCTGTGTTTGTGTTCTCTGGACATTATCAATGGACTTTATTGTTTTGAATGTTTTTATCAGGGAACATTTAATTTTGTACCTTAGAAACACTAATAGGTTCAACATGGAGACACCAGTATACACATTCGTATGTTCTAGGGAGAAAGTTAGAGGAACTGTGGCAAACAAACATGATATTTCTGTTTGTATACATGACATTTTATGCACTTTCCTAAAGAAAAGACTTTGCTTTTCTCCAAAACCATTTTTACTGTGATTTTCTCGGTCCATTGCATACGAATTCCACCTCGCTTTGTCCGGATATGACTGGATGAAACCAGAAATATCCGGTTGTGTTTTGGCTTACTACAACCCAGATATTGTGAAAGCCTCTGTGTTTATGTGTTCCGGATATTATCAATGGAATTTATGTTTTTGCATGTTATTTATCAGGGAACATTTAATTTTGTGCTGGGAAACACTAATTGGTTCCACATGGAGACACCAGCTCTACACATTCGTATTTTCTAGGGAGAAAGCTAGAGGAACTGCGGCAAACAAACATGATATTTCTGTTTGTATAGATGACATTTTATGCACTTTCCTAAAGAAAAGACTTTGCTTTTCTCCAAAACCATTTTTCCTGTGATATTCTCGATCCATTACATATGAATTCCACCCCACTTTGTCCGGATATGAGTGGATGAAACCAGAAATATCCGGTTGTGTTTTGTCTTACTATATCCCAGATATTGCTACAGCCTCAGTGTCTGTGTTTTCTGGATATTATCGATGGATTTTATTGTTTTGAATGTTTTTATCAGGGAACATTTAATTTTGTACCGTAGAAACACTAATTGGTTCCACATGGAGACACCAGTAACACATTCCTATGTTCTAGGGAGAAAGCTTGAGGAACTGCAAATCGATATGGTATGTCTGTTTGTATAGATGACATTTTATGCACTTGCGATGGAAAAGACTTTTTGCCTTTCTCTAAATCCATTTTTACTGTGATTTTGTTGGTCCATTGCATACGAATTCCAACCCACTTTGTCCGGATATGACTGGATGAAACCAGAAATATCCGGTTGTGTTTTGGCTAACTCAATCCCAGATATTGTGAAAGCTTCTGTATTTGTGTTCTCCGGATATTATGAACGGATTTTATGGTTTTGCATGTTTTTTATCAGGGAACATTTAATTTTGTGCTGGGAAACACTAATTGGTTCCACACGGAGACACCAGCTCTACACATTCGTATTTTCTAGGGAGAAAGCTAGAGGAACTGCGGCAAACAAACATGATATTTCTGTTTGTATAGATGACATTTTATGCACTCTCCTAAGAAAAAGACTTTACTTTTCTCCAAAACCATTTTTACTGTGATTTTCTCGGTCCATTGCATACGAATTCCACCTCACTTTGTCCGAATATGACTGGATGAAACCAAAAATATCTGTTTTATTTTTTTTTTTGGTTACTATATCCCAGATATTACTACAGACTCTGTGTTTGTGTTTTCTGGATATTATCGATGGATTATATTGTTTTGAATGTTTTTATCAGGGAACATTTAATTTTGTACCTTAGAAACACTAATAGGTTCAACATGGAGACTCCAGTATACACATTCGTATGTTCTAGGGAGAAAGTTAGAGGAACTGCGGCAAACAAACATGATATTTCTGTTTGTATACATGACATTTTATGCACTTGCATAACGAAAAAAACTTTGCTTTTCTCCAAAACCATTTTTACTGTGATTTTCTCGGTCCATTGCATCCGAATTCCACCTCGCTTTGTCCGGATATGACTGGATGAAACCAGAAATATCCGGTTGTGTTTTGGCTTACTAAAACCCAGATATTGTGAAAGCCTCTGTGTTTATGTTTTCCGGATATTATCAACGGAATTTATGTTTTTGCATGTTATTTATCAGGGAACATTTAATTTTGTGCTGGGAAACACTAATTGGTTCCACATGGAGACACCAGCTCTACACATTCGTATTTTCTAGGGAGAAAGCTAGAGGAACTGCGGCAAACAAACATGATATTTCTGTTTGTATAGATGACATTTTATGCACTTTCCTAAAGAAAAGACTTTGCTTCTCTCCAAAACCATTTTTCCTGTGAAATTCTCGATCCATTACATATGAATTCCACCCCCCCTTTGTCCGGATATGAGTGGATGAAACCAGAAATATCCGGTTGTGTTTTGTCTTACTATATCCCAGATATTGCTACAGCCTCAGTGTCTGTGTTTTCTGGATATTATCGATGGATTTTATTGTTTTGAATGTTTTTATCAGGGAACATTTAATTTTGTACCGTAGAAACACTAATTGGTTCCACATGGAGACACCAGTAACACATTCCTATGTTCTAGGGAGAAAGCTTGAGGAACTGCAAATCGATATGATATGTCTGTTTGTATAGATGACATTTTATGCACTTGCGATGGAAAAGACTTTTTGCCTTTCTCTAAAACCATTTTTACTGTGATTTTGTTGGTCCATTGCATACGAATTCCAACCCACTTTGTCCGGATATGACTGGATGAAACCAGAAATATCCGGTTGTGTTTTGGCTAACTCAATCCCAGATATTGTGAAAGCTTCTGTATTTGTGTTCTCCGGATATTATGAACGGATTTTATGGTTTTGCATGTTTTTTATCAGGGAACATTTAATTTTGTACCGTAGAAACACTAATTGGTTCCACACGGAGACACCAGCTCTACACATTCGTATGTTCTAGGGAGAAAGTTAGAGGAACTGTGGCAAACAAACATGATATTTCTGTTTGTATACATGACATTTTATGCACTTTCCTAAGAAAAAGACTTTACTTTTCTCCAAAACCATTTTTACTGTGATTTTCTCGGTCCATTGCATACGAATTCCACCTCACTTTGTCCGGATATGACTGGATGAAACCAGAAATATCTGTTTCCTTTTTTTTTTGGCTTACTATATCCCAGATATTACTACAGACTCTGTGTTTGTGTTTTCTGGATATTATCGATGGATTATATTGTTTTGAATGTTTTTATCAGGGAACATTTAATTTTGTGCTGGGAAACACTAATTGGTTCCACATGGAGACACCAGTCTACACATTTGTAATTTCTAGGGAGAAAGCTAGAATAACTGCGGTAAACAAACATGATATTTCTTTTTGTATAGATGACATTTTATGCACTGGCTTAAGGAAAAGACTTTGTTTTACTCCAAAACCATTTTTACTGCGATTTTCCTGGTTCATTGCATACGATTTCCACCAAACTTAGTCCTGATATGACTGGATGAAACCAGAAATATCCGGTTGTATTTTGACTAAATCAATCCCAGATATTGCGACGGACTCTGTGTTTGTGTTTTCTGGACATTATCAACGGACTTTATTGTTTTGAATGTTTTTATCAGGGAACATTTAATTTTGTACCGTAGAAACACTAATTGGTTCCACATGGAGACACCAGTCTACACATTCGTATGTTCTAGGGAGAAAGTTAGAGGAACTGCGGCAAACAAACATGATATTTCTGTTTGTATACATGACATTTTATGCACTTGCATAACGAAAAAAACTTTGCTTTTCTCCAAAACCATTTTTACTGTGATTTTCTCGGTCCATTGCGTACGAATTCCACAAAACTTAGTCATGATACGACTGGATGAAACCAGAAATATCCGGTTGTGTTTTGGCTTACTACAACCCAGATATTGTGAAAGCCTCTGTGTTTATGTTTTCCGGATATTATCAACGGAATTTATGTTTTTGCATGTTATTTATCAGGGAACATTTAATTTTGTGCTGGGAAACACTAATTGGTTCCACATGGAGACACCAGTCTACACATTCGTATTTTCTAGGGAGAAAGCTAGAGGAACTGCGGCAAACAAACATGATATTTCTGTTTGTATAGATGACATTTTATGCACTTTCCTAAAGAAAAGACTTTGCTTCTCTCCAAAACCATTTTTCCTGTGAAATTCTCGATCTATTACATATGAATTCCACCCCCCCTTTGTCCGGATATGAGTGGATGAAACCAGAAATATCCGGTTGTGTTTTGTCTTACTATATCCCAGATATTGCTACAGCCTCAGTGTCTGTGTTTTCTGGATATTATCGATGGATTTTATTGTTTTGAATGTTTTTATCAGGGAACATTTAATTTTGTACCGTAGAAACACTAATTGGTTCCACATGGAGACACCAGTAACACATTCCTATGTTCTAGGGAGAAAGCTTGAGGAACTGCAAATCGATATGATATGTCTGTTTGTATAGATGACATTTTATGCACTTGCGATGGAAAAGACTTTTTGCCTTTCTCTAAAACCATTTTTACTGTGATTTTGTTGGTCCATTGCATACGAATTCCAACCCACTTTGTCCGGATATGACTGGATGAAACCAGAAATATCCGGTTGTGTTTTGGCTAACTCAATCCCAGATATTGTGAAAGCTTCTGTATTTGTGTTCTCCGGATATTATGAACGGATTTTATGGTTTTGCATGTTTTTTATCAGGGAACATTTAATTTTGTACCGTAGAAACACTAATTGGTTCCACACGGAGACACCAGCTCTACACATTCGTATGTTCTAGGGAGAAAGTTAGAGGAACTGTGGCAAACAAACATGATATTTCTGTTTGTATACATGACATTTTATGCACTTTCCTAAGAAAAAGACTTTACTTTTCTCCAAAACCATTTTTACTGTGATTTTCTCGGTCCATTGCATACGAATTCCACCTCACTTTGTCCGGATATGACTGGATGAAACCAGAAATATCTGTTTCCTTTTTTTTTTGGCTTACTATATCCCAGATATTACTACAGACTCTGTGTTTGTGTTTTCTGGATATTATCGATGGATTATATTGTTTTGAATGTTTTTATCAGGGAACATTTAATTTTGTGCTGGGAAACACTAATTGGTTCCACATGGAGACACCAGTCTACACATTTGTAATTTCTAGGGAGAAAGCTAGAATAACTGCGGTAAACAAACATGATATTTCTTTTTGTATAGATGACATTTTATGCACTGGCTTAAGGAAAAGACTTTGTTTTACTCCAAAACCATTTTTACTGCGATTTTCCTGGTTCATTGCATACGATTTCCACCAAACTTAGTCCTGATATGACTGGATGAAACCAGAAATATCCGGTTGTATTTTGACTAAATCAATCCCAGATATTGCGACGGACTCTGTGTTTGTGTTTTCTGGACATTATCAACGGACTTTATTGTTTTGAATGTTTTTATCAGGGAACATTTAATTTTGTACCGTAGAAACACTAATTGGTTCCACATGGAGACACCAGTCTACACATTCGTATGTTCTAGGGAGAAAGTTAGAGGAACTGCGGCAAACAAACATGATATTTCTGTTTGTATACATGACATTTTATGCACTTGCATAACGAAAAAAACTTTGCTTTTCTCCAAAACCATTTTTACTGTGATTTTCTCGGTCCATTGCGTACGAATTCCACCAAACTTAGTCATGATACGACTGGATGAAACCAGAAATATCCGGTTGTGTTTTGGCTTACTACAACCCAGATATTGTGAAAGCCTCTGTGTTTATGTTTTCCGGATATTATCAACGGAATTTATGTTTTTGCATGTTATTTATCAGGGAACATTTAATTTTGTGCTGGGAAACACTAATTGGTTCCACATGGAGACACCAGTCTAAACATTCGTATTTTCTAGGGAGAAAGCTAGAGGAACTGCGGCAAACAAACATGATATTTCTGTTTGTATAGATGACATTTTATGCACTTTCCTAAAGAAAAGACTTTGCTTTTCTCCAAAACCATTTTTCCTGTGATATTCTCGATCCATTACATATGAATTCCACCCCACTTTGTCCGGATATGAGTGGATGAAACCAGAAATATCCGGTTGTGTTTTGTCTTACTATATCCCAGATATTGCTACAGCCTCAGTGTCTGTGTTTTCTGGATATTATCGATGGATTTTATTGTTTTGAATGTTTTTATCAGGGAACATTTAATTTTGTACCGTAGAAACACTAATTGGTTCCACATGGAGACACCAGTAACACATTCCTATGTTCTAGGGAGAAAGCTTGAGGAACTGCAAATCGATATGATATGTCTGTTTGTATAGATGACATTTTATGCACTTGCGATGGAAAAGACTTTTTGCCTTTCTCTAAAACCATTTTTACTATGATTTTGTTGGTCCATTGCGTACGAATTCCAACCCACTTTGTCCGGATATGACTGGATGCAACCAGAAATATCCGGTTGTGTTTTGGCTAACTCAATCCCAGATATTGTGAAAGCTTCTGTATTTGTGTTCTCCGGATATTATGAATGGATTTTATGGTTTTGCATGTTTTTTATCAGGGAATATTTAATTTTGTACTGTAGAAACACTAATTGGTTCCACACGGAGACACCAGCTCTACACATTTGTATTTTCTAGGGAGAAAGCTAGAGGAACTGCGGCAAACAAACATGATATTTCTGTTTGTATAGATGACATTTTATGCACTCTCCTAAGAAAAAGACTTTACTTTTCTCCAAAACCATTTTTACTGTGATATTCTCGGTCCATTGCATATGAATTCCACCTCACTTTGTCCGGATATGAGTGGATGAAACCAGAAATATCCGTTTTCTTTTTTTTTTTTGGCTTACTATATCCCAGATATTACTACAGACTCTGTGTTTGTGTTTTCTGGATATTATCGATGGATTATATTGTTTTGAATGTTTTTATCAGGGAACATTTAATTTTGTGCTGGGAAACACTAATTGGTTCCACATGGAGACACCAGTCTACACATTCGTATTTTCTAGGGAGAAAGCTAGAATAACTGCGGTAAACAAACATGATGTTTCTGTTTGTATAGATGACATTTTATGCACTGGCTTAAGGAAAAGACTTTGTTTTACTCCAAAACCATTTTTACTGCAATTTTCCCGGTTCATTGCATACGAATTCCACCAAACTTAGTCCGGATATGACTGGATGAAACCAGAAATATCCGGTTGTGTTTTGGCTAACTCAATCCGAGATATTGCGCAACTCTGTGTTTGCGTTTTCTAGACATTATCAATGGACTTTATTGTTTTGAATGTTTTATCAGGGAACATTTAATTTTGTACCTTAGAAACACTAATTGGTTCAACATGGAGACACCAGTCTACACATTCGTATGTTCTAGGGAGAAAGTTAGAGGAACTGCGGCAAACAAACATGATATTTCTGTTTGTATACATGACATTTTATGCACTTGCATAACGAAAAAAACTTTGCTTTTCTCCAAAACCATTTTTACTGTGATTTTCCCGGTTCATTGCATACAAATTCCACCAAACTTAGTCCTGATACGACTGGATGAAACCAGAAATATCCGGTTGTGTTTTGGCTTACTACAACCCAGATATTGTGAAAGCCTCTGTGTTTATGTTTTCCGGATACTATCAACGGAATTTATGTTTTTGCATGTTATTTATCAGGGAACATTTAATTTTGTGCTGGGAAACACTAATTGGTTCCACATGGAGACACCAGCTCTACACATTCGTATTTTCTAGGGAGAAAGCTAGAGGAACTGCGGCAAACAAACATGATATTTCTGTTTGTATAGATGACATTTATTCACTTTCCTAAAGAAAAGACTTTGCTTTTCTCCAAAACCATTTTTCCTGTGATATTCTCGATCCATTACATATGAATTCCAACCCACTTTGTCCGGATATGAGTGGATGAAACCAGAAATATCCGGTTGTGTTTTGTCTTACTATATCCCAGATATTGCTACAGCCTCACTGTCTGTGTTTTCTGGATATTATCGATGGATTTTATTGTTTTGAATGTTTTTATCAGGGAACATTTAATTTTGTGCTGGGAAACACTAATTGGTTCCACATGGAGACACCAGTCTACACATTCGTATTTTCTAGGGAGAAAGCTAGAATAACTGCGGTAAACAAACATGATATTTCTGTTTGTATAGATGACATTTTATGCACTGGCTTAAGGAAAAGACTTTGGTTTACTCCAAAACCATTTTTACTGCGATTTTCCCGGATCATTGCATACGAATTCCACCAACCTTAGTCCGGATATGACTGGATGAAACCAGAAATATCCGGTTGTGTTTTGGCTAACTCAATCCCAGATATTGCGACGGACTCTGTGTTTGTGTTTTCTGGACATTATCAACGGACTTTATTGTTTTGAATGTTTTTATCAGGGAACATTTAATTTTGTACCTTAGAAACACTAATAGGTTCAACATGGAGACACCAGTATACACATTCGTATGTTCTAGGGAGAAAGCTAGAGGAACTGCGGCAAACAAACATGATATTTCTGTTTGTATACATGACATTTTATGCACTTGCATAACGAAAAAAACTTTGCTTTTCTCCAAAACCATTTTTACTGTGATTTTCTCGGTCCATTGCATACGAATTCCACCTCGCTTTGTCCGGATATGTCTGGATGAAACCAGAAATATCCGGTTGTGTTTTGGCTTACTACAACCCAGATATTGTGAAAGCCTCTGTGTTTATGTTTTCCGGATACTATCAACGGAATTTATGTTTTTGCATGTTATTTATCAGGGAACATTTAATTTTGTGCTGGGAAACACTAATTGGTTCCACATGGAGACACCAGCTCTACACATTCGTATTTTCTAGGGAGAAAGCTAGAGGAACTGCGGCAAACAAACATGATATTTCTGTTTGTATAGATGACATTTTATGCACTTTCCTAAAGAAAAGACTTTGCTTTTCTCCAAAACCATTTTTCCTGTGATTTTCTCGGTCCATTACATATGAATTCCACCCCACTTTGTCCGGATATGAGTGGATGAAACCAGAAATATCCGGTTGTGTTTTGTCTTACTATATCCCAGATATTGCTACAGCCTCAGTGTCTGTGTTTTCTGGATATTATCGATGGATTTTATTGTTTTGAATGTTTTTATCAGGGAACATTTAATTTTGTACCGTAGAAACACTAATTGGTTCCACATGGAGACACCAGTAACACATTCCTATGTTCTAGGGAGAAAGCTTGAGGAACTGCAAATCGATATGATATGTCTGTTTGTATAGATGACATTTTATGCACTTGCGATGGAAAAGACTTTTTGCCTTTCTCTAAAACCATTTTTACTGTGATTTTGTTGGTCCATTGCGTACGAATTCCAACCCACTTTGTCCGGATATGACTGGATGAAACCAGAAATATCCGGTTGTGTTTTGGCTAACTCAATCCCAGATATTGTGAAAGCTTCTGTATTTGTGTTCTCAGGATATTATGAATGGATTTTATGGTTTTGCATGTTTTTTATCAGGGAACATTTAATTTTGTACCGTAGAAACACTAACTGGTTCCACACGGAGACACCAGCTCTACACATTTGTATTTTCTAGGGAGAAAGCTAGAATAACTGCGGTAAACAAACATGATGTTTCTGTTTGTATAGATGACATTTTATGCACTGGCTTAAGGAAAAGACTTTGTTTTACTCCAAAACCATTTTTACTGCGATTTTCCCGGTTCATTGCATACGAATTCCACCTCACTTTGTCCGGATATGAGTGGATGAAACCAGAAATATTCGTTTTCTTTCTTTTTTTTTTTTTTTTTTTGGCTTACTATATCCCAGATATTACTACAGACTCTGTGTTTTTGTTTTCTGGATATTATCGATGGATTATATTGTTTTGAATGTTTTTATCAGGGAACATTTAATTTTGTGCTGGGAAACACTAATTGGTTCCACATGGAGACACCAGTCTACACATTCGTATTTTCTAGGGAGAAAGCTAGAGGAACTGCGGCAAACAAACATGATATTTCTGTTTGTATAGATGACATTTTATGCACTGTCTTAAGGAAAAGACTTTGTTTTACTCCGAAACCCTTTTTACTGCGATTTTCCCGGTTCATTGCATATGAATTCCACCAAACTTAGTCCGGATATGACTGGATGAAACCAGAAATATCCGGTTGTGTTTTGGCTAACTCAATCCCAGATTTTGCGACGGACTCTGTGTTTGTGTTTTCTGGACATTATCAACGGATTTTTTGGTATTGCATGTTTTTTATCAGGGAACATTTAATTTTGTACCTTAGAAACACTAATAGGTTCAACATGGAGACACCAGTGTACACATTCGTATGTACTAGGGAGAAAGTTAGAGGAACTGCGGCAAACAAACATGATATTTCTGTTTGTATACATGACATTTTATGCACTTGCATAACGAAAAAAACTTTGCTTTTCTCCAAAACCATTTTTACTGTGATTTTCTCGGTCCATTGCATACGAATTCCACCTCGCTTTGTCCGGATATGACTGGATGAAACCAGGAATATCCGGTTGTGTTTTGGCTTACTACAACCCAGATATTGTGAAAGCCTCTGTGTTTACGTTTTCCGGATATTATCAACGGAATTTATGTTTTTGCATGTTATTTATCAGGGAACATTTAATTTTGTGCTGGGAAACACTAATTGGTTCCACATGGAGACACCAGCTCTACACATTTGTATTTTCTAGGGAGAAAGCTAGAGGAACTGCGGCAAACAAACATGATATTTCTGTTTGTATAGATGACATTTTATGCACTTTCCTAAAGAAAAGACTTTGCTTTTCTCCAAAACCATTTTTTCTGTGATATTCTCGGTCCATTACATATGAATTCTACCCTACTTTGTCTGGATATGAGTGGATGAAACCAGAAATATCCGGTTGTGTTTTGTCTTACTATATCCCAGATATTGCTACAGCCTCAGTGTCTGTGTTTTCTGGATATTATCGATGGATTTTATTGTTTTGAATGTTTTTATCAGGGAACATTTAATTTTGTACCGTAGAAACACTAATTGGTTCCACATGGAGACACCAGTAACACATTCCTATGTTCTAGGGAGAAAGCTTGAGGAACTGCAAATCGATATGATATGTCTGTTTGTATAGATGACATTTTATGCACTTGCGATGGAAAAGACTTTTTGCCTTTCTCTAAAACCATTTTTACTGTGATTTTGTTGGTCCATTGCATACGAATTCCAACCCACTTTGTCCGGATATGACTGGATGAAACCAGAAATATCCGGTTGTGTTTTGGCTAACTCAATCCCAGATATTGTGAAAGCTTCTGTATTTGTGTTCTCCGGATATTATGAACGGATTTTATGGTTTTGCATTTTTTTATCAGGGAACATTTAATTTTGTACCTTAGAAACACTAATCGGTTCCACACGGAGACACCAGCTCTACACATTTGTATTTTCTAGGGAGAAAGCTAGAGGAACTGCGGCAAACAAACATGATATTTCTGTTTGTATAGATGACATTTTATGCACTTTCCTCAGAAAAAGACTTTACTTTTCTCCAAAACCATTTTTACTGTGATTTTCTCGGTCCATTACATATGAATTCCACCCCACTTTGTCCGGATATGAGTGGATGAAACCAGAAATATCCGGTTGTGTTTTGTCTTACTATATCCCAGATATTGCTACAGCCTCAGTGTCTGTGTTTTCTGGATATTATCGATGGATTTTATTGTTTTGAATGTTTTTATCAGGGAACATTTAATTTTGTATCGTAGAAACACTAATTGGTTCCACATGGAGACACCAGTAACACATTCCTATGTTCTAGGGAGAAAGCTTGAGGAACTGCAAATCGATATGATATGTCTGTTTGTATAGATGACATTTTATGCACTTGCGATGGAAAAGACTTTTTGCCTTTCTCTAAAACCATTTTTACTGTGATTTTGTTGGTCCATTGCGTACGAATTCCAACCCACTTTGTCCGGATATGACTGGATGAAACCAGAAATATCCGGTTGTGTTTTGGCTAACTCAATCCCAGATATTGTGAAAGCTTCTGTATTTGTGTTCTCAGGATATTATGAATGGATTTTATGGTTTTGCATGTTTTTTATCAGGGAACATTTAATTTTGTACCGTAGAAACACTAACTGGTTCCACACGGAGACACCAGCTCTACACATTTGTATTTTCTAGGGAGAAAGCTAGAGGAACTGCGGTAAACAAACATGATGTTTCTGTTTGTATAGATGACATTTTATGCACTGGCTTAAGGAAAAGACTTTGTTTTACTCCAAAACCATTTTTACTGCGATTTTCCCGGTTCATTGCATACGAATTCCACCTCACTTTGTCCGGATATGAGTGGATGAAACCAGAAATATCCGTTTTCTTTCTTTTTTTTTTTTTTTGGCTTACTATATCCCAGATATTACTACAGACTCTGAGTTTTTGTTTTCTGGATATTATCGATGGATTATATTGTTTTGAATGTTTTTATCAGGGAACATTTAATTTTGTGCTGGGAAACACTAATTGGTTCCACATGGAGACACCAGTCTACACATTCGTATTTTCTAGGGAGAAAGCTAGAGGAACTGCGGCAAACAAACATGATATTTCTGTTTGTATAGATGACATTTTATGCACTGTCTTAAGGAAAAGACTTTGTTTTACTCCGAAACCCTTTTTACTGCGATTTTCCCGGTTCATTGCATACGAATTCCACCAAACTTAGTCCGGATATGACTGGATGAAACCAGAAATATCCGGTTGTGTTTTGGCTAACTCAATCCCAGATTTTGCGACGGACTCTGTGTTTGTGTTTTCTGGACATTATCAACGGATTTTTTGGTATTGCATGTTTTTTATCAGGGAACATTTAATTTTGTACTTTAGAAACACTAATAGGTTCAACATGGAGACACCAGTATACACATTCGTATGTACTAGGGAGAAAGTTAGAGGAACTGCGGCAAACAAACATGATATTTCTGTTTGTATACATGACATTTTATGCACTTGCATAACGAAAAAAACTTTGCTTTTCTCCAAAACCATTTTTACTGTGATTTTCTCGGTCCATTGCATACGAATTCCACCTCGCTTTGTCCGGATATGACTGGATGAAACCAGGAATATCCGGTTGTGTTTTGGCTTACTACAACCCAGATATTGTGAAAGCCTCTGTGTTTACGTTTTCCGGATATTATCAACGGAATTTATGTTTTTGCATGTTATTTATCAGGGAACATTTAATTTTGTGCTGGGAAACACTAATTGGTTCCACATGGAGACACCAGCTCTACACATTTGTATTTTCTAGGGAGAAAGCTAGAGGAACTGCGGCAAACAAACATGATATTTCTGTTTGTATAGATGACATTTTATGCACTTTCCTAAAGAAAAGACTTTGCTTTTCTCCAAAACCATTTTTTCTGTGATATTCTCGGTCCATTACATATGAATTCTACCCTACTTTGTCTGGATATGAGTGGATGAAACCAGAAATATCCGGTTGTGTTTTGTCTTACTATATCCCAGATATTGCTACAGCCTCAGTGTCTGTGTTTTCTGGATATTATCGATGGATTTTATTGTTTTGAATGTTTTTATCAGGGAACCTTTAATTTTGTACCGTAGAAATACAATTTGGTTCCACATGGAGACACCAGTAACACATTCCTATGTTCTAGGGAGAAAGCTTGAGGAACTGCAAATCGATATGATATGTCTGTTTGTATAGATGACATTTTATGCACTTGCGATGGAAAAGACTTTTTGCCTTTCTCTAAAACCATTTTTACTGTGATTTTGTTGGTCCATTGCATACGAATTCCAACCCACTTTGTCCGGATATGACTGGATGAAACCAGAAATATCCGGTTGTGTTTTGGCTAACTCAATCCCAGATATTGTGAAAGCTTCTGTATTTGTGTTCTCCGGATATTATGAACGGATTTTATGGTTTTGCATTTTTTTATCAGGGAACATTTAATTTTGTACCTTAGAAACACTAATTGGTTCCACACGGAGACACCAGCTCTACACATTTGTATTTTCTAGGGAGAAAGCTAGAGGAACTGCGGCAAACAAACATGATATTTCTGTTTGTATAGATGACATTTTATGCACTTTCCTCAGAAAAAGACTTTACTTTTCTCCAAAACCATTTTTACTGTGATTTTCTTGGTCCAATGCATACGAATTCCACCTCACTTTGTCCGGATATGAGTGGATGAAACCAGAAATATCCGTTTTCTTTTTTTTTTTTTGGCTTACTATATCCCAGATATTACTACAGACTCTGTGTTTGTGTTTTCTGGATATTATCGATGGATTATATTGTTTTGAATGTTTTTATCAGGGAACATTTAATTTTGTGCTGGGAAACACTAATTGGTTCCACATGGAGACACCAGTCTACACATTCGTATTTTCTAGGGAGAAAGCTAGAATAACTGCGGTAAACAAACATGATATTTCTGTTTGTATAGATGACATTTTATGCACTGGTTAAGGAAAAGACTTTGTTTTACTCCAAAACCATTTTTCCTGTGATTTTCTCCGTCCATTACATATGAATTCCACCCCACTTTGTCCGGATATGAGTGGATGAAACCAGAAATATCCGGTTGTGTTTTGTCTTACTATATCCCAGATATTGCTACAGCCTCAGTGTCTGTGTTTTCTGGATATTATCGATGGATTTTATTGTTTTGAATGTTTTTATCAGGGAACATTTAATTTTGTACCGTAGAAACACTAATTGGTTCCACATGGAGACACCAGTAACACATTCCTATGTTCTAGGGAGAAAGCCTGAGGAACTGCAAATCGATATGATAAGTCTGTTTGTATAGATGACATTTTATGCACTTGCGATGGAAAAGACTATTTGCCTTTCTCTAAAACCATTTTTACTGTGATTTTGTTGGTCCATTGCATACGAATTCCAACCCACTTTGTCTGGATATGACTGGATGAAACCAGAAATATCCGGTTGTGTTTTGGCTAACTCAATCCCAGATATTGTGAAAGCTTCTGTATTTGTGTTCTCCGGATATTATGAACGGATTTTATGGTTTTGCATGTTTTTTATAAGGGAACATTTAATTTTGTACCTTAGAAACACTAATCGGTTCCACACGGAGACACCAGCTCTACACATTTGTATTTTCTAGGGAGAAAGCTAGAGGAACTGCGGCAAACAAACATGATATTTCTGTTTGTATAGATGACATTTTATGCACTTTCCTAACAAAAAGACTTTACTTTTCTCCAAAACCATTTTTAATGTGATTTTCTTGGTCCATTGCATACGAATTCCACCTCACTTTGTCCGGATATGAGTGGATGAAACCAGAAATATCCGTTTTCTTTTTTTTTTTTTTTTTGGCTTACTATATCCCAGATATTACTACAGACTCTGTGTTTGTGTTTTCTGGATATTATCGATGGATTATATTGTTTTGAATGTTTTTATCAGGGAACATTTAATTTTGTGCTGGGAAACACTAATTGGTTCCACATGGAGACACCAGTCTACACATTCGTATTTTCTAGGGAGAAAGCTAGAATAACTGCGGTAAACAAACATGATGTTTCTGTTTGTATAGATGACATTTTATGCACTGGCTTAAGGAAAAGACTTTGGTTTACTCCAAAACCATTTTTACTGCGATTTTCCCGGTTCATTGCATACGAATTCCACCAAACTTAGTCCGGATATGACTGGATGAAACCAGAAATATCCGGTTGTGTTTTGGCTAACTCAATCCAAGATATTGCGATGGACTCTGTGTTTGTGTTTTCTGGACATTATCAACGGACTTTATTGTTTTGAATGTTTTTATCAGGGAACATTTAATTTTGTACCTTAGAAACACTAATAGGTTCAACATGGAGACACCAGTATACACATTCGTATGTTCTAGGGAGAAAGTTAGAGGAACTGCGGCAAACAAACATGATATTTCTGTTTGTATACATGACATTTTATGCACTTGCATAACGAAAAAAACTTTGCTTTTCTCCAAAACCATTTTTACTGTGATTTTCTCGGTCCATTGCATACGAATTCCACCTCGCTTTGTCCGGATATGACTGGATGAAACCAGGAATATCCGGTTGTGTTTTGGCTTACTACAACCCAGATATTGTGAAAGCCTCTGTGTTTACGTTTTCCGGATATTATCAACGGAATTTATGTTTTTGCATGTTATTTATCAGGGAACATTTAATTTTGTGCTGGGAAACACTAATTGGTTCCACATGGAGACACCAGCTCTACACAATCGTATTTTCTAGGGAGAAAGCTAGAGGAACTGCGGCACACAAACATGATATTTCTGTTTGTATAGATGACATTTTATGCACTTTCCTAAAGAAAAGACTTTGTTTTTCTCCAAAATCATTTTTCCTGTGATTTTCTTGGTCCATTACATATGAATTCCACGCCACTTTGTCCGGATATGAGTGGATGAAACCAGAAATATCCGGTTGTGTTTTGTCTTACTATATCCCAGATATTGCTACAGCCTCAGTGTCTGTGTTTTCTGGATATTATCGATGGATTTTATTGTTTTGAATGTTTTTATCAGGGAACATTTAATTTTGTACCGTAGAAACACTAATTGGTTCCACATGGAGACACCAGTAACACATTCCTATGTTCTAGGGAGAAAGCTTGAGGAACTGCAAATCGATATGTTATGTCTGTTTGTATAGATGACATTTTATGCACTTGCGATGGAAAAGACTTTTTGCCTTTCTCTAAAACCATTTTTACTGTGATTTTGTTGGTCCATTGCATACGAATTCCAACCCACTTTGTCCGGGTATGACTGGATGAAACCAGAAATATCCGGTTGTGTTTTGGCTAACTCAATCCCAGATATTGTGAAAGCTTCTGTATTTGTGTTCTCCGGATATTATGAACGGATTTTATGGTTTTGAATGTTTTTTATCAGGGAACATTTAATTTTGTACCTTAGAAACACTAATCGGTTCCACACGGAGACACCAGCTCTACACATTTGTATTTTCTAGGGAGAAAGCTAGAGGAACTGCGGCAAACAAACATGATATTTCTGTTTGTATAGATGACATTTTATGCACTTTCCCAAGAAAAAGACTTTACTTTTCTCCAAAACCATTTTTACTGTGATTTTCTCGGTCCATTGCATACGAATTCCACCTCACTTTGTCCGGATATGACTGGATGAAACCAGAAATATCCGTTTTCTTTTTTTTTTTTTTTGGCTTACTATATCCCAGATATTACTACAGACTCTGTGTTTGTGTTTTCTGGATATTATCGATGGATTATATTGTTTTGAATGTTTTTATCAGGGAACATTTAATTTTGTGCTGGGAAACACTAATTGGTTCCACATGGAGACACCAGTCTACACATTCGTATTTTCTAGGGAGAAAGCTAGAATAACTGCGGTAAACAAACATGATGTTTCTGTTTGTATAGATGACATTTTATGCACTGGCTTAAGGAAAAGACTTTGTTTTACTCCAAAACCATTTTTACTGCGATTTTCCCGGTTCATTGCATACGAATTCCACCAAACTTAGTCCGGATATGACTGGATGAAACCAGAAATATCCGGTTGTGTTTTGCCTAACTCAATCCCAGATTTTGGAACGGACTCTGTGTTTGTGTTTTCTGGACATTATCAACGGATTTTTTGGTATTGCATGTTTTTTATCAGGGAACATTTAATTTTGTACCTTAGAAACACTAATTGGTTCCACACGGAGACACCAGCTCTACACATTTGTATTTTCTAGGGAGAAAAAAGCTAGGGGAACTGCAGCAAACAAACATGATATTTCTGTTTGTATACATGACATTTTATGCACTTGCATAACGAAAAAAACTTTGCTTTTCTCCAAAACCATTTTTACTGTGATTTTCTCGGTCCATTGCATACGAATTCCACCTCGCTTTGTCCGGATATGACTGGATGAAACCAGGAATATCCGGTTGTGTTTTGGCTTACTACAACCCAGATATTGTGAAAGCCTCTGTGTTTACGTTTTCCGGATATTATCAACGGAATTTATGTTTTTGCATGTTATTTATCAGGGAACATTTAATTTTGTGCTGGGAAACACTAATTGGTTCCACATGGAGACACCAGCTCTACACAATCGTATTTTCTAGGGAGAAAGCTAGAGGAACTGCGGCACACAAACATGATATTTCTGTTTGTATAGATGACATTTTATGCACTTTCCTAAAGAAAAGACTTTGTTTTTCTCCAAAATCATTTTTCCTGTGATTTTCTTGGTCCATTACATATGAATTCCACGCCACTTTGTCCGGATATGAGTGGATGAAACCAGAAATATCCGGTTGTGTTTTGTCTTACTATATCCCAGATATTGCTACAGCCTCAGTGTCTGTGTTTTCTGGATATTATCGATGGATTTTATTGTTTTGAATGTTTTTATCAGGGAACATTTAATTTTGTACCGTAAAAACACTAATTGGTTCCACATGGAGACACCAGTAACACATTCCTATGTTCTAGGGAGAAAGCTTGAGGAACTGCAAATCGATATGTTATGTCTGTTTGTATAGATGACATTTTATGCACTTGCGATGGAAAAGACTTTTTGCCTTTCTCTAAAACCATTTTTACTGTGATTTTGTTGGTCCATTGCATACGAATTCCAACCCACTTTGTCCGGGTATGACTGGATGAAACCAGAAATATCCGGTTGTGTTTTGGCTAACTCAATCCCAGATATTGTGAAAGCTTCTGTATTTGTGTTCTCCGGATATTATGAACGGATTTTATGGTTTTGCATGTTTTTTATCAGGGAACATTTAATTTTGTACCTTAGAAACACTAATCGGTTCAGCACGGAGACACCAGCTCTACACATTTGTATTTTCTAGGGAGAAAGCTAGAGGAACTGCGGCAAACAAACATGATATTTCTGTTTGTATAGATGACATTTTATGCACTTTCCCAAGAAAAAGACTTTACTTTTCTCCAAAACCATTTTTACTGTGATTTTCTCGGTCCATTGCATACGAATTCCACCTCACTTTGTCCGGATATGACTGGATGAAACCAGAAATATCCGTTTTCTTTTTTTTTTTTTTTGGCTTACTATATCCCAGATATTACTACAGACTCTGTGTTTGTGTTTTCTGGATATTATCGATGGATTATATTGTTTTGAATGTTTTTATCAGGGAACATTTAATTTTGTGCTGGGAAACACTAATTGGTTCCACATGGAGACACCAGTCTACACATTCGTATTTTCTAGGGAGAAAGCTAGAATAACTGCGGTAAACAAACATGATGTTTCTGTTTGTATAGATGACATTTTATGCACTGGCTTAAGGAAAAGACTTTGTTTTACTCCAAAACCATTTTTACTGCGATTTTCCCGGTTCATTGCATACGAATTCCACCAAACTTAGTCCGGATATGACTGGATGAAACCAGAAATATCCGGTTGTGTTTTGGCTAACTCAATCCCAGATTTTGCGACGGACTCTGTGTTTGTGTTTTCTGGACATTATCAACGGATTTTTTGGTATTGCATGTTTTTTATCAGGGAACATTTAATTTTGTACCTTAGAAACACTAATTGGTTCCACACGGAGACACCAGCTCTACACATTTGTATTTTCTAGGGAGAAAAATGCTAGGGGAACTGCAGCAAAAAAACATGATATTTCTGTTTGGATACATGACATTTTATGCACTTGCATAACGAAAAAAACTTTGCTTTTCTCCAAAACCATTTTTACTGTGATTTTCTCGGTCCATTGCATACGAATTCCACCTCACTTTGTCCGGATATGACTGGATGAAACCAGAAATATCCGGTTGTGTTTTGGCTTACTACAACCCAGATATTGTGAAAGCCTCTGTGTTTATGTTTTCCGGATATTATCAACGGAATTTATGTTTTTGCATGTTATTTATCAGGGAACATTTAATTTTGTGCTGGGAAACACTAATTGGTTCCACATGGAGACACCAGCTCTACACATTCGTATTTTCTAGGGAGAAAGCTAGAGGAACTGCGGCAAACAAACATGATATTTTGTAAGACCCCCGACAGGTGTCTCACACTTTTACCGACCCCAGAAACACGAATTCCAGACCAATCGCTGCAAGTGCATGAGGAAGTTTATTACATCTGCACAGATGGGCCAACTCTTAAGCACAACAGCACCCTCTAGTGCAGTGCGAGAAGAGAGGCGCCGATCATCAACCGCACAGCGTATTTAAGATTTGAAACCACAACATTAGCATATCTCCACATCACTGCCAAGAATCACAAGATAAACCACAGCATGACGAATACATCACAAGGTAGTGGGTTTTTCCAGGGTGAGGGGACAAAAAACCTTGAGCAAGCATAAACACGGGGTCATCACGACCAAAAACTCAACACAGCTCCTAAAATAATTATCACATGCTCCATTATCTCATAAAAGCATTAGCACAATCATCACATGTTACAAGGTCAGCTAAAGTCTAGTTATCTTAAACAAAATGCATTTTGCAAGCCAAAGCATTTTGTACAAAAGCAGAACAATATGCAGTTAGCTCATAAGCAACTCCAATTTAACCCTATCCTGCCTCAATTTCACATTTTCTGTTTGTATAGATGACATTTTATGCACTTTCCTAAAGAAAAGACTTTGCTTTTCTCCAAAACCATTTTTCCTGTGATTTTCTCGGTCCATTACATATGAATTCCACGCCACATTGTCCGGATATGAGTGGATGAAACCAGAAATATCCGGTTGTGTTTTGTCTTACTATATCCCAGATATTGCTACAGCCTCAGTGTCTGTGTTTTCTGGATATTATCGATGGCTTTTATTGTTTTGAATGTTTTTATCAGGGAACATTTAATTTTGTACCGTAGAAACACTAATTGGTTCCACATGGAGACACCAGTAACACATTCCTATGTTCTAGGGAGAAAGCTTGAGGAACTGCAAATCGATATGATATGTCTGTTTGTATAGATGACATTTTATGCACTTGTGATGGAAAAGACTTTTTGCCTTTCTCTAAAACCATTTTTACTGTGATTTTGTTGGTCCATTGCATACGAATTCCAACCCACTTTGTCCGGATATGACTGGATGAAACCAGAAATATCCGGTTGTGTTTTGGCTCACGCAATCCCAGATATTGTGAAAGCTTCTGTATTTGTGTTCTCCGGATATTATGAACGGATTTTATGGTTTTGCATGTTTTTTATCAGGGAACATTTAATTTTGTACCGTAGAAACACTAATTGGTTCCACACGGAGACACCAGCTCTACACATTCGTATTTTCTAGGGAGAAAGCTAGAGGAACTGCGGCAAACAAACATGATATTTCTGTTTGTATAGATGACATTTTATGCACTTTCCTAAAGAAAAGACTTTGCTTTTCTCCAAAACCATTTTTACTGTGATTTTCTCGGTCCATTGCATACGAATTCCACCTCACTTTGTCCGGATATGAGTGGATGAAACCAGAAATATCCGTTTTCTTTTTTTTTTTTTGGCTTACTATATCCCAGATATTGCTACAGCCTCAGTGTCTGTGTTTTCTGGATATTATCGATGGATTATATTGTTTTGCATGTTTTTATCAGGGAACATTTAATTTTGTGCTGGGAAACACTAATTGGTTCCACATGGAGACACCAGTCTACACATTCGTATTTTCTAGGGAGAAAGCTAGAATAACTGCGGCAAACAAACATGATATTTCTGTTTGTGTAGATGACATTTTATGCACTGGCTTAAGGAAAAGACTTTGTTTTACTCCAAAACCATTTTTACTGCGATTTTCCCAGTTCATTGCATAGGAATTCCACCAAACTTAGTCCGGATATGTCTGGATGAAACCAGAAATATCCGGTTGTGTTTTGGCTAACTCAATCCCAGATATTGCGACGGACTCTGTGTTTGTGTTTTCTGGACATTATCAACGGACTTTATTGTTTTGAATGTTTTTATCAGGGAACATTTAATTTTGTACCTTAGAAACACTAATAGGTTCAACATGGAGACACCAGTATACACATTCGTATTTTCTAGGGAGAAAGCTAGAGGAACTGCGGCAAACAAACATGATATTTCTGTTTGTATAGATGACATTTTATGCACTTTCCTAAAGAAAAGACTTTGCTTTTCTCCAAAACCATTTTTCCTGTGATATTCTCGATCCATTACATATGAATTCCACCCCACTTTGTCCAGATATGAGTGGATGAAACCAGAAATATCCGGTTGTGTTTTGTCTTACTATATCCCAGATATTGCTACAGCCTCAGTGTCTGTGTTTTCTGGATATTGTCGATGGATTTTATTGTTTTGAATGTTTTTATCAGGGAACATTTAATTTTGTACCATAGAAACACTAATTGGTTCCACATGGAGACACCAGTAACACATTCCTATGTTCTAGGGAGAAAGCTTGAGGAACTGCAAATCGATATGATATGTCTGTTTGTATAGATGACACTTTATGCACTTGCGTTGAAAAAGACTTTTTGCCTTTCTCTAAAACCATTTTTACTGTGATTTTGTTGGTCCATTGCATACGAATTCCAACCCACTTTGTCCGGATATGACTGGATGAAACCAGAAATATCCGGTTGTGTTTTGGCTAACTCAATCCCAGATATTGTGAAAGCTTCTGTATTTGTGTTCTCCAGATATTATGAATGGATTTTATGGTTTTGCATGTTTTTTATCAGGGAACATTTAATTTTGTACCGTAGAAACACTAATTGGTTCCACACGGAGACACCAGCTCTACACATTTGTATTTTCTAGGGAGAAAGCTAGAGGAACTGCGGCAAACAATCATGATGTTTCTGTTTGTATAGATGACATTTTATGCACTGGCTTAAGGAAAAGACTTTGTTTTACTCCAAAACCAGTTTTACAGCGATTTTCCCGGTTCATTGCATACGAATTCCACCAAACTTAGTCCGGATATGACTGGATGAAACCAGAAATATCCGGTTGTGTTTTGGCTAACTCAATCCCAGATATTGTGAAAGCTTCTGTATTTGTGTTTTCCGGATATTATCAACGGATTTTATGGTTTTGCATGTTATTTATCAGGGAACATTTAATTTTGTACCTTAGAAACACTAATTTGTTCCACACAGAGACACCAGCTCTACACATTTGTATTTTCTAGGGAGAAAGCTAGAGGAACTGCGGCAAACAAACATGATATTTCTGTTTGTATACATGACATTTTATGCACTTGCATAACGAAAAAAAACTTTGCTTTTCTCCAAAACCATTTTTACTGTGATTTTCTCGGTCCATTGCATCCGAATTCCACCTCGCTTTGTCCGGATATGACTGGATGAAACCAGAAATATCCGGTTGTGTTTTGGCTTACTACAACCCAGATATTGTGAAAGCCTCTGTCTTTATGTTTTCCGGATATTATCAACGGAATTTATGTTTTTGCATGTTATTTATCAGGGAACATTTAATTTTGTGCTGGGAAACACTAATTGGTTCCACATGGAGACACCAGCTCTACACATTCGTATTTTCTAGGGAGAAAGCTAGAGGAACTGCGGCAAACAAACATGATATTTCTGTTTGTATAGATGACATTTTATGCACTTTCCTAAGGAAAAGACTTTGCTTTTCTCCAAAACCATTTTTACTGTGATTTTCTCGGTCCATTACATATGAATTCCACCCCACTTTGTCCGGATATGAGTGGATGAAACCAGAAATATCCGTTTTCTTTTTTTTTTTATCTTACTATATCCCAGATATTACTACAGACTCTGTGTTTGTGTTTTCTGGATATTATTGATGGATTATATTGTTTTGAATGTTTTTATCAGGGAACATTTAATTTTGTGCTGGGAAACACTAATTGGTTCCACATGGAGACACCAGTCTACACATTCGTATTTTCTAGGGAGAAAGCTAGAATAACTGCGGTAAACAAACATGATGTTTCTGTTTGTATAGATGACATTTTATGCACTGGCTTAAGGAAAAGACTTTGTTTTACTCCAAAACCATTTTTACTGCGATTTTCCCGGTTCATTGCATACGAATTCCACCAAACTTAGTCCGCATCTGACTGGATGAAACCAGAAATATCCGGTTGTGTTTTGTCTAACTCAATCCCAGATATTGCAACGGACTCTGTGTTTGTGTTTTCTGGACATTATCAACGGACTTTATTGTTTTGAATGTTTTTATCAGGGAACATTTAATTTTGTACCTTAGAAACACTAATAGGTTCAACATGGAGACACCAGTATACACATTCGTATGTTCTAGGGAGAAAGTTAGAGGAACTGCGGCAAACAAACATGATATTTCTGTTTGTATACATGACATTTTATGCACTTGCATAACGAAAAAAACTTTGCTTTTCTCCAAAACCATTTTTACTGTGATTTTCTCGGTCCATTGCATATGAATTCCACCTCGCTTTGTCCGGATATGACTGGATGAAACCAGAAATATCCGGTTGTGTTTTGGCTTACTACAACCCAGATATTGTGAAAGCCTCTGTGTTTATGTTTTCCGGATATTATCAACGGAATTTATGTTTTTGCATGTTATTTATCAGGGAACATTTAATTTTGTGCTGGGAAACACTAATTGGTTCCACATGGAGACACCAGCTCTACACATTCATATTTTCTAGGGAGAAAGCTAGAGGAACTGCGGCAAACAAACATGATATTTCTGTTTGTATAGATGACATTTTATGCACTTTCCTAAAGAAAAGACTTTGCTTTTCTCCAAAACCATTTTTCCTGTGATATTCTCGATCCATTACATATGAATTCCACCCCACTTTTCCGGATATGAGTGGATGAAACCAGAAATATCCAGTTGTGTTTTGTCTTACTATATCCCAGATATTGCTACAGCCTCAGTGTCTGTGTTTTCTGGATATTATCGATGGATTTTATTGTTTTGAATGTTTTTATCAGGGAACATTTAATTTTGTACCGTAGAAACACTAATTGGTTCCACATGGAGACACCAGTAACACATTCCTATGTTCTAGGGAGAAAGCTTGAGGAACTGCAAATCGATATGATATGTCTGTTTGTATAGATGACACTTTATGCACTTGCGATGGAAAAGACTTTTTGCCTTTCTCTAAAACCATTTTTACTGTGATTTTGTTGGTCCATTGCATACGAATTCCAACCCACTTTGTCCGGATATGACTGGATGAAACCAGAAATATCCGGTTGTGTTTTGGCTAACTCAATCCCAGATATTGTGAAAGCTTCTGTATTTGTGTTCTCCGGATATTATGAACGGATTTTATGGTTTTGCATGTTTTTTGTCAGGGAACATTTAATTTTGTACCGTAGAAACACTAATTGGTTCCACACGGAGACACCAGCTCTACACATTTGTATTTTCTAGGGAGAAAGCTAGAGGAACTGTGGCAAACAAACATGATATTTCTGTTTGTATACATGACATTTTATGCACTTTCCTAACAAAAAGACTTTACTTTTCTCCAAAACCATTTTTAATGTGATTTTCTCGGTCCATTGCATACGAATTCCACCTCACTTTGTCCGGATATGACTGGATGAAACCAGAAATATCCGTTTTCTTTTTTTTTGGCTTACTATATCCCCGATATTACTACAGACTCTGTGTTTGTGTTTTCTGGATATTATCGATGGATTATATTGTTTTGAATGTTTTTATCAGGGAACATTTAATTTTGTGCTGGGAAACACTAATTGGTTCCACATGGAGACACCAGTCTACACATTCGTATTTTCTAGGGAGAAAGCTAGAATAACTGCGGTAAACAAACATGATGTTTCTGTTTGTATAGATGGCATTTTATGCACTGCCTTCAGGAAAAGACATTGTTTTACTCCAAAACCATTTTTACTGCGATTTTCCCGGTTCATTGCATACGAATTCCACCAAACTTAGTCCGGATATGACTGGATGAAACCAGAAATATCCGGTTGTGTTTTGGCTAACTCAATCCCAGATATTGCGACGGAGTCTGTGTTTGTGTTTTCTGGACATTTTCAACGGATTTTATGGTATTGCATGTTATTTATCAGGGAACATTTAATTTTGTACCTTAGAAACACTAATTGGTTCCACACGGAGACACCAGCTCTACACATTTGTATTTTCTAGGGAGAAAGCTACAGGAACTGCGGCAAACAAACATGATATTTCTGTTTGTATACATGACATTTTATGCACTTGCATAACGAAAAAAACTTTGCTTTTCTCCAAAACCATTTTTACTGTGATTTTCTCGGTCCATTGCATCCGAATTCCACCTCGCTTTGTCCGGATATGACTGGATGAAACCAGAAATATCCGGTTGTGTTTTGGCTTACTACAACCCAGATATTGTGAAAGCCTCTGTGTTTATGTTTTCCGGATATTATCAACGGAATTTATGTTTTTGCATGTTATTTATCAGGGAACATTTAATTTTGTGCTGGGAAACACTAATTGGTTCCACATGGAGACACCAGCTCTACACATTCGTATTTTCTAGGGAGAAAGCTAGAGGAACTGCGGCAAACAAACATGATATTTCTGTTTGTATAGATGATATTTTATGCACTTTCCTAAAGAAAAGACTTTGCTTTTCTCCAAAACCATTTTTCCTGTGATATTCTCGATCCATTACATATGAATTCCACCCCACTTTGTCCGGATATGAGTGGATGAAACCAGAAATATCCGGTTGTGTTTTGTCTTACTATATCCCAGATATTGCTACAGCCTCAGTGTCTGTGTTTTCTGGATATTATCGATGGATTTTATTGTTTTGAATGTTTTTATCAGGGAACCTTTAATTTTGTACCGTAGAAACACTAATTGGTTCCACATGGAGACACCAGTAACACATTCCTATGTTCTAGGGAGAAAGCTTGAGGAACTGCAAATCGATATGATATGTCTGTTTGTATAGATGACACTTTATGCACTTGCGATGGAAAAGACTTTTTGCCTTTCTCTAAAACCATTTTTACTGTGATTTTGTTGGTCCATTGCATACGAATTCCAACCCACTTTGTCCGGATATGACTGGATGAAACCAGAAATATCCGTTTGTGTTTTGGCTAACTCAATCCCAGATATTGTGAAAGCTTCTGTATTTGTGTTCTCTGGATATTATGAACGGATTTTATGGTTTTGCATGTTTTTTATCAGGGAACATTTAATTTTGTACCGTAGAAACACTAATTGGTTCCACACGGAGACACCAGCTCTACACATTTGTATTTTCTAGGGAGAAAGCTAGAGGAACTGCGGCAAACAAACATGATATTTCTGTTTGTATAGATGACATTTTATGCACTTTCCTAACAAAAAGACTTTACTTTTCTCCAAAACCATTTTTAATGTGATTTTCTCGGTCCATTGCATACGAATTCCACCTCACTTTGTCCGGATATGACTGGATGAAACCAGAAATATCCGTTTTCTTTTTTTTTTGGCTTACTATATCCCCGATATTACTACAGACTCTGTGTTTGTGTTTTCTGGATATTATCGATGGATTATATTGTTTTGAATGTTTTTATCAGGGAACATTTAATTTTGTGCTGGGAAACACTAATTGGTTCCACATGGAGACACCAGTCTACACATTCGTATTTTCTAGGGAGAAAGCTAGAATAACTGCGGTAAACAAACATGATGTTTCTGTTTGTATAGATGGCATTTTATGCACTGCCTTAAGGAAAAGACATTGTTTTACTCCAAAACCATTTCTACTGCGATTTTCCCGGTTCATTGCATACGAATTCCACCAAACTTAGTCCGGATATGACTGGATGAAACCAGAAATATCCGGTTGTGTTTTGGCTAACTCAATCCCAGATATTGTGAAAGCTTCTGTATTGGTGTTTTCCGGATATTATCAACGGATTTTATGGTTTTGCATGTTTTTTATCAGGGAACATTTAATTTTGTACCTTAGAAACACTAATTGGTTCCACACGGAGACACCAGTTCTACACATTCGTATTTTCTAGGGAGAAAGCTAGAGGAACTGCGGCAAACAAACATGATATTTCTGTTTGTATACATGACATTTTATGCACTTGCATAACGAAAAAAACTTTGCTTTTCTCCAAAACCATTTTTACTGTGATTTTCTCGGTCCATTGCATCCGAATTCCACCTCGCTTTGTCCGGATATGACTGGATGAAACCAGAAATATCCGGTTGTGTTTTGGCTTACTACAACCCAGATATTGTGAAAGCCTCTGTGTTTATGTTTTCTGGATACTATCAACGGAATTTATGTTTTTGCATGTTATTTATCAGGGAACATTTAATTTTGTGCTGGGAAACACTAATTGGTTCCACATGGAGACACCAGTCTACACATTCGTATTTTCTAGGGAGAAAGCTAGAATAACTGCGGTAAACAAACATGATGTTTCTGTTTGTATAGATGACATTTTATGCACTGGCTTAAGGAAAAGACTTTGTTTTACTCCAAAACCATTTTTACTGCGATTTTCCCGGTTCATTGCATACGAATTCCACCAAACTTAGTCCGGATATGACTGGATGAAACCAGAAATATCCGGTTGTGTTTTGGCTAAATCAATCCCAGATATTGCAACGGACTCTGTGTTTGTGTTTTCTGGACATTATCAACGGACTTTATTGTTTTGAATGTTTTTATCAGGGAACATTTAATTTTGTACCTTAGAAACACTAATAGGTTCAACATGGAGACACCAGTATACACATTCGTATGTTCTAGGGAGAAAGTTAGAGGAACTGCGGCAAACAAACATGATATTTCTGTTTGTATACATGACATTTTATGCACTTGCATAACGAAAAAAACTGTGCTTTTCTCCAAAACCATTTTTACTGTGATTTTCTCGGTCCATTGCATACGAATTCCACCTCGCTTTGTCCGGATATGACTGGATGAAACCAGAAATATCCGGTTGTGTTTTGGCTTACTACAACCCAGATATTGTGAAAGCCTCTGTGTTTATGTTTTCCGGATATTATCAACGGAATTTATGTTTTTGCATGTTATTTATCAGGGAACATTTAATTTTGTGCTGGGAAACACTAATTGGTTCCACATGGAGACACCAGCTCTACACATTCGTATTTTCTAGGGAGAAAGCTAGAGGAACTGCGGCAAACAAACATGATATTTCTGTTTGTATAGATGACATTTTATGCACTTTCCTAAAGAAAAGACTTTGCTTTTCTCCAAAACCATTTTTCCTGTGATATTCTCGATCCATTACATATGAATTCCACCCCACTTTGTCCGGATATGAGTGGATGAAACCAGAAATATCCGGTTGTGTTTTGTCTTACTATATCCCAGATATTGCTACAGCCTCAGTGTCTGTGTTTTCTGGATATTATCGATGGATTTTATTGTTTTGAATGTTTTTATCAGGGAACATTTAATTTTGTACCGTAGAAACACTAATTGGTTCCACATGGAGACACCAGTAACACATTCCTATGTTGTAGGGAGAAAGCTTGAGGAACTGCAAATCGATATGATATGTCTGTTTGTATAGATGACATTTTATGCACTTGCGATGGAAAAGACTTTTTGCCTTTCTCTAAAACCATTTTTACTGTGATTTTGTTGGTCCATTGCATACGAATTCCAACCCACTTTGTCCGGATATGACTGGATGAAACCAGAAATATCCGGTTGTGTTTTGGCTCACGCAATCCCAGATATTGTGAAAGCTTCTGTATTTGTGTTCTCCGGATATTATGAACGGATTTTATGGTTTTGCATGTTTTTTATCAGGGAACATTTAATTTTGTACCGTAGAAACACTAATTGGTTCTACACGGAGACACCAGCTCTACACATTTGTATTTTCTAGGGAGAAAGCTAGAGGAACTGCGGCAAACAAACATGATATTTCTGTTTGTATAGATGACATTTTATGCACTTTCCTAACAAAAAGACTTTACTTTTCTCCAAAACCATTTTTACTGTGATTTTCTCGGTCCATTGCATACGAATTCCACCTCACTTTGTCTGGATATGAGTGGATGAAACCAGAAATATCCGTTTTATTTTTTTTTTTTGGCTTACTATATCCCAGATATTACTACAGACTCTGTGTTTGTGTTTTCTGGATATTATCGATGGATTATATTGTTTTGAATGTTTTTATCAGGGAACATTTAATTTTGTGCTGGGAAACACTAATTGGTTCCACATGGAGACACCAGTCTACACATTCGTATTTTCTAGGGAGAAAGCTAGAATAACTGCGGTAAACAAACATGATGTTTCTGTTTGTATAGATGACATTTTATGCACTGGCTTAAGGAAAAGACTTTGTTTTACTCCAAAACCATTTTTACTGCGATTTTCCCGGTTCATTGCATACGAATTCCACCAAACTTAGTCCGGATATGACTGGATGAAACCAGAAATATCCGGTTGTGTTTTGGCTAACTCAATCCCAGATATTGTGAAAGCTTCTGTATTTGTGTTTTCCGGATATTATCAACGGATTTTATGGTTTTGCATGTTTTTTATCAGGGAACATTTAATTTTGTACCTTAGAAACACTAATTGGTTCCACACGGAGACACCAGTTCTACACATTCGTATTTTCTAGGGAGAATGCTAGAGGAACTGCGGCAAACAAACATGATATTTCTGTTTGTATACATGACATTTTATGCACTTGCATAACGAAAAAAACTTTGCTTTTCTCCAAAACCATTTTTAATGTGATTTTCTCGGTCCATTGCATACGAATTCCACCTCGCTTTTTCCGGATATGACTGGATGAAACCAGAAATATCCGGTTGTGTTTTGGCTTACTACAACCCAGATATTGTGAAAGCCTCTGTGTTTATGTTTTCCGGATACTATCAACGGAATTTATGTTTTTGCATGTTATTTATCAGGGAACATTTAATTTTGTGCTGGGAAACACTAATTGGTTCCACATGGAGACACCAGTCTACACATTCGTATTTTCTAGGGAGAAAGCTAGAATAACTGCGGTAAACAAACATGATGTTTCTGTTTGTATAGATGACATTTTATGCACTGGCTTAAGGAAAAGACTTTGTTTTACTCCAAAACCATTTTTACTGCGATTTTCCCGGTTCATTGCATACGAATTCCACCAAACTTAGTCCGGATATGACTGGATGAAACCAGAAATATCCGGTTGTGTTTTGACTAAATCAATCCCAGATATTGCAACGGACTCTGTGTTTGTGTTTTCTGGACATTATCAACGGACTTTATTGTTTTGAATGTTTTTATCGGGGAACATTTAATTTTGTACCTTAGAAACACTAATAGGTTCAACATGGAGACACCAGTCTACACATTCGTATGTTCTAGGGAGAAAGTTAGAGGAACTGCGGCAAACAAACATGATATTTCTGTTTGTATACATGACATTTTATGCACTTGCATAATGAAAAAAACTTTGCTTTTCTCCAAAACCATTTTTACTGTGATTTTCTCAGTCCATTGCATACGAATTCCACCTCGCTTTGTCCGGATATGACTGGATGAAACCAGAAATATCCGGTTGTGTTTTGGCTTACTACAACCCAGATATTGTGAAAGCCTCTGTGTTTATGTTTTCCGGATACTATCAACGGAATTTATGTTTTTGCATGTTATTTATCAGGGAACATTTAATTTTGTGCTGGGAAACACTAATTGGTTCCACATGGAGACACCAGCTCTACACATTCGTATTTTCTAGGGAGAAAGCTAGAGGAACTGCGGCAAACAAACATGATATTTCTGTTTGTATAGATGACATTTTATGCACTTTCCTAAAGAAAAGACTTTGCTTTTCTCCAAAACCATTTTTCCTGTGATATTCTCGATCCATTACATATGAATTCCACCCCACTTTGTCCGGATATGAGTGGATGAAACCAGAAATATCCGGTTGTGTTTTGTCTTACTATATCCCAGATATTGCTACAGCCTCAGTGTCTGTGTTTTCTGGATATTATCAATGGATTTTATTGTTTTGAATGTTTTTATCAGGGAACATTTAATTTTGTGCTGGGAAACACTAATTGGTTCCACATGGAGACACCAGTCTACACATTCGTATTTTCTAGGGAGAAAGCTAGAATAACTGCGGTAAACAAACATGATGTTTCTGTTTGTATAGATGACATTTTATGCACTGGCTTAAGGAAAAGACTTTGTTTTACTCCAAAACCATTTTTACTGCGATTTTCCTGGTTCATTGCATACGAATTCCACCAAACTTAGTCCGGATATGACTGGATGAAACCAGAAATATCCGGTTGTGTTTTGGCTAACTCAATCCCAGATATTGTGAAAGCTTCTGTATTTGTGTTTTCCGGATATTATCAACGGATTTTATGGTTTTGCATGTTTTTTATCAGGGAACATTTAATTTTGTACCTTAGAAACACTAATTGGTTCCACACGGAGACACCAGTTCTACACATTCGTATTTTCTAGGGAGAAAGCTAGAGGAACTGCGGCAAACAAACATGATATTTCTGTTTGTATACATGACATTTTATGCACTTGCATAACGAAAAAAACTTTGCTTTTCTCCAAAACCATTTTTACTGTGATTTTCTCGGTCCATTGCATACGAATTCCACCTCGCTTTTTCCGGATATGACTGGATGAAACCAGAAATATCCGGTTGTGTTTTGGCTTACTACAACCAAGATATTGTGAAAGCCTCTGTGTTTATGTTTTCCGGATACTATCAACGGAATTTATGTTTTTGCATGTTATTTATCAGGGAACATTTAATTTTGTGCTGGGAAACACTAATTGGTTCCACATGGAGACACCAGTCTACACATTCGTATTTTCTAGGGAGAAAGCTAGAATAACTGCGGTAAACAAACATGATGTTTCTGTTTGTATAGATGACATTTTATGCACCGGCTTAAGGAAAAGACTTTGTTTTACTCCAAAACCATTTTTACTGCAATTTTCCCGGTTCATTGCATACGAATTCCACCAAACTTAGTCCGGATATGACTGGATGAAACCAGAAATATCCGGTTGTGTTTTGACTAAATCAATCCCAGATATTGCAACGGACTCTGTGTTGGTGTTTTCTGGACATTATCAACGGACTTTATTGTTTTGAATGTTTTTATCAGGGAACATTTAATTTTGTACCTTAGAAACACTAATAGGTTCAACATGGAGACACCAGTCTACACATTCGTATGTTCTAGGGAGAAAGTTAGAGGAACTGCGGCAAACAAACATGATATTTCTGTTTGTATACATGACATTTTATGCACTTGCATAACGAAAAAAACTTTGCTTTTCTCCAAAACCATTTTTACTGTGATTTTCTCGGTCCATTGCATACGAATTCCACCTCGCTTTGTCCGGATATGACTGGATGAAACCAGAAATATCCGGTTGTGTTTTGGCTTACTACAACCCAGATATTGTGAAAGCCTCTGTGTTTATGTTTTCCAGATACTATCAACGGAATTTATGTTTTTGCATGTTATTTATCAGGGAACATTTAATTTTGTGCTGGGAAACACTAATTGGTTCCACATGGAGACACCAGCTCTACACATTCGTATTTTCTAGGGAGAAAGCTAGAGGAACTACGGCAAACAAACATGACATTTCTGTTTGTATAGATGACATTTTATGCACTTTCCTAAAGAAAAGACTTTGCTTTTCTCCAAAACCATTTTTCCTGTGATATTCTCGATCCATTACATATGAATTCCACCCCACTTTGTCCGGATATGAGTGGATGAAACCAGAAATATCCGGTTGTGTTTTGTCTTACTATATCCCAGATATTGCTACAGCCTCAGTGTCTGTGTTTTCTGGATATTATCAATGGATTTTATTGTTTTGAATGTTTTTATCAGGGAACATTTAATTTTGTGCTGGGAAACACTAATTGGTTCCACATGGAGACACCAGTCTACACATTCGTATTTTCTAGGGAGAAAGCTAGAATAACTGCGGTAAACAAACATGATGTTTCTGTTTGTATAGATGACATTTTATGCACTGGCTTAAGGAAAAGACTTTGTTTTACTCCAAAACCATTTTTACTGCGATTTCCCCGGTTCATTGCATACGAATTCCACCAAACATAGTCCGGATATGACTGGATGAAACCAGAAATATCCGGTTGTGTTTTGGCTAACTCAATCCCAGATATTGCGACGGACTCTGTGTTTGTGTTTTCTGGACATTATCAACGGACTTTATTGTTTTGAATGTTTTTATCAGGGAACATTTAATTTTGTACCTTAGAAACACTAATAGGTTCAACATGGAGACACCAGTATACACATTCGTATGTTCTAGGGAGAAAGTTAGAGGAACTGCGGCAAACAAACATGATATTTCTGTTTGTATACATGACATTTTATGCACTTGCATAACGAAAAAAACTTTGCTTTTCTCCAAAACCATTTTTACTGTGATTTTCTCGGTCCATTGCATACGAATTCCACCTCGCTTTGTCCGGATATGACTGGATGAAACCAGAAATATCCGGTTGTGTTTTGGCTTACTATAACCCAGATATTGTGAAAGCTTCTGTATTTGTGTTCTCCGGATATTATGAACGGATTTTATGGTTTTGCAGGTTTTTTATCAGGGAACATTTAATTTTGTACCGTAGAAACACTAATAGGTTCAACATGGAGACACCAGTATACACATTCGTATGTCTAGGGATAAAGTTAGAGGAACTGCGGCAAACAAACATGATATTTCTGTTTGTATACATGACATTTTATGCACTTTCCTAACAAAAAGATTTTACTTTTCTCCAAAACCATTTTACTGTGATTTTCTCGGTCCATTGCATACGAATTCCACCTCGCTTTTTCCGGATATGACTGGATGAAACCAGAAATATCCGGTTGTGTTTTGGCTTACTACAACCCAGATATTGTGAAAGCCTCTGTGTTTATGTTTTCCGGATACTATTAACGGAATTTATGTTTTTGCATGTTATTTATCAGGGAACATTTAATTTTGTGCTGGGAAACACTAACTGGTTCCACATGGAGACACCAGCTCTACACATTCGTATTTTCTAGGGAGAAAGCTAGAGGAACTGCGGCAAACAAACATGATATTTCTGTTTGTATAGATGACATTTTATGCACTTTCCTAAAGAAAAGACTTTGCTTTTCTCCAAAACCATTTTTCCTGTGATATTCTCTATCCATTACATATGAATTCCACCCCACTTTGTCCGGATATGAGTGGATGAAACCAGAAATATCCGGTTGTGTTTTGTCTTACTATATCCCAGATATTGCTACAGCCTCAGTGTCTGTGTTTTCTGGATATTATCTATAGATTTTATTGTTTTGAATGTTTTTATCAGGGAACATTTAATTTTGTACCGTAGAAATACAATTTGGTTCCACATGGAGACACCAGTAACACATTCCTATGTTCTAGGGAGAAAGCTTGAGGAACTGCAAATCGATATGATATGTCTGTTTGTATAGATGACATTTTATGCACTTGCGATGGAAAAGACTTTTTGCCTTTCTCTAAAACCATTTTTACTGTGATTTTGTTGGTCCATTGCATACGAATTCCACCTCACTTTGTCCGGATATGACTGGATGAAACCAGAAATATCCGTTTTCTTTTTTTTTTGGCTTACAATATCCCAGATATTACTACAGACGCTGTGTTTGTGTTTTCTGGATATTATCGATGGATTATATTGTTTTGAATGTTTTTATCAGGGAACATTTAATTTTGTGCTGGGAAACACTAATTGGTTCCACATGGAGACACCAGTCTACACATTCGTATTTTCTAGGGAGAAAGCTAGAATAACTGCGGTAAACAAACATGATGTTTCTGTTTGTATAGATGACATTTTATGCACTGGCTTAAGGAAAAGACTTTGTTTTACTCCAAAACCATTTTTACTGCGATTTTCCCGGTTCATTGCATACGAATTCCACCAAACTTAGTCCGGATATGACTGGATGAAACCAGAAATATCCGGTTGTGTTTTGGCTAACTCAATCCCAGATATTGCGACGGACTCTGTGTTTGTGTTTTCTGGACATTATCAACGGACTTTATTGTTTTGAATGTTTTTATCAGGGAACATTTAATTTTGTACCTTAGAAACACTAAGAGGTTCAACATGGAGACACCGGTCTACACATTCGTATGTTCTAGGGAGAAAGTTAGAGGAACTGCGGCAAACAAACATGATATTTCTGTTTGTATACATGACATTTTATGCACTTGCATAACGAAAAAAACTTTGCTTTTCTCCAAAACCATTTTTACTGTGATTTTCTCGGTCCATTGCATACGAATTCCACCTCGCTTTTTCCGGATATGACTGGATGAAACCAGAAATATCCGGTTGTGTTTTGGCTTACTACAACCCAGATATTGTGAAAGCCTCTGTGTTTATGTTTTCCGGATACTATCAACGGAATTTATGTTTTTGCATGTTATTTATCAGGGAACATTTAATTTTGTGCTGGGAAACACTAATTGGTTCCACATGGAGACACCAGCTCTACACATTCGTATTTTCTAGGGAGAAAGCTAGAGGAACTGCGGCAAACAAACATGATATTTCTGTTTGTATAGATGACATTTTATGCACTTTCCTAAAGAAAAGACTTTGCTTTTCTCCAAAACCATTTTTCCTGTGATATTCTCGATCCATTACATATGAATTCCACCCCACTTTGTCCGGATATGAGTGGATGAAACCAGAAATATCCGGTTGTGTTTTGTCTTACTATATCCCAGATATTGCTACAGCCTCAGTGTCTGTGTTTTCTGGATATTATCGATGGATTTTATTGTTTTGAATGTTTTTATCAGGGAACATATAATTTTGTACCGTAGAAACACTAATTGGTTCCACATGGAGACACCAGTAACACATTCCTATGTTCTAGGGAGAAAGCTTGAGGAACTGCAAATCGATATGATATGTCTGTTTGTATAGATGACACTTTATGCACTTGCGATGGAAAAGAATTTTTGCCTTTCTCTAACACCATTTTTACTGTGATTTTGTTGGTCCATTGCATACGAATTCCAACCCACTTTGTCCGGATATGACTGGATGAAACCAGAAATATCCGGTTGTGTTTTGGCTCACGCAATCCCAGATATTGTGAAAGCTTCTGTATTTGTGTTCTCCGGATATTATGAACGGATTTTATGGTTTTGCATGTTTTTTATCAGGGAACATTTAATTTTGTACCGTAGAAACACTAATAGGTTCAACATGGAGACACCAGTATACACATTCGTATGTCTAGGGATAAAGTTAGAGGAACTGCGGCAAACAAACATGATATTTCTGTTTGTATACATGACATTTTATGCACTTTCCTAACAAAAAGATTTTACTTTTCTCCAAAACCATTTTACTGTGATTTTCTCGGTCCATTGCATACGAATTCCACCTCACTTTGTCCGGATATGACTGGATGAAACCAGAAATATCCGTTTTCTTTTTTTTTGGCTTACAATATCCCAGATAGTACTACAGACGCTGTGTTTGTGTTTTCTGGATATTATCGATGGATTATATTGTTTTGAATGTTTTTATCAGGGAACATTTAATTTTGTGCTGGGAAACACTAATTGGTTCCACATGGAGACACCAGTCTACACATTCGTATTTTCTAGGGAGAAAGCTAGAATAACTGCGGTAAACAAACATGATGTTTCTGTTTGTATAGATGACATTTTATGCACTGGCTTAAGGAAAAGACTTTGTTTTACTCCAAAACCATTTTTACTGCGATTTTCCCGGTTCATTGCATACGAATTCCACCAAACTTAGTCCGGATATGACTGGATGAAACCAGAAATATCCGGTTGTGTTTTGGCTAACTCAATCCCAGATATTGCGACGGACTCTGTGTTTGTGTTTTCTGGACATTATCAACGGACTTTATTGTTTTGAATGTTTTTATCAGGGAACATTTAATTTTGTACCTTAGAAACACTAATAGGTTCAACATGGAGACACCAGTATACACATGCGTATGTTCTAGGGAGAAAGTTAGAGGAACTGCGGCAAACAAACATGATATTTCTGTTTGTATACATGACATTTTATGCACTTGCATAACGAAAAAAACTTTGCTTTTCTCCAAAACCATTTTTACTGTGATTTTCTCGGTCCATTGCATACGAATTCCACCTCGCTTTGTCCGGATATGACTGGATGAAACCAGAAATATCCGGTTGTGTTTTGGCTAACTCAATCCCAGATATTGTGAAAGCTTCTGTATTTGTGTTCTCCGGATATTATGAACGGATTTTATGGTTTTGCATATTTTTTATCAGGGAACATTTAATTTTGTACCGTGGAAACACTAATTGGTTCCACACGGAGACACCAGCTCTACACATTTGTATTTTCTAGGGAGAAAGCTAGAGGAACTGCGGCAAACAAACATGATATTTCTGTTTGTATAGATGACATTTTATGCACTTTCCTAAGAAAAAGACTTTACTTTTCTCCAAAACCATTGTTACTGTGATTTTCTCGGTCCATTGCATACGAATTCCACCTCACTTTGTCCGGATATGACTGGATGAAACCAGAAATATCCGTTTTCTTTTTTTTTTGGCTTACTATATCCCAGATATTACTACAGACTCTGTGTTTGTGTTTTCTGGATATTATCGATGGATTATATTGGTTTGAATGTTTTTATCAGGGAACATTTAATTTTGTGCTGGGAAACACTAATTGGTTCCACATGGAGACACCAGTCTACACATTCGTATTTTCTAGGGAGAAAGCTAGAATAACTGCGGTAAACAAACAAGATGTTTCTGTTTGTATAGATGACATTTTATGCACTGGCTTAAGGAAAAGACTTTGTTTTACTCCAAAACCATTTTTACTGCGATTTTCCCGGTTCATTGCATACGAATTCCACCAAACTTAGTCCGGATATGACTGGATGAAACCAGAAATATCCGGTTGTGTTTTGACTAAATCAATCCCAGATATTGCAACGGACTCTGTGTTGGTGTTTTCTGGACATTATCAACGGACTTTATTGTTTTGAATGTTTTTATAAGGGAACATTTAATTTTGTACCTTAGAAACACTAATAGGTTCAACATGGAGACACCAGTCTACACATTCGTATGTTCTAGGGAGAAAGTTAGAGGAACTGCGGCAAACAAACATGATATTTCTGTTTGTATACATGACATTTTATGCACTTGCATAACGAAAAAAACTTTGCTTTTCTCCAAAACCATTTTTACTGTGATTTTCTCGGTCCATTGCATACGAATTCCACCTCGCTTTGTCCGGATATGACTGGATGAAACCAGAAATATCCGGTTGTGTTTTGGCTTACTACAACCCAGATATTGTGAAAGCCTCTGTGTTTATGTTTTCCAGATACTATCAACGGAATTTATGTTTTTGCATGTTATTTATCAGGGAACATTTAATTTTGTGCTGGGAAACACTAATTGGTTCCACATGGAGACACCAGCTCTACACATTCGTATTTTCTAGGGAGAAAGCTAGAGGAACTGCGGCAAACAAACATGACATTTCTGTTTGTATAGATGACATTTTATGCACTTTCCTAAAGAAAAGACTTTGCTTTTCTCCAAAACCATTTTTCCTGTGATATTCTCGATCCATTACATATGAATTCCACCCCACTTTGTCCGGATATGAGTGGATGAAACCAGAAATATCCGGTTGTGTTTTGTCTTACTATATCCCAGATATTGCTACAGCCTCAGTGTCTGTGTTTTCTGGATATTATCAATGGATTTTATTGTTTTGAATGTTTTTATCAGGGAACATTTAATTTTGTGCTGGGAAACACTAATTGGTTCCACATGGAGACACCAGTCTACACATTCGTATTTTCTAGGGAGAAAGCTAGAATAACTGCGGTAAACAAACATGATGTTTCTGTTTGTATAGATGACATTTTATGCACTGGCTTAAGGAAAAGACTTTGTTTTACTCCAAAACCATTTTTACTGCGATTTTCCCGGTTCATTGCATACGAATTCCACCAAACTTAGTCCGGATATGACTGGATGAAACCAGAAATATCCGGTTGTGTTTTGGCTAACTCAATCCCAGATATTGCCACAGACTATGTGTTTGTGTTTTCTGGACATTATCAACGGACTTTATTGTTTTGAATGTTTTTATCAGGGAACATTTAATTTTGTACCTTAGAAACACTAATAGGTTCAACATGGAGACACCAGTATACACATTCGTATGTTCTAGGGAGAAAGTTAGAGGAACTGCGGCAAACAAACATGATATTTCTGTTTGTATACATGACATTTTATGCACTTTCCTAACAAAAAGACTTTACTTTTCTTCAAAACCATTTTTACTGTGATTCTCTCGGTCCATTGCATACGAATTCCACCTCACTTTGTCCGGATATGACTGGATGAAACCAGAAATATCCGTTTTATTTTTTTTTGGCTTACTATATCCCAGATATTACTACAGACTCTGTGTTTGTGTTTTCTGGATATTATCGATGGATTATATTGTTTTGAATGTTTTTATCAGGGAACATTTAATTTTGTGCTGGGAAACACTAATTGGTTCCACATGGAGACACCAGTCTACACATTCGTATTTTCTAGGGAGAAAGCTAGAATAACTGCGGTAAACAAACATGATATTTCTGTTTGTATAGATGACATTTTATGCACTGGCTTAAGGAAAAGACTTTGTTTTACTCCAAAACCATTTTTACTGCGATTTTCCCGGTTCATTGCATACGAATTCCACCAAACTTAGTCCGGATATGACTGGATGAAACCAGAAATATCCGGTTGTGTTTTGGCTAAATCAATCCCAGATATTGCAACGGACTCTGTGTTTGTGTTTTCTGGACATTATCAACGGACTTTATTGTTTTGAATGTTTTTATCAGGGAACATTTAATTTTGTACCTTAGAAACACTAATAGGTTCAACATGGAGAAACCAGTCTACACATTCGTATGTTCTAGGGAGAAAATTAGAGGAACTGTGGCAAACAAACATGATATTTCTGTTTGTATACATGACATTTTATGCACTTGCATAACGAAAAAAACTTTGCTTTTCTCCAAAACCAATTTTACTGTGATTTTCTCGGTCCATTGCATACGAATTCCACCTCGCTTTGTCCGGATATGACTGGATGAAACCAGAAATATCCGGTTGTGTTTTGGCTAACTCAATCCCAGATATTGTGAAAGCTTCTGTATTTGTGTTCTCCGGATATTATGAACGGATTTTATGGTTTTGCATATTTTTTATCAGGGAACATTTAATTTTGTACCGTAGAAACACTAATTGGTTCCACACGGAGACACCAGCTCTACACATTTGTATTTTCTAGGGAGAAAGCTAGAGGAACTGCGGCAAACAAACATGATATTTCTGTTTGTATAGATGACATTTTATGCACTTTCCTAAGAAAAAGACTTTACTTTTCTCCAAAACCATTGTTACTGTGATTTTCTCAGTCCATTGCATCCGAATTCCACCTCGCCCTGTCCGGATATGACTGGATGAAACCAGAAATATCCGTTTTCTTTTTTTTGGGCTTACTATATCCCAGATATTACTACAGACTCTGTGTTTGTGTTTTCTGGATATTATCGATGGATTATATTGTTTTGAATGTTTTTATCAGGGAACATTTAATTTTGTGCTGGGAAACACTAATTGGTTCCACATGGAGACACCAGTCTACACATTCGTATTTTCTAGGGAGAAAGCTAGAATAACTGCGGTAAACAAACATGATGTTTCTGTTTGTATAGATGACATTTTATGCACTGGCTTAAGGAAAAGACTTTGTTTTACTCCAAAACCATTTTTACTGCGATTTCCCCGGTTCATTGCATACGAATTCCACCAAACATAGTCCGGATATGACTGGATGAAACCAGAAATATCCGGTTGTGTTTTGGCTAACTCAATCCCAGATATTGCGACGGACTCTGTGTTTGTGTTTTCTGGACATTATCAACGGACTTTATTGTTTTGAATGTTTTTATCAGGGAACATTTAATTTTGTACCTTAGAAACACTAATAGGTTCAACATGGAGACACCAGTATACACATTCGTATGTTCTAGGGAGAAAGTTAGAGGAACTGCGGCAAACAAACATGATATTTCTGTTTGTATACATGACATTTTATGCACTTGCATAACGAAAAAAACTTTGCTTTCCTCCAAAACCATTTTTACTGTGATTTTCTCGGTCCATTGCATACGAATTCCAGCTCGCTTTGTCCGGATATGACTGGATGAAACCAGAAATATCCGGTTGTGTTTTGGCTTACTATAACCCAGATATTGTGAAAGCTTCTGTATTTGTGTTCTCCGGATATTATGAACGGATTTTATGGTTTTGCAGGTTTTTTATCAGGGAACATTTAATTTTGTACCGTAGAAACACTAATAGGTTCAACATGGAGACACCAGTATACACATTCGTATGTCTAGGGATAAAGTTAGAGGAACTGCGGCAAACAAACATGATATTTCTGTTTGTATACATGACATTTTATGCACTTTCCTAACAAAAAGATTTTACTTTTCTCCAAAACCATTTTACTGTGATTTTCTCGGTCCATTGCATACGAATTCCACCTCGCTTTTTCCGGATATGACTGGATGAAACCAGAAATATCCGGTTGTGTTTTGGCTTACTACAACCCAGATATTGTGAAAGCCTCTGTGTTTATGTTTTCCGGATACTATCAACGGAATTTATGTTTTTGCATGTTATTTATCAGGGAACATTTAATTTTGTGCTGGGAAACACTAACTGGTTCCACATGGAGACACCAGCTCTACACATTCGTATTTTCTAGGGAGAAAGCTAGAGGAACTGCGGCAAACAAACATGATATTTCTGTTTGTATAGATGACATTTTATGCACTTTCCTAAAGAAAAGACTTTGCTTTTCTCCAAAACCATTTTTCCTGTGATATTCTCTATCCATTACATATGAATTCCACCCCACTTTGTCCGGATATGAGTGGATGAAACCAGAAATATCCGGTTGTGTTTTGTCTTACTATATCCCAGATATTGCTACAGCCTCAGTGTCTGTGTTTTCTGGATATTATCTATAGATTTTATTGTTTTGAATGTTTTTATCAGGGAACATTTAATTTTGTACCGTAGAAATACAATTTGGTTCCACATGGAGACACCAGTAACACATTCCTATGTTCTAGGGAGAAAGCTTGAGGAACTGCAAATCGATATGATATGTCTGTTTGTATAGATGACATTTTATGCACTTGCGATGGAAAAGACTTTTTGCCTTTCTCTAAAACCATTTTTACTGTGATTTTGTTGGTCCATTGCATACGAATTCCACCTCACTTTGTCCGGATATGACTGGATGAAACCAGAAATATCCGTTTTCTTTTTTTTTTGGCTTACAATATCCCAGATATTACTACAGACGCTGTGTTTGTGTTTTCTGGATATTATCGATGGATTATATTGTTTTGAATGTTTTTATCAGGGAACATTTAATTTTGTGCTGGGAAACACTAATTGGTTCCACATGGAGACACCAGTCTACACATTCGTATTTTCTAGGGAGAAAGCTAGAATAACTGCGGTAAACAAACATGATGTTTCTGTTTGTATAGATGACATTTTATGCACTGGCTTAAGGAAAAGACTTTGTTTTACTCCAAAACCATTTTTACTGCGATTTTCCCGGTTCATTGCATACGAATTCCACCAAACTTAGTCCGGATATGACTGGATGAAACCAGAAATATCCGGTTGTGTTTTGGCTAACTCAATCCCAGATATTGCGACGGACTCTGTGTTTGTGTTTTCTGGACATTATCAACGGACTTTATTGTTTTGAATGTTTTTATCAGGGAACATTTAATTTTGTACCTTAGAAACACTAAGAGGTTCAACATGGAGACACCCGTCTACACATTCGTATGTTCTAGGGAGAAAGTTAGAGGAACTGCGGCAAACAAACATGATATTTCTGTTTGTATACATGACATTTTATGCACTTGCATAACGAAAAAAACTTTGCTTTTCTCCAAAACCATTTTTACTGTGATTTTCTCGGTCCATTGCATACGAATTCCACCTCGCTTTTTCCGGATATGACTGGATGAAACCAGAAATATCCGGTTGTGTTTTGGCTTACTACAACCCAGATATTGTGAAAGCCTCTGTGTTTATGTTTTCCGGATACTATCAACGGAATTTATGTTTTTGCATGTTATTTATCAGGGAACATTTAATTTTGTGCTGGGAAACACTAATTGGTTCCACATGGAGACACCAGCTCTACACATTCGTATTTTCTAGGGAGAAAGCTAGAGGAACTGCGGCAAACAAACATGATATTTCTGTTTGTATAGATGACATTTTATGCACTTTCCTAAAGAAAAGACTTTGCTTTTCTCCAAAACCATTTTTCCTGTGATATTCTCGATCCATTACATATGAATTCCACCCCACTTTGTCCGGATATGAGTGGATGAAACCAGAAATATCCGGTTGTGTTTTGTCTTACTATATCCCAGATATTGCTACAGCCTCAGTGTCTGTGTTTTCTGGATATTATCGATGGATTTTATTGTTTTGAATGTTTTTATCAGGGAACATATAATTTTGTACCGTAGAAACACTAATTGGTTCCACATGGAGACACCAGTAACACATTCCTATGTTCTAGGGAGAAAGCTTGAGGAACTGCAAATCGATATGATATGTCTGTTTGTATAGATGACACTTTATGCACTTGCGATGGAAAAGAATTTTTGCCTTTCTCTAAAACCATTTTTACTGTGATTTTGTTGGTCCATTGCATACGAATTCCAACCCACTTTGTCCGGATATGACTGGATGAAACCAGAAATATCCGGTTGTGTTTTGGCTCACGCAATCCCAGATATTGTGAAAGCTTCTGTATTTGTGTTCTCCGGATATTATGAACGGATTTTATGGTTTTGCATGTTTTTTATCAGGGAACATTTAATTTTGTACCGTAGAAACACTAATAGGTTCAACATGGAGACACCAGTATACACATTCGTATGTCTAGGGATAAAGTTAGAGGAACTGCGGCAAACAAACATGATATTTCTGTTTGTATACATGACATTTTATGCACTTTCCTAACAAAAAGATTTTACTTTTCTCCAAAACCATTTTACTGTGATTTTCTCGGTCCATTGCATACGAATTCCACCTCACTTTGTCCGGATATGACTGGATGAAACCAGAAATATCCGTTTTCTTTTTTTTTGGCTTACAATATCCCAGATAGTACTACAGACGCTGTGTTTGTGTTTTCTGGATATTATCGATGGATTATATTGTTTTGAATGTTTTTATCAGGGAACATTTAATTTTGTGCTGGGAAACACTAATTGGTTCCACATGGAGACACCAGTCTACACATTCGTATTTTCTAGGGAGAAAGCTAGAATAACTGCGGTAAACAAACATGATGTTTCTGTTTGTATAGATGACATTTTATGCACTGGCTTAAGGAAAAGACTTTGTTTTACTCCAAAACCATTTTTACTGCGATTTTCCCGGTTCATTGCATACGAATTCCACCAAACTTAGTCCGGATATGACTGGATGAAACCAGAAATATCCGGTTGTGTTTTGGCTAACTCAATCCCAGATATTGCGACGGACTCTGTGTTTGTGTTTTCTGGACATTATCAACGGACTTTATTGTTTTGAATGTTTTTATCAGGGAACATTTAATTTTGTACCTTAGAAACACGAATAGGTTCAACATGGAGACACCAGTCTACACATGCGTATGTTCTAGGGAGAAAGTTAGAGGAACTGCGGCAAACAAACATGATATTTCTGTTTGTATACATGACATTTTATGCACTTGCATAACGAAAAAAACTTTGCTTTTCTCCAAAACCATTTTTACTGTGATTTTCTCGGTCCATTGCATACGAATTCCACCTCGCTTTGTCCGGATATGACTGGATGAAACCAGAAATATCCGGTTGTGTTTTGGCTAACTCAATCCCAGATATTGTGAAAGCTTCTGTATTTGTGTTCTCCGGATATTATGAACGGATTTTATGGTTTTGCATATTTTTTATCAGGGAACATTTAATTTTGTACCGTGGAAACACTAATTGGTTCCACACGGAGACACCAGCTCTACACATTTGTATTTTCTAGGGAGAAAGCTAGAGGAACTGCGGCAAACAAACATGATATTTCTGTTTGTATAGATGACATTTTATGCACTTTCCTAAGAAAAAGACTTTACTTTTCTCCAAAACCATTGTTACTGTGATTTTCTCGGTCCATTGCATACGAATTCCACCTCACTTTGTCCGGATATGACTGGATGAAACCAGAAATATCCGTTTTCTTTTTTTTTTGGCTTACTATATCCCAGATATTACTACAGACTCTGTGTTTGTGTTTTCTGGATATTATCGATGGATTATATTGGTTTGAATGTTTTTATCAGGGAACATTTAATTTTGTGCTGGGAAACACTAATTGGTTCCACATGGAGACACCAGTCTACACATTCGTATTTTCTAGGGAGAAAGCTAGAATAACTGCGGTAAACAAACAAGATGTTTCTGTTTGTATAGATGACATTTTATGCACTGGCTTAAGGAAAAGACTTTGTTTTACTCCAAAACCATTTTTACTGCGATTTTCCCGGTTCATTGCATACGAATTCCACCAAACTTAGTCCGGATATGACTGGATGAAACCAGAAATATCCGGTTGTGTTTTGGCTAAATCAATCCCAGATATTGCGACGGACTCTGTGTTTGTGTTTTCTGGACATTATCAATGGACTTTATTGTTTTGAATGTTTTTATCAGGGAACATTTAATTTTGTACCGTAGAAACACTAATTGGTTCCACATGGAGACACCAGTAACACATTCCTATGTTCTAGGGAGAAAGCTTGAGGAACTGCAAATCGATATGATATGTCTGTTTGTATAGATGACATTTTATGCACTTGCGATGGAAAAGACTTTTTGCCTTTCTCTAAAACCATTTTTACTGTGATTTTGTTGGTCCATTGCATACGAATTCCAACCCACTTTGTCCGGATATGACTGGATGAAACCAGAAATATCCGGTTGTGTTTTGGCTAACTCAATCCCAGATATTGTGAAAGCTTCTGTATTTGTGTTCTCCAGATATTATGAACGGATTTTATGGTTTTGCATGTTTTTTTTCAGGGAACATTTAATTTTGTACCGTAGAAACACTAATTGGTTCCACACGGAGACACCAGCTCTACACATTTGTATTTTCTAGGGAGAAAGCTAGAGGAACTGCGGGAAACAAACATGATATTTCTGTTTGTATAGATGACATTTTATGCACTTTCCTAAGAAAAAGACTTTACTTTTCTCCAAAACCATTTTTACTGTGATTTTCTCGGTCCATTGCATACGAATTCCACCTCACTTTGTCCGGATATGACTGGATGAAACCAGAAATATCCGTTTTCTTTTTTTTGGGCTTACTATATCCCAGATATTACTACAGACTCTGTGTTTGTGTTTTCTGGATATTATCAATGGATTATATTGGTTTGAATGTTTTTATCAGGGAACATTTAATTTTGTGCTGGGAAACACTAATTGGTTCCACATGGAGACACCAGTCTACACATTCGTATTTTCTAGGGAGAAAGCTAGAATAACTGCGGTAAACAAACATGATGTTTCTGTTTGTATAGATGACATTTTATGCACTGGCTTAAGGAAAAGACTTTGTTTTACTCCAAAACCATTTTTACTGCGATTTTCCCGGTTCATTGCATACGAATTCCACCAAACTTAGTCCGGATATGACTGGATGAAACCAGAAATATCCGGTTGTGTTTTGGCTAACTCAATCCCAGATATTGCGACGGACTCTGTGTTTGTGTTTTCTGGACATTATCAACGGACTTTATTGTTTTGAATGTTTTTATCAGGGAACATTTAATTTTGTACCTTAGAAACACTAATAGGTTCAACATGGAGACACCAGTATACACATGCGTATGTTCTAGGGAGAAAGTTAGAGGAACTGCGGCAAACAAACATGATATTTCTGTTTGTATACATGACATTTTATGCACTTGCATAATGAAAAAAACTTTGCTTTTCTCCAAAACCATTTTTACTGTGATTTTCTCGGTCCATTGCATACGAATTCCACCTCGCTTTGTCCGGATATGACTGGATGAAACCGGAAATATCCGGTTGTGTTTTGGCTAACTCAATCCCAGATATTGTGAAAGCTTCTGTATTTGTGTTCTCCGGATATTATGAACGGATTTTATGGTTTTGCATATTTTTTATCAGGGAACATTTAATTTTGTACCGTGGAAACACTAATTGGTTCCACACGGAGACACCAGCTCTACACATTTGTATTTTCTAGGGAGAAAGCTAGAGGAACTGCGGCAAACAAACATGATATTTCTGTTTGTATAGATGACATTTTATGCACTTTCCTAAGAAAAAGACTTTACTTTTCTCCAAAACCATTGTTACTGTGATTTTCTCGGTCCATTGCATACGAATTCCACCTCACTTTGTCCGGATATGACTGGATGAAACCAGAAATATCCGGTTGTGTTTTGGCTAACTCAATCCCAGATATTGTGAAAGCTTCTGTATTTGTGTTCTCCGGATATTATGAACGGATTTTATGGTTTTGCATGTTTTTTATCAGGGAACATTTAATTTTGTACCGTAGAAACACTAATTGGTTCCACACGGAGACACCAGCTCTACACATTTGTATTTTCTAGGGAGAAAGCTAGAGGAACTGCGGCAAACAAACATGATATTTCTGTTTGTATACATGACATTTTATGCACTCTCCTAAGAAAAAGACTTTACTTTTCTCCAAAACCATTGTTACTGTGATTTTCTCGGTCCATTGCATACGAATTCCACCTCACTTTGTCCGGATATGACTGGATGAAACCAGAAATATCCGTTTTCTTTTTTTTGGGCTTACTATATCCCAGATATTACTACAGACTCTGTGTTTGTGTTTTCTGGATATTATCGATGGATTATATTGGTTTGAATGTTTTTATCAGGGAACATTTAATTTTGTGCTGGGAAACACTAATTGGTTCCACATGGAGACACCAGTCTACACATTCGTATTTTCTAGGGAGAAAGCTAGAATAACTGCGGTAAACAAACATGATGTTTCTGTTTGTATAGATGACATTTTATGCACTGGCTTAAGGAAAAGACTTTGTTTTACTCCAAAACCATTTTTACTGCGATTTTCCCGGTTCATTGCATACGAATTCCACCAAACTTAGTCCGGATATGACTGGATGAAACCAGAAATATCCGGTTGTGTTTTGGCTAACTCAATCCCAGATATTGCGACGGACTCTGTGTTTGTGTTTTCTGGACATTATCAACGGACTTTATTGTTTTGAATGTTTTTATCAGGGAACATTTAATTTTGTACCTTAGAAACACTAATAGGTTCAACATGGAGACACCAGTATACACATTCGTATGTTCTAGGGAGTAAGTTAGAGGAACTGCGGCAAACAAACATGATCTTTCTGTTTGTATACATGACATTTTATGCACTTGCATAACGAAAAAAACTTTGCTTTTCTCCAAAACCATTTTTACTGTGATTTTCTCGGTCCATTGCATACGAATTCCACCTCGCTTTGTCCGGATATGACTGGATGAAACCAGAAATATCCGGTTGTGTTTTGGCTAACTCAATCCCAGATATTGTGAAAGCTTCTGTATTTGTGTTCTCCGGATATTATGAACGGATTTTATGGTTTTGCATGTTTTTTATCAGGGAACATTTAATTTTGTACCGTAGAAACACTAATTGGTTCCACACGGAGACACCAGCTCTACACATTTGTATTTTCTAGGGAGAAAGCTAGAGGAACTGCGGCAAACAAACATGATATTTCTGTTTGTATAGATGACATTTTATGCACTCTCCTAAGAAAAAGACTTTACTTTTCTCCAAAACCATTGTTACTGTGATTTTCTCGGTCCATTGCATACGAATTCCACCTCACTTTGTCCGGATATGACTGGATGAAACCAGAAATATCCGTTTTATTTTTTTTGGGCTTACTATATCCCAGATATTACTACAGACTCTGTGTTTGTGTTTTCTGGATATTATCGATGGATTATATTGGTTTGAATGTTTTTATCAGGGAACATTTAATTTTGTGCTGGGAAACACTAATTGGTTCCACATGGAGACACCAGTCTACACATTCGTATTTTCTAGGGAGAAAGCTAGAATAACTGCGGTAAACAAACATGATGTTTCTGTTTGTATAGATGACATTTTATGCACTGGCTTAAGGAAAAGACTTTGTTTTACTCCAAAACCATTTTTACTGCGATTTTCCCGGTTCATTGCATACGAATTCCACCAAACTTAGTCCGGATATGACTGGATGAAACCAGAAATATCCGGTTGTGTTTTGGCTAACTCAATCCCAGATATTGCGACGGACTCTGTGTTTGTGTTTTCTGGACATTATCAACGGACTTTATTGTTTTGAATGTTTTTATCAGGGAACATTTAATTTTGTACCTTAGAAACACTAATAGGTTCAACATGGAGACACCAGTATACACATTCGTATGTTCTAGGGAGAAAGTTAGAGGAACTGCGGCAAACAAACATGATCTTTCTGTTTGTATACATGACATTTTATGCACTTGCATAACGAAAAAAACTTTGCTTTTCTCCAAAACCATTTTTACTGTGATTTTCTCGGTCCATTGCATACGAATTCCACCTCGCTTTGTCCGGATATGACTGGATGAAACCAGAAATATCCGGTTGTGTTTTGGCTAACTCAATCCCAGATATTGTGAAAGCTTCTGTATTTGTGTTCTCCGGATATTATGAACGGATTTTATGGTTTTGCATGTTTTTTATCAGGGAACATTTAATTTTGTACCGTAGAAACACTAATTGGTTCCACACGGAGACACCAGCTCTACACATTTGTATTTTCTAGGGAGAAAGCTAGAGGAACTGCGGCAAACAAACATGATATTTCTGTTTGTATAGATGACATTTTATGCACTCTCCTAAGAAAAAGACTTTACTTTTCTCCAAAACCATTGTTACTGTGATTTTCTCGGTCCATTGCATACGAATTCCACCTCACTTTGTCCGGATATGACTGGATGAAACCAGAAATATCCGTTTTATTTTTTTTGGGCTTACTATATCCCAGATATTACTACAGACTCTGTGTTTGTGTTTTCTGGATATTATCGATGGATTATATTGGTTTGAATGTTTTTATCAGGGAACATTTAATTTTGTGCTGGGAAACACTAATTGGTTCCACATGGAGACACCAGTCTACACATTCGTATTTTCTAGGGAGAAAGCTAGAATAACTGCGGTAAACAAACATGATGTTTCTGTTTGTATAGATGACATTTTATGCACTGGCTTAAGGAAAAGACTTTGTTTTACTCCAAAACCATTTTTACTGCGATTTCCCCGGTTCATTGCATACGAATTCCACCAAACATAGTCCGGATATGACTGGATGAAACCAGAAATATCCGGTTGTGTTTTGGCTAACTCAATCCCAGATATTGCGACGGACTCTGTGTTTGTGTTTTCTGGACATTATCAACGGACTTTATTGTTTTGAATGTTTTTATCAGGGAACATTTAATTTTGTACCTTAGAAACACTAAGAGGTTCAACATGGAGACACCCGTCTACACATTCGTATGTTCTAGGGAGAAAGTTAGAGGAACTGCGGCAAACAAACATGATATTTCTGTTTGTATACATGACATTTTATGCACTTGCATAACGAAAAAAACTTTGCTTTTCTCCAAAACCATTTTTACTGTGATTTTCTCGGTCCATTGCATACGAATTCCACCTCGCTTTTTCCGGATATGACTGGATGAAACCAGAAATATCCGGTTGTGTTTTGGCTTACTACAACCCAGATATTGTGAAAGCCTCTGTGTTTATGTTTTCCGGATACTATCAACGGAATTTATGTTTTTGCATGTTATTTATCAGGGAACATTTAATTTTGTGCTGGGAAACACTAATTGGTTCCACATGGAGACACCAGCTCTACACATTCGTATTTTCTAGGGAGAAAGCTAGAGGAACTGCGGCAAACAAACATGATATTTCTGTTTGTATAGATGACATTTTATGCACTTTCCTAAAGAAAAGACTTTGCTTTTCTCCAAAACCATTTTTCCTGTGATATTCTCGATCCATTACATATGAATTCCACCCCACTTTGTCCGGATATGAGTGGATGAAACCAGAAATATCCGGTTGTGTTTTGTCTTACTATATCCCAGATATTGCTACAGCCTCAGTGTCTGTGTTTTCTGGATATTATCGATGGATTTTATTGTTTTGAATGTTTTTATCAGGGAACATATAATTTTGTACCGTAGAAACACTAATTGGTTCCACATGGAGACACCAGTAACACATTCCTATGTTCTAGGGAGAAAGCTTGAGGAACTGCAAATCGATATGATATGTCTGTTTGTATAGATGACACTTTATGCACTTGCGATGGAAAAGAATTTTTGCCTTTCTCTAAAACCATTTTTACTGTGATTTTGTTGGTCCATTGCATACGAATTCCAACCCACTTTGTCCGGATATGACTGGATGAAACCAGAAATATCCGGTTGTGTTTTGGCTCACGCAATCCCAGATATTGTGAAAGCTTCTGTATTTGTGTTCTCCGGATATTATGAACGGATTTTATGGTTTTGCATGTTTTTTATCAGGGAACATTTAATTTTGTACCGTAGAAACACTAATAGGTTCAACATGGAGACACCAGTATACACATTCGTATGTCTAGGGATAAAGTTAGAGGAACTGCGGCAAACAAACATGATATTTCTGTTTGTATACATGACATTTTATGCACTTTCCTAACAAAAAGATTTTACTTTTCTCCAAAACCATTTTACTGTGATTTTCTCGGTCCATTGCATACGAATTCCACCTCACTTTGTCCGGATATGACTGGATGAAACCAGAAATATCCGTTTTCTTTTTTTTTGGCTTACAATATCCCAGATAGTACTACAGACGCTGTGTTTGTGTTTTCTGGATATTATCGATGGATTATATTGTTTTGAATGTTTTTATCAGGGAACATTTAATTTTGTGCTGGGAAACACTAATTGGTTCCACATGGAGACACCAGTCTACACATTCGTATTTTCTAGGGAGAAAGCTAGAATAACTGCGGTAAACAAACATGATGTTTCTGTTTGTATAGATGACATTTTATGCACTGGCTTAAGGAAAAGACTTTGTTTTACTCCAAAACCATTTTTACTGCGATTTTCCCGGTTCATTGCATACGAATTCCACCAAACTTAGTCCGGATATGACTGGATGAAACCAGAAATATCCGGTTGTGTTTTGGCTAACTCAATCCCAGATATTGCGACGGACTCTGTGTTTGTGTTTTCTGGACATTATCAACGGACTTTATTGTTTTGAATGTTTTTATCAGGGAACATTTAATTTTGTACCTTAGAAACACTAATAGGTTCAACATGGAGACACCAGTATACACATGCATATGTTCTAGGGAGAAAGTTAGAGGAACTGCGGCAAACAAACATGATATTTCTGTTTGTATACATGACATTTTATGCACTTGCATAACGAAAAAAACTTTGCTTTTCTCCAAAACCATTTTTACTGTGATTTTCTCGGTCCATTGCATACGAATTCCACCTCGCTTTGTCCGGATATGACTGGATGAAACCAGAAATATCCGGTTGTGTTTTGGCTAACTCAATCCCAGATATTGTGAAAGCTTCTGTATTTGTGTTCTCCGGATATTATGAACGGATTTTATGGTTTTGCATATTTTTTATCAGGGAACATTTAATTTTGTACCGTGGAAACACTAATTGGTTCCACACGGAGACACCAGCTCTACACATTTGTATTTTCTAGGGAGAAAGCTAGAGGAACTGCGGCAAACAAACATGATATTTCTGTTTGTATAGATGACATTTTATGCACTTTCCTAAGAAAAAGACTTTACTTTTCTCCAAAACCATTGTTACTGTGATTTTCTCGGTCCATTGCATACGAATTCCACCTCACTTTGTCCGGATATGACTGGATGAAACCAGAAATATCCGTTTTCTTTTTTTTTTGGCTTACTATATCCCAGATATTACTACAGACTCTGTGTTTGTGTTTTCTGGATATTATCGATGGATTATATTGGTTTGAATGTTTTTATCAGGGAACATTTAATTTTGTGCTGGGAAACACTAATTGGTTCCACATGGAGACACCAGTCTACACATTCGTATTTTCTAGGGAGAAAGCTAGAATAACTGCGGTAAACAAACAAGATGTTTCTGTTTGTATAGATGACATTTTATGCACTGGCTTAAGGAAAAGACTTTGTTTTACTCCAAAACCATTTTTACTGCGATTTTCCCGGTTCATTGCATACGAATTCCACCAAACTTAGTCCGGATATGACTGGATGAAACCAGAAATATCCGGTTGTGTTTTGACTAAATCAATCCCAGATATTGCAACGGACTCTGTGTTGGTGTTTTCTGGACATTATCAACGGACTTTATTGTTTTGAATGTTTTTATAAGGGAACATTTAATTTTGTACCTTAGAAACACTAATAGGTTCAACATGGAGACACCAGTCTACACATTCGTATGTTCTAGGGAGAAAGTTAGAGGAACTGCGGCAAACAAACATGATATTTCTGTTTGTATACATGACATTTTATGCACTTGCATAACGAAAAAAACTTTGCTTTTCTCCAAAACCATTTTTACTGTGATTTTCTCGGTCCATTGCATACGAATTCCACCTCGCTTTGTCCGGATATGACTGGATGAAACCAGAAATATCCGGTTGTGTTTTGGCTTACTACAACCCAGATATTGTGAAAGCCTCTGTGTTTATGTTTTCCAGATACTATCAACGGAATTTATGTTTTTGCATGTTATTTATCAGGGAACATTTAATTTTGTGCTGGGAAACACTAATTGGTTCCACATGGAGACACCAGCTCTACACATTCGTATTTTCTAGGGAGAAAGCTAGAGGAACTGCGGCAAACAAACATGACATTTCTGTTTGTATAGATGACATTTTATGCACTTTCCTAAAGAAAAGACTTTGCTTTTCTCCAAAACCATTTTTCCTGTGATATTCTCGATCCATTACATATGAATTCCACCCCACTTTGTCCGGATATGAGTGGATGAAACCAGAAATATCCGGTTGTGTTTTGTCTTACTATATCCCAGATATTGCTACAGCCTCAGTGTCTGTGTTTTCTGGATATTATCAATGGATTTTATTGTTTTGAATGTTTTTATCAGGGAACATTTAATTTTGTGCTGGGAAACACTAATTGGTTCCACATGGAGACACCAGTCTACACATTCGTATTTTCTAGGGAGAAAGCTAGAATAACTGCGGTAAACAAACATGATGTTTCTGTTTGTATAGATGACATTTTATGCACTGGCTTAAGGAAAAGACTTTGTTTTACTCCAAAACCATTTTTACTGCGATTTTCCCGGTTCATTGCATACGAATTCCACCAAACTTAGTCCGGATATGACTGGATGAAACCAGAAATATCCGGTTGTGTTTTGGCTAACTCAATCCCAGATATTGCCACAGACTATGTGTTTGTGTTTTCTGGACATTATCAACGGACTTTATTGTTTTGAATGTTTTTATCAGGGAACATTTAATTTTGTACCTTAGAAACACTAATAGGTTCAACATGGAGACACCAGTATACACATTCGTATGTTCTAGGGAGAAAGTTAGAGGAACTGCGGCAAACAAACATGATATTTCTGTTTGTATACATGACATTTTATGCACTTTCCTAACAAAAAGACTTTACTTTTCTTCAAAACCATTTTTACTGTGATTCTCTCGGTCCATTGCATACGAATTCCACCTCACTTTGTCCGGATATGACTGGATGAAACCAGAAATATCCGTTTTATTTTTTTTTGGCTTACTATATCCCAGATATTACTACAGACTCTGTGTTTGTGTTTTCTGGATATTATCGATGGATTATATTGTTTTGAATGTTTTTATCAGGGAACATTTAATTTTGTGCTGGGAAACACTAATTGGTTCCACATGGAGACACCAGTCTACACATTCGTATTTTCTAGGGAGAAAGCTAGAATAACTGCGGTAAACAAACATGATATTTCTGTTTGTATAGATGACATTTTATGCACTGGCTTAAGGAAAAGACTTTGTTTTACTCCAAAACCATTTTTACTGCGATTTTCCCGGTTCATTGCATACGAATTCCACCAAACTTAGTCCGGATATGACTGGATGAAACCAGAAATATCCGGTTGTGTTTTGGCTAAATCAATCCCAGATATTGCAACGGACTCTGTGTTTGTGTTTTCTGGACATTATCAACGGACTTTATTGTTTTGAATGTTTTTATCAGGGAACATTTAATTTTGTACCTTAGAAACACTAATAGGTTCAACATGGAGAAACCAGTCTACACATTCGTATGTTCTAGGGAGAAAATTAGAGGAACTGTGGCAAACAAACATGATATTTCTGTTTGTATACATGACATTTTATGCACTTGCATAACGAAAAAAACTTTGCTTTTCTCCAAAACCAATTTTACTGTGATTTTCTCGGTCCATTGCATACGAATTCCACCTCGCTTTGTCCGGATATGACTGGATGAAACCAGAAATATCCGGTTGTGTTTTGGCTTACTATAACCCAGATATTGTGAAAGCTTCTGTATTTGTGTTCTCCGGATATTATGAACGGATTTTATGGTTTTGCAGGTTTTTTATCAGGGAACATTTAATTTTGTACCGTAGAAACACTAATAGGTTCAACATGGAGACACCAGTATACACATTCGTATGTCTAGGGATAAAGTTAGAGGAACTGCGGCAAACAAACATGATATTTCTGTTTGTATACATGACATTTTATGCACTTTCCTAACAAAAAGATTTTACTTTTCTCCAAAACCATTTTACTGTGATTTTCTCGGTCCATTGCATACGAATTCCACCTCGCTTTTTCCGGATATGACTGGATGAAACCAGAAATATCCGGTTGTGTTTTGGCTTACTACAACCCAGATATTGTGAAAGCCTCTGTGTTTATGTTTTCCGGATACTATCAACGGAATTTATGTTTTTGCATGTTATTTATCAGGGAACATTTAATTTTGTGCTGGGAAACACTAACTGGTTCCACATGGAGACACCAGCTCTACACATTCGTATTTTCTAGGGAGAAAGCTAGAGGAACTGCGGCAAACAAACATGATATTTCTGTTTGTATAGATGACATTTTATGCACTTTCCTAAAGAAAAGACTTTGCTTTTCTCCAAAACCATTTTTCCTGTGATATTCTCTATCCATTACATATGAATTCCACCCCACTTTGTCCGGATATGAGTGGATGAAACCAGAAATATCCGGTTGTGTTTTGTCTTACTATATCCCAGATATTGCTACAGCCTCAGTGTCTGTGTTTTCTGGATATTATCTATAGATTTTATTGTTTTGAATGTTTTTATCAGGGAACATTTAATTTTGTACCGTAGAAATACAATTTGGTTCCACATGGAGACACCAGTAACACATTCCTATGTTCTAGGGAGAAAGCTTGAGGAACTGCAAATCGATATGATATGTCTGTTTGTATAGATGACATTTTATGCACTTGCGATGGAAAAGACTTTTTGCCTTTCTCTAAAACCATTTTTACTGTGATTTTGTTGGTCCATTGCATACGAATTCCACCTCACTTTGTCCGGATATGACTGGATGAAACCAGAAATATCCGTTTTCTTTTTTTTTTGGCTTACAATATCCCAGATATTACTACAGACGCTGTGTTTGTGTTTTCTGGATATTATCGATGGATTATATTGTTTTGAATGTTTTTATCAGGGAACATTTAATTTTGTGCTGGGAAACACTAATTGGTTCCACATGGAGACACCAGTCTACATATTCGTATTTTCTAGGGAGAAAGCTAGAATAACTGCGGTAAACAAACATGATGTTTCTGTTTGTATAGATGACATTTTATGCACTGGCTTAAGGAAAAGACTTTGTTTTACTCCAAAACCATTTTTACTGCGATTTTCCCGGTTCATTGCATACGAATTCCACCAAACTTAGTCCGGATATGACTGGATGAAACCAGAAATATCCGGTTGTGTTTTGGCTAACTCAATCCCAGATATTGCGACGGACTCTGTGTTTGTGTTTTCTGGACATTATCAACGGACTTTATTGTTTTGAATGTTTTTATCAGGGAACATTTAATTTTGTACCTTAGAAACACTAAGAGGTTCAACATGGAGACACCCGTCTACACATTCGTATGTTCTAGGGAGAAAGTTAGAGGAACTGCGGCAAACAAACATGATATTTCTGTTTGTATACATGACATTTTATGCACTTGCATAACGAAAAAAACTTTGCTTTTCTCCAAAACCATTTTTACTGTGATTTTCTCGGTCCATTGCATACGAATTCCACCTCGCTTTTTCCGGATATGACTGGATGAAACCAGAAATATCCGGTTGTGTTTTGGCTTACTACAACCCAGATATTGTGAAAGCCTCTGTGTTTATGTTTTCCGGATACTATCAACGGAATTTATGTTTTTGCATGTTATTTATCAGGGAACATTTAATTTTGTGCTGGGAAACACTAATTGGTTCCACATGGAGACACCAGCTCTACACATTCGTATTTTCTAGGGAGAAAGCTAGAGGAACTGCGGCAAACAAACATGATATTTCTGTTTGTATAGATGACATTTTATGCACTTTCCTAAAGAAAAGACTTTGCTTTTCTCCAAAACCATTTTTCCTGTGATATTCTCGATCCATTACATATGAATTCCACCCCACTTTGTCCGGATATGAGTGGATGAAACCAGAAATATCCGGTTGTGTTTTGTCTTACTATATCCCAGATATTGCTACAGCCTCAGTGTCTGTGTTTTCTGGATATTATCGATGGATTTTATTGTTTTGAATGTTTTTATCAGGGAACATATAATTTTGTACCGTAGAAACACTAATTGGTTCCACATGGAGACACCAGTAACACATTCCTATGTTCTAGGGAGAAAGCTTGAGGAACTGCAAATCGATATGATATGTCTGTTTGTATAGATGACACTTTATGCACTTGCGATGGAAAAGAATTTTTGCCTTTCTCTAAAACCATTTTTACTGTGATTTTGTTGGTCCATTGCATACGAATTCCAACCCACTTTGTCCGGATATGACTGGATGAAACCAGAAATATCCGGTTGTGTTTTGGCTCACGCAATCCCAGATATTGTGAAAGCTTCTGTATTTGTGTTCTCCGGATATTATGAACGGATTTTATGGTTTTGCATGTTTTTTATCAGGGAACATTTAATTTTGTACCGTAGAAACACTAATAGGTTCAACATGGAGACACCAGTATACACATTCGTATGTCTAGGGATAAAGTTAGAGGAACTGCAGCAAACAAACATGATATTTCTGTTTGTATACATGACATTTTATGCACTTTCCTAACAAAAAGATTTTACTTTTCTCCAAAACCATTTTACTGTGATTTTCTCGGTCCATTGCATACGAATTCCACCTCACTTTGTCCGGATATGACTGGATGAAACCAGAAATATCCGTTTTCTTTTTTTTTGGCTTACAATATCCCAGATAGTACTACAGACGCTGTGTTTGTGTTTTCTGGATATTATCGATGGATTATATTGTTTTGAATGTTTTTATCAGGGAACATTTAATTTTGTGCTGGGAAACACTAATTGGTTCCACATGGAGACACCAGTCTACACATTCGTATTTTCTAGGGAGAAAGCTAGAATAACTGCGGTAAACAAACATGATGTTTCTGTTTGTATAGATGACATTTTATGCACTGGCTTAAGGAAAAGACTTTGTTTTACTCCAAAACCATTTTTACTGCGATTTTCCCGGTTCATTGCATACGAATTCCACCAAACTTAGTCCGGATATGACTGGATGAAACCAGAAATATCCGGTTGTGTTTTGGCTAACTCAATCCCAGATATTGCGACGGACTCTGTGTTTGTGTTTTCTGGACATTATCAACGGACTTTATTGTTTTGAATGTTTTTATCAGGGAACATTTAATTTTGTACCTTAGAAACACTAATAGGTTCAACATGGAGACACCAGTATACACATGCGTATGTTCTAGGGAGAAAGTTAGAGGAACTGCGGCAAACAAACATGATATTTCTGTTTGTATACATGACATTTTATGCACTTGCATAACGAAAAAAACTTTGCTTTTCTCCAAAACCATTTTTACTGTGATTTTCTCGGTCCATTGCATACGAATTCCACCTCGCTTTGTCCGGATATGACTGGATGAAACCAGAAATATCCGGTTGTGTTTTGGCTAACTCAATCCCAGATATTGTGAAAGCTTCTGTATTTGTGTTCTCCGGATATTATGAACGGATTTTATGGTTTTGCATATTTTTTATCAGGGAACATTTAATTTTGTACCGTGGAAACACTAATTGGTTCCACACGGAGACACCAGCTCTACACATTTGTATTTTCTAGGGAGAAAGCTAGAGGAACTGCGGCAAACAAACATGATATTTCTGTTTGTATAGATGACATTTTATGCACTTTCCTAAGAAAAAGACTTTACTTTTCTCCAAAACCATTGTTACTGTGATTTTCTCGGTCCATTGCATACGAATTCCACCTCACTTTGTCCGGATATGACTGGATGAAACCAGAAATATCCGTTTTCTTTTTTTTTTTGGCTTACTATATCCCAGATATTACTACAGACTCTGTGTTTGTGTTTTCTGGATATTATCGATGGATTATATTGGTTTGAATGTTTTTATCAGGGAACATTTAATTTTGTGCTGGGAAACACTAATTGGTTCCACATGGAGACACCAGTCTACACATTCGTATTTTCTAGGGAGAAAGCTAGAATAACTGCGGTAAACAAACAAGATGTTTCTGTTTGTATAGATGACATTTTATGCACTGGCTTAAGGAAAAGACTTTGTTTTACTCCAAAACCATTTTTACTGCGATTTTCCCGGTTCATTGCATACGAATTCCACCAAACTTAGTCCGGATATGACTGGATGAAACCAGAAATATCCGGTTGTGTTTTGGCTAAATCAATCCCAGATATTGCGACGGACTCTGTGTTTGTGTTTTCTGGACATTATCAATGGACTTTATTGTTTTGAATGTTTTTATCAGGGAACATTTAATTTTGTACCGTAGAAACACTAATTGGTTCCACATGGAGACACCAGTAACACATTCCTATGTTCTAGGGAGAAAGCTTGAGGAACTGCAAATCGATATGATATGTCTGTTTGTATAGATGACATTTTATGCACTTGCGATGGAAAAGACTTTTTGCCTTTCTCTAAAACCATTTTTACTGTGATTTTGTTGGTCCATTGCATACGAATTCCAACCCACTTTGTCCGGATATGACTGGATGAAACCAGAAATATCCGGTTGTGTTTTGGCTAACTCAATCCCAGATATTGTGAAAGCTTCTGTATTTGTGTTCTCCAGATATTATGAACGGATTTTATGGTTTTGCATGTTTTTTTTCAGGGAACATTTAATTTTGTACCGTAGAAACACTAATTGGTTCCACACGGAGACACCAGCTCTACACATTTGTATTTTCTAGGGAGAAAGCTAGAGGAACTGCGGGAAACAAACATGATATTTCTGTTTGTATAGATGACATTTTATGCACTTTCCTAAGAAAAAGACTTTACTTTTCTCCAAAACCATTTTTACTGTGATTTTCTCGGTCCATTGCATACGAATTCCACCTCACTTTGTCCGGATATGACTGGATGAAACCAGAAATATCCGTTTTCTTTTTTTTGGGCTTACTATATCCCAGATATTACTACAGACTCTGTGTTTGTGTTTTCTGGATATTATCAATGGATTATATTGGTTTGAATGTTTTTATCAGGGAACATTTAATTTTGTGCTGGGAAACACTAATTGGTTCCACATGGAGACACCAGTCTACACATTCGTATTTTCTAGGGAGAAAGCTAGAATAACTGCGGTAAACAAACATGATGTTTCTGTTTGTATAGATGACATTTTATGCACTGGCTTAAGGAAAAGACTTTGTTTTACTCCAAAACCATTTTTACTGCGATTTTCCCGGTTCATTGCATACGAATTCCACCAAACTTAGTCCGGATATGACTGGATGAAACCAGAAATATCCGGTTGTGTTTTGGCTAACTCAATCCCAGATATTGCGACGGACTCTGTGTTTGTGTTTTCTGGACATTATCAACGGACTTTATTGTTTTGAATGTTTTTATCAGGGAACATTTAATTTTGTACCTTAGAAACACTAATAGGTTCAACATGGAGACACCAGTATACACATGCGTATGTTCTAGGGAGAAAGTTAGAGGAACTGCGGCAAACAAACATGATATTTCTGTTTGTATACATGACATTTTATGCACTTGCATAATGAAAAAAACTTTGCTTTTCTCCAAAACCATTTTTACTGTGATTTTCTCGGTCCATTGCATACGAATTCCACCTCGCTTTGTCCGGATATGACTGGATGAAACCGGAAATATCCGGTTGTGTTTTGGCTAACTCAATCCCAGATATTGTGAAAGCTTCTGTATTTGTGTTCTCCGGATATTATGAACGGATTTTATGGTTTTGCATATTTTTTATCAGGGAACATTTAATTTTGTACCGTGGAAACACTAATTGGTTCCACACGGAGACACCAGCTCTACACATTTGTATTTTCTAGGGAGAAAGCTAGAGGAACTGCGGCAAACAAACATGATATTTCTGTTTGTATAGATGACATTTTATGCACTTTCCTAAGAAAAAGACTTTACTTTTCTCCAAAACCATTGTTACTGTGATTTTCTCGGTCCATTGCATACGAATTCCACCTCACTTTGTCCGGATATGACTGGATGAAACCAGAAATATCCGGTTGTGTTTTGGCTAACTCAATCCCAGATATTGTGAAAGCTTCTGTATTTGTGTTCTCCGGATATTATGAACGGATTTTATGGTTTTGCATGTTTTTTATCAGGGAACATTTAATTTTGTACCGTAGAAACACTAATTGGTTCCACACGGAGACACCAGCTCTACACATTTGTATTTTCTAGGGAGAAAGCTAGAGGAACTGCGGCAAACAAACATGATATTTCTGTTTGTATAGATGACATTTTATGCACTCTCCTAAGAAAAAGACTTTACTTTTCTCCAAAACCATTGTTACTGTGATTTTCTCGGTCCATTGCATACGAATTCCACCTCACTTTGTCCGGATATGACTGGATGAAACCAGAAATATCCGTTTTATTTTTTTTGGGCTTACTATATCCCAGATATTACTACAGACTCTGTGTTTGTGTTTTCTGGATATTATCGATGGATTATATTGGTTTGAATGTTTTTATCAGGGAACATTTAATTTTGTGCTGGGAAACACTAATTGGTTCCACATGGAGACACCAGTCTACACATTCGTATTTTCTAGGGAGAAAGCTAGAATAACTGCGGTAAACAAACATGATGTTTCTGTTTGTATAGATGACATTTTATGCACTGGCTTAAGGAAAAGACTTTGTTTTACTCCAAAACCATTTTTACTGCGATTTTCCCGGTTCATTGCATACGAATTCCACCAAACTTAGTCCGGATATGACTGGATGAAACCAGAAATATCCGGTTGTGTTTTGGCTAACTCAATCCCAGATATTGCGACGGACTCTGTGTTTGTGTTTTCTGGACATTATCAACGGACTTTATTGTTTTGAATGTTTTTATCAGGGAACATTTAATTTTGTACCTTAGAAACACTAATAGGTTCAACATGGAGACACCAGTATACACATTCGTATGTTCTAGGGAGTAAGTTAGAGGAACTGCGGCAAACAAACATGATCTTTCTGTTTGTATACATGACATTTTATGCACTTGCATAACGAAAAAAACTTTGCTTTTCTCCAAAACCATTTTTACTGTGATTTTCTCGGTCCATTGCATACGAATTCCACCTCGCTTTGTCCGGATATGACTGGATGAAACCAGAAATATCCGGTTGTGTTTTGGCTAACTCAATCCCAGATATTGTGAAAGCTTCTGTATTTGTGTTCTCCGGATATTATGAACGGATTTTATGGTTTTGCATGTTTTTTATCAGGGAACATTTAATTTTGTACCGTAGAAACACTAATTGGTTCCACACGGAGACACCAGCTCTACACATTTGTATTTTCTAGGGAGAAAGCTAGAGGAACTGCGGCAAACAAACATGATATTTCTGTTTGTATAGATGACATTTAATCACTCTCCTAAGAAAAAGACTTTACTTTTCTCCAAAACCATTGTTACTGTGATTTTCTCGGTCCATTGCATACGAATTCCACCTCACTTTGTCCGGATATGACTGGATGAAACCAGAAATATCCGTTTTATTTTTTTTGGGCTTACTATATCCCAGATATTACTACAGACTCTGTGTTTGTGTTTTCTGGATATTATCGATGGATTATATTGGTTTGAATGTTTTTATCAGGGAACATTTAATTTTGTGCTGGGAAACACTAATTGGTTCCACATGGAGACACCAGTCTACACATTCGTATTTTCTAGGGAGAAAGCTAGAATAACTGCGGTAAACAAACATGATGTTTCTGTTTGTATAGATGACATTTTATGCACTGGCTTAAGGAAAAGACTTTGTTTTACTCCAAAACCATTTTTACTGCGATTTTCCCGGTTCATTGCATACGAATTCCACCAAACTTAGTCCGGATATGACTGGATGAAACCAGAAATATCCGGTTGTGTTTTGGCTAACTCAATCCCAGATATTGCGACGGACTCTGTGTTTGTGTTTTCTGGACATTATCAACGGACTTTATTGTTTTGAATGTTTTTATCAGGGAACATTTAATTTTGTACCTTAGAAACACTAATAGGTTCAACATGGAGACACCAGTATACACATTCGTATGTTCTAGGGAGAAAGTTAGAGGAACTGCGGCAAACAAACATGATCTTTCTGTTTGTATACATGACATTTTATGCACTTGCATAACGAAAAAAACTTTGCTTTTCTCCAAAACCATTTTTACTGTGATTTTCTCGGTCCATTGCATACGAATTCCACCTCGCTTTGTCCGGATATGACTGGATGAAACCAGAAATATCCGGTTGTGTTTTGGCTAACTCAATCCCAGATATTGTGAAAGCTTCTGTATTTGTGTTCTCCGGATATTATGAACGGATTTTATGGTTTTGCATGTTTTTTATCAGGGAACATTTAATTTTGTACCGTAGAAACACTAATTGGTTCCACACGGAGACACCAGCTCTACACATTTGTATTTTCTAGGGAGAAAGCTAGAGGAACTGCGGCAAACAAACATGATATTTCTGTTTGTATAGATGACATTTTATGCACTCTCCTAAGAAAAAGACTTTACTTTTCTCCAAAACCATTGTTACTGTGATTTTCTCGGTCCATTGCATACGAATTCCACCTCACTTTGTCCGGATATGACTGGATGAAACCAGAAATATCCGTTTTATTTTTTTTGGGCTTACTATATCCCAGATATTACTACAGACTCTGTGTTTGTGTTTTCTGGATATTATCGATGGATTATATTGGTTTGAATGTTTTTATCAGGGAACATTTAATTTTGTGCTGGGAAACACTAATTGGTTCCACATGGAGACACCAGTCTACACATTCGTATTTTCTAGGGAGAAAGCTAGAATAACTGCGGTAAACAAACATGATGTTTCTGTTTGTATAGATGACATTTTATGCACTGGCTTAAGGAAAAGACTTTGTTTTACTCCAAAACCATTTTTACTGCGATTTCCCCGGTTCATTGCATACGAATTCCACCAAACATAGTCCGGATATGACTGGATGAAACCAGAAATATCCGGTTGTGTTTTGGCTAACTCAATCCCAGATATTGCGACGGACTCTGTGTTTGTGTTTTCTGGACATTATCAACGGACTTTATTGTTTTGAATGTTTTTATCAGGGAACATTTAATTTTGTACCTTAGAAACACTAATAGGTTCAACATGGAGACACCAGTATACACATTCGTATGTTCTAGGGAGAAAGTTAGAGGAACTGCGGCAAACAAACATGATATTTCTGTTTGTATACATGACATTTTATGCACTTGCATAACGAAAAAAACTTTGCTTTTCTCCAAAACCATTTTTACTGTGATTTTCTCGGTCCATTGCATACGAATTCCAACCCACTTTGTCCGGATATGACTGGATGAAACCAGAAATATCCGGTTGTGTTTTGGCTAACTCAATCCCAGATATTGTGAAAGCTTCTGTATTTGTGTTCTCCGGATATTATGAACGGATTTTATGGTTTTGCATGTTTTTTATCAGGGAACATTTAATTTTGTACCGTAGAAACACTAATTGGTTCCACACGGAGACACCAGCTCTACACATTTGTATTTTCTAGGGAGAAAGCTAGAGGAACTGCGGCAAACAAACATGATATTTCTGTTTGTATAGATGACATTTTATGCACTCTCCTAAGAAAAAGACTTTACTTTTCTCCAAAACCATTGTTACTGTGATTTTCTCGGTCCATTGCATACGAATTCCACCTCACTTTGTCCGGATATGACTGGATGAAACCAGAAATATCCGTTTTATTTTTTTTGGGCTTACTATATCCCAGATATTACTACAGACTCTGTGTTTGTGTTTTCTGGATATTATCGATGGATTATATTGGTTTGAATGTTTTTATCAGGGAACATTTAATTTTGTGCTGGGAAACACTAATTGGTTCCACATGGAGACACCAGTCTACACATTCGTATTTTCTAGGGAGAAAGCTAGAATAACTGCGGTAAACAAACATGATGTTTCTGTTTGTATAGATGACATTTTATGCACTGGCTTAAGGAAAAGACTTTGTTTTACTCCAAAACCATTTTTACTGCGATTTTCCCGGTTCATTGCATACGAATTCCACCAAACTTAGTCCGGATATGACTGGATGAAACCAGAAATATCCGGTTGTGTTTTGGCTAACTCAATCCCAGATATTGCGACGGACTCTGTGTTTGTGTTTTCTGGACATTATCAACGGACTTTATTGTTTTGAATGTTTTTATCAGGGAACATTTAATTTTGTACCTTAAAAACACTAATAGGTTCAACATGGAGACACCAGTATACACATGCGTATGTTCTAGGGAGAAAGTTAGAGGAACTGCGGCAAACAAACATGATATTTCTGTTTGTATACATGACATTTTATGCACTTGCATAACGAAAAAAACTTTGCTTTTCTCCAAAACCATTTTTACTGTGATTTTCTCGGTCCATTGCATACGAATTCCACCTCGCTTTGTCCGGATATGACTGGATGAAACCAGAAATATCCGGTTGTGTTTTGGCTAACTCAATCCCAGATATTGTGAAAGCTTCTGTATTTGTGTTCTCCGGATATTATGAACGGATTTTATGGTTTTGCATATTTTTTATCAGGGAACATTTAATTTTGTACCGTGGAAACACTAATTGGTTCCACACGGAGACACCAGCTCTACACATTTGTATTTTCTAGGGAGAAAGCTAGAGGAACTGCGGCAAACAAACATGATATTTCTGTTTGTATAGATGACATTTTATGCACTTTCCTAAGAAAAAGACTTTACTTTTCTCCAAAACCATTGTTACTGTGATTTTCTCGGTCCATTGCATACGAATTCCACCTCACTTTGTCCGGATATGACTGGATGAAACCAGAAATATCCGTTTTCTTTTTTTTTTGGCTTACTATATCCCAGATATTACTACAGACTCTGTGTTTGTGTTTTCTGGATATTATCGATGGATTATATTGGTTTGAATGTTTTTATCAGGGAACATTTAATTTTGTGCTGGGAAACACTAATTGGTTCCACATGGAGACACCAGTCTACACATTCGTATTTTCTAGGGAGAAAGCTAGAATAACTGCGGTAAACAAACAAGATGTTTCTGTTTGTATAGATGACATTTTATGCACTGGCTTAAGGAAAAGACTTTGTTTTACTCCAAAACCATTTTTACTGCGATTTTCCCGGTTCATTGCATACGAATTCCACCAAACTTAGTCCGGATATGACTGGATGAAACCAGAAATATCCGGTTGTGTTTTGGCTAAATCAATCCCAGATATTGCGACGGACTCTGTGTTTGTGTTTTCTGGACATTATCAATGGACTTTATTGTTTTGAATGTTTTTATCAGGGAACATTTAATTTTGTACCGTAGAAACACTAATTGGTTCCACATGGAGACACCAGTAACACATTCCTATGTTCTAGGGAGAAAGCTTGAGGAACTGCAAATCGATATGATATGTCTGTTTGTATAGATGACATTTTATGCACTTGCGATGGAAAAGACTTTTTGCCTTTCTCTAAAACCATTTTTACTGTGATTTTGTTGGTCCATTGCATACGAATTCCAACCCACTTTGTCCGGATATGACTGGATGAAACCAGAAATATCCGGTTGTGTTTTGGCTAACTCAATCCCAGATATTGTGAAAGCTTCTGTATTTGTGTTCTCCAGATATTATGAACGGATTTTATGGTTTTGCATGTTTTTTTTCAGGGAACATTTAATTTTGTACCGTAGAAACACTAATTGGTTCCACACGGAGACACCAGCTCTACACATTTGTATTTTCTAGGGAGAAAGCTAGAGGAACTGCGGGAAACAAACATGATATTTCTGTTTGTATAGATGACATTTTATGCACTTTCCTAAGAAAAAGACTTTACTTTTCTCCAAAACCATTTTTACTGTGATTTTCTCGGTCCATTGCATACGAATTCCACCTCACTTTGTCCGGATATGACTGGATGAAACCAGAAATATCCGTTTTCTTTTTTTTGGGCTTACTATATCCCAGATATTACTACAGACTCTGTGTTTGTGTTTTCTGGATATTATCAATGGATTATATTGGTTTGAATGTTTTTATCAGGGAACATTTAATTTTGTGCTGGGAAACACTAATTGGTTCCACATGGAGACACCAGTCTACACATTCGTATTTTCTAGGGAGAAAGCTAGAATAACTGCGGTAAACAAACATGATGTTTCTGTTTGTATAGATGACATTTTATGCACTGGCTTAAGGAAAAGACTTTGTTTTACTCCAAAACCATTTTTACTGCGATTTTCCCGGTTCATTGCATACGAATTCCACCAAACTTAGTCCGGATATGACTGGATGAAACCAGAAATATCCGGTTGTGTTTTGGCTAACTCAATCCCAGATATTGCGACGGACTCTGTGTTTGTGTTTTCTGGACATTATCAACGGACTTTATTGTTTTGAATGTTTTTATCAGGGAACATTTAATTTTGTACCTTAGAAACACTAATAGGTTCAACATGGAGACACCAGTATACACATGCGTATGTTCTAGGGAGAAAGTTAGAGGAACTGCGGCAAACAAACATGATATTTCTGTTTGTATACATGACATTTTATGCACTTGCATAATGAAAAAAACTTTGCTTTTCTCCAAAACCATTTTTACTGTGATTTTCTCGGTCCATTGCATACGAATTCCACCTCGCTTTGTCCGGATATGACTGGATGAAACCGGAAATATCCGGTTGTGTTTTGGCTAACTCAATCCCAGATATTGTGAAAGCTTCTGTATTTGTGTTCTCCGGATATTATGAACGGATTTTATGGTTTTGCATATTTTTTATCAGGGAACATTTAATTTTGTACCGTGGAAACACTAATTGGTTCCACACGGAGACACCAGCTCTACACATTTGTATTTTCTAGGGAGAAAGCTAGAGGAACTGCGGCAAACAAACATGATATTTCTGTTTGTATAGATGACATTTTATGCACTTTCCTAAGAAAAAGACTTTACTTTTCTCCAAAACCATTGTTACTGTGATTTTCTCGGTCCATTGCATACGAATTCCACCTCACTTTGTCCGGATATGACTGGATGAAACCAGAAATATCCGGTTGTGTTTTGGCTAACTCAATCCCAGATATTGTGAAAGCTTCTGTATTTGTGTTCTCCGGATATTATGAACGGATTTTATGGTTTTGCATGTTTTTTATCAGGGAACATTTAATTTTGTACCGTAGAAACACTAATTGGTTCCACACGGAGACACCAGCTCTACACATTTGTATTTTCTAGGGAGAAAGCTAGAGGAACTGCGGCAAACAAACATGATATTTCTGTTTGTATAGATGACATTTTATGCACTCTCCTAAGAAAAAGACTTTACTTTTCTCCAAAACCATTGTTACTGTGATTTTCTCGGTCCATTGCATACGAATTCCACCTCACTTTGTCCGGATATGACTGGATGAAACCAGAAATATCCGTTTTATTTTTTTTGGGCTTACTATATCCCAGATATTACTACAGACTCTGTGTTTGTGTTTTCTGGATATTATCGATGGATTATATTGGTTTGAATGTTTTTATCAGGGAACATTTAATTTTGTGCTGGGAAACACTAATTGGTTCCACATGGAGACACCAGTCTACACATTCGTATTTTCTAGGGAGAAAGCTAGAATAACTGCGGTAAACAAACATGATGTTTCTGTTTGTATAGATGACATTTTATGCACTGGCTTAAGGAAAAGACTTTGTTTTACTCCAAAACCATTTTTACTGCGATTTTCCCGGTTCATTGCATACGAATTCCACCAAACTTAGTCCGGATATGACTGGATGAAACCAGAAATATCCGGTTGTGTTTTGGCTAACTCAATCCCAGATATTGCGACGGACTCTGTGTTTGTGTTTTCTGGACATTATCAACGGACTTTATTGTTTTGAATGTTTTTATCAGGGAACATTTAATTTTGTACCTTAGAAACACTAATAGGTTCAACATGGAGACACCAGTATACACATTCGTATGTTCTAGGGAGTAAGTTAGAGGAACTGCGGCAAACAAACATGATCTTTCTGTTTGTATACATGACATTTTATGCACTTGCATAACGAAAAAAACTTTGCTTTTCTCCAAAACCATTTTTACTGTGATTTTCTCGGTCCATTGCATACGAATTCCACCTCGCTTTGTCCGGATATGACTGGATGAAACCAGAAATATCCGGTTGTGTTTTGGCTAACTCAATCCCAGATATTGTGAAAGCTTCTGTATTTGTGTTCTCCGGATATTATGAACGGATTTTATGGTTTTGCATGTTTTTTATCAGGGAACATTTAATTTTGTACCGTAGAAACACTAATTGGTTCCACACGGAGACACCAGCTCTACACATTTGTATTTTCTAGGGAGAAAGCTAGAGGAACTGCGGCAAACAAACATGATATTTCTGTTTGTATAGATGACATTTTATGCACTCTCCTAAGAAAAAGACTTTACTTTTCTCCAAAACCATTGTTACTGTGATTTTCTCGGTCCATTGCATACGAATTCCACCTCACTTTGTCCGGATATGACTGGATGAAACCAGAAATATCCGTTTTATTTTTTTTGGGCTTACTATATCCCAGATATTACTACAGACTCTGTGTTTGTGTTTTCTGGATATTATCGATGGATTATATTGGTTTGAATGTTTTTATCAGGGAACATTTAATTTTGTGCTGGGAAACACTAATTGGTTCCACATGGAGACACCAGTCTACACATTCGTATTTTCTAGGGAGAAAGCTAGAATAACTGCGGTAAACAAACATGATGTTTCTGTTTGTATAGATGACATTTTATGCACTGGCTTAAGGAAAAGACTTTGTTTTACTCCAAAACCATTTTTACTGCGATTTTCCCGGTTCATTGCATACGAATTCCACCAAACTTAGTCCGGATATGACTGGATGAAACCAGAAATATCCGGTTGTGTTTTGGCTAACTCAATCCCAGATATTGCGACGGACTCTGTGTTTGTGTTTTCTGGACATTATCAACGGACTTTATTGTTTTGAATGTTTTTATCAGGGAACATTTAATTTTGTACCTTAGAAACACTAATAGGTTCAACATGGAGACACCAGTATACACATTCGTATGTTCTAGGGAGAAAGTTAGAGGAACTGCGGCAAACAAACATGATCTTTCTGTTTGTATACATGACATTTTATGCACTTGCATAACGAAAAAAACTTTGCTTTTCTCCAAAACCATTTTTACTGTGATTTTCTCGGTCCATTGCATACGAATTCCACCTCGCTTTGTCCGGATATGACTGGATGAAACCAGAAATATCCGGTTGTGTTTTGGCTAACTCAATCCCAGATATTGTGAAAGCTTCTGTATTTGTGTTCTCCGGATATTATGAACGGATTTTATGGTTTTGCATGTTTTTTATCAGGGAACATTTAATTTTGTACCGTAGAAACACTAATTGGTTCCACACGGAGACACCAGCTCTACACATTTGTATTTTCTAGGGAGAAAGCTAGAGGAACTGCGGCAAACAAACATGATATTTCTGTTTGTATAGATGACATTTTATGCACTCTCCTAAGAAAAAGACTTTACTTTTCTCCAAAACCATTGTTACTGTGATTTTCTCGGTCCATTGCATACGAATTCCACCTCACTTTGTCCGGATATGACTGGATGAAACCAGAAATATCCGTTTTATTTTTTTTGGGCTTACTATATCCCAGATATTACTACAGACTCTGTGTTTGTGTTTTCTGGATATTATCGATGGATTATATTGGTTTGAATGTTTTTATCAGGGAACATTTAATTTTGTGCTGGGAAACACTAATTGGTTCCACATGGAGACACCAGTCTACACATTCGTATTTTCTAGGGAGAAAGCTAGAATAACTGCGGTAAACAAACATGATGTTTCTGTTTGTATAGATGACATTTTATGCACTGGCTTAAGGAAAAGACTTTGTTTTACTCCAAAACCATTTTTACTGCGATTTTCCCGGTTCATTGCATACGAATTCCACCAAACTTAGTCCGGATATGACTGGATGAAACCAGAAATATCCGGTTGTGTTTTGGCTAAATCAATCCCAGATATTGCGACGGACTCTGTGTTTGTGTTTTCTGGACATTATCAATGGACTTTATTGTTTTGAATGTTTTTATCAGGGAACATTTAATTTTGTACCGTAGAAACACTAATTGGTTCCACATGGAGACACCAGTAACACATTCCTATGTTCTAGGGAGAAAGCTTGAGGAACTGCAAATCGATATGATATGTCTGTTTGTATAGATGACATTTTATGCACTTGCGATGGAAAAGACTTTTTGCCTTTCTCTAAAACCATTTTTACTGTGATTTTGTTGGTCCATTGCATACGAATTCCAACCCACTTTGTCCGGATATGACTGGATGAAACCAGAAATATCCGGTTGTGTTTTGGCTAACTCAATCCCAGATATTGTGAAAGCTTCTGTATTTGTGTTCTCCAGATATTATGAACGGATTTTATGGTTTTGCATGTTTTTTTTCAGGGAACATTTAATTTTGTACCGTAGAAACACTAATTGGTTCCACACGGAGACACCAGCTCTACACATTTGTATTTTCTAGGGAGAAAGCTAGAGGAACTGCGGGAAACAAACATGATATTTCTGTTTGTATAGATGACATTTTATGCACTTTCCTAAGAAAAAGACTTTACTTTTCTCCAAAACCATTTTTACTGTGATTTTCTCGGTCCATTGCATACGAATTCCACCTCACTTTGTCCGGATATGACTGGATGAAACCAGAAATATCCGTTTTCTTTTTTTTGGGCTTACTATATCCCAGATATTACTACAGACTCTGTGTTTGTGTTTTCTGGATATTATCAATGGATTATATTGGTTTGAATGTTTTTATCAGGGAACATTTAATTTTGTGCTGGGAAACACTAATTGGTTCCACATGGAGACACCAGTCTACACATTCGTATTTTCTAGGGAGAAAGCTAGAATAACTGCGGTAAACAAACATGATGTTTCTGTTTGTATAGATGACATTTTATGCACTGGCTTAAGGAAAAGACTTTGTTTTACTCCAAAACCATTTTTACTGCGATTTTCCCGGTTCATTGCATACGAATTCCACCAAACTTAGTCCGGATATGACTGGATGAAACCAGAAATATCCGGTTGTGTTTTGGCTAAATCAATCCCAGATATTGCGACGGACTCTGTGTTTGTGTTTTCTGGACATTATCAATGGACTTTATTGTTTTGAATGTTTTTATCAGGGAACATTTAATTTTGTACCGTAGAAACACTAATTGGTTCCACATGGAGACACCAGTAACACATTCCTATGTTCTAGGGAGAAAGCTTGAGGAACTGCAAATCGATATGATATGTCTGTTTGTATAGATGACATTTTATGCACTTGCGATGGAAAAGACTTTTTGCCTTTCTCTAAAACCATTTTTACTGTGATTTTGTTGGTCCATTGCATACGAATTCCAACCCACTTTGTCCGGATATGACTGGATGAAACCAGAAATATCCGGTTGTGTTTTGGCTAACTCAATCCCAGATATTGTGAAAGCTTCTGTATTTGTGTTCTCCAGATATTATGAACGGATTTTATGGTTTTGCATGTTTTTTTTCAGGGAACATTTAATTTTGTACCGTAGAAACACTAATTGGTTCCACACGGAGACACCAGCTCTACACATTTGTATTTTCTAGGGAGAAAGCTAGAGGAACTGCGGGAAACAAACATGATATTTCTGTTTGTATAGATGACATTTTATGCACTTTCCTAAGAAAAAGACTTTACTTTTCTCCAAAACCATTTTTACTGTGATTTTCTCGGTCCATTGCATACGAATTCCACCTCACTTTGTCCGGATATGACTGGATGAAACCAGAAATATCCGTTTTCTTTTTTTTGGGCTTACTATATCCCAGATATTACTACAGACTCTGTGTTTGTGTTTTCTGGATATTATCAATGGATTATATTGGTTTGAATGTTTTTATCAGGGAACATTTAATTTTGTGCTGGGAAACACTAATTGGTTCCACATGGAGACACCAGTCTACACATTCGTATTTTCTAGGGAGAAAGCTAGAATAACTGCGGTAAACAAACATGATGTTTCTGTTTGTATAGATGACATTTTATGCACTGGCTTAAGGAAAAGACTTTGTTTTACTCCAAAACCATTTTTACTGCGATTTTCCCGGTTCATTGCATACGAATTCCACCAAACTTAGTCCGGATATGACTGGATGAAACCAGAAATATCCGGTTGTGTTTTGGCTAACTCAATCCCAGATATTGCGACGGACTCTGTGTTTGTGTTTTCTGGACATTATCAACGGACTTTATTGTTTTGAATGTTTTTATCAGGGAACATTTAATTTTGTACCTTAGAAACACTAATAGGTTCAACATGGAGACACCAGTATACACATGCGTATGTTCTAGGGAGAAAGTTAGAGGAACTGCGGCAAACAAACATGATATTTCTGTTTGTATACATGACATTTTATGCACTTGCATAATGAAAAAAACTTTGCTTTTCTCCAAAACCATTTTTACTGTGATTTTCTCGGTCCATTGCATACGAATTCCACCTCGCTTTGTCCGGATATGACTGGATGAAACCGGAAATATCCGGTTGTGTTTTGGCTAACTCAATCCCAGATATTGTGAAAGCTTCTGTATTTGTGTTCTCCGGATATTATGAACGGATTTTATGGTTTTGCATATTTTTTATCAGGGAACATTTAATTTTGTACCGTGGAAACACTAATTGGTTCCACACGGAGACACCAGCTCTACACATTTGTATTTTCTAGGGAGAAAGCTAGAGGAACTGCGGCAAACAAACATGATATTTCTGTTTGTATAGATGACATTTTATGCACTTTCCTAAGAAAAAGACTTTACTTTTCTCCAAAACCATTGTTACTGTGATTTTCTCGGTCCATTGCATACGAATTCCACCTCACTTTGTCCGGATATGACTGGATGAAACCAGAAATATCCGGTTGTGTTTTGGCTAACTCAATCCCAGATATTGTGAAAGCTTCTGTATTTGTGTTCTCCGGATATTATGAACGGATTTTATGGTTTTGCATGTTTTTTATCAGGGAACATTTAATTTTGTACCGTAGAAACACTAATTGGTTCCACACGGAGACACCAGCTCTACACATTTGTATTTTCTAGGGAGAAAGCTAGAGGAACTGCGGCAAACAAACATGATATTTCTGTTTGTATAGATGACATTTTATGCACTCTCCTAAGAAAAAGACTTTACTTTTCTCCAAAACCATTGTTACTGTGATTTTCTCGGTCCATTGCATACGAATTCCACCTCACTTTGTCCGGATATGACTGGATGAAACCAGAAATATCCGTTTTATTTTTTTTGGGCTTACTATATCCCAGATATTACTACAGACTCTGTGTTTGTGTTTTCTGGATATTATCGATGGATTATATTGGTTTGAATGTTTTTATCAGGGAACATTTAATTTTGTGCTGGGAAACACTAATTGGTTCCACATGGAGACACCAGTCTACACATTCGTATTTTCTAGGGAGAAAGCTAGAATAACTGCGGTAAACAAACATGATGTTTCTGTTTGTATAGATGACATTTTATGCACTGGCTTAAGGAAAAGACTTTGTTTTACTCCAAAACCATTTTTACTGCGATTTTCCCGGTTCATTGCATACGAATTCCACCAAACTTAGTCCGGATATGACTGGATGAAACCAGAAATATCCGGTTGTGTTTTGGCTAACTCAATCCCAGATATTGCGACGGACTCTGTGTTTGTGTTTTCTGGACATTATCAACGGACTTTATTGTTTTGAATGTTTTTATCAGGGAACATTTAATTTTGTACCTTAGAAACACTAATAGGTTCAACATGGAGACACCAGTATACACATTCGTATGTTCTAGGGAGTAAGTTAGAGGAACTGCGGCAAACAAACATGATCTTTCTGTTTGTATACATGACATTTTATGCACTTGCATAACGAAAAAAACTTTGCTTTTCTCCAAAACCATTTTTACTGTGATTTTCTCGGTCCATTGCATACGAATTCCACCTCGCTTTGTCCGGATATGACTGGATGAAACCAGAAATATCCGGTTGTGTTTTGGCTTACTACAACCCAGATATTGTGAAAGCTTCTGTATTTGTGTTCTCCGGATATTATGAACGGATTTTATGGTTTTGCATGTTTTTTATCAGGGAACATTTAATTTTGTACCGTAGAAACACTAATTGGTTCCACACGGAGACACCAGCTCTACACATTTGTATTTTCTAGGGAGAAAGCTAGAGGAACTGCGGCAAACAAACATGATATTTCTGTTTGTATAGATGACATTTTATGCACTCTCCTAAGAAAAAGACTTTACTTTTCTCCAAAACCATTGTTACTGTGATTTTCTCGGTCCATTGCATACGAATTCCACCTCACTTTGTCCGGATATGACTGGATGAAACCAGAAATATCCGTTTTATTTTTTTTGGGCTTACTATATCCCAGATATTACTACAGACTCTGTGTTTGTGTTTTCTGGATATTATCGATGGATTATATTGGTTTGAATGTTTTTATCAGGGAACATTTAATTTTGTGCTGGGAAACACTAATTGGTTCCACAAGGAGACACCAGTCTACACATTCGTATTTTCTAGGGAGAAAGCTAGAATAACTGCGGTAAACAAACATGATGTTTCTGTTTGTATAGATGACATTTTATGCACTGGCTTAAGGAAAAGACTTTGTTTTACTCCAAAACCATTTTTACTGCGATTTTCCCGGTTCATTGCATACGAATTCCACCAAACTTAGTCCGGATATGACTGGATGAAACCAGAAATATCCGGTTGTGTTTTGGCTAACTCAATCCCAGATATTGCGACGGACTCTGTGTTTGTGTTTTCTGGACATTATCAACGGACTTTATTGTTTTGAATGTTTTTATCAGGGAACATTTAATTTTGTACCTTAGAAACACTAATAGGTTCAACATGGAGACACCAGTATACACATTCGTATGTTCTAGGGAGAAAGTTAGAGGAACTGCGGCAAACAAACATGATCTTTCTGTTTGTATACATGACATTTTATGCACTTGCATAACGAAAAAAACTTTGCTTTTCTCCAAAACCATTTTTACTGTGATTTTCTCGGTCCATTGCATACGAATTCCACCTCGCTTTGTCCGGATATGACTGGATGAAACCAGAAATATCCGGTTGTGTTTTGGCTAACTCAATCCCAGATATTGTGAAAGCTTCTGTATTTGTGTTCTCCGGATATTATGAACGGATTTTATGGTTTTGCATGTTTTTTATCAGGGAACATTTAATTTTGTACCGTAGAAACACTAATTGGTTCCACACGGAGACACCAGCTCTACACATTTGTATTTTCTAGGGAGAAAGCTAGAGGAACTGCGGCAAACAAACATGATATTTCTGTTTGTATAGATGACATTTTATGCACTCTCCTAAGAAAAAGACTTTACTTTTCTCCAAAACCATTGTTACTGTGATTTTCTCGGTCCATTGCATACGAATTCCACCTCACTTTGTCCGGATATGACTGGATGAAACCAGAAATATCCGTTTTATTTTTTTTGGGCTTACTATATCCCAGATATTACTACAGACTCTGTGTTTGTGTTTTCTGGATATTATCGATGGATTATATTGGTTTGAATGTTTTTATCAGGGAACATTTAATTTTGTGCTGGGAAACACTAATTGGTTCCACATGGAGACACCAGTCTACACATTCGTATTTTCTAGGGAGAAAGCTAGAATAACTGCGGTAAACAAACATGATGTTTCTGTTTGTATAGATGACATTTTATGCACTGGCTTAAGGAAAAGACTTTGTTTTACTCCAAAACCATTTTTACTGCGATTTTCCCGGTTCATTGCATACGAATTCCACCAAACTTAGTCCGGATATGACTGGATGAAACCAGAAATATCCGGTTGTGTTTTGGCTAACTCAATCCCAGATATTGCGACGGACTCTGTGTTTGTGTTTTCTGGACATTATCAACGGACTTTATTGTTTTGAATGTTTTTATCAGGGAACATTTAATTTTGTACCTTAGAAACACTAATAGGTTCAACATGGAGACACCAGTATACACATTCGTATGTTCTAGGGAGTAAGTTAGAGGAACTGCGGCAAACAAACATGATCTTTCTGTTTGTATACATGACATTTTATGCACTTGCATAACGAAAAAAACTTTGCTTTTCTCCAAAACCATTTTTACTGTGATTTTCTCGGTCCATTGCATACGAATTCCACCTCGCTTTGTCCGGATATGACTGGATGAAACCAGAAATATCCGGTTGTGTTTTGGCTAACTCAATCCCAGATATTGTGAAAGCTTCTGTATTTGTGTTCTCCGGATATTATGAACGGATTTTATGGTTTTGCATGTTTTTTATCAGGGAACATTTAATTTTGTACCGTAGAAACACTAATTGGTTCCACACGGAGACACCAGCTCTACACATTTGTATTTTCTAGGGAGAAAGCTAGAGGAACTGCGGCAAACAAACATGATATTTCTGTTTGTATAGATGACATTTTATGCACTCTCCTAAGAAAAAGACTTTACTTTTCTCCAAAACCATTGTTACTGTGATTTTCTCGGTCCATTGCATACGAATTCCACCTCACTTTGTCCGGATATGACTGGATGAAACCAGAAATATCCGTTTTATTTTTTTTGGGCTTACTATATCCCAGATATTACTACAGACTCTGTGTTTGTGTTTTCTGGATATTATCGATGGATTATATTGGTTTGAATGTTTTTATCAGGGAACATTTAATTTTGTGCTGGGAAACACTAATTGGTTCCACATGGAGACACCAGTCTACACATTCGTATTTTCTAGGGAGAAAGCTAGAATAACTGCGGTAAACAAACATGATGTTTCTGTTTGTATAGATGACATTTTATGCACTGGCTTAAGGAAAAGACTTTGTTTTACTCCAAAACCATTTTTACTGCGATTTTCCCGGTTCATTGCATACGAATTCCACCAAACTTAGTCCGGATATGACTGGATGAAACCAGAAATATCCGGTTGTGTTTTGGCTAACTCAATCCCAGATATTGCGACGGACTCTGTGTTTGTGTTTTCTGGACATTATCAACGGACTTTATTGTTTTGAATGTTTTTATCAGGGAACATTTAATTTTGTACCTTAGAAACACTAATAGGTTCAACATGGAGACACCAGTATACACATTCGTATGTTCTAGGGAGAAAGTTAGAGGAACTGCGGCAAACAAACATGATCTTTCTGTTTGTATACATGACATTTTATGCACTTGCATAACGAAAAAAACTTTGCTTTTCTCCAAAACCATTTTTACTGTGATTTTCTCGGTCCATTGCATACGAATTCCACCTCGCTTTGTCCGGATATGACTGGATGAAACCAGAAATATCCGGTTGTGTTTTGGCTAACTCAATCCCAGATATTGTGAAAGCTTCTGTATTTGTGTTCTCCGGATATTATGAACGGATTTTATGGTTTTGCATGTTTTTTATCAGGGAACATTTAATTTTGTACCGTAGAAACACTAATTGGTTCCACACGGAGACACCAGCTCTACACATTTGTATTTTCTAGGGAGAAAGCTAGAGGAACTGCGGCAAACAAACATGATATTTCTGTTTGTATAGATGACATTTTATGCACTCTCCTAAGAAAAAGACTTTACTTTTCTCCAAAACCATTGTTACTGTGATTTTCTCGGTCCATTGCATACGAATTCCACCTCACTTTGTCCGGATATGACTGGATGAAACCAGAAATATCCGTTTTATTTTTTTTGGGCTTACTATATCCCAGATATTACTACAGACTCTGTGTTTGTGTTTTCTGGATATTATCGATGGATTATATTGGTTTGAATGTTTTTATCAGGGAACATTTAATTTTGTGCTGGGAAACACTAATTGGTTCCACATGGAGACACCAGTCTACACATTCGTATTTTCTAGGGAGAAAGCTAGAATAACTGCGGTAAACAAACATGATGTTTCTGTTTGTATAGATGACATTTTATGCACTGGCTTAAGGAAAAGACTTTGTTTTACTCCAAAACCATTTTTACTGCGATTTCCCCGGTTCATTGCATACGAATTCCACCAAACATAGTCCGGATATGACTGGATGAAACCAGAAATATCCGGTTGTGTTTTGGCTAACTCAATCCCAGATATTGCGACGGACTCTGTGTTTGTGTTTTCTGGACATTATCAACGGACTTTATTGTTTTGAATGTTTTTATCAGGGAACATTTAATTTTGTACCTTAGAAACACTAAGAGGTTCAACATGGAGACACCCGTCTACACATTCGTATGTTCTAGGGAGAAAGTTAGAGGAACTGCGGCAAACAAACATGATATTTCTGTTTGTATACATGACATTTTATGCACTTGCATAACGAAAAAAACTTTGCTTTTCTCCAAAACCATTTTTACTGTGATTTTCTCGGTCCATTGCATACGAATTCCACCTCGCTTTTTCCGGATATGACTGGATGAAACCAGAAATATCCGGTTGTGTTTTGGCTTACTACAACCCAGATATTGTGAAAGCCTCTGTGTTTATGTTTTCCGGATACTATCAACGGAATTTATGTTTTTGCATGTTATTTATCAGGGAACATTTAATTTTGTGCTGGGAAACACTAATTGGTTCCACATGGAGACACCAGCTCTACACATTCGTATTTTCTAGGGAGAAAGCTAGAGGAACTGCGGCAAACAAACATGATATTTCTGTTTGTATAGATGACATTTTATGCACTTTCCTAAAGAAAAGACTTTGCTTTTCTCCAAAACCATTTTTCCTGTGATATTCTCGATCCATTACATATGAATTCCACCCCACTTTGTCCGGATATGAGTGGATGAAACCAGAAATATCCGGTTGTGTTTTGGCTAACTCAATCCCAGATATTGCGACGGACTCTGTATTCGTGTTTTCTGGACATTATCAATGGACTTTATTGTTTTGAATGTTTTTATCAGGGAACATTTAATTTTGTACCTTAGAAACACTAATAGGTTCAACATGGAGACACCAGTATACACATTCGTATGTTCTAGGGAGAAAGTTAGAGGAACTGCGGCAAACAAACATGATATTTCTGTTTGTATACATGACATTTTATGCACTTGCATAACGAAAAAAACTTTGCTTTTCTCCAAAACCATTTTTACTGTGATTTTCTCGGTCCATTGCATACGAATTCCACCTCGCTTTGTCCGGATATGACTGGATGAAACCAGAAATATCCGGTTGTGTTTTGGCTAACTCAATCCCAGATATTGTGAAAGCTTCTGTATTTGTGTTCTCCGGATATTATGAACGGATTTTATGGTTTTGCATGTTTTTTATCAGGGAACATTTAATTTTGTACCGTAGAAACACTAATTGGTTCCACACGGAGACACCAGCTCTACACATTTGTATTTTCTAGGGAGAAAGCTAGAGGAACTGCGGCAAACAAACATGATATTTCTGTTTGTATAGATGACATTTTATGCACTCTCCTAAGAAAAAGACTTTACTTTTCTCCAAAACCATTGTTACTGTGATTTTCTCGGTCCATTGCATACGAATTCCACCTCACTTTGTCCGGATATGACTGGATGAAACCAGAAATATCCGTTTTATTTTTTTTGGGCTTACTATATCCCAGATATTACTACAGACTCTGTGTTTGTGTTTTCTGGATATTATCGATGGATTATATTGGTTTGAATGTTTTTATCAGGGAACATTTAATTTTGTGCTGGGAAACACTAATTGGTTCCACATGGAGACACCAGTCTACACATTCGTATTTTCTAGGGAGAAAGCTAGAATAACTGCGGTAAACAAACATGATGTTTCTGTTTGTATAGATGACATTTTATGCACTGGCTTAAGGAAAAGACTTTGTTTTACTCCAAAACCATTTTTACTGCGATTTTCCCGGTTCATTGCATACGAATTCCACCAAACTTAGTCCGGATATGACTGGATGAAACCAGAAATATCCGGTTGTGTTTTGGCTAACTCAATCCCAGATATTGCGACGGACTCTGTGTTTGTGTTTTCTGGACATTATCAACGGACTTTATTGTTTTGAATGTTTTTATCAGGGAACATTTAATTTTGTACCTTAGAAACACTAATAGGTTCAACATGGAGACACCAGTATACACATTCGTATGTTCTAGGGAGAAAGTTAGAGGAACTGCGGCAAACAAACATGATCTTTCTGTTTGTATACATGACATTTTATGCACTTGCATAACGAAAAAAACTTTGCTTTTCTCCAAAACCATTTTTACTGTGATTTTCTCGGTCCATTGCATACGAATTCCACCTCGCTTTGTCCGGATATGACTGGATGAAACCAGAAATATCCGGTTGTGTTTTGGCTAACTCAATCCCAGATATTGTGAAAGCTTCTGTATTTGTGTTCTCCGGATATTATGAACGGATTTTATGGTTTTGCATGTTTTTTATCAGGGAACATTTAATTTTGTACCGTAGAAACACTAATTGGTTCCACACGGAGACACCAGCTCTACACATTTGTATTTTCTAGGGAGAAAGCTAGAGGAACTGCGGCAAACAAACATGATATTTCTGTTTGTATAGATGACATTTTATGCACTCTCCTAAGAAAAAGACTTTACTTTTCTCCAAAACCATTGTTACTGTGATTTTCTCGGTCCATTGCATACGAATTCCACCTCACTTTGTCCGGATATGACTGGATGAAACCAGAAATATCCGTTTTATTTTTTTTGGGCTTACTATATCCCAGATATTACTACAGACTCTGTGTTTGTGTTTTCTGGATATTATCGATGGATTATATTGGTTTGAATGTTTTTATCAGGTAACATTTAATTTTGTTCTGGGAAACACTAATTGGTTCCACATGGAGACACCAGTCTACACATTCGTATTTTCTAGGGAGAAAGCTAGAATAACTGCGGTAAACAAACATGATGTTTCTGTTTGTATAGATGACATTTTATGCACTGGCTTAAGGAAAAGACTTTGTTTTACTCCAAAACCATTTTTACTGTGATTTTCCCGGTTCATTGCATACGAATTCCACCAAACTTAGTCCGGATATGACTGGATGAAACCAGAAATATCCGGTTGTGTTTTGGCTAACTCAATCCCAGATATTGCGACGGACTCTGTGTTTGTGTTTTCTGGACATTATCAACGGACTTTATTGTTTTGAATGTTTTTATCAGGGAACATTTAATTTTGTACCTTAGAAACACTAATAGGTTCAACATGGAGACACCAGTCTACACATTCGTATGTTCTAGGGAGAAAGTTAGAGGAACTGCGGCAAACAAACATGATATTTCTGTTTGTATACATGACATTTTATGCACTTGCATAACGAAAAAAAACTTTGCTTTTCTCCAAAACCAATTTTACTGTGATTTTCTCGGTCCATTGCATACGAATTCCACCTCGCTTTGTCCGGATATGACTGGATGAAACCAGAAATATCCGGTTGTGTTTTGGCTTACTACAACCCAGATATTGTGAAAGCCTCTGTGTTTATGTTTTCCAGATATTATCAACGGAATTTATGTTTTTGCATGTTATTTATCAGGGAACATTTAATTTTGTGCTGGGAAACACTAATTGGTTCCACATGGAGACACCAGCTCTACACATTCGTATTTTCTAGGGAGAAAGCTAGAGGAACTGCGGCAAACAAACATGATATTTCTGTTTGTATAGATGACATTTTATGCACTTTCCTAAAGAAAAGACTTTGCTTTTCTCCAAAACCATTTTTCCTGTGATATTCTCGATCCATTACATATGAATTCCACCACACTTTGTCCGGATATGAGTGGATGAAACCAGAAATATCCGGTTGTGTTTTGGCTAACTCAATCCCAGATATTGCGACGGACTCTGTATTCGTGTTTTCTGGACATTATCAATGGACTTTATTGTTTTGAATGTTTTTATCAGGGAACATTTAATTTTGTACCTTAGAAACACTAATAGGTTCAACATGGAGACACCAGTATACACATTCGTATGTTCTAGGGAGAAAGTTAGAGGAACTGCGGCAAACAAACATGATATTTCTGTTTGTATACATGACATTTTATGCACTTGCATAACGAAAAAAACTTTGCTTTTCTCCAAAACCATTTTTACTGTGATTTTCTCGGTCCATTGCATACGAATTCCACCTCGCTTTGTCCGGATATGACTGGATGAAACCAGAAATATCCGGTTGTGTTTTGGCTAACTCAATCCCAGATATTGTGAAAGCTTCTGTATTTGTGTTCTCCGGATATTATGAACGGATTTTATGGTTTTGCATGTTTTTTATCAGGGAACATTTAATTTTGTACCGTAGAAACACTAATTGGTTCCACACGGAGACACCAGCTCTACACATTTGTATTTTCTAGGGAGAAAGCTAGAGGAACTGCGGCAAACAAACATGATATTTCTGTTTGTATAGATGACATTTTATGCACTCTCCTAAGAAAAAGACTTTACTTTTCTCCAAAACCATTGTTACTGTGATTTTCTCGGTCCATTGCATACGAATTCCACCTCACTTTGTCCGGATATGACTGGATGAAACCAGAAATATCCGTTTTATTTTTTTTGGGCTTACTATATCCCAGATATTACTACAGACTCTGTGTTTGTGTTTTCTGGATATTATCGATGGATTATATTGGTTTGAATGTTTTTATCAGGGAACATTTAATTTTGTGCTGGGAAACACTAATTGGTTCCACATGGAGACACCAGTCTACACATTCGTATTTTCTAGGGAGAAAGCTAGAATAACTGCGGTAAACAAACATGATGTTTCTGTTTGTATAGATGACATTTTATGCACTGGCTTAAGGAAAAGACTTTGTTTTACTCCAAAACCATTTTTACTGCGATTTTCCCGGTTCATTGCATACGAATTCCACCAAACTTAGTCCGGATATGACTGGATGAAACCAGAAATATCCGGTTGTGTTTTGGCTAACTCAATCCCAGATATTGCGACGGACTCTGTGTTTGTGTTTTCTGGACATTATCAACGGACTTTATTGTTTTGAATGTTTTTATCAGGGAACATTTAATTTTGTACCTTAGAAACACTAATAGGTTCAACATGGAGACACCAGTCTACACATTCGTATGTTCTAGGGAGAAAGTTAGAGGAACTGCGGCAAACAAACATGATCTTTCTGTTTGTATACATGACATTTTATGCACTTGCATAACGAAAAAAACTTTGCTTTTCTCCGAAACCATTTTTACTGTGATTTTCTCGGTCCATTGCATACGAATTCCACCTCTCTTTGTCCGGATATGACTGGATGAAACCAGAAATATCCGGTTGTGTTTTGGCTAACTCAATCCCAGATATTGTGAAAGCTTCTGTATTTGTGTTCTCCGGATATTATGAACGGATTTTATGGTTTTGCATGTTTTTTATCAGGGAACATTTAATTTTGTACCGTAGAAACACTAATTCGTTCCACACGGAGACACCAGCTCTACACATTTGTATTTTCTAGGGAGAAAGCTAGAGGAACTGCGGCAAACAAACATGATATTTCTGTTTGTATAGATGACATTTTATGCACTCTCCTAAGAAAAAGACTTTACTTTTCTCCAAAACCATTGTTACTGTGATTTTCTCGGTCCATTGCATACGAATTCCACCTCACTTTGTCCGGATATGACTGGATGAAACCAGAAATATCCGTTTTATTTTTTTTGGGCTTACTATATCCCAGATATTACTACAGACTCTGTGTTTGTGTTTTCTGGATATTATCGATGGATTATATTGGTTTGAATGTTTTTATCAGGGAACATTTAATTTTGTGCTGGGAAACACTAATTGGTTCCACATGGAGACACCAGTCTACACATTCGTATTTTCTAGGGAGAAAGCTAGAATAACTGCGGTAAACAAACATGATGTTTCTGTTTGTATAGATGACATTTTATGCACTGGCTTAAGGAAAAGACTTTGTTTTACTCCAAAACCATTTTTACTGCGATTTTCCCGGTTCATTGCATACGAATTCCACCAAACTTAGTCCGGATATGACTGGATGAAACCAGAAATATCCGGTTGTGTTTTGGCTAACTCAATCCCAGATATTGCGACGGACTCTGTGTTTGTGTTTTCTGGACATTATCAACGGACTTTATTGTTTTGAATGTTTTTATCAGGGAACATTTAATTTTGTACCTTAGAAACACTAATAGGTTCAACATGGAGACACCAGTCTACACATTCGTATGTTCTAGGGAGAAAGTTAGAGGAACTGCGGCAAACAAACATGATATTTCTGTTTTTATACATGACATTTTATGCACTTGCATAACGAAAAAAAACTTTGCTTTTCTCCAAAACCAATTTTACTGTGATTTTCTCGGTCCATTGCATACGAATTCCACCTCGCTTTGTCCGGATATGACTGGATGAAACCAGAAATATCCGGTTGTGTTTTGGCTTACTACAACCCAGATATTGTGAAAGCCTCTGTGTTTATGTTTTCCGGATATTATCAACGGAATTTATGTTTTTGCATGTTATTTATCAGGGAACATTTAATTTTGTGCTGGGAAACACTAATTGGTTCCACATGGAGACACCAGCTCTACACATTCGTATTTTCTAGGGAGAAAGCTAGAGGAACTGCGGCAAACAAACATGATATTTCTGTTTGTATAGATGACATTTTATGCACTTTCCTAAAGAAAAGACTTTGCTTTTCTCCAAAACCATTTTTCCTGTGATATTCTCCATCCATTACATATGAATTCCACCCCACTTTGTCCGGATATGAGTGGATGAAACCAGAAATATCTGGTTGTGTTTTGTTTTACTATATCCCAGATATTGCTACAGCCTCAGTGTCTGTGTTTTCTGGATATTATCGATGGATTTTATTGTTTTGAATGTTTTTATCAGGGAACATTTAATTTTGTACCGTAGAAACACTAATTGGTTCCACATGGAGACACCAGTAACACATTCCTCTGTTCTAGGGAGAAAGCTTGAGGAACTGCAAATCGATATGATATGTCTGTTTGTATAGATGACATTTTATGCACTTGCGATGGAAAAGACTTTTTGCCTTTCTCTAAAACCATTTTCACTGTGATTTTGTTGGTCCATTGCATACGAATTCCAACCCACTTTGTCCGGGTATAACTGGATGAAACCAGAAATATCCGGTTGTGTTTTGGCTAACTCAATCCCAGATATTGTGAAAGCTTCTGTATTTGTGTTCTCCGGATATTATGAACGGATTTTATGGTTTTGCATGTTTTTTTTCAGGGAATATTTAATTTTGTACCGTAGAAACACTAATTGGTTCCACACGGAGACACCAGCTCTACACATTTGTATTTTCTAGGGAGAAAGCTAGAGGAACTGCGGCAAACAAACATGATATTTCTGTTTGTATACATGACATTTTATGCACTTTCCTAAGAAAAAGACTTTACTTTTCTCCAAAACCATTTTTACTGTGATTTTCTCGGTCCATTGCATACGAATTCCACCTCACTTTGTCCGGATATGACTGGATGAAACCAGAAATATCCGTTTTCTTTTTTTTGGGCTTACTATATCCCAGATATTACTACAGACTCTGTGTTTGTGTTTTCTGGATATTATCACTGGATTATATTGTTTTGAATGTTTTTATCAGGGAACATTTAATTTTGTGCTGGGAAACACTAATTGGTTCCACATGGAGACACCAGTCTACACATTCATATTTTCTAGGGAGAAAGCTAGAATAACTGCGGCAAACAAACATGATGTTTCTGTTTGTATAGATGACATTTTATGCACTGGCTTAAGGAAAAGACTTTGTTTTACTCCAAAACCATTTTTACTGCGATTTTCCCTGTTCATTGCATACGAATTCCACCAAACTTATTCCGGATATGACTGGATGAAACCAGAAATATCCGGTTGTGTTTTGGCTAGCTCAATCCCAGATATTGCGACGGACTCTGTGTTTGTGTTTTCTGGACATTATCAACGGACTTTATTGTTTTGAATGTTTTTATCAGGGAACATTTAATTTTGTACCTTAGAAACACTAATAGGTTCAACATGGAGACACCAGTCTACACATTCGTATGTTCTAGGGAGAAAGTTAGAGGAACTGCGGCAAACAAACATGATATTTCTGTTTGTATACATGATATTTTATGCACTTGTATAACGAAAAAAACTTTGCTTTTCTCCAAAACCATTTTTACTGTGATTTTCTCGGTCCATTGCATACGAATTCCACCTCGCTTTGTCCGGATATGACTGGATGAAACCAGAAATATCCGGTTGTGTTTTGGCTAACTCAATCCCAGCTATTGTGAAAGCTTCTGTATTTGTGTTCTCCGGATATTATGAACGGATTTTATGGTTTTGCATGTTTTTTATCAAGGAACATTTAATTTTGTACCGTAGAAACACTAATTGGTTCCACACAGAGACACCAGCTCTACACATTTGTATTTTCTAGGGAGAAAGCTAGAGGAACTGCGGCAAACAAACATGATATTTCTGTTTGTATAGATGACATTTTATGCACTTTCCTAAAGAAAAGACTTTGCTTTTCTCCAAAACCATTGTTACTGTGATTTTCTCGGTCCATTGCATACGAATTCCACCTCACTTTGTCCGGATATGACTGGATGAAACCAGAAATATCCGTTTTCTTTTTTTTTGGCTTACTATATCCCTGATATTACTACAGACTCTGTGTTTGTGTTTTCTGGATATTATCGATGGATTATATTGTTTTGAATGTTTTTATCAGGGAACATTTAATTTTGTGCTGGGAAACACTAATTGGTTCCACATGGAGACACCAGTCTACACATTCGTATTTTCTAGGGAGAAAGCTAGAATAACTGCGGTAAACAAACATGATGTTTCTGTTTGTATAGATGACATTTTATGCACTGGCTTAAGGAAAAGACTTTGTTTTACTCCAAAACCATTTTTACTGCGATTTTCCCGGTTCATTGCATACGAATTCCACCAAACTTAGTCCGGATATGACTGGATGAAACCAGAAATATCCGGTTGTGTTTTGGCTTACTACAACCCAGATATTGTGAAAGCCTCTGTGTTTATGTTTTCCGGATATTATCAACGGAATTTATGTTTTTGCATGTTATTTATCAGGGAACATTTAATTTTATGCTGGGAAACACTAATTGGTTCCACATGGAGACACCAGCTCTACACATTCGTATTTTCTAGGGAGAAAGCTAGAGGAACTGCGGCAAACAAACATGATATTTCTGTTTTTATACATGACATTTTATGCACTTGCATAACGAAAAAAACTTTGCTTTTCTCCAAAACCATTTTTACTGTGATTTTCTCGGTCCATTGCATACGAATTCCACCTCGCTTTGTCCGGATATGACTGGATGAAACCAGAAATATCCGGTTGTGTTTTGGCTTACTACAACCCAGATATTGTGAAAGCCTCTGTGTTTATGTTTTCCGGATATTATCAACGGAATTTATGTTTTTGCATGTTATTTATCAGGGAACATTAAATTTTGTGCTGGGAAACACTAATAGTTTCCACATGGAGACACCAGCTCTACACATTCGTATTTTCTAGGGAGAAAGCTAGAGGAACTGCGGCAAACAAACATGATATTTCTGTTTGTATAGATGACATTTTATGCACTTTCCTAAAGAAAAGACTTTGCTTTTCTCCAAAACCATTTTTCCTGTGATATTCTCGATCCATTACATATGAATTCCACCCCACTTTGTCCGGATATGAGTGGATGAAACCAGAAATATCCGGTTGTGCTTTGTCTTACTATATCCCAGATATTGCTACAGCCTCAGTGTCTGTGTTTTCTGGATATTATCGATGGATTTTATTGTTTTGAATGTTTTTATCAGGGAACATTTAATTTTGTGCTGGGAAACACTAATTGGTTCCACATGGAGACACCAGTCTACACATTCGTATTTTCTAGGGAGAAAGCTAGAATAACTGCGGTAAACAAACATGATGTTTCTGTTTGTATAGATGACATTTTATGCACTGGCTTAAGGAAAAGACTTTGTTTTACTCCAAAACCATTTTTACTGTGATTTTCCCGGTTCATTGCATACGAATTCCACCAAACTTAGTCCGGATATGACTGGATGAAACCAGAAATATCCGGTTGTGTTTTGGCTTACTACAACCCAGATATTGTGAAAGCCTCTGTGTTTATGTTTTCCGGATATTATCAACGGAATTTATGTTTTTGCATGTTATTTATCAGGGAACATTTAATTTTGTGCTGGGAAACACTAATTGGTTCCACATGGAGACACCAGCTCTACACATTCATATTTTCCAGGGAGAAAGCTAGAGGAACTGCGGCAAACAAACATGATATTTCTGTTTGTATATATGACATTTTATGCACTTGCATAACGAAAAAAACTTTGCTTTTCTCCAAAACCATTTTTACTGTGATTTTCTCGGTCCATTGCATACAAATTCCACCTCGCTTTGTCCGGATATGACTGGATGAAACCAGAAATATCCGGTTGTGTTTTGGCTTACTACAACCCAGATATTGTGAAAGCCTCTGTGTTTATGTTTTCCGGATATTATCAACGGAATTTATGTTTTTGCATGTTATTTATCAGGGAACATTTAATTTTGTGCTGGGAAACACTAATTGGTTCCACATGGAGACACCAGCTCTACACATTCGTATTTTCTAGGGAGAAAGCTAGAGGAACTGTGGCAAACAAACATGATATTTCTGTTTGTATAGATGACATTTTATGCACTTTCCTAAAGAAAAGACTTTGCTTTTCTCCAAAACCATTTTTCCTGTGATATTCTCGATCAATTACATATGAATTCCACCCCACTTTGTCCAGATATGAGTGGATGAAACCAGAAATATCCGGTTGTGTTTTGTTTTACTATATCCCAGATATTTCTACAGCCTCAGTGTCTGTGTTTTCTGGATATTATCGATGGATTTTATTGTTTTGAATGTTTTTATCAGGGAACATTTAATTTTGTGCTGGGAAACACTAATTGGTTCCACATGGAGACACCAGTAACACATTCCTATGTTCTAGGGAGAAAGCTTGAGGAACTGCAAATCGATATGATATGTCTGTTTGTATAGATGACATTTTATGCACTTGCGATGGAAAAGACTTTTTGCCTTTCTCTAAAACCATTTTTACTGTGATTTTGTTGGTCCATTGCATACGAAATCCAACCCACTTTGTCCGGATATGACTGGATGAAACCAGAAATATCCGGTTGTGTTTTGGCTAACTCAATCCCAGATATTGTGAAAGCTTCTGTATTTGTGTTCTCCGGATATTATGAACGCAATTTATGGTTTTGCATATTTTTTATCAGGGAACATTTAATTTTGTACCGTAGAAACACTAATTGGTTCCACACGGAGACACCAGCTCTACACATTTGTATTTTCTAGGGAGAAAGCTAGAGGAACTGCGGCAAACAAACATGATATTTCTGTTTGTATAGATGACATTTTATGCACTTTCCTAAGAAAAAGACTTTACTTTTCTCCAAAACCATTGTTACTGTGATTTTCTCGGTCCATTGCATACGAATTCCACCTCACTTTGTCCGGATATGACTGGATGAAACCAGAAATATCCGTTTTCTTTTTTTTGGGCTTACTATATCCCAGATATTTCTACAGACTCTGTGTTTGTGTTTTCTGGATATTATCGATGGATTATATTGTTTTGAATGTTTTTATCAGGGAACATTTAATTTTGTGCTGGGAAACACTAATTGGTTCCACATGGAGACACCAGTCTACACATTCGTATTTTCTAGGGAGAAAGCTAGAATAACTGCGGTAAACAAACATGATGTTTCTGTTTGTATAGATGACATTTTATGCACTGGCTTAAGGAAAAGACTTTGTTTTACTCCAAAACCATTTTTACTGCGATTTTCCCGGTTCATTGCATACGAATTCCACCAAACTTAGTCCGGATATGACTGGATGAAACCAGAAATATCCGGTTGTGTTTTGGCTAACTCAATCCCAGATATTGCGACAGACTCTGTGTTTATGTTTTCCGGATATTATCAACGGAATTTATGTTTTTGCATGTTATTTATCAGGGAACATTTAATTTTGTGCTGGGAAACACTAATTGGTTCCACATGGAGAAACCAGCTCTACACATTCGTATTTTCTAGGGAGAAAGCTAGAGGAACTGCGGCAAACAAACATGATATTTCTGTTTGTATACATGACATTTTATGCACTTTCCTAAGAAAAAGACTTTACTTTTCTCCAAAACCATTGTTACTGTGATTTTCTCGGTCCATTGCATACGAATTCCACCTCGCTTTGTCCGGTTATGACTGGATGAAACCAGAAATATCTGGTTGTGTTTTGGCTTACTACAACCCAGATATTGTGAAAGCCTCTGTGTTTATGTTTTCCGGATATTATCAACGGAATTTATGTATTTGCATGTTATTTATCAGGGAACATTTAATTTTGTGCTGGGAAACACTAATTGGTTCCACATGGAGACACCAGCTCTACACATTCGTATTTTCTAGGGAGAAAGCTAGAGGAACTGCGGCAAACAAACATGATATTTCTGTTTGTATAGATGACATTTTATGCACTTTCCTAAAGAAAAGACTTTGCTTTTCTCCAAAACCATTTTTCCTGGGATATTCTCCATCCATTACATATGAATTCCACCCCACTTTGTCCGGATATGAGTGGATGAAACCAGAAATATCCGGTTGTGTTTTGTTTTACTATATCCCAGATATTTCTACAGCCTCAGTGTCTGTGTTTTCTGGATATTATCGATGGATTTTATTGTTTTGAATGTTTTTATCAGGGAACATTTAATTTTGTGCTGGGAAACACTAATTGGTTCCACAAGCACACACCAGTAACACATTCCTCTGTTCTAGGGAGAAAGCTTGAGGAACTGCAAATCGATATGATATGTCTGTTTGTATAGATGACATTTTATGCACTTGCGATGGAAAAGACTTTTTGCCTTTCTCTAGAACCATTTTTACTGTGATTCTGTTGGTCCATTGCATACGAATTCCAACCCACTTTGTCCAGATATGACTGGATGAAACCAGAAATATCCGGTTGTGTTTTGGCTAACTCAATCCCAGATATTGTGAAAGCTTCTGTATTTGTGTTCTCCGGATATTATGAACGGATTTTATGGTTTTGCATATTTTTTATCAGGGAACATTTAATTTTGTACCATAGAAACACTAATTGGTTCCACACGGAGACACCAGCTCTACACATTTGTATTTTCTAGGGAGAAAGCTAGAGGAACTGCGGCAAACAAACATGATATTTCTGTTTGTATAGATGACATTTTATGCACTTTCCTAACAAAAAGACTTTACTTTTCTCCAAAACCATTGTTACTGTGATTTTCTCGGTCCATTGCATACGAATTCCACCTCACTTTGTCCGGATATGACTGGATGAAACCAGAAATATCCGTTTTCTTTTTTTTGGGCTTACTATATCCCAGATATTACTACAGACTCTGTGTTTGTGTTTTCTGGATATTATCGATGGATTATATTGTTTTGAATGTTTTTATCAGGGAACATTTAATTTTGTTCTGGGAAACACTAATTGGTTCCACATGGAGACACCAGTCTACACATTCGTATTTTCTAGGGAGAAAGCTAGAATAACTGCGGTAAACAAACATGATGTTTCTGTTTGTATAGATGACATTTTATGCACTGGCTTAAGGAAAAGACTTTGTTTTACTCCAAAACCATTTTTACTGCGATTTTCCCGGTTCATTGCATACGAATTCCACCAAACTTAGTCCGGATATGACTGGATGAAACCAGAAATATCCGGTTGTGTTTTGGCTAACTCAATCCCAGATATTGCGACGGACTCTGTGTTTGTGTTTTCTGGACATTATCAACGGACTTTATTGTTTTGAATGTTTTTATCAGGGAACATTTAATTTTGTACCGTAGAAACACTAATTGGTTCCACATGGAGACACCAGCTCTACACATTCCTATGTTCTAGGGAGAAAGCTAGAGGAACTGCGGCAAACAAACATGATATTTCTGTTTGTATACATGACATTTTATGCACTTGCATAACGGAAAAAACTTTGCTTTTCTCCAAAACCATTTTTACTGTGATTTTCTCGGTCCATTGCATACGAATTCCACCTCGCTTTGTCCGGATATGACTGGGTGAAACCAGAAATATCCGGTTGTGTTCTGGCTTACTACAACCCAGATATTGTGAAAGCCTCTGTGTTTATGTTTTCCGGATATTATCAACGGAATTTATGTTTTTGCATGTTATTTATCAGGGAACATTTAATTTTGTGCTGGGAAACACTAATTGGTTCCACATGGAGACACCAGCTCTACACATTCGTATTTTCTAGGGAGAAAGCTAGAGGAACTGCGGCAAACAAACATGATATTTCTGTTTGTATAGATGACATTTTATGCACTTTCCTAAAGAAAAGACTTTGCTTTTCTCCAAAACCATTTTTCCTGTGATATTCTCCATCCATTACATATGAATTCCACCCCACTTTGTCCGGATATGAGTGGATGAAACCAGAAATATCCGGTTGTGTTTTGTTTTACTATATCCCAGATATTTCTACAGCCTCAGTGTCTGTGTTTTCTGGATATTATCGATGGATTTTATTGTTTTGAATGTTTTTATCAGGGAACATTTAATTTTGTGCTGGGAAACACTAATTGGTTCCACATGGAGACACCAGTAACACATTCCTATGTTCTAGGGAGAAAGCTTGAGGAACTGCAAATCGATATGATATGTCTGTTTGTATAGATGACATTTTATGCACTTGCGATGGAAAAGACTTTTTGCCTTTCTCTAAAACCATGTTTACTGTGATTTTGTTGGTCCATTGCATACGAATTCCAACCCACTTTGTCCGGGTATGACTGGATGAAACCAGAAATATCCGGTTGTGTTTTGGCTAACTCAATCCCAGATATTGTGAAAGCTTCTGTATTTGTGTTCTCCGGATATTATGAACGGATTTTATGGTTTTGCATATTTTTTATAAGGGAATATTATTTTTGTACCGTAGAAACACTAATTGGTTCCACACGGAGACACCAGCTCTACACATTTGTATTTTCTAGGGAGAAAGCTAGAGGAACTGCGGCAAACAAACATGATATTTCTGTTTGTATAGATGACATTTTATGCACTTTCCTAAGAAAAAGACTTTACTTTTCTCCAAAACCATTGTTACTGTGATTTTCTCGGTCCATTGCATACGAATTCCACCTCACTTTGTCCGGATATGACTGGATGAAACCAGAAATATCCGTTTTCTTTTTTTTTTGGGCTTACTATATCCCAGATATTTCTACAGACTCTGTGTTTGTGTTTTCTGGATATTATCGATGGATTATATTGTTTTGAATGTTTTTATCAGGGAACATTTAATTTTGTGCTGGGAAACACTAATTGGTTCCACATGGAGACACCAGTCTACACATTCGTATTTTCTAGGGAGAAAGCTAGAATAACTGCGGTAAACAAACATGATGTTTCTGTTTGTATAGATGACATTTTATGCACTGGCTTAAGGAAAAGACTTTGTTTTACTCCAAAACCATTTTTACTGCGATTTTCCCGGTTCATTGCATACGAATTCCACCAAACTTAGTCCGGATATGACTGGATGAAACCAGAAATATCCGGTTGTGTTTTGGCTAACTCAATCCCAGATATTGCGACGGACTCTGTGTTTATGTTTTCCGGATATTATCAACGGAATTTATGTTTTTGCATGTTATTTATCAGGGAACATTTAATTTTGTGCTGGGAAACACTAATTGGTTCCACATGGAGACACCAGCTCTACACATTCGTATTTTCTAGGGAGAAAGCTAGAGGAACTGCGGCAAACAAACATGATATTTCTGTTTGTATAGATGACATTTTATGCACTTTCCTAAAGAAAAGACTTTGCTTTTCTCCAAAACCATTTTTCCTGTGATATTCTCGATCCATTACATATGAATTCCACCCCACTTTGTCCGGATATGAGTGGATGAAACCAGAAATATCCGGTTGTGTTTTGTTTTACTATATCCCAGATATTTCTACAGCCTCAGTGTCTGTGTTTTCTGGATATTATCGATGGATTTTATTGTTTTGAATGTTTTTATCAGGGAACATTTAATTTTGTGCTGGGAAACACTAATTGGTTCCACATGGAGACACCAGTAACACATTCCTATGTTCTAGGGAGAAAGCTTGAGGAACTGCAAATCGATATGATATGTCTGTTTGTATAGATGACATTTTATGCACTTGCGATGGAAAAGACTTTTTGCCTTTCTCTAAAACCATGTTTACTGTGATTTTGTTGGTCCATTGCATACGAATTCCAACCCACTTTGTCCGGGTATGACTGGATGAAACCAGAAATATCCGGTTGTGTTTTGGCTAACTCAATCCCAGATATTGTGAAAGCTTCTGTATTTGTGTTCTCCGGATATTATGAACGGATTTTATGGTTTTGCATATTTTTTATCAGGGAATATTTAATTTTGTACCGTAGAAACACTAATTGGTTCCACACGGAGACACCAGCTCTACACATTTGTATTTTCTAGGGAGAAAGCTAGAGGAACTGCGGCAAACAAACATGATATTTCTGTTTGTATAGATGACATTTTATGTACTTTCCTAACAAAAAGACTTTACTTTTCTCCAAAACCATTGTTACTGTGATTTTCTCGGTCCATTGCAAACGAATTCCACCTCACTTTGTCCGGATATGACTGGATGAAACCAGAAATATCCGTTTTCTTTTTTTTGGGCTTACTATATCCCAGATATTACTACAGACTCTGTGTTTGTGTTTTCTGGATATTATCGATGGATTATATTGTTTTGAATGTTTTTATCAGGGAACATTTAATTTTGTGCTGGGAAACACTAATTGGTTCCACATGGAGACACCAGACTACATATTCGTATTTTCTAGGGAGAAAGCTAGAATAACTGCGGTAAACAAACATGATGTTTCTGTTTGTATAGATGACATTTTATGCACTGGCTTAAGGAAAAGATTTTGTTTTACTCCAAAACCATTTTTACTGCGATTTTCCCGGTTCATTGCATACGAATTCCACCGAACTTAGTCCGGATATGACTGGATGAAACCAGAAATATCCAGTTGTGTTTTGGCTTACTACAACCCAGATATTGTGAAAGCCTCTGTGTTTATGTTTTCCGGATATTATCAACGGAATTTATGTTTTTGCATGTTATTTATCAGGGAACATTTAATTTTGTGCTGGGAAACACTAATTGGTTCCACATGGAGACACCAGCTCTACACATTCGTATTTTCTAGGGAGAAAGCTAGAGGAACTGCGGCAAACAAACATGATATTTCTGTTTGTATACATGACATTTTATGCACTTGCATAACGGAAAAAACTTTGCTTTTCTCCAAAACCATTTTTACTGTGATTTTCTCGGTCCATTGCATACGAATTCCACCTCGCTTTGTCCGGATATGACTGGATGAAACCAGAAATATCCGGTTGTGTTTTGGCTTACTACAACCCAGATATTGTGAAAGCCTCTGTGTTTATGTTTTCCAGATATTATCAACGGAATTTATGTTTTTGCATGTTATTTATCAGGGAACATTTAATTTTGTGCTGGGAAACACTAATTGGTTCCACATGGAGACACCAGCTCTACACATTCGTATTTTCTAGGGAGAAAGCTAGAGGAACTGCGTCAAACAAACATGATATTTCTGTTTGTATAGATGACATTTTATGCACTTTCCTAAAGAAAAGACTTTGCTTTTCTCCAAAACCATTTTTCCTGTGATATTCTCGATCCATTACATATGAATTCCACCCCACTTTGTCCGGATATGAGTGGATGAAACCAGAAATATCCGGTTGTGTTTTGTTTTACTATATCCCAGATATTTCTACAGCCTCAGTGTCTGTGTTTTCTGGATATTATCGATGGATTTTATTGTTTTGAATGTTTTTATCAGGGAACATTTAATTTTGTGCTGGGAAACACTAATTGGTTCCACATGGAGACACCAGTAACACATTCCTATGTTCTAGGGAGAAAGCTTGAGGAACTGCAAATCGATATGATATGTCTGTTTGTATAGATGACATTTTATGCACTTGCGATGGAAAAGACTTTTTGCCTTTCTCTAAAACCATTTTTACTGTGATTTTGTTGGTCCATTGCATACGAAATCCAACCCACTTTGTCCGGATATGACTGGATGAAACCAGAAATATCCGGTTGTGTTTTGGCTAACTCAATCCCAGATATTGTGAAAGCTTCTGTATTTGTGTTCTCCGGATATTATGAACGCATTTTATGGTTTTGCATATTTTTTATCAGGGAATATTTAATTTTGTACCGTAGAAACACTAATTGGTTCCACACGGAGACACCAGCTCTACACATTTGTATTTTCTAGGGAGAAAGCTAGAGGAACTGCGGCAAACAAACATGATATTTCTGTTTGTATAGATGACATTTTATGCACTTTCCTAAGAAAAAGACTTTACTTTTCTCCAAAACCATTCTTACTGTGATTTTCTCGGTCCATTGCATACGAATTCCACCTCACTTTGTCCGGATATGCCTGGATGAAACCAGAAATATCCGTTTTCTTTTTTTTGGGCTTACTATATCCCAGATATTTCTACAGACTCTGTGTTTGTGTTTTCTGGATATTATCGATGGATTATATTGTTTTGAATGTTTTTATCAGGGAACATTTAATTTTGTGCTGGGAAACACTAATTGGTTCCACATGGAGACACCAGTCTACACATTCGTATTTTCTAGGGAGAAAGCTAGAATAACTGCGGTAAACAAACATGATGTTTCTGTTTGTATAGATGACATTTTATGCACTGGCTTAAGGAAAAGACTTTGTTTTACTCCAAAACCATTTTTACTGCGATTTTCCCGGTTCATTGCATACGAATTCCACCAAACTTAGTCCGGATATGACTGGATGAAACCAGAAATATCCGGTTGTGTTTTGGCTAACTCAATCCCAGATATTGCGACGGACTCTGTGTTTATGTTTTCCCGATACTATCAACGGAATTTATGTTTTTGCATGTTATTTATCAGGGAACATTTAATTTTGTGCTGGGAAACACTAATTGGTTCCACATGGAGACACCAGCTCTACACATTCGTATTTTCTAGGGAGAAAGCTAGAGGAACTGCGGCAAACAAACATGATATTTCTGTTTGTATACATGACATTTTATGCACTTGCATAACGAAAAAAAACTTTGCTTTTCTCCAAAACCATTTTTACTGTGATTTTCTCGGTCCATTGCATACGAATTCCACCTCGCTTTGTCCGGATATGACTGGATGAAACCAGAAATATCCGGTTGTGTTTTGGCTTACTACAACCCAGATATTGTGAAAGCCTCTGTGTTTATGTTTTCTGGATATTATCAACGGAATTTATGTTTTTGCATGTTATTTATCAGGGAACAATTAATTTTGTGCTGGGAAACACTAATTGGTTCCACATGGAGACACCAGCTCTACACATTCGTATTTTCTAGGGAGAAAGCTAGAGGAACTGCGTCAAACAAACATGATATTTCTGTTTGTATAGATGACATTTTATGCACTTTCCTAAAGAAAAGACTTTGCTTTTCTCCAAAACCATTTTTCCTGTGATATTCTCCATCCATTACATATGAATTCCACCCCACTTTGTCCGGATATGAGTGGATGAAACCAGAAATATCCGGTTGTGTTTTGTTTTACTATATCCCAGATATTTCTACAGCCTCAGTGTCTGTGTTTTCTGGATATTATCGATGGATTTTATTGTTTTGAATGTTTTTATCAGGGAACATTTAATTTTGTGCTGGGAAACACTAATTGGTTCCACATGGAGACACCAGTAACACATTCCTATGTTCTAGGGAGAAAGCTAGAGGAACTGCGGCAAACAAACATGATATTTCTGTTTGTATACATGACATTTTATGCACTTGCATAACGAAAAAAACTTTGCTTTTCTCCAAAACCATTTTTACTGTGATTTTCTCGGTCCATTGCATACGAATTCCACCTCGCTTTGTCCGGATATGACTGGATGAAACCAGAAATATCCGGTTGTGTTTTGGCTTACTACAACCCAGATATTGTGAAAGCCTCTGTGTTTATGTTTTCTGGATATTATCAACGGAATTTATGTTTTTGCATGTTATTTATCAGGGAACATTTAATTTTGTGCTGGGAAACACTAATTGGTTCCACATGGAGACACCAGCTCTACACATTCGTATTTTCTAGGGAGAAAGCTAGAGGAACTGCGTCAAACAAACATGATATTTCTGTTTGTATAGATGACATTTTATGCACTTTCCTAAAGAAAAGACTTTGCTTTTCTCCAAAACCATTTTTCCTGTGATATTCTCGATCCATTACATATGAATTCCACCCCACTTTGTCCGGATATGAGTGGATGAAACCAGAAATATCCGGTTGTGTTTTGTTTTACTATATCCCAGATATTTCTACAGCCTCAGTGTCTGTGTTTTCTGGATATTATCGATGGATTTTATTGTTTTGAATGTTTTTATCAGGGAACATTTAATTTTGTACCGTAGAAATACTATTTGGTTCCACATGTAGACACCAGTAACACATTCCTATGTTCTAGGGAGAAAGCTTGAGGAACTGCAAATCGATATGATATGTCTGTTTGTATAGATGACATTTTATGCACTTGCGATGGAAAAGACTTTTTGCCTTTCTCTAAAACCATTTTTACTGTGATTTTGTTGGTCCATTGCATACGAATTCCAACCCACTTTGTCCGGATATGACTGGATGAAACCAGAAATATCCGGTTGTGTTTTGGCTTACTATAACCCAGATATTGTGAAAGCTTCTGTATTTGTGTTCTCCGGATATTATGAACTGATTTTATGGTTTTGCATGTTTTTTATCAGGGAACATTTAATTTTGTACCGTAGAAACACTAATAGGTTCAACATGGAGACACCAGTATACACATTCGTATGTCTAGGTAGAAAGTTAGAGGAACTGCGGCAAACAAACATGATATTTCTGTTTGTATACATGATATTTTATGCACTTGCATAACGAAAAAAAACTTTGCTTTTCTCCAAAACCATTTTTACTGTGATTTTCTCGGTCCATTGCATACGAATTCCACCTTGCTTTGTCCGGATATGACTGGATGAAAGCAGAAATATCCGGTTGTGTTTTGGCTTACTACAACCCAGATATTGTGAAAGCCTCTGTGTTTATGTTTTCTGGATATTATCAACGGAATTTATGTTTTTGCATGTTATTTATCAGGGAACATTTAATTTTGTGCTGGGAAACACTAATTGGTTCCACATGGAGACACCAGCTCTACACATTCGTATTTTCTAGGGAGAAAGCTAGAGGAACTGCGTCAAACAAACATGATATTTCTGTTTGTATAGATGACATTTTATGCACTTTCCTAAAGAAAAGACTTTGCTTTTCTCCAAAACCATTTTTCCTGTGATATTCTCGATCCATTACATATGAATTCCACCCCACTTTGTCCGGATATGAGTGGATGAAACCAGAAATATCCGGTTGTGTTTTGTTTTACTATATCCCAGATATTTCTACAGCCTCAGTGTCTGTGTTTTCTGGATATTATCGATGGATTTTATTGTTTTGAATGTTTTTATCAGGGAACATTTAATTTTGTGCTGGGAAACACTAATTGGTTCCACATGGAGACACCAGTAACACATTCCTATGTTCTAGGGAGAAAGCTTGAGGAACTGCAAATCGATATGATATGTCTGTTTGTATAGATGACATTTTATGCACTTGCGATGGAAAAGACTTTTTGCCTTTCTCTAAAACCATTTTTACTGTGATTTTGTTGGTCCATTGCATACGAAATCCAACCCACTTTGTCCGGATATGACTGGATGAAACCAGAAATATCCGGTTGTGTTTTGGCTAACTCAATCCCAGATATTGTGAAAGCTTCTGTATTTGTGTTCTCCGGATATTATGAACGCATTTTATGGTTTTGCATATTTTTTATCAGGGAATATTTAATTTTGTACCGTAGAAACACTAATTGGTTCCACACGGAGACACCAGCTCTACACATTTGTATTTTCTAGGGAGAAAGCTAGAGGAACTGCGGCAAACAAACATGATATTTCTGTTTGTATAGATGACATTTTATGCACTTTCCTAAGAAAAAGACTTTACTTTTCTCCAAAACCATTCTTACTGTGATTTTCTCGGTCCATTGCATACGAATTCCACCTCACTTTGTCCGGATATGCCTGGATGAAACCAGAAATATCCGTTTTCTTTTTTTTGGGCTTACTATATCCCAGATATTTCTACAGACTCTGTGTTTGTGTTTTCTGGATATTATCGATGGATTATATTGTTTTGAATGTTTTTATCAGGGAACATTTAATTTTGTGCTGGGAAACACTAATTGGTTCCACATGGAGACACCAGTCTACACATTCATATTTTCTAGGGAGAAAGCTAGAATAACTGCGGTAAACAAACATGATGTTTCTGTTTGTATAGATGACATTTTATGCACTGGCTTAAGGAAAAGACTTTGTTTTACTCCAAAACCATTTTTACTGCGATTTTCCCGGTTCATTGCATACGAATTCCACCAAACTTAGTCCGGATATGACTGGATGAAACCAGAAATATCCGGTTGTGTTTTGGCTAACTCAATCCCAGATATTGCGACGGACTCTGTGTTTATGTTTTCCGGATACTATCAACGGAATTTATGTTTTTGCATGTTATTTATCAGGGAACATTTAATTTTGTGCTGGGAAACACTAATTGGTTCCACATGGAGACACCAGCTCTACACATTCGTATTTTCTAGGGAGAAAGCTAGAGGAACTGCGGCAAACAAACATGATATTTCTGTTTGTATACATGACATTTTATGCACTTGCATAACGAAAAAAAACTTTGCTTTTCTCCAAAACCATTTTTACTGTGATTTTCTCGGTCCATTGCATACGAATTCCACCTCGCTTTGTCCGGATATGACTGGATGAAACCAGAAATATCCGGTTGTGTTTTGGCTTCCTACAACCCAGATATTGTGAAAGCCTCTGTGTTTATGTTTTCTGGATATTATCAACGGAATTTATGTTTTTGCATGTTATTTATCAGGGAACATTTAATTTTGTGCTGGGAAACACTAATTGGTTCCACATGGAGACACCAGCTCTACACATTCGTATTTTCTAGGGAGAAAGCTAGAGGAACTGCGGCAAACAAACATGATATTTCTGTTTGTATAGATGACATTTTATGCACTTTCCTAAAGAAAAGACTTTGCTTTTCTCCAAAACCATTTTTCCTGTGATATTCTCGATCCATTACATATGAATTCCACCCCACTTTGTCCGGATATGAGTGGATGAAACCAGAAATATCCGGTTGTGTTTTGTTTTACTATATCCCAGATATTTCTACAGCCTCAGTGTCTGTGTTTTCTGGATATTATCGATGGATTTTATTGTTTTGAATGTTTTTATCAGGGAACATTTAATTTTGTGCTGGGAAACACTAATTGGTTCCACATGGAGACACCAGTAACACATTCCTATGTTCTAGGGAGAAAGCTAGAGGAACTGCGGCAAACAAACATGATATTTCTGTTTGTATACATGACATTTTATGCACTTGCATAACGAAAAAACTTTGCTTTTCTCCAAAAACATTTTTACTGTGATTTTCTCGGTCCATTGCATACGAATTCCACCTCGCTTTGTCCGGATATGACTGGATGAAACCAGAAATATCCGGTTGTGTTTTGGCTTACTACAACCCAGATATTGTGAAAGCCTCTGTGTTTATGTTTTCCGGATATTATCAACGGAATTTATGTTTTTGCATGTTATTTATCAGGGAACATTTAATTTTGTGCTGGGAAACACTAATTGGTTCCACATGGAGACACCAGCTCTACACATTCGTATTTTCTAGGGAGAAAGCTAGAGGAACTGCGGCAAACAAACATGATATTTCTGTTTGTATAGATGACATTTAATGCACTTTCCTAAAGAAAAGACTTTGCTTTTCTCCAAAACCATTTTTGCTGTGATATTCTCCATCCATTACATATGAATTCCACCGCACTTTGTCCAGATATGAGTGGATGAAACCAGAAATATCCGGTTGTGTTTTGTCTTACTATATCCCAGATATTGCTACAGCCTCAGTGTCTGTGTTTTCTGGATATTATCGATGGCTTTTATTGTTTTGAATGTTTTTATCAGGGAACATTTAATTTTGTACCGTAGAAACACTAATTGGTTCCACATGGAGACACCAGTAACACATTCCTATGTTCTAGGGAGAAAGCTTGAGGAACTGCAAATCAATATGATATGTCTGTTTGTATAGATGACATTTTATGCACTTGCGATGGAAAAGACTTTTTGCCTTTCTCTAAAACCATTTTTACTGTGATTTTGTTGGTCCATTGCATACGAATTCCAACCCACTTTGTCCGGATATGATTGGATGAAACCAGAAATATCCGTTTTCTTTTTTTTTGGCTTACTATATCCCAGATATTACTACAGACTCTGTGTTTGTGTTTTCTGGATATTATCGATGGATTATATTGTTTTGAATGTTTTTATCAGGGAACATTTAATTTTGTACCGTAGAAATACAATTTGGTTCCACATGGAGACACCAGTAACACATTCCTATGTTCTAGGGAGAAAGCTTGAGGAACTGCAAATCGATATGATATGTCTGTTTGTATAGATGACATTTTATGCACTTGCGATGGAAAAGACTTTTTGCCTTTCTCTAAAACCATTTTTACTGTGATTTTGTTGGTCCATTGCATACGAATTCCAACCCACTTTGTCCGGATATGACTGGATGAAACCAGAAATATCCGGTTGTGTTTTGGCTTACTATAACCCAGATATTGTGAAAGCTTCTGTATTTGTGTTCTCCGGATATTATGAACTGATTTTATGGTTTTGCATGTTTTTTATCAGGGAACATTTAATTTTGTACCGTAGAAACACTAATAGGTTCAACATGGAGACACCAGTATACACATTCGTATGTCTAGGGAGAAAGTTAGAGGAACTGCGGCAAACAAACATATTTCTGTTTGTATACATGATATTTTATGCACTTGCATAACGAAAAAAAACTTTGCTTTTCTCCAAAACCATTTTTACTGTGATTTTCTCGGTCCATTGCATACGAATTCCACCTCACTTTGTCCGGATATGATTGGATGAAACCAGAAATATCCGTTTTCTTTTTTTTTTGGCTTACTATATCCCAGATATTACTACAGACTCTGTGTTTGTGTTTTCTGGATATTATCGATGGATTTTATTGTTTTGAATGTTTTTATCAGGGAACATTTAATTTTGTGCTGGGAAACACTAATTGGTTCCACATGGAGACACCAGTAACACATTCCTATGTTCTAGGGAGAAAGCTTGAGGAACTGCAAATCGATATGATATGTCTGTTTGTATAGATGACATTTTATGCACTTGCGATGGAAAAGACTTTTTGCCTTTCTCTAAAACCATTTTTACTGTGATTTTGTTGGTCCATTGCATACGAAATCCAACCCACTTTGTCCGGATATGACTGGATGAAACCAGAAATATCCGGTTGTGTTTTGGCTAACTCAATCCCAGATATTGTGAAAGCTTCTGTATTTGTGTTCTCCGGATATTATGAACGCATTTTATGGTTTTGCATATTTTTTATCAGGGAATATTTAATTTTGTACCGTGGAAACACTAATTGGTTCCACACGGAGACACCAGCTCTACACATTTGTATTTTCTAGGGAGAAAGCTAGAGGAACTGCGGCAAACAAACATGATATTTCTGTTTGTATAGATGACATTTTATGCACTTTCCTAAGAAAAAGACTTTACTTTTCTCCAAAACCATTGTTACTGTGATTTTCTCGGTCCATTGCAAATGAATTCCACCTCACTTTGTCCGGATATGACTGGATGAAACCAGAAATATCCGTTTTCTTTTTTTTGGGCTTACTATATCCCAGATATTTCTACAGACTCTGTGTTTGTGTTTTCTGGATATTATCGATGGATTATATTGTTTTGAATGTTTTTATCAGGGAACATTTAATTTTGTGCTGGGAAACACTAATTGGTTCCACATGGAGACACCAGTCTACACATTCGTATTTTCTAGGGAGAAAGCTAGAATAACTGCGGTAAACAAACATGATGTTTCTGTTTGTATAGATGACATTTTATGCACTGGCTTAAGGAAAAGACTTTGTTTTACTCCAAAACCATTTTTACTGCGATTTTCCCGGTTCATTGCATACGAATTCCACCAAACTTAGTCCGGATATGACTGGATGAAACCAGAAATATCCGGTTGTGTTTTGGCTAACTCAATCCCAGATATTGCGACGGACTCTGTGTTTATGTTTTCCGGATATTATCAACGGAATTTATGTTTTTGCATGTTATTTATCAGGGAACATTTAATTTTGTGCTGGGAAACACTAATTGGTTCCACATGGAGACACCAGCTCTACACATTCGTATTTTCTAGGGAGAAAGCTAGAGGAACTGCGGCAAACAAACATGATATTTCTGTTTGTATACATGACATTTTATGCACTTGCATAACGAAAAAAAACTTTGCTTTTCTCCAAAACCATTTTTACTGTGATTTTCTCGGTCCATTGCATACGAATTCCACCTCGCTTTGTCCGGATATGACTGGATGAAACCAGAAATATCCGGTTGTGTTTTGGCTTCCTACAACCCAGATATTGTGAAAGCCTCTGTGTTTATGTTTTCTGGATATTATCAACGGAATTTATGTTTTTGCATGTTATTTATCAGGGAACATTTAATTTTGTGCTGGGAAACACTAATTGGTTCCACATGGAGACACCAGCTCTACACATTCGTATTTTCTAGGGAGAAAGCTAGAGGAACTGCGGCAAACAAACATGATATTTCTGTTTGTATAGATGACATTTTATGCACTTTCCTAAAGAAAAGACTTTGCTTTTCTCCAAAACCATTTTTCCTGTGATATTCTCGATCCATTACATATGAATTCCACCCCACTTTGTCCGGATATGAGTGGATGAAACCAGAAATATCCGGTTGTGTTTTGTTTTACTATATCCCAGATATTTCTACAGCCTCAGTGTCTGTGTTTTCTGGATATTATCGATGGATTTTATTGTTTTGAATGTTTTTATCAGGGAACATTTAATTTGTGCTGGGAAACACTAATTGGTTCCACATGGAGACACCAGTAACACATTCCTATGTTCTAGGGAGAAAGCTAGAGGAACTGCGGCAAACAAACATGATATTTCTGTTTGTATACATGACATTTTATGCACTTGCATAACGAAAAAAACTTTGCTTTTCTCCAAAAACATTTTTACTGTGATTTTCTCGGTCCATTGCATACGAATTCCACCTCGCTTTGTCCGGATATGACTGGATGAAACCAGAAATATCCGGTTGTGTTTTGGCTTACTACAACCCAGATATTGTGAAAGCCTCTGTGTTTATGTTTTCCGGATATTATCAACGGAATTTATGTTTTTGCATGTTATTTATCAGGGAACATTTAATTTTGTGCTGGGAAACACTAATTGGTTCCACATGGAGACACCAGCTCTACACATTCGTATTTTCTAGGGAGAAAGCTAGAGGAACTGCGGCAAACAAACATGATATTTCTGTTTGTATAGATGACATTTAATGCACTTTCCTAAAGAAAAGACTTTGCTTTTCTCCAAAACCATTTTTGCTGTGATATTCTCCATCCATTACATATGAATTCCACCGCACTTTGTCCGGATATGAGTGGATGAAACCAGAAATATCCGGTTGTGTTTTGTCTTACTATATCCCAGATATTGCTACAGCCTCAGTGTCTGTGTTTTCTGGATATTATCGATGGCTTTTATTGTTTTGAATGTTTTTATCAGGGAACATTTAATTTTGTACCGTAGAAACACTAATTGGTTCCACATGGAGACACCAGTAACACATTCCTATGTTCTAGGGAGAAAGCTTGAGGAACTGCAAATCAATATGATATGTCTGTTTGTATAGATGACATTTTATGCACTTGCGATGGAAAAGACTTTTTGCCTTTCTCTAAAACCATTTTTACTGTGATTTTGTTGGTCCATTGCATACGAATTCCAACCCACTTTGTCCGGATATGATTGGATGAAACCAGAAATATCCGTTTTCTTTTTTTTTGGCTTACTATATCCCAGATATTACTACAGACTCTGTGTTTGTGTTTTCTGGATATTATCGATGGATTATATTGTTTTGAATGTTTTTATCAGGGAACATTTAATTTTGTACCGTAGAAATACAATTTGGTTCCACATGGAGACACCAGTAACACATTCCTATGTTCTAGGGAGAAAGCTTGAGGAACTGCAAATCGATATGATATGTCTGTTTGTATAGATGACATTTTATGCACTTGCGATGGAAAAGACTTTTTGCCTTTCTCTAAAACCATTTTTACTGTGATTTTGTTGGTCCATTGCATACGAATTCCAACCCACTTTGTCCGGATATGACTGGATGAAACCAGAAATATCCGGTTGTGTTTTGGCTTACTATAACCCAGATATTGTGAAAGCTTCTGTATTTGTGTTCTCCGGATATTATGAACTGATTTTATGGTTTTGCATGTTTTTTATCAGGGAACATTTAATTTTGTACCGTAGAAACACTAATAGGTTCAACATGGAGACACCAGTATACACATTCGTATGTCTAGGGAGAAAGTTAGAGGAACTGCGGCAAACAAACATATTTCTGTTTGTATACATGATATTTTATGCACTTGCATAACGAAAAAAAACTTTGCTTTTCTCCAAAACCATTTTTACTGTGATTTTCTCGGTCCATTGCATACGAATTCCACCTCACTTTGTCCGGATATGATTGGATGAAACCAGAAATATCCGTTTTCTTTTTTTTTGGCTTACTATATCCCAGATATTACTACAGACTCTGTGTTTGTGTTTTCTGGATATTATCGATGGATTTTATTGTTTTGAATGTTTTTATCAGGGAACATTTAATTTTGTGCTGGGAAACACTAATTGGTTCCACATGGAGACACCAGTAACACATTCCTATGTTCTAGGGAGAAAGCTTGAGGAACTGCAAATCGATATGATATGTCTGTTTGTATAGATGACATTTTATGCACTTGCGATGGAAAAGACTTTTTGCCTTTCTCTAAAACCATTTTTACTGTGATTTTGTTGGTCCATTGCATACGAAATCCAACCCACTTTGTCCGGATATGACTGGATGAAACCAGAAATATCCGGTTGTGTTTTGGCTAACTCAATCCCAGATATTGTGAAAGCTTCTGTATTTGTGTTCTCCGGATATTATGAACGCATTTTATGGTTTTGCATATTTTTTATCAGGGAATATTTAATTTTGTACCGTGGAAACACTAATTGGTTCCACACGGAGACACCAGCTCTACACATTTGTATTTTCTAGGGAGAAAGCTAGAGGAACTGCGGCAAACAAACATGATATTTCTGTTTGTATAGATGACATTTTATGCACTTTCCTAAGAAAAAGACTTTACTTTTCTCCAAAACCATTGTTACTGTGATTTTCTCGGTCCATTGCAAATGAATTCCACCTCACTTTGTCCGGATATGACTGGATGAAACCAGAAATATCCGTTTTCTTTTTTTTGGGCTTACTATATCCCAGATATTTCTACAGACTCTGTGTTTGTGTTTTCTGGATATTATCGATGGATTATATTGTTTTGAATGTTTTTATCAGGGAACATTTAATTTTGTGCTGGGAAACACTAATTGGTTCCACATGGAGACACCAGTCTACACATTCGTATTTTCTAGGGAGAAAGCTAGAATAACTGCGGTAAACAAACATGATGTTTCTGTTTGTATAGATGACATTTTATGCACTGGCTTAAGGAAAAGACTTTGTTTTACTCCAAAACCATTTTTACTGCGATTTTCCCGGTTCATTGCATACGAATTCCACCAAACTTAGTCCGGATATGACTGGATGAAACCAGAAATATCCGGTTGTGTTTTGGCTAACTCAATCCCAGATATTGCGACGGACTCTGTGTTTATGTTTTCCGGATATTATCAACGGAATTTATGTTTTTGCATGTTATTTATCAGGGAACATTTAATTTTGTGCTGGGAAACACTAATTGGTTCCACATGGAGACACCAGCTCTACACATTCGTATTTTCTAGGGAGAAAGCTAGAGGAACTGCGGCAAACAAACATGATATTTCTGTTTGTATAGATGACATTTTATGCACTTTCCTAAAGAAAAGACTTTGCTTTTCTCCAAAACCATTTTTCCTGTGATATTCTCGATCCATTACATATGAATTCCACCCCACTTTGTCCGGATATGAGTGGATGAAACCAGAAATATCCGGTTGTGTTTTGTTTTACTATATCCCAGATATTTCTACAGCCTCAGTGTCTGTGTTTTCTGGATATTATCGATGGATTTTATTGTTTTGAATGTTTTTATCAGGGAACATTTAATTTGTGCTGGGAAACACTAATTGGTTCCACATGGAGACACCAGTAACACATTCCTATGTTCTAGGGAGAAAGCTAGAGGAACTGCGGCAAACAAACATGATATTTCTGTTTGTATACATGACATTTTATGCACTTGCATAACGAAAAAAACTTTGCTTTTCTCCAAAAACATTTTTACTGTGATTTTCTCGGTCCATTGCATACGAATTCCACCTCGCTTTGTCCGGATATGACTGGATGAAACCAGAAATATCCGGTTGTGTTTTGGCTTACTACAACCCAGATATTGTGAAAGCCTCTGTGTTTATGTTTTCCGGATATTATCAACGGAATTTATGTTTTTGCATGTTATTTATCAGGGAACATTTAATTTTGTGCTGGGAAACACTAATTGGTTCCACATGGAGACACCAGCTCTACACATTCGTATTTTCGAGGGAGAAAGCTAGACGAACTGCGGCAAACAAACATGATATTTCTGTTTGTATAGATGACATTTTATGCACTTTCCTAAAGAAAAGACTTTGCTTTTCTCCAAAACCATTTTTCCTGTGATATTCTCCATCCATTACATATGAATTCCACCCCACTTTGTCCGGATATGAGTGGATGAAACCAGAAATATCCGGTTGTGTTTTGTCTTACTATATCCCAGATATTGCTACAGCCTCAGTGTCTGTGTTTTCTGGATATTATCGATGGCTTTTATTGTTTTGAATGTTTTTATCAGGGAACATTTAATTTTGTACCGTAGAAACACTAATTGGTTCCACATGGAGACACCAGTAACACATTCCTCTGTTCTAGGGAGAAAGCTTGAGGAACTGCAAATCGATATGATATGTCTGTTTGTATAGATGACATTTTATGCACTTGCGATGGAAAAGACTTTTTGCCTTTCTCTAAAACCATTTTTACTGTGATTTTGTTGGGCCATTGCATACGAATTCCAACCCACTTTGTCCGGATATGATTGGATGAAACCAGAAATATCTGTTTTCTTTTTTTTTGGCTTACTATATCCCAGATATTACTACAGACTGGGTGTTTGTGTTTTCTGGATATTATCGATGGATTATATTGTTTTGAATGTTTTTATCAGGGAACATTTAATTTTGTACCGTAGAAATACAATTTGGTTCCACATGGAGACACCAGTAACACATTCCTATGTTCTAGGGAGAAAGCTTGAGGAACTGCAAATCGATATGATATGTCTGTTTGTATAGATGACATTTTATGCACTTGCGATGGAAAAGACTTTTTGCCTTTCTCTAAAACCATTTTTACTGTGATTTTGTTGGTCCATTGCATACGAATTCCAACCCACTTTGTCCGGATATGACTGGATGAAACCAGAAATATCCGGTTGTGTTTTGACTTACTATAACCCAGATATTGTGAAAGCTTCTGTATTTGTGTTCTCCGGATATTATGAACGGATTTTATGGTTTTGCATGTTTTTTATCAGGGAACATTTAATTTTGTACCGTAGAAACACTAATAGGTTCAACATGGAGACACCAGTATACACATTCGTATGTCTAGGGAGAAAGTTAGAGGAACTGCGGCAAACAAACATGATATTTCTGTTGGTATACATGATATTTTATGCACTTGCATAACGAAAAAAACTTTGCTTTTCTCCAAAACCATTTTTACTGTGATTTTCTCGGTCCATTGCATACGAATTCCACCTCACTTTGTCCGGATATGACTGGATGAAACCAGAAATATCCGTTTTCTTTTTTTTTTTTTGGCTTACTATATCCCCGATATTACTACAGACTCTGTGTTTGTGTTTTCTGGATATTATCGATGGATTATATTGTTTTGAATGTTTTTATCAGGGAACACTTAATTTTGTGCTGGGAAACACTAATTGTTTGCACATGGAGACACCAGTCTACACATTCGTATTTTCTAGGGAGAAAGCTAGAATAACTGCGGTAAACACACATGATGTTTCTGTTTGTATAGATGACATTTTATGCACTGGCTTAAGGAAAAGACTTTGTTTTACTCCAAAACCATTTTTACTGCGATTTTCCCGGTTCATTGCATACGAATTCCACCAAACTTAGTCCGGATATGACAGGATGAAACCAGAAATATCCGGTTGTGTTTTGGCTAACTCAATCCCAGATATTGTGAAAGGTTCTGTATTTGTGTTCTCCGGATATTATGAACGGATTTTATGGTTTTGCATGTTTTTTATCAGGGAACATTTAATTTTGTACCGTAGAAACACTAATTGGTTCCACACGGAGACACCAGCTCTACACATTCGTATTTTCTAGGGAGAAAGCTAGAGGAACTGCGGCAAACAAACATGATATTTCTGTTTGTATACATGACATTTTATGCACTTGCATAACGAAAAAAACTTTGCTTTTCTCCAAGACCATTTTTACTGTGATTTTCTCGGACCATTGCATACGAATTCCACCTCGCTTTGTCCGGGTATGACTGGATGAAACCAGAAATATCCGGTTTTGTTTTGGCTTACTACAACCCAGATATTGTGAAAGCCTCTGTGTTTATGTTTTCCAGATATTATCAACGGAATTTATGTTTTTGCATGTTATTTATCAGGGAACATTTAATTTTGTGCTGGGAAACACTAATTGGTTCCACATGGAGACACCAGCTCTACACATTCGTATTTTCTAGGGAGAAAGCTATAGGAACTGCGGCAAACAAACATGATATTTCTGTTTGTATACATGACATTTTATGCACTTTCCTAAAGAAAAGACTTTGCTTTTCTCCAAAACCATTTTTCCTGTGATATTCTCGATCCATTACATATGAATTCCACCCCACTTTGTCCGGATATGAGTGGATGAAACCAGAAATATCCGGTTGTGTTTTGTCTTACTATATCCCAGGTATTGCTACAGCCTCAGTGTCTGTGTTTTCTGGATATTATCGATGGATTTTATTGTTTTGAATGTTTTTATCAGGGAACATTTAATTTTGTACCGTAGAAACACTAATTGGTTCCACATGGAGACACCAGTAACACATTCCTATGTTCTAGGGAGAAAGCTTGAGGAACTGCAAATCGATATGATATGTCTGTTTGTATAGATGACATTTTATGCACTTGCGATGGAAAAGACTTTTTGCCTTTCTCTAAAACCATTTTTACTGTGATTTTGTTGGTCCATTGCATACGAATTCCAACCCACTTTGTCCGGATATGACTGGATGAAACCAGAAATATCCGGTTGTGTTTTGGCTTACTATAACCCAGATATTGTGAAAGCTTCTGTATTTGTGTTCTCCGGATATTATGAATGGATTTTATGGTTTTGCATGTTTTTTATCAGGGAACATTTAATTTTGTACCGTAGAAACACTAATTGGTTCCACACGGAGACACCAGCTCTACACATTTGTATTTTCTAGGGAGAAAGCTAGAGGAACTGCGGCAAACAAACATGATATTTCTGTTTGTATACATGACATTTTATGCACTTGCATAACGAAAAAAACTTTGCTTTTCTCCAAAACCAATTTTACTGTGATTTTCTCGGTCCATTGCAAATGAATTCCACCTCACTTTGTCCGGATATGACTGGATGAAACCAGAAATATCCGTTTTCTTTTTTTTGGGCTTACTATATCCCAGATATTTCTACAGACTCTGTGTTTGTGTTTTCTGGATATTATCGATGGATTATATTGTTTTGAATGTTTTTATCAGGGAACATTTAATTTTGTGCTGGGAAACACTAATTGGTTCCACATGGAGACACCAGTCTACACATTCGTATTTTCTAGGGAGAAAGCTAGAATAACTGCGGTAAACAAACATGATGTTTCTGTTTGTATAGATGACATTTTATGCACTGGCTTAAGGAAAAGACTTTGTTTTACTCCAAAACCATTTTTACTGCGATTTTCCCGGTTCATTGCATACGAATTCCACCAAACTTAGTCCGGATATGACTGGATGAAACCAGAAATATCCGGTTGTGTTTTGGCTAACTCAATCCCAGATATTGCGACGGACTCTGTGTTTATGTTTTCCGGATATTATCAACGGAATTTATGTTTTTGCATGTTATTTATCAGGGAACATTTAATTTTGTGCTGGGAAACACTAATTGGTTCCACATGGAGACACCAGCTCTACACATTCGTATTTTCTAGGGAGAAAGCTAGAGGAACTGCGGCAAACAAACATGATATTTCTGTTTGTATAGATGACATTTTATGCACTTTCCTAAAGAAAAGACTTTGCTTTTCTCCAAAACCATTTTTCCTGTGATATTCTCGATCCATTACATATGAATTCCACCCCACTTTGTCCGGATATGAGTGGATGAAACCAGAAATATCCGGTTGTGTTTTGTTTTACTATATCCCAGATATTTCTACAGCCTCAGTGTCTGTGTTTTCTGGATATTATCGATGGATTTTATTGTTTTGAATGTTTTTATCAGGGAACATTTAATTTGTGCTGGGAAACACTAATTGGTTCCACATGGAGACACCAGTAACACATTCCTATGTTCTAGGGAGAAAGCTAGAGGAACTGCGGCAAACAAACATGATATTTCTGTTTGTATACATGACATTTTATGCACTTGCATAACGAAAAAAACTTTGCTTTTCTCCAAAAACATTTTTACTGTGATTTTCTCGGTCCATTGCATACGAATTCCACCTCGCTTTGTCCGGATATGACTGGATGAAACCAGAAATATCCGGTTGTGTTTTGGCTTACTACAACCCAGATATTGTGAAAGCCTCTGTGTTTATGTTTTCCGGATATTATCAACGGAATTTATGTTTTTGCATGTTATTTATCAGGGAACATTTAATTTTGTGCTGGGAAACACTAATTGGTTCCACATGGAGACACCAGCTCTACACATTCGTATTTTCGAGGGAGAAAGCTAGACGAACTGCGGCAAACAAACATGATATTTCTGTTTGTATAGATGACATTTTATGCACTTTCCTAAAGAAAAGACTTTGCTTTTCTCCAAAACCATTTTTCCTGTGATATTCTCCATCCATTACATATGAATTCCACCCCACTTTGTCCGGATATGAGTGGATGAAACCAGAAATATCCGGTTGTGTTTTGTCTTACTATATCCCAGATATTGCTACAGCCTCAGTGTCTGTGTTTTCTGGATATTATCGATGGCTTTTATTGTTTTGAATGTTTTTATCAGGGAACATTTAATTTTGTACCGTAGAAACACTAATTGGTTCCACATGGAGACACCAGTAACACATTCCTCTGTTCTAGGGAGAAAGCTTGAGGAACTGCAAATCGATATGATATGTCTGTTTGTATAGATGACATTTTATGCACTTGCGATGGAAAAGACTTTTTGCCTTTCTCTAAAACCATTTTTACTGTGATTTTGTTGGTCCATTGCATACGAATTCCAACCCACTTTGTCCGGATATGATTGGATGAAACCAGAAATATCTGTTTTCTTTTTTTTTGGCTTACTATATCCCAGATATTACTACAGACTGGGTGTTTGTGTTTTCTGGATATTATCGATGGATTATATTGTTTTGAATGTTTTTATCAGGGAACATTTAATTTTGTACCGTAGAAATACAATTTGGTTCCACATGGAGACACCAGTAACACATTCCTATGTTCTAGGGAGAAAGCTTGAGGAACTGCAAATCGATATGATATGTCTGTTTGTATAGATGACATTTTATGCACTTGCGATGGAAAAGACTTTTTGCCTTTCTCTAAAACCATTTTTACTGTGATTTTGTTGGTCCATTGCATACGAATTCCAACCCACTTTGTCCGGATATGACTGGATGAAACCAGAAATATCCGGTTGTGTTTTGACTTACTATAACCCAGATATTGTGAAAGCTTCTGTATTTGTGTTCTCCGGATATTATGAACGGATTTTATGGTTTTGCATGTTTTTTATCAGGGAACATTTAATTTTGTACCGTAGAAACACTAATAGGTTCAACATGGAGACACCAGTATACACATTCGTATGTCTAGGGAGAAAGTTAGAGGAACTGCGGCAAACAAACATGATATTTCTGTTGGTATACATGATATTTTATGCACTTGCATAACGAAAAAAACTTTGCTTTTCTCCAAAACCATTTTTACTGTGATTTTCTCGGTCCATTGCATACGAATTCCACCTCACTTTGTCCGGATATGACTGGATGAAACCAGAAATATCCGTTTTCTTTTTTTTTTTTTGGCTTACTATATCCCCGATATTACTACAGACTCTGTGTTTGTGTTTTCTGGATATTATCGATGGATTATATTGTTTTGAATGTTTTTATCAGGGAACACTTAATTTTGTGCTGGGAAACACTAATTGTTTGCACATGGAGACACCAGTCTACACATTCGTATTTTCTAGGGAGAAAGCTAGAATAACTGCGGTAAACACACATGATGTTTCTGTTTGTATAGATGACATTTTATGCACTGGCTTAAGGAAAAGACTTTGTTTTACTCCAAAACCATTTTTACTGCGATTTTCCCGGTTCATTGCATACGAATTCCACCAAACTTAGTCCGGATATGACAGGATGAAACCAGAAATATCCGGTTGTGTTTTGGCTAACTCAATCCCAGATATTGTGAAAGGTTCTGTATTTGTGTTCTCCGGATATTATGAACGGATTTTATGGTTTTGCATGTTTTTTATCAGGGAACATTTAATTTTGTACCGTAGAAACACTAATTGGTTCCACACGGAGACACCAGCTCTACACATTCGTATTTTCTAGGGAGAAAGCTAGAGGAACTGCGGCAAACAAACATGATATTTCTGTTTGTATACATGACATTTTATGCACTTGCATAACGAAAAAAACTTTGCTTTTCTCCAAGACCATTTTTACTGTGATTTTCTCGGACCATTGCATACGAATTCCACCTCGCTTTGTCCGGGTATGACTGGATGAAACCAGAAATATCCGGTTTTGTTTTGGCTTACTACAACCCAGATATTGTGAAAGCCTCTGTGTTTATGTTTTCCAGATATTATCAACGGAATTTATGTTTTTGCATGTTATTTATCAGGGAACATTTAATTTTGTGCTGGGAAACACTAATTGGTTCCACATGGAGACACCAGCTCTACACATTCGTATTTTCTAGGGAGAAAGCTATAGGAACTGCGGCAAACAAACATGATATTTCTGTTTGTATACATGACATTTTATGCACTTTCCTAAAGAAAAGACTTTGCTTTTCTCCAAAACCATTTTTCCTGTGATATTCTCGATCCATTACATATGAATTCCACCCCACTTTGTCCGGATATGAGTGGATGAAACCAGAAATATCCGGTTGTGTTTTGTCTTACTATATCCCAGGTATTGCTACAGCCTCAGTGTCTGTGTTTTCTGGATATTATCGATGGATTTTATTGTTTTGAATGTTTTTATCAGGGAACATTTAATTTTGTACCGTAGAAACACTAATTGGTTCCACATGGAGACACCAGTAACACATTCCTATGTTCTAGGGAGAAAGCTTGAGGAACTGCAAATCGATATGATATGTCTGTTTGTATAGATGACATTTTATGCACTTGCGATGGAAAAGACTTTTTGCCTTTCTCTAAAACCATTTTTACTGTGATTTTGTTGGTCCATTGCATACGAATTCCAACCCACTTTGTCCGGATATGACTGGATGAAACCAGAAATATCCGGTTGTGTTTTGGCTTACTATAACCCAGATATTGTGAAAGCTTCTGTATTTGTGTTCTCCGGATATTATGAATGGATTTTATGGTTTTGCATGTTTTTTATCAGGGAACATTTAATTTTGTACCGTAGAAACACTAATTGGTTCCACACGGAGACACCAGCTCTACACATTTGTATTTTCTAGGGAGAAAGCTAGAGGAACTGCGGCAAACAAACATGATATTTCTGTTTGTATACATGACATTTTATGCACTTGCATAACGAAAAAAACTTTGCTTTTCTCCAAAACCAATTTTACTGTGATTTTCTCGGTCCATTGCATACGAATTCCACCTCACTTTGTCCGGATATGACTGGATGAAACCAGAAATATCCGGTTGTGTTTTGGCTTACTATATCCCAGATATTGCTACAGCCTCAGTGTCTGTGTTTTCTAGATATTATCGATGGATTTTATTGTTTTGAATGTTTTTATCAGGGAACATTTAATTTTGTACCGTAGAAACACTAATTGGTTCCACATGGAGACACCAGTAACACATTCCTATGTTCTAGGGAGAAAGCTTGAGGAACTGCAAATCGATATGATATGTCTGTTTGTATAGATGACACTTTATGCATTTGCGATGGAAAAGACTTTTTGCCTTTCTCTAAAACCATTTTTACTGTGATTTTGTTGGTCCATTGCATACGAATTCCAACCCACTTTGTCCGGATATGACTGGATGAAACCAGAAATATCCGGTTGTGTTTTGGCTAACTCAATCCCAGATATTGTGAAAGCTTCTGTATTTGTGTTCTCCGGATATTATGAATGGATTTTATGGTTTTGCATGTTTTTTATCAGGGAACATTTAATTTTGTACCGTAGAAACACTAATTGGTTCCACACGGAGACACCAGCTCTACACATTTGTATTTTCTAGGGAGAAAGCTAGAGGAACTGCGGCAAACAAACATGATATTTCTGTTTGTATAGATGACATTTTATGCACTTTCCTAAGAAAAAGACTTTACTTTTCTCCAAAACCATTTTTACTGTGATTTTCTCGGTCCATTGCATACGAATTCCACCTCACTTTGTCTGGATATGACTGGATGAAACCAGAAATATCCGTTTTCTTTTTTTTTGGCTTACTATATCCCCGATATTACTACAGACTCTGTGTTTGTGTTTTCTGGATATTATCGATGGATTATATTGTTTTGAATGTTTTTATCAGGGAACATTTAATTTTGTGCTGGGAAACACTATTTGTTTGCACATGGAGACACCAGTCTACACATTCGTATTTTCTAGGGAGAAAGCTAGAATAACTGCGGTAAACAAACATGATGTTTCTGTTTGTATAGATGACATTTTATGCACTGGCTTAAGGAAAAGACTTTGTTTTACTCCAAAACCATTTTTACTGCGATTTTCCCGGTTCATTGCATACGAATTCCACCAAACTTAGTCAGGATATGACAGGATGAAACCAGAAATATCCGGTTGTGTTTTGGCTAACTCAATCCCAGATATTGTGAAAGCTTCTGTATTTGTGTTCTCCGGATATTATGAACGGATTTTATGGTTTTGCATGTTTTTTATCAGGGAACATTTAATTTTGTACCGTAGAAACACTAATTGGTTCCACACGGAGACACCAGCTCTACACATTTGTATTTTCTAGGGAGAAAGCTAGAGGAACTGCGGCAAACAAACATGATATTTCTGTTTGTATACATGACATTTTATGCACTTGCATAACGAAAAAAACTTTGCTTTTCTCCAAAACCATTTTTACTGTGATTTTCTCGGTCCATTGCATACGAATTTCACCTCACTTTGTCCGGATATGACTGGATGAAACCAGAAATATCCGGTTGTGTTTTGTCTTACTATATCCCAGATATTGCTACTGCCTCAGTGTCTGTGTTTTCTAGATATTATCGATGGATTTTATTGTTTTGAATGTTTTTATCAGGGAACATTTAATTTTGTACCGTAGAAACACTAATTGGTTCCACATGGAGACACCAGTAACACATTCCTATGTTCTAGGGAGAAAGCTTGAGGAACTGCAAATCGATATGATATGTCTGTTTGTATAGATGACATTTTATGCATTTGCGATGGAAAAGACTTTTTGCCTTTCTCTAAAACCATTTTTACTGTGATTTTGTTGGTCCATTGCATACGAATTCCAACCCACTTTGTCCGGATATGACTGGATGAAACCAGAAATATCCGGTTGTGTTTTGGCTAACTCAATCCCAGATATTGTGAAAGCTTCTGTATTTGTGTTCTCCGCATATTATGAATGGATTTTATGGTTTTGCATGTTTTTTATCAGGGAACATTTAATTTTGTACCGTAGAAACACTAATTGGTTCCACACGGAGACACCAGCTCTACACATTTGTATTTTCTAGGGAGAAAGCTAGAGGAACTGCGGCAAACAAACATGATATTTCTGTTTGTATAGATGACATTTTATGCACTTTCCTAAGAAAAAGACTTTACTTTTCTCCAAAACCATTTTTACTGTGATTTTCTCGGTCCATTGCATACGAATTCCACCTCACTTTGTCTGGATATGACTGGATGAAAACAGAAATATCCGTTTTCTTTTTTTTTGGCTTACTATATCCCCGATATTACTACAGACTCTGTGTTTGTGTTTTCTGGATATTATCGATGGATTATATTGTTTTGAATGTTTTTATCAGGGAACATTTAATTTTGTGCTGGGAAACACTATTTGTTTGCACATGGAGACACCAGTCTACACATTCGTATTTTCTAGGGAGAAAGCTAGAATAACTGCGGTAAACAAACATGATGTTTCTGTTTGTATAGATGACATTTTATGCACTGGCTTAAGGAAAAGACTTTGTTTTACTCCAAAACCATTTTTACTGCGATTTTCCCGGTTCATTGCATACGAATTCCACCAAACTTAGTCAGGATATGACAGGATGAAACCAGAAATATCCGGTTGTGTTTTGGCTAACTCAATCCCAGATATTGTGAAAGCTTCTGTATTTGTGTTCTCCGGATATTATGAACGGATTTTATGGTTTTGCATGTTTTTTATCAGGGAACATTTAATTTTGTACCGTAGAAACACTAATTGGTTCCACACGGAGACACCAGCTCTACACATTTGTATTTTCTAGGGAGAAAGCTAGAGGAACTGCGGCAAACAAACATGATATTTCTGTTTGTATAGATGACATTTTATGCACTTTCCTAAGAAAAAGACTTTACTTTTCTCCAAAACCATTTTTACTGTGATTTTCTCGGTCCATTGCATACGAATTCCACCTCGCTTTGTCCGGATATGACTGGATGAAACCAGAAATATCCGGTTGTGTTTTGGCTTACTACAACCCAGATATTGTGAAAGCCTCTGTGTTTATGTTTTCCGGATATTATCAACGGAATTTTTGTTTTTGCATGTTATTTATCAGGGAACATTTAATTTTGTGCTGGGAAACACTAATTGGTTCCACATGGAGACACCAGTCTACACATTCGTATTTTCTAGGGAGAAAGCTAGAATAACTGCGGTAAACAAACATGATATTTCTGTTTGTATACATGACATTTTATGCACTGGCTTAAGGAAAAGACTTTGTTTTACTCCAAAACCATTTTTACTGCGATTTTCCCGGTTCATTGCATACGAATTCCACCAAACTTAGTCCGGATATGACTGGATGAAACCAGAAATATCCGGTTGTGTTTTGGCTAACTCAATCCCAGATATTGTGAAAGCTTCTGTATTGGTGTTTTCCGGATATTATCAACAGATTTTATGGTTTTGCATGTTTTTTATCAGTGAACATTTAATTTTGTGCTGGGAAACACTAATTGGTTCCACATGGAGACACCAGCTCTACACATTCGTATTTTCTAGGGAGAAAGCTAGAGGAACTGCGGCAAACAAACATGATATTTCTGTTTGTATAGATGACATTTTATGCACTTTCCTAAAGAAAAGACTTTGCTTTTCTCCAAAACCATTTTTCCTGTGATATTCTCGATCCATTACATATGAATTCCACCCCACTTTGTCCGGATATGACTGGATGAAACCAGAAATATCCGGTTGTGTTTTGTCTTACTATATCCCAGATATTGCTACAGCCTCAGTGTCTGTGTTTTCTAGATATTATCGATGGATTTTATTGTTTTGAATGTTTTTATCAGGGAACATTTAATTTTGTACCGTAGAAACACTAATTGGTTCCACATGGAGACACCAGTAACACATTCCTATGTTCTAGGGAGAAAGCTTGAGGAACTGCAAATCGATATGATATGTCTGTTTGTATAGATGACATTTTATGCACTTGCGATGGAAAAGACTTTTTGCCTTTCTCTAAAACCATTTTTACTGTGATTTTGTTGGTCCATTGCATACGAATTCCAACCCACTTTGTCCAGATATGACTGGATGAAACCAGAAATATCCGGTTGTGTTTTGGCTAACTCAATCCCAGATATTGTGAAAGCTTCTGTATTTGTGTTCTCCGGATATTATGAACGGATTTTATGGTTTTGCATGTTTTTTATCAGGGAACATTTAATTTTGTACCGTAGAAACACTAATTGGTTCCACACGGAGACACCAGCTCTACACATTTGTATTTTCTAGGGAGAAAGCTAGAGGAACTGCGGCAAACAAACATGATATTTCTGTTTGTATAGATGACATTTTATGCACTTTCCTAAGAAAAAGACTTTACTTTTCTCCAAAACCATTTTTACTGTGATTTTCTCGGTCCATTGCATACGAATTCCACCTCACTTTGTCCGGATATGACTGGATGAAACCAGAAATATCCGTTTTCTTTTTTTTATTTGGCTTACTATATCCCAGATATTACTACAGACTCTGTGTTTGTGTTTTCTTGATATTATCGATGGATTATATTGTTTTGAATGTTTTTATCAGGGAACACTTAATTTTGTGCTGGGAAACACTAATTGGTTCCACATGGAGACACCAGTCTACACATTCGTATTTTCTAGGGAGAAAGCTAGAATAACTGCGGTAAACAAACATGATGTTTCTGTTTGTATAGATGACATTTTATGCACTGGCTTAAGAAAAAGACTTTGTTTTACTCCAAAACCATTTTTACTGCGATTTTCCCGGTTCATTGCATACGAATTCCACCAAACTTAGTCCGGATATGACTGGATGAAACCAGAAATATCCGGTTGTGTTTTGGCTAACTCAATCCCAGATATTGTGAAAGCTTCTGTATTTGTGTTCTCCGGATATTATGAACGGATTTTATGGTTTTGCATGTTTTTTATCAGGGAACATTTAATTTTGTACCGTAGAAACACTAATTGGTTCCACACGGAGACACCAGCTCTACACATTTGTATTTTCTAGGGAGAAAGCTAGAGGTACTGCGGCAAACAAACATGATATTTCTGTTTGTATACATGACATTTTATGCACTTGCATAACGAAAAAAACTTTGCTTTTCTCCGAAACCATTTTTACTGTGATTTTCTCGGTCCATTGCATACGAATTCCACCTCGCTTTGTCCGGATATGACTGGATGAAACCAGAAATATCCGGTTGTGTTTTGGCTTACTACAACCCAGATATTGTGAAAGCCTCTGTGTTTATGTTTTCCGGATATTATCAACGGAATTTTTGTTTTTGCATGTTATTTATCAGGGAACATTAAATTTTGTGCTGGGAAACACTAATTGGTTCCACATGGAGACACCAGTCTACACATTCGTATTTTCTAGGGAGAAAGCTAGAATAACTGCGGTAAACAAACATGATGTTTCTGTTTGTATAGATGACATTTTATGCACTGGCTTAAGGAAAAGACTTTGTTTTACTCCAAAACCATTTTTACTGCGATTTTCCCGGTTCATTGCATACGAATTCCACCAAACTTTGTCCGGATATGACTGGATGAAACCAGAAATATCCGGTTGTGTTTTGGCTAACTCAATCCCAGATATTGTGAAAGCTTCAGTATTGGAGTTTTCCGGATATTATCAACAGATTTTATGGTTTTGCATGTTTTTTATCAGGGAACATTTAATTTTGTGCTGGGAAACACTAATCGGTTCCACACGGAGACACCAGCTCTACACATTTGTATTTTCTAGGGAGAAAGCTAGAGGAACTGCGGCAAACAAACATGATATTTCTGTTTGTATACATGACATTTTATGCACTTGCATAACGAAAAAAACTTTGCTTTTCTCCAAAACCATTTTTACTGTGATTTTGTTGGTCCATTGCATACGAATTCCACCTCACTTTGTCCGGATATGAGTGGATGAAACCAGAAATATCCGTTTTCTTTTTTTTTTTTTGGCTTACTATATCCCAGATATTACTACAGACTCTGTGTTTGTGTTTTCTTGATATTATCGATGGATTATATTGTTTTGAATGTTTTTATCAGGGAACACTTAATTTTGTGCTGGGAAACACTAATTGGTTCCACATGGAGACACCAGTCTACACATTCGTATTTTCTAGGGAGAAAGCTAGAATAACTGCGGTAAACAAACATGATGTTTCTGTTTGTATAGATGACATTTTATGCACTGGCTTAAGGAAAAGACTTTGTTTTACTCCAAAACCATTTTTACTGCGATTTTCCCGGTTCATTGCATACGAATTCCACCAAACTTAGTCCGGATATGACTGGATGAAACCAGAAATATCCGGTTGTGTTTTGGCTAACTCAATCCCAGATATTGTGAAAGCTTCTGTATTTGTGTTCTCCGGATATTATGAACGGATTTTATGGTTTTGCATGTTTTTTATCAGGGAACATTTAATTTTGTACCGTAGAAACACTAATTGGTTCCACACGGAGACACCAGCTCTACACATTTGTATTTTCTAGGGAGAAAGCTAGAGGAACTGCGGCAAACAAACATGATATTTCTGTTTGTATACATGACATTTTATGCACTTGCATAACGAAAAAAACTTTGCTTTTCTCCAAGACCATTTTTACTGTGATTTTCTCGGACCATTGCATACGAATTCCACCTCGATTTGTCCGGATATGACTGGATGAAACAAGAAATATCCGGTTGTGTTTTGGCTTACTACAACCCAGATATTGTGAAAGCCTCTGTGTTTATGTTTTCCAGATATTATCAACGGAATTTATGTTTTTGCATGTTTTTTATCAGGGAACATTTAATTTTGTGCTGGGAAACACTAATTGGTTCCACATGGAGACACCAGCTCTACACATTCGTATTTTCTAGGGAGAAAGCTAGAGGAACTGTGGCAAACAAACATGATATTTCTGTTTGTATAGATGACATTTTATGCACTTTCCTAAAGAAAAGACTTTGCTTTTCTCCAAAACCATTTTTCCTGTGATATTCTCGATCCATTACATATGAATTCCACCCCACTTTGTCCGGATATGAGTGGATGAAACCAGAAATATCCGGTTGTGTTTTGTCTTACTATATCCCAGATATTGCTACAGCCTCAGTGTCTGTGTTTTCTGGATATTATCGATGGATTTTATTGTTTTGAATGTTTTTATCAGGGAACATTTAATTTTGTACCGTAGAAACACTAATTGGTTCCACATGGAGACACCAGTAACACACTCCTATGTTCTAGGGAGAAAGCTTGAGGAACTGCAAATCGATATGATATGTCTGTTTGTATAGATGACACTTTATGCACTTGCGATGGAAAAGACTTTATGCCTTTCTCTAAAACCATTTTTACTGTGATTTTGTTGGTCCATTGCATACGAATTCCAACCCACTTTGTCCGGATATGACTGGATGAAACCAGAAATATCCGGTTGTGTTTTGGCTAACTCAATCCCAGATATTGTGAAAGCTTCTGTAGTTGTGTTCTCCGGATATTATGAACGGATTTTATGGTTTTGCATGTTTTTTATCAGGGAACATTTAATTTTGTACCGTAGAAACACTAATTGGTTCCACACGGAGACACCAGCTCTACACATTTGTATTTTCTAGGGAGAAAGCTAGAGGAACTGCGGCAAACAAACATGATATTTCTGTTTGTATAGATGACATTTTATGCACTTTCCTAAAGAAAAGACTTTACTTTTCTCCAAAACCATTTTTACTGTGATTTTCTCAGTCCATTGCATACGAATTCCACCTCACTTTGTCCGGATATGACTGGATGAAACCAGAAATATCCGTTTTCTTTTTTTTTGGCTTACTATATCCCAGATATTACTACACTCTGTGTTTGTGTTTTCTGGATATTATCGATGGATTATATTGTTTTGAATGTTTTTATCAGGGAACACTTAATTTTGTGCTGGGAAACACTAATTGGTTCCACATGGAGACACCAGTCTACACATTCGTATTTTCTAGGGAGAAAGCTAGAATAACTGTGGTAAACAAACATGATGTTTCTGTTTGTATAGATGACATTTTATGCACTGGCTTAAGGAATAGACTTTGTTTTACTCCAAAATCATTTTTACTGCGATTTTCCCGGTTCATTGCATATGAATTCCACCAAACTTAGTCCGGATATGACTGGATGAAACCAGAAATATCCGGTTGTGTTTTGGCTAACTCAATCCCAGATATTGTGAAAGCTTCTGTATTGGTGTTTTCCGGATATTATCAACAGATTATATGGTTTTGCATGTTTTTTATCAGGGAACATTTAATTTTGTACCTTAGAAACACTAATAGGTTCAACATGGAGACACCAGTCTACACATTCGTATGTTCTAGGGAGAAAGTTAGAGGAACTGCGGCAAACAAACATGATATTTCTGTTTGTATAGATGACATTTTATGCACTTGCATAACGAAAAAAACTTTGCTTTTCTCCAAAACCATTTTTACTGTGATTTTCTCGGTCCATTGCATACGAATTCCACCTCGCTTTGTCCGGATATGACTGGATGAAACCAGAAATATCTGGTTGTGTTTTGGCTTACTACAACCCAGATATTGTGAAAGCCTCTGTGTTTATGTTTTCCGGATATTATCAACGGAATTTATGTATTTGCATGTTATTTATCAGGGAACATTTAATTTTGTGCTGGGAAACACTAATTGGTTCCACATGGAGACACCAGCTCTACACATTCGTATTTTCTAGGGAGAAAGCTAGAGGAACTGCGGCAAACAAACATGATATTTCTGTTTGTATAGATGACATTTTATGCACTTTCCTAAAGAAAAGACTTTGCTTTTCTCCAAAACCATTTTTCCTGTGATATTCTCGATCCATTACATATGAATTCCACCCCACTTTGTCCGGATATGACTGGATGAAACCAGAAATATCCGGTTGTGTTTTGTCTTACTATATCCCAGATATTGCTACAGCCTCAGTGTCTGTGTTTACTAGATATTATCGATGGATTTTATTGTTTTGAATGTTTTTATCAGGGAACATTTAATTTTGTACCGTAGAAACACTAATTGGTTCCACATGGAGACACCAGTAACACATTCCTATGTTCTAGGGAGAAAGCTTGAGGAACTGTAAATCGATATGATATGTCTGTTTGTATAGATGACACTTTATGCACTTGCGATGGAAAAGACTTTTTGCCTTTCTCTAAAACCATTTTTACTGTGATTTTGTTGGTCCATTGCATACGAATTCCAACCCACTTTGTCCGGATATGACTGGATGAAACCAGAAATATCCGGTTGTGTTTTGGCTAACTCAATCCCAGATATTGTGAAAGCTTCTGTATTTGTGTTCTCCGGATATTATGAACGGATTTTATGGTTTTGCATGTTTTTTATCAGGGAACATTTAATTTTGTACCGTAGAAACACTAATTGGTTCCACACGGAGACACCAGCTCTACACATTTGTATTTTCTAGGGAGAAAGCTAGAGGAACTGCGGCAAACAAACATGATATTTCTGTTTGTATAGATGACATTTTATGCACTTTCCTAACAAAAAGACTTTACTTTTCTCCAAAACCATTTTTACTGTGATTTTCTCAGTCCATTGCATACGAATTCCACCTCACTTTGTCCGGATATGACTGGATGAAACCAGAAATATCCGTTTTCTTTTTTTTTGGCTTACTATATCCCAGATATTACTATACTCTGTGTTTGTGTTTTCTGGATATTATCGATGGATTATATTGTTTTGAATGTTTTTATCAGGGAACACTTAATTTTGTGCTGGGAAACACTAATTGGTTCCACATGGAGACACCAGTCTACACATTCGTATTTTCTAGGGAGAAAGCTAGAATAACTGCGGTAAACAAACATGATGTTCCTGTTTGTATAGATGACATTTTATGCACTGGCTTAAGGAAAAGACTTTGTTTTACTCCAAAACCATTTTTACTGCGATTTTCCCGGTTCATTGCATACGAATTCCACCAAACTTAGTCCGGATATGACTGGATGAAACCAGAAATATCCGGTTGTGTTTTGGCTAACTCAATCCCAGATATTGTGAAAGCTTCTGTATTGGTGTTTTCCGGATATTATCAACGGATTTTATGGTTTTGCATGTTTTTTATCAGGGAACCTTTAATTTTGTACCTTAGAAACACTAATAGGTTCAACATGGAGACACCAGTCTACACATTCGTATGTTCTAGGGAGAAAGCTAGAGGAACTGCGGCAAACAAACATGATATTTCTGTTTGTATACATGACATTTTATGCACTTGCATAACGAAAAAACTTTGCTTTTCTCCAAAACCATTTTTACTGTGATTTTCTCGGTCCATTGCATACGAATTCCACCTCGCTTTGTCCGGATATGACTGGATGAAACCAGAAATATCTGGTTGTGTTTTGGCTTACTACAACCCAGATATTGTGAAAGCCTCTGTGTTTATGTTTTCCGGATATTATCAACGGAATTTATGTTTTTGCATGTTATTTATCAGGGAACATTTAATTTTGTGCTGGGAAACACTAATTGGTTCCACATGGAGACACCAGCTCTACACATTCGTATTTTCTAGGGAGAAAGCTAGAGGAACTGCGGCAAACAAACATGATATTTCTGTTTGTATAGATGACATTTTATGCACTTTCCTAAAGAAAAGACTTTGCTTTTCTCCAAAACCATTTTTCCTGTGATATTCTCGATCCATTACATATGAATTCCACCCCACTTTGTCCGGATATGAGTGGATGAAACCAGAAATATCCGGTTGTGATTAGTCTTACTATATCCCAGATATTGCTACAGCCTCAGTGTCTGTGTTTTCTGGATATTATCGATGGCTTTTATTGTTTTGAATGTTTTTATCAGGGAACATTTAATTTTGTACCGTAGAAACACTAATTGGTTCCACATGGAGACACCAGCTCTACACATTTGTATTTTCGAGGGAGAAAGCTAGAGGAACTGCGGCAAACAAACATGATATTTCTGTTTGTATAGATGACATTTTATGCACTTTCCTAAGAAAAAGACTTTACTTTTCTCCAAAACCATTTTTACTGTGATTTTCTCGGTCCATTGCATACGAATTCCACCTCGCTTTGTGCGGATATGACTGGATGAAACCAGAAATATCTGGTTGTGTTTTGGCTTACTACAACCCAGATATTGTGAAAGCCTCTGTGTTTATGTTTTCCGGATATTATCAACGGAATTTATGTTTTTGCATGTTATTTATCAGGGAACATTTAATTTTGTGCTGGGAAACACTAATTGGTTCCACATGGAGACACCAGCTCTACACATTCGTATTTTCTAGGGAGAAAGCTAGAGGAACTGCGGCAAACAAACATGATATTTCTGTTTGTATAGATGACATTTTATGCACTTTCCTAAAGAAAAGACTTTGCTTTTCTCCAAAACCATTTTTCCTGTGATATTCTCGATCCATTACATATGAATTCCACCCCACTTTGTCCGGATATGACTGGATGAAACCAGAAATATCCGGTTGTGTTTTGTCTTACTATATCCCAGATATTGCTACAGCCTCAGTGTCTGTGTTTTCTGGATATTATCGATGGCTTTTATTGTTTTGAATGTTTTTATCAGGGAACATTTAATTTTGTACCGTAGAAACACTAATTGGTTCCACATGGAGACACCAGTAACACATTCCTATGTTGTAGGGAGTAAGCTTGAGGAACTGCAAATCGATATGATATGTCTGTTTGTATAGATGACATTTTATGCACTTGCGATGGAAAAGACTTTTTGCCTTTCTCTAAAACCATTTTTACTGTGATTTTGTTGGTCCATTGCATACGAATTCCAACCCACTTTGTCCGGATATGACTGGATGAAACCAGAAATATCCGGTTGTGTTTTGGCTAACTCAATCCCAGATATTGTGAAAGCTTCTGTAGTTGTGTTCTCCGGATATTATGAACGGATTTTATGGTTTTGCATGTTTTTTATCAGGGAACATTTAATTTTGTACCGTAGAAACACTAATTGGTTCCACACGGAGACACCAGCTCTACACATTTGTATTTTCTAGGGAGAAAGCTAGAGGAACTGTGGCAAACAAACATGATATTTCTGTTTGTATAGATGACATTTTATGCACTTTCCTAAGAAAAAGACTTTACTTTTCTCCAAAACCATTTTTACTGTGATTTTCTCAGTCCATTGCATACGAATTCCACCTCACTTTGTCCGGATATGACTGGATGAAACCAGAAATATCCGTTTTCTTTTTTTTTTGGCTTACTATATCCCAGATATTACTACACTCTGTGTTTGTGTTTTCTGGATATTATCGATGGATTATATTGTTTTGAATGTTTTTATCAGGGAACACTTAATTTTGTGCTGGGAAACACTAATTGGTTCCACATGGAGACACCAGTCTACACATTCGTATTTTCTAGGGAGAAAGCTAGAATAACTGCGGTAAACAAACATGATGTTTCTGTTTGTATAGATGACATTTTATGCACTGGCTTAAGGAATAGACTTTGTTTTACTCCAAAATCATTTTTACTGCGATTTTCCCGGTTCATTGCATATGAATTCCACCAAACTTAGTCCGGATATGACTGGATGAAACCAGAAATATCCGGTTGTGTTTTGGCTAACTCAATCCCAGATATTGTGAAAGCTTCTGTATTGGTGTTTTCCGGATATTATCAACAGATTTTATGGTTTTGCATGTTTTTTATCAGGGAACATTTAATTTTGTACCTTAGAAACACTAATAGGTTCAACATGGAGACACCAGTCTACACATTCGTATGTTCTAGGGAGAAAGCTAGAGGAACTGCGGCAAACAAACATGATATTTCTGTTTGTATAGATGACATTTTATGCACTTGCATAACGAAAAAAACTTTGCTTTTCTCCAAAACCATTTTTACTGTGATTTTCTCGGTCCATTGCATACGAATTCCACCTCGCTTTGTCCGGATATGACTGGATGAAACCAGAAATATCTGGTTGTGTTTTGGCTTACTACAACCCAGATATTGTGAAATCCTCTGTGTTTATGTTTTCCGGATATTATCAACGGAATTTATGTTTTTGCATGTTATTTATCAGGGAACATTTAATTTTGTGCTGGGAAACACTAATTGGTTCCACATGGAGACACCAGCTCTACACATTCGTATTTTCTAGGGAGAAAGCTAGAGGAACTGCGGCAAACAAACATGATATTTCTGTTTGTATAGATGACATTTTATGCACTTTCCTAAAGAAAAGACTTTGCTTTTCTCCAAAACCATTTTTCCTGTGATATTCTCGATCCATTACATATGAATTCCACCCCACTTTGTCCGGATATGAGTGGATGAAACCAGAAATATCCGGTTGTGTTTTGTCTTACTATATCCCAGATATTGCTACAGCCTCAGTGTCTGTGTTTTCTGGATATTATCGATGGCTTTTATTGTTTTGAATGTTTTTATCAGGGAACATTTAATTTTGTACCGTAGAAACACTAATTGGTTCCACATGGAGACACCAGTAACACATTCCTATGTTCTAGGGAGAAAGCTTGAGGAACTGCAAATCGATATGATATGTCTGTTTGTATAGATGACATTTTATGCACTTGCGATGGAAAAGACTTTTTGCCTTTCTCTAAAACCATTTTTACTGTGATTTTGTTGGTCCATTGCATATGAATTCCAACCCACTTTGTCCGGATATGACTGGATGAAACCAGAAATATCCGGTTGTGTTTTGGCTAACTCAATCCCAGATATTGTGAAAGCTTCTGTATTTGTGTTCTCCGGATATTATGAACGGATTTTATGGTTTTGCATGTTTTTTATCAGGGAACATTTAATTTTGTACCGTAGAAACACTAATTGGTTCCACACGGAGACACCAGCTCTACACATTTGTATTTTCTAGGGAGAAAGCTAGAGGAACTGCGGCAAACAAACATGATATTTCTGTTTGTATAGATGACATTTTATGCACTTTCCTAAGAAAAAGACTTTACTTTTCTCCAAAACCATTTTTACTGTGATTTTCTCGGTCCATTGCATACGAATTCCACCTCGCTTTGTCTGGATATGACTGGATGAAACCAGAAATATCTGGTTGTGTTTTGGCTTACTACAACCCAGATATTGTGAAAGCCTCTGTGTTTATGTTTTCCGGATATAATCAACGGAATTTATGTTTTTGCATGTTATTTATCAGGGAACATTTAATTTTGTGCTGGGAAACACTAATTGGTTCCACATGGAGACACCAGCTCTACACATTCGTATTTTCTAGGGAGAAAGCTAGAGGAACTGCGGCAAACAAACATGATATTTCTGTTTGTATAGATGACATTTTATGCACTTTCCTAAAGAAAAGACTTTGCTTTTCTCCAAAACCATTTTTCCTGTGATATTCTCGATCCATTACATATGAATTCCACCCCACTTTGTCCGGATATGAGTGGATGAAACCAGAAATATCCGGTTGTGTTTTGTCTTACTATATCCCAGATATTGCTACAGCCTCAGTGTCTGTGTTTTCTGGATATTATCGATGGCTTTTATTGTTTTGAATGTTTTTATCAGGGAACATTTAATTTTGTACCGTAGAAACACTAATTGGTTCCACATGGAGACACCAGTAACACATTCCTATGTTCTAGGGAGAAAGCTTGAGGAACTGCAAATCGATATGATATGTCTGTTTGTATAGATGACATTTTATGCACTTGCAATGGAAAAGACTTTTTGCCTTTCTCTAAAACCATTTTTACTGTGATTTTGTTGGTCCATTGCATACGAATTCCAACCCACTTTGTCCGGATATGACTGGATGAAACCAGAAATATCCGGTTGTGTTTTGGCTAACTCAATCCCAGATATTGTGAAAGCTTCTGTATTTGTGTTCTCCGGATATTATGAACGGATTTTATGGTTTTGCATGTTTTTTATCAGGGAACATTTAATTTTGTACCGTAGAAACACTAATTGGTTCCACACGGAGACACCAGCTCTACACATTTGTATTTTCTAGGGAGAAAGCTAGAGGAACTGCGGCAAACAAACATGATATTTCTGTTTGTATAGATGACATTTTATGCACTTTCCTAAGAAAAAGACTTTACTTTTCTCCAAAACCATTTTTACTGTGATTTTAACAGTCCATTGCATACGAATTCCACCTCACTTTGTCCGGATATGACTGGATGAAACCAGAAATATCCGTTTTCTTTTTTTTTGGCTTACTATATCCCAGATATTACTACACTCTGTGTTTGTGTTTTCTGGATATTATCGATGGATTATATTGTTTTGAATGTTTTTATCAGGGAACACTTAATTTTGTGCTGGGAAACACTAATTGGTTCCACATGGAGACACCAGTCTACACATTCGTATTTTCTAGGGAGAAAGCTAGAATAACTGCGGTAAACAAACATGATGTTTCTGTTTGTATAGATGACATTTTATGCACTGGCTTAAGGAATAGACTTTGTTTTACTCCAAAATCATTTTTACTGCGATTTTCCCGGTTCATTGCATATGAATTCCACCAAACTTAGTCCGGATATGACTGGATGAAACCAGAAATATCCGGTTGTGTTTTGGCTAACTCAATCCCAGATATTGTGAAAGCTTCTGTATTGGTGTTTTCCGGATATTATCAACAGATATTATGGTTTTGCATGTTTTTTATCAGGGAACATTTAATTTTTACCTTAGAAACACTAATAGGTTCAACATGGAGACACCAGTCTACACATTCGTATGTTCTAGGGAGAAAGTTAGAGGAACTGCGGCAAACAAACATGATATTTCTGTTTGTATAGATGACATTTTATGCACTTGCATAACGAAAAAAACTTTGCTTTTCTCCAAAACCATTTTTACTGTGATTTTCTCGGTCCATTGCATACGAATTCCACCTCGCTTTGTCCGGATATGACTGGATGAAACCAGAAATATCCGGTTGTGTTTTGGCTTACTACAACCCAGATATTGTGAAAGCCTCTGTGTTTATGTTTTCCGGATATTATCAACGGAATTTATGTTTTTGCATGTTATTTATCAGGGAACATTTAATTTTGTGCTGGGAAACACTAATTGGTTCCACATGGAGACACCAGCTCTACACATTCGTATTTTCTAGGGAGAAAGCTAGAGGAACTGCGGCAAACAAACATGATATTTCTGTTTGTATAGATGACATTTTATGCACTTTCCTAAAGAAAAGACTTTGCTTTTCTCCAAAAGCATTTTTCCTGTGATATTCTCCATCCATTACATATGAATTCCACCCCACTTTGTCCGGATATGAGTGGATGAAACCAGAAATATCCGGTTGTGTTTTGTCTTACTATATCCCAGATATTGCTACAGCCTCAGTGTCCGTGTTTTCTGGATATTATCGATGGATTTTATTGTTTTGAATGTTTTTATCAGGGAACATTTAATTTTGTACCGTAGAAACACTAATTGGTTCCACATGGAGACACCAGTAACACATTCCTATGTTCTAGGGAGAAAGCTTGAGGAACAGCAAATCGATATGATATGTCTGTTTGTATAGATGACATTTTATGCACTTGCGATGGAAAAGACTTTTTGCCTTTCTCTAAAACCATTTTTACTGTGATTTTGTTGGTCCATTGCATACGAATTCCAACCCACTGTGTCCGGATATGACTGGATGAAACCAGAAATATCTGGTTGTGTTTTGGCTAACTCAATCCCAGATATTGTGAAAGCTTCTGTATTTGTGTTCTCCGGATATTATGAACGGATTTTATGGTTTTGCATGTTTTTTATCAGGGAACATTTAATTTTGTACCGTAGAAACACTAATTGGTTCCACACGGAGACACCAGCTCTACACATTTGTATTTTCTAGGGAGAAAGCTAGAGGAACTGCGGCAAACAAACATGATATTTCTGTTTGTATAGATGACATTTTATGCACTTTCCTAAGAAAAAGACTTTACTTTTCTCCAAAACCATTTTTACTGTGATTTTCTCGGTCCATTGCATACGAATTCCACCTCACTTTGTCCGGATATGACTGGATGAAACCAGAAATATCCGTTTTCTTTTTTTTTTGGCTTACTATATCCCAGATATTACTACAGACTCTGTGTTTGTGTTTTCTGGATATTATCGATGGATTATATTGTTTTGAATGTTTTTATCAGGGAACACTTAATTTTGTGCTGGGAAACACTAATTGGTTCCACATGGAGACACCAGTCTACACATTCGTATTTTCTAGGGAGAAAGCTAGAATAACTGCGGTAAACAAACATGATGTTTCTGTTTGTATAGATGACATTTTATGCACTGGCTTAAGGAAAAGACTTTGTTTTACTCCAAAACCATTTTTACTGCGATTTTCCCGGTTCATTGCATACGAATTCCACCAAACTTAGTCCGGATATGACTGGATGAAACCAGAAATATCCGGTTGTGTTTTGGCTAAATCAATCCCAGATATTGCGACGGACTCTGTGTTTGTGTTTTCTGGACATTATCAACGGACTTTATTGTTTTGAATGTTTTTATCGGGGAACATTTAATTTTGTACCTTAGAAACACTAATAGGTTCAACATGGAGACACCAGTCTACACATTCGTATGTTCTAGGGAGAAAGTTAGAGGAGCTGCGGCAAACAAACATGATATTTCTGTTTGTATACATGACATTTTATGCACTTGCATAACGAAAAAAACTTTGCTTTTCTCCAAAACCATTTTTACTGTGATTTTCTCGGTCCATTGCATACGAATTCCACCTCGCTTTGTCCGGATATGACTGGATGAAACCAGAAATATCCGGTTGTGTTTTGGCTTACTACAACCCAGATATTGTGAAAGCCTCTGTGTTTATGTTTTCCGGATATTATCAACGGAATTTATGTTTTTGCATGTTATTTATCAGGGAACATTTAATTTTGTGCTGGGAAACACTAATTGGTTCCACATGGAGACACCAGTCTACACATTCGTATTTTCTAGGGAGAAAGCTAGAATAACTGCGGTAAACAAACATGATGTTTCTGTTTGTATAGATGACATTTTATGCACTGGCTTAAGGAAAAGACTTTGTTTTACTCCAAAACCATTTTTACTGCGATTTTCCCGGTTCATTGCATACGAATTCCACCAAACTTAGTCCGGATATGACTGGATGAAACCAGAAATATCCGGTTGTGTTTTGGCTGAATCAATCCCAGATATTGCGACGGACTCTGTGTTTGTGTTTTCTGGACATTATCAACGGACTTTATTGTTTTGAATGTTTTTATCAGGGAACATTTAATTTTGTACCTTAGAAACACTAATAGGTTCAACATGGAGACACCAGTATACACATTCGTATGTTCTAGGGAGAAAGTTAGAGGAACTGCGGCAAACAAACATGATATTTCTGTTTGTATAGATGACATTTTATGCACTTGCATAACGAAAAAAACTTTGCTTTTCTCCAAAACCATTTTTACTGTGATTTTCTCGGTCCATTGCATACGAATTCCACCTCGCTTTGTCCGGGTATGACTGGATGAAACCAGAAATATCCGGTTGTGTTTTGGCTTACTGTATCCCAGATATTGCTACAGCCTCAGTGTCTGTGTTTTCTGGATATTATCGATGGATTATATTGTTTTGAATGTTTTTATCAGGGAACATTTAATTTTGTGCTGGGAAACACTAATTGGTTCCACATGGAGACACCAGTCTACACATTCGTATTTTCTAGGGAGAAAGCTAGAATAACTGCGGTAAACAAACATGATGTTTCTGTTTGTATAGATGACATTTTATGCACTGGCTTAAGGAAAAGACTTTGTTTTACTCCAAAACCATTTTTACTGCGATTTTCCCGGTTCATTGCATACGAATTCCACCAAACTTAGTCCGGATATGACTGGATGAAACCAGAAATATCCGGTTGTGTTTTGGCTAACTCAATCCCAGATATTGTGAAAGCTTCTGTATTGGTGTTTTCCGGATATTATCAACGGATTTTATGGTTTTGCATGTTTTTTATCAGGGAACATTTAATTTTGTACCTTAGAAACACTAATAGGTTCAACATGGAGACACCAGTCTACACATTCGTATGTTCTAGGGAGAAAGTTAGAGGAACTGCGGCAAACAAACATGATATTTCTGTTTGTATAGATGACATTTTATGCACTTGCATAACGAAAAAAACTTTGCTTTTCTCCAAAACCATTTTTACTGTGATTTTCTCGGTCCATTGCATACGAATTCCACCTCGCTTTGTCCGGATATGACTGGATGAAACCAGAAATATCCGGTTGTGTTTTGGCTTACTACAACCCAGATATTGTGAAAGCCTCTGTGTTTATGTTTTCCGGATATTATCAACGGAATTTATGTTTTTGCATGTTATTTATCAGGGAACATTTAATTTTGTGCTGGGAAACACTAATTGGTTCCACATGGAGACACCAGCTCTACACATTCGTATTTTCTAGGGAGAAAGCTAGAGGAACTGCGGCAAACAAACATGATATTTCTGTTTGTATAGATGACATTTTATGCACTTTCCTAAAGAAAAGACTTTGCTTTTCTCCAAAAGCATTTTTCCTGTGATATTCTCCATCCATTACATATGAATTCCACCCCACTTTGTCCGGATATGAGTGGATGAAACCAGAAATATCCGGTTGTGTTTTGTCTTACTATATCCCAGATATTGCTACAGCCTCAGTGTCTGTGTTTTCTGGATATTATCGATGGATTTTATTGTTTTGAATGTTTTTATCAGGGAACATTTAATTTTGTACCGTAGATATACAATTTGGTTCCACATGGAGACACCAGTAACACATTCCTATGTTCTAGGGAGAAAGCTTGAGGAACTGCAAATCGATATGATATGTCTGTTTGTATAGATGACATTTTATGCACTTGCGATGGAAAAGACTTTTTGCCTTTCTCTAAAACCATTTTTACTGTGATTTTGTTGGTCCATTGCATACGAATTCCAACCCACTTTGTCCGGATATGACTGGATGAAACCAGAAATATCCGGTTGTGTTTTGGCTTACTACAACCCAGATATTGTGAAAGCCTCTGTGTTTATGTTTTCCGGATATTATCAACGGAATTTATGTTTTTGCATGTTATTTATCAGGGAACATTTAATTTTGTACCGTAGAAACACTAATTGGTTCCACATGGAGACACCAGCTCTACACATTCGTATTTTCTAGGGAGAAAGCTAGAGGAACTGCGGCAAACAAACATGATATTTCTGTTTGTATAGATGACATTTTATGCACTTTCCTAAAGAAAAGACTTTGCTTTTCTCCAAAACCATTTTTCCTGTGATATTCTCGATCCATTACATATGAATTCCACCCCACTTTGTCCGGATATGAGTGGATGAAACCAGAAATATCCGGTTGTGTTTTGTCTTACTATATCCCAGATATTGCTACAGCCTCAGTGTCTGTGTTTTCTGGATATTATCGATGGATTTTATTGTTTTGAATGTTTTTATCAGGGAACATTTAATTTTGTACCGTAGAAACACTAATTGGTTCCACATGGAAACACCAGTAACACATTCCTATGTTCTAGGGAGAAAGCTGGAGGAACTGCGGCAAAAAAACATGATATTTCTGTTTGTATAGATGACATTTTATGCACTTTCCTAAGAAAAAGACTTTACTTTTCTCCAAAACCATTTTTACTGTGATTTTCTCGGTCCATTGCATACGAATTCCACCTCACTTTGTCCGGATATGACTGGATGAAACCAGAAATATCCGTTTTCTTTTTTTTTTGGCTTACTATATCCCAGATATTACTACACTAGGTGTTTGTGTTTTCTGGATATTATCGATGGATTATATTGTTTTGAATGTTTTTATCAGGGAACACTTAATTTTGTGCTGGGAAACACTAATTGTTTGCACATGGAGACACCAGTCTACACATTCGTATTTTCTAGGGAGAAAGGTAGAATAACTGCGGTAAACAAACATGATGTTTCTGTTTGTATAGATGACATTTTATGCACTGGCTTAAGGAAAAGACTTTGTTTTACTCCAAAACCATTTTTACTGCGATTTTCCCGGTTCATTGCATACGAATTCCACCAAACTTAGTCCGGATATGACTGGATGAAACCAGAAATATCCGGTTGTGTTTTGGCTGAATCAATCCCAGATATTGCGACGGACTCTGTGTTTGTGTTTTCTGGACATTATCAACGGACTTTATTGTTTTGAATGTTTTTATCAGGGAACATTTAATTTTGTACCTTAGAAACACTAATAGGTTCAACATGGATACACCAGTATACACATTCGTATGTTCTAGGGAGAAAGTTAGAGGAACTGCGGCAAACAAACATGATATTTCTGTTTGTATAGATGACATTTTATGCACTTGCATAACGAAAAAAACTTTGCTTTTCTCCAAAACCATTTTTACTGTGATTTTCTCGGTCCATTGCATACGAATTCCACCTCGCTTTGTCCGGGTATGACTGGATGAAACCAGAAATATCCGGTTGTGTTTTGGCTTACTGTATCCCAGATATTGCTACAGCCTCAGTGTCTGTGTTTTCTGGATATTATCGATGGATTATATTGTTTTGAATGTTTTTATCAGGGAACATTTAATTTTGTGCTGGGAAACACTAATTGGTTCCACATGGAGACACCAGTCTACACATTCGTATTTTCTAGGGAGAAAGCTAGAATAACTGCGGTAAACAAACATGATGTTTCTGTTTGTATAGATGACATTTTATGCACTGGCTTAAGGAAAAGACTTTGTTTTACTCCAAAACCATTTTTACTGCGATTTTCCCGGTTCATTGCATACGAATTCCACCAAACTTAGTCCGGATATGACTGGATGAAACCAGAAATATCCGGTTGTGTTTTGGCTAACTCAATCCCAGATATTGTGAAAGCTTCTGTATTGGTGTTTTCCGGATATTATCAACGGATTTTATGGTTTTGCATGTTTTTTATCAGGGAACCTTTAATTTTGTACCTTAGAAACACTAATAGGTTCAACATGGAGACACCAGTCTACACATTCGTATGTTCTAGGGAGAAAGTTAGAGGAACTGCGGCAAACAAACATGATATTTCTGTTTGTATAGATGACATTTTATGCACTTGCATAACGAAAAAAACTTTGCTTTTCTCCAAAACCATTTTTACTGTGATTTTCTCGGTCCATTGCATACGAATTCCACCTCGCTTTGTCCGGATATGACTGGATGAAACCAGAAATATCCGGTTGTGTTTTGGCTTACTACAACCCAGATATTGTGAAAGCCTCTGTGTTTATGTTTTCCGGATATTATCAACGGAATTTATGTTTTTGCATGTTATTTATCAGGGAACATTTAATTTTGTGCTGGGAAACACTAATTGGTTCCACATGGAGACACCAGCTCTACACATTCGTATTTTCTAGGGAGAAAGCTAGAGGAACTGCGGCAAACAAACATGATATTTCTGTTTGTATAGATGACATTTTATGCACTTTCCTAAAGAAAAGACTTTGCTTTTCTCCAAAACCATTTTTCCTGTGATATTCTCCATCCATTACATATGAATTCCACCCCACTTTGTCCGGATATGAGTGGATGAAACCAGAAATATCCGGTTGTGTTTTGTCTTACTATATCCCAGATATTGCTACAGCCTCAGTGTCTGTGTTTTCTGGATATTATCGATGGATTTTATTGTTTTGAATGTTTTTATCAGGGAACATTTAATTTTGTACCGTAGATATACAATTTGGTTCCACATGGAGACACCAGTAACACATTCCTATGTTCTAGGGAGAAAGCTTGAGGAACTGCAAATCGATATGATATGTCTGTTTGTATAGATGACATTTTATGCACTTGCGATGGAAAAGACTTTTTGCCTTTCTCTAAAACCATTTTTACTGTGATTTTGTTGGTCCATTGCATACGAATTCCAACCCACTTTGTCCGGATATGACTGGATGAAACCAGAAATATCCGGTTGTGTTTTGGCTTACTACAACCCAGATATTGTGAAAGCCTCTGTGTTTATGTTTTCCGGATATTATCAACGGAATTTATGTTTTTGCATGTTATTTATCAGGGAACATTTAATTTTGTACCGTAGAAACACTAATTGGTTCCACATGGAGACACCAGCTCTACACATTCGTATTTTCTAGGGAGAAAGCTAGAGGAACTGCGGCAAACAAACATGATATTTCTGTTTGTATAGATGACATTTTATGCACTTTCCTAAAGAAAAGACTTTGCTTTTCTCCAAAACCATTTTTCCTGTGATATTCTCGATCCATTACATATGAATTCCACCCCACTTTGTCCGGATATGAGTGGATGAAACCAGAAATATCCGGTTGTGTTTTGTCTTACTATATCCCAGATATTGCTACAGCCTCAGTGTCTGTGTTTTCTGGATATTATCGATGGATTTTATTGTTTTGAATGTTTTTATCAGGGAACATTTAATTTTGTACCGTAGAAACACTAATTGGTTCCACATGGAAACACCAGTAACACATTCCTATGTTCTAGGGAGAAAGCTGGAGGAACTGCGGCAAAAAAACATGATATTTCTGTTTGTATAGATGACATTTTATGCACTTTCCTAAGAAAAAGACTTTACTTTTCTCCAAAACCATTTTTACTGTGATTTTCTCGGTCCATTGCATACGAATTCCACCTCACTTTGTCCGGATATGACTGGATGAAACCAGAAATATCCGTTTTCTTTTTTTTTTGGCTTACTATATCCCAGATATTACTACACTAGATGTTTGTGTTTTCTGGATATTATCGATGGATTATATTGTTTTGAATGTTTTTATCAGGGAACACTTAATTTTGTGCTGGGAAACACTAATTGTTTGCACATGGAGACACCAGTCTACACATTCGTATTTTCTAGGGAGAAAGGTAGAATAACTGCGGTAAACAAACATGATGTTTCTGTTTGTATAGATGACATTTTATGCACTGGCTTAAGGAAAAGACTTTGTTTTACTCCAAAACCATTTTTACTGCGATTTTCCCGGTTCATTGCATACGAATTCCACCAAACTTTGTCCGGATATGACTGGATGAAACCAGAAATATCCGGTTGTGTTTTGGCTGAATCAATCCCAGATATTGCGACGGACTCTGTGTTTGTGTTTTCTGGACATTATCAACGGACTTTATTGTTTTGAATGTTTTTATCAGGGAACATTTAATTTTGTACCTTAGAAACACTAATAGGTTCAACATGGATACACCAGTATACACATTCGTATGTTCTAGGGAGAAAGTTAGAGGAACTGCGGCAAACAAACATGATATTTCTGTTTGTATAGATGACATTTTATGCACTTGCATAACGAAAAAAACTTTGCTTTTCTCCAAAACCATTTTTACTGTGATTTTCTCGGTCCATTGCATACGAATTCCACCTCGCTTTGTCCGGGTATGACTGGATGAAACCAGAAATATCCGGTTGTGTTTTGGCTTACTGTATCCCAGATATTGCTACAGCCTCAGTGTCTGTGTTTTCTGGATATTATCGATGGATTATATTGTTTTGAATGTTTTTATCAGGGAACATTTAATTTTGTGCTGGGAAACACTAATTGGTTCCACATGGAGACACCAGTCTACACATTCGTATTTTCTAGGGAGAAAGCTAGAATAACTGCGGTAAACAAACATGATGTTTCTGTTTGTATAGATGACATTTTATGCACTGGCTTAAGGAAAAGACTTTGTTTTACTCCAAAACCATTTTTACTGCGATTTTCCCGGTTCATTGCATACGAATTCCACCAAACTTAGTCCGGATATGACTGGATGAAACCAGAAATATCCGGTTGTGTTTTGGCTAACTCAATCCCAGATATTGTGAAAGCTTCTGTATTGGTGTTTTCCGGATATTATCAACGGATTTTATGGTTTTGCATGTTTTTTATCAGGGAACCTTTAATTTTGTACCTTAGAAACACTAATAGGTTCAACATGGAGACACCAGTCTACACATTCGTATGTTCTAGGGAGAAAGTTAGAGGAACTGCGGCAAACAAACATGATATTTCTGTTTGTATAGATGACATTTTATGCACTTGCATAACGAAAAAAACTTTGCTTTTCTCCAAAACCATTTTTACTGTGATTTTCTCGGTCCATTGCATACGAATTCCACCTCGCTTTGTCCGGATATGACTGGATGAAACCAGAAATATCCGGTTGTGTTTTGGCTTACTACAACCCAGATATTGTGAAAGCCTCTGTGTTTATGTTTTCCGGATATTATCAACGGAATTTATGTTTTTGCATGTTATTTATCAGGGAACATTTAATTTTGTGCTGGGAAACACTAATTGGTTCCACATGGAAACACCAGCTCTACACATTCGTATTTTCTAGGGAGAAAGCTAGAGGAACTGCGGCAAACAAACATGATATTTCTGTTTGTATAGATGACATTTTATGCACTTTCCTAAAGAAAAGACTTTGCTTTTCTCCAAAACCATTTTTCCTGTGATATTCTCCATCCATTACATATGAATTCCACCCCACTTTGTCCGGATATGAGTGGATGAAACCAGAAATATCCGGTTGTGTTTTGTCTTACTATATCCCAGATATTGCTACAGCCTCAGTGTCTGTGTTTTCTGGATATTATCGATGGATTTTATTGTTTTGAATGTTTTTATCAGGGAACATTTAATTTTGTACCGTAGATATACAATTTGGTTCCACATGGAGACACCAGTAACACATTCCTATGTTCTAGGGAGAAAGCTTGAGGAACTGCAAATCGATATGATATGTCTGTTTGTATAGATGACATTTTATGCACTTGCGATGGAAAAGACTTTTTGCCTTTCTCTAAAACCATTTTTACTGTGATTTTGTTGGTCCATTGCATACGAATTCCAACCCACTTTGTCCGGATATGACTGGATGAAACCAGAAATATCCGGTTGTGTTTTGGCTTACTACAACCCAGATATTGTGAAAGCCTCTGTGTTTATGTTTTCCGGATATTATCAACGGAATTTATGTTTTTGCATGTTATTTATCAGGGAACATTTAATTTTGTACCGTAGAAACACTAATTGGTTCCACATGGAGACACCAGCTCTACACATTCGTATTTTCTAGGGAGAAAGCTAGAGGAACTGCGGCAAACAAACATGATATTTCTGTTTGTATAGATGACATTTTATGCACTTTCCTAAAGAAAAGACTTTGCTTTTCTCCAAAACCATTTTTCCTGTGATATTCTCGATCCATTACATATGAATTCCACCCCACTTTGTCCGGATATGAGTGGATGAAACCAGAAATATCCGGTTGTGTTTTGTCTTACTATATCCCAGATATTGCTACAGCCTCAGTGTCTGTGTTTTCTGGATATTATCGATGGATTTTATTGTTTTGAATGTTTTTATCAGGGAACATTTAATTTTGTACCGTAGAAACACTAATTGGTTCCACATGGAAACACCAGTAACACATTCCTATGTTCTAGGGAGAAAGCTGGAGGAACTGCGGCAAAAAAACATGATATTTCTGTTTGTATAGATGACATTTTATGCACTTTCCTAAGAAAAAGACTTTACTTTTCTCCAAAACCATTTTTACTGTGATTTTCTCGGTCCATTGCATACGAATTCCACCTCACTTTGTCCGGATATGACTGGATGAAACCAGAAATATCCGTTTTCTTTTTTTTTTGGCTTACTATATCCCAGATATTACTACACTAGGTGTTTGTGTTTTCTGGATATTATCGATGGATTATATTGTTTTGAATGTTTTTATCAGGGAACACTTAATTTTGTGCTGGGAAACACTAATTGTTTGCACATGGAGACACCAGTCTACACATTCGTATTTTCTAGGGAGAAAGGTAGAATAACTGCGGTAAACAAACATGATGTTTCTGTTTGTATAGATGACATTTTATGCACTGGCTTAAGGAAAAGACTTTGTTTTACTCCAAAACCATTTTTACTGCGATTTTCCCGGTTCATTGCATACGAATTCCACCAAACTTAGTCCGGATATGACTGGATGAAACCAGAAATATCCGGTTGTGTTTTGGCTGAATCAATCCCAGATATTGCGACGGACTCTGTGTTTGTGTTTTCTGGACATTATCAACGGACTTTATTGTTTTGAATGTTTTTATCAGGGAACATTTAATTTTGTACCTTAGAAACACTAATAGGTTCAACATGGATACACCAGTATACACATTCGTATGTTCTAGGGAGAAAGTTAGAGGAACTGCGGCAAACAAACATGATATTTCTGTTTGTATAGATGACATTTTATGCACTTGCATAACGAAAAAAACTTTGCTTTTCTCCAAAACCATTTTTACTGTGATTTTCTCGGTCCATTGCATACGAATTCCACCTCGCTTTGTCCGGGTATGACTGGATGAAACCAGAAATATCCGGTTGTGTTTTGGCTTACTGTATCCCAGATATTGCTACAGCCTCAGTGTCTGTGTTTTCTGGATATTATCGATGGATTATATTGTTTTGAATGTTTTTATCAGGGAACATTTAATTTTGTGCTGGGAAACACTAATTGGTTCCACATGGAGACACCAGTCTACACATTCGTATTTTCTAGGGAGAAAGCTAGAATAACTGCGGTAAACAAACATGATGTTTCTGTTTGTATAGATGACATTTTATGCACTGGCTTAAGGAAAAGACTTTGTTTTACTCCAAAACCATTTTTACTGCGATTTTCCCGGTTCATTGCATACGAATTCCACCAAACTTAGTCCGGATATGACTGGATGAAACCAGAAATATCCGGTTGTGTTTTGGCTAACTCAATCCCAGATATTGTGAAAGCTTCTGTATTGGTGTTTTCCGGATATTATCAACGGATTTTATGGTTTTGCATGTTTTTTATCAGGGAACCTTTAATTTTGTACCTTAGAAACACTAATAGGTTCAACATGGAGACACCAGTCTACACATTCGTATGTTCTAGGGAGAAAGTTAGAGGAACTGCGGCAAACAAACATGATATTTCTGTTTGTATAGATGACATTTTATGCACTTGCATAACGAAAAAAACTTTGCTTTTCTCCAAAACCATTTTTACTGTGATTTTCTCGGTCCATTGCATACGAATTCCACCTCGCTTTGTCCGGATATGACTGGATGAAACCAGAAATATCCGGTTGTGTTTTGGCTTACTACAACCCAGATATTGTGAAAGCCTCTGTGTTTATGTTTTCCGGATATTATCAACGGAATTTATGTTTTTGCATGTTATTTATCAGGGAACATTTAATTTTGTGCTGGGAAACACTAATTGGTTCCACATGGAGACACCAGCTCTACACATTCGTATTTTCTAGGGAGAAAGCTAGAGGAACTGCGGCAAACAAACATGATATTTCTGTTTGTATAGATGACATTTTATGCACTTTCCTAAAGAAAAGACTTTGCTTTTCTCCAAAACCATTTTTCCTGTGATATTCTCCATCCATTACATATGAATTCCACCCCACTTTGTCCGGATATGAGTGGATGAAACCAGAAATATCCGGTTGTGTTTTGTCTTACTATATCCCAGATATTGCTACAGCCTCAGTGTCTGTGTTTTCTGGATATTATCGATGGATTTTATTGTTTTGAATGTTTTTATCAGGGAACATTTAATTTTGTACCGTAGATATACAATTTGGTTCCACATGGAGACACCAGTAACACATTCCTATGTTCTAGGGAGAAAGCTTGAGGAACTGCAAATCGATATGATATGTCTGTTTGTATAGATGACATTTTATGCACTTGCGATGGAAAAGACTTTTTGCCTTTCTCTAAAACCATTTTTACTGTGATTTTGTTGGTCCATTGCATACGAATTCCAACCCACTTTGTCCGGATATGACTGGATGAAACCAGAAATATCCGGTTGTGTTTTGGCTTACTACAACCCAGATATTGTGAAAGCCTCTGTGTTTATGTTTTCCGGATATTATCAACGGAATTTATGTTTTTGCATGTTATTTATCAGGGAACATTTAATTTTGTACCGTAGAAACACTAATTGGTTCCACATGGAGACACCAGCTCTACACATTCGTATTTTCTAGGGAGAAAGCTAGAGGAACTGCGGCAAACAAACATGATATTTCTGTTTGTATAGATGACATTTTATGCACTTTCCTAAAGAAAAGACTTTGCTTTTCTCCAAAACCATTTTTCCTGTGATATTCTCGATCCATTACATATGAATTCCACCCCACTTTGTCCGGATATGAGTGGATGAAACCAGAAATATCCGGTTGTGTTTTGTCTTACTATATCCCAGATATTGCTACAGCCTCAGTGTCTGTGTTTTCTGGATATTATCGATGGATTTTATTGTTTTGAATGTTTTTATCAGGGAACATTTAATTTTGTACCGTAGAAACACTAATTGGTTCCACATGGAAACACCAGTAACACATTCCTATGTTCTAGGGAGAAAGCTGGAGGAACTGCGGCAAAAAAACATGATATTTCTGTTTGTATAGATGACATTTTATGCACTTTCCTAAGAAAAAGACTTTACTTTTCTCCAAAACCATTTTTACTGTGATTTTCTCGGTCCATTGCATACGAATTCCACCTCACTTTGTCCGGATATGACTGGATGAAACCAGAAATATCCGTTTTCTTTTTTTTTTGGCTTACTATATCCCAGATATTACTACACTAGGTGTTTGTGTTTTCTGGATATTATCGATGGATTATATTGTTTTGAATGTTTTTATCAGGGAACACTTAATTTTGTGCTGGGAAACACTAATTGTTTGCACATGGAGACACCAGTCTACACATTCGTATTTTCTAGGGAGAAAGGTAGAATAACTGCGGTAAACAAACATGATGTTTCTGTTTGTATAGATGACATTTTATGCACTGGCTTAAGGAAAAGACTTTGTTTTACTCCAAAACCATTTTTACTGCGATTTTCCCGGTTCATTGCATACGAATTCCACCAAACTTAGTCCGGATATGACTGGATGAAACCAGAAATATCCGGTTGTGTTTTGGCTGAATCAATCCCAGATATTGCGACGGACTCTGTGTTTGTGTTTTCTGGACATTATCAACGGACTTTATTGTTTTGAATGTTTTTATCAGGGAACATTTAATTTTGTACCTTAGAAACACTAATAGGTTCAACATGGATACACCAGTATACACATTCGTATGTTCTAGGGAGAAAGTTAGAGGAACTGCGGCAAACAAACATGATATTTCTGTTTGTATAGATGACATTTTATGCACTTGCATAACGAAAAAAACTTTGCTTTTCTCCAAAACCATTTTTACTGTGATTTTCTCGGTCCATTGCATACGAATTCCACCTCGCTTTGTCCGGGTATGACTGGATGAAACCAGAAATATCCGGTTGTGTTTTGGCTTACTGTATCCCAGATATTGCTACAGCCTCAGTGTCTGTGTTTTCTGGATATTATCGATGGATTATATTGTTTTGAATGTTTTTATCAGGGAACATTTAATTTTGTGCTGGGAAACACTAATTGGTTCCACATGGAGACACCAGTCTACACATTCGTATTTTCTAGGGAGAAAGCTAGAATAACTGCGGTAAACAAACATGATGTTTCTGTTTGTATAGATGACATTTTATGCACTGGCTTAAGGAAAAGACTTTGTTTTACTCCAAAACCATTTTTACTGCGATTTTCCCGGTTCATTGCATACGAATTCCACCAAACTTAGTCCGGATATGACTGGATGAAACCAGAAATATCCGGTTGTGTTTTGGCTAACTCAATCCCAGATATTGTGAAAGCTTCTGTATTGGTGTTTTCCGGATATTATCAACGGATTTTATGGTTTTGCATGTTTTTTATCAGGGAACCTTTAATTTTGTACCTTAGAAACACTAATAGGTTCAACATGGAGACACCAGTCTACACATTCGTATGTTCTAGGGAGAAAGTTAGAGGAACTGCGGCAAACAAACATGATATTTCTGTTTGTATAGATGACATTTTATGCACTTGCATAACGAAAAAAACTTTGCTTTTCTCCAAAACCATTTTTACTGTGATTTTCTCGGTCCATTGCATACGAATTCCACCTCGCTTTGTCCGGATATGACTGGATGAAACCAGAAATATCCGGTTGTGTTTTGGCTTACTACAACCCAGATATTGTGAAAGCCTCTGTGTTTATGTTTTCCGGATATTATCAACGGAATTTATGTTTTTGCATGTTATTTATCAGGGAACATTTAATTTTGTGCTGGGAAACACTAATTGGTTCCACATGGAGACACCAGCTCTACACATTCGTATTTTCTAGGGAGAAAGCTAGAGGAACTGCGGCAAACAAACATGATATTTCTGTTTGTATAGATGACATTTTATGCACTTTCCTAAAGAAAAGACTTTGCTTTTCTCCAAAACCATTTTTCCTGTGATATTCTCCATCCATTACATATGAATTCCACCCCACTTTGTCCGGATATGAGTGGATGAAACCAGAAATATCCGGTTGTGTTTTGTCTTACTATATCCCAGATATTGCTACAGCCTCAGTGTCTGTGTTTTCTGGATATTATCGATGGATTTTATTGTTTTGAATGTTTTTATCAGGGAACCTTTAATTTTGTACCGTAGAAACACTAATTGGTTCCACATGGAGACACCAGTAACACATTCCTATGTTCTAGGGAGAAAGCTTGAGGAACTGCAAATCGATATGATATGTCTGTTTGTATAGATGACATTTTATGCACTTGCGATGGAAAAGACTTTTTGCCTTTCTCTAAAACCATTTTTACTGTGATTTTGTTGGTCCATTGCATACGAATTCCAACCCACTTTGTCCGGATATGACTGGATGAAACCAGAAATATCCGGTTGTGTTTTGGCTTACTACAACCCAGATATTGTGAAAGCCTCTGTGTTTATGTTTTCCGGATATTATCAACGGAATTTATGTTTTTGCATGTTATTTATCAGGGAACATTTAATTTTGTGCTGGGAAACACTAATTGGTTCCACACGGAGACACCAGCTCTACACATTTGTATGTTCTAGGGAGAAAGTTAGAGGAACTGCGGCAAACAAACATGATATTTCTGTTTGTATAGATGACATTTTATGCACTTGCATAACGAAAAAAACTTTGCTTTTCTCCAAAACCATTTTTACTGTGATTTTCTCGGTCCATTGCATACGAATTCCACCTCGCTTTGTCCGGATATGACTGGATGAAACCAGAAATATCCGGTTGTGTTTTGGCTTACTACAACCCAGATATTGTGAAAGCCTCTGTGTTTATGTTTTCCGGATATTATCAACGGAATTTATGTTTTTGCATGTTATTTATCAGGGAACATTTAATTTTGTGCTGGGAAACACTAATTGGTTCCACATGGAGACACCAGCTCTACACATTCGTATTTTCTAGGGAGAAAGCTAGAGGAACTGCGGCAAACAAACATGATATTTCTGTTTGTATAGATGACATTTTATGCACTTTCCTAAAGAAAAGACTTTGCTTTTCTCCAAAACCATTTTTCCTGTGATATTCTCCATCCATTACATATGAATTCCACCCCACTTTGTCCGGATATGAGTGGATGAAACCAGAAATATCCGGTTGTGTTTTGTCTTACTATATCCCAGATATTGCTACAGCCTCAGTGTCTGTGTTTTCTGGATATTATCGATGGATTTTATTGTTTTGAATGTTTTTATCAGGGAACATTTAATTTTGTACCGTAGATATACAATTTGGTTCCACATGGAGACACCAGTAACACATTCCTATGTTCTAGGGAGAAAGCTTGAGGAACTGCAAATCGATATGATATGTCTGTTTGTATAGATGACATTTTATGCACTTGCGATGGAAAAGACTTTTTGCCTTTCTCTAAAACCATTTTTACTGTGATTTTGTTGGTCCATTGCATACGAATTCCAACCCACTTTGTCCGGATATGACTGGATGAAACCAGAAATATCCGGTTGTGTTTTGGCTTACTACAACCCAGATATTGTGAAAGCCTCTGTGTTTATGTTTTCCGGATATTATCAACGGAATTTATGTTTTTGCATGTTATTTATCAGGGAACATTTAATTTTGTACCGTAGAAACACTAATTGGTTCCACATGGAGACACCAGCTCTACACATTCGTATTTTCTAGGGAGAAAGCTAGAGGAACTGCGGCAAACAAACATGATATTTCTGTTTGTATAGATGACATTTTATGCACTTTCCTAAAGAAAAGACTTTGCTTTTCTCCAAAACCATTTTTCCTGTGATATTCTCGATCCATTACATATGAATTCCACCCCACTTTGTCCGGATATGAGTGGATGAAACCAGAAATATCCGGTTGTGTTTTGTCTTACTATATCCCAGATATTGCTACAGCCTCAGTGTCTGTGTTTTCTGGATATTATCGATGGATTTTATTGTTTTGAATGTTTTTATCAGGGAACATTTAATTTTGTACCGTAGAAACACTAATTGGTTCCACATGGAAACACCAGTAACACATTCCTATGTTCTAGGGAGAAAGCTGGAGGAACTGCGGCAAAAAAACATGATATTTCTGTTTGTATAGATGACATTTTATGCACTTTCCTAAGAAAAAGACTTTACTTTTCTCCAAAACCATTTTTACTGTGATTTTCTCGGTCCATTGCATACGAATTCCACCTCACTTTGTCCGGATATGACTGGATGAAACCAGAAATATCCGTTTTCTTTTTTTTTTGGCTTACTATATCCCAGATATTACTACACTAGGTGTTTGTGTTTTCTGGATATTATCGATGGATTATATTGTTTTGAATGTTTTTATCAGGGAACACTTAATTTTGTGCTGGGAAACACTAATTGTTTGCACATGGAGACACCAGTCTACACATTCGTATTTTCTAGGGAGAAAGGTAGAATAACTGCGGTAAACAAACATGATGTTTCTGTTTGTATAGATGACATTTTATGCACTGGCTTAAGGAAAAGACTTTGTTTTACTCCAAAACCATTTTTACTGCGATTTTCCCGGTTCATTGCATACGAATTCCACCAAACTTAGTCCGGATATGACTGGATGAAACCAGAAATATCCGGTTGTGTTTTGGCTGAATCAATCCCAGATATTGCGACGGACTCTGTGTTTGTGTTTTCTGGACATTATCAACGGACTTTATTGTTTTGAATGTTTTTATCAGGGAACATTTAATTTTGTACCTTAGAAACACTAATAGGTTCAACATGGATACACCAGTATACACATTCGTATGTTCTAGGGAGAAAGTTAGAGGAACTGCGGCAAACAAACATGATATTTCTGTTTGTATAGATGACATTTTATGCACTTGCATAACGAAAAAAACTTTGCTTTTCTCCAAAACCATTTTTACTGTGATTTTCTCGGTCCATTGCATACGAATTCCACCTCGCTTTGTCCGGGTATGACTGGATGAAACCAGAAATATCCGGTTGTGTTTTGGCTTACTGTATCCCAGATATTGCTACAGCCTCAGTGTCTGTGTTTTCTGGATATTATCGATGGATTATATTGTTTTGAATGTTTTTATCAGGGAACATTTAATTTTGTGCTGGGAAACACTAATTGGTTCCACATGGAGACACCAGTCTACACATTCGTATTTTCTAGGGAGAAAGCTAGAATAACTGCGGTAAACAAACATGATGTTTCTGTTTGTATAGATGACATTTTATGCACTGGCTTAAGGAAAAGACTTTGTTTTACTCCAAAACCATTTTTACTGCGATTTTCCCGGTTCATTGCATACGAATTCCACCAAACTTAGTCCGGATATGACTGGATGAAACCAGAAATATCCGGTTGTGTTTTGGCTAACTCAATCCCAGATATTGTGAAAGCTTCTGTATTGGTGTTTTCCGGATATTATCAACGGATTTTATGGTTTTGCATGTTTTTTATCAGGGAACCTTTAATTTTGTACCTTAGAAACACTAATAGGTTCAACATGGAGACACCAGTCTACACATTCGTATGTTCTAGGGAGAAAGTTAGAGGAACTGCGGCAAACAAACATGATATTTCTGTTTGTATAGATGACATTTTATGCACTTGCATAACGAAAAAAACTTTGCTTTTCTCCAAAACCATTTTTACTGTGATTTTCTCGGTCCATTGCATACGAATTCCACCTCGCTTTGTCCGGATATGACTGGATGAAACCAGAAATATCCGGTTGTGTTTTGGCTTACTACAACCCAGATATTGTGAAAGCCTCTGTGTTTATGTTTTCCGGATATTATCAACGGAATTTATGTTTTTGCATGTTATTTATCAGGGAACATTTAATTTTGTGCTGGGAAACACTAATTGGTTCCACATGGAGACACCAGCTCTACACATTCGTATTTTCTAGGGAGAAAGCTAGAGGAACTGCGGCAAACAAACATGATATTTCTGTTTGTATAGATGACATTTTATGCACTTTCCTAAAGAAAAGACTTTGCTTTTCTCCAAAACCATTTTTCCTGTGATATTCTCCATCCATTACATATGAATTCCACCCCACTTTGTCCGGATATGAGTGGATGAAACCAGAAATATCCGGTTGTGTTTTGTCTTACTATATCCCAGATATTGCTACAGCCTCAGTGTCTGTGTTTTCTGGATATTATCGATGGATTTTATTGTTTTGAATGTTTTTATCAGGGAACCTTTAATTTTGTACCGTAGAAACACTAATTGGTTCCACATGGAGACACCAGTAACACATTCCTATGTTCTAGGGAGAAAGCTTGAGGAACTGCAAATCGATATGATATGTCTGTTTGTATAGATGACATTTTATGCACTTGCGATGGAAAAGACTTTTTGCCTTTCTCTAAAACCATTTTTACTGTGATTTTGTTGGTCCATTGCATACGAATTCCAACCCACTTTGTCCGGATATGACTGGATGAAACCAGAAATATCCGGTTGTGTTTTGGCTTACTACAACCCAGATATTGTGAAAGCCTCTGTGTTTATGTTTTCCGGATATTATCAACGGAATTTATGTTTTTGCATGTTATTTATCAGGGAACATTTAATTTTGTGCTGGGAAACACTAATTGGTTCCACACGGAGACACCAGCTCTACACATTTGTATTTTCTAGGGAGAAAGCTAGAGGAACTGCGGCAAACAAACATGATATTTCTGTTTGTATAGATGACATTTTATGCACTTTCCTAACAAAAAGACTTTACTTTTCTCCAAAACCATTTTTACTGTGATTTTCTCGGTCCATTGCATACGAATTCCACCTCACTTTGTCCGGATATGACTGGATGAAACCAGAAATATCCGTTTTCTTTTTTTTTTTGGCTTACTATATCCCAGATATTACTACACTCTGTGTTTGTGTTTTCTGGATATTATCGATGGATTATATTGTTTTGAATGTTTTTATCAGGGAACACTTAATTTTGTGCTGGGAAACACTAATTGGTTCCACATGGAGACACCAGTCTACACATTCGTATTTTCTAGGGAGAAAGCTAGAATAACTGCGGTAAACAAACATGATGTTTCTGTTTGTATAGATGACATTTTATGCACTGGCTTAAGGAAAAGACTTTGTTTTACTCCAAAACCATTTTTACTGCGATTTTCCCGGTTCATTGCATACGAATTCCACCAAACTTAGTCCGGATATGACTGGATGAAACCAGAAATATCCGGTTGTGTTTTGGCTAACTCAATCCCAGATATTGCGACGGACACTGTGTTTGTGTTTTCTGGACATTATCAACCGACTTTATTGTTTTGAATGTTTTTATCGGGGAACATTTAATTTTGTACCTTAGAAACACTAATAGGTTCAACATGGAGACACCAGTCTACACATTCGTATGTTCTAGGGAGAAAGTTAGAGGAACTGCGGCAAACAAACATGATATTTCTGTTTGTATACATGACATTTTATGCACTTGCATAACGAAAAAAACTTTGCTTTTCTCCAAAACCATTTTTACTGTGATTTTCTCGGTCCATTGCATACGAATTCCACCTCGCTTTGTCCGGATATGACTGGATGAAACCAGAAATATCCGGTTGTGTTTTGGCTTACTACAACCCAGATATTGTGAAAGCCTCTGTGTTTATGTTTTCCGGATACTATCAACGGAATTTATGTTTTTGCATGTTATTTATCAGGGAACATTTAATTTTGTGCTGGGAAACACTAATTGGTTCCACATGGAGACACCAGCTCTACACATTCGTATTTTCTAGGGAGAAAGCTAGAGGAACTGCGGCAAACAAACATGATATTTCTGTTTGTATAGATGACATTTTATGCACTTTCCTAAAGAAAAGACTTTGCTTTTCTCCAAAACCATTTTTCCTGTGATATTCTCGATCCATTACATATGAATTCCACCCCACTTTGTCCGGATATGAGTGGATGAAACCAGAAATATCCGGTTGTGTTTTGTCTTACTATATCCCAGATATTGCTACAGCCTCAGTGTCTGTGTTTTCTGGATATTATCGATGGATTTTATTGTTTTGAATGTTTTTATCAGGGAACCTTTAATTTTGTACCGTAGAAACACTAATTGGTTCCACATGGAGACACCAGTAACACATTCCTATGTTCTAGGGAGAAAGCTTGAGGAACTGCAAATCGATATGATATGTCTGTTTGTATAGATGACATTTTATGCACTTGCGATGGAAAAGACTTTTTGCCTTTCTCTAAAACCATTTTTACTGTGATTTTGTTGGTCCATTGCATACGAATTCCAACCCACTGTGTCCGGATATGACTGGATGAAACCAGAAATATCTGGTTGTGTTTTGGCTTACTACAACCCAGATATTGTGAAAGCCTCTGTGTTTATGTTTTCCGGATATTATCAACGGAATTTATGTTTTTGCATGTTATTTATCAGGGAACATTTAATTTTGTGCTGGGAAACACTAATTGGTTCCACACGGAGACACCAGCTCTACACATTTGTATTTTCTAGGGAGAAAGCTAGAGGAACTGCGGCAAACAAACATGATATTTCTGTTTGTATAGATGACATTTTATGCACTTTCCTAAGAAAAAGACTTTACTTTTCTCCAAAACCATTTTTACTGTGATTTTCTCGGTCCATTGCATACGAATTCCACCTCACTTTGTCCGGATATGACTGGATGAAACCAGAAATATCCGTTTTCTTTTTTTTTGGCTTACTATATCCCAGATATTACTACACTAGGTGTTTGTGTTTTCTGGATATTATCGATGGATTATATTGTTTTGAATGTTTTTATCAGGCAACACTTAATTTTGTGCTGGGAAACACTAATTGGTTCCACATGGAGACACCAGTCTACACATTCGTATTTTCTAGGGAGAAAGGTAGAATAACTGCGGTAAACAAACATGATGTTTCTGTTTGTATAGATGACATTTTATGCACTGGCTTAAGGAAAAGACTTTGTTTTACTCCAAAACCATTTTTACTGCGATTTTCCCGGTTCATTGCATACGAATTCCACCAAACTTAGTCCGGATATGACTGGATGAAACCAGAAATATCCGGTTGTGTTTTGGCTAACTCAATCCCAGATATTGCGACGGACACTGTGTTTGTGTTTTCTGGACATTATCAACGGACTTTATTGTTTTGAATGTTTTTATCGGGGAACATTTAATTTTGTACCTTAGAAACACTAGTAGGTTCAACATGGAGACACCAGTATAAACATTCGTATGTTCTAGGGAGAAAGTTAGAGGAACTGCGGCAAACAAACATGATATTTCTGTTTGTATACATGACATTTTATGCACTTGCATAACGAAAAAAACTTTGCTTTTCTCCAAAACCATTTTTACTGTGATTTTCTCGGTCCATTGCATACGAATTCCACCTCGCTTTGTCCGGATATGACTGGATGAAACCAGAAATATCCGGTTGTGTTTTGGCTTACTACAACCCAGTTATTGTGAAAGCCTCTGTGTTTATGTTTTCCGGACATTATCAATGCAATTTATGTTTTTGCATGTTATTTATCAGGGAACATTTAATTTTGTGCTGGGAAACACTAATTGGTTCCACATGGAGACACCAGCTCTACACATTCGTATTTTCTAGGGAGAAAGCTAGAGGAACTGCGGCAAACAAACATGATATTTCTGTTTGTATAGATGACATTTTATGCACTTTCCTAAAGAAAAGACTTTGCTTTTCTCCAAAACCATTTTTCCTGTGATATTCTCGATCCAGTACATATGAATTCCACCCCACTTTGTCCGGATATGAGTGGATGAAACCAGAAATATCCGGTTGTGTTTTGTCTTACTATATCCCAGATATTGCTACAGCCTCAGTGTCTGTGTTTTCTGGATATTATCGATGGATTTTATTGTTTTGAATGTTTTTATCAGGGAACCTTTAATTTTGTACCGTAGAAATACAATTTGGTTCCACATGGAGACACCAGTAACACATTCCTATGTTCTAGGGAGAAAGCTTGAGGAACTGCAAATCGATATGATATGTCTGTTTGTATAGATGACATTTTATGCACTTGCGATGGAAAAGACTTTTTGCCTTTCTCTAAAACCATTTTTACTGTGATTTTGTTGGTCCATTGCATACGAATTCCAACCCACTTTGTCCGGATATGACTGGATGAAACCAGAAATATCCGGTTGTGTTTTGGCTAACTCAATCCCAGATATTGTGAAAGCCTCTGTGTTTATGTTTTCCGGATATTATCAACGGAATTTATGTTTTTGCATGTTATTTATCAGGGAACATTTAATTTTGTGCTGGGAAACACTAATTGGTTCCACACGGAGACACCAGCTCTACACATTTGTATTTTCTAGGGAGAAAGCTAGAGATACTGCGGCAAACAAACATGATATTTCTGTTTGTATAGATGACATTTTATGCACTTTCCTAACAAAAAGACTTTACTTTTCTCCAAAACCATTTTTACTGTGATTTTCTCGGTCCATTGCATACGAATTCCACCTCACTTTGTCCGGATATGACTGGATGAAACCAGAAATATCCGTTTTCATTTTTTTTTTTTGGCTTACTATATCCCAGATATTACTACACTAGGTGTTTGTGTTTTCTGGATATTATCGATGGATTATATTGTTTTGAATGTTTTTATCAGGGAACACTTAATTTTGTGCTGGGAAACACTAATTGTTTGCACATGGAGACACCAGTCTACACATTCGTATTTTCTAGGGAGAAAGCTAGAATAACTGCGGTAAACAAACATGATGTTTCTGTTTGTATAGATGACATTTTATGCACTGGCTTAAGGAAAAGACTTTGTTTTACTCCAAAACCATTTTTACTGCGATTTTCCCGGTTCATTGCATACGAATTCCACCAAACTTAGTCCGGATATGACTGGATGAAACCAGAAATATCCGGTTGTGTTTTGGCTAAATCAATCCCAGATATTGCGACGGACTCTGTGTTTGTGTTTTCTGGACATTATCAACGGACTTTATTGTTTTGAATGTTTTTATCGGGGAACATTTAATTTTGTACCTTAGAAACACTAATAGGTTCAACATGGAGACACCAGTCTACACATTCGTATGTTCTAGGGAGAAAGTTAGAGGAACTGCGGCAAACAAACATGATATTTCTGTTTGTATACATGACATTTTATGCACTTGCATAACGAAAAAAACTTTGCTTTACTCCAAAACCATTTTTACTGTGATTTTCTCGGTCCATTGCATACGAATTCCACCTCGCTTTGTCCGGATATGACTGTGTGAAACCAGAAATATCCGGTTGTGTTTTGGCTTACTACAACCCAGATATTGTGAAAGCTTCTGTGTTTATGTTTTCCGGATATTATCAACGGAATTTATGTTTTTGCATGTTATTTATCAGGGAACATTTAATTTTGTGCTGGGAAACACTAATTGGTTCCACATGGAGACACCAGCTCTACACATTCGTATTTTCTAGGGAGAAAGCTAGAGGAACTGCGGCAAACAAACATGATATTTCTGTTTGTATAGATGACATTTTATGCACTTTCCTAAAGAAAAGACTTTGCTTTTCTCCAAAACCATTTTTCCTGTGATATTCTCCATCCATTACATATGAATTCCACCCCACTTTGTCCGGATATGAGTGGATGAAACCAGAAATATCCGGTTGTGTTTTGTCTTACTATATCCCAGATATTGCTACAGCCTCAGTGTCTGTGTTTTCTGGATATTATCGATGGATTTTATTGTTTTGAATGTTTTTATCAGGGAACCTTTAATTTTGTACCGTAGAAACACTAATTGGTTCCACATGGAGACACCAGTAACACATTCCTATGTTCTAGGGAGAAAGCTTGAGGAACTGCAAATCGATATGATATGTCTGTTTGTATAGATGACATTTTATGCACTTGCGATGGAAAAGACTTTTTGCCTTTCTCTAAAACCATTTTTACTGTGATTTTGTTGGTCCATTGCATACGAATTCCAACCCACTGTGTCCGGATATGACTGGATGAAACCAGAAATATCCAGTTGTGTTTTGGCTAACTCAATCCCAGATATTGTGAAAGCTTCTGTATTTGTGTTCTCCGGATATTATGAACGGATTTTATGGTTTTGCATGTTTTTTATCAGGGAACATTTAATTTTGTACCGTAGAAACACTAATTGGTTCCACACGGAGACACCAGCTCTACACATATGTATTTTCTAGGGAGAAAGCTAGAGGAACTGCGGCAAACAAACATGATATTTCTGTTTGTATAGATGACATTTTATGCACTTTCCTAAGAAAAAGACTTTACTTTTCTCCAAAACCATTTTTACTGTGATTTTCTCGGTCCATTGCATACGAATTCCACCTCACTTTGTCCGGATATGACTGGATGAAACCAGAAATATCCGTTTTCTTTTTTTTTTTTTGGCTTACTATATCCCAGATATTACTACACTCTGTGTTTGTGTTTTCTGGATATTATCGATGGATTATATTGTTTTGAATGTTTTTATCAGGGAACACTTAATTTTGTGCTGGGAAACACTAATTGTTTGCACATGGAGACACCAGTCTACACATTCGTATTTTCTAGGGAGAAAGCTAGAATAACTGCGGTAAACAAACATGATGTTTCTGTTTGTATAGATGACATTTTATGCACTGGCTTAAGGAAAAGACTTTGTTTTACTCCAAAACCATTTTTACTGCGATTTTCCCGGTTCATTGCATACGAATTCCACCAAACTTAGTCCGGATATGACTGGATGAAACCAGAAATATCCGGTTGTGTTTTGGCTAACTCAATCCCAGATATTGTGAAAGCTTCTGTATTGGTGTTTTCCGGATATTATCAACGGATTTTATGGATTTGCATGTTTTTTATCAGGGAACATTTAATTTGGTACCTTAGAAACACTAATAGGTTCAACATGGAGACACCAGTATACACATTCGTATGTTCTAGGGAGAAAGTTAGAGGAACTGTGGCAAACAAACATGATATTTCTGTTTGTATACATGACATTTTATGCACTTGCGTAACGAAAAAAACTTTGCTTTTCTCCAAAACCATTTTTACTGTGATTTTCTCGGTCCATTGCATACGAATTCCACCTCGCTTTGTCCGGATATGACTGGATGAAACCAGAAATATCCGGTTGTGTTTTGGCTTACTACAACCCAGATATTGTGAAAGCCTCTGTGTTTATGTTTTCCGGATATTATCAACGGAATTTATGTTTTTGCATGTTATTTATCAGGGAACATTTAATTTTGTGCTGGGAAACACTAATTGGTTCCACATGGAGACACCAGCTCTACACATTCGTATTTTCTAGGGAGAAAGCTAGAGGAACTGCGGCAAACAAACATGATATTTCTGTTTGTATAGATGACATTTTATGCACTTTCCTAAAGAAAAGACTTTGCTTTTCTCCAAAACCATTTTTCCTGTGATATTCTCGATCCATTACATATGAATTCCACCCCACTTTGTCCGGATATGAGTGGATGAAACCAGAAATATCCGGTTGTGTTTTGTCTTACTATATCCCAGATATTGCTACAGCCTCAGTGTCTGTGTTTTCTGGATATTATCGATGGATTTTATTGTTTTGAATGTTTTTATCAGGGAACCTTTAATTTTGTACCGTAGAAACACTAATTGGTTCCACATGGAGACACCAGTAACACATTCCTATGTTCTAGGGAGAAAGCTTGAGGAACTGCAAATCGATATGATATGTCTGTTTGTATAGATGACATTTTATGCACTTGCGATGGAAAAGACTTTTTGCCTTTCTCTAAAACCATTTTTACTGTGATTTTGTTGGTCCATTGCATACGAATTCCAACCCACTTTGTCCGGATATGACTGGATGAAACCAGAAATATCCGGTTGTGTTTTGGCTTACTACAACCCAGATATTGTGAAAGCCTCTGTGTTTATGTTTTCCGGATATTATCAACGGAATTTATGTTTTTGCATGTTATTTATCAGGGAACATTTAATTTTGTGCTGGGAAACACTAATTGGTTCCACACGGAGACACCAGCTCTACACATTTGTATTTTCTAGGGAGAAAGCTAGAGGAACTGCGGCAAACAAACATGATATTTCTGTTTGTATAGATGACATTTTATGCACTTTCCTAAGAAAAAGACTTTACTTTTCTCCAAAACCATTTTTACTGTGATTTTCTCGGTCCATTGCATACGAATTCCACCTCACTTTGTCCGGATATGACTGGATGAAACCAGAAATATCCGTTTTCTTTTTTTTTTTTGGCTTACTATATCCCAGATATTACTACAGACTCTGTGTTTGTGTTTTCTGGATATTATCGATGGATTATATTGTTTTGAATGTTTTTATCAGGGAACACTTAATTTTGTGCTGGGAAACACTAATTGTTTGCACATGGAGACACCAGTCTACACATTCGTATTTTCTAGGGAGAAAGCTAGAATAACTGCGGTAAACAAACATGTGTTTCTGTTTCTATAGATGACATTTTATGCACTGGCTTAAGGAAAAGACTTTGTTTTACTCCAAAACCATTTTTACTGCGATTTTCCCGGTTCATTGCATACGAATTCCACCAAACTTAGTCCGGATATGACTGGATGAAACCAGAAATATCCGGTTGTGTTTTGGCTAACTCAATCCCAGATATTGCGACGGACTCTGTGTTTGTGTTTTCTGGACATTATCAACGGACTTTATTGTTTTGAATGTTTTTATCGGGGAACATTTAATTTTGTACCTTAGAAACACTAATAGGTTCAACATGGAGACACCAGTCTACACATTCGTATGTTCTAGGGAGAAAGTTAGAGGAACTGCGGCAAAAAAACATGATATTTCTGTTTGTATACATGACATTTTATGCACTTGCATAACGAAAAAAACTTTGCTTTTCTCCAAAACCATTTTTACTGTGATTTTCTCGGTCCATTGCATACGAATTCCACCTCGCTTTGTCCGGATATGACTGGATGAAACCAGAAATATCCGGTTGTGTTTTGGCTTACTACAACCCAGATATTGTGAAAGCTTCTGTGTTTATGTTTTCCGGATATTATCAACGGAATTTATGTTTTTGCATGTTATTTATCAGGGAACATTTAATTTTGTGCTGGGAAACACTAATTGGTTCCACATGGAGACACCAGCTCTACACATTCGTATTTTCTAGGGAGAAAGCTAGAGGAACTGCGGCAAACAAACATGATATTTCTGTTTGTATAGATGACATTTTATGCACTTTCCTAAAGAAAAGACTTTGCTTTTCTCCAAAACCATTTTTCCTGTGATATTCTCGATCCATTACATATGAATTCCACCCCACTTTGTCCGGATATGAGTGGATGAAACCAGAAATATCCGGTTGTGTTTTGTCTTACTATATCCCAGATATTGCTACAGCCTCAGTGTCTGTGTTTTCCGGATATTATCGATGGCTTTTATTGTTTTGAATGTTTTTATCAGGGAACATTTAATTTTGTACCGTAGAAACACTAATTGGTCCCACATGGAGACACCAGTAACACATTCCTATGTTCTAGGGAGAAAGCTTGAGGAACTGCAAATTGATATGATATGTCTGTTTGTATAGATGACATTTTATGCACTTGCGATGGAAAAGACTTTTTGCCTTTCTCTAAAACCATTTTTACTGTGATTTTGTTGGTCCATTGCATACGAATTCCAACCCACTGTGTCCGGATATGACTGGATGAAACCAGAAATATCCAGTTGTGTTTTGGCTAACTCAATCCCAGATATTGTGAAAGCTTCTGTATTTGTGTTCTCCGGATATTATGAACGGATTTTATGGTTTTGCATGTTTTTTATCAGGGAACATTTAATTTTGTACCGTAGAAACACTAATTGGTTCCACACGGAGACACCAGCTCTACACATTTGTATTTTCTAGGGAGAAAGCTAGAGGAACTGCGGCAAACAAACATGATATTTCTGTTTGTATAGATGACATTTTATGCACTTTCCTAAGAAAAAGGCTTTACTTTTCTCCAAAACCATTTTTACTGTGATTTTCTCGGTCCATTGCATACGAATTCCACCTCACTTTGTCCGGATATGACTGGATGAAACCAGAAATATCCGTTTTCTTTTTTTTTTGGCTTACTATATCCCAGATATTACTACACTCTGTGTTTGTGTTTTCTGGATATTATCGATGGATTATATTGTTTTGAATGTTTTTATCAGGGAACACTTAATTTTGTGCTGGGAAACACTAATTGTTTGCACATGGAGACACCAGTCTACACATTCGTATTTTCTAGGGAGAAAGCTAGAATAACTGCGGTAAACAAACATGATGTTTCTGTTTGTATAGATGACATTTTATGCACTGGCTTAAGGAAAAGACTTTGTTTTACTCCAAAACCATTTTTACTGCGATTTTCCCGGTTCATTGCATACGAATTCCACCAAACTTAGTCCGGATATGACTGGATGAAACCAGAAATATCCGGTTGTGTTTTGGCTAACTCAATCCCAGATATTGTGAAAGCTTTTGTATTGGTGTTTTCCGGATATTATCAACGGATTTTATGGATTTGCATGTTTTTTATCAGGGAACATTTAATTTTGTACCTTAGAAACACTAATAGGTTCAACCTGGAGACACCAGTATACACATTCGTATGTTCTAGGGAGAAAGTTAGAGGAACTGCGGCAAACAAACATGACATTTCTGTTAGTATAGATGACATTTTTTGCACTTTCCTAAAGAAAAGACTTTGCTTTTCTCCAGAACCATTTTTCCTGTGATATTCTCGATCCATTACATATGAATTCCACCCCACTTTGTCCGGATATGAGTGGATGAAACCAGAAATATCCGGTTGTGTTTTGTCTTACTATATCCCAGATATTGCTACAGCCTCAGTGTCTGTGTTTTCTGGATATTATCGATTGCTTTTATTGTTTTGAATGTTTTTATCAGGGAACATTTAATTTTGTACCTTAGAAACACTAATAGGTTCCACATGGAGACCCCAGCTCTACACATTCGTATGTTCTAGGGAGAAAGCTGGAGGAACTGCGGCAAACAAACATGATATTTCTGTTTGTATAGATGACATTTTATGCACTTTCCTAAGAAAAAGACTTTACTTTTCTCCAAAACCATTTTTACTGTGATTTTCTCGGTCCATTGCATACGAATTCCACCTCACTTTGTCCGGATATGACTGGATGAAACCAGAAATATCCGTTTTCTTTTTTTTTTGGCTTACTATATCCCAGATATTACTACACTCGGTGTTTGTGTTTTCTGGATATTATCGATGGATTATATTGTTTTGAATGTTTTTATCAGGGAACACTTAATTTTGTGCTGGGAAACACTAATTGTTTGCACATGGAGACACCAATCTAAATCCTTTCTCTAAAACCATTTTTACTGTGCTTTTGTTGGTCCATTGCATACGAATTCCAACCCACTTTGTCCGGATATGACTGGATGAAACCAGAAATATCCGGTTGTGTTTTGGCTAACTCAATCCCAGATATTGTGAAAGCTTCTGTATTTGTGTTCTCTGGATATTATGAACACTAATTTAATTTTAGATGATATGACATATCATCTAATGGATTTGGTGGAATTCGTATGCAATGAACCGGGAAAATCGCAGTAAAAATGGTTTTGGAGTAAAACAAAGTCTTTTCCTTAAACCAGTGCATAAAATGTCATCTATACAAACAGAAACATCATGTTTGTTTACCGCAGTTATTCTAGCTTTCTCCCTAGAAAATACGAATGTGTAGACTGGTGTCTCCATGTGGAACCAATTAGTGTTTCCCAGCACAAAATTAAATGTTCCCTGATAAAAACATTCAAAACAATATAATCCATCGATAATATCCAGAAAACACAAACACAGAGTGTAGTAATATCTGGGATATAGTAAGCCAAAAAAAAAGAAAACGGATATTTCTGGTTTCATCCAGTCATATCCGAACAAAGTGAGGTGGAATTCGTATGCAATGGACCGAGAAAATCACAGTAAAAATGGTTTTGGAGAAAAGTAAAGTCTTTTTCTTAGGAAAGTGCATAAAATGTCATCTATACAAACAGAAATATCATGTTTGTTTGCCGCAGTTCCTTTGGCTTTCTCCCTAGAAAATACAAATGTGTAGAGCTGGTGTCTCCGTGTGGAACCAATTAGTGTTTCTACGGTACAAAATTAAATGTTCCCTGATAAAAAACATGCAAAACCATAAAATCCGTTCATAATATCCGGAGAACACAAATACAGAAGCTTTCACAATATCTGGGATTGAGTTAGCCAAAACACAACCGGATATTTCTGGTTTCATCCAGTCATATCCGGACAAAGTGGGTTGGAATTCGTATGCAATGGACCAACAAAATCACAGTAAAGATGGTTTTAGAGAAAGGCAAAAAGTCTTTTCCATCGCAAGTGCATAAAATGTCATCTATACAAACAGACATATCATATCGATTTGCAGTTCCTCAAGCTTTCTCCCTAGAACATAGGAATGTGTTACTGGTGTCTCCATGTGGAACCAATTAGTGTTTCTATGGTACAAAATTAAATGTTCCCTGATAAAAACATTCAAAACAATAAAAGCCATCGATAATATCCAGAAAACACAGACACTGAGGCTGTAGCCATATCTGGGATATAGTAAGACAAAACACAACCGGATATTTCTGGTTTCATCCACTCATATCCGGACAAAGTGGGGTGGAATTCATATGTAATGGATCGAGAATATCACAGGAAAAATGGTTTTGGAGAAAAGCAAAGTCTTTTCTTTAGGAAAGTGCATAAAATGTCATCTATACAAACAGAAATATGATGTTTGTTTGCCGCAGTTCCTCTAGCTTTCTCCCTAGAAAATACGAATGTGTAGAGCTGGTGTCTCCATGTGGAACCAATTAGTGTTTCCCAGCACAAAATTAAATGTTCCCTGATAAATAACATGCAAAAACATAAATTCCGTTGATAATATCCGGAAAACATAAACACAGAGGCTTTCACAATATCTGGGTTGTAGTAAGCCAAAACACAACCGGATATTTCTGGTTTCATCCAGTCATATCCGGACAAAGCGAGGTGGAATTCGTATGCAATGGACCGAGAAAATCACAGTAAAAATGGTTTTGGAGAAAAGCAAAGTTTTTTTCGTTATGCAAGTGCATAAAATGTCATGTATACAAACAGAAATATCATGTTTGTTTGCCGCAGTTCCTCTAACTTTCTCCCTAGAACATACGAATGTGTATACTGGTGTCTCCATGTTGAACCTATTAGTGTTTCTAAGGTACAAAATTAAATGTTCCCTGATAAAAACATTCAAAACAATAAAGTCCGTTGATAATGAACAGAAAACACCAACACAGAGTCCGTCGCAATATCTGGGATTGATTTAGCCAAAACACAACCGGATATTTCTGGTTTCATCCAGTCATATCCGGACTAAGTTTGGTGGAATTCGTATGCAATGAACCGGGACAATCGCAGTAAAAATGGTTTTGGAGTAAAACAAAGTCTTTTCCTTAAGCCAGTGCATAAAATGTCATCTATACAAACAGAAACATCATGTTTGTTTACCGCAGTTATTCTAGCTTTCTCCCTAGAAAATACGAATGTGTAGACTGGTGTCTCCATGTGGAACCAATTAGTGTTTCCCAGCACAAAATTAAATGTTCCCTGATAAAAACATTCAAAACAATATAATCCATCGATAATATCCAGAAAACACAAACACAGAGTCTGTAGTAATATCTAGGATATAGTAAGCCAAAAAAAAAGAAAACGGATATTTCTGGTTTCATCCAGTCATATCCGGACAAAGTGAGGTGGAATTCGTATGCAATGGACCGAGAAAATCACAGTAAAAATGGTTTTGGAGAAAAGTAAAGTCTTTTTCTTAGGAAAGTGCATAAAATGTCATCTATACAAACAGAAATATCATGTTTGTTTGCCGCAGTTCCTCTAGCTTTCTCCCTAGAAAATACAAATGTGTAGAGCTGGTGTCTCCGTGTGGAACCAATTAGTGTTTCTACGGTACAAAATTAAATGTTCCCTGATAAAAAACATGCAAAAGCATAAAATCCGTTCATAATATCCGGAGAACACAAATACAGAAGCTTTCACAATATCTGGGATTGAGTTAGCCAAAACACAACCGGATATTTCTGGTTTCATCCAGTCATATCCAGACTAAGTTTGGTGGAATTCGTATGCAATGGACCAACAAAATCACAGTAAAAATGGTGTTAGAGAAAGGCAAAAAGTCTTTTCCATCGCAAGTGCATAAAATGTCATCTATACAAACAGACATATCATATCGATTTGCAGTTCCTCAAGCTTTCTCCCTAGAACATAGGAATGTGTTACTGGTGTCTCCATGTGGAACCAATTAGTGTTTCTATGGTACAAAATTAAATGTTCCCTGATAAAAACATTCAAAACAATAAAAGCCATCGATAATATCCAGAAAACACAGACACTGAGGCTGTAGCCATATCTGGGATATAGTAAGACAAAACACAACCAGATATTTCTGGTTTCATCCAGTCATATCCGGACAAAGTGGGGTGGAATTCATATGTAATGGATCGAAATATCACAGGAAAAATGGTTTTGGAGAAAAGCAAAGTCTTTTCTTTAGGAAAGTGCATAAAATGTCATCTATACAAACAGAAATATCATGTTTGTTTGCCACAGTTCCTCTAGCTTTCTCCCTAGAAAATACGAATGTGTAGAGCTGGTGTCTCCATGTGGAACCAATTAGTGTTTCCCAGCACAAAATTAAATGTTCCCTGATAAATAACATGCAAAAACATAAATTCCGTTGATAATATCCGGAAAACATAAACACAGAGGCTTTCACAATATCTGGGTTGTAGTAAGCCAAAACACAACCGGATATTTCTGGTTTCATCCAGTCATATCCGGACAAAGCGAGGTGGAATTCGTATGCAATGGACCGAGAAAATCACAGAAAAAATGGTTTCGGAGAAAAGCAAAGTTTTTTTCGTTATGCAAGTGCATAAAATGTCATGTATACAAACAGAAATATCATGTTTGTTTGCCGCAGTTCCTCTAACTTTCTCCCTAGAACATACGAATGTGTATACTGGTGTCTCCATGTTGAACCTATTAGTGTTTCTAAGGTACAAAATTAAATGTTCCCTGATAAAAACATTCAAAACAATAAAGTCCGTTGATAATGTCCAGAAAACACCAACACAGAGTCCGTCGCAATATCTGGGATTGATTTAGCCAAAACACAACCGGATATTTCTGGTTTCATCCAGTCATATCCGGACTAAGTTTGGTGGAATTCGTATGCAATGAACCGGGAAAATCGCAGTAAAAATGGTTTTGGAGTAAAACAAAGTCTTTTCCTTAAGCCAGTGCATAAAATGTCATCTATACAAACAGAAACATCATGTTTGTTTACCGCAGTTATTCTAGCTTTCTCCCTAGAAAATACGAATGTGTAGACTGGTGTCTCCATGTGGAACCAATTAGTGTTTCCCAGCACAAAATTAAATGTTCCCTGATAAAAACATTCAAAACAATATAATCCATCGATAATATCCAGAAAACACAAACACAGAGTCTGTAGTAATATCTAGGATATAGTAAGCCAAAAAAAAAGAAAACGGATATTTCTGGTTTCATCCAGTCATATCCGGACAAAGTGAGGTGGAATTCGTATGCAATGGACCGAGAAAATCACAGTAAAAATGGTTTTGGAGAAAAGTAAAGTCTTTTTCTTAGGAAAGTGCATAAAATGTCATCTATACAAACAGAAATATCATGTTTGTTTGCCGCAGTTCCTCTAGCTTTCTCCCTAGAAAATACAAATGTGTAGAGCTGGTGTCTCCGTGTGGAACCAATTAGTGTTTCTACGGTACAAAATTAAATGTTCCCTGATAAAAAACATGCAAAACCATAAAATCCGTTCATAATATCCGGAGAACACAAATACAGAAGCTTTCACAATATCTGGGATTGAGTTAGCCAAAACACAACCGGATATTTCTGGTTTCATCCAGTCATATCCGGACAAAGTGGGTTGGAATTCGTATGCAATGGACCAACAAAATCACAGTAAAAATGGTTTTAGAGAAAGGCAAAAAGTCTTTTCCATCGCAAGTGCATAAAATATCATCTATACAAACAGACATATCATATCGATTTGCAGTTCCTCAAGCTTTCTCCCTAGAACATAGGAATGTGTTACTGGTGTCTCCATGTGGAACCAATTAGTGTTTCTATGGTACAAAATTAAATGTTCCCTGATAAAAACATTCAAAACCATAAAAGCCATCGATAATATCCAGAAAACACAGACACTGAGGCTGTAGCAATATCTGGGATATAGTAAGACAAAACACAACCGGATATTTCTGGTTTCATCCAGTCATATCCGGACAAAGCGAGGTGGAATTCGTATGCAATGGACCGAGTAAATCACAGAAAAAATGGTTTCGGAGAAAAGCAAAGTTTTTTTCGTTATGCAAGTGCATAAAATGTCATGTATACAAACAGAAATATCATGTTTGTTTGCCGCAGTTCCTCTAACTTTCTCCCTAGAACATACGAATGTGTATACTGGTGTCTCCATGTTGAACCTATTAGTGTTTCTAAGGTACAAAATTAAATGTTCCCTGATAAAAACATTCAAAACAATAAAGTCCGTTGATAATGTCCAGAAAACACCAACACAGAGTCCGTCGCAATATCTGGGATTGATTTAGCCAAAACACAACCGGATATTTCTGGTTTCATCCAGTCATATCCGGACTAAGTTTGGTGGAATTCATATGCAATGAACCGGGAAAAACGCAGTAAAAATGGTTTTGGAGTAAAACAAAGTCTTTTCCTTAAGCCAGTGCATAAAATGTCATCTATACAAACAGAAACATCATGTTTGTTTACCGCAGTTATTCTAGCTTTCTCCCTAGAAAATACGAATGTGTAGACTGGTGTCTCCATGTGGAACCAATTAGTGTTTCCCAGCACAAAATTAAATGTTCCCTGATAAAAAACATTCAAAACAATATAATCCATCGATAATATCCAGAAAACACAAACACAGAGTCTGTAGTAGTATCTGGGATATTGTAAGCCAAAAAAAAAGAAAACGGATATTTCTGGTTTCATCCAGTCATATCCGGACAAAGTGAGGTGGAATTCGTATGCAATGGACCGAGAAAATCACAGTAAAAATGGTTTTGGAGAAAAGTAAAGTCTTTTTGTTAGGAAAGTGCATAAAATGTCATCTATACAAACAGAAATATCATGTTTGTTTGCCGCAGTTCCTCTAGCTTTCTCCCTAGAAAATACAAATGTGTAGAGCTGGTGTCTCCGTGTGGAACCAATTAGTGTTTCTACGGTACAAAATTAAATGTTCCCTGATAAAAAACATGCAAAAGCATAAAATCCGTTCATAATATCCGGAGAACACAAATACAGAAGCTTTCACAATATCTGGGATTGAGTTAGCCAAAACACAACCGGATATTTCTGGTTTCATCCAGTCATATGCAGACTAAGTTTGGTGGAATTCGTATGCAATGGACCAACAAAATCACAGTAAAAATGGTGTTAGAGAAAGGCAAAAAGTCTTTTCCATCGCAAGTGCATAAAATGTCATCTATACAAACAGACATATCATATCGATTTGCAGTTCCTCAAGCTTTCTCCCTAGAACATAGGAATGTGTTACTGGTGTCTCCATGTGGATCCAATTAGTGTTTCTATGGTACAAAATTAAAGGTTCCCTGATAAAAACATTCAAAACAATAAAAGCCATCGATAATATCCAGAAAACACAGACACTGAGGCTGTAGCCATATCTGGGATATAGTAAGACAAAACACAACCGGATATTTCTGGTTTCATCCACTCATATCCGGACAAAGTGGGGTGGAATTCATATGTAATGGATCGAGAATATCACAGGAAAAATGGTTTTGGAGAAAAGCAAAGTCTTTTCTTTAGGAAAGTGCATAAAATGTCATCTATACAAACAGAAATATCATGTTTGTTTGCCGCAGTTCCTCTAGCTTTCTCCCTAGAAAATACGAATGTGTAGAGCTGGTGTCTCCATGTGGAACCAATTAGTGTTTCCCAGCACAAAATTAAATGTTCCCTGATAAATAACATGCAAAAACATAAATTCCGTTGATAATATCCGGAAAACATAAACACAGAGGCTTTCACAATATCTGGGTTGTAGTAAGCCAAAACACAACCGGATATTTCTGGTTTCATCCAGTCATATCCGGACAAAGCGAGGTGGAATTCGTATGCAATGGACCGAGAAAATCACAGAAAAAATGGTTTCGGAGAAAAGCAAAGTTTTTTTCATTATGCAAGTGCATAAAATGTCATGTATACAAACAGAAATATCATGTTTGTTTGCCGCAGTTCCTCTAACTTTCTCCCTAGAACATACGAATGTGTATACTGGTGTCTCCATGTTGAACCTATTAGTGTTTCTAAGGTACAAAATTAAATGTTCCCTGATAAAAACATTCAAAACAATAAAGTCCGTTGATAATGTCCAGAAAACACCAACACAGAGTCCTTCGCAATATCTGGGATTGATTTAGCCAAAACACAACCGGATATTTCTGGTTTCATCCAGTCATGTCCGGACTAAGTTTGGTGGAATTCGTATGCAATGAACCGGGACAATCGCAGTAAAAATGGTTTTGGAGTAAAACAAAGTCTTTTCCTTAAGCCAGTGCATAAAATGTCATCTATACAAACAGAAACATCATGTTTGTTTACCGCAGTTATTCTAGCTTTCTCCCTAGAAAATACGAATGTGTAGACTGGTGTCTCCATGTGGAACCAATTAGTGTTTCCCAGCACAAAATAAAATGTTCCCTGATAAAAACATTCAAAACAATATAATCCATCGATAATATCCAGAAAACACAAACACAGAGTCTGTAGTAATATCTGGGATATAGTAAGCCAAAAAAAAAGAAAACGGATATTTCTGGTTTCATCCAGTCATATCCGGACAAAGTGAGGTGGAATTCGTATGCAATGGACCGAGAAAATCACAGTAAAAATGGTTTTGGAGAAAAGTAAAGTCTTTTTCTTAGGAAAGTGCATAAAATGTCATGTATACAAACAGAAATATCATGTTTGTTTGCCGCAGTTCCTCTAGCTTTCTCCCTAGAAAATACAAATGTGTAGAGCTGGTGTCTCCGTGTGGAACCAATTAGTGTTTCTACGGTACAAAATTAAATGTTCCCTGATAAAAAACATGCAAAACCATAAAATCCTTTCATAATATCCGGAGAACACAAATACAGAAGCTTTCACAATATCTGGGATTGAGTTAGCCAAAACACAACCGGATATTTCTGGTTTCATCCAGTCATATCCAGACTAAGTTTGGTGGAATTCGTATGCAATGGACCAACAAAATCACAGTAAAAATGGTGTTAGAGAAAGGCAAAAAGTCTTTTCCATCGCATGTGCATAAAATGTCATCTATACAAACAGACATATCATATCGATTTGCAGTTCCTCAAGCTTTCTCCCTAGAACATAGGAATGTGTTACTGGTGTCTCCATGTGGAACCAATTAGTGTTTCTACGGTACAAAATTAAATGTTCCCTGATAAAAACATTCAAAACAATAAAAGCCATCGATAATATCCAGAAAACACAGACACTGAGGCTGTAGCCATATCTGGGATATAGTAAGACAAAACACAACCGGATATTTCTGGTTTCATCCACTCATATCCGGACAAAGTGGGGTGGAATTCATATGTAATGGATCGAGAATATCACAGGAAAAATGGTTTTGGAGAAAATCAAAGTCTTTTCTTTAGGAAAGTGCATAAAATGTCATCTATACAAACAGAAATATCATGTTTGTTTGCCGCAGTTCCTCTAGCTTTCTCCCTAGAAAATACGAATGTGTAGAGCTGGTGTCTCCATGTGGAACCAATTAGTGTTTCCCAGCACAAAATTAAATGTTCCCTGATAAATAACATGCAAAAACATAAATTCCGTTGATAATATCCGGAAAACATAAACACAGAGGCTTTCACAATATCTGGGTTGTAGTAAGCCAAAACACAACCGGATATTTCTGGTTTCATCCAGTCATATCCGGACAAAGCGAGGTGGAATTCGTATGCAATGGACCGAGAAAATCACAGAAAAAATGGTTTCGGAGAAAAGCAAAGTTTTTTTCGTTATGCAAGTGCATAAAATGTCATGTATACAAACAGAAATATCATGTTTGTTTGCCGCAGTTCCTCTAACTTTCTCCCTAGAACATACGAATGTGTATACTGGTGTCTCCATGTTGAACCTATTAGTGTTTCTAAGGTACAAAATTAAATGTTCCCTGATAAAAACATTCAAAACAATAAAGTCCGTTGATAATGTCCAGAAAACACCAACACAGAGTCCGTCGCAATATCTGGGATTGAGTTAGCCAAAACACAACCGGATATTTCTGGTTTCATCCAGTCATATCCGGACTAAGTTTGGTGGAATTCGTATGCAATGAACCGGGAAAATCGCAGTAAAAATGGTTTTGGAGTAAAACAAAGTCTTTTCCTTAAGCCAGTGCATAAAATGTCATCTATACAAACAGAAACATCATGTTTGTTTACCGCAGTTATTCTAGCTTTCTCCCTAGAAAATACGAATGTGTAGACTGGTGTCTCCATGTGGAACCAATTAGTGTTTCCCAGCACAAAATTAAATGTTCCCTGATAAAAACATTCAAAACAATATAATCCATCGATAATATCCAGAAAACACAAACACAGAGTCTGTAGTAATATCTAGGATATAGTAAGCCAAAAAAAAAGAAAACGGATATTTCTGGTTTCATCCAGTCATATCCGGACAAAGTGAGGTGGAATTCGTATGCAATGGACCGAGAAAATCACAGTAAAAATGGTTTTGGAGAAAAGTAAAGTCTTTTTCTTAGGAAAGTGCATAAAATGTCATCTATACAAACAGAAATATCATGTTTGTTTGCCGCAGTTCCTCTAGCTTTCTCCCTAGAAAATACAAATGTGTAGAGCTGGTGTCTCCGTGTGGAACCAATTAGTGTTTCTACGGTACAAAATTAAATGTTCCCTGATAAAAAACATGCAAAACCATAAAATCCGTTCATAATATCCGGAGAACACAAATACAGAAGCTTTCACAATATCTGGGATTGAGTTAGCCAAAACACAACCGGATATTTCTGGTTTCATCCAGTCATATCCGGACAAAGTGGGTTGGAATTCGTATGCAATGGACCAACAAAATCACAGTAAAAATGGTGTTAGAGAAAGGCAAAAAGTCTTTTCCATCGCAAGTGCATAAAATGTCATCTATACAAACAGACATATCATATCGATTTGCAGTTCCTCAAGCTTTCTCCCTAGAACATAGGAATGTGTTACTGGTGTCTCCATGTGGAACCAATTAGTGTTTCTATGGTACAAAATTAAATGTTCCCTGATAAAAACATTCAAAACAATAAAAGCCATCGATAATATCCAGAAAACACAGACACTGAGGCTGTAGCAATATCTGGGATATAGTAAGACAAAACACAACCGGATATTTCTGGTTTCATCCAGTCATATCCGGACAAAGCGAGGTGGAATTCGTATGCAATGGACCGAGTAAATCACAGAAAAAATGGTTTCGGAGAAAAGCAAAGTTTTTTTCGTTATGCAAGTGCATAAAATGTCATGTATACAAACAGTAATATCATGTTTGTTTGCCGCAGTTCCTCTAACTTTCTCCCTAGAACATACGAATGTGTAGACTGGTGTCTCCATGTTGAACCTATTAGTGTTTCTAAGGTACAAAATTAAATGTTCCCTGATAAAAACATTCAAAACAATAAAGTCCGTTGATAATGTCCAGAAAACACAAACACAGAGTCCGTCGCAATATCTGGGATTGATTTAGCCAAAACACAACCGGATATTTCTGGTTTCATCCAGTCATATCCGGACTAAGTTTGGTGGAATTCGTATGCAATGAACCGGATAAATCGCAGTAAAAATGGTTTTGGAGTAAAACAAAGTCTTTTCCTTAAGCCAGTGCATAAAATGTCATCTATACAAACAGAAACATCATGTTTGTTTACCGCAGTTATTCTAGCTTTCTCCCTAGAAAATACGAATGTGTAGACTGGTGTCTCCATGTGGAACCAATTAGTGTTTCCCAGCACAAAATTAAATGTTCCCTGATAAAAACATTCAAAACAATATAATCCATCGATAATATCCAGAAAACACAAACACAGAGTCTGTAGTAATATCTGGGATATAGTAAGCCAAAAAAAAAGAAAACGGATATTTCTGGTTTCATCCAGTCATATCCGGACAAAGTGAGGTGGAATTCGTATGCTATGGACCGAGAAAATCACAGTAAAAATGGTTTTGGAGAAAAGTAAAGTCTTTTTCTTAGGAAAGTGCATAAAATGTCATCTATACAAACAGAAATATCATGTTTGTTTGCCGCAGTTCCTCTAGCTTTCTCCCTAGAAAATACAAATGTGTAGAGCTGGTGTCTCCGTGTGGAACCAATTAGTGTTTCTACGGTACAAAATTAAATGTTCCCTGATAAAAAACATGCAAAACCATAAAATCCGTTCATAATATCCGGAGAACACAAATACAGAAGCTTTCACAATATCTGGGTTGTAGTAAGCCAAAACACAACCGGATATTTCTGGTTTCATCCAGTCATATCCGGACAAAGTGGGTTGGAATTCGTATGCAATGGACCAACAAAATCACAGTAAAAATGGTTTTAGAGAAAGGCAAAAAGTCTTTTCCATCGCAAGTGCATAAAATGTCATCTATACAAACAGACATATCATATCGATTTGCAGTTCCTCAAGCTTTCTCCCTAGAACATAGGAATGTGTTACTGGTGTCTCCATATGGAACCAATTAGTGTTTCTACGGTACAAAATTAAATGTTCCCTGATAAAAACATTCAAAACAATAAAATCCATCCATAATATCCAGAAAACACAGACACTGAGGCTGTAGCAATATCTGGGATATAGTAAGACAAAACACAACCGGATATTTCTGGTTTCATCCACTCATATCCGGACAAAGTGGGGTGGAATTCATATGTAATGGATCGAGAATATCACAGGAAAAATGGTTTTGGAGAAAAGCAAAGTCTTTTCTTTAGGAAAGTGCATAAAATGTCATCTATACAAACAGAAATATGATGTTTGTTTGCCGCATTTCCTCTAGCTTTCTCCCTAGAAAATACGAATGTGTAGAGCTGGTGTCTCCATGTGGGACCAATTAGTGTTTCCCAGCACAAAATTAAATGTTCCCTGATAAATAACATGCAAAAACATAAATTCCGTTGATAATATCCGGAAAACATAAACACAGAGGCTTTCACAATATCTGGGTTGTAGTAAGCCAAAACACAACCGGATATTTCTGGTTTCATCCAGTCATATCCGGACAAAGCGAGGTGGAATTCGTATGCAATGGACCGAGAAAATCACAGTAAAAATGGTTTTGGAGAAAAGCAAAGTTTTTTTCGTTATGCAAGTGCATAAAATGTCATGTATACAAACAGAAATATCATGTTTGTTTGCCGCAGTTCCTCTAACTTTCTCCCTAGAACATACGAATGTGTATACTGGTGTCTCCATGTTGAACCTATTAGTGTTTCTAAGGTACAAAATTAAATGTTCCCTGATAAAAACATTCAAAACAATAAAGTCCGTTGATAATGCACAGAAAACACAAACACAGAGTCCGTCGCAATATCTGGGATTGAGTTAGCCAAAACACAACCGGATATTTCTGGTTTCATCCAGTCATATCCGGACTAAGTTTGGTGGAATTCGTATGCAATGAACCGGGAAAATCGCAGTAAAAATGGTTTTGGAGTAAAACAAAATCTTTTCCTTAAGCCAGTGCATAAAATGTCATCTATACAAACAGAAACATCATGTTTGTTTACCGCAGTTATTCTAGCTTTCTCCCTAGAAAATACGAATGTGTAGACTGGTGTCTCCATGTGGAACCAATTAGTGTTTCCCAGCACAAAATTAAATGTTCCCTGATAAAAACATTCAAAACAATATAATCCATCGATAATATCCAGAAAACACAAACACAGAGTCTGTAGTAATATCTGGGATATAGTAAGCCAAAAAAAAAGAAAACGGATATTTCTGGTTTCATCCAGTCATATCCGGACAAAGTGAGGTGGAATTCGTATGCAATGGACCGAGAAAATCACAGTAAAAATGGTTTTGGAGAAAAGTAAAGTCTTTTTGTTAGGAAAGTGCATAAAATGTCATCTATACAAACAGAAATATCATGTTTGTTTGCCGCAGTTCCTCTAGCTTTCTCCCTAGAAAATACAAATGTGTAGAGCTGGTGTCTCCGTGTGGAACCAATTAGTGTTTCTACGGTACAAAATTAAATGTTCCCTGATAAAAAACATGCAAAACCATAAAATCCGTTCATAATATCCGGAGAACACAAATACAGAAGCTTTCACAATATCTGGGATTGAGTTAGCCAAAACACAACCGGATATTTCTGGTTTCATCCAGTCATATCCGGACAAAGTGGGTTGGAATTCGTATGCAATGGACCAACAAAATCACAGTAAAAATGGTTTTAGAGAAAGGCAAAAAGTCTTTTCCATCGCAAGTGCATAAAATGTCATCTATACAAACAGACATATCATATCGATTTGCACTTCCTCAAGCTTTCTCCCTAGAACATAGGAATGTGTTACTGGTGTCTCCATATGGAACCAATTAGTGTTTCTACGGTACAAAATTAAATGTTCCCTGATAAAAACATTCAAAACAATAAAATCCATCGATAATATCCAGAAAACACAGACACTGAGGCTGTAGCAATATCTGGGATATAGTAAGACAAAACACAACCGGATATTTCTGGTTTCATCCACTCATATCCGAACAAAGTGGGGTGGAATTCATATGTAATGCATTGGGAATATCACAGGAAAAATGATTTGGAGAAAAGCAAAGTCTTTTCTTTAGGAAAGTGCATAAAATGTCATCTATACAAACAGAAATATGATGTTTGTTTGCCGCAGTTCCTCTAACTTTCTCCCTAGAACATACGAATGTGTATACTGGTGTCTCCATGTTGAACCTATTAGTGTTTCTAAGGTACAAAATTAAATGTTCCCTGATAAAAACATTCAAAACAATAAAGTCCGTTGATAATGCACAGAAAACACAAACACAGAGTCCGTCGCAATATCTGGGATTGAGTTAGCCAAAACACAACCGGATATTTCTGGTTTCATCCAGTCATATCCGGACTAAGTTTGGTGGAATTCGTATGCAATGAACCGGGAAAATCGCAGTAAAAATGGTTTTGGAGTAAAACAAAGTCTTTTCCTTAAGCCAGTGCATAAAATGTCATCTATACAAACAGAAACATCATGTTTGTTTACCGCAGTTATTCTAGCTTTCTCCCTAGAAAATACGAATGTGTAGACTGGTGTCTCCATGTGGAACCAATTAGTGTTTCCCAGCACAAAATTAAATGTTCCCTGATAAAAACATTCAAAACCATATAATCCATCGATAATATCCAGAAAACACAAACACAGAGTCTGTAGTAATATCTGGGATATAGTAAGCCAACAAAAAAGAAAACGGATATTTCTGGTTTCATCCAGTCATATCCGGACAAAGTGAGGTGGAATTCGTATGCAATGGACCGAGAAAATCACAGTAAAAATGGTTTTGGAGAAAAGTAAAGTCTTTTTCTTAGGAAAGTGCATAAAATGTCATCTATACAAACAGAAATATCATGTTTGTTTGCCGCAGTTCCTCTAGCTTTCTCCCTAGAAAATACAAATGTGTAGAGCTGGTGTCTCCGTGTGGAACCAATTAGTGTTTCTACGGTACAAAATTAAATGTTCCCTGATAAAAAACATGCAAAACCATAAAATCCGTTCATAATATCCGGAGAACACAAATACAGAAGCTTTCACAATATCTGGGATTGAGTTAGCCAAAACACAACCGGATATTTCTGGTTTCATCCAGTCATATCCGGACAAAGTGGGTTGGAATTCGTATGCAATGGACCAACAAAATCACAGTAAAAATGGTTTTAGAGAAAGGCAAAAAGTCTTTTCCATCGCAAGTGCATAAAATATCATCTATACAAACAGACAAACCATATCGATTTGCAGTTCCTCAAGCTTTCTCCCTAGAACATAGGAATGTGTTACTGGTGTCTCCATGTGGAACCAATTAGTGTTTCTATGGTACAAAATTAAAGGTTCCCTGATAAAAACATTCAAAACAATAATATCCATTGATAATATCCAGAAAACACAGACACTGAGGCTGTAGCAATATCTGGGATATAGTAAGACAAAACACAACCGAATATTTCTGGTTTCATCCACTCATATCCGGACAAAGTGGGGTGGAATTCATATGTAATGGATCGAGAATATCACAGGAAAAATGGTTTTGGAGAAAAGCAAAGTCTTTTCTTTAGGAAAGTGCATAAAATGTCATCTATACAAACAGAAATATGATGTTTGTTTGCCGCATTTCCTCTAGCTTTCTCCCTAGAAAATACGAATGTGTAGAGCTGGTGTCTCCATGTGGAACCAATTAGTGTTTCCCAGCACAAAATTAAATGTTCCCTGATAAATAACATGCAAAAACATAAATTCCGTTGATAATATCCGGAAAACATAAACACAGAGGCTTTCACAATATCTGGGTTGTAGTAAGCCAAAACACAACCGGATATTTCTGGTTTCATCCAGTCATATCCGGACAAAGCGAGGTGGAATTCGTATGCAATGGACCGAGAAAATCACAGTAAAAATGGTTTTGGAGAAAAGCAAAGTTTTTTTCGTTATGCAAGTGCATAAAATGTCATGTATACAAACAGAAATATCATGTTTGTTTGCCGCAGTTCCTCTAACTTTCTCCCTAGAACATACAAATGTGTATACTGGTGTCTCCATGTTGAACCTATTAGTGTTTCTAAGGTACAAAATTAAATGTTCCCTGATAAAAACATTCAAAACAATAAAGTCCGTTGATAATGCACAGAAAACACAAACACAGAGTCCGTCGCAATATCTGGGATTGAGTTAGCCAAAACACAACCGGATATTTCTGGTTTCATCCAGTCATATCCGGACTAAGTTTGGTGGAATTCGTATGCAATGAACCGGGAAAATCGCAGTAAAAATGGTTTTGGAGTAAAACAAAGTCTTTTCCTTAAGCCAGTGCATAAAATGTCATCTATACAAACAGAAACATCATGTTTGTTTACCGCAGTTATTCTAGCTTTCTCCCTAGAAAATACGAATGTGTAGACTGGTGTCTCCATGTGGAACCAATTAGTGTTTCCCAGCACAAAATTAAATGTTCCCTGATAAAAACATTCAAAACCATATAATCCATCGATAATATCCAGAAAACACAAACACAGAGTCTGTAGTAATATCTGGGATATAGTAAGCCAACAAAAAAGAAAACGGATATTTCTGGTTTCATCCAGTCATATCCGGACAAAGTGAGGTGGAATTCGTATGCAATGGACCGAGAAAATCACAGTAAAAATGGTTTTGGAGAAAAGTAAAGTCTTTTTCTTAGGAAAGTGCATAAAATGTCATCTATACAAACAGAAATATCATGTTTGTTTGCCGCAGTTCCTCTAGCTTTCTCCCTAGAAAATACAAATGTGTAGAGCTGGTGTCTCCGTGTGGAACCAATTAGTGTTTCTACGGTACAAAATTAAATGTTCCCTGATAAAAAACATGCAAAACCATAAAATCCGTTCATAATATCCGGAGAACACAAATACAGAAGCTTTCACAATATCTGGGATTGAGTTAGCCAAAACACAACCGGATATTTCTGGTTTCATCCAGTCATATCCGGACAAAGTGGGTTGGAATTCGTATGCAATGGACCAACAAAATCACAGTAAAAATGGTTTTAGAGAAAGGCAAAAAGTCTTTTCCATCGCAAGTGCATAAAATATCATCTATACAAACAGACAAACCATATCGATTTGCAGTTCCTCAAGCTTTCTCCCTAGAACATAGGAATGTGTTACTGGTGTCTCCATGTGGAACCAATTAGTGTTTCTATGGTACAAAATTAAAGGTTCCCTGATAAAAACATTCAAAACAATAATATCCATTGATAATATCCAGAAAACACAGACACTGAGGCTGTAGCAATATCTGGGATATAGTAAGACAAAACACAACCGAATATTTCTGGTTTCATCCACTCATATCCGGACAAAGTGGGGTGGAATTCATATGTAATGGATCGAGAATATCACAGGAAAAATGGTTTTGGAGAAAAGCAAAGTCTTTTCTTTAGGAAAGTGCATAAAATGTCATCTATACAAACAGAAATATGATGTTTGTTTGCCGCATTTCCTCTAGCTTTCTCCCTAGAAAATACGAATGTGTAGAGCTGGTGTCTCCATGTGGAACCAATTAGTGTTTCCCAGCACAAAATTAAATGTTCCCTGATAAATAACATGCAAAAACATAAATTCCGTTGATAATATCCGGAAAACATAAACACAGAGGCTTTCACAATATCTGGGTTGTAGTAAGCCAAAACACAACCGGATATTTCTGGTTTCATCCAGTCATATCCGGACAAAGCGAGGTGGAATTCGTATGCAATGGACCGAGAAAATCACAGTAAAAATGGTTTTGGAGAAAAGCAAAGTTTTTTTCGTTATGCAAGTGCATAAAATGTCATGTATACAAACAGAAATATCATGTTTGTTTGCCGCAGTTCCTCTAACTTTCTCCCTAGAACATACAAATGTGTATACTGGTGTCTCCATGTTGAACCTATTAGTGTTTCTAAGGTACAAAATTAAATGTTCCCTGATAAAAACATTCAAAACAATAAAGTCCGTTGATAATGCACAGAAAACACAAACACAGAGTCCGTCGCAATATCTGGGATTGAGTTAGCCAAAACACAACCGGATATTTCTGGTTTCATCCAGTCATATCCGGACTAAGTTTGGTGGAATTCGTATGCAATGAACCTTGAAAATCGCAGTAAAAATGGTTTTGGAGTAAAACAAAGTCTTTTCCTTAAGCCAGTGCATAAAATGTCATCTATACAAACAGAAACATCATGTTTGTTTACCGCAGTTATTCTAGCTTTCTCCCTAGAAAATACGAATGTGTAGACTGGTGTCTCCATGTGGAACCAATTAGTGTTTCCCAGCACAAAATTAAATGTTCCCTGATAAAAACATTCAAAACCATATAATCCATCGATAATATCCAGAAAACACAAACACAGAGTCTGTAGTAATATCTGGGATATAGTAAGCCAAAAAAAAAAGAAAACGGATATTTCTGGTTTCATCCAGTCATATCCGGACAAAGTGAGGTGGAATTCGTATGCAATGGACCGAGAAAATCACAGTAAAAATGGTTTTGGAGAAAAGTAAAGTCTTTTTCTTAGGAAAGTGCATAAAATGTCATCTATACAAACAGAAATATCATGTTTGTTTGCCGCAGTTCCTCTAGCTTTCTCCCTAGAAAATACAAATGTGTAGAGCTGGTGTCTCCGTGTGGAACCAATTAGTGTTTCTACGGTACAAAATTAAATGTTCCCTGACAAAAAACATGCAAAACCATAAAATCCGTTCATAATATCCAGAGAACACAAATACAGAAGCTTTCACAATATCTGGGATTGAGTTAGCCAAAACACAACCGGATATTTCTGGTTTCATCCAGTCATATCTAGACTAAGTTTGGTGGAATTCGTATGCAATGGACCAACAAAATCACAGTAAAAATGGTTTTAGAGAAAGGCAAAAAGTCTTTTCCTTCGCAAGTGCATAAAATGTCATCTATACAAACAGACATATCATATCGATTTGCAGTTCCTCAAGCTTTCTCCCTAGAACATAGGAATGTGTTACTGGTGTCTCCATGTGGAACCAATTAGTGTTTCTATGGTACAAAATTAAATGTTCCCTGATAAAAACATTCAAAACAATAAAAGCCATCGATAATATCCAGAAAACACAGACACTGAGGCTGTAGCCATATCTGGGATATAGTAAGACAAAACACCACCGGATATTTCTGGTTTCATCCACTCATATCCTGACAAAGTGGGGTGGAATTCATATGTAATGGATCGAGAATATCACAGGAAAAATGGTTTTGGAGAAAAGAAAAGTCTTTTCTTTAGGAAAGTGCATAAAATGTCATCTATACAAACAGAAATATCATGTTTGTTTGCCGCAGTTCCTCTAGCTTTCTCCCTCGAAAATACGAATGTGTAGAGCTGGTGTCTCCATGTGGGACCAATTAGTGTTTCCCAGCACAAAATTAAGTGTTCCCTGATAAAAACATTCAAAACAATATAATCCATCGATAATATCCAGAAAACACAAACACAGAGTGTAGTAATATCTGGGATATAGTAAGCCAAAAAAAAAAAGAAAACGGATATTTCTGGTTTCATCCAGTCATATCCGGACAAAGTGAGGTGGAATTCGTATGCAATGGACCGAGAAAATCACAGTAAAAATGGTTTTGGAGAAAAGTAAAGTCTTTTTGTTAGGAAAGTGCATAAAATGTCATCTATACAAACAGAAATATCATGTTTGTTTGCCGCAGTTCCTCTAGCTTTCTCCCTAGAAAATACAAATGTGTAGAGCTGGTGTCTCCGTGTGGAACCAATTAGTGTTTCTACGGTACAAAATTAAATGTTCCCTGATAAAAAACATGCAAAACCATAAAATCCGTTCATAATATCCGGAGAACACAAATACAGAAGCTTTCACAATATCTGGGATTGAGTTAGCCAAAACACAACCGGATATTTCTGGTTTCATCCAGTCATATCCGGACAAAGTGGGTTGGAATTCGTATGCAATGGACCAACAAAATCACAGTAAAAATGGTTTTAGAGAAAGGCAAAAAGTCTTTTCCATCGCAAGTGCATAAAATGTCATCTATACAAACAGACATATCATATCGATTTGCAGTTCCTCAAGCTTTCTCCCTAGAACATAGGAATGTGTTACTGGTGTCTCCATATGGAACCAATTAGTGTGTCTACGGTACAAAATTAAATGTTCCCTGATAAAAACATTCAAAACAATAAAAGCCATCGATAATATCCAGAAAACACAGACACTGAGGCTGTAGCAATATCTGGGATATAGTAAGACAAAACACAACCGGATATTTCTGGTTTCATCCAGTCATATCCGAACAAAGTGGGGTGGAATTCATATGTAATGGATTGGGAATATCACAGGAAAAATGATTTGGAGAAAAGCAAAGTCTTTTCTTTAGGAAAGTGCATAAAATGTCATCTATACAAACAGAAATATGATGTTTGTTTGCCGCAGTTCCTGTAGCTTTCTCCCTAGAAAATACGAATGTGTAGAGCTGGTGTCTCCATGTGGGACCAATTAGTGTTTCCCAGCACAAAATTAAATGTTCCCTGATAAATAACATGCAAAAACATAAATTCCGTTGATAATATCCGGAAAACATAAACACAGAGGCTTTCACAATATCTGGGTTGTAGTAAGCCAAAACACAACCGGATATTTCTGGTTTCATCCAGTCATATCCGGACAAAGCGAGGTGGAATTCGTATGCAATGGACCGAGAAAATCACAGTAAAAATGGTTTTGGAGAAAAGCAAAGTTTTTTTCGTTATGCAAGTGCATAAAATGTCATGTATACAAACAGAAATATCATGTTTGTTTGCCGCAGTTCCTCTAACTTTCTCCCTAGAACATACGAATGTGTATACTGGTGTCTCCATGTTGAACCTATTAGTGTTTCTAAGGTACAAAATTAAATGTTCCCTGATAAAAACATTCAAAACAATAAAGTCCGTTGATAATGCACAGAAAACACAAACAGAGAGTCTGTCGCAATATCTGGGATTGAGTTAGCCAAAACACAACCGGATATTTCTGGTTTCATCCAGTCATATCCGGACTAAGTTTGGTGGAATTCGTATGCAATGAACCGGGAAAATCGCAGTAAAAATGGTTTTGGAGTAAAACAAAGTCTTTTCCTTAAGCCAGTGCATAAAATGTCATCTATACAAACAGAAACATCATGTTTGTTTACCGCAGTTATTCTAGCTTTCTCCCTAGAAAATACGAATGTGTAGACTGGTGTCTCCATGTGGAACCAATTAGTGTTTCCCAGCACAAAATTAAATGTTCCCTGATAAAAACATTCAAAACAATATAATCCATCGATAATATCCAGAAAACACAAACACAGAGTCTGTAGTAATATCTGGGATATAGTAAGCCAAAAAAAAAGAAAACGGATATTTCTGGTTTCATCCAGTCATATCCGGACAAAGTGAGGTGGAATTCGTATGCAATGGACCGAGAAAATCACAGTAAAAATGGTTTTGGAGAAAAGTAAAGTCTTTTTCTTAGGAAAGTGCATAAAATGTCATCTATACAAACAGAAATATCATGTTTGTTTGCCGCAGTTCCTCTAGCTTTCTCCCTAGAAAATACAAATGTGTAGAGCTGGTGTCTCCGTGTGGAACCAATTAGTGTTTCTACGGTACAAAATTAAATGTTCCCTGATAAAAAACATGCAAAACCATAAAATCCGTTCATAATATCCGGAGAACACAAATACAGAAGCTTTCACAATATCTGGGATTGAGTTAGCCAAAACACAACCGGATATTTCTGGTTTCATCCAGTCATATCCGGACAAAGTGGGTTGGAATTCGTATGCAATGGACCAACAAAATCACAGTAAAAATGGTTTTAGAGAAAGGCAAAAAGTCTTTTCCATCGCAAGTGCATAAAATATCATCTATACAAACAGACATACCATATCGATTTGCAGTTCCTCAAGCTTTCTCCCTAGAACATAGGAATGTGTTACTGGTGTCTCCATGTGGAACCAATTAGTGTTTCTATGGTACAAAATTAAAGGTTCCCTGATAAAAACATTCAAAACAATAAAATCCATTGATAATATCCAGAAAACACAGACACTGAGGCTGTAGCAATATCTGGGATATAGTAAGACAAAACACAACCGAATATTTCTGGTTTCATCCACTCATATCCGGACAAAGTGGGGTGGAATTCATATGTAATGGATCGAGAATATCACAGGAAAAATGGTTTTGGAGAAAAGCAAAGTCTTTTCTTTAGGAAAGTGCATAAAATGTCATCTATACAAACAGAAATATCATGTTTGTTTGCCGCAGTTCCTCTAGCTTTCTCCCTAGAAAATACGAATGTGTAGAGCTGGTGTCTCCATGTGGAACCAATTAGTGTTTCCCAGCACAAAATTAAATGTTCCCTGATAAATAACATGCAAAAACATAAATTCCGTTGATAATATCCGGAAAACATAAACACAGAGGCTTTCACAATATCTGGGTTGTAGTAAGCCAAAACACAACCGGATATTTCTGGTTTCATCCAGTCATATCCGGACAAAGCGAGGTGGAATTCGTATGCAATGGACCGAGAAAATCACAGTAAAAATGGTTTTGGAGAAAAGCAAAGTTTTTTTCGTTATGCAAGTGCATAAAATGTCATGTATACAAACAGAAATATCATGTTTGTTTGCCGCAGTTCCTCTAACTTTCTCCCTAGAACATACAAATGTGTATACTGGTGTCTCCATGTTGAACCTATTAGTGTTTCTAAGGTACAAAATTAAATGTTCCCTGATAAAAACATTCAAAACAATAAAGTCCGTTGATAATGCACAGAAAACACAAACACAGAGTCCGTCGCAATATCTGGGATTGAGTTAGCCAAAACACAACCGGATATTTCTGGTTTCATCCAGTCATATCCGGACTAAGTTTGGTGGAATTCGTATGCAATGAACCTTGAAAATCGCAGTAAAAATGGTTTTGGAGTAAAACAAAGTCTTTTCCTTAAGCCAGTGCATAAAATGTCATCTATACAAACAGAAACATCATGTTTGTTTACCGCAGTTATTCTAGCTTTCTCCCTAGAAAATACGAATGTGTAGACTGGTGTCTCCATGTGGAACCAATTAGTGTTTCCCAGCACAAAATTAAATGTTCCCTGATAAAAACATTCAAAACCATATAATCCATCGATAATATCCAGAAAACACAAACACAGAGTCTGTAGTAATATCTGGGATATAGTAAGCCAAAAAAAAAAAGAAAACGGATATTTCTGGTTTCATCCAGTCATATCCGGACAAAGTGAGGTGGAATTCGTATGCAATGGACCGAGAAAATCACAGTAAAAATGGTTTTGGAGAAAAGTAAAGTCTTTTTCTTAGGAAAGTGCATAAAATGTCATCTATACAAACAGAAATATCATGTTTGTTTGCCGCAGTTCCTCTAGCTTTCTCCCTAGAAAATACAAATGTGTAGAGCTGGTGTCTCCGTGTGGAACCAATTAGTGTTTCTACGGTACAAAATTAAATGTTCCCTGACAAAAAACATGCAAAACCATAAAATCCGTTCATAATATCCAGAGAACACAAATACAGAAGCTTTCACAATATCTGGGATTGAGTTAGCCAAAACACAACCGGATATTTCTGGTTTCATCCAGTCATATCTAGACTAAGTTTGGTGGAATTCGTATGCAATGGACCAACAAAATCACAGTAAAAATGGTTTTAGAGAAAGGCAAAAAGTCTTTTCCATCGCAAGTGCATAAAATGTCATCTATAGAAACAGACATATCATATCGATTTGCAGTTCCTCAAGCTTTCTCCCTAGAACATAGGAATGTGTTACTGGTGTCTCCATGTGGAACCAATTAGTGTTTCTATGGTACAAAATTAAATGTTCCCTGATAAAAACATTCAAAACAATAAAAGCCATCGATAATATCCAGAAAACACAGACACTGAGGCTGTAGCCATATCTGGGATATAGTAAGACAAAACACAACCGGATATTTCTGGTTTCATCCACTCATATCCGGACAAAGTGGGGTGGAATTCATATGTAATGGATCGAGAATATCACAGGAAAAATGGTTTTGGAGAAAAGAAAAGTCTTTTCTTTAGGAAAGTGCATAAAATGTCATCTATACAAACAGAAATATCATGTTTGTTTGCCGCAGTTCCTCTAGCTTTCTCCCTCGAAAATACGAATGTGTAGAGCTGGTGTCTCCATGTGGGACCAATTAGTGTTTCCCAGCACAAAATTAAGTGTTCCCTGATAAAAACATTCAAAACAATATAATCCATCGATAATATCCAGAAAACACAGACACTGAGGCTGTAGCAATATCTGGGATATAGTAAGACAAAACACAACCGGATATTTCTGGTTTCATCCAGTCATATCCGAACAAAGTGGGGTGGAATTCATATGTAATGGATTGGGAATATCACAGGAAAAATGATTTGGAGAAAAGCAAAGTCTTTTCTTTAGGAAAGTGCATAAAATGTCATCTATACAAACAGAAATATGATGTTTGTTTGCCGCAGTTCCTGTAGCTTTCTCCCTAGAAAATACGAATGTGTAGAGCTGGTGTCTCCATGTGGGACCAATTAGTGTTTCCCAGCACAAAATTAAATGTTCCCTGATAAATAACATGCAAAAACATAAATTCCGTTGATAATATCCGGAAAACATAAACACAGAGGCTTTCACAATATCTGGGTTGTAGTAAGCCAAAACACAACCGGATATTTCTGGTTTCATCCAGTCATATCCGGACAAAGCGAGGTGGAATTCGTATGCAATGGACCGAGAAAATCACAGTAAAAATGGTTTTGGAGAAAAGCAAAGTTTTTTTCGTTATGCAAGTGCATAAAATGTCATGTATACAAACAGAAATATCATGTTTGTTTGCCGCAGTTCCTCTAACTTTCTCCCTAGAACATACGAATGTGTATACTGGTGTCTCCATGTTGAACCTATTAGTGTTTCTAAGGTACAAAATTAAATGTTCCCTGATAAAAACATTCAAAACAATAAAGTCCGTTGATAATGCACAGAAAACACAAACACAGAGTCTGTCGCAATATCTGGGATTGAGTTAGCCAAAACACAACCGGATATTTCTGGTTTCATCCAGTCATATCCGGACTAAGTTTGGTGGAATTCGTATGCAATGAACCGGGAAAATCGCAGTAAAAATGGTTTTGGAGTAAAACAAAGTCTTTTCCTTAAGCCAGTGCATAAAATGTCATCTATACAAACAGAAACATCATGTTTGTTTACCGCAGTTATTCTAGCTTTCTCCCTAGAAAATACGAATGTGTAGACTGGTGTCTCCATGTGGAACCAATTAGTGTTTCCCAGCACAAAATTAAATGTTCCCTGATAAAAACATTCAAAACAATATAATCCATCGATAATATCCAGAAAACACAAACACAGAGTCTGTAGTAATATCTGGGATATAGTAAGCCAAAAAAAAAGAAAACGGATATTTCTGGTTTCATCCAGTCATATCCGGACAAAGTGAGGTGGAATTCGTATGCAATGGACCGAGAAAATCACAGTAAAAATGGTTTTGGAGAAAAGTAAAGTCTTTTTCTTAGGAAAGTGCATAAAATGTCATCTATACAAACAGAAATATCATGTTTGTTTGCCGCAGTTCCTCTAGCTTTCTCCCTAGAAAATACAAATGTGTAGAGCTGGTGTCTCCGTGTGGAACCAATTAGTGTTTCTACGGTACAAAATTAAATGTTCCCTGATAAAAAACATGCAAAACCATAAAATCCGTTCATAATATCCGGAGAACACAAATACAGAAGCTTTCACAATATCTGGGATTGAGTTAGCCAAAACACAACCGGATATTTCTGGTTTCATCCAGTCATATCCGGACAAAGTGGGTTGGAATTCGTATGCAATGGACCAACAAAATCACAGTAAAAATGGTTTTAGAGAAAGGCAAAAAGTCTTTTCCATCGCAAGTGCATAAAATATCATCTATACAAACAGACATACCATATCGATTTGCAGTTCCTCAAGCTTTCTCCCTAGAACATAGGAATGTGTTACTGGTGTCTCCATGTGGAACCAATTAGTGTTTCTATGGTACAAAATTAAAGGTTCCCTGATAAAAACATTCAAAACAATAAAATCCATTGATAATATCCAGAAAACACAGACACTGAGGCTGTAGCAATATCTGGGATATAGTAAGACAAAACACAACCGAATATTTCTGGTTTCATCCACTCATATCCGGACAAAGTGGGGTGGAATTCATATGTAATGGATGGAGAATATCACAGGAAAAATGGTTTTGGAGAAAAGCAAAGTCTTTTCTTTAGGAAAGTGCATAAAATGTCATCTATACAAACAGAAATATCATGTTTGTTTGCCGCAGTTCCTCTAGCTTTCTCCCTAGAAAATACGAATGTGTAGAGCTGGTGTCTCCATGTGGAACCAATTAGTGTTTCCCAGCACAAAATTAAATGTTCCCTGATAAATAACATGCAAAAACATAAATTCCGTTGATAATATCCGGAAAACATAAACACAGAGGCTTTCACAATATCTGGGTTGTAGTAAGCCAAAACACAACCGGATATTTCTGGTTTCATCCAGTCATATCCGGACAAAGCGAGGTGGAATTCGTATGCAATGGACCGAGAAAATCACAGTAAAAATGGTTTTGGAGAAAAGCAAAGTTTTTTTCGTTATGCAAGTGCATAAAATGTCATGTATACAAACAGAAATATCATGTTTGTTTGCCGCAGTTCCTCTAACTTTCTCCCTAGAACATACAAATGTGTATACTGGTGTCTCCATGTTGAACCTATTAGTGTTTCTAAGGTACAAAATTAAATGTTCCCTGATAAAAACATTCAAAACAATAAAGTCCGTTGATAATGCACAGAAAACACAAACACAGAGTCCGTCGCAATATCTGGGATTGAGTTAGCCAAAACACAACCGTATATTTCTGGTTTCATCCAGTCATATCCGGACTAAGTTTGGTGGAATTCGTATGCAATGAACCTTGAAAATCGCAGTAAAAATGGTTTTGGAGTAAAACAAAGTCTTTTCCTTAAGCCAGTGCATAAAATGTCATCTATACAAACAGAAACATCATGTTTGTTTACCGCAGTTATTCTAGCTTTCTCCCTAGAAAATACGAATGTGTAGACTGGTGTCTCCATGTGGAACCAATTAGTGTTTCCCAGCACAAAATTAAATGTTCCCTGATAAAAACATTCAAAACCATATAATCCATCGATAATATCCAGAAAACACAAACACAGAGTCTGTAGTAATATCTGGGATATAGTAAGCCAAAAAAAAAAGAAAACGGATATTTCTGGTTTCATCCAGTCATATCCGGACAAAGTGAGGTGGAATTCGTATGCAATGGACCGAGAAAATCACAGTAAAAATGGTTTTGGAGAAAAGTAAAGTCTTTTTCTTAGGAAAGTGCATAAAATGTCATCTATACAAACAGAAATATCATGTTTGTTTGCCGCAGTTCCTCTAGCTTTCTCCCTAGAAAATACAAATGTGTAGAGCTGGTGTCTCCGTGTGGAACCAATTAGTGTTTCTACGGTACAAAATTAAATGTTCCCTGACAAAAAACATGCAAAACCATAAAATCCGTTCATAATATCCAGAGAACACAAATACAGAAGCTTTCACAATATCTGGGATTGAGTTAGCCAAAACACAACCGGATATTTCTGGTTTCATCCAGTCATATCTAGACTAAGTTTGGTGGAATTCGTATGCAATGGACCAACAAAATCACAGTAAAAATGGTTTTAGAGAAAGGCAAAAAGTCTTTTCCATCGCAAGTGCATAAAATGTCATCTATAGAAACAGACATATCATATCGATTTGCAGTTCCTCAAGCTTTCTCCCTAGAACATAGGAATGTGTTACTGGTGTCTCCATGTGGAACCAATTAGTGTTTCTATGGTACAAAATTAAATGTTCCCTGATAAAAACATTCAAAACAATAAAAGCCATCGATAATATCCAGAAAACACAGACACTGAGGCTGTAGCCATATCTGGGATATAGTAAGACAAAACACAACCGGATATTTCTGGTTTCATCCACTCATATCCTGACAAAGTGGGGTGGAATTCATATGTAATGGATAGAGAATATCACAGGAAAAATGGTTTTGGAGAAAAGCAAAGTCTTTTCTTTAGGAAAGTGCATAAAATGTCATCTATACAAACAGAAATATCATGTTTGTTTGCCGCAGTTCCTCTAGCTTTCTCCCTCGAAAATACGAATGTGTAGAGCTGGTGTCTCCATGTGGAACCAATTAGTGTTTCCCAGCACAAAATTAAATGTTCCCTGATAAATAACATGCAAAAACATAAATTCCGTTGATAATATCCGGAAAACATAAACACAGAGGCTTTCACAATATCTGGGTTGTAGTAAGCCAAAACACAACCGGATATTTCTGGTTTCATCCAGTCATATCCGGACAAAGCGAGGTGGAATTCGTATGCAATGGACCGAGAAAATCACAGAAAAAATGGTTTCGGAGAAAAGCAAAGTTTTTTTCGTTATGCAAGTGCATAAAATGTCATGTATACAAACAGAAATATCATGTTTGTTTGCCGCAGTTCCTCTAACTTTCTCCATAGAACATACGAATGTGTATACTGGTGTCTCCATGTTGAACCTATTAGTGTTTCTAAGGTACAAAATTAAATGTTCCCTGATAAAAACATTCAAAACAATAAAGTCCGTTGATAATGTCCAGAAAACACCAACACAGAGTCCGTCGCAATATCTGGGATTGAGTTAGCCAAAACACAACCGGATATTTCTGGTTTCATCCAGTCATATCCGGACTAAGTTTGGTGGAATTCGTATGCAATGAACCGGGAAAATCGCAGTAAAAATGGTTTTGGAGTAAAACAAAGTCTTTTCCTTAAGCCAGTGCATAAAATGTCATCTATACAAACAGAAACATCATGTTTGTTTACCGCAGTTATTCTAGCTTTCTCCCTAGAAAATACGAATGTGTAGACTGGTGTCTCCATGTGGAACCAATTAGTGTTTCCCAGCACAAAATTAAATGTTCCCTGATAAAAACATTCAAAACAATATAATCCATCGATAATATCCAGAAAACACAAACACAGAGTCTGTAGTAATATCTGGGATATAGTAAGCCAAAAAAAAAAAAAGAAAACGGATATTTCTGGTTTCATCCAGTCATATCCGGACAAAGCGAGGTGGAATTCGTATGCAATGGACCGAGAAAATCACAGTAAAAATGGTTTTGGAGAAAAGTAAAGTCTTTTTCTTAGGAAAGTGCATAAAATGTCATCTATACAAACAGAAATATCATGTTTGTTTGCCGCAGTTCCTCTAGCTTTCTCCCTAGAAAATACAAATGTGTAGAGCTGGTGTCTCCGTGTGGAACCAATTAGTGTTTCTACGGTACAAAATTAAATGTTCCCTGATAAAAAACATGCAAAACCATAAAATCCGTTCATAATATCCGGAGAACACAAATACAGAAGCTTTCACAATATCTGGGATTGAGTTAGCCAAAACACAACCGGATATTTCTGGTTTCATCCAGTCATATCCGGACAAAGTGGGTTGGATTTCGTATGCAATGGACCAACAAAATCACAGTAAAAATGGTTTTAGAGAAAGGCAAGAAGTCTTTTCCATTGCAAGTGCATAAAATGTCATCTATACAAACAGACATATCATATCGATTTGCAGTTCCTCAAGCTTTCTCCCTAGAACATAGGAATGTGTTACTGGTGTCTCCATGTGGAACCAATTAGTGTTTCTATGGTACAAAATTAAATGTTCCCTGATAAAAACATTCAAAACAATAAAAGCCATCGATAATATCCAGAAAACACAGACACTGAGGCTGTAGCAATATCTGGGATATAGTAAGACAAAACACAACCGGATATTTCTGGTTTCATCCACTCATATCTGGACAAAGTGGGGTGGAATTCATATGTAATGGATCGAGAATATCACAGGAAAAATGGTTTTGGAGAAAATCAAAGTCTTTTCTTTAGGAAAGTGCATAAAATGTCATCTATACAAACAGAAATATCATGTTTGTTTGCCGCAGTTCCTCTAGCTTTCTCCCTAGAAAATACGAATGTGTAGAGCTGGTGTCTCCATGTGGAACCAATTAGTGTTTCCCAGCACAAAATTAAATGTTCCCTGATAAATAACATGCAAAAACATAAATTCCGTTGATAATATCCGGAAAACATAAACACAGAGGCTTTCACAATATCTGGGTTGTAGTAAGCCAAAACACAACCGGATATTTCTGGTTTCATCCAGTCATATCCGGACAAAGCGAGGTGGAATTCGTATGCAATGGACCGAGAAAATCACAGTAAAAATGGTTTTGGAGAAAAGCAAAGTTTTTTTCGTTATGCAAGTGCATAAAATGTCATGTATACAAACAGAAATATCATGTTTGTTTGCCGCAGTTCCTCTAACTTTCTCCCTAGAACATACAAATGTGTATACTGGTGTCTCCATGTTGAACCTATTAGTGTTTCTAAGGTACAAAATTAAATGTTCCCTGATAAAAACATTCAAAACAAAAAAGTCCGTTGATAATGCACAGAAAACACAAACACAGAGTCCGTCGCAATATCTGGGATTGAGTTAGCCAAAACACAACCGGATATTTCTGGTTTCATCCAGTCATATCCGGACTAAGTTTGGTGGAATTCGTATGCAATGAACCGGGAAAATCGCAGTAAAAATGGTTTTGGAGTAAAACAAAGTCTTTTCCTTAAGCCAGTGCATAAAATGTCATCTATACAAACAGAAACATCATGTTTGTTTACCGCAGTTATTCTAGCTTTCTCCCTAGAAAATACGAATGTGTAGACTGGTGTCTCCATGTGGAACCAATTAGTGTTTCCCAGCACAAAATTAAATGTTCCCTGATAAAAACATTCAAAACCATATAATCCATCGATAATATCCAGAAAACACAAACACAGAGTCTGTAGTAATATCTGGGATATAGTAAGCCAAAAAAAAAAGAAAACGGATATTTCTGGTTTCATCCAGTCATATCCGGACAAAGTGAGGTGGAATTCGTATGCAATGGACCGAGAAAATCACAGTAAAAATGGTTTTGGAGAAAAGTAAAGTCTTTTTCTTAGGAAAGTGCATAAAATGTCATCTATACAAACAGAAATATCATGTTTGTTTGCCGCAGTTCCTCTAGCTTTCTCCCTAGAAAATACAAATGTGTAGAGCTGGTGTCTCCGTGTGGAACCAATTAGTGTTTCTACGGTACAAAATTAAATGTTCCCTGACAAAAAACATGCAAAACCATAAAATCCGTTCATAATATCCAGAGAACACAAATACAGAAGCTTTCACAATATCTGGGATTGAGTTAGCCAAAACACAACCGGATATTTCTGGTTTCATCCAGTCATATCTAGACTAAGTTTGGTGGAATTCGTATGCAATGGACCAACAAAATCACAGTAAAAATGGTTTTAGAGAAAGGCAAAAAGTCTTTTCCATCGCAAGTGCATAAAATGTCATCTATAGAAACAGACATATCATATCGATTTGCAGTTCCTCAAGCTTTCTCCCTAGAACATAGGAATGTGTTACTGGTGTCTCCATGTGGAACCAATTAGTGTTTCTATGGTACAAAATTAAATGTTCCCTGATAAAAACATTCAAAACAATAAAAGCCATCGATAATATCCAGAAAACACAGACACTGAGGCTGTAGCAATATCTGGGATATAGTAAGACAAAACACAACCGGATATTTCTGGTTTCATCCACTCATATCCTGACAAAGTGGGGTGGAATTCATATGTAATGGATCGAGAATATCACAGGAAAAATGGTTTTGGAGAAAATCAAAGTCTTTTCTTTAGGAAAGTGCATAAAATGTCATCTATACAAACAGAAATATCATGTTTGTTTGCCGCAGTTCCTCTAGCTTTCTCCCTCGAAAATACGAATGTGTAGAGCTGGTGTCTCCATGTGGAACCAATTAGTGTTTCCCAGCACAAAATTAAATGTTCCCTGATAAATAACATGCAAAAACATAAATTCCGTTGATAATATCCGGAAAACATAAACACAGAGGCTTTCACAATATCTGGGTTGTAGTAAGCCAAAACACAACCGGATATTTCTGGTTTCATCCAGTCATATCCGGACAAAGCGAGGTGGAATTCGTATGCAATGGACCGAGAAAATCACAGAAAAAATGGTTTCGGAGAAAAGCAAAGTTTTTTTCGTTATGCAAGTGCATAAAATGTCATGTATACAAACAGAAATATCATGTTTGTTTGCCGCAGTTCCTCTAACTTTCTCCATAGAACATACGAATGTGTATACTGGTGTCTCCATGTTGAACCTATTAGTGTTTCTAAGGTACAAAATTAAATGTTCCCTGATAAAAACATTCAAAACAATAAAGTCCGTTGATAATGTCCAGAAAACACCAACACAGAGTCCGTCGCAATATCTGGGATTGAGTTAGCCAAAACACAACCGGATATTTCTGGTTTCATCCAGTCATATCCGGACTAAGTTTGGTGGAATTCGTATGCAATGAACCGGGAAAATCGCAGTAAAAATGGTTTTGGAGTAAAACAATGTCTTTTCCTTAAGCCAGTGCATAAAATGTCATCTATACAAACAGAAACATCATGTTTGTTTACCGCAGTTATTCTAGCTTTCTCCCTAGAAAATACGAATGTGTAGACTGGTGTCTCCATGTGGAACCAATTAGTGTTTCCCAGCACAAAATTAAATGTTCCCTGATAAAAACATTCAAAACAATATAATCCATCGATAATATCCAGAAAACACAAACACAGAGTCTGTAGTAATATCTGGGATATAGTAAGCCAAAAAAAAAGAAAACAGATATTTCTGGTTTCATCCAGTCATATCCGGACAAAGCGAGGTGGAATTCGTATGCAATGGACCGAGAAAATCACAGTAAAAATGGTTTTGGAGAAAAGTAAAGTCTTTTTCTTAGGAAAGTGCATAAAATGTCATCTATACAAACAGAAATATCATGTTTGTTTGCCGCAGTTCCTCTAGCTTTCTCCCTAGAAAATACAAATGTGTAGAGCTGGTGTCTCCGTGTGGAACCAATTAGTGTTTCTACGGTACAAAATTAAATGTTCCCTGATAAAAAACATGCAAAACCATAAAATCCGTTCATAATATCCAGAGAACACAAATACAGAAGCTTTCACAATATCTGGGATTGAGTTAGCCAAAACACAACCGGATATTTCTGGTTTCATCCAGTCATATCCGGACAAAGTGGGTTGGATTTCGTATGCAATGGACCAACAAAATCACAGTAAAAATGGTTTTAGAGAAAGGCAAAAAGTCTTTTCCATTGCAAGTGCATAAAATGTCATCTATACAAACAGACATATCATATCGATTTGCAGTTCCTCAAGCTTTCTCCCTAGAACATAGGAATGTGTTACTGGTGTCTCCATGTGGAACCAATTAGTGTTTCTATGGTACAAAATTAAATGTTCCCTGATAAAAACATTCAAAACAATAAAATCCATCGATAATATCCAGAAAACACAGACACTGAGGCTGTAGCAATATCTGGGATATAGTAAGACAAAACACAACCGGATATTTCTGGTTTCATCCACTCATATCTGGACAAAGTGGGGTGGAATTCATATGTAATGGATCGAGAATATCACAGGAAAAATGGTTTTGGAGAAAAGAAAAGTCTTTTCTTTAGGAAAGTGCATAAAATGTCATCTATACAAACAGAAATATCATGTTTGTTTGCCGCAGTTCCTCTAGCTTTCTCCCTAGAAAATACGAATGTGTAGAGCTGGTGTCTCCATGTGGAACCAATTAGTGTTTCCCAGCACAAAATTAAATGTTCCCTGATAAATAACATGCAAAAACATAAATTCCGTTGATAATATCCGGAAAACATAAACACAGAGGCTTTCACAATATCTGGGTTGTAGTAAGCCAAAACACAACCGGATATTTCTGGTTTCATCCAGTCATATCCGGACAAAGTGGGTTGGAATTCGTATGCAATGGACCAACAAAATCACAGTAAAAATGGTTTTAGAGAAAGGCAAAAAGTCTTTTCCATCGCAAGTGCATAAAATGTCATCTATACAAACAGACATATCATATCGATTTGCAGTTCCTCAAGCTTTCTCCCTAGAACATAGGAATGTGTTACTGGTGTCTCCATGTGGAACCAATTAGTGTTTCTATGGTACAAAATTAAATGTTCCCTGATAAAAACATTCAAAACAATAAAAGCCATCGATAATATCCAGAAAACACAGACACTGAGTCTGTAGCCATATCTGGGATATAGTAAGACAAAACACAACTGGATATTTCTGGTTTCATCCACTCATATCCGGACAAAGTGGGGTGGAATTCATATGTAATGGATCGAGAATATCACAGCAAAAATGGTTTTGGAGAAAAGCAAAGTCTTTTCTTTAGGAAAGTGCATAAAATGTCATCTATACAAACAGAAATATCATGTTTGTTTGCCGCAGTTCCTCTAGCTTTCTCCCTAGAAAATACGAATGTGTAGAGCTGGTGTCTCCATGTGGAACCAATTAGTGTTTCCCAGCACAAAATTAAATGTTCCCTGATAAATAACATGCAAAAACATAAATTCCGTTGATAATATCCGGAAAACATAAACACAGAGGCTTTCACAATATCTGGGTTGTAGTAAGCCAAAACACAACCGGATATTTCTGGTTTCATCCAGTCATATCCGGACAAAGCGAGGTGGAATTCGTATGCAATGGACCGAGAAAATCACAGTAAAAATGGTTTTGGAGAAAAGCAAAGTTTTTTTCGTTATGCAAGTGCATAAAATGTCATGTATACAAACAGAAATATCATGTTTGTTTGCCGCAGTTCCTCTAACTTTCTCCCTAGAACATACGAATGTGTATACTGGTGTCTCCATGTTGAACCTATTAGTGTTTCTAAGGTACAAAATTAAATGTTCCCTGATAAAAACATTCAAAACAATAAAGTCCGTTGATAATGTCCAGAAAACACCAACACAGAGTCCGTCGCAATATCTGGGATTGATTTAGCCAAAACACAACCGGATATTTCTGGTTTCATCCAGTCATATCCGGACTAAGTTTGGTGGAATTCGTATGCAATGAACCGGGAAAATCGCAGTAAAAATGGTTTTGGAGTAAAACAAAGTCTTTTCCTTAAGCCAGTGCATAAAATGTCATCTATACAAACAGAAACATCATGTTTGTTTACCGCAGTTATTCTAGCTTTCTCCCTAGAAAATACGAATGTGTAGACTGGTGTCTCCATGTGGAACCAATTAGTGTTTCCCAGCACAAAATTAAATGTTCCCTGATAAAAACATTCAAAACAATATAATCCATCGATAATATCCAGAAAACACAAACACAGAGTCTGTAGTAATATCTGGGATATAGTAAGCCAAAAAAAAAGAAAACGGATATTTCTGGTTTCATCCAGTCATATCCGGACAAAGTGAGGTGGAATTCGTATGCAATGGACCGAGAAAATCACAGTAAAAATGGTTTTGGAGAAAAGTAAAGTCTTTTTCTTAGGAAAGTGCATAAAATGTCATCTATACAAACAGAAATATCATGTTTGTTTGCCGCAGTTCCTCTAGCTTTCTCCCTAGAAAATACAAATGTGTAGAGCTGGTGTCTCCGTGTGGAACCAATTAGTGTTTCTACGGTACAAAATTAAATGTTCCCTGATAAAAAACATGCAAAACCATAAAATCCGTTCATAATATCCGGAGAACACAAATACAGAAGCTTTCACAATATCTGGGATTGAGTTAGCCAAAACACAACCGGATATTTCTGGTTTCATCCAGTCATATCCGGACAAAGTGGGTTGGAATTCGTATGCAATGGACCAACAAAATCACAGTAAAAATGGTTTTAGAGAAAGGCAAAAAGTCTTTTCCATCGCAAGTGCATAAAATGTCATCTATACAAACAGACATATCATATCGATTTGCAGTTCCTCAAGCTTTCTCCCTAGAACATAGGAATGTGTTACTGGTGTCTCCATGTGGAACCAATTAGTGTTTCTACGGTACAAAATTAAATGTTCCCTGATAAAAACATTCAAAACAATAAAATCCATCGATAATATCCAGAAAACACAGACACTGAGGCTGTAGCAATATCTGGGATATAGTAAGACAAAACACAACCGGATATTTCTGGTTTCATCCAGTCATATCCGAACAAAGTGGGGTGGAATTCATATGTAATGGATTGGGAATATCACAGGAAAAATGATTTGGAGAAAAGCAAAGTCTTTTCTTTAGGAAAGTGCATAAAATGTCATCTATACAAACAGAAATATCATGTTTGTTTGCCGCAGTTCCTCTAGCTTTCTCCCTAGAAAATACGAATGTGTAGAGCTGGTGTCTCCATGTGGAACCAATTAGTGTTTCCCAGCACAAAATTAAATGTTCCCTGATAAATAACATGCAAAAACATAAATTCCGTTGATAATATCCGGAAAACATAAACACAGAGGCTTTCACAATATCTGGGTTGTAGTAAGCCAAAACACAACCGGATATTTCTGGTTTCATCCACTCATATCCGGACAAAGCGAGGTGGAATTCGTATGCAATGAACCGGGAAAATCGCAGTAAAAATGGTTTTGGAGAAAAGCAAAGTTTTTTTCGTTATGCAAGTGCATAAAATGTCATGTATACAAACAGAAATATCATGTTTGTTTGCCGCAGTTCCTCTAACTTTCTCCCTAGAACATACGAATGTGTATACTGGTGTCTCCATGTTGAACCTATTAGTGTTTCTAAGGTACAAAATTAAATGTTCCCTGATAAAAACATTCAAAACAATAAAGTCCGTTGATAATGTCCAGAAAACACCAACACAGAGTCCGTCGCAATATCTGGGATTGATTTAGCCAAAACACAACCGGATATTTCTGGTTTCATCCAGTCATATCCGGACTAAGTTTGGTGGAATTCGTATGCAATGAACCGGGAAAATCGCAGTAAAAATGGTTTTGGAGTAAAACAAAGTCTTTTCCTTAAGCCAGTGCATAAAATGTCATCTATACAAACAGAAACATCATGTTTGTTTACCGCAGTTATTCTAGCTTTCTCCCTAGAAAATACGAATGTGTAGACTGGTGTCTCCATGTGGAACCAATTAGTGTTTCCCAGCACAAAATTAAATGTTCCCTGATAAAAACATTCAAAACAATATAATCCATCGATAATATCCAGAAAACACAAACACAGAGTCTGTAGTAATATCTGGGATATAGTAAGCCAAAAAAAAAGAAAACGGATATTTCTGGTTTCATCCACTCATATCCGGACAAAGTGAGGTGGAATTCGTATGCAATGGACCGAGAAAATCACAGTAAAAATGGTTTTGTAGAAAAGTAAAGTCTTTTTCTTAGGAAAGTGCATAAAATGTCATCTATACAAACAGAAATATCATGTTTGTTTGCCGCAGTTCCTCTAGCTTTCTCCCTAGAAAATACGAATGTGTAGAGCTGGTGTCTCCATGTGGAACCAATTAGTGTTTCCCAGCACAAAATTAAATGTTCCCTGATACATAACATGCAAAAACATAAATTCCGTTGATAATATCCGGAAAACATAAACACAGAGGCTTTCACAATATCTGGGTTGTAGTAAGCCAAAACACAACCGGATATTTCTGGTTTCATCCAGTCATATCCGGACAAAGCGAGGTGGAATTCGTATGCAATGGACCGAGAAAATCACAGTAAAAATGGTTTTGGAGAAAAGCAAAGTTTTTTTCGTTATGCAAGTGCATAAAATGTCATGTATACAAACAGAAATATCATGTTTGTTTGCCGCAGTTCCTCTAACTTTCTCCCTAGAACATACAAATGTGTATACTGGTGTCTCCATGTTGAACCTATTAGTGTTTCTAAGGTACAAAATTAAATGTTCCCTGATAAAAACATTCAAAACAATATAGTCCGTTGATAATGTCCAGAAAACACAAACACAGAGTCCGTCGCAATATCTGAGATTGAGTTAGCCAAAACACAACCGGATATTTCTGGTTTCATCCAGTCATATCCGGACTAAGTTTGGTGGAATTCGTATGCAATGAACCGGGAAAATCGCAGTAAAAATGGTTTTGGAGTAAAACAAAGTCTTTTCCTTAAGCCAGTGCATAAAATGTCATCTATACAAACAGAAACATCATGTTTGTTTACCACAGTTATTCTAGCTTTCTCCCTAGAAAATACGAATATGTAGACTGGTGTCTCCATGTGGAACCAATTAGTGTTTCCCAGCACAAAATTAAATGTTCCCTGATAAAAACATTCAAAACCATATAATCCATCGATAATATCCAGAAAACACAAACACAGAGTCTGTAGTAATATCTGGGATATAGTAAGCCAAAAAAAAAAGAAAACGGATATTTCTGGTTTCATCCAGTCATATCCAGACAAAGTGAGGTGGAATTCGTATGCAATGGACCGAGAAAATCACAGTAAAAATGGTTTTGGAGAAAAGTAAAGTCTTTTTCTTAGGAAAGTGCATAAAATGTCATCTATACAAACAGAAATATCATGTTTGTTTGCCGCAGTTCCTCTAGCTTTCTCCCTAGAAAATACAAATGTGTAGAGCTGGTGTCTCCGTGTGGAACCAATTAGTGTTTCTACGGTACAAAATTAAATGTTCCCTGACAAAAAACATGCAAAACCATAAAATCCGTTCATAATATCCAGAGAACACAAATACAGAAGCTTTCACAATATCTGGGATTGAGTTAGCCAAAACACAACCGGATATTTCTGGTTTCATCCAGTCATATCTAGACTAAGTTTGGTGGAATTCGTATGCAATGGACCAACAAAATCACAGTAAAAATGGTTTTAGAGAAAGGCAAAAAGTCTTTTCCATCGCAAGTGCATAAAATGTCATCTATAGAAACAGACATATCATATCGATTTGCAGTTCCTCAAGCTTTCTCCCTAGAACATAGGAATGTGTTACTGGTGTCTCCATGTGGAACCAATTAGTGTTTCTATGGTACAAAATTAAATGTTCCCTGATAAAAACATTCAAAACAATAAAAGCCATCGATAATATCCAGAAAACACAGACACTGAGGCTGTAGCCATATCTGGGATATAGTAAGACAAAACACAACTGGATATTTCTGGTTTCATCCACTCATATCCGGACAAAGTGGGGTGGAATTCATATGTAATGGATCGAGAATATCACAGCAAAAATGGTTTTGGAGAAAAGCAAAGTCTTTTCTTTAGGAAAGTGCATAAAATGTCATCTATACAAACAGAAATATCATGTTTGTTTGCCGCAGTTCCTCTAGCTTTCTCCCTCGAAAATACGAATGTGTAGAGCTGGTGTCTCCATGTGGAACCAATTAGTGTTTCCCAGCACAAAATTAAATGTTCCCTGATAAATAACATGCAAAAACATAAATTCCGTTGATAATATCCGGAAAACATAAACACAGAGGCTTTCACAATATCTGGGTTGTAGTAAGCCAAAACACAACCGGATATTTCTGGTTTCATCCAGTCATATCCGGACAAAGCGAGGTGGAATTCGTATGCAATGGACCGAGAAAATCACAGTAAAAATGGTTTTGGAGAAAAGCAAAGTTTTTTTCGTTATGCAAGTGCATAAAATGTCATGTATACAAACAGAAATATCATGTTTGTTTGCCGCAGTTCCTCTAACTTTCTCCCTAGAACATACGAATGTGTATACTGGTGTCTCCATGTTGAACCTATTAGTGTTTCTAAGGTACAAAATTAAATGTTCCCTGATAAAAACATTCAAAACAATAAAGTCCGTTGATAATGTCCAGAAAACACCAACACAGAGTCCGTCGCAATATCTGGGATTGATTTAGCCAAAACACAACCGGATATTTCTGGTTTCATCCAGTCATATCCGGACTAAGTTTGGTGGAATTCGTATGCAATGAACCGGGAAAATCGCAGTAAAAATGGTTTTGGAGTAAAACAAAGTCTTTTCCTTAAGCCAGTGCATAAAATGTCATCTATACAAACAGAAACATCATGTTTGTTTACCGCAGTTATTCTAGCTTTCTCCCTAGAAAATACGAATGTGTAGACTGGTGTCTCCATGTGGAACCAATTAGTGTTTCCCAGCACAAAATTAAATGTTCCCTGATAAAAACATTCAAAACAATATAATCCATCGATAATATCCAGAAAACACAAACACAGAGTCTGTAGTAATATCTGGGATATAGTAAGCCAAAAAAAAAGAAAACGGATATTTCTGGTTTCATCCAGTCATATCCGGACAAAGTGAGGTGGAATTCGTATGCAATGGACCGAGAAAATCACAGTAAAAATGGTTTTGGAGAAAAGTAAAGTCTTTTTCTTAGGAAAGTGCATAAAATGTCATCTATACAAACAGAAATATCATGTTTGTTTGCCGCAGTTCCTCTAGCTTTCTCCCTAGAAAATACAAATGTGTAGAGCTGGTGTCTCCGTGTGGAACCAATTAGTGTTTCTACGGTACAAAATTAAATGTTCCCTGATAAAAAACATGCAAAACCATAAAATCCGTTCATAATATCCGGAGAACACAAATACAGAAGCTTTCACAATATCTGGGATTGAGTTAGCCAAAACACAACCGGATATTTCTGGTTTCATCCAGTCATATCCGGACAAAGTGGGTTGGAATTCGTATGCAATGGACCAACAAAATCACAGTAAAAATGGTTTTAGAGAAAGGCAAAAAGTCTTTTCCATCGCAAGTGCATAAAATGTCATCTATACAAACAGACATATCATATCGATTTGCAGTTCCTCAAGCTTTCTCCCTAGAACATAGGAATGTGTTACTGGTGTCTCCATGTGGAACCAATTAGTGTTTCTACGGTACAAAATTAAATGTTCCCTGATAAAAACATTCAAAACAATAAAATCCATCGATAATATCCAGAAAACACAGACACTGAGGCTGTAGCAATATCTGGGATATAGTAAGACAAAACACAACCGGATATTTCTGGTTTCATCCAGTCATATCCGAACAAAGTGGGGTGGAATTCATATGTAATGGATTGGGAATATCACAGGAAAAATGATTTGGAGAAAAGCAAAGTCTTTTCTTTAGGAAAGTGCATAAAATGTCATCTATACAAACAGAAATATCATGTTTGTTTGCCACAGTTCCTCTAGCTTTCTCCCTAGAAAATACGAATGTGTAGAGCTGGTGTCTCCATGTGGAACCAATTAGTGTTTCCCAGCACAAAATTAAATGTTCCCTGATAAATAACATGCAAAAACATAAATTCCGTTGATAATATCCGGAAAACATAAACACAGAGGCTTTCACAATATCTGGGTTGTAGTAAGCCAAAACACAACCGGATATTTCTGGTTTCATCCACTCATATCCGGACAAAGCGAGGTGGAATTCGTATGCAATGAACCGGGAAAATCGCAGTAAAAATGGTTTTGGAGAAAAGCAAAGTTTTTTTCGTTATGCAAGTGCATAAAATGTCATGTATACAAACAGAAATATCATGTTTGTTTGCCGCAGTTCCTCTAACTTTCTCCCTAGAACATACGAATGTGTATACTGGTGTCTCCATGTTGAACCTATTAGTGTTTCTAAGGTACAAAATTAAATGTTCCCTGATAAAAACATTCAAAACAATAAAGTCCGTTGATAATGTCCAGAAAACACCAACACAGAGTCCGTCGCAATATCTGGGATTGATTTAGCCAAAACACAACCGGATATTTCTGGTTTCATCCAGTCATATCCGGACTAAGTTTGGTGGAATTCGTATGCAATGAACCGGGAAAATCGCAGTAAAAATGGTTTTGGAGTAAAACAAAGTCTTTTCCTTAAGCCAGTGCATAAAATGTCATCTATACAAACAGAAACATCATGTTTGTTTACCGCAGTTATTCTAGCTTTCTCCCTAGAAAATACGAATGTGTAGACTGGTGTCTCCATGTGGAACCAATTAGTGTTTCCCAGCACAAAATTAAATGTTCCCTGATAAAAACATTCAAAACAATATAATCCATCGATAATATCCAGAAAACACAAACACAGAGTCTGTAGTAATATCTGGGATATAGTAAGCCAAAAAAAAAGAAAACGGATATTTCTGGTTTCATCCAGTCATATCCGGACAAAGTGAGGTGGAATTCGTATGCAATGGACCGAGAAAATCACAGTAAAAATGGTTTTGTAGAAAAGTAAAGTCTTTTTCTTAGGAAAGTGCATAAAATGTCATCTATACAAACAGAAATATCATGTTTGTTTGCCGCAGTTCCTCTAGCTTTCTCCCTAGAAAATACGAATGTGTAGAGCTGGTGTCTCCATGTGGAACCAATTAGTGTTTCCCAGCACAAAATTAAATGTTCCCTGATACATAACATGCAAAAACATAAATTCCGTTGATAATATCCGGAAAACATAAACACAGAGGCTTTCACAATATCTGGGTTGTAGTAAGCCAAAACACAACCGGATATTTCTGGTTTCATCCAGTCATATCCGGACAAAGCGAGGTTGAATTCGGATGCAATGGACCGAGAAAATCACAGTAAAAATGGTTTTGGAGAAAAGCAAAGTTTTTTTCGTTATGCAAGTGCATAAAATGTCATGTATACAAACAGAAATATCATGTTTGTTTGCCGCAGTTCCTCTAACTTTCTCCCTAGAACATACAAATGTGTATACTGGTGTCTCCATGTTGAACCTATTAGTGTTTCTAAGGTACAAAATTAAATGTTCCCTGATAAAAACATTCAAAACAATATAGTCCGTTGATAATGTCCAGAAAACACAAACACAGAGTCCGTCGCAATATCTGAGATTGAGTTAGCCAAAACACAACCGGATATTTCTGGTTTCATCCAGTCATATCCGGACTAAGTTTGGTGGAATTCGTATGCAATGAACCGGGAAAATCGCAGTAAAAATGGTTTTGGAGTAAAACAAAGTCTTTTCCTTAAGCCAGTGCATAAAATGTCATCTATACAAACAGAAACATCATGTTTGTTTACCACAGTTATTCTAGCTTTCTCCCTAGAAAATACGAATATGTAGACTGGTGTCTCCATGTGGAACCAATTAGTGTTTCCCAGCACAAAATTAAATGTTCCCTGATAAAAACATTCAAAACCATATAATCCATCGATAATATCCAGAAAACACAAACACAGAGTCTGTAGTAATATCTGGGATATAGTAAGCCAAAAAAAAAAGAAAACGGATATTTCTGGTTTCATCCAGTCATATCCAGACAAAGTGAGGTGGAATTCGTATGCAATGGACCGAGAAAATCACAGTAAAAATGGTTTTGGAGAAAAGTAAAGTCTTTTTCTTAGGAAAGTGCATAAAATGTCATCTATACAAACAGAAATATCATGTTTGTTTGCCGCAGTTCCTCTAGCTTTCTCCCTAGAAAATACAAATGTGTAGAGCTGGTGTCTCCGTGTGGAACCAATTAGTGTTTCTACGGTACAAAATTAAATGTTCCCTGACAAAAAACATGCAAAACCATAAAATCCGTTCATAATATCCAGAGAACACAAATACAGAAGCTTTCACAATATCTGGGATTGAGTTAGCCAAAACACAACCGGATATTTCTGGTTTCATCCAGTCATATCTAGACTAAGTTTGGTGGAATTCGTATGCAATGGACCAACAAAATCACAGTAAAAATGGTTTTAGAGAAAGGCAAAAAGTCTTTTCCATCGCAAGTGCATAAAATGTCATCTATAGAAACAGACATATCATATCGATTTGCAGTTCCTCAAGCTTTCTCCCTAGAACATAGGAATGTGTTACTGGTGTCTCCATGTGGAACCAATTAGTGTTTCTATGGTACAAAATTAAATGTTCCCTGATAAAAACATTCAAAACAATAAAAGCCATCGATAATATCCAGAAAACACAGACACTGAGGCTGTAGCCATATCTGGGATATAGTAAGACAAAACACAACCGGATATTTCTGGTTTCATCCACTCATATCCTGACAAAGTGGGGTGGAATTCATATGTAATGGATCGAGAATATCACAGGAAAAATGGTTTTGGAGAAAAGCAAAGTCTTTTCTTTAGGAAAGTGCATAAAATGTCATCTATACAAACAGAAATATCATGTTTGTTTGCCGCAGTTCCTCTAGCTTTCTCCCTCGAAAATACGAATGTGTAGAGCTGGTGTCTCCATGTGGAACCAATTAGTGTTTCCCAGCACAAAATTAAATGTTCCCTGATAAATAACATGCAAAAACATAAATTCCGTTGATAATATCCGGAAAACATAAACACAGAGGCTTTCACAATATCTGGGTTGTAGTAAGCCAAAACACAACCGGATATTTCTGGTTTCATCCAGTCATATCCGGACAAAGCGAGGTGGAATTCGTATGCAATGGACCGAGAAAATCACAGAAAAAATGGTTTCGGAGAAAAGCAAAGTTTTTTTCGTTATGCAAGTGCATAAAATGTCATGTATACAAACAGAAATATCATGTTTGTTTGCCGCAGTTCCTCTAACTTTCTCCATAGAACATACGAATGTGTATACTGGTGTCTCCATGTTGAACCTATTAGTGTTTCTAAGGTACAAAATTAAATGTTCCCTCATAAAAACATTCAAAACAATAAAGTCCGTTGATAATGTCCAGAAAACACCAACACAGAGTCCGTCGCAATATCTGGGATTGAGTTAGCCAAAACACAACCGGATATTTCTGGTTTCATCCAGTCATATCCGGACTAAGTTTGGTGGAATTCGTATGCAATGAACCGGGAAAATCGCAGTAAAAATGGTTTTGGAGTAAAACAAAGTCTTTTCCTTAAGCCAGTGCATAAAATGTCATCTATACAAACAGAAACATCATGTTTGTTTACCGCAGTTATTCTAGCTTTCTCCCTAGAAAATACGAATGTGTAGACTGGTGTCTCCATGTGGAACCAATTAGTGTTTCCCAGCACAAAATTAAATGTTCCCTGATAAAAACATTCAAAACAATATAATCCATCGATAATATCCAGAAAACACAAACACAGAGTCTGTAGTAATATCTGGGATATAGTAAGCCAAAAAAAAAGAAAACGGATATTTCTGGTTTCATCCAGTCATATCCGGACAAAGCGAGGTGGAATTCGTATGCAATGGACCGAGAAAATCACAGTAAAAATGGTTTTGGAGAAAAGTAAAGTCTTTTTCTTAGGAAAGTGCATAAAATGTCATCTATACAAACAGAAATATCATGTTTGTTTGCCGCAGTTCCTCTAGCTTTCTCCCTAGAAAATACAAATGTGTAGAGCTGGTGTCTCCGTGTGGAACCAATTAGTGTTTCTACGGTACAAAATTAAATGTTCCCTGATAAAAAACATGCAAAACCATAAAATCCGTTCATAATATCCGGAGAACACAAATACAGAAGCTTTCACAATATCTGGGATTGAGTTAGCCAAAACACAACCGGATATTTCTGGTTTCATCCAGTCATATCCGGACAAAGTGGGTTGGATTTCGTATGCAATGGACCAACAAAATCACAGTAAAAATGGTTTTAGAGAAAGGCAAAAAGTCTTTTCCATTGCAAGTGCATAAAATGTCATCTATACAAACAGACATATCATATCGATTTGCAGTTCCTCAAGCTTTCTCCCTAGAACATAGGAATGTGTTACTGGTGTCTCCATGTGGAACCAATTAGTGTTTCTATGGTACAAAATTAAATGTTCCCTGATAAAAACATTCAAAACAATAAAATCCATCGATAATATCCAGAAAACACAGACACTGAGGCTGTAGCAATATCTGGGATATAGTAAGACAAAACACAACCGGATATTTCTGGTTTCATCCACTCATATCTGGACAAAGTGGGGTGGAATTCATATGTAATGGATCGAGAATATCACAGGAAAAATGGTTTTGGAGAAAAGAAAAGTCTTTTCTTTAGGAAAGTGCATAAAATGTCATCTATACAAACAGAAATATCATGTTTGTTTGCCGCAGTTCCTCTAGCTTTCTCCCTCGAAAATACGAATGTGTAGAGCTGGTGTCTCCATGTGGAACCAATTAGTGTTTCCCAGCACAAAATTAAATGTTCCCTGATAAATAACATGCAAAAACATAAATTCCGTTGATAATATCCGGAAAACATAAACACAGAGGCTTTCACAATATCTGGGTTGTAGTAAGCCAAAACACAACCGGATATTTCTGGTTTCATCCAGTCATATCCGGACAAAGCGAGGTGGAATTCGTATGCAATGGACCGAGAAAATCACAGTAAAAATGGTTTTGGAGAAAAGCAAAGTTTTTTTCGTTATGCAAGTGCATAAAATGTCATGTATACAAACAGAAATATCATGTTTGTTTGCCGCAGTTCCTCTAACTTTCTCCCTAGAACATACAAATGTGTATACTGGTGTCTCCATGTTGAACCTATTAGTGTTTCTAAGGTACAAAATTAAATGTTCCCTGATAAAAACATTCAAAACAATAAAGTCCGTTGATAATGTCCAGAAAACACAAACACAGAGTCCGTCGCAATATCTGGGATTGAGTTAGCCAAAACACAACCGGATATTTCTGGTTTCATCCAGTCATATCCGGACTAAGTTTGGTGGAATTCGTATGCAATGAACCGGGAAAATCGCAGTAAAAATGGTTTTGGAGTAAAACAAAGTCTTTTCCTTAAGCCAGTGCATAAAATGTCATCTATACAAACAGAAACATCATGTTTGTTTACCACAGTTATTCTAGCTTTCTCCCTAGAAAATACGAATATGTAGACTGGTGTCTCCATGTGGAACCAATTAGTGTTTCCCAGCACAAAATTAAATGTTCCCTGATAAAAACATTCAAAACAATATAATCCATCGATAATATCCAGAAAACACAAACACAGAGTCTGTAGTAATATCTGGGATATAGTAAGCCAAAAAAAAAAAGAAAACGGATATTTCTGGTTTCATCCAGTCATATCCGGACAAAGTGAGGTGGAATTCGTATGCAATGGACCGAGAAAATCACAGTAAAAATGGTTTTGGAGAAAAGTAAAGTCTTTTTCTTAGGAAAGTGCATAAAATGTCATCTATACAAACAGAAATATCATGTTTGTTTGCCACAGTTCCTCTAGCTTTCTCCCTAGAAAATACAAATGTGTAGAGCTGGTGTCTCCGTGTGGAACCAATTAGTGTTTCTACGGTACAAAATTAAATGTTCCCTGACAAAAAACATGCAAAACCATAAAATCCATTCATAATATCCGGAGAACACAAATGCAGAAGCTTTCACAATATCTGGGATTGAGTTAGCCAAAACACAACCGGATATTTCTGGTTTCATCCAGTCATATCCGGACAAAGTGGGTTGGAATTCGTATGCAATGGACCAACAAAATCACAGTAAAAATGGTTTTAGAGAAAGGCAAAAAGTCTTTTCCATCGCAAGTGCATAAAATGTCATCTATACAAACAGACATATCATATCGATTTGCAGTTCCTCAAGCTTTCTCCCTAGAACATAGGAATGTGTTACTGGTGTCTCCATGTGGAACCAATTAGTGTTTCTATGGTACAAAATTAAATGTTCCCTGATAAAAACATTCAAAACAATAAAAGCCATCGATAATATCCAGAAAACACAGACACTGAGTCTGTAGCCATATCTGGGATATAGTAAGACAAAACACAACTGGATATTTCTGGTTTCATCCACTCATATCCGGACAAAGTGGGGTGGAATTCATATGTAATGGATCGAGAATATCACAGCAAAAATGGTTTTGGAGAAAAGCAAAGTCTTTTCTTTAGGAAAGTGCATAAAATGTCATCTATACAAACAGAAATATCATGTTTGTTTGCCGCAGTTCCTCTAGCTTTCTCCCTAGAAAATACGAATGTGTAGAGCTGGTGTCTCCATGTGGAACCAATTAGTGTTTCCCAGCACAAAATTAAATGTTCCCTGATAAATAACATGCAAAAACATAAATTCCGTTGATAATATCCGGAAAACATAAACACAGAGGCTTTCACAATATCTGGGTTGTAGTAAGCCAAAACACAACCGGATATTTCTGGTTTCATCCAGTCATATCCGGACAAAGCGAGGTGGAATTCGTATGCAATGGACCGAGAAAATCACAGTAAAAATGGTTTTGGAGAAAAGCAAAGTTTTTTTCGTTATGCAAGTGCATAAAATGTCATGTATACAAACAGAAATATCATGTTTGTTTGCCGCAGTTCCTCTAACTTTCTCCCTAGAACATACGAATGTGTATACTGGTGTCTCCATGTTGAACCTATTAGTGTTTCTAAGGTACAAAATTAAATGTTCCCTGATAAAAACATTCAAAACAATAAAGTCCGTTGATAATGTCCAGAAAACACCAACACAGAGTCCGTCGCAATATCTGGGATTGATTTAGCCAAAACACAACCGGATATTTCTGGTTTCATCCAGTCATATCCGGACTAAGTTTGGTGGAATTCGTATGCAATGAACCGGGAAAATCGCAGTAAAAATGGTTTTGGAGTAAAACAAAGTCTTTTCCTTAAGCCAGTGCATAAAATGTCATCTATACAAACAGAAACATCATGTTTGTTTACCGCAGTTATTCTAGCTTTCTCCCTAGAAAATACGAATGTGTAGACTGGTGTCTCCATGTGGAACCAATTAGTGTTTCCCAGCACAAAATTAAATGTTCCCTGATAAAAACATTCAAAACAATATAATCCATCGATAATATCCAGAAAACACAAACACAGAGTCTGTAGTAATATCTGGGATATAGTAAGCCAAAAAAAAAGAAAACGGATATTTCTGGTTTCATCCAGTCATATCCGGACAAAGTGAGGTGGAATTCGTATGCAATGGACCGAGAAAATCACAGTAAAAATGGCTTTGGAGAAAAGTAAAGTCTTTTTCTTAGGAAAGTGCATAAAATGTCATCTATACAAACAGAAATATCATGTTTGTTTGCCGCAGTTCCTCTAGCTTTCTCCCTAGAAAATAAAAATGTGTAGAGCTGGTGTCTCCGTGTGGAACCAATTAGTGTTTCTACGGTACAAAATTAAATGTTCCCTGATAAAAAACATGCAAAACCATAAAATCCGTTCATAATATCCGGAGAACACAAATACAGAAGCTTTCACAATATCTGGGATTGAGTTAGCCAAAACACAACCGGATATTTCTGGTTTCATCCAGTCATATCCGGACAAAGTGGGTTGGAATTCGTATGCAATGGACCAACAAAATCACAGTAAAAATGGTTTTAGAGAAAGGCAAAAAGTCTTTTCCATCGCAAGTGCATAAAATGTCATCTATACAAACAGACATATCATATCGATTTGCAGTTCCTCAAGCTTTCTCCCTAGAACATAGGAATGTGTTACTGGTGTCTCCATGTGGAACTAATTAGTGTTTCTACGGTACAAAATTAAATGTTCCCTGATAAAAACATTCAAAACAATAAAATCCATCGATAATATCCAGAAAACACAGACACTGAGGCTGTAGCAATATCTGGGATATAGTAAGACAAAACACAACCGGATATTTCTGGTTTCATCCAGTCATATCCGAACAAAGTGGGGTGGAATTCATATGTAATGGATTGGGAATATCACAGGAAAAATGATTTGGAGAAAAGCAAAGTCTTTTCTTTAGGAAAGTGCATAAAATGTCATCTATACAAACAGAAATATCATGTTTGTTTGCCGCAGTTCCTCTAGCTTTCTCCCTAGAAAATACGAATGTGTAGAGCTGGTGTCTCCATGTGGAACCAATTAGTGTTTCCCAGCACAAAATTAAATGTTCCCTGATACATAACATGCAAAAACATAAATTCCGTTGATAATATCCGGAAAACATAAACACAGAGGCTTTCACAATATCTGGGTTGTAGTAAGCCAAAACACAACCGGATATTTCTGGTTTCATCCAGTCATATCCGGACAAAGCGAGGTGGAATTCGTATGCAATGGACCGAGAAAATCACAGTAAAAATGGTTTTGGAGAAAAGCAAAGTTTTTTTCGTTATGCAAGTGCATAAAATGTCATGTATACAAACAGAAATATCATGTTTGTTTGCCGCAGTTCCTCTAACTTTCTCCCTAGAACATACAAATGTGTATACTGGTGTCTCCATGTTGAACCTATTAGTGTTTCTAAGGTACAAAATTAAATGTTCCCTGATAAAAACATTCAAAACAATATAGTCCGTTGATAATGTCCAGAAAACACAAACACAGAGTCCGTCGCAATATCTGAGATTGAGTTAGCCAAAACACAACCGGATATTTCTGGTTTCATCCAGTCATATCCGGACTAAGTTTGGTGGAATTCGTATGCAATGAACCGGGAAAATCGCAGTAAAAATGGTTTTGGAGTAAAACAAAGTCTTTTCCTTAAGCCAGTGCATAAAATGTCATCTATACAAACAGAAACATCATGTTTGTTTACCACAGTTATTCTAGCTTTCTCCCTAGAAAATACGAATATGTAGACTGGTGTCTCCATGTGGAACCAATTAGTGTTTCCCAGCACAAAATTAAATGTTCCCTGATAAAAACATTCAAAACAATATAATCCATCGATAATATCCAGAAAACACAAACACAGAGTCTGTAGTAATATCTGGGATATAGTAAGCCAAAAAAAAAAAGAAAACGGATATTTCTGGTTTCATCCAGTCATATCCGGACAAAGTGAGGTGGAATTCGTATGCAATGGACCGAGAAAATCACAGTAAAAATGGTTTTGGAGAAAAGTAAAGTCTTTTTCTTAGGAAAGTGCATAAAATGTCATCTATACAAACAGAAATATCATGTTTGTTTGCCACAGTTCCTCTAGCTTTCTCCCTAGAAAATACAAATGTGTAGAGCTGGTGTCTCCGTGTGGAACCAATTAGTGTTTCTACGGTACAAAATTAAATGTTCCCTGACAAAAAACATGCAAAACCATAAAATCCATTCATAATATCCGGAGAACACAAATGCAGAAGCTTTCACAATATCTGGGATTGAGTTAGCCAAAACACAACCGGATATTTCTGGTTTCATCCAGTCATATCCGGACAAAGTGGGTTGGAATTCGTATGCAATGGACCAACAAAATCACAGTAAAAATGGTTTTAGAGAAAGGCAAAAAGTCTTTTCCATCGCAAGTGCATAAAATGTCATCTATACAAACAGACATATCATATCGATTTGCAGTTCCTCAAGCTTTCTCCCTAGAACATAGGAATGTGTTACTGGTGTCTCCATGTGGAACCAATTAGTGTTTCTATGGTACAAAATTAAATGTTCCCTGATAAAAACATTCAAAACAATAAAAGCCATCGATAATATCCAGAAAACACAGACACTGAGTCTGTAGCCATATCTGGGATATAGTAAGACAAAACACAACTGGATATTTCTGGTTTCATCCACTCATATCCGGACAAAGTGGGGTGGAATTCATATGTAATGGATCGAGAATATCACAGCAAAAATGGTTTTGGAGAAAAGCAAAGTCTTTTCTTTAGGAAAGTGCATAAAATGTCATCTATACAAACAGAAATATCATGTTTGTTTGCCGCAGTTCCTCTAGCTTTCTCCCTAGAAAATACGAATGTGTAGAGCTGGTGTCTCCATGTGGAACCAATTAGTGTTTCCCAGCACAAAATTAAATGTTCCCTGATAAATAACATGCAAAAACATAAATTCCGTTGATAATATCCGGAAAACATAAACACAGAGGCTTTCACAATATCTGGGTTGTAGTAAGCCAAAACACAACCGGATATTTCTGGTTTCATCCAGTCATATCCGGACAAAGCGAGGTGGAATTCGTATGCAATGGACCGAGAAAATCACAGTAAAAATGGTTTTGGAGAAAAGCAAAGTTTTTTTCGTTATGCAAGTGCATAAAATGTCATGTATACAAACAGAAATATCATGTTTGTTTGCCGCAGTTCCTCTAACTTTCTCCCTAGAACATACGAATGTGTATACTGGTGTCTCCATGTTGAACCTATTAGTGTTTCTAAGGTACAAAATTAAATGTTCCCTGATAAAAACATTCAAAACAATAAAGTCCGTTGATAATGTCCAGAAAACACCAACACAGAGTCCGTCGCAATATCTGGGATTGATTTAGCCAAAACACAACCGGATATTTCTGGTTTCATCCAGTCATATCCGGACTAAGTTTGGTGGAATTCGTATGCAATGAACCGGGAAAATCGCAGTAAAAATGGTTTTGGAGTAAAACAAAGTCTTTTCCTTAAGCCAGTGCATAAAATGTCATCTATACAAACAGAAACATCATGTTTGTTTACCGCAGTTATTCTAGCTTTCTCCCTAGAAAATACGAATGTGTAGACTGGTGTCTCCATGTGGAACCAATTAGTGTTTCCCAGCACAAAATTAAATGTTCCCTGATAAAAACATTCAAAACAATATAATCCATCGATAATATCCAGAAAACACAAACACAGAGTCTGTAGTAATATCTGGGATATAGTAAGCCAAAAAAAAAGAAAACGGATATTTCTGGTTTCATCCAGTCATATCCGGACAAAGTGAGGTGGAATTCGTATGCAATGGACCGAGAAAATCACAGTAAAAATGGTTTTGGAGAAAAGTAAAGTCTTTTTCTTAGGAAAGTGCATAAAATGTCATCTATACAAACAGAAATATCATGTTTGTTTGCCGCAGTTCCTCTAGCTTTCTCCCTAGAAAATACAAATGTGTAGAGCTGGTGTCTCCGTGTGGAACCAATTAGTGTTTCTACGGTACAAAATTAAATGTTCCCTGATAAAAAACATGCAAAACCATAAAATCCGTTCATAATATCCGGAGAACACAAATACAGAAGCTTTCACAATATCTGGGATTGAGTTAGCCAAAACACAACCGGATATTTCTGGTTTCATCCAGTCATATCCGGACAAAGTGGGTTGGAATTCGTATGCAATGGACCAACAAAATCACAGTAAAAATGGTTTTAGAGAAAGGCCAAAAGTCTTTTCCATCGCAAGTGCATAAAATGTCATCTATACAAACAGACATATCATATCGATTTGCAGTTCCTCAAGCTTTCTCCCTAGAACATAGGAATGTGTTACTGGTGTCTCCATGTGGAACCAATTAGTGTTTCTACGGTACAAAATTAAATGTTCCCTGATAAAAACATTCAAAACAATAAAATCCATCGATAATATCCAGAAAACACAGACACTGAGGCTGTAGCAATATCTGGGATATAGTAAGACAAAACACAACCGGATATTTCTGGTTTCATCCAGTCATATCCGAACAAAGTGGGGTGGAATTCATATGTAATGGATTGGGAATATCACAGGAAAAATGATTTGGAGAAAAGCAAAGTCTTTTCTTTAGGAAAGTGCATAAAATGTCATCTATACAAACAGAAATATCATGTTTGTTTGCCGCAGTTCCTCTAGCTTTCTCCCTAGAAAATACGAATGTGTAGAGCTGGTGTCTCCATGTGGAACCAATTAGTGTTTCCCAGCACAAAATTAAATGTTCCCTGATAAATAACATGCAAAAACATAAATTCCGTTGATAATATCCGGAAAACATAAACACAGAGGCTTTCACAATATCTGGGTTGTAGTAAGCCAAAACACAACCGGATATTTCTGGTTTCATCCACTCATATCCGGACAAAGCGAGGTGGAATTCGTATGCAATGAACCGGGAAAATCGCAGTAAAAATGGTTTTGGAGAAAAGCAAAGTTTTTTTCGTTATGCAAGTGCATAAAATGTCATGTATACAAACAGAAATATCATGTTTGTTTGCCGCAGTTCCTCTAACTTTCTCCCTAGAACATACGAATGTGTATACTGGTGTCTCCATGTTGAACCTATTAGTGTTTCTAAGGTACAAAATTAAATGTTCCCTGATAAAAACATTCAAAACAATAAAGTCCGTTGATAATGTCCAGAAAACACCAACACAGACTCCTTTGCAATATCTGGGATTGATTTAGCCAAAACACAACCGGATATTTCTGGTTTCATCCAGTCATATCCGGACTAAGTTTGGTGGAATTCGTATGCAATGAACCGGGAAAATCGCAGTAAAAATGGTTTTGGAGTAAAACAAAGTCTTTTCCTTAAGCCAGTGCATAAAATGTCATCTATACAAACAGAAACATCATGTTTGTTTACCGCAGTTATTCTAGCTTTCTCCCTAGAAAATACGAATGTGTAGACTGGTGTCTCCATGTGGAACCAATTAGTGTTTCCCAGCACAAAATTAAGTGTTCCCTGATAAAAACATTCAAAACAATATAAACCATCGATAATATCCAGAAAACACAAACACAGAGTCCGTCGCAATATCTGGGATTGAGTTAGCCAAAACACAACCGGATATTTCTGGTTTCATCCAGTCATATCCGGAATAAGTTTGGTGGAATTCGTATGCAATGAACCGGGAAAATCGCATTAAATATGGTTTTGGAGTAAGACAAAGTCTTTTCCTTAAGCCAGTGCATAAAATGTCATCTATACAAACAGAAACATCATGTTTGTTTACCGCAGTTATTCTAGCTTTCTCCCTAGAAAATACGAATGTGTAGACTGGTGTCTCTGTGTGGAACCAATTAGTGTTTCTAAGGTACAAAATTAAATGTTCCCTGATAAAAAACATGCAAAACCATAAAGTCCATTGATAATATCCGGAAAACACCAATACAGAAGCTTTCACAATATCTGGGATTGAGTTAGCCAAAACACAACCGGATATTTCTGGTTTCATCCAGTCATATCCGGACTAAGTTTGGTGGAATTCGTATGCAATGAACCGGGAAACTCGCAGTAAAAATGGTTTTGGAGTAAAACAAAGTCTTTTCCTTAAGCCAGTGCATAAAATGTCATCTATACAAACAGAAACATCATGTTTGTTTACCGCAGTTATTCTAGCTTTCTCCCTAGAAAATACGAGTGTGTAGACTGGTGTCTCCATGTGGAACCAATTAGTGTTTCCCAGCACAAAATTAAATGTTCCCTGATAAAAACATTCAAAACAATATAATCCATCGATAATATCCAGAAAACACAAACACAGAGTCTGTAGTAATATCTGGGATATAGTAAGCCAAAAAAAAAGAAAACGGATATTTCTGGTTTCATCCAGTCATATCCGGACAAAGCGAGGTGGAATTCGTATGCAATGGACCGAGAAAATCACAGTAAAAATGGTTTTGGAGAAAAGTAAAGTCTTTTTCTTAGGAAAGTGCATAAAATGTCATCTATACAAATAGAAATATCATGTTTGTTTGCCGCAGTTCCTCTAGCTTTCTCCCTAGAAAATACGAATGTGTAGAGCTGGTGTCTCCATGTGGAACCAATTAGTGTTTCCCAGCACAAAATTAAATGTTCCCTGATAAATAACATGCAAAAACATAAATTCCGTTGATAATTTCTGGAAAACATAAACACAGAGGCTTTCACAATATCTGGGTTGTAGTAAGCCAAAACACAACCGGATATTTCTGGTTTCATCCAGTCATATCCGGACAAAGCGAGGTGGAATTCGTATGCAATGGACTGAGAAAATCACAGTAAAAATGGTTTTGGAGAAAAGCAAAGTTTTTTTCGTTATGCAAGTGCATAAAATGTCATGTATACAAACAGAAATATCATGTTTGTTTGCCGCAGTTCCTCTAACTTTCTCCCTAGAACATACGAATGTGTATACTGGTGTCTCCATGTTGAACCTATTAGTGTTTCTAAGGTACAAAATTAAATGTTCCCTGATAAAAACATTCAAAACAATAAAGTCCGTTGATAATGCACAGAAAACACCAACACAGACTCCTTCGCAATATCTGGGATTGAGTTAGCCAAAACACAACCGGATATTTCTGGTTTCATCCAGTCATATCCGGACAAAGTGAGGTGGAATTCCTATGCAATGAACCGGGAAAATCGCAGTAAAAATGGTTTTGGAGTAAAACAAAGTCTTTTCCTTAAGCCAGTGCATAAAATGTCATCTATACAAACAGAAATATCATGTTTGTTTACCGCAGTTATTCTAGCTTTCTCCCTGGAAAATACGAATGTGTAGACTGGTGTCTCCATGTGGAACCAGTTAGTGTTTCCCAGCACAAAATTAAATGTTCCCTGATAAAAACATTCAAAACAATATAATCCATCGATAATATCCAGAAAACACAAACACAGAGTCTGTAGTAATATCTGGGATATAGTAAGCCAAAAAAAAAAGAAAACGGATATTTCTGGTTTCATCCAGTCATATCCGGACAAAGTGAGGTGGAATTCGTATGTAATGGACCGAGAAAATCACAGTAAAAATGGTTTTGGAGAAAAGTAAAGTTTTTTTCTTAGGAAAGTGCATAAAATGTCATCTATACAAACAGAAATATCATGTTTGTTTGCCGCAGTTCCTCTAGCTTTCTCCCTAGAAAATACAAATGTGTAGAGCTGGTGTCTCCGTGTGGAACCAATTAGTGTTTCCCAGCACAAAATTAAATGTTCCCTGATAAAAACATTCAAAACAATATAATCCATCGATAATATCCAGAAAACACAAACACAGAGTCTGTAGTAATATCTGGGATATAGTAAGCCAAAAAAAAAGAAAACGGATATTTCTGGTTTCATCCAGTCATATCCGGACAAAGTGAGTTGGAATTCGTATGCAATGGACCGAGAAAATCACAGTAACAATGGTTTTGGAGAAAAGCAAAGTTTTTTTCGTTATGCAAGTGCATAAAATGTCATGTATACAAACAGAAATATCATGTTTTTTTTGCAACAGTTCCTCTAACTTTCTCCCTAGAACATACGAATGTGTATACTTGTGTCTCCATGTTGAACCTATTAGTGTTTCTAAGGTACAAAATTAAATGTTCCCTGATAAAAACATTCAAAACAATAAAGTCCGTTGATAATGTCCAGAAAACACAAACACAGAGTTCGTCGCAATAACTGGGATTGATTTAGCCAAAACACAACCGGATATTTCTGGTTTCATCCAGTCATATCCGGACTAAGTTTGGTGGAATTCGTATGCAATGAACCGGGAAAATCGCAGTAAAAATGGTTTTGGAGTAAAACAAAGTCTTTTCCTTAAGCCAGTGCATAAAATGTCATCTATACAAACAGAAATATCATGTTTGTTTGCCGCAGTTCCTCTAGCTTTCTCCCTAGAAAATACGAATGTGTAGAGCTGGTGTCTCCATGTGGAACCAATTAGTGTTTCCCAGCACAAAATTAAATGTTCCCTGATAAATAACATGCAAAAATATAAATTCCGTTGATAATATCCGGAAAACATAAACACAGAGGCTTTCACAATATCTGGGTTGTAGTAAGCCAAAACACAACCAGATATTTCTGGTTTCATCCAGTCATATCCGGACAAAGCGAGGTGGAATTCGTATGCAATGGACTGAGAAAATCACAGTAAAAATGGTTTTGGAGAAAAGCAAAGTTTTTTTCGTTATGCAAGTGCATAAAATGTCATGTATACAAACAGAAATATCATGTTTGTTTGCCACAGTTCCTCTAACTTTCTCCCTAGAACATACGAATGTGTATACTGGTGTCTCCATGTTGAACCTATTAGTGTTTCTAAGGTACAAAATTAAATGTTCCCTGATAAAAACATTCAAAACAATAAAGTCCGTTGATAATGCACAGAAAACACCAACACAGAGTCCGTCGCAATATCTGGGATGTAGTAAGCCAAAAAAAAAGAAAACGGATATTTCTGGTTTCATCCAGTCATATCCAGACAAAGTGAGGTGGAATTCGTATGCAATGGACCGAGAAAATCACAGTAAAAATGGTTTTGGAGAAAAGTAAAGTCTTTTTCTTAGGAAAGTGCATAAAATCTCATCTATACAAACAGAAATATCATGTTTGTTTGCCGCAGTTCCTCTAGCTTTCTCCCTAGAAAATACAAATGTGTAGAGCTGGTGTCTCCGTGTGGAACCAATTAGTGTTTCTAAGGTACAAAATTAAATGTTCCCTGATAAAAAACATGCAAAGCCATAAAATCCGTTGATAATACCCGGAAAACACCAATACAGAAGCTTTCACAATATCTGGGATTGAGTTAGCCAAAACACAACCGGATATTTCTGGTTTCATCCAGTCATATCCGGACTAAGTTTGGTGGAATTCGTATGCAATGAACCGGGAAAATCGCATTAAATATGGTTTTGGAGTAAAACAAAGTCTTTTCCTTAAGCCAGTGCATAAAATGTCATCTATACAAACAGAAACATCATGTTTGTTTACCGCAGTTATTCTAGCTTTCTCCCTAGAAAATACGAATGTGTAGACTGGTGTCTCCATGTGGAACCAATTAGTGTTTCCCAGCACAAAATTAAATGTTCCCTGATAAAAACATTCAAAACAATATAATCCATCGATAATATCCAGAAAACACAAACACAGAGTCTGTAGTAATATCTGGGATATAGTAAGCCAAAAAAAAAGAAAACGGATATTTCTGGTTTCATCCAGTCATATCCGGACAAAGTGAGGTGGAATTCGTATGCAATGGACCGAGAAAATCACAGTAAAAATGGTTTTGGAGAAAAGTAAAGTCTTTTTCTTAGGAAAGTGCATAAAATGTCATCTATAAAAACAGAAACATCATGTTTGTTTGCCGCAGTTCCTCTAGCTTTCTCCCTAGAAAATACAAATGTGTAGACTGGTGTCTCCCTGTGGAACCAATTAGTGTTTCCCAGCACAAAATTAAATGTTCCCTGATAAAAACATTCAAAACAATATAATCCATCGATAATATCCAGAAAACACAAACACAGAGTCTGTAGTAATATCTGGGATATAGTAAGCCAAAAAAAAAAGAAAACGGATATTTCTGGTTTCATCCAGTCATATCCGGACAAAGTGAGGTGGAATTCGTATGCAATGGACCGAGAAAATCACAGTAAAAATGGTTTTGGAGAAAAGCAAAGTCTTTTCTTTAGGAAAGTGCATAAAATGTCATCTATACAAACAGAAATATCATGTTTGTTTGCCGCAGTTCCTCTAGCTTTCTCCCTAGAAAATACAAATGTGTAGAGCTGGTGTCTCCATGTGGAACCAATTAGTGTTTCCCAGCACAAAATTAAATGTTCCCTGATAAATAACATGCAAAAACATAAATTCCGTTGATAATATCCGGAAAACATAAACACAGAGGCTTTCACAATATCTGGGTTGTAGTAAGCCAAAACACAACCGGATATTTCTGGTTTCATCCAGTCATATCCGGACAAAGCGAGGTGGAATTCGTATGCAATGGACCGAGAAAATCACAGTAAAAATGGTTTTGGAGAAAAGCAAAGTTTTTTTCGTTATGCAAGTGCATAAAATGTCATGTATACAAACAGAAATATCATGTTTGTTTGCCGCAGTTCCTCTAACTTTCTCCCTAGAACATACGAATGTGTATACTGGTGTCTCCATGTTGAACCTATTAGTGTTTCTAAGGTACAAAATTAAATGTTCCCTGATAAAAACATTCAAAACAATAAAGTCCGTTGATAATGTCCAGAAAACACCAACACAGACTCCTTCGCAATATCTGGGATTGATTTAGCCAAAACACAACCGGATATTTCTGGTTTCATCCAGTCATATCCGGACTAAGTTTGGTGGAATTCGTATGCAATGAACCGGGAAAATCGCAGTAAAAATGGTTTTGGAGTAAAACAAAGTCTTTTCCTTAAGCCAGTGCATAAAATGTCATCTATACAAACAGAAACATCATGTTTGTTTACCGCAGTTATTCTAGCTTTCTCCCTAGAAAATACGAATGTGTAGACTGGTGTCTCCATGTGGAACCAATTAGTGTTTCCCAGCACAAAATTAAGTGTTCCCTGATAAAAACATTCAAAACAATATAAACCATCGATAATATCCAGAAAACACAAACACAGAGTCCGTCGCAATATCTGGGATTGAGTTAGCCAAAACACAACCGGATATTTCTGGTTTCATCCAGTCATATCCGGAATAAGTTTGGTGGAATTCGTATGCAATGAACCGGGAAAATCGCATTAAATATGGTTTTGGAGTAAGACAAAGTCTTTTCCTTAAGCCAGTGCATAAAATGTCATCTATACAAACAGAAACATCATGTTTGTTTACCGCAGTTATTCTAGCTTTCTCCCTAGAAAATACGAATGTGTAGACTGGTGTCTCTGTGTGGAACCAATTAGTGTTTCTAAGGTACAAAATTAAATGTTCCCTGATAAAAAACATGCAAAACCATAAAGTCCATTGATAATATCCGGAAAACACCAATACAGAAGCTTTCACAATATCTGGGATTGAGTTAGCCAAAACACAACCGGATATTTCTGGTTTCATCCAGTCATATCCGGACTAAGTTTGGTGGAATTCGTATGCAATGAACCGGGAAACTCGCAGTAAAAATGGTTTTGGAGTAAAACAAAGTCTTTTCCTTAAGCCAGTGCATAAAATGTCATCTATACAAACAGAAACATCATGTTTGTTTACCGCAGTTATTCTAGCTTTCTCCCTAGAAAATACGAGTGTGTAGACTGGTGTCTCCATGTGGAACCAATTAGTGTTTCCCAGCACAAAATTAAATGTTCCCTGATAAAAACATTCAAAACAATATAATCCATCGATAATATCCAGAAAACACAAACACAGAGTCTGTAGTAATATCTGGGATATAGTAAGCCAAAAAAAAAGAAAACGGATATTTCTGGTTTCATCCAGTCATATCCGGACAAAGCGAGGTGGAATTCGTATGCAATGGACCGAGAAAATCACAGTAAAAATGGTTTTGGAGAAAAGTAAAGTCTTTTTCTTAGGAAAGTGCATAAAATGTCATCTATACAAATAGAAATATCATGTTTGTTTGCCGCAGTTCCTCTAGCTTTCTCCCTAGAAAATACGAATGTGTAGAGCTGGTGTCTCCATGTGGAACCAATTAGTGTTTCCCAGCACAAAATTAAATGTTCCCTGATAAATAACATGCAAAAACATAAATTCCGTTGATAATTTCTGGAAAACATAAACACAGAGGCTTTCACAATATCTGGGTTGTAGTAAGCCAAAACACAACCGGATATTTCTGGTTTCATCCAGTCATATCCGGACAAAGCGAGGTGGAATTCGTATGCAATGGACTGAGAAAATCACAGTAAAAATGGTTTTGGAGAAAAGCAAAGTTTTTTTCGTTATGCAAGTGCATAAAATGTCATGTATACAAACAGAAATATCATGTTTGTTTGCCGCAGTTCCTCTAACTTTCTCCCTAGAACATATGAATGTGTATACTGGTGTCTCCATGTTGAACCTATTAGTGTTTCTAAGGTACAAAATTAAATGTTCCCTGATAAAAACATTCAAAACAATAAAGTCCGTTGATAATGCACAGAAAACACCAACACAGACTCCTTCGCAATATCTGGGATTGAGTTAGCCAAAACACAACCGGATATTTCTGGTTTCATCCAGTCATATCCGGACAAAGTGAGGTGGAATTCCTATGCAATGAACCGGGAAAATCGCAGTAAAAATGGTTTTGGAGTAAAACAAAGTCTTTTCCTTAAGCCAGTGCATAAAATGTCATCTATACAAACAGAAATATCATGTTTGTTTACCGCAGTTATTCTAGCTTTCTCCCTGGAAAATACGAATGTGTAGACTGGTGTCTCCATGTGGAACCAGTTAGTGTTTCCCAGCACAAAATTAAATGTTCCCTGATAAAAACATTCAAAACAATATAATCCATCGATAATATCCAGAAAACACAAACACAGAGTCTGTAGTAATATCTGGGATATAGTAAGCCAAAAAAAAAAGAAAACGGATATTTCTGGTTTCATCCAGTCATATCCGGACAAAGTGAGGTGGAATTCGTATGTAATGGACCGAGAAAATCACAGTAAAAATGGTTTTGGAGAAAAGTAAAGTTTTTTTCTTAGGAAAGTGCATAAAATGTCATCTATACAAACAGAAATATCATGTTTGTTTGCCGCAGTTCCTCTAGCTTTCTCCCTAGAAAATACAAATGTGTAGAGCTGGTGTCTCCGTGTGGAACCAATTAGTGTTTCCCAGCACAAAATTAAATGTTCCCTGATAAAAACATTCAAAACAATATAATCCATCGATAATATCCAGAAAACACAAACACAGAGTCTGTAGTAATATCTGGGATATAGTAAGCCAAAAAAAAAGAAAACGGATATTTCTGGTTTCATCCAGTCATATCCGGACAAAGTGAGTTGGAATTCGTATGCAATGGACCGAGAAAATCACAGTAACAATGGTTTTGGAGAAAAGCAAAGTTTTTTTCGTTATGCAAGTGCATAAAATGTCATGTATACAAACAGAAATATCATGTTTTTTTTGCAACAGTTCCTCTAACTTTCTCCCTAGAACATACGAATGTGTATACTTGTGTCTCCATGTTGAACCTATTAGTGTTTCTAAGGTACAAAATTAAATGTTCCCTGATAAAAACATTCAAAACAATAAAGTCCGTTGATAATGTCCAGAAAACACAAACACAGAGTTCGTCGCAATAACTGGGATTGATTTAGCCAAAACACAACCGGATATTTCTGGTTTCATCCAGTCATATCCGGACTAAGTTTGGTGGAATTCGTATGCAATGAACCGGGAAAATCGCAGTAAAAATGGTTTTGGAGTAAAACAAAGTCTTTTCCTTAAGCCAGTGCATAAAATGTCATCTATACAAACAGAAATATCATGTTTGTTTGCCGCAGTTCCTCTAGCTTTCTCCCTAGAAAATACGAATGTGTAGAGCTGGTGTCTCCATGTGGAACCAATTAGTGTTTCCCAGCACAAAATTAAATGTTCCCTGATAAATAACATGCAAAAATATAAATTCCGTTGATAATATCCGGAAAACATAAACACAGAGGCTTTCACAATATCTGGGTTGTAGTAAGCCAAAACACAACCAGATATTTCTGGTTTCATCCAGTCATATCCGGACAAAGCGAGGTGGAATTCGTATGCAATGGACTGAGAAAATCACAGTAAAAATGGTTTTGGAGAAAAGCAAAGTTTTTTTCGTTATGCAAGTGCATAAAATGTCATGTATACAAACAGAAATATCATGTTTGTTTGCCACAGTTCCTCTAACTTTCTCCCTAGAACATACGAATGTGTATACTGGTGTCTCCATGTTGAACCTATTAGTGTTTCTAAGGTACAAAATTAAATGTTCCCTGATAAAAACATTCAAAACAATAAAGTCCGTTGATAATGCACAGAAAACACCAACACAGAGTCCGTCGCAATATCTGGGATGTAGTAAGCCAAAAAAAAAGAAAACGGATATTTCTGGTTTCATCCAGTCATATCCAGACAAAGTGAGGTGGAATTCGTATGCAATGGACCGAGAAAATCACAGTAAAAATGGTTTTGGAGAAAAGTAAAGTCTTTTTCTTAGGAAAGTGCATAAAATCTCATCTATACAAACAGAAATATCATGTTTGTTTGCCGCAGTTCCTCTAGCTTTCTCCCTAGAAAATACAAATGTGTAGAGCTGGTGTCTCCGTGTGGAACCAATTAGTGTTTCTAAGGTACAAAATTAAATGTTCCCTGATAAAAAACATGCAAAGCCATAAAATCCGTTGATAATACCCGGAAAACACCAATACAGAAGCTTTCACAATATCTGGGATTGAGTTAGCCAAAACACAACCGGATATTTCTGGTTTCATCCAGTCATATCCGGACTAAGTTTGGTGGAATTCGTATGCAATGAACCGGGAAAATCGCATTAAATATGGTTTTGGAGTAAAACAAAGTCTTTTCCTTAAGCCAGTGCATAAAATGTCATCTATACAAACAGAAACATCATGTTTGTTTACCGCAGTTATTCTAGCTTTCTCCCTAGAAAATACGAATGTGTAGACTGGTGTCTCCATGTGGAACCAATTAGTGTTTCCCAGCACAAAATTAAATGTTCCCTGATAAAAACATTCAAAACAATATAATCCATCGATAATATCCAGAAAACACAAACACAGAGTCTGTAGTAATATCTGGGATATAGTAAGCCAAAAAAAAAGAAAACGGATATTTCTGGTTTCATCCAGTCATATCCGGACAAAGTGAGGTGGAATTCGTATGCAATGGACCGAGAAAATCACAGTAAAAATGGTTTTGGAGAAAAGTAAAGTCTTTTTCTTAGGAAAGTGCATAAAATGTCATCTATAAAAACAGAAACATCATGTTTGTTTGCCGCAGTTCCTCTAGCTTTCTCCCTAGAAAATACAAATGTGTAGACTGGTGTCTCCCTGTGGAACCAATTAGTGTTTCCCAGCACAAAATTAAATGTTCCCTGATAAAAACATTCAAAACAATATAATCCATCGATAATATCCAGAAAACACAAACACAGAGTCTGTAGTAATATCTGGGATATAGTAAGCCAAAAAAAAAAGAAAACGGATATTTCTGGTTTCATCCAGTCATATCCGGACAAAGTGAGGTGGAATTCGTATGCAATGGACCGAGAAAATCACAGTAAAAATGGTTTTGGAGAAAAGCAAAGTCTTTTCTTTAGGAAAGTGCATAAAATGTCATCTATACAAACAGAAATATCATGTTTGTTTGCCGCAGTTCCTCTAGCTTTCTCCCTAGAAAATACAAATGTGTAGAGCTGGTGTCTCCATGTGGAACCAATTAGTGTTTCCCAGCACAAAATTAAATGTTCCCTGATAAATAACATGCAAAAACATAAATTCCGTTGATAATATCCGGAAAACATAAACACAGAGGCTTTCACAATATCTGGGTTGTAGTAAGCCAAAACACAACCGGATATTTCTGGTTTCATCCAGTCATATCCGGACAAAGCGAGGTGGAATTCGTATGCAATGGACCGAGAAAATCACAGTAAAAATGGTTTTGGAGAAAAGCAAAGTTTTTTTCGTTATGCAAGTGCATAAAATGTCATGTATACAAACAGAAATATCATGTTTGTTTGCCGCAGTTCCTCTAACTTTCTCCCTAGAACATACGAATGTGTATACTGGTGTCTCCATGTTGAACCAATTAGTGTTTCTACGGTACAAAATTAAATGTTCCCTGATAAAAACATTCAAAACAATAAAGTCCGTTGATAATGTCCATAAAACACAAACACAGAGTCCGTCGCAATATCTGGGATTGATTTAGCCAAAACACAACCGGATATTTCTGGTTTCATCCAGTCATATCCGGACAAAGTGAGGTGGAATTCGTATGCAATGAACCGGGAAAATCGCATTAAATATGGTTTTGGAGTAAAACAAAGTCTTTTCCTTCGCAAGTGCATAAAATGTCATCTATACAAACAGAAACATCATGTTTGTTTACCGCAGTTATTCTAGCTTTCTCCCTAGAAAATACGAATGTGTAGACAGGTGTCTCCGTGTGGAACCAATTAGTGTTTCCCAGCACAAAATTAAATGTTCCCTGATAAAAACATTCAAAACAATATAATCCATCGATAATATCCAGAAAACACAAAGACAGAGTCTGTAGTAATATCTGGGATATAGTAAGCCAAAAAAAAAAAAAGAAAACGGATATTTCTGGTTTCATCCAGTCATATCCTGACAAAGTGAGGTGGAATTCGTATGCAATGGACCGAGAAAATCACAGTAAAAATGGTTTTGGAGAAAAGCAAAGTCTTTTCTTTAGGAAAGTGCATAAAATGTCATCTATACAAACAGAAATATCATGTTTGTTTGTCGCAGTTCCTCTAGCTTTCTCCCTAGAAAATACAAATGTGTAGAGCTGGTGTCTCCATGTGGAACCAATTAGGGTTCCCAGCAGAAAATTAAATGTTCCCTGATAAATAACATGCAAAAACATAAATTCCGTTGATAATATCCGGAAAACATAAACACAGAGGCTTTCACAATATCTGGGTTGTAGTAAGCCAAAACACAACCGGATATTTCTGGTTTCATCCAGTCATATCCGGACAAAGCGAGGTGGAATTCGTATGCAATGGACCGAGAAAATCACAGTAAAAATGGTTTTGGAGAAAAGCAAAGTTTTTTTCGTTATGCAAGTGCATAAAATGTCATGTATACAAACAGAAATATCATGTTTGTTTGCCGCAGTTCCTCTAACTTTCTCCCTAGAACATACGAATGTGTAGACTGGTGTCTCCATGTTGAACCTATTAGTGTTTCTAAGGTACAAAATTAAATGTTCCCTGATAAAAACATTCAAAACAATAAAGTCCGTTGATAATGTCCAGAAAACACAAACACAGAGTCCGTCGCAATAACTGGGATTGATTTAGCCAAAACACAACCGGATATTTCTGGTTTCATCCAGTCATATCCGGACTAAGTTTGCTGGAATTCATATGCAATGAACCGGGAAAATCGCAGTAAAAATGGTTTTGGAGTAAAACAAAGTCTTTTCCTTAAGCCAGTGCATAAAATGTCATCTATACAAACAGAAACATCATGTTTGTTTACCGCAGTTATTCTAGCTTTCTCCCTAGAAAATACGAATGTGTAGACTGGTGTCTCCATGTGGAACCAATTAGTGTTTCCCAGCACAAAATTAAATGTTCCCTGATAAAAACATTCAAAACAATATAATCCATCGATAATATCCAGAAAACACAAACACAGAGTCTGTAGTAATATCTGGGATATAGTAAGCCAAAAAAAAAGAAAACGGATATTTCTGGTTTCATCCAGTCATATCCGGACAAAGTGAGGTGGAATTCGTATGCAATGGACCGAGAAAATCACAGTAAAAATGGTTTTGGAGAAAAGTAAAGTCTTTTTCTTAGGAAAGTGCATAAAATGTCATCTATACAAACAGAAATATCATGTTTGTTTGCCGCAGTTCCTCTAGCTTTCTCCCTAGAAAATACAAATGTGTAGAGCTGGTGTCTCCGTGTGGAACCAATTAGTGTTTCTAAGGTACAAAATTAAATGTTCCCTGATAAAAAACATGCAAAGCCATAAAATCCGTTGATAATATCCGGAAAACACCAATACAGAAGCTTTCACAATATCTGGGATTGAGTTAGCCAAAACACAACCGGATATTTCTGGTTTCATCCAGTCATATCCGGACTAAGTTTGGTGGAATTCGTATGCAATGAACGGGGAAAATCGCATTAAATATGGTTTTGGAGTAAGACAAAGTCTTTTCCTTAAGCCAGTGCATAAAATGTCATCTATACAAACAGAAACATCATGTTTGTTACCGCAGTTATTCTAGCTTTCTCCCTAGAAAATACGAATGTGTAGACTGGTGTCTCCATGTGGAACCAATTAGTGTTTCCCAGCACAAAATTAAATGTTCCCTGATAAAAACATTCAAAACAATATAATCCATCGATAATATCCAGAAAACACAAACACAGAGTCTGTAGTAATATCTGGGATATAGTAAGCCCAAAAAAAAGAAAACGGATATTTCTGGTTTCATCCAGTCATATCCGGACAAAGTGAGGTGGAATTCGTATGCAATGGACCGAGAAAATCACAGTAAAAATGGTTTTGGAGAAAAGTAAAGTCTTTTTCTTAGGAAAGTGCATAAAATGTCATCTATAAAAACAGAAACATCATGTTTGTTTGCCGCAGTTCCTCTAGCTTTCTCCCTAGAAAATACAAATGTGTAGACTGGTGTCTCCGTGTGGAACCAATTAGTGTTTCCCAGCACAAAATTAAATGTTCCCTGATAAAAACATTCAAAACAATATAATCCATCGATAATATCCAGAAAACACAAAGACAGAGTCTGTAGTAATATCTGGGATATAGTAAGCCAAAAAAAAAAGAAAACGGATATTTCTGGTTTCATCCAGTCATATCAGGACAAAGCGAGGTGGAATTCGTATGCAATGGACCGAGAAAATCACAGTAAAAATGGTTTTGGAGAAAAGCAAAGTCTTTTCTTTAGGAAAGTGCATAAAATGTCATCTATACAAACAGAAATATCATGTTTGTTTGCCGCAGTTCCTCTAGCTTTCTCCCTAGAAAATACAAATGTGTAGAGCTGGTGTCTCCATGTGGAACCAATTAGTGTTTCCCAGCACAAAATTAAATGTTCCCTGATAAATAACATGCAAAAACATAAATTCCGTTGATAATATCCGGAAAACATAAACACAGAGGCTTTCACAATATCTGGGTTGTAGTAAGCCAAAACACAACCGGATATTTCTGGTTTCATCCAGTCATATCCGGACAAAGCGAGGTGGAATTCGTATGCAATGGACCGAGAAAATCACAGTAAAAATGGTTTTGGAGAAAAGCAAAGTTTTTTTCGTTATGCAAGTGCATAAAATGTCATGTATACAAACAGAAATATCATGTTTGTTTGCCGCAGTTCCTCTAACTTTCTCCCTAGAACATACGAATGTGTATACTGGTGTCTCCATGTTGAACCTATTAGTGTTTCTAAGGTACAAAATTAAATGTTCCCTGATAAAAACATTCAAAACAATAAAGTCCGTTGATAATGTCCAGAAAACACAAACACAGAGTCCGTCGCAATAACTGGGATTGATTTAGCCAAAACACAACCGGATATTTCTGGTTTCATCCAGTCATATCCGGACAAAGTGAGGTGGAATTCGTATGCAATGAACCGGCAAAATCGCAGTAAAAATGGTTTTGGAGTAAAACAAAGTCTTTTCCTTAAGCCAGTGCATAAAATGTCATCTATACAAACAGAAACATCATGTTTGTTTACCGCAGTTATTCTAGCTTTCTCCCTAGAAAATACGAATGTGTAGACTGGTGTCTCCATGTGGAACCAATTAGTGTTTCCCAGCACAAAATTAAATGTTCCCTGATAAAAACATTCAAAACAATATAATCCATCGATAATATCCAGAAAACACAAACACAGAGTCTGTAGTAATATCTGGGATATAGTAAGCAAAAAAAAAAGAAAACGGATATTTCTGGTTTCATCCAGTCATATCCGGACAAAGTGAGGTGGAATTCGTATGCAATGGACCGAGAAAATCACAGTAAAAATGGTTTTGGAGAAAAGTAAAGTCTTTTTCTTAGGAAAGTGCATAAAATGTCATCTATACAAACAGAAATATCATGTTTGTTTGCCGCAGTTCCTCCAGCTTTCTCCCTAGAAAATACAAATGTGTAGAGCTGGTGTCTCCGTGTGGAACCAATTAGTGTTTCTAAGGTACAAAATTAAATGTTCCCTGATAAAAAACATGCAAAGCCATAAAATCCGTTGATAATACCCGGAAAACACCAATACAGAAGCTTTCACAATATCTGGGATTGAGTTAGCCAAAACACAACCGGATATTTCTGGTTTCATCCAGTCATATCCGGACTAAGTTTGGTGGAATTCGTATGCAATGAACCAGGAAAATCGCATTAAATATGGTTTTGGAGTAAGACAAAGTCTTTTCCTTAAGCCAGTGCATAAAATGTCATCTATACAAACAGAAACATCATGTTTGTTACCGCAGTTATTCTAGCTTTCTCCCTAGAAAATACGAATGTGTAGACTGGTGTCTCCATGTGGAACCAATTAGTGTTTCCCAGCACAAAATTAAATGTTCCCTGATAAAAACATTCAAAACAATATAATCCATCGATAATATCCAGAAAACACAAACACAGAGTCTGTAGTAATATCTGGGATATAGTAAGCCCAAAAAAAGGAAAACGGATATTTCTGGTTTCATCCAGTCATATCCGGACAAAGTGAGGTGGAATTCGTATGCAATGGACCGAGAAAATCACAGTAAAAATGGTTTTGGAGAAAAGCAAAGTTTTTTTCGTTATGCAAGTGCATAAAATGTCATGTATACAAACAGAAATATCATGTTTGTTTGCCGCAGTTCCTCTAACTTTCTCCCTAGAACATACGAATGTGTATACTGGTGTCTCCATGTTGAACCTATTAGTGTTTCTAAGGTACAAAATTAAATGTTCCCTGATAAAAACATTCAAAACAATAAAGTCCGTTGATAATGTCCAGAAAACACAAACACAGAGTCCGTCGCAATAACTGGGATTGATTTAGCCAAAACACAACCGGATATTTCTGGTTTCATCCAGTCATATCCGGACAAAGTGAGGTGGAATTCGTATGCAATGAACCGGCAAAATCGCAGTAAAAATGGTTTTGGAGTAAAACAAAGTCTTTTCCTTAAGCCAGTGCATAAAATGTCATCTATACAAACAGAAACATCATGTTTGTTTACCGCAGTTATTCTAGCTTTCTCCCTAGAAAATACGAATGTGTAGACTGGTGTCTCCATGTGGAACCAATTAGTGTTTCCCAGCACAAAATTAAATGTTCCCTGATAAAAACATTCAAAACAATATAATCCATCGATAATATCCAGAAAACACAAACACAGAGTCTGTAGTAATATCTGGGATATAGTAAGCCAAAAAAAAAGAAAACGGATATTTCTGGTTTCATCCAGTCATATCCGGACAAAGTGAGGTGGAATTCGTATGCAATGGACCGAGAAAATCACAGTAAAAATGGTTTTGGAGAAAAGTAAAGTCTTTTTCTTAGGAAAGTGCATAAAATGTCATCTATACAAACAGAAATATCATGTTTGTTTGCCGCAGTTCCTCCAGCTTTCTCCCTAGAAAATACAAATGTGTAGAGCTGGTGTCTCCGTGTGGAACCAATTAGTGTTTCTAAGGTACAAAATTAAATGTTCCCTGATAAAAAACATGCAAAGCCATAAAATCCGTTGATAATACCCGGAAAACACCAATACAGAAGCTTTCACAATATCTGGGATTGAGTTAGCCAAAACACAACCGGATATTTCTGGTTTCATCCAGTCATATCCGGACTAAGTTTGGTGGAATTCGTATGCAATGAACCAGGAAAATCGCATTAAATATGGTTTTGGAGTAAGACAAAGTCTTTTCCTTAAGCCAGTGCATAAAATGTCATCTATACAAACAGAAACATCATGTTTGTTACCGCAGTTATTCTAGCTTTCTCCCTAGAAAATACGAATGTGTAGACTGGTGTCTCCATGTGGAACCAATTAGTGTTTCCCAGCACAAAATTAAATGTTCCCTGATAAAAACATTCAAAACAATATAATCCATCGATAATATCCAGAAAACACAAACACAGAGTCTGTAGTAATATCTGGGATATAGTAAGCCCAAAAAAAGGAAAACGGATATTTCTGGTTTCATCCAGTCATATCCGGACAAAGTGAGGTGGAATTCGTATGCAATGGACCGAGAAAATCACAGTAAAAATGGTTTTGGAGAAAAGTAAAGTCTTTTTCTTAGGAAAGTGCATAAAATGTCATCTATACAAACAGAAATATCATGTTTCTTTACCGCAGTTCCTCTAGCTTTCTCCCTAGAAAATACAAATGTGTAGAGCTGGTGTCTCCGTGTGGAACCAATTAGTGTTTCTAAGGTACAAAATTAAATGTTCCCTGATAAAAAACATGCAAAGCCATAAAATCCGTTGATAATATCCGGAAAACACCAATACAGAAGCTTTCACAATATCTGGGATTGAGTTAGCCAAAACACAACCGGATATTTCTGGTTTCATCCAGTCATATCCGGACTAGGTTTGGTGGAATTCGTATGCAATGAACCGGGAAAATCGCAGTAAAAATGGTTTTGGAGTAAAACAAAGTCTTTTCCTTAAGCCAGTGCATAAAATGTCATCTATAAACAGAAACATCATGTTTGTTTACCGCAGTTATTCTAGCTTTCTCCCTAGAAAATACGAATGTGTAGACTGGTGTCTCCATGTGGAACCAATTAGTGTTTCCCAGCACAAAATTAAATGTTCCCTGATAAAAACATTCAAAACAATATACTCCATCGATAATATCCAGAAAACACAAACACAGAGTCTGTAGTAATATCTGGGATATAGTAAGCCAAAAAAAAAAAGAAAACGGATATTTCTGGTTTCATCCAGTCATATCCGGACAAAGTGAGGTGGAATTCCTATGCAATGGACCGAGAAAATCACAGTAAAAATGGTTTTGGAGAAAAGTAAAGTCTTTTTCTTAGGAAAGTGCATAAAATGTCATCTATACAAACAGAAATATCATGTTTGTTTGCCGCAGTTCCTCTAGCTTTCTCCCTAGAAAATACAAATGTGTAGAGCTGGTGTCTCCGTGTGGAACCAATTAGTGTTTCTAAGGTACAAAATTAAATGTTCCCTGATAAAAAACATGCAAAGCCATAAAATCCGTTGATAATATCCGGAAAACACCAATACAGAAGCTTTCACAATATCTGGGATTGAGTTAGCCAAAACACAACCGGATATTTCTGGTTTCATCCAGTCATATCCGGACTAAGTTTGGTGGAATTCGTATGCAATGAACCAGGAAAATCGCATTAAATATGGTTTTGGAGTAAGACAAAGTCTTTTCCTTAAGCCAGTGCATAAAATGTCATCTATACAAACAGAAACATCATGTTTGTTACCGCAGTTATTCTAGCTTTCTCCCTAGAAAATACGAATGTGTAGACTGGTGTCTCCATGTGGAACCAATTAGTGTTTCCCAGCACAAAATTAAATGTTCCCTGATAAAAACATTCAAAACAATATAATCCATCGATAATATCCAGAAAACACAAACACAGAGTCTGTAGTAATATCTGGGATATAGTAAGCCCAAAAAAAAGAAAACGGATATTTCTGGTTTCATCCAGTCATATCCGGACAAAGTGAGGTGGAATTCGTATGCAATGGACCGAGAAAATCACAGTAAAAATGGTTTTGGAGAAAAGTAAAGTCTTTTTCTTAGGAAAGTGCATAAAATGTCATCTATACAAACAGAAATATCATGTTTCTTTACCGCAGTTCCTCTAGCTTTCTCCCTAGAAAATACAAATGTGTAGAGCTGGTGTCTCCGTGTGGAACCAATTAGTGTTTCTAAGGTACAAAATTAAATGTTCCCTGATAAAAAACATGCAAAGCCATAAAATCCGTTGATAATATCCGGAAAACACCAATACAGAAGCTTTCACAATATCTGGGATTGAGTTAGCCAAAACACAACCGGATATTTCTGGTTTCATCCAGTCATATCCGGACTAGGTTTGGTGGAATTCGTATGCAATGAACCGGGAAAATCGCAGTAAAAATGGTTTTGGAGTAAAACAAAGTCTTTTCCTTAAGCCAGTGCATAAAATGTCATCTATAAACAGAAACATCATGTTTGTTTACCGCAGTTATTCTAGCTTTCTCCCTAGAAAATACGAATGTGTAGACTGGTGTCTCCATGTGGAACCAATTAGTGTTTCCCAGCACAAAATTAAATGTTCCCTGATAAAAACATTCAAAACAATATACTCCATCGATAATATCCAGAAAACACAAACACAGAGTCTGTAGTAATATCTGGGATATAGTAAGCCAAAAAAAAAAGAAAACGGATATTTCTGGTTTCATCCAGTCATATCCGGACAAAGTGAGGTGGAATTCATATGCAATGGACCGAGAAAATCACAGTAAAAATGGTTTTGGAGAAAAGTAAAGTCTTTTTCTTAGGAAAGTGCATAAAATGTCATCTATACAAACAGAAACATCATGTTTGTTTGCCGCAGTTCCTCTAGCTTTCTCCCTAGAAAATACAAATGTGTAGACTGGTGTCTCCGTGTGGAACCAATTAGTGTTTCCCAGCACAAAATTAAATGTTCCCTGATAAAAACATTCAAAACAATATAATCCATCGATAATATCCAGAAAACACAAAGACAGAGTCTGTAGTAATATCTGGGATATAGTAAGCCAAAAAAAAAAGAAAACAGATATTTCTGGTTTCATCCAGTCATATCCTGACAAAGTGAGGTGGAATTCGTATGCAATGGACCGAGAAAATCACAGTAAAAATGGTTTTGGAGAAAATCAAAGTCTTTTCTTTAGGAAAGTGCATAAAATGTCATCTATACAAACAGAAATATCATGTTTGTTTGTCGCAGTTCCTCTAGCTTTCTCCCTAGAAAATACGAATGTGTAGAGCTGGTGTCTCCATGTGGAACCAATTAGTGTTTCCCAGCACAAAATTAAATGTTCCCTGATAAATAACATGCAAAAACATAAATTCCGTTGATAATATCCGGAAAACATAAACACAGAGGCTTTCACAATATCTGGGTTGTAGTAAGCCAAAACACAACCGGATATTTCTGGTTTCATCCAGTCATATCCGGACAAAGCGAGGTGGAATTTTTATGCAATGGACCGAGCAAATCACAGTAAAAATGGTTTTGGAGAAAAGCAAAGTTTTTTTCGTTATGCAAGTGCATAAAATGTCATGTATACAAACAGAAATATCATGTTTGTTTGCCGCAGTTCCTCTAACTTTCTCCCTAGAACATACGAATGTGTATACTGGTGTCTCCCTGTTGAACCTATTAGTGTTTCTAAGGTACAAAATTAAATGTTCCCTGATAAAAACATTCAAAACAATAAAGTCCGTTGATAATGTCCAGAAAACACAAACACAGAGTCCGTCGCAATAACTGGGATTGATTTAGCCAAAACACAACCGGATATTTCTGGTTTCATCCAGTCATATCCGGACAAAGTGAGGTGGAATTCGTATGCAATGAACCGGGAAAATCGCAGTAAAAATGGTTTTGGAGTAAAACAAAGTCTTTTCCTTAAGCCAGTGCATAAAATGTCATCTATACAAACAGAAACATCATGTTTGTTTACCGCAGTTATTCTAGCTTTCTCCCTAGAAAATACGAATGTGTAGACTGGTGTCTCCATGTGGAACCAATTAGTGTTTCCCAGCACAAAATTAAATGTTCCCTGATAAAAACATTCAAAACAATATAATCCATCGATAATATCCAGAAAACACAAACACAGAGTCTGTAGTAATATCTGGGATATAGTAAGCCAAAAAAAAAGAAAACGGATATTTCTGGTTTCATCCAGTCATATCCGGACAAAGTGAGGTGGAATTCGTATGCAATGGACCGAGAAAATCACAGTAAAAATGGTTTTGGAGAAAAGTAAAGTCTTTTTCTTAGGAAAGTGCATAAAATGTCATCTATACAAACAGAAATATCATGTTTGTTTGCCGCAGTTCCTCCAGCTTTCTCCCTAGAAAATACAAATGTGTAGAGCTGGTGTCTCCGTGTGGAACCAATTAGTGTTTCTAAGGTACAAAATTAAATGTTCCCTGATAAAAAACATGCAAAGCCATAAAATCCGTTGATAATATCCGGAAAACACCAATACAGAAGCTTTCACAATATCTGGGATTGAGTTAGCCAAAACACAACCGGATATTTCTGGTTTCATCCAGTCATATCCGGACTAGGTTTGGTGGAATTCGTATGCAATGAACCGGGAAAATCGCAGTAAAAATGGTTTTGGAGTAAAACAAAGTCTTTTCCTTAAGCCAGTGCATAAAATGTCATCTATACAAACAGAAACATCATGTTTGTTTCCCGCAGTTATTCTAGCTTTCTCCCTAGAAAATACGAATGTGTAGACTGGTGTCTCCATGTGGAACCAATTAGTGTTTCCCAGCACAAAATTAAATGTTCCCTGATAAAAACATTCAAAACAATATACTCCATCGATAATATCCAGAAAACACAAACACAGAGTCTGTAGTAATATCTGGGATATAGTAAGCCAAAAAAAAAGAAAACGGATATTTCTGGTTTCATCCAGTCATATCCGGACAAAGTGAGGTGGAATTCGTATGCAATGGACCGAGAAAATCACAGTAAAAATGGTTTTGGAGAAAAGTAAAGTCTTTTTCTTAGGAAAGTGCATAAAATGTCATCTATACAAACAGAAACATCATGTTTGTTTGCCGCAGTTCCTCTAGCTTTCTCCCTAGAAAATACAAATGTGTAGACTGGTGTCTCCGTGTGGAACCAATTAGTGTTTCCCAGCACAAAATTAAATGTTCCCTGATAAAAACATTCAAAACAATATAATCCATCGATAATATCCAGAAAACACAAACACAGAGTCTGTAGTAATATCTGGGATATAGTAAGCCAAAAAAAAAAGAAAACGGATATTTCTGGTTTCATCCAGTCATATCCGGACAAAGTGAGGTGGAATTCGTATGCAATGGACCGAGAAAATCACAGTAAAAATGGTTTTGGAGAAAAGCAAAGTCTTTTCTTTAGGAAAGTGCATAAAATGTCATCTATACAAACAGAAATATCATGTTTGTTTGTCGCAGTTCCTCTAGCTTTCTCCCTAGAAAATACAAATGTGTAGAGCTGGTGTCTCCATGTGGAACCAATTAGTGTTTCCCAGCACAAAATTAAATGTTCCCTGATAAATAACATGCAAAAACATAAATTCCGTTGATAATATCCGGAAAACATAAACACAGAGGCTTTCACAATATCTGGGTTGTAGTAAGCCAAAACACAACCGGATATTTCTGGTTTCATCCAGTCATATCCGGACAAAGCGAGGTGGAATTCGTATGCAATGGACCGAGAAAATCACAGTAAAAATGGTTTTGGAGAAAAGCAAAGTTTTTTTCGTTATGCAAGTGCATAAAATGTCATGTATACAAACAGAAATATCATGTTTGTTTGCCGCAGTTCCTCTAACTTTCTCCCTAGAACATACGAATGTGTATACTGGTGTCTCCCTGTTGAACCTATTAGTGTTTCTAAGGTACAAAATTAAATGTTCCCTGATAAAAACATTCAAAACAATAAAGTCCGTTGATAATGTCCAGAAAACACAAACACAGAGTCCGTCGCAATAACTGGGATTGATTTAGCCAAAACACAACCGGATATTTCTGGTTTCATCCAGTCATATCCGGACAAAGTGAGGTGGAATTCGTATGCAATGAACCGGGAAAATCGCAGTAAAAATGGTTTTGGAGTAAAACAAAGTCTTTTCCTTAAGCCAGTGCATAAAATGTCATCTATACAAACAGAAACATCATGTTTGTTTACCGCAGTTATTCTAGCTTTCTCCCTAGAAAATACGAATGTGTAGACTGGTGTCTCCATGTGGAACCAATTAGTGTTTCCCAGCACAAAATTAAATGTTCCCTGATAAAAACATTCAAAACAATATAATCCATCGATAATATCCAGAAAACACAAACACAGAGTCTGTAGTAATATCTGGGATATAGTAAGCCAAAAAAAAAGAAAACGGATATTTCTGGTTTCATCCAGTCATATCCGGACAAAGTGAGGTGGAATTCGTATGCAATGGACCGAGAAAATCACAGTAAAAATGGTTTTGGAGAAAAGTAAAGTCTTTTTCTTAGGAAAGTGCATAAAATGTCATCTATACAAACAGAAATATCATGTTTGTTTGCCGCAGTTCCTCCAGCTTTCTCCCTAGAAAATACAAATGTGTAGAGCTGGTGTCTCCGTGTGGAACCAATTAGTGTTTCTAAGGTACAAAATTAAATGTTCCCTGATAAAAAACATGCAAAGCCATAAAATCCGTTGATAATATCCGGAAAACACCAATACAGAAGCTTTCACAATATCTGGGATTGAGTTAGCCAAAACACAACCGGATATTTCTGGTTTCATCCAGTCATATCCGGACTAAGTTTGGTGGAATTCGTATGCAATGAACCGGGAAAATCGCATTAAATATGGTTTTGGAGTAAGACAAAGTCTTTTCCTTAAGCCAGTGCATAAAATGTCATCTATACAAACAGAAACATCATGTTTGTTACCGCAGTTATTCTAGCTTTCTCCCTAGAAAATACAAATGTGTAGACTGGTGTCTCCATGTGGAACCAATTAGTGTTTCCCAGCACAAAATTAAATGTTCCCTGATAAAAACATTCAAAACAATATAATCCATCGATAATATCCAGAAAACACAAACACAGAGTCTGTAGTAATATCTGGGATATAGTAAGCCCAAAAAAAAGAAAACGGATATTTCTGGTTTCATCCAGTCATATCCGGACAAAGTGAGGTGGAATTCGTATGCAATGGACCGAGAAAATCACAGTAAAAATGGTTTTGGAGAAAAGTAAAGTCTTTTTCTTAGGAAAGTGCATAAAATGTCATCTATACAAACAGAAATATCATGTTTCTTTACCGCAGTTCCTCTAGCTTTCTCCCTAGAAAATACAAATGTGTAGAGCTGGTGTCTCCGTGTGGAACCAATTAGTGTTTCTAAGGTACAAAACTAAATGTTCCCTGATAAAAAACATGCAAAGCCATAAAATCCGTTGATAATATCCGGAAAACACCAATACAGAAGCTTTCACAATATCTGGGATTGAGTTAGCCAAAACACAACCGGATATTTCTGGTTTCATCCAGTCATATCCGGACAAAGTGAGGTGGAATTCGTATGCAATGAACCGGGAAAATCGCAGTAAAAATGGTTTTGGAGTAAAACAAAGTCTTTTCCTTAAGCCAGTGCATAAAATGTCATCTATACAAACAGAAACATCATGTTTGTTTACCGCAGTTATTCTAGCTTTCTCCCTAGAAAATACGAATGTGTAGACTGGTGTCTCCATGTGGAACCAATTAGTGTTTCCCAGCACAAAATTAAATGTTCCCTGATAAAAACATTCAAAACAATATAATCCATCGATAATATCCAGAAAACACAAACACAGAGTCTGTAGTAATATCTGGGATATAGTAAGCCAAAAAAAAAGAAAACGGATATTTCTGGTTTCATCCAGTCATATCCGGACAAAGTGAGGTGGAATTCGTATGCAATGGACCGAGAAAATCACAGTAAAAATGGTTTTGGAGAAAAGTAACGTCTTTTTCTTAGGAAAGTGCATAAAATGTCATCTATACAAACAGAAATATCATGTTTGTTTGCCGCAGTTCCTCTAGCTTTCTCCCTAGAAAATACAAATGTGTAGAGCTGGTGTCTCCGTGTGGAACCAATTAGTGTTTCTACGGTACAAAATTAAATGTTCCCTGATAAAAAAACATGCAAAGCCATAAAATCCGTTGATAATATCCGGAAAACACCAATACAGAAGCTTTCACAATATCTGGGATTGAGTTAGCCAAAACACAACCGGATATTTCTGGTTTCATCCAGTCATATCCGGACTAAGTTTGGTGGAATTCGTATGCAATGAACCGGGAAAATCGCAGTAAAAATGGTTTTGGAGTAAAACAAACTCTTTTCCTTAAGCCAGTGCATAAAATGTCATCTATACAAACAGAAACATCATGTTTGTTTACCGCAGTTATTCTAGCTTTCTCCCTAGAAAATACGAATGTGTAGACTGGTGTCTCCATGTGGAACCAATTAGTGTTTCCCAGCACAAAATTAAATGTTCCCTGATAAAAACATTCAAAACAATATAATCCATCGATAATATCCAGAAAACACAAACACAGAGTCTGTAGTAATATCTGGGATATAGTAAGCCAAAAAAAAAGAAAACGGATATTTCTGGTTTCATCCAGTCATATCCGGACAAAGTGAGGTGGAATTTGTATGCAATGGACCGAGAAAATCACAGTAAAAATGGTTTTGGAGAAAAGTAAAGTCTTTTTCTTAGGAAAGTGCATAAAATGTCATCTATACAAACAGAAATATCATGTTTGTTTGCCGCAGTTCCTCTAGCTTTCTCCCTAGAAAATACAAATGTGTAGAGCTGCTGTCTCCGTGTGGAACCAATTAGTGTTTCTAAGGTACAAAATTAAATGTTCCCTGATAAAAAACATGCAAAGCCATAAAATCCGTTGATAATATCCGGAAAACCCCAATACAAAAGCTTTCACAATATCTGGGATTGAGTTAGCCAAAACACAACCGGATATTTCTGGTTTCATCCAGTCATATCCGGACTAAGTTTGGTGGAATTCGTATGCAATGAACCGGGAAAATCGCAGTAAAAATGGTTTTGGAGTAAAACAAAGTCTTTTCCTTAAGCCAGTGCATAAAATGTCATCTATACAAACAGAAACATCATGTTTGTTTACCGCAGTTATTCTAGCTTTCTCCCTAGAAAATACGAATGTGTAGACTGGTGTCTCCATGTGGAACCAATTAGTGTTTCCCAGCACAAAATTAAATGTTCCCTGATAAAAACATTCAAAACAATATAATCCATCGATAATATCCAGAAAACACAAACACAGAGTCTGTAGTAATATCTGGGATATAGTAAGCCCAAAAAAAAGAAAACGGATATTTCTGGTTTCATCCAGTCATATCCGGACAAAGTGAGGTGGAATTCGTATGCAATGGACCGAGAAAATCACAGTAAAAATGGTTTTGGAGAAAAGTAAAGTCTTTTTCTTAGGAAAGTGCATAAAATGTCATCTATACAAACAGAAACATCATGTTTGTTTGCCGCAGTTCCTCTAGCTTTCTCCCTAGAAAATACAAATGTGTAGACTGGTGTCTCCGTGTGGAACCAATTAGTGTTTCCCAGCACAAAATTAAATGTTCCCTTTTAAATAACATGCAAAAACATAAATTCCGTTGATAATATCCGGAAAATATAAGCACAGAGGCTTTCACAATATCTGGGTTGTAGTAAGCCAAAACACAACCGGATATTTCTGGTTTCATCCAGTCATATCCGGACAAAGCGAGGTGGAATTCGTATGCAATGGACCGAGAAAATCACAGTAAAAATGGTTTTGGAGAAAAGCAAAGTTTTTTTTCGTTATGCAAGTGCATAAAATGTCATGTATACAAACAGAAATATCATGTTTGTTTGCCGCAGTTCCTCTAACTTTCTCCCTAGTACATACGAATGTGTATACTGGTGTCTCCATGTTGAACCTATTAGTGTTTCTAAGGTACAAAATTAAATGTTCCCTGATAAAAACATTCAAAACAATAAAGTCCGTTGATAATGTCCAGAAAACACAAACACAGAGTCCGTCGCAATATCTGGGATTGATTTAGCCAAAACACAACTGGATATTTCTGGTTTCATCCAGTCATATCCGGACAAAGTGAGGTGGAATTCGTATGCAATGAACCGGGAAAATCGCATTAAATATGGTTTTGGAGTAAAACAAAGTCTTTTCCATCGCAAGTGCATAAAATGTCATCTATACAAACAGAAACATCATGTTTGTTTACCGCAGTTATTCTAGCTTTCTCCCTAGAAAATACGAATGTGTAGACTGGTGTCTCCATGTGGAACCAATTAGTGTTTCCCAGCACAAAATTAAATGTTCCCTGATAAAAACATTCAAAACAATATAATCCATCGATAATATCCAGAAAACACAAAGACAGAGTCTGTAGTAACATCTCGGATATAGTAAGCCAAAAAAAAAAGAAAGCGGATATTTCTGGTTTCATCCAGTCATATCCGGACAAAGTGAGGTGGAATTCGTATGCAATGGACCGAGAAAATCACAGTAAAAATGGTTTTGGAGAAAAGTAAAGTCTTTTTCTTAGGAAAGTGCATAAAATGTCATCTATAAAAACAGAAACATCATGATTGTTTGCCGCAGTTCCTCTAGCTTTCTCCATAGAAAATACGAATGTGTAGACTGGTGTCTCCCTGTGGAACCAATTAGTGTTTCCCAGCACAAAATTAAATGTTCCCTGATAAAAACATTCAAAACAATATAATCCATCGATAATATCCAGAAAACACAAAGACAGAGTCTGTAGTAATATCTGGGATATAGTAAGCCAAAAAAAAAAAAAGAAAACAGATATTTCTGGTTTCATCCAGTCATATCCGGAAAAAGTGAGGTGGAATTCGTATGCAATGGACCGAGAAAATCACAGTAAAAATGGTTTTGGAGAAAAGCAAAGTCTTTTCTTTAGGAAAGTGCATAAAATGTCATCTATACAAACAGAAATATCATGTTTGTTTACCGCAGTTCCTCTAGCTTTCTCCCTAGAAAATACAAATGTGTAGAGCTGGTGTCTCCATGTGGAACCAATTAGTGTTTCCCAGCACAAAATTAAATGTTCCCTGATAAATAACATGCAAAAACATAAATTCCGTTGATAATATCCGGAAAACATAAACACAGAGGCTTTCACAATATCTGGGTTGTAGTAAGCCAAAACACAACCGGATATTTCTGGTTTCATCCAGTCATATCCGGACAAAGCGAGGTGGAATTCGTATGCAATGGACCGAGAAAATCACAGTAAAAATGGTTTTGGAGAAAAGCAAAGTTTTTTTCGTTATGCAAGTGCATAAAATGTCATGTATACAAACAGAAATATCATGTTTGTTTGCCGCAGTTCCTCTAACTTTCTCCCTAGAACATACGAATGTGTAGACTGGTGTCTCCATGTTGAACCTATTAGTGTTTCTAAGGTACAAAATTAAATGTTCCCTGATAAAAACATTCAAAACAATAAAGTCCGTTGATAATGTCCAGAAAACACAAACACAGAGTCCATCGCAATATCTGGGATTGATTTAGCCAAAACACAACCGGATATTTCTGGTTTCATCCAGTCATATCCGGACAAAGTGAGGTGGAATTCGTATGCAATGAACCGGGAAAATCGCAGTAAAAATGGTTTTGGAGTAAAACAAAGTCTTTTCCTTAAGCCAGTGCATAAAATGTCATCTATACAAACAGAAACATCATGTTTGTTTACCGCAGTTATTCTAGCTTTCTCCCTAGAAAATACGAATGTGTAGACTGGTGTCTCCATGTGGAACCAATTCGTGTTTCTACGGTACAAAATTAAATGTTCCCTGATAAAAACATTCAAAACAATATAATCCATCGATAATATCCAGAAAACACAAACACAGAGTCTGTAGTAATATCTGGGATATAGTAAGCCAAAAAAAAAGAAAACGGATATTTCTGGTTTCATCCACTCATATCCGGACAAAGTGAGGTGGAATTCGTATGCAATGGACCGAGAAAATCACAGTAAAAATGGTTTTGGAGAAAAGTAAAGTCTTTTTCTTAGGAAAGTGCATAAAATGTCATCTATACAAACAGAAATATCATGTTTGTTTGCTGCAGTTCCTCTAGCTTTCTCCCTAGAAAATACAATTGTGTAGACTGGTGTCTCCGTGTGGAACCAATTAGTGTTTCCCAGCACAAAATTAAATGTTCCCTGATAAAAACATTCAAAACAATATAATCCATCGATAATATCCAGAAAACACAAACACAGAGTCTGTAGTAATATCTGGGATATAGTAAGCCAAAAAAAAAGAAAACAGATATTTCTGGTTTCATCCAGTCATATCCGGACAAAGTGAGGTGGAATTCGTATGCAATGGACCGAGAAAATCACAGTAAAAATGGTTTTGGAGAAAAGCAAAGTCTTTTTCTTAGGAAAGTGCATAAAATGTCATCTATACAAACAGAAATATCATGTTTGTTAGCCGCAGTTCCTCTGGCTTTCTCCCTAGAAAATACAAATGTGTAGAGCTAGTGTCTCCGTGTGGAACCAATTAGTTTTTCTAAGGTACAAACATAAATGTTCCCTGATAAAAAACATGCAAAACCATAAAATCCGTTGATAATATCCGGAAAACAACAATACAGAAGCTTTCACAATATCTGGGATTGAGTTAGCCAAAACACAACCGGATATTTCTGGTTTCATCCAGTCATATCCGGACTAAGTTTGATGGAATTCGTATGCAATGAACCGGGAAAATCGCAGTAAAAATGGTTTTGGAGTAAAACAAAGTCTTTTCCTTAAGCCAGTGCATAAAATGTCATCTATACAAACAGAAACATCATGTTTGTTTACCGCAGTTATTCTAGCTTTCTCCCTAGAAAATACGAATGTGTAGACTGGTGTCTCCATGTGGAACCAATTAGTGTTTCCCAGCACAAAATTAAATGTTCCCTGATAAAGACATTCAAAACAATATAATCCATCGATAATATCCAGAAAACACAAACACAGAGTCTGTAGTAATATCTGGGATATAGTAAGCCAAAAAAAAAGAAAACGGATATTTCTGGTTTCATCCAGTCATATCCGGACAAAGTGAGGTGGAATTCGTATGCAATGGACCGAGAAAATCACAGTAAAAATGGTTTTGGAGAAAAGTAAAGTCTTTTTCTTAGGAAAGTGCATAAAATGTCATCTATACAAACAGAAATATCATGTTTGTTTACCGCAGTTCCTCTAGCTTTCTCCCTAGAAAATACAAATGTGTAGAGCTGGTGTCTCCGTGTGGAACCAATTAGTGTTTCTAAGGTACAAAATTAAATGTTCCCTGATAAAAACATTCTAAACAATAAAATCCGTTGATAATATCTGGAAAACACCAATACAGAAGCTTTCAAATATCTGGGATTGAGTTAGCCAAAACACAACCGGATATTTCCGGTTTCATCCAGTCATATCCGGACTAAGTTTGGTGGAATTCGTATGCAATGAACCCGGAAAATCGCAGTAAAAATGGTTTTGGAGTAAAACAAACTCTTTTCCTTAAGCCAGTGCATAAAATGTCATCTATACAAACAGAAACATCATGTTTGTTTACCGCAGTTATTCTAGCTTTCTCCCTAGAAAATACGAATGTGTAGACTGGTGTCTCCATGTGGAACCAATTAGTGTTTCCCAGCACAAAATAAAATGTTCCCTGATAAAGACATTCAAAACAATATAATCCATCGATAATATCCAGAAAACACAAACACAGATTCTGTAGTAATATCTGGGATATAGTAAGCCAAAAAAAAAAAGAAAACGGATATTTCTGGTTTCATCCAGTCATATCCGGACAAAGTGAGGTGGAATTCGTATGCAATGGACCGAGAAAATCACAGTAAAAATGGTTTTGGAGAAAAGTAAAGTCTTTTTCTTAGGAAAGTGCATAAAATGTCATCTATAAAAACAGAAACATCATGTTTGTTTGCCGCAGTTCCTCTGGCTTTCTCCCTAGAAAATACAAATGTGTAGACTGGTGTCTCCGTGTGGAACCAATTAGTGTTTCCCAGCACAAAATTAAATGTTCCCTGATAAAAACATTCAAAACAATATAATCCATCGATAATATCCAGAAAACACAAAGAAAGAGTCTGTAGTAATATCTGGGATATAGTAAGCCAAAAAAAAAAGAAAACGGATATTTCTGGTTTCATCCAGTCATATCCGGAAAAAGTGAGGTGGAATTCGTATGCAATGGACCGAGAAAATCACAGTAAAATGGTTTTAGAGAAAAGCAAAGTCTTTTCTTTAGGAAAGTGCATAAAATGTCATCTATACAAACAGAAATATCATGATTGTTTGCCGCAGTTCCTCTATTTTTCTCCCTAGAAAATACAAATGTGTAGAGCTGGTGTCTCCATGTGGAACCAATTAGTGTTTCCCAGCACAAAATTAAATGTTCCCTGATAAATAACATGCAAAAACATAAATTCCATTGATAATATCCGGAAAACTTAAACACAGAGGCTTTCACAATATCTGGGTTGTAGTAAGCCAAAACACAACCGGATATTTCTGGTTTCATCCAGTCATATCCGGACAAAGCGAGGTGGAATTCGTATGCAATGGACCGAGAAAATCACAGTAAAAATGGTTTTGGAGAAAAGCAAAGTTTTTTTCGTTATGCAAGTGCATAAAATGTCATGTATACAAACAGAAATATCATGTTTGTTTGCTGCAGTTCCTCTAACTTTCTCCCTAGAACATACGAATGTGTATACTGGTGTCTCCATGTTGAACCTATTAGTGTTTCTAAGGTACAAAATTAAATGTTCCCTGATAAAAACATTCAAAACAATAAAGTCCGTTGATAATGTCCAGAAAACACAAACACAGAGTCCGTCGCAATATCTGGGATTGATTTAGCCAAAACACAACCGGATATTTCTGGTTTCATCCAGTCATATCCGGACAAAGTGAGGTGGAATTCGTATGCAATGAACCGGGAAAATCGCAGTAAAAATGGTTTTGGAGTAAAACAAAGTCTTTTCCTTAAGCCAGTGCATAAAATGTCATCTATACAAACAGAAACATCATGTTTGTTTACCGCAGTTATTCTAGCTTTCTCCCTAGAAAATACGAATGTGTAGACTGGTGTCTCCATGTGGAACCAATTAGTGTTTCCCAGCACAAAATTAAATGTTCCCTGATAAAAACATTCAAAACAATATAATCCATCGATAATATCCAGAAAACACAAACACAGAGTCTGTAGTAATATCTGGGATATAGTAAGCCAAAAAAAAAGAAAACGGATATTTCTGGTTTCATCCAGTCATATCCGGACAAAGTGAGGTGGAATTCGTATGCAATGGACTGAGAAAATCACAGTAAAAATGTTTTTGGAGAAAAGTAAAGTCTTTTCCTTAGGAAAGTGCATAAAATGTCATGTATACAAACAGAAATATCATGTTTGTTTGCCGCAGTTCCTCTAGCTTTCTCCCTAGAAAATACAAATGTGTAGAGCTGGTGTCTCCGTGTGGAACCAATTAGTGTTTCTACGGTACAAAATTAAATGTTCCCTGATAAAAAACATGCAAAACCATAAAATCCATTCATAATATCCGGAGAACACAAATACAGAAGCTTTCACAATATCTGGGATTGAGTTAGCTAAAACACAACCGGATATTTCTGGTTTCATCCAGTCATATCCGGACAAAGTGGGTTGGAATTCGTATGCAATGGACCAACAAAATCACAGTAAAAATGGTTTTAGAGAAAGGCAAAAAGTCTTTTCCATCGCAAGTGCATAAAATATCATCTATACAAACAGACATACCATATCGATTTGCAGTTCCTCAAGCTTTCTCCCTAGAACATAGGAATGTGTTACTGGTGTCTCCATGTGGAACCAATTAGTGTTTCTACGGTACAAAATTAAATGTTCCCTGATAAAAACATTCAAAACAATAAAATCCATCGATAATATCCAGAAAACACAGACACTGAGGCTGTAGCAATATCTGGGATATAGTAAGACAAAACACAACCGGATATTTCTGGTTTCATCCACTCATATCCGGACAAAGCGAGGTGGAATTCATATGTAATGGATCGAGAAAATCACAGGAAAAATGGTTTTGGAGAAAAGCAAAGTCTTTTCTTTAGGAAAGTGCATAAAATGTCATCTATAAAAACAGAAATATCATGTTTGTTTGCCGCAGTTCCTCTAGCTTTCTCCCTAGAAAATACGAATGTGTAGAGCTGGTGTCTCCATGTGGAACCAATTAGTGTTTCCCAGCACAAAATTAAATGTTCCCTGATAAATAACATGCAAAAACATAAATTCCGTTGATAGTATCCGGAAAACATAAACACAGAGGCTTTCACAATATCTGGGTTGTAGTAAGCCAAAACACAACCGGATATTTCTGGTTTAATCCAGTCATATCCGGACAAAGCGAGGTGGAATTCGTATGCAATGGACCGAGAAAATCACAGTGAAAATGGTTTCGGAGAAAAGCAAAGATTTTTTCGTTATGCAAGTGCATAAAATGTCATGTATACAAACAGAAATATCATGTTTGTTTGCCGCAGTTCCTCTAACTTTCTCCCTAGAACATACGAATGTGTATACTGGTGTCTCCATGTTGAACCTATTAGTGTTTCTAAGGTACAAAATTAAATGTTCCCTCATAAAAACATTCAAAACAATAAAGTCCGTTGATAATGTCCAGAAAACACAAACACAGAGTCCCTCGCAATATCTGGGATTGATTTAGCCAAAACACAACCGGATATTTCTGGTTTCATCCAGTCATATCCAGACTAAGTTTGGTGGAATTCGTATGCAATGAACCGGGAAAATCGCAGTAAAAATGGTTTTGGAGTAAAACAAAGTCTTTTCCTTAAGCCAGTGCATAAAATGTCATCTATACAAACAGAAATATCATGTTTGTTTGCCGCAGTTCCTCTAACTTTCTCCCTAGAACATACGAATGTGTATACTGGTGTCTCCATGTTGAACCTATTAGTGTTTCTAAGGTACAAAATTAAATGTTCCCTGATAAATAACATGCAAAACATAAATTCCGTTGATAATATCCGGAAAACATAAACACAGAGGCGTTCACAATATCTGGGTTGTAGTAAGCCAAAACACAACCGGATATTTCTGGTTTCATCCAGTCATATCCGGACAAAGCGAGGTGGAATTCGTATGCAATGGACTGAGAAAATCACAGTAAAAATGGTTTTGGAGAAAAGCAAAGTTTTTTCGTTATGCAAGTGCATAAAATGTCATGTATACAAACAGAAATATCATGTTTGTTTGCCGCAGTTCCTCTAGCTTTCTCCCTAGAAAATACAAATGTGTAGACTGGTGTCTCCATGTGCAAACAAATAGTGTTTCCCAGCACAAAATTAAATGTTCCCTGATAAAAACATTCAAAACAATATAATCCATCGATAATATCCAGAAAACACAAACACAGAGTCTGTAGTAATATCGGGGATATAGTAAGCCAAAAAAAAAGAAAACAGATATTTCTGGTTTCATCCAGTCATATCCGGACAAAGTGAGGTGGAATTCGTATGCAATGGACTGAGAAAATCACAGTAAAAATGGTTTTGGAGAAAAGTAAAGTCTTTTTGTTAGGAAAGTGCATAAAATGTCATCTATACAAACAGAAATATCATGTTTGTTTGCCGCAGTTCCTCTAGTTTTCTCCCTAGAAAATACAAATGTGTAGAGCTGGTGTCTCCGTGTGGAACCAATTAGTGTTTCTACAGTACAAAATTAAATGTTCCCTGATAAAATACATGCAAAACCATAAAATCCGTTCATAATATCCGGAGAACACAAATACAGAAGCTTTCACAATATCTGGGATTGAGTTAGCCAAAACACAACCGGATATTTCTGGTTTCATCCAGTCATATCCGGACAAAGCGAGGTGGAATTCGTATGCAATGAACCGGGAAAATCGCATTAAAAATTGTTTTGGAGTAAAACAAAGTCTTTTCCTTAAGCCAGTGCATAAAATGTCATCTATACAAACAGAAACATCATGTTTGTTTACCGCAGTTATTCTAGCTTTCTCCCTAGAAAATACGAATGTGTAGAGCTGGTGTCTCCATGTGGAACCAATTAGTGTTTCCCAGCACAAAATTAAATGTTCCCTGATAAAAACATTCAAAATAATATAATCCAACGATATTATCCAGAAAACACAAACACAGAGTCTGTAGTAATATCTGGGATATAATAAGCCAAAAAAAAAAAGAAAACGGATATTTCTGGTTTCATCCAGTCATATCCGGACAAAGTGAGGTGGAATTCCTATGCAATGGACCGAGAAAATCACAGTAAAAATGGTTTTGGAGAAAAGTAAAGTCTTTTTGTTAGGAAAGTGCATAAAATGTCATCTATACAAACAGAAATATGATGTTTGTTTGCCGCAGTTCCTCTAGCTTTCTCCCTAGAAAATATGAATATGTAGAGCTGGTGTCTCCATGTGGAACCAATTAGTGTTTCCCAGCACAAAATTAAATGTTCCCTGATAAATAACATGCAAAAACATAAATTCCGTTGATAATATCCGGAAAACATAAACACAGAGGCTTTCACAATATCTGGGTTGTAGTAAGCCAAAACACAACCGGATATTTCTGGTTTCATCCAGTCATATCCGGAAAAAGCGAGGTGAAATTCGTATGCAATGGACCGAAAAAATCACAGTAAAAATGGTTTTGGAGAAAAGCAAAGTTTTTTTCGTTATGCAAGTGCATAAAATGTCATGTATACAAACAGAAATATCATGTTTGTTTGCCGCAGTTCCTCTAACTTTCTCCCTAGAACATACGAATGTGTATACTGGTGTCTCCATGTTGAACCTATTAGTGTTTCTAAGGTACAAAATTAAATGTTCCCTGATAAAAACATTCAAAACAATAAAGTCCGTTGATAATGTCCAGAAAACACCAACACAGAGTCCGTCGCAATATCTGGGATTGATTTAGCCAAAACACAACCGGATATTTCTGGTTTCATCCAGTCATATCCGGACAAAGTGAGGTGGAATTCGTATGCAATGGACTGAGAAAATCGCAGTAAAAATGTTTTTGGAGAAAAGTAAAGTCTTTTCCTTAGGAAAGTGCATAAAATGTCATCTATACAAACAGAAACATCATGTTTGTTTACCGCAGTTATTCTAGCTTTCTCCCTAGAAAATACAAATGTGTAGAGCTGGTGTCTCCGTGTGGAACCAATTAGTGTTTCTAAGGTACAAAATTAAATGTTCCCTGATAAAAAACATGCAAAACCATAAAATCCGTTGATAATATCTGGAAAACACCAATACAGAAGCTTTCAAATATCTGGGATTGAGTTAGCCAAAACACAACCGGATATTTCTGGTTTCATCCAGTCATATCCGGACTAAGTTTGGTGGAATTCGCATGCAATGAACCGGGAAAATCGCAGTAAAAATGGTTTTGGAGTAAAACAAAGTCTTTTCCTTAAGCCAGTGCATAAAATGTCATCTATACAAACAGAAACATCATGTTTGTTTACCGCAGTTATTCTAGCTTTCTCCCTAGAAAATATGAATGTGTAGACTTGGTGTCTCCATGTGGAACCAATTAGTGTTTCCCAGCACAAAATTAAATGTTCCCTGATAAAAACATTCAAAACAATATAATCCATCGATAATATCCAGAAAACACAAACACAGAGTCTGTAGTAATATCTGGGATATAGTAAGCCAAAAAAAAAAGAAAACGGATATTTCTGGTTTCATCCAGTCATATCCGGACAAAGTGAGGTGGAATTCGTATGCAATGGACTGAGAAAATCACAGTAAAAATGGTTTTGGAGAAAAGTGAAGTCTTTTTGTTAGGGAAATGCATAAAATGTCATGTATACAAACAGAAATATCATGTTTGTTTGCCGCAGTTCCTCTAGCATTCTCCCTAGAAAATACAAATGTGTAGAGCTGGTGTCTCCGTGTGGAACCAATTAGTGTTTCTACGGTACAAAATTAAATGTTCCCTGATAAAAAACATGCAAAACCATAAAATCCATTCATAATATCCGGAGAACACAAATACAGAAGCTTTCACAATATCTGGGATTGAGTTAGCTAAAACACAACCGGATATTTCTGGTTTCATCCAGTCATATCCGGACAAAGTGGGTTGGAATTCGTATGCAATGGACCAACAAAATCACAGTAAAAATGGTTTTAGAGAAAGGCAAAAAGTCTTTTCCATCGCAAGTGCATAAAATATCATCTATACAAACAGACATACCATATCGATTTGCAGTTCCTCAAGCTTTCTCCCTAGAACATAGGAATGTGTTACTGGTGTCTCCATGTGGAACCAATTAGTGTTTCTACGGTACAAAATTAAATGTTCCCTGATAAAAAACATGCAAAACCATAAAATCCATTCATAATATCCGGAGAACACAAATACAGAAGCTTTCACAATATCTGGCATTGAGTTAGCTAAAACACAACCGGATATTTCTGGTTTCATCCAGTCATATCCGGACAAAGTGGGTTGGAATTCGTATGCAATGGACCAACAAAATCACAGTAAAAATGGTTTTAGAGAAAGGCAAAAAGTCTTTTCCATCGCAAGTGCATAAAATATCATCTATACAAACAGACATACCATATCGATTTGCAGTTCCTCAAGCTTTCTCCCTACAACATAGGAATGTGTTACTGGTGTCTCCATGTGGAACCAATTAGTGTTTCTACGGTACAAAATTAAATGTTCCCTGATAAAAACATTCAAAACAATAAAATCCATCGATAATATCCAGAAAACACAGACACTGAGGCTGTAGCAATATCTGGGATATAGTAAGACAAAACACAACCGGATATTTCTGGTTTCATCCACTCATATCCGGACAAAGCGAGGTGGAATTCATATGTAATGGATCGAGAAAATCACAGGAAAAATGGTTTTGGAGAAAAGCAAAGTCTTTTCTTTAGGAAAGTGCATAAAATGTCATCTATACAAACAGAAATATCATGTTTGTTTGCCGCAGTTCCTCTAGCTTTCTCCCTAGAAAATACGAATGTGTAGAGCTGGTGTCTCCGTGTGGAACCAATTAGTGTTTCTACGGTACAAAATTAAATGTTCCCTGACAAAAAACATGCAAAACCATAAAATCCGTTCATAATATCCGGAGAACACAAATACAGAAGCTTTCACAATATCTGGGATTGAGTTAGCCAAAACACAACCGGATATTTCTGGTTTCATCCAGTCATATCCGGACAAAGTGGGTTGGAATTCGTATGCAATGGACCAACAAAATCGCAGTAAAAATGGTTTTAGAGAAAGGCAAAAAGTCTTTTCCATCGCAAGTGCATAAAATGTCATCTATACAAACAGACATATCATATCGATTTGCAGTTCCTCAAGCTTTCTCCCTAGAACATAGGAATGTGTTACTGGTGTCTCCATGTGGAACCAATTAGTGTTTCTACGGTACAAAATTAAATGTTCCCTGATAAAAACATTCAAAACAATAAAATCCATCGATAATATCCAGAAAACACAGACACTGAGGCTGTAGCAATATCTGGGATATAGTAAGACAAAACACAACCGGATATTTCTGGTTTCATCCACTCATATCTGGACAAAGTGGGGTGGAATTCATATGTAATGGATCGAGAATATCACAGGAAAAAAGGTTTTGGAGAAAAGCAAAGTCTTTTCTTTAGGAAAGTGCATAAAATGTCATCTATACAAACAGAAATATGATGTTTGTTTGCCGCAGTTCCTCTAGCTTTCTCCCTAGAAAATATGAATGTGTAGAGCTGGTGTCTCCATGTGGAACCAATTAGTGTTTCCCAGCACAAAATTAAATGTTCCCTGATAAATAACATGCAAAAACATAAATTCCGTTGAAAATATCCGGAAAACATAAACACAGAGGCTTTCACAATATCTGGGTTGTAGTAAGCCAAAACACAACCGGATATTTCTGGTTTCATCCAGTCATATCCGGACAAAGCGAGGTGGAATTCGTATGCAATGGACCGAGAAAATCACAGTAAAAATGGTTTTGGAGAAAAGCAAAGTTTTTTTCGTTATGCAAGTGCATAAAATGTCATGTATACAAACAGAAATATCATGTTTGTTTGCCGCAGTTCCTCTAACTTTCTCCCTAGAACATACGAATGTGTATACTGGTGTCTCCATGTTGAACCTATTAGTGTTTCTAAGGTACAAAATTAAATGTTCCCTGATAAAAACATTCAAAACAATAAAGTCCGTTGATAATGTCCAGAAAACACAAACACAGAGTCCGTCGCAATATCTGGGATTGAGTTAGCCAAAACACAACCGGATATTTCTGGTTTCATCCAGTCATATCCGGACAAAGTGGTTGGAATTCGTATGCAATGGACCAACAAAATCACAGTAAAAATGGTTTTAGAGAAAGGCAAAAAGTCTTTTCCATCGCAAGTGCATAAAATGTCATCTATACAAACAGACATATCATATCGATTTGCAGTTCCTCAAGCTTTCTCCCTAGAACAGAGGAATGTGTTACTGGTGTCTCCATGTGGAACCAATTAGTGTTTCTACGGTACAAAATTAAATGTTCCCTGATAAAAACATTCAAAACAATAAAAGCCATCGATAATATCCAGAAAACACAGACACTGAGGCTGTAGCAATATCTGGGATATAGTAAGACAAAACACAACCGGATATTTCTGGTTTCATCCACTCATATAAGGACAAAGTGGGGTGGAATTCATATGTAATGGATCAAGAATATCACAGGAAAAATGGTTTTGGAGAAAAGCAAAGTCTTTTCTTTAGGAAAGTGCATAAAATGTCATCTATACAAACAGAAATATCATGTTTGTTTGCCGCAGTTCCTCTAGCTTTCTCCCTAGAAAATACGAATGTGTAGAGCTGGTGTCTCCATGTGGAACCAATTAGTGTTTCCCAGCACAAAATTAAATGTTCCCTGATAAATAACATGCAAAAACATAAATTCCGTTGATAATATCCGGAAAACATAAACACAGAGGCTTTCACAATATCTGGGTTGTAGTAAGCCAAAACACAACCGGATATTTCTGGTTTCATCCAGTCATATCCGGACTAAGTTTGGTGGAATTCGTATGCAATGAACCGGGAAAATCGCAGTAAAAATGGTTTTGGAGTAAATCAAAGTCTTTTCCTTAAGCCAGTGCATAAAATGTCATCTATACAAACAGAAACATCATGTTTGTTTACCGCAGTTATTCTAGCTTTCTCCCTAGAAAATACGAATGTGTAGACTGGTGTCTCCATGTGGAACCAATTAGTGTTTCCCAGCACAAAATTAAATGTTCCCTGATAAAAACATTCAAAACCATATAATCCATCGATAATATCCAGAAAACACAAACACAGAGTCTGTAGTAATATCAGGGATATAGTAAGCCAAAAAAAAAGAAAACGGATATTTCTGGTTTCATCCAGTCATATCCGGACAAAGCGAGGTGGAATTCGTATGCAATGGACCGAGAAAATCACAGTAAAAATGGTTTTGGAGAAAAGCAAAGTCTTTTCTTTAGGAAAGTGCATAAAATGTCATCTATACAAACAGAAATATCATGTTTGTTTGCCGCAGTTCCTCTAGCTTTCTCCCTAGAAAATACAAATGTGTAGAGCTGGTGTCTCCGTGTGGAACCAATTAGTGTTTCTACGGTACAAAATTAAATGTTCCTTGATAAAAAACATGTAAAAAAACATAAAATCCGTTCATAATATCCGGAGAACACAAATACAGAAGCTTTCACAATATCTGGGATTGAGTTAGCCAAAACACAACCGGATATTTCTGGTTTCATCCAGTCATATCCGGACAAAGTGAGGTGGAATTCGTATGCAATGGACCGAGAAAATCACAGTAAAAATGGTTTGGGGAAAAGCAAAGTCTTTTCTTTAGGAAAGTGCATAAAATGTCATCTATACAAACAGAAATATCATGTTTGTTTGCCGCAGTTCCTCTAGCTTTCTCCCTAGAAAATACAAATGTGTAGAGCTGGTGTCTCCGTGTGGAACCAATTAGTGTTTCTACGGTACAAAATTAAATGTTCCTTGATAAAAAACATGTAAAAAAACATAAAATCCGTTCATAATATCCGGAGAACACAAATACAGAAGCTTTCACAATATCTGGGATTGAGTTAGCCAAAACACAACCGGATATTTCTGGTTTCATCCAGTCATATCCGGACAAAGTGGGTTAGAATTCGTATGCAATGGACCGAGAAAATCACAGTAAAAATGGTTTTGGAGAAAAGCAAAGTTTTTTTCGTTATGCAAGTGCATAAAATGTCATGTATACATCAGAAATATCATGTTTGTTTGCCGCAGTTCCTCTAACTTTCTCCCTAGAACATACGAATGTGTATACTGGTGTCTCCATGTTGAACCTATTAGTGTTTCCAAGGTACAAAATTAAATGTTCCCTGATAAAAACATTCAAAACAATAAAGTCCGTTGATAATGTCCAGAAAACACAAACACAGAGTCCGTCGCAATATCTGGGATTGAGTTAGCCAAAACACAACCGGATATTTCTGGTTTCATCCAGTCATATCCGGACTAAGTTTGGTGGAATTCGTATGCAATGAACCGGGAAAATCGCAGTAAAAATGGTTTTGGAGTAAAACAAAGTCTTTTCCTTAAGCCAGTGCATAAAATGTCATCTATACAAACAGAAACATCATGTTTGTTTACCGCAGTTATTCTAGCTTTCTCCCTAGAAAATACGAATGTGTAGACTGGTGTCTCCATGTGGAACCAATTAGTGTTTCCCAGCCCAAAATTAAATGTTCCCTGATAAAAACATTCAAAACAATATAATCCATCGATAATATCCAGAAAACACAAACACATAGTCTGTAGTAATATCTGGGATATAGTAAGCCAAAAAAAAAGAAAACGGATATTTCTGGTTTCATCCAGTCATATCCGGACAAAGTGAGGTGGAATTCGTATGCAATGGACCGAGAAAATCACAGTAAAAATGGTTTTGGAGAAAAGCAAAGTTTTTTTCGTTATGCAAGTGCATAAAATATCATGTATACAAACAGAAATATCATGTTTGTTTGCCGCAGTTCCTCTAACTTTCTCCCTAGACATACGAATGTGTATACTGGTGACTCCATGTTGAACCTATTAGTGTTTCTACGGTACAAAATTAAATGTTCCCTGATAAAAAACATGCAAAACCATAAAATCCGTTCATAATATCCGGAGAACACAAATACAGAAGCTTTCACAATATCTGGGTTATAGTAAGCCAAAACACAACCAGATATTTCTGGTTTCATCCAGTCATATCCGGACAAAATGGGTTGGAATTCGTATGCAATGGACCAACAAAATCACAGTAAAAATGGTTTTAGAGAAAGGCAAAAAGTCTTTTCCATCGCAAGTGCATAAAATGTCATCTATACAAACAGACATATCATATCGATTTGCAGTTCCTCAAGCTTTCTCCCTAGAACATAGGAATGTGTTACTGGTGTCTCCATGTGGAACCAAATTGTATTTCTATGGTACAAAATTAAATGTTCCCTGATAAAAACATTCAAAACAATAAAATCCATCGATAATATCCAGAAAACACAGACACTGAGGCTGTAGCAATATCTGGGATATAGTAAGACAAAACACAACCGAATATTTCTGGTTTCATCCACTCATATCCGGAAAAGTGGAGTGGAATTCATATGAAATGGATCGAGAATATCACAGGAAAAATGGTTTTGGAGAAAAGCAAAGTCTTTTCTTTAGGAAAGTGCATAAAATGTCATCTATACAAACAGAAATATCATGTTTGTTTGCCGCAGTTCCTCTAGCTTTCTCCCTAGAAAATACGAATGTGTAGAGCTGGTGTCTCCATGTGGAACCAATTAGTGTTTCCCAGCACAAAATTAAATGTTCCCTGATAAATAACATGCAAAAACATAAATTCCGTTGATAATATCCGGAAAACATAAACACAGAGGCTTTCACAATATCTGGGTTGTTGTAAGCCAAAACACAACCGGATATTTCTGGTTTCATCCAGTCATATCCGGACAAAGTGAGGTGGAATTCATATGCAATGGACTGAGAAAATCACAGTAAAAATGGTTTTGGAGAAAAGCAAAGTTTTTTTCGTTATGCAAGTGCATAAAATGTCATGTATACAAACAGAAATATCATGTTTGTTTGCCCCAGTTCCTCTAGCTTTCTCCCTAGAAAATACAAATGTGTAGAGCTTGTGTCTCCGTGTGGAACCAATTAGTGTTTCTAAGGTACAAAATTAAATGTTCCCTGATAAAAAACATGCAAAACCATAAAATCCGTTGATAATATCCGGAAAACACAAATACAGAAGCTTTCACAATATCTGGGATTGAGTTAGCCAAAACAAAACCGGATATTTCTGGTTTCATCCAGTCATATCCGGACAAAGTGGGTTGGAATTCGTATGCAATGGACCAACAAAATCGCAGTAAAAATGGTTTTAGAGAAAGGCAAAAAGTCTTTTCCATCGCAAGTGCATAAAATGTCATCTATACAAACAGACATATCATATCGATTTGCAGTTCCTCAAGCTTTCTCCCTACAACATAGAAATGTGTTACTGGTGTCTCCATGTGGAAATAATTAGTGTTTCTACGGTACAAAATTAAATGTTCCCTGATAAAAACATTCAAAACAATAAAATCCATCGATAATATCCAGAAAACACAGACACTGAGGCTGTAGCAATATCTGGGATATAGTAAGACAAAACACAACCAGATATTTCTGGTTTCATCCACTCATATCTGGACAAAGTGGGGTGGAATTCATATGAAATGGATCGAGAATATCACAGGAAAAATGGTTTTGGAGAAAAGCAAAGTCTTTTCTTTAGGAAAGTGCATAAAATGTCATCTATACAAACAGAAATATGATGTTTGTTTGCCGCAGTTCCTCTAGCTTTCTCCCTAGAAAATATGAATGTGTAGAGCTGGTGTCTCCATGTGGAACCAATTAGTGTTTCCCAGCACAAAATTAAATGTTCCCTGATAAATAACATGCAAAAACATAAATTCCGTTGATAATATCCGGAAAACATAAACACAGAGGCTTTCACAATATCTGGGTTGTAGTAAGCCAAAACACAACCGGATATTTCTGGTTTCATCCAGTCATATCCGGACAAAGTGAGGTGGAATTCGTATGCAATGGACCGAGAAAATCACTGTAAAAATGGTTTTGGAGAAAAGTAAAGTCTTTTTCTTAGGAAAGTGCATAAAATGTCATCTATACAAACAGAAATATCATGTTTGTTTGCCGCAGTTCCTCTAGCTTTCTCCCTAGAAAATACAAATGTGTAGAGCTGGTGTCTCCGTGTGGAACCAGTTAGTGTTTCTACGGTACAAAATTAAATGTTCCCTGATAAAAAACATGCAAAACCATAAAATCCGTTCATAATATCCGGAGAACACAAATACAGAAGCTTTCACAATATCTGGGATTGAGTTAGCCAAAACACAACCGGATATTTCTGGTTTCATCCAGTCATATCCGGACAAAGTGGGTTGGAATTCGTATGCAATGGACCAACAAAATCACAGTAAAAATGGTTTTAGAGAAAGGCAAAAAGTCTTTTCCATCGCAAGTGCATAAAATGTCATCTATACAAACAGACATATCATATCGATTTGCAGTTCCTCAAGCTTTCTCCCTAGAACATAGGAATGTGTTACTGGTGTCTCCATGTGGAACCAATTAGTGTTTCTACGGTACAAAATTAAATGTTCCCTGATAAAAACATTCAAAACAATAAAAGCCATCGATAATATCCAGAAAACACAGACACTGAGGCTGTAGCAATATCTGGGATATAGTAAGACAAAACACAACCGGATATTTCTGGTTTCATCCACTCATATCCGGACAAAGTGGGGTGGAATTCATATGTAATGGATCAAGAATATCACAGGAAAAATGGTTTTGGAGAAAAGCAAAGTCTTTTCTTTAGGAAAGTGCATAAAATGTCATCTATACAAACAGAAATATGATGTTTGTTTGCCGCAGTTCCTCTAGCTTTCTCCCTAGAAAATACGAATGTGTAGAGCTGGTGTCTCCATGTGGAACCAATTAGTGTTTCCCAGCACAAAATTAAATGTTCCCTGATAAATAACATGCAAAAACATAAATTCCGTTGATAATATCCGGAAAACATAAACACAGAGGCTTTCACAATATCTGGGTTGTAGTAAGCCAAAACACAACCGGATATTTCTGGTTTCATCCAGTCATATCCGGACTAAGTTTGGTGGAATTCGTATGCAATGAACCGGGAAAATCGCAGTAAAAATGGTTTTGGAGTAAAACAAAGTCTTTTCCTTAAGCCAGTGCATAAAATGTCATCTATACAAACAGAAACATCATGTTTGTTTACCGCAGTTATTCTAGCTTTCTCCCTAGAAAATACGAATGTGTAGACTGGTGTCTCCATGTGGAACCAATTAGTGTTTCCCAGCACAAAATTAAATGTTCCCTGATAAAAACATTCAAAACCATATAATCCATCGATAATATCCAGAAAACACAAACACAGAGTCTGTAGTAATATCAGGGATATAGTAAGCCAAAAAAAAAAAGAAAACGGATATTTCTGGTTTCATCCAGTCATATCCGGACAAAGCGAGGTGGAATTCGTATGCAATGGACCGAGAAAATCACAGTAAAAATGGTTTTGGAGAAAAGCAAAGTCTTTTCTTTAGGAAAGTGCATAAAATGTCATCTATACAAACAGAAATATCATGTTTGTTTGCCGCAGTTCCTCTAGCTTTCTCCCTAGAAAATACAAATGTGAAGAGCTGGTGTCTCCGTGTGGAACCAATTAGTGTTTCTACGGTACAAAATTAAATGTTCCTTGATAAAAAACATATAAAAAAACATAAAATCCGTTCATAATATCCGGAGAACACAAATACAGAAGCTTTCACAATATCTGGGATTGAGTTAGCCAAAACACAACCGGATATTTCTGGTTTCATCCAGTCATATCCGGACAAAGTGGGTTGGAATTCGTATGCAATGGACCGAGAAAATCACAGTAAAAATGGTTTTGGAGAAAAGCAAAGTTTTTTTCGTTATGCAAGTGCATAAAATGTCATGTATACATCAGAAATATCATGTTTGTTTGCCGCAGTTCCTCTAACTTTCTCCCTAGAACATACGAATGTGTATACTGGTGTCTCCATGTTGAACCTATTAGTGTTTCTAAGGTACAAAATTAAATGTTCCCTGATAAAAACATTCAAAACAATAAAGTCCGTTGATAATGTCCAGAAAACACAAACACAGAGTCTGTCGCAATATCTGGGATTGAGTTAGCCAAAACACAACAGGATATTTCTGGTTTCATCCAGTCATATCCGGACTAAGTTTGGTGGAATTCGTATGCAATGAACCGGGAAAATCGCAGTAAAAATGGTTTTGGAGTAAAACAAAGTCTTTTCTTTAAGCCAGTGCATAAAATGTCATCTATACAAACAGAAACATCATGTTTGTTTACCGCAGTTATTCTAGCTTTCTCCCTAGAAAATACGAATGTGTAGACTGTTGTCTCCATGTGGAACCAATTAGTGTTTCCCAGCCCAAAATTAAATGTTCCCTGATAAAAACATTCAAAACAATATAATCCATCGATAATATCCAGAAAACACAAACACATAGTCTGTAGTAATATCTGGGATATAGTAAGCCAAAAAAAAAGAAAACGGATATTTCTGGTTTCATCCAGTCATATCCGGACAAAGTGAGGTGGAATTCGTATGCAATGGACCGAGAAAATCACAGTAAAAATGGTTTTGGAGAAAAGCAAAGTTTTTTTCGTTATGCAAGTGCATAAAATATCATGTATACAAACAGAAATATCATGTTTGTTTGCCGCAGTTCCTCTAACTTTCTCCCTAGACATACGAATGTGTATACTGGTGACTCCATGTTGAACCTATTAGTGTTTCTACGGTACAAAATTAAATGTTCCCTGATAAAAAACATGCAAAACCATAAAATCCGTTCATAATATCCGGAGAACACAAATACAGAAGCTTTCACAATATCTGGGTTATAGTAAGCCAAAACACAACCAGATATTTCTGGTTTCATCCAGTCATATCCGGACAAAGTGGGTTGGAATTCGTATGCAATGGACCAACAAAATCACAGTAAAAATGGTTTTAGAGAAAGGCAAAAAGTCTTTTCCATCGCAAGTGCATAAAATGTCATCTATACAAACAGAAATATCATATCGATTTGCAGTTCCTCAAGCTTTCTCCCTAGAACATAGGAATGTGTTACTGGTGTCTCCATGTGGAACCAAATTGTATTTCTATGGTACAAAATTAAATGTTCCCTGATAAAAACATTCAAAACAATAAAATCCATCGATAATATCCAGAAAACACAGACACTGAGGCTGTAGCAATATCTGGGATATAGTAAGACAAAACACAACCGGATATTTCTGGTTTCATCCACTCATATCCGGACAAAGTGGGGTGGAATTCATATGAAATGGATCGAGAATATCACAGGAAAAATGGTTTTGGAGAAAAGCAAAGTCTTTTCTTTAGGAAAGTGCATAAAATGTCATGTATACAAACAGAAATATCATGTTTGTTTGCCGCAGTTCCTCTAGCTTTCTCCCTAGAAAATACGAATGTGTAGACTGGTGTCTCCATGTGGAACCAATTAGTGTTTCCCAGCACAAAATTAAATGTTCCCTGATAAATAACATGCAAAAACATAAATTCCGTTGATAATATCCGGAAAACATAAACACAGAGGCTTTCACAATATCTGGGTTGTTGTAAGCCAAAACACAACCGGATATTTCTGGTTTCATCCAGTCATATCCGGACAAAGTGAGGTGGAATTCATATGCAATGGACTGAGAAAATCACAGTAAAAATGGTTTTGGAGAAAAGCAAAGTTTTTTTCGTTATGCAAGTGCATAAAATGTCATGTATACAAACAGAAATATCATGTTTGTTTGCCCCAGTTCCTCTAGCTTTCTCCCTAGAAAATACAAATGTGTAGAGCTTGTGTCTCCGTGTGGAACCAATTAGTGTTTCTAAGGTACAAAATTAAATGTTCCCTGATAAAAAACATGCAAAACCATAAAATCCGTTGATAATATCCGGAAAACACAAATACAGAAGCTTTCACAATATCTGGGATTGAGTTAGCCAAAACACAACCGGATATTTCTGGTTTCATCCAGTCATATCCGGACAAAGTGGGTTGGAATTCGTATGCAATGGACCAACAAAATCGCAGTAAAAATGGTTTTAGAGAAAGGCAAAAAGTCTTTTCCATCGCAAGTGCATAAAATGTCATCTATACAAACAGACATATCATATCGATTTGCAGTTCCTCAAGCTTTCTCCCTACAACATAGAAATGTGTTACTGGTGTCTCCATGTGGAACCAATTAGTGTTTCTACGGTACAAAATTAAATGTTCCCTGATAAAAACATTCAAAACAATAAAATCCATCGATAATATCCAGAAAACACAGACACTGAGGCTGTAGCAATATCTGGGATATAGTAAGAAAGAACACAACCGGATATTTCTGGTTTCATCCACTCATATCTGGACAAAGTGGGGTGGAATTCATATGTAATGGATCGAGAATATCACAGGAAAAATGGTTTTGGAGAAAAGCATAGTCTTTTCTTTAGGAAAGTGCATAAAATGTCATCTATACAAACAGAAATATGATGTTTGTTTGCCGCAGTTCCTCTAGCTTTCTCCCTAGAAAATATGAATGTGTAGAGCTGGTGTCTCCATGTGGAACCAAATAGTGTTTCCCAGCACAAAATTAAATATTCCCTGATAAATAACATGCAAAAACATAAATTCCGTTGATAATATCCGGAAAACATAAACACAGAGGCTTTCACAATATCTGGGTTGTAGTAAGCCAAAACACAACCGGATATTTCTGGTTTCATCCAGTCATATCCGGACAAAGTGAGCTGGAATTCGTATGCAATGGACCGAGAAAATCACAGTAAAAATGGTTTTGGAGAAAAGTAAAGTCTTTTTCTTAGGAAAGTGCATAAAATGTCATCTATACAAACAGAAATATCATGTTTGTTTGCCGCAGTTCCTCTAGCTTTCTCCCTAGAAAATACAAATGTGTAGAGCTGGTGTCTCCGTGTGGAACCAATTAGTGTTTCTACGGTACAAAATTAAATGTTCCCTGACAAAAAACATGCAAAACCATAAAATCCGTTCATAATATCCGGAGAACACAAATACAGAAGCTTTCACAATATCTGGGATTGAGTTAGCCAAAACACAACCGGATATTTCTGGTTTCATCCAGTCATATCCGGACAAAGTGGGTTGGAATTCGTATGCAATGGACCAACAAAATCACAGTAAAAATGGTTTTAGAGAAAGGCAAAAAGTCTTTTCCATCGCAAGTGCATAAAATGTCATCTATACAAACAGACATATCATATCGATTTGCAGTTCCTCAAGCTTTCTCCCTAGAACATAGGAATGTGTTACTGGTGTCTCCATGTGGAACCAATTAGTGTTTCCCAGCACAAAATTAAATGTTCCCTGATAAAAACATTCAAAACAATAAAATCCATCGATAATATCCAGAAAACACAGACACTGAGGCTGTAGCAATATCTGGGATATAGTAAAACAAAACACAACCGGATATTTCAGGATTCATCCACTCATATCCGGACAAAGTGGGGTGGAATTCATATGTAATGGATCGAGAATATCACAGGAAAAATGGTTTTGGAGAAAAGCAAAGTCTTTTCTTTAGGAAAGTGCATAAAATGTCATCTATACAAACAGAAATATCATGTTTGTTTGCCGCAGTTCCTCTAGCTTTCTCCCTAGAAAATACGAATGTGTAGAGCTGGTGTCTCCATGTGGAACCAATTAGTGTTTCCCAGCACAAAATTAAATGTTCCCTGATAAATAACATGCAAAAACATAAATTCCGTTGATAATATCCGGAAAACATAAACACAGAGGCTTTCACAATATCTGGGTTGTAGTAAGCCAAAACACAACCGGATATTTCTGGTTTCATCCAGTCATATCCGGACAAAGCGAGGTGGAATTCGTATGCAATGGACCGAGAAAATCACAGTAAAAATGGTTTTGGAGAAAAGCAAAGTTTTTTTCGTTATGCAAGTGCATAAAATATCATGTATACAAACAGAAATATCATGTTTGTTTGCCGCAGTTGCTCTAACTTTCTGCCTAGACATACGAATGTGTATACTGGTGTCTCCATGTTGAACCTATTAGTGTTTCTACGGTACAAAATTAAATGTTCCCTGATAAAAAACAAGCAAAACCATAAAATCCGTTCATAATATCCGGAGAACACAAATACAGAAGCTTTCACAATATCTGGGTTATAGTAAGCCAAAACACAACCGGATATTTCTGGTTTCATCCAGTCATATCCGGACAAAGTGGGTTGGAATTCGTATGCAATGGACCAACAAAATCACAGTAAAAATGGTTTTAGAGAAAGGCAAAAAGTCTTTTCCATCGCAAGTGCATAAAATGTCATCTATACAAACAGACATATCATATCGATTTGCAGTTCCTCAAGCTTTCTCCCTACAACATAGGAATGTGTTACTGGTGTCTCCATGTGGAACCAAATTGTATTTCTACGGTACAAAATTAAATGTTCCCTGATAAAATCATTCAAAACAATAAAATCCATCGATAATATCCAGAAAACACAGACACTGAGGCTGTAGCAATATCTGGGATATAGTAAGACAAAACACAACCGGATATTTCTGGTTTCATCCACTCATATCCGGACAAAGTGGGGTGGAATTCATATGTAATGGATGGAGATATCACAGGAAAAATGGTTTTGGAGAAAAGCAAAGTCTTTTCTTTAGGAAAGTGCATAAAATGTCATGTATACAAACAGAAATATCATGTTTGTTTGCCGCAGTTCCTCTAGCTTTCTCCCTAGAAAATACGAATGTGTAGAGCTGGTGTCTCCATGTGGAACCAATTAGTGTTTCCCAGCACAAAATTAAATGTTCCCTGATAAATAACATGCAAAAACATAAATTCCGTTGATAATATCCGGAAAACATAAACACAGAGGCTTTCACAATATCTGGGTTGTAGTAAGCCAAAACACAACCGGATATTTCTGGTTTCATCCAGTCATATCCGGACAAAGTGAGGTGGAATTCGTATGCAATGGACCGAGAAAATCACAGTAAAAATGGTTTTGGAGAAAAGCAAAGTTTTTTTCGTTATGCAAGTGCATAAAATGTCATGTATACAAACAGAAATATCATGTTTGTTTGCCGCAGTTCCTCAAGCTTTCTCCCTAGAACATAGGAATGTGTTACTGGTGTCTCCATGTTGAACCTATTAGTGTTTCTAAGGTACAAAATTAAATGTTCCCTGATAAAAACATTCAAAACAATAAAGTCCGTTGATAATGTCCAGAAAACACAAACACAGAGTCCGTCGCAATATCTGGGATTGATTTAGACAAAACACAACCGGATATTTCTGGTTTCATCCAGTCATATCCGGACTAAGTTTGGTGGAATTCATATGCAATGAACCGGGAAAATCGCAGTAAAAATGGTTTTGGAGTAAAACAAAGTCTTTTCCTTAAGCCAGTGCATAAAATGTCATCTATACAAACAGAAACATCATGTTTGTTTACCGCAGTTATTCTAGCTTTCTCCCTAGAAAATACGAATGTGTAGACTGGTGTCTCCATGTGGAACCAATTAGTGTTTCCCAGCACAAAATTAAATGTTCCCTGATAAAAACATTCAAAACAATATAATCCATCGATAATATCCAGAAAACACAAACACAGAGTCTGTAGTAATATCTGGGATATAGTAAGCCAAAAAAAAAAAAACGGATATTTCTGGTTTCATCCAGTCATATCCGGACAAAGTGAGGTGGAATTCGTATGCAATGGACCGAGAAAATCACAGTAAAAATGGTTTTGGAGAAAAGTAAAGTCTTTTTCTTAGGAAAGTGCATAAAATGTCATCTATACAAACAGAAATATCATGTTTGTTTGCCGCAGTTCCTCTAGCTTTCTCCCTAGAAAATACAAATGTGTAGAGCTGGTGTCTCCGTGTGGAACCAATTAGTGTTTCTACGGTACAAAATTAAATGTTCCCTGATAAAAAACATGCAAAACCATAAAATCCGTTCATAATATCCGGAGAACACAAATACAGAAGCTTTCACAATATCTGGGATTGAGTTAGCCAAAACACAACCGGATATTTCTGGTTTCATCCAGTCATATCCGGACAAAGTGGGTTGGAATTCGTATGCAATGGACCAACAAAATCACAGTAAAAATGGTTTTAGAGAAAGGCAAAAAGTCTTTTCCATCGCAAGTGCATAAAATGTCATCTATACAAACAGACATATCATATCGATTTGCAGTTCCTCAAGCTTTCTCCCTAGAACATAGGAATGTGTTACTGGTGTCTCCATGTGGAACCAATTAGTGTTTCCCAGCACAAAATTAAATGTTCCCTGATAAAAACATTCAAAACAATAAAATCCATCGATAATATCCAGAAAACACAGACACTGAGGCTGTAGCAATATCTGGGATATAGTAAAACAAAACACAACCGGATATTTCAGGATTCATCCACTCATATCCGGACAAAGGGGGGTGGAATTCATATGTAATGGATCGAGAATATCACAGGAAAAATGGTTTTGGAGAAAAGCAAAGTCTTTTCTTTAGGAAAGTGCATAAAATGTCATCTATACAAACAGAAATATCATGTTTGTTTGCCGCAGTTCCTCTAGCTTTCTCCCTAGAAAATACGAATGTGTAGAGCTGGTGTCTCCATGTGGAACCAATTAGTGTTTCCCAGCACAAAATTAAATGTTCCCTGATAAATAACATGCAAAAACATAAATTCCGTTGATAATATCCGGAAAACATAAACACAGAGGCTTTCACAATATCTGGGTTGTAGTAAGCCAAAACACAACCGGATATTTCTGGTTTCATCCAGTCATATCCGGACTAAGTTTGGTGGAATTCGTATGCAATGAACCGGGAAAATCGCAGTAAAAATGGTTTTGGATAAAACAAAGTCTTTTCCTTAAGCCAGTGCATAAAATGTCATCTATACAAACAGAAACATCATTTTTGTTTACCGTAGTTATTCTAGCTTTCTCCCTAGAAAATACGAATGTGTAGACTGGTGTCCCCATGTGGAACCAATTAGTGTTTCCCAGCACAAAATTAAATGTTCCCTGATAAAAACATTCAAAACAGTATAATCCATCGATAATGTCCAGAAAACACAAACACAGAGTCTGTAGTAATATCAGGGATATAGTAAGCCCAAAAAAAAGAAAACGGATATTTCTGGTTTCATCCAGTCATATCCGGACAAAGTGAGGTGGAATTCGTATGCAATGGACCGAGAAAATCACAGTAAAAATGGTTTTGGAGAAAAGTAAAGTCTTTTTCTTAGGAAAGTGCATAAAATGTCATCTATACAAACAGAAATATCATGTTTGTTTGCCGCAGTTCCTCTAGCTTTCTCCCTAGAAAATACGAATGTGTAGACTGGTGTCTCCATGTGGAACCAATTAGTGTTTCCCAGCACAAAATTAAATGTTCCCTGATAAAAACATTCAAAACAATATAATCCATCGATAATATCCAGAAAACACAAACACAGAGTCTGTAGTAATATCTGGGATATAGTAAGCCAAAAAAAAAGAAAACGGATATTTCTGGTTTCATCCAATCATATCCGGAAAAAGTGAGGTGGAATTCGTATGCAATGGACCGAGAAAATCACAGTAAAAATGGTTTTGGAAAAAAGCAAACTTTTTTTCGTTATGCAAGTGCATAAAATATCATGTATACAAACAGAAATATCATGTTTGTTTGCCGCAGTTCCTCTAACTTTCTGCCTAGACATACGAATGTGTATACTGGTGTCTCCATGTTGAACCTATTAGTGTTTCTACGGTACAAAATTAAATGTTCCCTGATAAAAAACAAGCAAAACCATAAAATCCGTTCATAATATCCGGAGAACACAAATACAGAAGCTTTCACAATATCTGGGTTATAGTAAGCCAAAACACAACCGGATATTTCTGGTTTCATCCAGTCATATCCGGACAAAGTGGGTTGGAATTCGTATGCAATGGACCAACAAAATCACAGTAAAAATGGTTTTAGAGAAAGGCAAAAAGTCTTTTCCATCGCAAGTGCATAAAATGTCATCTATACAAACAGACATATCATATCGATTTGCAGTTCCTCAAGCTTTCTCCCTACAACATAGGAATGTGTTACTGGTGTCTCCATGTGGAACCAAATTGTATTTCTACGGTACAAAATTAAATGTTCCCTGATAAAAACATTCAAAACAATAAAATCCATCGATAATACCCAGAAAACACAGACACTGAGGCTGTAGCAATATCTGGGATATAGTAAGACAAAACACAACCGGATATTTCTGGTTTCATCCACTCATATCCGGACAAAGTGGGGTGGAATTCATATGTAATGGATGGAGATATCACAGGAAAAATGGTTTTGGAGAAAAGCAAAGTCTTTTCTTTAGGAAAGTGCATAAAATGTCATGTATACAAACAGAAATATCATGTTTGTTTGCCGCAGTTCCTCTAGCTTTCTCCCTAGAAAATACGAATGTGTAGAGCTGGTGTCTCCATGTGGAACCAATTAGTGTTTCCCAGCACAAAATTAAATGTTCCCTGATAAATAACATGCAAAAACATAAATTCCGTTGATAATATCCGGAAAACATAAACACAGAGGCTTTCACAATATCTGGGTTGTAGTAAGCCAAAACACAACCGGATATTTCTGGTTTAATCCAGTCATATCCGGACAAAGTGAGGTGGAATTCGTATGCAATGGACCGAGAAAATCACAGTAAAAATGGTTTTGGAGAAAAGCAAAGTTTTTTTCGTTATGCAAGTGCATAAAATGTCATGTATACAAACAGAAATATCATGTTTGTTTGCCGCAGTTCCTCTAGCTTTCTCCCTAGAAAATACAAATGTGTAGAGCTGGTGTCTCCGTGTGGAACCAATTAGTGTTTCTAAGGTACAAAATTAAATGTTCCCTGATAAAAAACATGCAAAACCATAAAATCCGTTCATAATATCCGTCGAACACAAATACAGAAGCTTTCACAATATCTGGGTTATAGGAAGCCAAAACACAACCGGATATTTCTGGTTTCATCCAGTCATATCCTGACAAAGTGGGGTGGAATTCATATGTAATGGATCGAGAATATCACAGGAAAAATGGTTTTGGAGAAAAGAAAAGTCTTTTCTTTAGGAAAGTGCATAAAATGTCATCTATACAAACAGAAATATCATGTTTGTTTGCCGCAGTTCCTCTAGCTTTCTCCCTAGAAAATACGAATGTGTAGAGCTGGTGTCTCCATGTGGAACCAATTAGTGTTTCCCAGCACAAAATTAAATGTTCCCTGATAAATAACATGCAAAAACATAAATTCCGTTGATAATATCCGGAAAACATAAACACAGAGGCTTCTACAATATCTGGGTTGTAGTAAGCCAAAACACAACCGGATATTTCTGGTTTCATCCAGTCATATCCGGACAAAGTGAGGTGGAATTCGTATGCAATGGACCGAGAAAATCACAGTAAAAATGGTTTTGGAGAAAAGCAAAGTTTTTTTCGTTATGCAAGTGCATAAAATGTCATGTATACAAACAGAAATATCATGTTTGTTTGCCGCAGTTCCTCAAGCTTTCTCCCTAGAACATAGGAATGTGTTACTGGTGTCTCCATGTTGAACCTATTAGTGTTTCTAAGGTACAAAATTAAATGTTCCCTGATAAAAACATTCAAAACAATAAAGTCCGTTGATAATGTCCAGAAAACACCAACACAGAGTCCGTCGCAATATCTGGGATTGATTTAGACAAAACACAACCGGATATTTCTGGTTTCATCCAGTCATATCCGGACTAAGTTTGGTGGAATTCATATGCAATGAACCGGGAAAATCGCAGTAAAAATGGTTTTGGAGTAAAACAAAGTCTTTTCCTTAAGCCAGTGCATAAAATGTCATCTATACAAACAGAAACATCATGTTTGTTTACCGCAGTTATTCTAGCTTTCTCCCTAGAAAATACGAATGTGTAGACTGGTGTCTCCATGTGGAACCAATTAGTGTTTCCCAGCACAAAATTAAATGTTCCCTGATAAAAACATTCAAAACAATATAATCCATCGATAATATCCAGAAAACACAAACACAGAGTCTGTAGTAATATCTGGGATATAGTAAGCCAAAAAAAAAGAAAACGGATATTTCTGGTTTCATCCAGTCATATCCGGACAAAGTGAGGTGGAATTCGTATGCAATGGACCGAGAAAATCACAGTAAAAATGGTTTTGGAGAAAAGTAAAGTCTTTTTCTTAGGAAAGTGCATAAAATGTCATCTATACAAACAGAAATATCATGTTTGTTTGCCGCAGTTCCTCTAGCTTTCTCCCTAGAAAATACAAATGTGTAGAGCTGGTGTCTCCGTGTGGAACCAATTAGTGTTTCTACGGTACAAAATTAAATGTTCCCTGATAAAAAACATGCAAAACCATAAAATCCGTTCATAATATCCGGAGAACACAAATACAGAAGCTTTCACAATATCTGGGATTGAGTTAGCCAAAACACAACCGGATATTTCTGGTTTCATCCAGTCATATCCAGAAAAAGTGGGTTGGAATTCGTATGCAATGGACCAACAAAATCACAGTAAAATGGTTTTAGAGAAAGGCAAAAAGTCTTTTCCATCGCAAGTGCATAAAATGTCATCTATACAAACAGACATATCATATCGATTTGCAGTTCCTCACGCTTTCTCCCTAGAACATAGGAATGTGTTACTGGTGTCTCCATGTGGAACCAATTAGTGTTTCCCAGCACAAAATTAAATGTTCCCTGATAAAAACATTCAAAACAATAAAATCCATCGATAATATCCAGAAAACACAGACACTGAGGCTGTAGCAATATCTGGGATATAGTAAAACAAAACACAACCGGATATTTCAGGATTCATCCACTCATATCCGGACAAAGTGGGGTGGAATTCATATGTAATGGATCGAGAATATCACAGGAAAAATGGTTTTGGAGAAAAGCAAAGTCTTTTCTTTAGGAAAGTGCATAAAATGTCATCTATACAAACAGAAATATCATGTTTGTTTGCCGCAGTTCCTCTAGCTTTCTCCCTAGAAAATACGAATGTGTAGAGCTGGTGTCTCCATGTGGAACCAATTAGTGTTTCCCAGCACAAAATTAAATGTTCCCTGATAAATAACATGCAAAAACATAAATTCTGTTGATAATATCCGGAAAACATAAACACAGAGGCTTTCACAATATCTGGGTTGTAGTAAGCCAAAACACAACCGGATATTTCTGGTTTCATCCAGTCATATCCGGACTAAGTTTGGTGGAATTCGTATGCAATGAACTGGGAAAATCGCAGTAAAAATGGTTTTGGAGTAAAACAAAGTCTTTTCCTTAAGCCAGTGCATAAAATGTCATCTATACAAACAGAAACATCATGTTTGTTTACCGTAGTTATTCTAGCTTTCTCCCTAGAAAATACGAATGTGTAGACTGGTGTCCCCATGTGGAACCAATTAGTGTTTCCCAGCACAAAATTAAATGTTCCCTGATAAAAACATTCAAAACAATATAATCCATCGATAATATCCAGAAAACACAAACACAGAGTCTGTAGTAATATCAGGGATATAGTAAGCCCAAAAAAAAGAAAACGGATATTTCTGGTTTCATCCAGTCATATCCGGACAAAGTGAGGTGGAATTCGTATGCAATGGACCGAGAAAATCACAGTAAAAATGGTTTTGGAGAAAAGTAAAGTCTTTTTCTTAGGAAAGTGGATAAAATGTCATCTATACAAACAGAAATATCATGTTTGTTTGCCGCAGTTCCTCTAGCTTTCTCCCTAGAAAATACAAATGTGTAGAGCTGGTGTCTCCGTGTGGAACCAATTAGTGTTTCTACGGTACAAAATTAAATGTTCCTTGATAAAAAACATGTAAAAAAACATAAAATCCGTTCATAATATCCGGAGAACACAAATACAGAATCTTTCACAATATCTGGGATTGAGTTAGCCAAAACACAACCGGATATTTCTGGTTTCATCCAGTCATATCCGGACAAAGCGAGGTGGAATTCGTATGCAATGGACCGAGAAAATCACAGTAAAAATGGTTTTGGAGAAAAGCAAAGTTTTTTTCGTTATGCAAGTGCATAAAATGTCATGTATACAAACAGAAATATCATGTTTGTTTGCCGCAGTTCCTCTAACTTTCTCCCTAGAACATACGAATGTGTATACTGGTGTCTCCATGTTGAACCTATTAGTGTTTCTAAGGTACAAAATTAAATGTTCCCTGATAAAAACATTCAAAACAATAAAGTCCGTTGATAATGTCCAGAAAACACAAACACAGAGTCTGTCGCAATATCTGGGATTGAGTTAGCCAAAACACAACCGGATATTTCTGGTTTCATCCAGTCATATCCGGACTAAGGTTGGTGGAATTCGTATGCAATGAACCGGGAAAATCGCAGTAAAAATGGTTTTGGAGTAAAACAAAGTCTTTTCCTTAAGCCAGTGCATAAAATGTCATCTATACAAACAGAAATATCATGTTTGTTTACCGCAGTTATTCTAGCTTTCTCCCTAGAAAATATGAATGTGTAGACTGGTGTCTCCATGTGGAACCAATTAGTGTTTCCACGGTACAAAATTGAATGTTCCCTGAAAAAAAACATGCAAAACCATAAAATCCATTCATAATATCTGGAGAACACAAATACAGAAGCTTTCACAATATCTGGGATTGAGTTAGCCAAAACACAACCGGATATTTCTGGTTTCATCCAGTCATATCCGGACTAAGTTTGGTGGAATTCATATGCAATGAACCGGGAAAATCGCAGTAAAAATGGTTTTGGAGTAAAACAAAGTCTTTTCCTTAAGCCAGTGCATAAAATGTCATCTATACAAACAGAAATATCATGTTTGTTTACCGCAGTTATTCTAGCTTTCTCCCTAGAAAATACGAATGTGTAGACTGGTGTCTCCATGTGGAACCAATTAGTGTTTCCCAGCACAAAATTAAATGTTCCCTGATAAAAACATTCAAAACAATATAATCCATCGATAATATCCAGAAAACACAAACACAGAGTCTGTAGTAATATCTGGGATATTGTAAGCCAAAAAAAAAGAAAACGGATATTTCTGGTTTCATCCAGTCATATCCGGACAAAGTGAGGTGGAATTCGTATGCAATGGACCGAGAAAATCACAGTAAAAATGGTTTTGGAGAAAAGTAAAGTCTTTTTCTTAGGAAAGTGGATAAAATGTCATCTATACAAACAGAAATATCATGTTTGTTTGCCGCAGTTCCTCTAGCTTTCTCCCTAGAAAATACAAATGTGTAGAGCTGGTGTCTCCGTGTGGAACCAATTAGTGTTTCTACGGTACAAAATTAAATGTTCCTTGATAAAAAACATGTAAAAAAACATAAAATCCGTTCATAATATCCGGAGAACACAAATACAGAATCTTTCACAATATCTGGGATTGAGTTAGCCAAAACACAACCGGATATTTCTGGTTTCATCCAGTCATATCCGGACAAAGCGAGGTGGAATTCGTATGCAATGGACCGAGAAAATCACAGTAAAAATGGTTTTGGAGAAAAGCAAAGTTTTTTTCGTTATGCAAGTGCATAAAATGTCATGTATACAAACAGAAATATCATGTTTGTTTGCCGCAGTTCCTCTAACTTTCTCCCTAGAACATACGAATGTGTATACTGGTGTCTCCATGTTGAACCTATTAGTGTTTCTAAGGTACAAAATTAAATGTTCCCTGATAAAAACATTCAAAACAATAAAGTCCGTTGATAATGTCCAGAAAACACAAACACAGAGTCTGTCGCAATATCTGGGATTGAGTTAGCCAAAACACAACCGGATATTTCTGGTTTCATCCAGTCATATCCGGACTAAGGTTGGTGGAATTCGTATGCAATGAACCGGGAAAATCGCAGTAAAAATGGTTTTGGAGTAAAACAAAGTCTTTTCCTTAAGCCAGTGCATAAAATGTCATCTATACAAACAGAAATATCATGTTTGTTTACCGCAGTTATTCTAGCTTTCTCCCTAGAAAATATGAATGTGTAGACTGGTGTCTCCATGTGGAACCAATTAGTGTTTCCACGGTACAAAATTGAATGTTCCCTGAAAAAAAACATGCAAAACCATAAAATCCATTCATAATATCTGGAGAACACAAATACAGAAGCTTTCACAATATCTGGGATTGAGTTAGCCAAAACACAACCGGATATTTCTGGTTTCATCCAGTCATATCCGGACTAAGTTTGGTGGAATTCATATGCAATGAACCGGGAAAATCGCAGTAAAAATGGTTTTGGAGTAAAACAAAGTCTTTTCCTTAAGCCAGTGCATAAAATGTCATCTATACAAACAGAAATATCATGTTTGTTTACCGCAGTTATTCTAGCTTTCTCCCTAGAAAATACGAATGTGTAGACTGGTGTCTCCATGTGGAACCAATTAGTGTTTCCCAGCACAAAATTAAATGTTCCCTGATAAAAACATTCAAAACAATATAATCCATCGATAATATCCAGAAAACACAAACACAGAGTCTGTAGTAATATCTGGGATATTGTAAGCCAAAAAAAAAGAAAACGGATATTTCTGGTTTCATCCAGTCATATCCGGACAAAGTGAGGTGGAATTCGTATGCAATGGACTGAGAAAATCACAGTAAAAATGGTTTTGGAGAAAAGTAAAATCTTTTTGTTAGGAAAGTGCATAAAATGTCATGTATACAAACAGAAATATCATGTTTGTTTGCCGCAGTTCCTCTAACTTTCTTCCTAGACATACGAATGTGTATACTGGTGTCTCCATGTTGAACCTATTAGTGTTTCTACGGTACAAAATTAAATGTTCCCTGATAAAAAACAAGCAAAACCATAAAATCCATTCATAATATCCGGAGAACACAAATACAGAAGCTTTCACAATATCTGGGTTATAGTAAGCCAAAACACAACCGGATATTTCTGGTTTCATCCAGTCATATCCGGACAAAGTGGGTTGGAATTCGTATGCAATGGACCAACAAAATCACAGTAAAAATGGTTTTAGAGAAAGGCAAAAAGTCTTTTCCATCGCAAGTGCATAAAATATCATCTATACAAACAGACATATCATATCGATTTGCAGTTCCTCAAGCTTTCTCCCTAGAACATAGGAATGTGTTACTGGTGTCTCCATGGGGAACCAATTAGTGTTTCTACGGTACAAAATTAAATGTTCCCTGATAAAAACATTCAAAACAATAAAAGCCATCGATAATATCCAGAAAACACAGACACTGAGGCTGTAGCAATATCTGGGATATAGTAAGACAAAACACAACCGGATATTTCTGGTTTAATCCACTCATATCTGGACAAAGTGGGTTGGAATTCATATGTAATGGATGGAGAATATCACAGGAAAAATGGTTTTGGAGAAAAGCAAAGTCTTTTCTTTAGGAAAGTGCATAAAATGTCATGTATACAAACAGAAATATCATGTTTGTTTGCCGCAGTTCCTCTAGCTTTCTCCCTCGAAAATACGAATGTGTAGAGCTGGTGTCTCCATGTGGAACCAATTAGTGTTTCCCAGCACAAAATTAAATGTTCCCTGATAAATAACATGCAAAAACATAAATTCCGTTGATAATATCCGGAAAACATAAACACAGAGGCTTTCACAATATCTGGGTTGTAGTAAGCCAAAACACAACCGGATATTTCTGGTTTCATCCAGTCATATCCGGACAAAGCGAGGTGGAATTCGTATGCAATGGACCGAGAAAATCACAGTAAAATTGGTTTTGGAGAAAAGCAAAGTTTTTTTCGTTATGCAAGTGCATAAAATGTCATGTATACAAACAGAAATATCATGTTTGTTTGCCGCAGTTCCTCTAACTTTCTCCCTAGAACATACGAATGTGTATACTGGTGTCTCCATGTTGAACCTATTAGTGTTTCTAAGGTACAAAATTAAATGTTCCCTGATAAAAACATTCAAAACAATAAAGTCCGTTGATAATGTCCAGAAAACACAAACACAGAGTCCGTTGCAATATCTGGGATTGATTTAGCCAAAACACAACCGGATATTTCTGGTTTCATCCAGTCATATCCGGACTAAGTTTGGTGGAATTCGTATGCAATGAACCGGGAAAATCGCAGTAAAAATGGTTTTGGAGTAAAACAAAGTCTTTTCCTTAAGCCAGCGCATAAAATGTCATCTATACAAACAGAAACATCATGTTTGTTTACCGCAGTTATTCTAGCTTTCTCCCTAGAAAATACGAATGTGTAGACTGGTGTCTCCATGTGGAACCAATTAGTGTTTCCCAGCACAAAATTAAATGTTCCCTGATAAAAACATTCAAAACAATATAATCCATCGATAATATCCAGAAAACACAAACACAGAGTCTGTAGTAATATCGGGGATATAGTAAGCCAAAAAAAAAAAGAAAACGGATATTTCTGGTTTCATCCAGTCATATCCGGACAAAGTGAGGTGGAATTCGTATGCAATGGACCGAGAAAATCACAGTAAAAATGGTTTTGGAGAAAAGTAAAGTCTTTTTCTTAGGAAAGTGCATAAAATGTCATCTATACAAACAGAAATATCATGTTTGTTTGCCGCAGTTCCTCTAGCTTTCACCCTAGAAAATACAAATGTGTAGAGCTGGTGTCTCCATGTTGAAGCTATTAGTGTTTCTAAGGTACAAAATTAAATGTTCCCTGATAAAAACATTCAAAACAATAAAGTCCGTTGATAATATCCGGAAAACACTAATACAGAAGCTTTCACAATATCTGGGATTGAGTTAGCCAAAACACAACCGGATATTTCTGGTTTCATCCAGTCATATCCGGACTAAGTTTGGTGGAATTCATATGCAATGAACCGGGAAAATCGCAGTAAAAATGGTTTTGGAGTAAAACAAAGTCTTTTCCTTAAGCCAGTGCATAAAATGTCATCTATACAAACAGAAATATCATGTTTGTTTACCGCAGTTATTCTAGCTTTCTCCCTAGAAAATACGAATGTGTAGACTGGTGTCTCCATGTGGAACCAATTAGTGTTTCCCAGCACAAAATTAAATGTTCCCTGATAAAAACATTCAAAACAATATAATCCATCGATAATATCCAGAAAACACAAACACAGAGTCTGTAGTAATATCTGGGATATTGTAAGCCAAAAAAAAAGAAAACGGATATTTCTGGTTTCATCCAGTCATATCCGGACAAAGTGAGGTGGAATTCGTATGCAATGGACTGAGAAAATCACAGTAAAAATGGTTTTGGAGAAAAGTAAAATCTTTTTGTTAGGAAAGTGCATAAAATGTCATGTATACAAACAGAAATATCATGTTTGTTTGCCGCAGTTCCTCTAACTTTCTTCCTAGACATACGAATGTGTATACTGGTGTCTCCATGTTGAACCTATTAGTGTTTCTACGGTACAAAATTAAATGTTCCCTGATAAAAAACAAGCAAAACCATAAAATCCATTCATAATATCCGGAGAACACAAATACAGAAGCTTTCACAATATCTGGGTTATAGTAAGCCAAAACACAACCGGATATTTCTGGTTTCATCCAGTCATATCCGGACAAAGTGGGTTGGAATTCGTATGCAATGGACCAACAAAATCACAGTAAAAATGGTTTTAGAGAAAGGCAAAAAGTCTTTTCCATCGCAAGTGCATAAAATGTCATCTATACAAACAGACATATCATATCGATTTGCAGTTCCTCAAGCTTTCTCCCTAGAACATAGGAATGTGTTACTGGTGTCTCCATGGGGAACCAATTAGTGTTTCTACGGTACAAAATTAAATGTTCCCTGATAAAAACATTCAAAACAATAAAAGCCATCGATAATATCCAGAAAACACAGACACTGAGGCTGTAGCAATATCTGGGATATAGTAAGACAAAACACAACCGGATATTTCTGGTTTAATCCACTCATATCTGGACAAAGTGGGTTGGAATTCATATGTAATGGATGGAGAATATCACAGGAAAAATGGTTTTGGAGAAAAGCAAAGTCTTTTCTTTAGGAAAGTGCATAAAATGTCATGTATACAAACAGAAATATCATGTTTGTTTGCCGCAGTTCCTCTAGCTTTCTCCCTCGAAAATACGAATGTGTAGAGCTGGTGTCTCCATGTGGAACCAATTAGTGTTTCCCAGCACAAAATTAAATGTTCCCTGATAAATAACATGCAAAAACATAAATTCCGTTGATAATATCCGGAAAACATAAACACAGAGGCTTTCACAATATCTGGGTTGTAGTAAGCCAAAACACAACCGGATATTTCTGGTTTCATCCAGTCATATCCGGACAAAGCGAGGTGGAATTCGTATGCAATGGACCGAGAAAATCACAGTAAAATTGGTTTTGGAGAAAAGCAAAGTTTTTTTCGTTATGCAAGTGCATAAAATGTCATGTATACAAACAGAAATATCATGTTTGTTTGCCGCAGTTCCTCTAACTTTCTCCCTAGAACATACGAATGTGTATACTGGTGTCTCCATGTTGAACCTATTAGTGTTTCTAAGGTACAAAATTAAATGTTCCCTGATAAAAACATTCAAAACAATAAAGTCCGTTGATAATGTCCAGAAAACACAAACACAGAGTCCGTTGCAATATCTGGGATTGATTTAGCCAAAACACAACCGGATATTTCTGGTTTCATCCAGTCATATCCGGACTAAGTTTGGTGGAATTCGTATGCAATGAACCGGGAAAATCGCAGTAAAAATGGTTTTGGAGTAAAACAAAGTCTTTTCCTTAAGCCAGCGCATAAAATGTCATCTATACAAACAGAAACATCATGTTTGTTTACCGCAGTTATTCTAGCTTTCTCCCTAGAAAATACGAATGTGTAGACTGGTGTCTCCATGTGGAACCAATTAGTGTTTCCCAGCACAAAATTAAATGTTCCCTGATAAAAACATTCAAAACAATATAATCCATCGATAATATCCAGAAAACACAAACACAGAGTCTGTAGTAATATCGGGGATATAGTAAGCCAAAAAAAAAAAGAAAACGGATATTTCTGGTTTCATCCAGTCATATCCGGACAAAGTGAGGTGGAATTCGTATGCAATGGACCGAGAAAATCACAGTAAAAATGGTTTTGGAGAAAAGTAAAGTCTTTTTCTTAGGAAAGTGCATAAAATGTCATCTATACAAACAGAAATATCATGTTTGTTTGCCGCAGTTCCTCTAGCTTTCACCCTAGAAAATACAAATGTGTAGAGCTGGTGTCTCCATGTTGAAGCTATTAGTGTTTCTAAGGTACAAAATTAAATGTTCCCTGATAAAAACATTCAAAACAATAAAGTCCGTTGATAATATCCGGAAAACACTAATACAGAAGCTTTCACAATATCTGGGATTGAGTTAGCCAAAACACAACCGGATATTTCTGGTTTCATCCAGTCATATCCGGACTAAGTTTGGTGGAATTCATATGCAATGAACCGGGAAAATCGCAGTAAAAATGGTTTTGGAGTAAAACAAAGTCTTTTCCTTAAGCCAGTGCATAAAATGTCATCTATACAAACAGAAATATCATGTTTGTTTACCGCAGTTATTCTAGCTTTCTCCCTAGAAAATACGAATGTGTAGACTGGTGTCTCCATGTGGAACCAATTAGTGTTTCCCAGCACAAAATTAAATGTTCCCTGATAAAAACATTCAAAACAATATAATCCATCGATAATATCCAGAAAACACAAACACAGAGTCTGTAGTAATATCTGGGATATTGTAAGCCAAAAAAAAAGAAAACGGATATTTCTGGTTTCATCCAGTCATATCCGGACAAAGTGAGGTGGAATTCGTATGCAATGGACTGAGAAAATCACAGTAAAAATGGTTTTGGAGAAAAGTAAAATCTTTTTGTTAGGAAAGTGCATAAAATGTCATGTATACAAACAGAAATATCATGTTTGTTTGCCGCAGTTCCTCTAACTTTCTTCCTAGACATACGAATGTGTATACTGGTGTCTCCATGTTGAACGTATTAGTGTTTCTACGGTACAAAATTAAATGTTCCCTGATAAAAAACAAGCAAAACCATAAAATCCGTTCATAATATCCGGAGAACACAAATACAGAAGCTTTCACAATATCTGGGTTATAGTAAGCCAAAACACAACCGGATATTTCTGGTTTCATCCAGTCATATCCGGACAAAGTGGGTTGGAATTCGTATGCAATGGACCAACAAAATCACAGTAAAAATGGTTTTAGAGAAAGGCAAAAAGTCTTTTCCATCGCAAGTGCATAAAATGTCATCTATACAAACAGACATATCATATCGATTTGCAGTTCCTCACGCTTTCTCCCTAGAACATAGGAATGTGTTCCTGGTGTCTCCATGTGGAACCAATTAGTGTTTCTACGGTACAAAATTAAATGTTCCCTGATAAAAACATTCAAAACAATAAAATCCATCGATAATATCCAGAAAACACAGACACTGAGGCTGTAGCAATATCTGGGATATAGTAAGACAAAACACAACCGGATATTTCTGGTTTCATCCACTCATATCCGGACAAAGTGGGGTGGAATTCATATGTAATGGATGGAGATATCACAGGAAAAATGGTTTTGGAGAAAAGCAAAGTCTTTTCTTTAGGAAAGTGCATAAAATGTCATGTATACAAACAGAAATATCAATTTGTTTGCCGCAGTTCCTCTAGCTTTCTCCCTAGAAAATACGAATGTGTAGAGCTGGTGTCTCCATGTGGAACCAATTAGTGTTTCCCAGCACAAAATTAAATGTTCCCTGATAAATAACATGCAAAAACATAAATTCCGTTGATAATATCCGGAAAACATAAACACAGAGGCTTTCACAATATCTGGGTTGTAGTAAGCCAAAACACAACCGGATATTTCTGGTTTCATCCAGTCATATCCGGACAAAGTGAGGTGGAATTCGTATGCAATGGACCGAGAAAATCACAGTAAAAATGGTTTTGGAGAAAAGCAAAGTTTTTTTCGTTATGCAAGTGCATAAAATGTCATGTATACAAACAGAAATATCATGTTTGTTTGCCGCAGTTCCTCAAGCTTTCTCCCTAGAACATAGGAATGTGTTACTGGTGTCTCCATGTGGAACCAAATTGTATATCTACGGTACAAAATTAAATGTTCCCTGATAAAAACATTCAAAACAATAAAATCCATCGATAATATCCAGAAAACACAGACACTGAGGCTGTAGCAATATCTGGGATATAGTAAGACAAAACACAACCGGATATTTCTGGTTTCATCCACTCATATCCGGACAAAGTGGGGTGGAATTCATATGTAATGGATGGAGAATATCACAGGAAAAATGGTTTTGGAGAAAAGCAAAGTCTTTTCTTTAGGAAAGTGCATAAAATGTCATCTATACAAACAGAAATATCATGTTTGTTTGCCGCAGTTCCTCTAGCTTTCTCCCTAGAAAATACGAATGTGTAGAGCTGGTGTCTCCATGTGGAACCAATTAGTGTTTCCCAGCACAAAATTAAATGTTCCCTGATAAATAACATGCAAAAACATAAATTCCGTTGATAATATCCGGAAAACATAAACACAGAGGCTTTCACAATATCTGGGTTGTAGTAAGCCAAAACAAAACCGGATATTTCTGGTTTCATCCAGTCATATCCGGACAAAGTGAGGTGGAATTCGTATGCAATGGACCGAGAAAATCACAGTAAAAATGGTTTTGGAGAAAAGTAAAGTCTTTTTCTTAGGAAAGTGCATAAAATGTCATCTATACAAACAGAAATATCATGTTTGTTTGCCGCAGTTCCTCTAGCTTTCTCCCTAGAAAATACAAATGTGTAGAGCTGGTGTCTCCGTGTGGAACCAATTAGTGTTTCTACGGTACAAAATTAAATGTTCCCTGATAAAAAACATGCAAAACCATAAAATCCGTTCATAATATCCGGAGAACACAAATACAGAAGCTTTCACAATATCTGGGATTGAGTTAGCCAAAACACAACCGGATATTTCTGGTTTCATCCAGTCATATCCGGACAAAGTGGGTTGGAATTCGTATGCAATGGACCAACAAAATCACAGTAAAAATGGTTTTAGAGAAAGGCAAAAAGTCTTTTCCATCGCAAGTGCATAAAATGTCATCTATACAAACAGACATATCATATCGATTTGCAGTTCCTCAAGCTTTCTCCCTAGAACATAGGAATGTGTTACTGGTGTCTCCATGTGGAACCAATTAGTGTTTCCCAGCACAAAATTAAATGTTCCCTGATAAAAACATTCAAAACAATAAAATCCATCGATAATATCCAGAAAACACAGACACTGAGGCTGTAGCAATATCTGGGATATAGTAAAACAAAACACAACCGGATATTTCAGGATTCATCCACTCATATCCGGACAAAGTGGGGTGGAATTCATATGTAATGGATCGAGAATATCACAGGAAAAATGGTTTTGGAGAAAAGAAAAGTCTTTTCTTTAGGAAAGTGCATAAAATGTCATCTATACAAACAGAAATATCATGTTTGTTTGCCGCAGTTCCTCTAGCTTTCTCCCTAGAAAATACGAATGTGTAGAGCTGGTGTCTCCATGTGGAACCAATTAGTGTTTCCCAGCACAAAATTAAATGTTCCCTGATAAATAACATGCAAAAACATAAATTCCGTTGATAATATCCGGAAAACATAAACACAGAGGCTTTCACAATATCTGGGTTGTAGTAAGCCAAAACACAACCGGATATTTCTGGTTTCATCCAGTCATATCCGGACTAAGTTTGGTGGAATTCGTATGCAATGAACTGGGAAAATCGCAGTAAAAATGGTTTTGGAGTAAAACAAAGTCTTTTCCTTAAGCCAGTGCATAAAATGTCATCTATACAAACAGAAACATCATGTTTGTTTACCGTAGTTATTCTAGCTTTCTCCCTAGAAAATACGAATGTGTAGACTGGTGTCCCCATGTGGAACCAATTAGTGTTTACCAGCACAAAATTAAATGTTCCCTGATAAAAACATTCAAAACAATATAATCCATCGATAATATCCAGAAAACACAAACACAGAGTCTGTAGTAATATCAGGGATATAGTAAGCCCAAAAAAAAGAAAACGGATATTTCTGGTTTCATCCAGTCATATCCGGACAAAGTGAGGTGGAATTCGTATGCAATGGACCGAGAAAATCACAGTAAAAATGGTTTTGGAGAAAAGTAAAGTCTTTTTCTTAGGAAAGTGGATAAAATGTCATCTATACAAACAGAAATATCATGTTTGTTTGCCGCAGTTCCTCTAGCTTTCTCCCTAGAAAATACAAATGTGTAGAGCTGGTGTCTCCGTGTGGAACCAATTAGTGTTTCTACGGTACAAAATTAAATGTTCCTTGATAAAAAACATGTAAAAAAACATAAAATCCGTTCATAATATCCGGAGAACACAAATACAGAAGCTTTCACAATATCTGGGATTGAGTTAGCCAAAACACAACCGGATATTTCTGGTTTCATCCAGTCATATCCGGACAAAGCGAGGTGGAATTCGTATGCAATGGACCGAGAAAATCACAGTAAAAATGGTTTTGGAGAAAAGCAAAGTTTTTTTCGTTATGCAAGTGCATAAAATGTCATGTATACAAACAGAAATATCATGTTTGTTTGCCGCAGTTCCTCTAACTTTCTCCCTAGGAGATACGAATGTGTATACTGGTGTCTCCCTGTTGAACCTATTAGTGTTTCTAAGGTACAAAATTAAATGTTCCCTGATAAAAACATTCAAAACAATAAAGTCCGTTGATAATGTCCAGAAAACACAAACACAGAGTCCGTCGCAATATCTGGGATTGAGTTAGCCAAAACACAACCGGATATTTCTGGTTTCATCCAGTCATATCCGGACTAAGTTTGGTGGAATTCGTATGCAATGAACCGGCAAAATCGCAGTAAAAATGGTTTTGGAGTAAAACAAAGTCTTTTCCTTAAGCCAGTGCATAAAATGTCATCTATACAAACAGAAACATCATGTTTGTTTACCGCAGTTATTCTAGCTTTCTCCCTAGAAAATACGAATGTGTAGACTGGTGTCTCCATGTGGAATCAATTAGTGTTTCCCAGCACAAAATTAAATGTTCCCTGATAAAAACATTCAAAACAATATAATCCATCGATAATATCCAGAAAACACAAACACAGAGTCTGTAGTAATATCTGGGATATAGTAAGCCCAAAAAAAAGAAAACGGATATTTCTGGTTTCATCCAGGCATATCCGGACAAAGTGAGGTGGAATTCGTATGCAATGGACCGAGAAAATCGCAGTAAAAATGGTTTTGGAGAAAAGTAAAGTCTTTTTTCTTAGGAAAGTGCATAAAATGTCATCTATACAAACAGAAATATCATGTTTCTTTACCGCAGTTCCTCTAGCTTTCTCCCTAGAAAATACAAATGTGTAGAGCTGGTGTCTCCGTGTGGAAACAATTAGTGTTTCCACGGTACAAAATTGAATGTTCCCTGAAAAAAAACATGCAAAACCATAAAATCCGTTCATAATATCTGGAGAACACAAATACAGAAGCTTTCACAATATCTGGGATTGAGTTAGCCAAAACACAACCGGATATTTCTGGTTTCATCCAGTCATATCCGGACAAAGTGGGTTGGAATTCGTATGCAATGGACCAACAAAATCACAGTAAAAATGGTTTTAGAGAAAGGCAAAAAGTCTTTTCCATCGCAAGTTCATAAAATGTCATCTATACAAACAGACATATCATATCGATGTGCAGTTCCTCAAGCTTTCTCCCTAGAACATAGGAATGTGTTACTGGTGTCTCCATGTGGAACCAATTAGTGTTTCTACGGTACAAAATTAAATGTTCCCTGATAAAAACATTCAAAACAATAAAATCCATCGATAATATCCAGAAAACACAGACACTGAGGCTGTAGCAATATCTGGGATATAGTAAGACAAAACACAACCGGATATTTCTGGTTTAATCCACTCATATCTGGACAAAGTGGGGTGGAATTCATATGTAATTGATGGAGAATATCATAGGAAAAATGGTTTTGGAGAAAAGCAAAGTCTTTTCTTTAGGAAAGTGCATAAAATGTCATCTATACAAACAGAAATATCATGTTTGTTTGCCGCAGTTCCTCTAGCTTTCTCCCTAGAAAATACGAATGTGTAGAGCTGGTGTCTCCATGTGGAACCAATTAGTGTTTCCCAGCACAAAATTAAATGTTCCCTGATAAATAACATGCAAAAACATAAATTCCGTTGATAATATCCGGAAAACATAAACACAGAGGCTTTCACAATATCTGGGTTGTAGTAAGCCAAAACACAACCGGATATTTCTGGTTTCATCCAGTCATATCCGGACAAAGCGAGGTGGAATTCGTATGCAATGGACCGAGAAAATCACAGTAAAATCGGTTTTGGAGAAAAGCAAAGTTTTTTTTCGTTATGCAAGTGCATAAAATGTCATGTATACAAACAGAAATATCATGTTTGTTTGCCGCAGTTCCTCTAACTTTCTCCCTAGAACATACGAATGTGTAGACTGGTGTCTCCATGTTGAACCTATTAGTGTTTCTAAGGTACAAAATTAAATGTTCCCTGATAAAAACATTCAAAACAATAAAGTCCGTTGATAATGTCCAGAAAACACAAACACAGAGTCCGTTGCAATATCTGGGATTGATTTAGCCAAAACACAACCGGATATTTCTGGTTTCATCCAGTCATATCCGGACTAAGTTTGGTGGAATTCGTATGCAATGAACCGGGAAAATCGCAGTAAAAATGGTTTTGGAGTAAAACAAAGTCTTTTCCTTAAGCCAGCGCATAAAATGTCATCTATAAAAACAGAAACATCATGTTTGTTTACCGCAGTTATTCTAGCTTTCTCCCTAGAAAATACGAATGTGTAGACTGGTGTCTCCATGTGGAACCAATTAGTGTTTCCCAGCACAAAATTAAATGTTCCCTGATAAAAACATTCAAAACAATATAATCCATCGATAATATCCAGAAAACACAAACACAGAGTCTGTAGTAATATCGGGGATATAGTAAGCCAAAAAAAAAAGAAAACGGATATTTCTGGTTTCATCCAGTCATATCCGGACAAAGTGAGGTGGAATTCGTATGCAATGGACCGAGAAAATCACAGTAAAAATGGTTTTGGAGAAAAGTAAAGTCTTTTTCTTAGGAAAGTGCATAAAATGTCATCTATACAAACAGAAATATCATGTTTGTTTGCCGCAGTTCCTCTAGCTTTCTCCCTAGAAAATACAAATGTGTAGAGCTGGTGTCTCCATGTTGAAGCTATTAGTGTTTCCCAGCACAAAATTAAATGTTCCCTGATAAATAACATGCAAAAACATAAATTCCGTTGATAATATCCGGAGAACACAAATACAGAAGCTTTCACAATATCTGGGATTGAGTTAGCCAAAACACAACCGGATATTTCTGGTTTCATCCAGTCATACCCGGACAAAGTGGGTTGGAATTCGTATGCAATGGACCAACAAAATCACAGTAAAAATGGTTTTAGAGAAAGGCAAAAAGTCTTTTCCATCGCAGGTGCATAAAATGTCATCTATACAAACAGACATATCATATCGATTTGCAGTTCCTCAAGCTTTCTCCCTAGAACATAGGAATGTGTTACTGGTGTCTCCATGTGGAACCAATTAGTGTTTCTACGGTACAAAATTAAATGTTCCCTGATAAAAACATTCAAAACAATAAAATCCATCAATAATATCCAGAAAACACAGACACTGAGGCTGTAGCAATATCTGGGACATAGTAAGACAAAACACAACCAGATATTTCTGGTTTCATCCACTCATATCCGGACAATGTGGGGTGGAATTCATATGTAATGGATGGAGAATATCACAGGAAAAATGGTTTTGGAGAAAAGCAAAGTCTTTTCTTTAGGAAAGTGCATAAAATGTCATCTATACAAACAGAAATATCATGTTTGTTTGCCGCAGTTCCTCTAGCTTTCTCCCTAGAAAATACGAATGTGTAGACTGGTGTCTCCATGTGGAACCAATTAGTGTTTCCCAGCACAAAATTAAATGTTCCCTGATAAATAACATGCAAAAACATAAATTCCGTTGATAATATCCGGAAAACATAAACACAGAGGCTTTCACAATATCTGGGTTGTAGTAAGCCAAAACACAACCGGATATTTCTGGTTTCATCCAGTCATATCCGGACTAAGTTTGGTGGAATTCGTATGCAATGAACCGGGAAAATCGCAGTAAAAATGGTTTTGGAGTAAAACAAAGTCTTTTCCTTAAGCCAGTGCATAAAATGTCATCTATACAAACAGAAATATCATGTTTGTTTACCGCAGTTATTCTAGCTTTCTCCCTAGAAAATACGAATGTGTAGACTGGTGTCTCCATGTGGAACCAATTAGTGTTTCCCAGCACAAAATTAAATGTTCCCTGATAAAAACATTCAAAACAATATAATCCATCGATAATATCCAGAAAACACAAAGACAGAGTCTGTAGTAATATCTGGGATATACTAAGCCAAAAAAAAAAAGAAAACGGATATTTCTGGTTTCATCCAGTCATATCCGGACAAAGTGAGGTGGAATTCGTATGCAATGGACCGAGAAAATCACAGAAAAATTGGTTTTGGAGAAAAGTAAAGTCTTTTTGTTAGGAAAGTGCATAAAATGTCATGTATACCAACAGAAATATCATGTTTGTTTGCCGCAGTTCCTCTAACTTTCTCGCTAGAACATACGAATGTGTATACTGGTGTCTCCATTTTGAACCTATTAGTGTTTCTAAGGTACAAAATTAAATGTTCCCTGATAAAAACATTCAAAACAATAAAGTCCGTTGATAATGTCCAGAAAACACAAACACAGAGTCCGTCGCAATATCTGGGATTGAGTTAGCCAAAACACAACCGGATATTTCTGGTTTCATCCAGTAATATCCGGACTAAGTTTGGTGGAATTCGTATGCAATGAACCGGGAAAATCGCAGTAAAAATGGTTTTGGAGTAAAACAAAGTATTTTCCTTAAGCCAGTGCATAAAATGTCATCTATACAAACAGAAACATCATGTTTGTTTACCGCAGTTATTCTAGCTTTCTCCCTAGAAAATACGAATGTGTAGACTGGTGTCTCCATGTGGAACCAATTAGTGCTTCCCAGCACAAAATTAAATGTTCCCTGATAAAAACATTCAAAACAATATAATCCATCGATAATATCCAGAAAACACAAACACAGAGTCTGTAGTAATATCTGGGATATTGTAAGCCAAAAAAAAAGAAAACGGATATTTCTGGTTTCATCCAGTCATATCCGGACAAAGTGAGGTGGAATTCGTATGCAATGGACCGAGAAAATCACAGTAACAATGGTTTTGGAGAAAAGTAAAGTCTTTTTCTTAGGAAAGTGCATAAAATGTCATGTATACAAACAGAAATATCATGTTTGTTTGCCGCAGTTCCTCTAGCTTCCTCCCTAGAAATACAAATGTGTAGAGCTGGTGTCTCCGTGTGGAACCAATTAGTGTTTCTACGGTACAAAATTAAATGTTCCCTGATAAAAAACATGCGAAACCATAAAATCCGTTCATAATATCCGGAGAACACAAATACAGAAGCTTTCACAATATCTGGGATTGAGTTAGCCAAAACACAACCGGATATTTCTGGTTTCATCCAGTCATATCCGGACAAAGTGGGTTGGAATTCGTATGCAATGGACCAACAAAATCACAGTAAAAATGGTTTTAGAGAAAGGCAAAAAGTCTTTTCCATTGCAAGTGCATAAAATGTCATCTATACAAACAGACATATCATATCGATTTGCAGTTCCTCAAGCTTTCTCCCTAGAACATAGGAATGTGTTACTGGTGTCTCCATGTGGAACCAAATTGTATTTCTACGGTACAAAATTAAATGTTCCCTGATAAAAACATTCAAAACAATAAAATCCATCGATAATATCCAGAAAACACAGACACTGAGGCTGTAGCAATATCTGGGATATAGTAAGGCAAAAAAAAAAGAAAACGGATATTTCTGGTTTCATCCAGTCATATCCGGACAAAGTGGGGTGGAATTCGTATGCAATGGACCGAGAAAATCACAGTAAAAATGGTTTTGGAGAAAAGTAAAGTCTTTTTGTTAGGAAAGTGCATAAAATGTCATCTATACAAACAGAAATATCATGTTTATTTGCCGCAGTTCCTCTAGCTTTCTCCCTAGAAAATACAAATGTGTAGAGCTGGTGTCTCCGTGTGGAACCAATTAGTGTTTCTACGGTACAAAATTAAATGTTCCCTGATAAAAAACATGCAAAACCATAAAATCCGTTCATAATATCCGGAGAACACAAATACAGAAGCTTTCACAATATCTGGGATTGAGTTAGCCAAAACACAACCGGATATTTCTGGTTTCATCCAGTCATATCCGGACAAAGCGAGGTGGAATTCGTATGCAATGGACCAACAAAATCACAGTAAAAATGGTTTTAGAGAAAGGCAAAAAGTCTTTTCCATCGCAAGTGCATAAAATGTCATCTATACAAACAGACATATCATATCGATTTGCAGTTCCTCAAGCTTTCTCCCTAGAACATAGGAATGTGTTACTGGTGTCTCCATGTGGAACCAAATTGTATTTCTACGGTACAAAATTAAATGTTCCCTGATAAAAACATTCAAAACAATAAAATCCATCGATAATATCCAGAAAACACAGACACTGAGGCTGTAGCAATATCTGGGATATAGTAAGACAAAACACAACCGGATATTTCTGGTTTCATCCACTCATATCCGGACAAAGTGGGGTGGAATTCATATGTAATGGATGGAGAATATCACAGGAAAAATGGTTTTGGAGAAAAGCAAAGTCTTTTCTTTAGGAAAGTGCATAAAATGTCATCTATACAAACAGAAATATCATGTTTGTTTGCCGCAGTTCCTCTAGCTTTCTCCCTAGAAAATACGAATGTGTAGAGCTGGTGTCTCCATGTGGAACCAATTAGTGTTTCCCAGCACAAAATTAAATGTTCCCTGATAAATAACATGCAAAAACATAAATTCCGTTGATAGTATCCGGAAAACATAAACGCAGAGGCTTTCACAATATCTGGGTTGTAGTAAGCCAAAACACAACCGGATATTTCTGGTTTCATCCAGTCATATCCGGACAAAGCGAGGTGGAATTCGTATGCAATGGACCGAGAAAATCACAGTAAAAATGGTTTTGGAGAAAAGCAAAGTTTTTTTCGTTATGCAAGTGCATAAAATGTCATGTATACAAACAGAAATATCATGTTTGTTTGCCGCAGTTCCTCTAACTTTCTCCCTAGAACATACGAATGTGTAGACTGGTGTCTCCATGTTGAACCTATTAGTGTTTCTAAGGTACAAAATTAAATGTTCCCTGATAAAAAACATGCAAATCCATAAAATCCGTTGATAATATCCGGAAAACACCAATACAGAAGCTTTCACAATATCTGGGATTGAGTTAGCCAAAACACAACCGGATATTTCTGGTTTCATCCAGTCATATCCGGACTAAGTTTGGTTGAATTCGTATGCAATGAACCGGGAAAATCGCAGTAAAAATGGTTTTGGAGTAAAACAAAGTCTTTTCCTTAAGCCAGTGCATAAAATGTCATCTATACAAACAGAAACATCATGTTTGTTTACCGCAGTTATTCTAGCTTTCTCCCTAGAAAATACGAATGTGTAGACTGGTGTCTCCATGTGGAACCAATTAGTGTTTCCCAGCACAAAATTAAATCTTCCCTGATAAAAACATTCAAAACTATATAATCCATCGATAATATCCAGAAAACACAAACACAGAGTCTGTAGTAATATCTGGGATATTGTAAGCCAAAAAAAAAGAAAACGGATATTTCTGGTTTCATCCAGTCATATCCGGACAAAGTGAGGTGGAATTCGTATGCAATGGACCGAGAAAATCACAGTAAAAATGGTTTTGGAGAAAAGTAAAATCTTTTTGTTAGGAAAGTGCATAAAATGTCATGTATACAAACAGAAATATCATGTTTGTTTGCCGCAGTTCCTCTAACTTTCTCCCTAGACATACGAATGTGTATACTGGTGTCTCCATGTTGAACCTATTAGTGTTTCTACGGTACAAAATTAAATGTTCCCTGATAAAAAACATGCAAAACCATAAAATCCTTTCATAATATCCGGGGAACACAAATACAGAAGCTTTCACAATATCTGGGTTATAGTAAGCCAAAACACAACCGGATATTTCTGGTTTCATCCAGTCATATCCGGACAAAGTGGGTTGGAATTCGTATGCAATGGACCAACAAAATCACAGTAAAAATGGTTTTAGAGAAAGGCAAAAAGTCTTTTCCATCGCAAGTGCATAAAATGTCATCTATACAAACAGACATATCATATCGATTTGCAGTTCCTCAAGCTTTCTCCCTAGAACATAGGAATGTGTTACTGGTGTCTCCATGTGGAACCAAATTGTATTTCTACGGTACAAAATTAAAGGTTCCCTGATAAAAACATTCAAAACAATAAAATCCATCGATAATATCCAGAAAACACAGACACTGAGGCTGTAGCAATATCTGGGATATAGTAAGACAAAACACAACCGGATATTTCTGGTTTCATCCACTCATATCCGGACAAAGTGGGGTGGAATTCATATGTAATGGATGGAGAATATCACAGGAAAAATGGTTTTGGAGAAAAGCAAAGTCTTTTCTTTAGGAAAGTGCATAAAATGTCATCTATACAAACAGAAATATCATGTTTGTTTGCCGCAGTTCCTCTAGCTTTCTCCCTAGAAAATACGAATGTGTAGAGCTGGTGTCTCCATGTGGAACCAATTAGTGTTTCCCAGCACAAAATTAAATGTTCCCTGATAAATAACATGCAAAAACATAAATTCCGTTGATAATATCCGGAAAACATAAACACAGAGGCTTTCACAATATCTGGGTTGTAGTAAGCCAAAACACAACCGGATATTTCTGGTTTCATCCAGTCATATCCGGACAAAGCGAGGTGGAATTCGTATGCAATGGACCGAGAAAATCACAGTAAAAATGGTTTTGGAGAAAAGCAAAGTTTTTTTCGTTATGCAAGTGCATAAAATGTCATGTATACAAACAGAAATATCATGTTTGTTTGCCGCAGTTCCTCTAACTTTCTCCCTAGAACATACGAATGTGTAGACTGGTGTCTCCATGTTGAACCTACTAGTGTTTCTAAGGTACAAAATTAAATGTTCCCTGATAAAAACATTCAAAACAATAAAGTCCATTGATAATGTCCAGAAAACACAAACACAGAGTCTGTCGCAATATCTGGGATTGAGTTAGCCAAAACACAACCGGATATTTCTGGTTTCATCCAGTCATATCCGGACTAAGTTTGGTGGAATTCGTATGAAATGAACCAGGAAAATCGCAGTAAAAATGGTTTTGGAGTAAAACAAAGTCTTTTCCTTAAGCCAGTGCATAAAATGTCATCTATACAAACAGAAACATCATGTTTGTTTACCGCAGTTATTCTAGCTTTCTCCCTAGAAAATACGAATGTGTAGACTGGTGTCTCCATGTGGAACCAATTAGTGTTTCCCAGCACAAAATTAAATGTTCCCTGATAAAAACATTCAAAACAATATAATCCATCGATAATATCCAGAAAACACAAACACAGAGTCTGTAGTAATATCTGGGATATAGTAAGCCAAAAAAAAAAAAGAAAACGGATATTTCTGGTTTCATCCAGTCATATCCGGACAAAGCGAGGTGGAATTCGTATGCAATGGACCGAGAAAATCACAGTAAAAATGGTTTTGTAGAAAAGCAAAGTTTTTTTCGTTATGCAAGTGCATAAAATGTCATGTATACAAACAGAAATATCATGTTTGTTTGCCGCAGTTCCTCTAACTTTCTCCCTAGAACATACGATTGTGTATACTGGTGTCTCCATGTTGAACCTATTAGTGTTTCTAAGGTACAAAATTAAATGTTCCCTGATAAAAACATTCAAAACAATAAAGTCCGTTGATAATGTCCAGAAAACACAAACACAGAGTCTGTCGCAATATCTGGGATTGAGTTAGCCAAAACACAACTGGATATTTCTGGTTTCATCCAGTCATATCCGGACAAAGCGAGGTGGAATTCGTATGCAATGGACCAACAAAATCACAGTAAAAATGGTTTTAGAGAAAGGCAAAAAGTCTTTTCCATCGCAAGTGCATAAAATGTCATCTATACAAACAGACATATCATATCGATTTGCAGTTCCTCAAGCTTTCTCCCTAGAACATAGGAATGTGTTACTGGTGTCTCCATGTGGAACCAATTAGTGTTTCTACGGTACAAAATTAAATGTTCCCTGATAAAAATATTCAAAACAATAAAATCCATCAATAATATCCAGAAAACACAGACACTGAGGCTGTAGCAATATCTGGGATATAGTAAGACAAAACACAACCGGATATTTCTGGTTTCATCCACTCATATCCGGACAAAGTGGGGTGGAATTCATATGTAATGGATGGAGAATATCACAGGAAAAATGGTTTTGGAGAAAAGCAAAGTCTTTTCTTTAGGAAAGTGCATAAAATGTCATCTATACAAACAGAAATATCATGTTTGTTTGCCGCAGTTCCTCTAGCTTTCTCCCTAGAAAATACGAATGTGTAGACTGGTGTCTCCATGTGGAACCAATTAGTGTTTCCCAGCACAAAATTAAATGTTCCCTGATAAATAACATGCAAAAACATAAATTCCGTTGATAATATCCGGAAAACATAAACACAGAGGCTTTCACAATATCTGGGTTGTAGTAAGCCAAAACACAACCGGATATTTCTGGTTTCATCCAGTCATATCCGGACTAAGGTTGGTGGAATTCGTATGCAATGAACCGGGAAAATCGCAGTAAAAATGGTTTTGGAGTAAAACAAAGTCTTTTCCTTAAGCCAGTGCATAAAATGTCATCTATACAAACAGAAATATCATGTTTGTTTACCGCAGTTATTCTAGCTTTCTCCCTAGAAAATACGAATGTGTAGACTGGTGTCTCCATGTTGAACCTATTAGTGTTTCTAAGGTACAAAATTAAATGGTCCCTGATAAAAACATTCAAAACAATAAAGTCTGTTGATAATATCCGGAAAACACAAATACAGAAGCTTTCACAATATCTGGGATTGAGTTAGCCAAAACACAACCGGATATTTCTGGTTTCATCCAGTCATATCCGGACTAAGTTTGGTGGAATTCGTATGCAATGAACCGGGAAAATCGCAGTAAAAATGGTTTTGGAGTAAAACAAAGTCTTTTCCTTAAGCCAGTGCATAAAATGTCATCTATACAAACAGAAACATCATGTTTGTTTGCCGCAGTTCCTCTAGCTTTCTCCCTAGAAAATACGAATGTGTAGACTGGTGTCTCCATGTGGAACCAATTAGTGTTTCCCAGCACAAAATTAAGTGTTCCCTGATAAAAACATTCAAAACAATATAATCAATCGATAATATCCAGAAAACACAAACACAGAGTCTGTAGTAATATCTGGGATATAGTAAGCCAAAAAAAAAAGAAAACGGATATTTCTGGTTTCATCCAGTCATATCCGGACAAAGTGAGGTGGAATTCGTATGCAATGGACCGAGAAAATCGCAGTAAAAATGGTTTTGGAGAAAAGTAAAGTCTTTTTCTTAGGAAAGTGCATAAAATGTCATCTATACAAACAGAAATATCATGTTTGTTTGCCGCAGTTCCTCTAGCTTTCTCCCTAGAAAATACAAATGTGTAGAGCTGGTGTCTCCGTGTGGAACCAATTAGTGTTTCTACGGTACAAAATTAAATGTTCCCTGACAAAAAACATGCAAAACCATAAAATCCGTTCATAATATCCGGAGAACACAAATACAGAAGCTTTCACAATATCTGGGATTGAGTTAGCAAAAACACAACCGGATATTTCTGGTTTCATCCAGTCATATCCGGACAAAGTGGGTTGGAATTCGTATGCAATGGACCAACAAAATCACAGTAAAAATGGTTTTGGAGAAAAGCAAAGTTTTTTTCGTTATGCAAGTGCATAAAATGTCATGTATACAAACAGAAATATCATGTTTGTTTGCCGCAGTTCCTCTAACTTTCTCCCTAGAACATACGAATGTGTATACTGGTGTCTCCATGTTGAACCTATTAGTGTTTCTACGGTACAAAATTAAATGTTCCCTGATAAAAACATTCAAAACAATAAAGTCCGTTGATAATGTCCAGAAAACACCAACACAGAGTCCGTTGCAATATCGGGGATTGATTTAGCCAAAACACAACCGGATATTTCTGGTTTCATCCAGTCATATCCGGACTAAGTTTGGTGGAATTCGTATGCAATGAACCGGGAAAATCGCAGTAAAAATGGTTTTGGAGTAAAACAAAGTCTTTTCCTTAAGCCAGTGCATAAAATGTCATCTATACAAACAGAAACATCATGTTTGTTTACCGCAGTTATTCTAGCTTTCTCCCTAGAAAATACGAATGTGTAGACTGGTGTCTCCATGTGGAACCAATTAGTGTTTCCCAGCACAAAATTAAATGTTCCCTGATAAAAACATTCAAAACAATATAATCCATCGATAATATCCAGAAAACACAAACACAGAGTCTGTAGTAATATCTGGGATATAGTAAGCCAAAAAAAAAGAAAACGGATATTTCTGGTTTCATCCAGTCATATCCGGACAAAGTGAGGTGGAATTCGTATGCAATGGACCGAGAAAATCACAGTAAAAATGGTTTTGGAGAAAAGCAAAGTTTTTTTCGTTATGCAAGTGCATAAAATGTCATGTATACAAACAGAAATATCATGTTTGTTTGCCGCAGTTCCTCTAACTTTCTCCCTAGAACATACGAATGTGTATACTGGTGTCTCCATGTTGAACCTATTAGTGTTTCTACGGTACAAAATTAAATGTTCCCTGATAAAAACATTCAAAACAATAAAGTCCGTTGATAATGTCCAGAAAACACCAACACAGAGTCCGTTGCAATATCGGGGATTGATTTAGCCAAAACACAACCGGATATTTCTGGTTTCATCCAGTCATATCCGGACTAAGTTTGGTGGAATTCGTATGCAATGAACCGGGAAAATCGCAGTAAAAATGGTTTTGGAGTAAAACAAAGTCTTTTCCTTAAGCCAGTGCATAAAATGTCATCTATACAAACAGAAACATCATGTTTGTTTACCGCAGTTATTCTAGCTTTCTCCCTAGAAAATACGAATGTGTAGACTGGTGTCTCCATGTGGAACCAATTAGTGTTTCCCAGCACAAAATTAAATGTTCCCTGATAAAAACATTCAAAACAATATAATCCATCGATAATATCCAGAAAACACAAACACAGAGTCTGTAGTAATATCTGGGATATAGTAAGCCAAAAAAAAAGAAAACGGATATTTCTGGTTTCATCCAGTCATATCCGGACAAAGTGAGGTGGAATTCGTATGCAATGGACCGAGAAAATCACAGTAAAAATGGTTTTGGAGAAAAGTAAAATCTTTTTGTTAGGAAAGTGCATAAAATGTCATGTATACAAACAGAAATATCATGTTTGTTTGCCGCAGTTCCTCTACCTTTCTCCCTAGAAAATACGAATGTGTAGAGCTGGTGTCTCCATGTGGAACCAATTAGTGTTTCCCAGCACAAAATTAAATGTTCCCTGATAAATAACATGCAAAAACATAAATTCCGTTGATAATATCCGGAAAACATAAACACAGAGGCTTTCACAATATCTGGGTTGTAGTAAGCCAAAACACAACCGGATATTTCTGGTTTCATCCAGTCATATCCGGACAAAGCGAGGTGGAATTCGTATGCAATGGACCGAGAAAATCACAGTAAAAATGGTTTTGGAGAAAAGCAAAGTTTTTTTCGTTATGCAAGTGCATAAAATGTTATGTATACAAACAGAAATATCATGTTTGTTTGCCGCAGTTCCTCTAACTTTCTCCCTAGAACATACGAATGTGTAGACTGGTGTCTCCATGTTGAACCTATTAGTGTTTCTAAGGTACAAAATTAAATGGTCCCTGATAAAAACATTCAAAACAATAAAGTCTGTTGATAATATCCGGAAAACACAAATACAGAAGCTTTCACAATATCTGGGATTGAGTTAGCCAAAACACAACCGGATATTTCTGGTTTCATCCAGTCATATCCGGACTAAGTTTGGTGGAATTCGTATGCAATGAACCGGGAAAATCGCAGTAAAAATGGTTTTGGAGTAAAACAAAGTCTTTTCCTTAAGCCAGTGCATAAAATGTCATCTATACAAACAGAAACATCATGTTTGTTTGCCGCAGTTCCTCTAGCTTTCTCCCTAGAAAATACGAATGTGTAGACTGGTGTCTCCATGTGGAACCAATTAGTGTTTCCCAGCACAAAATTAAGTGTTCCCTGATAAAAACATTCAAAACAATATAATCAATCGATAATATCCAGAAAACACAAACACAGAGTCTGTAGTAATATCTGGGATATAGTAAGCCAAAAAAAAAAGAAAACGGATATTTCTGGTTTCATCCAGTCATATCCGGACAAAGTGAGGTGGAATTCGTATGCAATGGACCGAGAAAATCGCAGTAAAAATGGTTTTGGAGAAAAGTAAAGTCTTTTTCTTAGGAAAGTGCATAAAATGTCATCTATACAAACAGAAATATCATGTTTGTTTGCCGCAGTTCCTCTAGCTTTCTCCCTAGAAAATACAAATGTGTAGAGCTGGTGTCTCCGTGTGGAACCAATTAGTGTTTCTACGGTACAAAATTAAATGTTCCCTGACAAAAAACATGCAAAACCATAAAATCCGTTCATAATATCCGGAGAACACAAATACAGAAGCTTTCACAATATCTGGGATTGAGTTAGCAAAAACACAACCGGATATTTCTGGTTTCATCCAGTCATATCCGGACAAAGTGGGTTGGAATTCGTATGCAATGGACCAACAAAATCACAGTAAAAATGGTTTTGGAGAAAAGCAAAGTTTTTTTCGTTATGCAAGTGCATAAAATGTCATGTATACAAACAGAAATATCATGTTTGTTTGCCGCAGTTCCTCTAACTTTCTCCCTAGAACATACGAATGTGTATACTGGTGTCTCCATGTTGAACCTATTAGTGTTTCTACGGTACAAAATTAAATGTTCCCTGATAAAAACATTCAAAACAATAAAGTCCGTTGATAATGTCCAGAAAACACCAACACAGAGTCCGTTGCAATATCGGGGATTGATTTAGCCAAAACACAACCGGATATTTCTGGTTTCATCCAGTCATATCCGGACTAAGTTTGGTGGAATTCGTATGCAATGAACCGGGAAAATCGCAGTAAAAATGGTTTTGGAGTAAAACAAAGTCTTTTCCTTAAGCCAGTGCATAAAATGTCATCTATACAAACAGAAACATCATGTTTGTTTACCGCAGTTATTCTAGCTTTCTCCCTAGAAAATACGAATGTGTAGACTGGTGTCTCCATGTGGAACCAATTAGTGTTTCCCAGCACAAAATTAAATGTTCCCTGATAAAAACATTCAAAACAATATAATCCATCGATAATATCCAGAAAACACAAACACAGAGTCTGTAGTAATATCTGGGATATAGTAAGCCAAAAAAAAAGAAAACGGATATTTCTGGTTTCATCCAGTCATATCCGGACAAAGTGAGGTGGAATTCGTATGCAATGGACCGAGAAAATCACAGTAAAAATGGTTTTGGAGAAAAGCAAAGTTTTTTTCGTTATGCAAGTGCATAAAATGTCATGTATACAAACAGAAATATCATGTTTGTTTGCCGCAGTTCCTCTAACTTTCTCCCTAGAACATACGAATGTGTATACTGGTGTCTCCATGTTGAACCTATTAGTGTTTCTACGGTACAAAATTAAATGTTCCCTGATAAAAACATTCAAAACAATAAAGTCCGTTGATAATGTCCAGAAAACACCAACACAGAGTCCGTTGCAATATCGGGGATTGATTTAGCCAAAACACAACCGGATATTTCTGGTTTCATCCAGTCATATCCGGACTAAGTTTGGTGGAATTCGTATGCAATGAACCGGGAAAATCGCAGTAAAAATGGTTTTGGAGTAAAACAAAGTCTTTTCCTTAAGCCAGTGCATAAAATGTCATCTATACAAACAGAAACATCATGTTTGTTTACCGCAGTTATTCTAGCTTTCTCCCTAGAAAATACGAATGTGTAGACTGGTGTCTCCATGTGGAACCAATTAGTGTTTCCCAGCACAAAATTAAATGTTCCCTGATAAAAACATTCAAAACAATATAATCCATCGATAATATCCAGAAAACACAAACACAGAGTCTGTAGTAATATCTGGGATATAGTAAGCCAAAAAAAAAGAAAACGGATATTTCTGGTTTCATCCAGTCATATCCGGACAAAGTGAGGTGGAATTCGTATGCAATGGACCGAGAAAATCACAGTAAAAATGGTTTTGGAGAAAAGTAAAATCTTTTTGTTAGGAAAGTGCATAAAATGTCATGTATACAAACAGAAATATCATGTTTGTTTGCCGCAGTTCCTCTACCTTTCTCCCTAGAAAATACGAATGTGTAGAGCTGGTGTCTCCATGTGGAACCAATTAGTGTTTCCCAGCACAAAATTAAATGTTCCCTGATAAATAACATGCAAAAACATAAATTCCGTTGATAATATCCGGAAAACATAAACACAGAGGCTTTCACAATATCTGGGTTGTAGTAAGCCAAAACACAACCGGATATTTCTGGTTTCATCCAGTCATATCCGGACAAAGCGAGGTGGAATTCGTATGCAATGGACCGAGAAAATCACAGTAAAAATGGTTTTGGAGAAAAGCAAAGTTTTTTTCGTTATGCAAGTGCATAAAATGTTATGTATACAAACAGAAATATCATGTTTGTTTGCCGCAGTTCCTCTAACTTTCTCCCTAGAACATACGAATGTGTAGACTGGTGTCTCCATGTTGAACCTATTAGTGTTTCTAAGGTACAAAATTAAATGTTCCCTGATAAAAACATTCAAAACAATAAAGTCCGTTGATAATGTCCAGAAAACACAAACACAGAGTCCGTTGCAATATCTGGGATTGATTTAGCCAAAACACAACCGGATATTTCTGGTTTCATCCAGTCATATCCGGACTAAGTTTAGTGGAATTCGTATGCAATGAACCGGGAAAATCGCAGTAAAAATGGTTTTGGAGTAAAACAAAGTCTTTTCCTTAAGCCAGCGCATAAAATGTCATCTATACAAACAGAAACATCATGTTTGTTTACCGCAGTTATTCTAGCTTTCTCCCTAGAAAATACGAATGTGTAGACTGGTGTCTCCATGTGGAACCAATTAGTGTTTCCCAGCACAAAATTAAATGTTCCCTGATAAAAACATTCAAAACAATATAATCCATCGATAATATCCAGAAAACACAAACACAGAGTCTGTAGTAATATCGGGGATATAGTAAGCCAAAAAAAAAAGAAAACGGATATTTCTGGTTTCATCCAGTCATATCCGGACAAAGTGAGGTGGAATTCGTATGCAATGGACCGAGAAAATCACAGTAAAAATGGTTTTGGAGAAAAGTAAAGTCTTTTTGTTAGGAAAGTGGATAAAATGTCATCTATACAAACAGAAATATCATGTTTGTTTGCCGCAGTTCCTCTAGCTTTCTCCCTAGAAAATACAAATGTGTAGAGCTGGTGTCTCCGTGTGGAACCAATTAGTGTTTCCACGGTACAAAATTGAATGTTCCCTGAAAAAAAACATGCAAAACCATAAAATCCGTTCATAATATCTGGAGAACACAAATACAGAAGCTTTCACAATATCTGGGATTGAGTTAGCCAAAACACAACCGGATATTTCTGGTTTCATCCAGTCATATCCGGACAAAGTGGGTTGGAATTCGTATGCAATGGACCAACAAAATCACAGTAAAAATGGTTTTAGAGAAAGGCAAAAAGTCTTTTCCATCGAAAGTGCATAAAATGTCATCTATACAAACAGACATATCATATCGATGTGCAGTTCCTCAAGCTTTCTCCCTAGAACATAGGAATGTGTTACTGGTGTCTCCATGTGGAACCAATTAGTGTTTCTACGGTACAAAATTAAATGTTCCCTGATAAAAACATTCAAAACAATAAAAGCCATCGATAATATCCAGAAAACACAGACACTGAGGCTGTAGCAATATCTGGGATATAGTAAGACAAAACACAACCGGATATTTCTGGTTTCATCCACTCATATCCGGACAAAGTGGGGTGGAATTCATATGTAATGGATGGAGAATATCACAGGAAAAATGGTTTTGGAGAAAAGCAAAGTCTTTTCTTTAGGAAAGTGCATAAAATGTCATCTATACAAACAGAAATATCATGTTTGTTTGCCGCAGTTCCTCTAGCTTTCTCCCTAGAAAATACGAATGTGTAGAGCTGGTGTCTCCATGTGGAACCAATTAGTGTTTCCCAGCACAAAATTAAATGTTCCCTGATAAATAACATGCAAAAACATAAATTCCGTTGATAATATCCGGAAAACATAAACACAGAGGCTTTCACAATATCTGGGTTGTAGTAAGCCAAAACACAACCGGATATTTCTGGTTTCATCCAGTCATATCCGGACAAAGCGAGGTGGAATTCGTATGCAATGGACCGAGAAAATCACAGTAAAAATGGTTTTGGAGAAAAGCAAAGTTTTTTTCGTTATGCAAGTGCATAAAATGTCATGTATACAAACAGAAATATCATGTTTGTTTGCCGCAGTTCCTCTAACTTTCTCCCTAGAACATACGAATGTGTAGACTGGTGTCTCCATGTTGAACCTATTAGTGTTTCTAAGGTACAAAATTAAATGTTCCCTGATAAAAACATTCAAAACAATAAAGTCCGTTGATAATGTCCAGAAAACACAAACACAGAGTCTGTCGCAATATCTGGGATTGAGTTAGCCAAAACACAACCGGATATTTCTGGTTTCATCCAGTCATATCCGGACTAAGTTTGGTGGAATTCGTATGAAATGAACCAGGAAAATCGCAGTAAAAATGGTTTTGGAGTAAAACAAAGTCTTTTCCTTAAGCCAGTGCATAAAATGTCATCTATACAAACAGAAACATCATGTTTGTTTACCGCAGTTATTCTAGCTTTCTCCCTAGAAAATACGAATGTGTAGACTGGTGTCTCCATGTGGAACCAATTAGTGTTTCCCAGCACAAAATTAAATGTTCCCTGATAAAAACATTCAAAACAATATAATCCATCGATAATATCCAGAAAACACAAACACAGAGTCTGTAGTAATATCTGGGATATAGTAAGCCAAAAAAAAAAAAGAAAACGGATATTTCTGGTTTCATCCAGTCATATCCGGACAAAGCGAGGTGGAATTCGTATGCAATGGACCGAGAAAATCACAGTAAAAATGGTTTTGTAGAAAAGCAAAGTTTTTTTCGTTATGCAAGTGCATAAAATGTCATGTATACAAACAGAAATATCATGTTTGTTTGCCGCAGTTCCTCTAACTTTCTCCCTAGAACATACGATTGTGTATACTGTTGTCTCCATGTTGAACCTATTAGTGTTTCTAAGGTACAAAATTAAATGTTCCCTGATAAAAACATTCAAAACAATAAAGTCCGTTGATAATGTCCAGAAAACACAAACACAGAGTCTGTCGCAATATCTGGGATTGAGTTACCCAAAACACAACTGGATATTTCTGGTTTCATCCAGTCATATCCGGACAAAGCGAGGTGGAATTCGTATGCAATGGACCAACAAAATCACAGTAAAAATGGTTTTAGAGAAAGGCAAAAAGTCTTTTCCATCGCAAGTGCATAAAATGTCATCTATACAAACAGACATATCATATCGATTTGCAGTTCCTCAAGCTTTCTCCCTAGAACATAGGAATGTGTTACTGGTGTCTCCATGTGGAACCAAATTGTATTTCTACGGTACAAAATTAAATGTTCCCTGATAAAAACATTCAAAACAATAAAATCCATCGATAATATCCAGAAAACACAGACACTGAGGCTGTAGCAATATCTGGGATATAGTAAGACAAAACACAACCGGATATTTCTGGTTTCATGCACTCATATCCGGACAAAGTGGGGTGGAATTCATAAGTAATGGATGGAGAATATCACAGGAAAAATGGTTTTGGAGAAAAGCAAAGTCTTTTCTTTAGGAAAGTGCATAAAATGTCATCTATACAAACAGAAATATCATGTTTGTTTGCCGCAGTTCCTCTAGCTTTCTCCCTAGAAAATACGAATGTGTAGAGCTGGTGTCTCCATGTGGAACCAATTAGTGTTTCCCAGCACAAAATTAAATGTTCCCTGATAAATAACATGCAAAAACATAAATTCCGTTGATAGTATCCGGAAAACATAAACACAGAGGCTTTCACAATATCTGGGTTGTAGTAAGCCAAAACACAACCGGATATTTCTGGTTTCATCCAGTCATATCCGGACAAAGCGAGGTGGAATTCGTATGCAATGGACCGAGAAAATCACAGTAAAAATGGTTTTGGAGAAAAGCAAAGTTTTTTTCGTTATGCAAGTGCATAAAATGTCATGTATACAAACAGAAATATCATGTTTGTTTGCCGCAGTTCCTCTAACTTTCTCCCTAGAACATACGAATGTGTATACTGGTGTCTCCATGTTGAACCTATTAGTGTTTCTAAGGTACAAAATTAAATGTTCCCTGATAAAAACATTCAAAACAATAAAGTCCGTTGATAATATCCGGAAAACACAAATACAGAAGCTTTCACAATATCTGGGATTGAGTTAGCCAAAACACAACCGGATATTTCTGGTTTCATCCAGTCATATCCGGACTAAGTTTGGTGGAATTCGTATGCAATGAACCGGGAAAATCGCAGTAAAAATGGTTTTGGAGTAAAACAAAGTCTTTTCCTTAAGCCAGTGCATAAAATGTCATCTATACAAACAGAAACATCATGTTTGTTTGCCGCAGTTCCTCTAGATTTCTCCCTAGAAAATACGAATGTGTAGACTGGTGTCTCCATGTGGAACCAATTAGTGTTTCCCAGCACAAAATTAAGTGTTCCCTGATAAAAACATTCAAAACAATATAATCAATCGATAATATCCAGAAAACACAAACACAGAGTCTGTAGTAATATCTGGGATATAGTAAGCCAAAAAAAAAGAAAACGGATATTTCTGGTTTCATCCAGTCATATCCGGACAAAGTGAGGTGGAATTCGTATGCAATGGACCGAGAAAATCGCAGTAAAAATGGTTTTGGAGAAAAGTAAGGTCTTTTTCTTAGGAAAGTGCATAAAATGTCATCTATACAAACAGAAATATCATGTTTGTTTGCCGCAGTTCCTCTAGCTTTCTCCCTAGAAAATACAAATGTGTAGAGCTGGTGTCTCCGTGTGGAACCAATTAGTGTTTCTACGGTACAAAATTAAATGTTCCCTGACAAAAAATATGCAAAACCATAAAATCCGTTCATAATATCCAGAGAACACTAATACAGAAGCTTTCACAATATCTGGGATTGAGTTAGCCAAAACACAACCGGATATTTCTGGTTTCATCCAGTCATATCCGGACAAAGTGGGTTGGAATTCGTATGCAATGGACCAACAAAATCACAGTAAAAATGGTTTTAGAGAAAGGCAAAAAGTCTTTTCCATCGCAAGTGCATAAAATGTCATCTATACAAACAGACATATCATATCGATTTGCAGTTCCTCAAGCTTTCTCCCTAGAACATAGGAATGTGTTACTGGTGTCTCCATGTGGAACCAATTAGTGTTTCTACGGTACAAAATTAAATGTTTTCTGATAGAAACATTCAAAACAATAAAATCCATCGATAATATCCAGAAAACACAGACACTGAGGCTGTAGCAATATCTGGGATATAGTAAGACAAAACACAACCGGATATTTCTGGTTTCATCCACTCATATCCGGACAAAGTGGGGTGGAATTCATATGTAATGGATGGAGAATATCACAGGAAAAATGGTTTTGGAGAAAAGCAAAGTCTTTTCTTTAGGAAAGTGCATAAAATGTCATCTATACAAACAGAAATATCATGTTTGTTTGCCGCAGTTCCTCTAGCTTTCTCCCTAGAAAATACGAATGTGTAGAGCTGGTGTCTCCATGTGGAACCAATTAGTGTTTCCCAGCACAAAATTAAATGTTCCCTGATAAATAACATGCAAAAACATAAATTCCGTTGATAGTATCCGGAAAACATAAACACAGAGGCTTTCACAATATCTGGGTTGTAGTAAGCCAAAACACAACCGGATATTTCTGGTTTCATCCAGTCATATCCGGACAAAGCGAGGTGGAATTCGTATGCAATGGACCGAGAAAATCACAGTAAAAATGGTTTTGGAGAAAAGCAAAGTTTTTTTCGTTATGCAAGTGCATAAAATGTCATGTATACAAACAGAAATATCATGTTTGTTTGCCGCAGTTCCTCTAACTTTCTCCCTAGAACATACGAATGTGTAGACTGGTGTCTCCATGTTGAACCTATTAGTGTTTCTAAGGTACAAAATTAAATGTTCCCTGATAAAAACATTCAAAACAATAAAGTCCGTTGATAATGTCCAGAAAACACAAACACAGAGTCCGTTGCAATATCTGGGATTGAATTAGCCAAAACACAACCGGATATTTCTGGTTTCATCCAGTCATATCCGGACTAAGTTTGGTGGAATTCGTATGCAATGAACCGGGAAAATCGCAGTAAAAATGGTTGTGGAGTAAAACAAAGTCTTTTCCTTAAGCCAGTGCATAAAATGTCATCTATACAAACAGAAATATCATGTTTGTTTACCGCAGTTATTCTAGCTTTCTCCCTAGAAAATACGAATATGTAGACTGGTGTCTCCATGTGGAACCAATTAGTGTTTCCCAGCACAAAATAAAATGTTCCCTGATAAAAACATTCAAAACAATAAAATCCATCGATAATATCCAGAAAACACAGACACTGAGGCTGTAGCAATATCTGGGATATAGTAAGACAAAACACAACCGGATATTTCTGGTTTCATCCACTCATATCTGGACAAAGTGGGGTGGAATTCATGTGTAATGGATCGAGAATATCACAGGAAAAATGGTTTTGGAGAAAAGCAAAGTCTTTTCTTTAGGAAAGTGCATAAAATGTCATCTATACAAACAGAAATATCATGTTTGTTTGCCGCAGTTCCTCTAGCTTTCTCCCTAGAAAATACAAATGTGTAGAGCTGGTGTCTCCGTGTGGAACCAATTAGTGTTTCTACGGTACGAAATTAAATGTTCCCTGAAAAAAAACATGCAAAACCATAAAATCCATTCATAATATCCGGAGAACACAAATACAGATGCTTTCACAATATCTGGGATTGAGTTAGCAAAAACACAACCGGATATTTCTGGTTTCATCCAGTCATATCCGGACAAAGTGGGTTGGAATTCGTATGCAATGGACCAACAAAATCACAGTAAAAATGGTTTTGGAGAAAAGCAAAGTTTTTTTCGTTATGCAAGTGCATAAAATGTCATGTATACAAACAGAAATATCATGTTTGTTTGCCGCAGTTCCTCTAACTTTCTCCCTAGAACATACGAATGTGTATACTGGTGTCTCCATGTTGAACCTATTAGTGTTTCTACGGTACAAAATTAAATGTTCCCTGATAAAAACATTCAAAACAATAAAGTCCGTTGATAATGTCCAGAAAACACCAACACAGAGTCCGTTGCAATATCGGGGATTGATTTAGCCAAAACACAACCGGATATTTCTGGTTTCATCCAGTCATATCCGGACTAAGTTTGGTGGAATTCGTATGCAATGAACCGGGAAAATCGCAGTAAAAATGGTTTTGGAGTAAAACAAAGTCTTTTCCTTAAGCCAGTGCATAAAATGTCATCTATACAAACAGAAACATCATGTTTGTTTACCGCAGTTATTCTAGCTTTCTCCCTAGAAAATACGAATGTGTAGACTGGTGTCTCCATGTGGAACCAATTAGTGTTTCCCAGCACAAAATTAAATGTTCCCTGATAAAAACATTCAAAACAATATAATCCATCGATAATATCCAGAAAACACAAACACAGAGTCTGTAGTAATATCTGGGATATAGTAAGCCAAAAAAAAAGAAAACGGATATTTCTGGTTTCATCCAGTCATATCCGGACAAAGTGAGGTGGAATTCGTATGCAATGGACCGAGAAAATCACAGTAAAAATGGTTTTGGAGAAAAGCAAAGTTTTTTTCGTTATGCAAGTGCATAAAATGTCATGTATACAAACAGAAATATCATGTTTGTTTGCCGCAGTTCCTCTAACTTTCTCCCTAGAACATACGAATGTGTATACTGGTGTCTCCATGTTGAACCTATTAGTGTTTCTACGGTACAAAATTAAATGTTCCCTGATAAAAACATTCAAAACAATAAAGTCCGTTGATAATGTCCAGAAAACACCAACACAGAGTCCGTTGCAATATCGGGGATTGATTTAGCCAAAACACAACCGGATATTTCTGGTTTCATCCAGTCATATCCGGACTAAGTTTGGTGGAATTCGTATGCAATGAACCGGGAAAATCGCAGTAAAAATGGTTTTGGAGTAAAACAAAGTCTTTTCCTTAAGCCAGTGCATAAAATGTCATCTATACAAACAGAAACATCATGTTTGTTTACCGCAGTTATTCTAGCTTTCTCCCTAGAAAATACGAATGTGTAGACTGGTGTCTCCATGTGGAACCAATTAGTGTTTCCCAGCACAAAATTAAGTGTTCCCTGATAAAAACATTCAAAACAATATAATCAATCGATAATATCCAGAAAACACAAACACAGAGTCTGTAGTAATATCTGGGATATAGTAAGCCAAAAAAAAAGAAAACGGATATTTCTGGTTTCATCCAGTCATATCCGGACAAAGTGAGGTGGAATTCGTATGCAATGGACCGAGAAAATCGCAGTAAAAATGGTTTTGGAGAAAAGTAAGGTCTTTTTCTTAGGAAAGTGCATAAAATGTCATCTATACAAACAGAAATATCATGTTTGTTTGCCGCAGTTCCTCTAGCTTTCTCCCTAGAAAATACAAATGTGTAGAGCTGGTGTCTCCGTGTGGAACCAATTAGTGTTTCTACGGTACAAAATTAAATGTTCCCTGACAAAAAATATGCAAAACCATAAAATCCGTTCATAATATCCAGAGAACACAAATACAGAAGCTTTCACAATATCTGGGATTGAGTTAGCCAAAACACAACCGGATATTTCTGGTTTCATCCAGTCATATCCGGACAAAGTGGGTTGGAATTCGTATGCAATGGACCAACAAAATCACAGTAAAAATGGTTTTAGAGAAAGGCAAAAAGTCTTTTCCATCGCAAGTGCATAAAATGTCATCTATACAAACAGACATATCATATCGATTTGCAGTTCCTCAAGCTTTCTCCCTAGAACATAGGAATGTGTTACTGGTGTCTCCATGTGGAACCAATTAGTGTTTCTACGGTACAAAATTAAATGTTTTCTGATAGAAACATTCAAAACAATAAAATCCATCGATAATATCCAGAAAACACAGACACTGAGGCTGTAGCAATATCTGGGATATAGTAAGACAAAACACAACCGGATATTTCTGGTTTCATCCACTCATATCCGGACAAAGTGGGGTGGAATTCATATGTAATGGATGGAGAATATCACAGGAAAAATGGTTTTGGAGAAAAGCAAAGTCTTTTCTTTAGGAAAGTGCATAAAATGTCATCTATACAAACAGAAATATCATGTTTGTTTGCCGCAGTTCCTCTAGCTTTCTCCCTAGAAAATACGAATGTGTAGAGCTGGTGTCTCCATGTGGAACCAATTAGTGTTTCCCAGCACAAAATTAAATGTTCCCTGATAAATAACATGCAAAAACATAAATTCCGTTGATAGTATCCGGAAAACATAAACACAGAGGCTTTCACAATATCTGGGTTGTAGTAAGCCAAAACACAACCGGATATTTCTGGTTTCATCCAGTCATATCCGGACAAAGCGAGGTGGAATTCGTATGCAATGGACCGAGAAAATCACAGTAAAAATGGTTTTGGAGAAAAGCAAAGTTTTTTTCGTTATGCAAGTGCATAAAATGTCATGTATACAAACAGAAATATCATGTTTGTTTGCCGCAGTTCCTCTAACTTTCTCCCTAGAACATACGAATGTGTAGACTGGTGTCTCCATGTTGAACCTATTAGTGTTTCTAAGGTACAAAATTAAATGTTCCCTGATAAAAACATTCAAAACAATAAAGTCCGTTGATAATGTCCAGAAAACACAAACACAGAGTCCGTTGCAATATCTGGGATTGAATTAGCCAAAACACAACCGGATATTTCTGGTTTCATCCAGTCATATCCGGACTAAGTTTGGTGGAATTCGTATGCAATGAACCGGGAAAATCGCAGTAAAAATGGTTGTGGAGTAAAACAAAGTCTTTTCCTTAAGCCAGTGCATAAAATGTCATCTATACAAACAGAAATATCATGTTTGTTTACCGCAGTTATTCTAGCTTTCTCCCTAGAAAATACGAATATGTAGACTGGTGTCTCCATGTGGAACCAATTAGTGTTTCCCAGCACAAAATAAAATGTTCCCTGATAAAAACATTCAAAACAATAAAATCCATCGATAATATCCAGAAAACACAGACACTGAGGCTGTAGCAATATCTGGGATATAGTAAGACAAAACACAACCGGATATTTCTGGTTTCATCCACTCATATCTGGACAAAGTGGGGTGGAATTCATGTGTAATGGATCGAGAATATCACAGGAAAAATGGTTTTGGAGAAAAGCAAAGTCTTTTCTTTAGGAAAGTGCATAAAATGTCATCTATACAAACAGAAATATCATGTTTGTTTGCCGCAGTTCCTCTAGCTTTCTCCCTAGAAAATACAAATGTGTAGAGCTGGTGTCTCCGTGTGGAACCAATTAGTGTTTCTACGGTACGAAATTAAATGTTCCCTGAAAAAAAACATGCAAAACCATAAAATCCATTCATAATATCCGGAGAACACAAATACAGAAGCTTTCACAATATCTGGGATTGAGTTAGCCAAAACACAACCGGATATTTCTGGTTTCATCCAGTCATATCCGGACAAAGTGGGTTGGAATTCGTATGCAATGGACCAACATAATCACAGTAAAAATGGTTTTGGAGAAAAGCAAAGTTTTTTTCGTTATGCAAGTGCATAAAATGTCATGTATACAAACAGAAATATCATGTTTGTTTGCCGCAGTTCCTCTAACTTTCTCCCTAGAACATACGAATGTGTATACTGGTGTCTCCATGTTGAACCTATTAGTGTTTCTACGGTACAAAATTAAATGTTCCCTGATAAAAACATTCAAAACAATAAAGTCCGTTGATAATGTCCAGAAAACACCAACACAGAGTCCGTTGCAATATCTGGGATTGATTTAGCCAAAACACAACCGGATATTTCTGGTTTCATCCAGTCATATCCGGACAAAGCGAGGTGGAATTCGTATGCAATGGACCAACAAAATCACAGTAAAAATGGTTTTAGAGAAAGGCAAAAAGTCTTTTCCATCGCAAGTGCATAAAATGTCATCTATACAAACAGACATATCATATCGACTTGCAGTTCCTCAAGCTTTCTCCCTAGAACATAGGAATGTGTTACTGGTGTCTCCATGTGGAACCAATTAGTGTTTCTACGGTACAAAATTAAATGTTCCCTGATAAAAACATTCAAAACAATAAAAGCCATCGATAATATGCAGAAAACACAGACACTGAGGCTGTAGCAATATCTGGGATATAGTAAGACAAAACACAACCGGATATTTCTGGTTTCATCCACTCATATTCGGACAAAGTGGGGTGGAATTCATATGTAATGGATGGAGAATATCACAGGAAAAATGGTTTTGGAGAAAAGCAAAGTCTTTTCTTTAGGAAAGTGCATAAAATGTCATCTATACAAACAGAAATATCATGTTTGTTTGCCGCAGTTCCTCTAGCTTTCTCCCTAGAAAATACGAATGTGTAGAGCTGGTGTCTCCATGTGGAACCAATTAGTGTTTCCCAGCACAAAATTAAATGTTCCCTGATAAATAACATGCAAAAACATAAATTCCGTTGATAGTATCCGGAAAACATAAACACAGAGGCTTTCACAATATCTGGGTTGTAGTAAGCAAAACACAACCGGATATTTCTGGTTTCATCCAGTCATATCCGGACAAAGCGAGGTGGAATTCGTATGCAATGGACTGAGAAAATCACAGTAAAAATGGTTTTGGAGAAAAGCAAAGATTTTGTCGTTATGCAAGTGCATAAAATGTCATGTATACAAACAGAAATATCATGTTTGTTTGCCGCAGTTCCTCTAACTTTCTCCCAAGAACATACGAATGTGTATACTGGTGTCTCCATGTTGAACCTATTAGTGTTTCTAAGGTACAAAATTAAATGTTCCCTGATAAAAACATTCAAAACAATAAAGTCCGTTGATAATGTCCAGAAAACACAAACACAGAGTCCGTTGCAATATCTGGGATTGAATTAGCCAAAACACAACCGGATATTTCTGGTTTCATCCAGTCATATCCGGACTAAGTTTGGTGGAATTCGTATGCAATGAACCCGGAAAATCGCAGTAAAAATGGTTTTGGAGTAAAACAAAGTCTTTTCCTTAAGCCAGTGCATAAAATGTCATCTATACAAACAGAAATATCATGTTTGTTTACGGCAGTTATTCTAGCTTTCTCCCTAGAAAATACGAATGTGTAGACTGGTGTCTCCATGTGGAACCAATTAGTGTTTCCCAGCACAAAATTAAATGTTCCCTGATAAAAATATTCAAAACAATAAAATCCATCGATAATATCCAGAAAACACAGACACTGAGGCTGTAGCAATATCTGGGATATAGTAAGACAAAACACAACCGGATATTTCTGGTTTCATCCAGTCATATCCGGACAAAGTGGGGTGGAATTCATATGTAATGGATGGAGAATATCACAGGAAAAATGGTTTTGGAGAAAAGCAAAGTCTTTTCTTTAGGAAAGTGCATAAAATGTCATCTATACAAACAGAAATATCATGTTTGTTTGCCGCAGTTCCTCTAGCTTTCTCCCTAGAAAATACGAATGTGTAGAGCTGGTGTCTCCATGTGGAACCAATTAGTGTTTCCCAGCACAAAATTAAATGTTCCCTGATAAATAACATGCAAAAACATAAATTCCGTTGATAGTATCCGGAAAACATAAACACAGAGGCTTTCACAATATCTGGGTTGTAGTAAGCAAAACACAACCGGATATTTCTGGTTTCATCCAGTCATATCCGGACAAAGCGAGGTGGAATTCGTATGCAATGGACTGAGAAAATCACAGTAAAAATGGTTTTGGAGAAAAGCAAAGTTTTTTTCGTTATGCAAGTGCATAAAATGTCATGTATACAAACAGAAATATCATGTTTGTTTGCCGCAGTTCCTCTAACTTTCTCCCTAGAACATACGAATGTGTAGACTGGTGTCTCCATGTTGAACCTATTAGTGTTTCTAAGGTACAAAATTAAATGTTCCCTGATAAAAACATTCAAAACAATAAAGTCCGTTGATAATGTCCAGAAAACACAAACACAGAGTCCGTTGCAATATCTGGGATTGAATTAGCCAAAACACAACCGGATATTTCTGGTTTCATCCAGTCATATCCGGACTAAGTTTGGTGGAATTCGTATGCAATGAACCGGGAAAATCGCAGTAAAAATGGTTTTGGAGTAAAACAAAGTCTTTTCCTTAAGCCAGTGCATAAAATGTCATCTATACAAACAGAAATATCATGTTTGTTTACCGCAGTTATTCTAGCTTTCTCCCTAGAAAATACGAATGTGTAGACTGGTGTCTCCATGTGGAACCAATTAGTGTTTCCCAGCACAAAATAAAATGTTCCCTGATAAAAACATTCAAAACAATAAAATCCATCGATAATATCCAGAAATCACAGACACTGAGGCTGTAGCAATATCTGGGATATAGTAAGACAAAACACAACCGGATATTTCTGGTTTCATCCACTCATAACCGGACAAAGTGGGGTGGAATTCATATGTAATGGATCGAGAATATCACAGGAAAAATGGTTTTGGAGAAAAGCAAAGTCTTTTCTTTAGGAAAGTGCATAAAATGTCATGTATACAAACAGAAATATTATGTTTGTCTGCCGCAGTTCCTCTAGCTTTCTCCCTAGAAAATACAAATGTGTAGAGCTGGTGTCTCCGTGTGGAACCAATTAGTGTTTCTACGGTACAAAATTAAATGTTCCCTGAAAAAATACATGCAATACCATAAAATCCGTTCATAATATCCGGAGAACACAAATACAGAAGCTTTCACAATATCTGGGATTGAGTTAGCCAAAACACAACCGGATATTTCTGGTTGCATCCAGTCATATCCGGACAAAGTGGGTTGGAATTCGTATGCAATGGACCAACAAAATCACAGTAAAAATGGTTTTGGAGAAAAGCAAAGTTATTTTCGTTATGCAAGTGCATAAAATGTCATGTATACAAACAGAAATATCATGTTTGTTTGCCGCAGTTCCTCTAACTTTCTCCCTAGAACATACGAATGTGTATACTGGTGTCTCCATGTTGAACCTATTAGTGTTTCTAAGGTACAAAATTAAATGTTCCCTGATAAAAACATTCAAAACAATAAAGTCTGTTGATAATGTCCAGAAAACACCAACACAGAGTCCGTTGCAATATCTGGGATTGATTTAGCCAAAACACAACCGGATATTTCTGGTTTCATCCAGTCATATCCGGACTAAGTTTGGTGGAATTCGTATGCAATGAACCGGGAAAATCGCAGTAAAAATGGTTTTGGAGTAAAACAAAGTCTTTTCCTTAAGCCAGTGCATAAAATGTCATCTATACAAACAGAAACATCATGTTTGTTTACCGCAGTTATTCTAGCTTTCTCCCTAGAAAATACGAATGTGTAGACTGGTGTCTCCATGTGGAACCAATTAGTGTTTCCCAGCACAAAATTAAATGTTCCCTGATAAAAACATTCAAAACAATATAATCCATCGATAATATCCAGAAAACACAAACACAGAGTCTGTAGTAATATCTGGGATATAGTAAGCCAAAAAAAAAGAAAACGGATATTTCTGGTTTCATCCAGTCATATCCGGGCAAAGTGAGGTGGAATTCGTATGCAATGGACCGAGAAAATCACAGTAAAAATGGTTTTGGAGAAAAGTAAAATCTTTTTGTTAGGAAAGTGCATAAAATGTCATGTATACAAACAGAAATATTATGTTTGTTTGCCGCAGTTCCTCTAGCTTTCTCCCTAGAAAATACAAATGTGTAGAGCTGGTGTCTCCGTGTGGAACCAATTAGTGTTTCTACGGTACAAAATTAAATGTTCCCTGATAAAAAACATGCAAAACCATAAAATCCGTTCATAATATCCGGAGAACACAAATACAGAAGCTTTCACAATATCTGGGATTGAGTTAGCCAAAACACAACCGGATATTTCTGGTTGCATCCAGTCATATCCGGACAAAGCGAGGTGGAATTCGTATGCAATGGACCAACAAAATCACAGTTAAAATGGTTTTAGAGAAAGGGAAAAAGTCTTTTCCATCGCAAGTGCATAAAATGTCATCTATACAAACAGACATATCATATCGACTTGCAGTTCCTCAAGCTTTCTCCCTAGAACATAGGAATGTGTTACTGGTGTCTCCATGTGGAACCAATTAGTGTTTCTACGGTACAAAATTAAATGTTCCCTGATAAAAACATTCAAAACAATAAAATCCATCGATAATATCCAGAAAACACAGACACTGAGGCTGTAGCAATATCTGGGATATAGTAAGACAAAACACAACCGGATATTTCTGGTTTCATCCACTCATATTCGGACAAAGTGGGGTGGAATTCATATGTAATGGATCGAGAATATCACAGGAAAAATGGTTTTGGAGAAAAGCAAAGTCTTTTCTTTAGGAAAGTGCATAAAATGTCATCTATACAAACAGAAATATCATGTTTGTTTGCCGCAGTTCCTCTAGCTTTCTCCCTAGAAAATACGAATGTGTAGAGCTGGTGTCTCCATGTGGAACCAATTAGTGTTTCCCAGCACAAAATTAAATGTTCCCTGATAAATAACATGCAAAAACATAAATTCCGTTGATAGTATCCGGAAAACATAAACACAGAGGCTTTCACAATATCTGGGTTGTAGTAAGCCAAAACACAACCGGATATTTCTGGTTTCATCCAGTCATATCCGGACAAAGCGAGGTGGAATTCGTATGCAATGGACCGAGAAAATCACAGTAAAAATGGTTTTGGAGAAAAGCAAAGTTTTTTTCGTTATGCAAGTGCATAAAATGTCATGTATACAAACAGAAATATCATGTTTGTTTGCCGCAGTTCCTCTAACTTTCTCCCTAGAACATACGAATGTGTATACTGGTGTCTCCATGTTGAACCTATTAGTGTTTCTAAGGTACAAAATTAAATGTTCCCTGATAAAAACATTCAAAACAATAAAGTCCGTTGATAATGTCCAGAAAACACAAACACAGAGTCCGTCACAATATCTGGGATTGAGTTAGCCAAAATACAACCGGATATTTCTGGTTTCATCCAGTCATATCTGGACTAAGCTTGGTGGAATTCGTATGCAATGAACCGGGAAAATCGCAGTAAAAATGGTTTTGGAGTAAAACAAAGTCTTTTCCTTAAGCCAGTGCATAAAATGTCATCTATACAAACAGAAACATCATGTTTGTTTACCGCAGTTATTCTAGCTTTCTCCCTAGAAAATACGAATGTGTAGACTGGTGTCTCCATGTGGAACCAATTAGTGTTTCCCAGCACAAAATTAAATGTTCCCTGATAAAAACATTCAAAACAATATAATCCATCGATAATATCCAGAAAACACAAACACAGAGTCTGTAGTAATATCTGGGATATAGTAAGCCAAAAAAAAAGAAAACGGATATTTCTGGTTTCATCCAGTCATATCCGGACAAAGTGGGTTGGAATTCGTATGCAATGGACCAACAAAATCACAGTAAAGATGGTTTTAGAGAAAGGCAAAAAGTCTTTTCCATCGCAAGTGCATAAAATGTCATCTATACAAACAGACATATCATATTGATTTGCAGTTCCTCAAGCTTTCTCCCTAGAACATAGGAATGTGTTACTGGTGTCTCCATGTGGAACCAATTAGTGTTTCTACGGTACAAAATTAAATGTTCCCTGATAAAAACATTCAAAACAATAAAATCCATCGATAATATCCAGAAAACACAGACACTGAGGCTGTAGCAATATCTGGGATATAGTAAGACAAAACACAACCGGATATTTCTGGTTTCATCCACTCATATTCGGACAAAGTGGGGTGGAATTCATATGTAATGGATCGAGAATATCACAGGAAAAATGGTTTTGGAGAAAAGCAAAGTCTTTTCTTTAGGAAAGTGCATAAAATGTCATCTATACAAACAGAAATATCATGTTTGTTTGCCGCAGTTCCTCTAGCTTTCTCCCTAGAAAAAAAGAATGTGTAGAGCTGGTGTCTCCATGTGGAACCAATTAGTGTTTCCCAGCACAAAATTAAATGTTCCCTGATAAATAACATGCAAAAACATAAATTCCGTTGATAGTATCCGGAAAACATAAACACAGAGGCTTTCACAATATCTGGGTTGTAGTAAGCAAAACACAACCGGATATTTCTGGTTTCATCCAGTCATATCCGGAGAAAGCGAGGTGGAATTCTTATGCAATGGGCTGAGAAAATCACAGTAAAAATGGTTTTGGAGAAAAGCAAAGTTTTTTTCGTTATGCAAGTGCATAAAATGTCATGTATACAAACAGAAATATCATGTTTGTTTGCCGCAGTTCCTCTAACTTTCTCCCTAGAACATACGAATGTGTAGACTGGTGTCTCCATGTTGAACCTATTAGTGTTTCTAAGGTACAAAATTAAATGTTCCCTGATAAAAACATTCAAAACAATAAAGTCCGTTGATAATGTCCAGAAAACACAAACACAGAGTCCGTTGCAATATCTGGGATTGAATTAGCCAAAACACAACCGGATATTTCTGGTTTCATCCAGTCATATCCGGACTAAGTTTGGTGGAATTCGTATGCAATGAACTGGGAAAATCGCAGTAAAAATGGTTTTGGAGTAAAACAAAGTCTTTTCCTTAAGCCAGTGCATAAAATGTCATCTATACAAACAGAAATATCATGTTTGTTTACCGCAGTTATTCTAGCTTTCTCCCTAGAAAATACGAATATGTAGACTGGTGTCTCCATGTGGAACCAATTAGTGTTTCCCAGCACAAAATAAAATGTTCCCTGATAAAAACATTCAAAACAATAAAATCCATCGATAATATCCAGAAATCACAGACACTGAGGCTGTAGCAATATCTGGGATATAGTAAGACAAAACACAACCGGATATTTCTGGTTTCATCCACTCATATCCGGACAAAGTGGGGTGGAATTCATATGTAATGGATCGAGAATATCACAGGAAAAATGGTTTTGGAGAAAAGCAAAGTCTTTTCTTTAGGAAAGTGCATAAAATGTCATCTATACAAACAGAAATATTATGTTTGTCTGCCGCAGTTCCTCTAGCTTTCTCCCTAGAAAATACAAATGTGTAGAGCTGGTGTCTCCGTGTGGAACCAATTAGTGTTTCTACGGTACAAAATTAAATGTTCCCTGAAAAAAAACATGCAATACCATAAAATCCGTTCATAATATCCGGAGAACACAAATACAGAAGCTTTCACAATATCTGGGATTGAGTTAGCCAAAACACAACCGGATATTTCTGGTTGCATCCAGTCATATCCGGACAAAGTGGGTTGGAATTCGTATGCAATGGACCAACAAAATCACAGTAAAAATGGTTTTGGAGAAAAGCAAAGTTATTTTCGTTATGCAAGTGCATAAAATGTCATGTATACAAACAGAAATATCATGTTTGTTTGCCGCAGTTCCTCTAACTTTCTCCCTAGAACATACGAATGTGTATACTGGTGTCTCCATGTTGAACCTATTAGTGTTTCTAAGGTACAAAATTAAATGTTCCCTGATAAAAACATTCAAAACAATAAAGTCTGTTGATAATGTCCAGAAAACACCAACACAGAGTCCGTTGCAATATCTGGGATTGATTTAGCCAAAACACAACCGGATATTTCTGGTTTCATCCAGTCATATCCGGACTAAGTTTGGTGGAATTCGTATGCAATGAACCGGGAAAATCGCAGTAAAAATGGTTTTGGAGTAAAACAAAGTCTTTTCCTTAAGCCAGTGCATAAAATGTCATCTATACAAACAGAAACATCATGTTTGTTTACCGCAGTTATTCTAGCTTTCTCCCTAGAAAATACGAATGTGTAGACTGGTGTCTCCATGTGGAACCAATTAGTGTTTCCCAGCACAAAATTAAATGTTCCCTGATAAAAACATTCAAAACAATATAATCCATCGATAATATCCAGAAAACACAAACACAGAGTCTGTAGTAATATCTGGGATATAGTAAGCCAAAAAAAAAGAAAACGGATATTTCTGGTTTCATCCAGTCATATCCGGGCAAAGTGAGGTGGAATTCGTATGCAATGGACCGAGAAAATCACAGTAAAAATGGTTTTGGAGAAAAGTAAAATCTTTTTGTTAGGAAAGTGCATAAAATGTCATGTATACAAACAGAAATATTATGTTTGTTTGCCGCAGTTCCTCTAGCTTTCTCCCTAGAAAATACAAATGTGTAGAGCTGGTGTCTCCGTGTGGAACCAATTAGTGTTTCTACGGTACAAAATTAAATGTTCCCTGATAAAAAACATGCAAAACCATAAAATCCGTTCATAATATCCGGAGAACACAAATACAGAAGCTTTCACAATATCTGGGATTGAGTTAGCCAAAACACAACCGGATAATTCTGGTTGCATCCAGTCATATCCGGACAAAGCGAGGTGGAATTCGTATGCAATGGACCAACAAAATCACAGTTAAAATGGTTTTAGAGAAAGGGAAAAAGTCTTTTCCATCGCAAGTGCATAAAATGTCATCTATACAAACAGACATATCATATCGACTTGCAGTTCCTCAAGCTTTCTCCCTAGAACATAGGAATGTGTTACTGGTGTCTCCATGTGGAACCAATTAGTGTTTCTACGGTACAAAATTAAATGTTCCCTGATAAAAACATTCAAAACAATAAAATCCATCGATAATATCCAGAAAACACAGACACTGAGGCTGTAGCAATATCTGGGATATAGTAAGACAAAACACAACCGGATATTTCTGGTTTCATCCACTCATATTCGGACAAAGTGGGGTGGAATTCATATGTAATGGATCGAGAATATCACAGGAAAAATGGTTTTGGAGAAAAGCAAAGTCTTTTCTTTAGGAAAGTGCATAAAATGTCATCTATACAAACAGAAATATCATGTTTGTTTGCCGCAGTTCCTCTAGCTTTCTCCCTAGAAAATACGAATGTGTAGAGCTGGTGTCTCCATGTGGAACCAATTAGTGTTTCCCAGCACAAAATTAAATGTTCCCTGATAAATAACATGCAAAAACATAAATTCCGTTGATAGTATCCGGAAAACATAAACACAGAGGCTTTCACAATATCTGGGTTGTAGTAAGCCAAAACACAACCGGATATTTCTGGTTTCATCCAGTCATATCCGGACAAAGCGAGGTGGAATTCGTATGCAATGGACCGAGAAAATCACAGTAAAAATGGTTTTGGAGAAAAGCAAAGTTTTTTTCGTTATGCAAGTGCATAAAATGTCATGTATACAAACAGAAATATCATGTTTGTTTGCCGCAGTTCCTCTAACTTTCTCCCTAGAACATACGAATGTGTATACTGGTGTCTCCATGTTGAACCTATTAGTGTTTCTAAGGTACAAAATTAAATGTTCCCTGATAAAAACATTCAAAACAATAAAGTCCGTTGATAATGTCCAGAAAACACAAACACAGAGTCCGTTGCAATATCTGGGATTGATTTAGCCAAAACACAACCGGATATTTCTGGTTTCATCCAGTCATATCCGGACTAAGTTTGGTGGAATTCGTATGCAATGAACTGGGAAAATCGCAGTAAAAATGGTTTTGGAGTAAAACAAAGTCTTTTCCTTAAGCCAGTGCATAAAATGTCATCTATACAAACAGAAATATCATGTTTGTTTACCGCAGTTATTCTAGCTTTCTCCCTAGAAAATACGAAAGTGTAGACTGGTGTCTCCATGTGGAACCAATTAGTGTTTCCCAGCACAAAATTAAATGTTCCCTGATAAAAACATTCAAAACAATAAAATCCATCGATAATATCCAGAAAACACAGACACTGAGGCTGTAGCAATATCTGGGATATAGTAAGACAAAACACAACCGGATATTTCTGGTTTCATCCACTCATATCCGGACAAAGTGGGGTGGAATTCATATGTAATGGATCGAGAATATCACAGGAAAAATGGTTTTGGAGAAAAGCAAAGTCTTTTCTTTAGGAAAGTGCATAAAATGTCATCTATACAAACAGAAATATCATGTTTGTTTGCCGCAGTTCCTCTAGCTTTCTCCCTAGAAAATACAAATGTGTAGAGCTGGTGTCTCCGTGTGGAACCAATTAGTGTTTCTACGGTACAAAATTAAATGTTCCCTGAAAAAAAACATGCAAAACCATAAAATCCGTTCATAATATCCGGAGAACACAAATACAGAAGCTTTCACAATATCTGGGATTGAGTTAGCCAAAACACAACCGGATATTTCTGGTTTCATCCAGTCATATCCGGACAAAGTGAGGTGGAATTCGTATGCAATGGACCGAGAAAATCACAGTAAAAATGGTTTTGGAGAAAAGCAAAGTTTTTTTCGTTATGCAAGTGCATAAAATGTCATGTATACAAACAGAAATATCATGTTTGTTTGCCGCAGTTCCTCTAACTTTCTCCCTAGAACATACGAATGTGTACACTGGTGTCTCCATGTTGAACCTATTAGTGTTTCTAAGGTACAAAATTAAATGTTCCCGGATAAAAACATTCAAAACAATAAAGTCCGTTGATAATGTCCAGAAAACACCAACACAGAGTCCGTCGCAATATCTGGGATTGAGTTAGCCAAAACACAACCGGATATTTCTGGTTTCATCCAGTCATATCTGGACTAAGCTTGGTGGAATTCGTATGCAATGAACCGGGAAAATCGCAGTAAAAATGGTTTTGGAGTAAAACAAAGTCTTTTCCTTAAGCCAGTGCATAAAATGTCATCTATACAAACAGAAATATCATGTTTGTTTACCGCAGTTATTCTAGCTTTCTCCCTAGAAAATACGAAAGTGTAGACTGGTGTCTCCATGTGGAACCAATTAGTGTTTCCCAGCACAAAATTAAATGTTCCCTGATAAAAACATTCAAAACAATAAAATCCATCGATAATATCCAGAAAACACAGACACTGAGGCTGTAGCAATATCTGGGATATAGTAAGACAAAACACAACCGGATATTTCTGGTTTCATCCACTCATATCCGGACAAAGTGGGGTGGAATTCATATGTAATGGATCGAGAATATCACAGGAAAAATGGTTTTGGAGAAAAGCAAAGTCTTTTCTTTAGGAAAGTGCATAAAATGTCATCTATACAAACAGAAATATCATGTTTGTTTGCCGCAGTTCCTCTAGCTTTCTCCCTAGAAAATACAAATGTGTAGAGCTGGTGTCTCCGTGTGGAACCAATTAGTGTTTCTACGGTACAAAATTAAATGTTCCCTGAAAAAAAACATGCAAAACCATAAAATCCGTTCATAATATCCGGAGAACACAAATACAGAAGCTTTCACAATATCTGGGATTGAGTTAGCCAAAACACAACCGGATATTTCTGGTTTCATCCAGTCATATCCGGACAAAGTGAGGTGGAATTCGTATGCAATGGACCGAGAAAATCACAGTAAAAATGGTTTTGGAGAAAAGCAAAGTTTTTTTCGTTATGCAAGTGCATAAAATGTCATGTATACAAACAGAAATATCATGTTTGTTTGCCGCAGTTCCTCTAACTTTCTCCCTAGAACATACGAATGTGTACACTGGTGTCTCCATGTTGAACCTATTAGTGTTTCTAAGGTACAAAATTAAATGTTCCCGGATAAAAACATTCAAAACAATAAAGTCCGTTGATAATGTCCAGAAAACACCAACACAGAGTCCGTCGCAATATCTGGGATTGAGTTAGCCAAAACACAACCGGATATTTCTGGTTTCATCCAGTCATATCTGGACTAAGCTTGGTGGAATTCGTATGCAATGAACCGGGAAAATCGCAGTAAAAATGGTTTTGGAGTAAAACAAAGTCTTTTCCTTAAGCCAGTGCATAAAATGTCATCTATACAAACAGAAATATCATGTTTGTTTACCGCAGTTATTCTAGCTTTCTCCCTAGAAAATACGAAAGTGTAGACTGGTGTCTCCATGTGGAACCAATTAGTGTTTCCCAGCACAAAATTAAATGTTCCCTGATAAAAACATTCAAAACAATAAAATCCATCGATAATATCCAGAAAACACAGACACTGAGGCTGTAGCAATATCTGGGATATAGTAAGACAAAACACAACCGGATATTTCTGGTTTCATCCACTCATATCCGGACAAAGTGGGGTGGAATTCATATGTAATGGATCGAGAATATCACAGGAAAAATGGTTTTGGAGAAAAGCAAAGTCTTTTCTTTAGGAAAGTGCATAAAATGTCATCTATACAAACAGAAATATCATGTTTGTTTGCCGCAGTTCCTCTAGCTTTCTCCCTAGAAAATACAAATGTGTAGAGCTGGTGTCTCCGTGTGGAACCAATTAGTGTTTCTACGGTACAAAATTAAATGTTCCCTGAAAAAAAACATGCAAAACCATAAAATCCGTTCATAATATCCGGAGAACACAAATACAGAAGCTTTCACAATATCTGGGATTGAGTTAGCCAAAACACAACCGGATATTTCTGGTTTCATCCAGTCATATCCGGACAAAGTGAGGTGGAATTCGTATGCAATGGACCGAGAAAATCACAGTAAAAATGGTTTTGGAGAAAAGCAAAGTTTTTTTCGTTATGCAAGTGCATAAAATGTCATGTATACAAACAGAAATATCATGTTTGTTTGCCGCAGTTCCTCTAACTTTCTCCCTAGAACATACGAATGTGTACACTGGTGTCTCCATGTTGAACCTATTAGTGTTTCTAAGGTACAAAATTAAATGTTCCCGGATAAAAACATTCAAAACAATAAAGTCCGTTGATAATGTCCAGAAAACACCAACACAGAGTCCGTCGCAATATCTGGGATTGAGTTAGCCAAAACACAACCGGATATTTCTGGTTTCATCCAGTCATATCTGGACTAAGCTTGGTGGAATTCGTATGCAATGAACCGGGAAAATCGCAGTAAAAATGGTTTTGGAGTAAAACAAAGTCTTTTCCTTAAGCCAGTGCATAAAATGTCATCTATACAAACAGAAATATCATGTTTGTTTACCGCAGTTATTCTAGCTTTCTCCCTAGAAAATACGAAAGTGTAGACTGGTGTCTCCATGTGGAACCAATTAGTGTTTCCCAGCACAAAATTAAATGTTCCCTGATAAAAACATTCAAAACAATAAAATCCATCGATAATATCCAGAAAACACAGACACTGAGGCTGTAGCAATATCTGGGATATAGTAAGACAAAACACAACCGGATATTTCTGGTTTCATCCACTCATATCCGGACAAAGTGGGGTGGAATTCATATGTAATGGATCGAGAATATCACAGGAAAAATGGTTTTGGAGAAAAGCAAAGTCTTTTCTTTAGGAAAGTGCATAAAATGTCATCTATACAAACAGAAATATCATGTTTGTTTGCCGCAGTTCCTCTAGCTTTCTCCCTAGAAAATACAAATGTGTAGAGCTGGTGTCTCCGTGTGGAACCAATTAGTGTTTCTACGGTACAAAATTAAATGTTCCCTGAAAAAAAACATGCAAAACCATAAAATCCGTTCATAATATCCGGAGAACACAAATACAGAAGCTTTCACAATATCTGGGATTGAGTTAGCCAAAACACAACCGGATATTTCTGGTTTCATCCAGTCATATCCGGACAAAGTGAGGTGGAATTCGTATGCAATGGACCGAGAAAATCACAGTAAAAATGGTTTTGGAGAAAAGCAAAGTTTTTTTCGTTATGCAAGTGCATAAAATGTCATGTATACAAACAGAAATATCATGTTTGTTTGCCGCAGTTCCTCTAACTTTCTCCCTAGAACATACGAATGTGTACACTGGTGTCTCCATGTTGAACCTATTAGTGTTTCTAAGGTACAAAATTAAATGTTCCCGGATAAAAACATTCAAAACAATAAAGTCCGTTGATAATGTCCAGAAAACACCAACACAGAGTCCGTCGCAATATCTGGGATTGAGTTAGCCAAAACACAACCGGATATTTCTGGTTTCATCCAGTCATATCTGGACTAAGCTTGGTGGAATTCGTATGCAATGAACCGGGAAAATCGCAGTAAAAATGGTTTTGGAGTAAAACAAAGTCTTTTCCTTAAGCCAGTGCATAAAATGTCATCTATACAAACAGAAATATCATGTTTGTTTACCGCAGTTATTCTAGCTTTCTCCCTAGAAAATACGAAAGTGTAGACTGGTGTCTCCATGTGGAACCAATTAGTGTTTCCCAGCACAAAATTAAATGTTCCCTGATAAAAACATTCAAAACAATAAAATCCATCGATAATATCCAGAAAACACAGACACTGAGGCTGTAGCAATATCTGGGATATAGTAAGACAAAACACAACCGGATATTTCTGGTTTCATCCACTCATATCCGGACAAAGTGGGGTGGAATTCATATGTAATGGATCGAGAATATCACAGGAAAAATGGTTTTGGAGAAAAGCAAAGTCTTTTCTTTAGGAAAGTGCATAAAATGTCATCTATACAAACAGAAATATCATGTTTGTTTGCCGCAGTTCCTCTAGCTTTCTCCCTAGAAAATACAAATGTGTAGAGCTGGTGTCTCCGTGTGGAACCAATTAGTGTTTCTACGGTACAAAATTAAATGTTCCCTGAAAAAAAACATGCAAAACCATAAAATCCGTTCATAATATCCGGAGAACACAAATACAGAAGCTTTCACAATATCTGGGATTGAGTTAGCCAAAACACAACCGGATATTTCTGGTTTCATCCAGTCATATCCGGACAAAGTGAGGTGGAATTCGTATGCAATGGACCGAGAAAATCACAGTAAAAATGGTTTTGGAGAAAAGCAAAGTTTTTTTCGTTATGCAAGTGCATAAAATGTCATGTATACAAACAGAAATATCATGTTTGTTTGCCGCAGTTCCTCTAACTTTCTCCCTAGAACATACGAATGTGTACACTGGTGTCTCCATGTTGAACCTATTAGTGTTTCTAAGGTACAAAATTAAATGTTCCCTGATAAAAACATTCAAAACAATAAAGTCCGTTGATAATGTCCAGAAAACACCAACACAGAGTCCGTCGCAATATCTGGGATTGAGTTAGCCAAAACACAACCGGATATTTCTGGTTTCATCCAGTCATATCTGGACTAAGCTTGGTGGAATTCGTATGCAATGAACCGGGAAAATCGCAGTAAAAATGGTTTTGGAGTAAAACAAAGTCTTTTCCTTAAGCCAGTGCATAAAATGTCATCTATACAAACAGAAACCTCATGTTTGTTTACCGCAGTTATTCTAGCTTTCTCCCTAGAAAATACGAATGTGTAGACTGGTGTCTCCATGTGGAACCAATTAGTGTTTCCCAGCACAAAATTAAATGTTCCCTGATAAAAACATTCAAAACAATATAATCCATCGATAATATCCAGAAAACACAAACACAGAGTCTGTAGTAATATCTGGGATATAGTAAGCCAAAAAAAAAGAAAACGGATATTTCTGGTTTCATCCAGTCATATCCGGACAAAGTGGGTTGGAATTCGTATGCAATGGACCAACAAAATCACAGTAAAAATGGTTTTAGAGAAAGGGAAAAAGTCTTTTCCATCGCAAGTGCATAAAATGTCATCTATACAAACAGACATATCATATCGATTTGCAGTTCCTCAAGCTTTCTCCCTAGAACATAGGAATGTGTTACTGGTGTCTCCATGTGGAACCAATTAGTGTTTCTACGGTACAAAATTAAAGGTTCCCTGATAAAAACATTCAAAACCATAAAATCCATCGATAATATCCAGAAAACACAGACACTGAGGCTGTAGCAATATCTGGGATATAGTAAGACAAAACACAACCGGATATTTCTGGTTTCATCCACTCATATTCGGACAAAGTGGGGTGGAATTCATATGTAATGGATCGAGAATATCACAGGAAAAATGGTTTTGGAGAAAAGCAAAGTCTTTTCTTTAGGAAAGTGCATAAAATGTCATCTATACAAACAGAAATATCATGTTTGTTTGCCGCAGTTCCTCTAGCTTTCTCCCTAGAAAATACAAATGTGTAGAGCTGGTGTCTCCATGTGGAACCAATTAGTGTTTCTACGGTACAAAATTAAATGTTCCCTGATAAATAACATGCAAAAACATAAATTCCGTTGATAATATACGGAAAACATAAACACAGAGGCTTTCACAATATCTGGGTTGTAGTAAGCCAAAACACAACCGGATATTTCTGGTTTCATCCAGTCATATCTGGACAAAGCGAGGTGGAATTCGTATGCAATGGACCGAGAAAATCACAGTAAAAATGGTTTTGGAGAAAAGCAAAGTTTTTTTCGTTATGCAAGTGCATAAAATGTCAGGTATACAAACAGAAATATCATGTTTGTTTGCCGCAGTTCCTCTAACTTTCTCCTTAGAAAATACAAATGTGTAGAGCTGTTGTCTCCATGTGGAACCAATTAGTGTTTGTAAGGTACAAAATTAAATGTTCCCTGATAAAAAACATGCAAAACCATAAAATCCGTTCATAATATCCGGAGAACACAAATACAGAAGCTTTCACAATATCTGGGATTGCGTTAGCCAAAACACAACCGGATATTTGTGGTTTCATCCAGTCATATCCGGACAAAGTGGGTTGGAATTCGTATGCAATGGACCAACAAAATCACAGTAAAAATGGTTTTAGAGAAAGGGAAAAAGTCTTTTCCATCGCAAGTGCATAAAATGTCATCTATACAAACAGACATATCATATCGATTTGCAGTTCCTCAAGCTTTCTCCCTAGAACATAGGAATGTGTTACTGGTGTCTCCATGTGGAACCAATTAGTGTTTCTACGGTACAAAATTAAAGGTTCCCTGATAAAAACATTCAAAACCATAAAATCCATCGATAATATCCAGAAAACACAGACACTGAGGCTGTAGCAATATCTGGGATATAGTAAGACAAAACACAACCGGATATTTCTGGTTTCATCCACTCATATTCGGACAAAGTGGGGTGGAATTCATATGTAATGGATCGAGAATATCACAGGAAAAATGGTTTTGGAGAAAAGCAAAGTCTTTTCTTTAGGAAAGTGCATAAAATGTCATCTATACAAACAGAAATATCATGTTTGTTTGCCGCAGTTCCTCTAGCTTTCTCCCTAGAAAATACGAATGTGTAGAGCTGGTGTCTCCATGTGGAACCAATTAGTGTTTCCCAGCACAAAATTAAATGTTCCCTGATAAATAACATGCAAAAACATAAATTCCGTTGATAATATCCGGAAAACATAAACACAGAGGCTTTCACAATATCTGGGTTGTAGTAAGCCAAAACACAACCGGATATTTCTGGTTTCATCCAGTCATATCCGGACAAAGCGAGGTGGAATTCGTATGCAATGGACCGAGAAAATCACAGTAAAAATGGTTTTGGAGAAAAGCAAAGTTTTTTTCGTTATGCAAGTGCATAAAATGTCATGTATACAAACAGAAATATCATGTTTGTTTGCCGCAGTTCCTCTAGCTTTCTCCCTAGAAAATACGAATGAGTAGAACTGGTGTCGCCGTGTGGAACCAATTAGTGTTTGTAAGGTACAAAATTAAATGTTCCCTGATAAAAAACATGCAAAACCATAAAATCCGTTGATAATATCCGGAAAACACAAATACAGAAGCTTTCACAATGTCTGGGATTGAGTTAGCCAAAACACAACCGGATATTTCTGGTTTCATCCAGTCATATCCGGACTAAGTTTGGTGGAATTCGTATGCAATGAACCGGGAAAATCGCAGTAAAAATGGTTTTGGAGTAAAACAAAGTCTTTTCCTTAAGCCAGTGCATAAAATGTCATCTATACAAACAGAAACATCATGTTTGTTTACCGCAGTTATTCTAGCTTTCTCCCTAGAAAATACGAATGTGTAGACTGGTGTCTCCATGTGGAACCAATTAGTGTTTCCCAGCACAAAATTAAATGTTCCCTGATAAAAACATTCAAAACAATATAATCCATCGATAATATCCAGAAAACACAAACACAGAGTCTGTAGTAATATCTGGGATATAGTAAGCCCAAAAAAAAGAAAACGGATATTTCTGGTTTCATCCACTCATATCCGGACAAAGTGAGGTGGAATTCGTATGCAATGGACCGAGAAAATCACAGTAAAAATGGTTTTGGAGAAAAGTAAAGTCTTTTTGTTAGGAAAGTGCATAAAATGTCATCTATACAAACAGAAATATCATGTTTGTTTGCCGCAGTTCCTCTAACTTTCTCCCTAGAACTTACGAATGTGTATACTGGTGTCTCCATGTTGAACCTATTAGTGTTTCTAAGGTACAAAATTAAATGTTCCCTGATAAAAACATTCAAAACAATAAAGTCCGTTGATAATGTCCAGAAAACACAAACACAGAGTCTGTCGCAATATCTGGGATTGAGTTAGCCAAAACACAACCGGATATTTCTGGTTTCATCCAGTCATATCCGGACTAAGTTTGGTGGAATTCGTATGCAATGAACCGGGAAAATCGCAGTAAAAATGGTTTTGGAGTAAAACAAAGTCTTTTCCTTAAGCCAGTGCATAAAATGTCATCTATACAAACAGAAACATCATGTTTGTTTACAGCAGTTATTCTAGTTTCTCCCTAGAAAATACGAATGTGTAGAATGGTGTCTCCATGTGGAACCAATTAGTGTTTCACAGCACAAAATTAAATGTTCCCTGATAAATACATTCAAAAAATATAATCCATCGATAATATCCAGAAAACACAAACACAGAGTCTGTAGTAATATCTGGGATATAGTAAGCGACAAAAAAAGAAAACGGATATTTCTGGTTTCATCCAGTCATATAAGGACAAAGTGAGGTGGAATTCGTATGCAATGGACCGAGAAAATCACAGTAAAAATGGTTTTGGAGAAAAGTAAAGTCTTTTTGTTAGGAAAGTGCATAAAATGTCATCTATACAAACAGAAATATCATGTTTGTTTGCCGCAGTTCCTCTAGCTTTCTCCCTAGAAAATACAAATGTGTAGAGCTGGTGTCTCCGTGTGGAACCAATTAGTGTTTCTACGGTACAAAATTAAATGTTCCCTGATAAAAAAGATGCAAAACCATAAAATCCATTCATAATATCCGGAGAACACAAATACAGAAGCTTTCACAATATCTGGGATTGAGTTAGCCAAAACACAACCGGATATTTCTGGTTTCATCCAGTCATATCCGGACAAAGTGGGTTGGAATTCGTATGCAATGGACCAACAAAATCACAGTAAAAATGGTTTTAGAGAAAGGCAAAAAGTCTTTTCCATCGCAAGTGCATAAAGTGTCATCTATACAAACAGACATATCATATCGATTTGCAGTTCCTCAAGCTTTCTCCCTAGAACATAGGAATGTGTTACTGGTGTCTCCATGTGGAACCAATTAGTGTTTCTACGGTACAAAATTAAATGTTCCCTGATAAAAACATTCAAAACAATAAAATCCATCGATAATACCCAGAAAACACAGACACTGAGGCTGTAGCAATATCTGGGATATAGTAAGACAAAACACAACCGGATATTTCTGGTTTCATCCACTCATATCCGGACAAAGTGGGGTGGAATTCATATGTAATGGATCGAGAATATCACAGGAAAAATGGTTTTGGAGAAAAGCAAAGTCTTTTCTTTAGGAAAGTGCATAAAATGTCATGTATACAAACAGAAATATCATGTTTGTTTGCCGCAGTTCCTCTAGCTTTCTCCCTAGAAAATACGAATGTGTAGAGCTGGTGTCTCCATGTGGAACCAGTTAGTGTTTCCCAGCACAAAATTAAATGTTCCCTGATAAATAACATGCAAAAACATAAATTCCGTTGATAATATCCGGAAAACATAAACACAGAGGCTTTCACAATATCTGGGTTGTAGTAAGCCAAAACACAACCGGATATTTCTGGTTTCATCCTGTCATATCCGGACAAAGCGAGGTGGAATTCGTATGCAATGGACCGAGAAAATCACAGTAAAAATGGTTTTGGAGAAAAGCAAAGTTTTTTTCGTTATGCAAGTGCATAAAATGTCATGTATACACACAGAAATATCATGTTTGTTTGCCGCAGTTCCTCTAGTTTTCTCCCTAGAAAATACAAATGTGTAGAGCTGGTGTCCCCGTGTGGAACCAATTAGTGTTTCTAAGGTACAAAACTAAATGTTCCCTGATAAAAAACATACAAAACCATAAAATCCGTTGATAATATCCGGAAAACACAAATACAGAAGCTTTCACAATATCTGGGATTGAGTTAGCCAAAACACAACCGGATATTTCTGGTTTCATCCAGTCATATCCGGACTAAGTTTGGTGGAATTCGTATGCAATGAACCGGGAAAATCGCAGTAAAAATGGTTTTGGAGTAAAACAAAGTCTTTTCCTTAAGCCAGTGCATAAAATGTCATCTATACAAACAGAAACATCATGTTTGTTTACTGCAGTTATTCTAGCTTTCTCCCTAGAAAATACGAATGTGTAGACTGGTGTCTCCATGTGGAACCAATTAGTGTTTCCCAGCACAAAATAAAATGTTCCCTGATAAAAACATTCAAAACAATATAATCCATCGATAATATCCAGAAAACACAAACACAGAGTCTGTAGTAATATCTGGGATATAGTAAGCACAAAAAAAAGAAAACGGATATTTCTGGTTTCATCCACTCATATCCGGACAAAGTGAGGTGGAATTCGTATGCAATGGACCGAGAAAATCACAGTAAAAATGGTTTTGGAGAAAAGTAAAGTCTTTTTGTTATGCAAGTGCATAAAATGTCATCTATACAAACAGAAATATCATGTTTGTTTGCCGCAGTTCCTCTAGCTTTCTCCCTAGAAAATACAAATGTGTAGAGCTGGTGTCTCCGTGTGGAACCAATTAGTGTTTCTACGGTACAAAATTAAATGTTCCCTGATAAAAGCATGCAAAACCATAAAATCCGTTCATAATATCCGGAGAACACAAATACAGAAGCTTTCACAATATCTGGGATTGCGTGAGCCAAAACACAACCGGATATTTCGGGTTTCATCCAGTCATATCTGGACAAAGTGGGTTGGAATTCGTATGCAATGGACCAACAAAATCACAGTAAAAATGGTTTTAGAGAAAGGCAAAAAGTCTTTTCCATCGCAAGTGCATAAAATGTCATCTATAGAAACAGACATATCATATCGATTTGCAGTTCCTCAAGCTTTCTCCCTAGAACATAGGAATGTGTTACTGGTGTCTCCATGTGGAACCAATTAGTGTTTCCCAGCACAAAATTAAATGTTCCCTGATAAAAACATTCAAAACAATAAAATCCATCGATAATATCCAGAAAACACAGACACTGAGGCTGTAGCAATATCTGGGATATAGTAAGACAAAACACAACCGGATATTTCTGGTTTCATCCACTCATATCCGGACAAAGTGGGGTGGAATTCATATGTAATGGATGGAGAATATCACAGGAAAAATGGTTTTGGAGAAAAGCAAAGTCTTTTCTTTAGGAAAGTGCATAAAATGTCATCTATACAAACAGAAATATCATGTTTGTTTGCCGCAGTTCCTCTAGCTTTCTCCCTAGAAAATACAAATGTGTAGAGCTGGTGTCTCCGTGTGGATCCAATTAGTGTTTCTAAGGTACAAAATTAAATGTTCCCTGATAAAAAACATGCAAAACCATAAAATCCGTTCATAATATCCTGAAAACACAAATACAGAAGCTTTCACAATATCTGGGATTGAGTTAGCCAAAACACAACCGGATATTTCTGGTTTCATCCAGTCATATCCGGACTAATTTTGGTGGAATTCGTATGCACTGAACAGGGAAAATCACAGTAAAAATGGTTTTGGAGTAAAACAAAGTCTTTTCCTTAAGCCAGTGCATAAAATGTCATCTATACAAACAGAAACATCATGTTTGTTTGCCGCAGTTCCTCAAGCTTTCTCACTAGAAAATACGAATGTGTAGACTGGTGTCTCCATGTGGAACCAATTAGTGTTTCCCAGCACAAAATTAAATGTTCCCTGATAAAAAACATTCAAAACAATATAATCCATCGATAATATCCAGAAAACACAAACACAGAGTCTGTAGTAATATCTGGGATATAGTAAGCCAAAAAAAAAGAAAACGGATATTTCTGGTTTCATCCAGTCATATCCGGACAAAGTGGGTTGGAATTCGTATGCAATGGACCAACAAAATCACAGTAAAAATGGTTTTAGAGAAAGGCAAAAAGTCTTTTCCATCGCAAGTGCATAAAATGTCATCTATACAAACAGACATATCATATTGATTTGCAGTTCCTCAAGCTTTCTCCCTAGAACATAGGAATGTGTTACTGGTGTCTCCATGTGGAACCAATTAGTGTTTCTACGGTACAAAATTAAATGTTCCCTGATAAAAACATTCAAAACAATAAAATCCATCGATAATATCCAGAAAACACAGACACTGAGGCTGTAGCAATATCTGGGATATAGTAAGACAAAACACAACCGGATATTTCTGGTTTCATCCACTCATATCCGGACAAAGTGGGGTGGAATTCATATGTAATGGATGGAGAATATCACAGGAAAAATGGTTTTGGAGAAAAGCAAAGTCTTTTCTTTAGGAAAGTGCATAAAATGTCATCTATACAAACAGAAATGTCATGTTTGTTTGCCGCAGTTCCTCTAGCTTTCTCCCTAGAAAATACGAATGTGTAGAGCTGGTGTCTCCATGTGGAACCAATTAGTGTTTCCCAGCACAAAATTAAATGTTCCCTGACAAATAACATGCAAAAACATAAATTCCGTTGATAGTATCCGGAAAACATAAACACAGAGGCTTTCACAATATCTGGGTTGTAGTAAGCCAAAACAAAACCGGATATTTCTGGTTTCATCAAGTCATATCCGGACAAAGTTAGGTGGAATTCGTATGCAATGGAACGAGAAAATCACAGTAAAAATGGTTTTGGAGAAAAGCAAAGATTTTGTCGTTATGCAAGTGCATAAAATGTCATGTAAACAAACAGAAATATCAAGTTTGTTTGCCGCAGTTCCTCTAGCTTTCTCCCTAGAAAATACAAATGTGTAGAGCTGGTGTCCCCGTGTGGAACCAATTAGTGTTTCTAAGGTACAAAATTAAATGTTCCCTGATAAAAAACATGCAAAACCATAAAATCCGTTGATAATATCCGGAAAACACTAATACAGAAGCTTTCACAATGTCTGGGATTGAGTTAGCCAAAACACAACCGGATATTTCTGGTTTCATCCAGTCATATCCGGACAAGGTTGGTGGAATTCGTATGCAATGAACCGGGAAAATCGCAGTAAAAATGGTTTTGGAGTAAAACAAAGTCTTTTCCTTAAGCCAGTGCATAAAATGTCATCTATACAAACAGAAACATCATGTTTGTTTGCCGCAGTTCCTCTAGCTTTCTCCCTAGAAAATACGAATGTGTAGACTGGTGTCTCCATGTGGAACCAATTAGTGTTTCCCAGCACAAAATTAAATGTTCCCTGATAAAAACATTCAAAACAATATAATCCATCGATAATATCCAGAAAACACAAACACAGAGTCTGTAGTAATATCTGGGATATAGTAAGCCAAAAACAAAGAAAACGGATATTTCTGGTTTCATCCAGTCAAATCCGGACAAAGTGAGGTGGAATTCGTATGCAATGGACTGAGAATATCACAGTAAAAATGGTTTTGGAGAAAAGTAAAGTCTTTTTGTTAGGAAAGTGCATAAAATGTCATGTATACAAACAGAAATATCATGTTTGTTTGCCGCAGTTCCTCTAGCTTTCTCCCTAGAAAATACAAATGTGTAGAGCTGGTGTCTCCGTGTGGAACCAATTAGTGTTTCTACGGTACAAAATTAAATATTCCCTGAAAAAAACATGCAAAACCATAAAATCCGTTCATAATATCCGGAGAACACAAATACAGAAGCTTTCACAATATCTGGGATTGAGTTAGCCAAAACACAACCGGATATTTCGGGTTTCATCCAGTCATATCCGGACAAAGTGGTTGGAATTTGTATGCAATGGACCAACAAAATCACAGTAAAAATGGTTTTAGAGAAAGGCAAAAAGTCTTTTCCATCACAAGTGCATAAAATGTCATCTATACAAACAGACATATCATATCGATATGCAGTTCCTCAAGCTTTCTCCCTAGAACATAGGAATGTGTTACTGGTGTCTCCATGTGGAACCAATTAGTGTTTCTACGGTACAAAATTAAAAGTTCCCTGATAAAAACATTCAAAACAATAAAATCCATCGATAATATCCAGAAAACACAGACACTGAGGCTGTAGCAATATCTGGGATATAGTAAGACAAAACACAACCGGATATTTCTGGTTTCATCCAGTCATATCCGGACAAAGCGAGGTGGAATTCGTATGCAATGGACTGAGAAAATCACAGTAAAAATGATTTTGGAGAAAAGCAAAGTTTTTTTCGTTATGCAAGTGCATAAAATGTCATGTATACAAACAGAAATATCATGTTTGTTTGCCGCAGTTCCTCTAACTTTCTCCCTAGAACATACGAATGTGTAGACTGGTGTCTCCATGTTGAACCTATTAGTGTTTCTAAGGTACAAAATTAAATGTTCCCTGATAAAAACATTCACAACAATAAAGTCCGTTGATAATGTCCAGAAAACACAAACACAGAGTCCGTTGCAATATCTGGGATTGATTTAGCCAAAACACAACCGGATATTTCTGGTTTCATCCAGTCATATCCGGACTAAGTTTGGTGGAATTCGTATGCAATGAACCGGGAAAATCAAAGTAAAAATGGTTTTGGAGTAAAACAAAGTCTTTTCCTTAAGCCAGTGCATAAAATGTCATCTATACAAACAGAAATATCATGTTTGTTTACCGCAGTTATTCTAGCTTTCTCCCTAGAAAATACGAATGTGTAGACTGGTGTCTCCGTGTGGAACCAATTAGTGTTTCTACGGTACAAAATTAAATGTTCCCTGATAAAAAACATGCAAAAGTATATTTCTGTTTGTATAGATGACATTTTATGCACTTGCATAACGAAAAAAACTTTGCTTTTCTCCAAAACCATTTTTACTGTGATTTTCTCGGTCCATTGCATACGAATTCCACCTTGCTTTGTCCGGATATGACTGGATGAAACCAGAAATATCCGGTTGTGTTCTGGCTTACTACAACCCAGATATTGTGAAAGCCTCTGTGTTTATGTTTTCCGGATATTATCAACGGAATTTATGTTTTTGCATGTTATTTATCAGGGAACATTTAATTTTGTACCGTAGAAACACTAATTGGTTCCACACGGAGACACCAGCTCTACACATTTGTATTTTCTAGGGAGAAAGCTAGAGGAACTGCGGCAAACAAACATGATATTTCTGTTTGTATAGATGACATTTTATGCACTTTCCTAAAGAAAAGACTTTGCTTTTCTCCAAAACCATTTTTCCTGTGACATTCTCGATCCATTACATATGAATTCCACCCCACTTTGTCCGGATATGAGTGGATGAAACCAGAAATATCCGGTTGTGTTTTGTTTTACTATATCCCAGATATTGCTACAGCCTCAGTGTCTGTGTTTTCTGGATATTATCGATGGATTTTATTGTTTTGAATGTTTTTATCAGGGAACATTTAATTTTGTGCTGGGAAACACTAATTGGTTCCACATGGAGACACCAGTAACACATTCCTATGTTCTAGGGAGAAAGCTTGAGGAACTGCAAATCGATATGATATGTCTGTTTGTATAGATGACATTTTATGCACTTGCGATGGAAAAGACTTTTTGCCTTTCTCTAAAACCATTTTTACTGTGATTTTGTTGGTCCATTGCATACGAATTCCAACCCACTTTGTCCGGATATGACTGGATGAAACCAGAAATATCCGGTTGTGTTTTGGCTAACTCAATCCCAGATATTGTGAAAGCTTCTGTATTTGTGTTCTCTGGATATTATGAACGGATTTTATGGTTTTGCATGTTTTTTATCAGGGAACATTTAATTTTGTACCGTAGAAACACTAATTGGTTCCACACGGAGACACCAGCTCTACACATTTGTATTTTCTAGGGAGAAAGCTAGAGGAACTGCGGCAAAAAACATGATATTTCTGTTTGTATACATGACATTTTATGCACTTTCCTAAGAAAAAGACTTTACTTTTCTCCAAAACCATTTTTACTGTGATTTTCTCGGTCCATTGCATACGAATTCCACCTCACTTTGTCCGGATATGACTGGATGAAACCAGAAATATCCGTTTTCTTTTTTTTTGGCTTACTATATCCCAGATATTACTACAGACTCTGTGTTTGTGTTTTCTGGATATTATCGATGGATTATATTGTTTTGAATGTTTTTATCAGGCAACACTTAATTTTGTGCTGGGAAACACTAATTGGTTCCACATGGAGACACCAGTCTACACATTCGTATTTTCTAGGGAGAAAGCTAGAATAACTGCGGTAAACAAACATGATGTTTCTGTTTGTATAGATGACATTTTATGCACTGGCTTAAGGAAAAGACTTTGTTTTACTCCAAAACCATTTTTACTGCGATTTTCCCGGTTCATTGCATATGAATTCCACCAAACTTAGTCCGGATATGACTGGATGAAACCAGAAATATCCGGTTGTGTTTTGTCTAAATCAATCCCAGATATTGCGACGGACTCTGTGTTGGTGTTTTCTGGACATTATCAACGGACTTTATTGTTTTGAATGTTTTTATCAGGGAACATTTAATTTTGTACCTTAGAAACACTAATAGGTTCAACATGGAGACACCAGTAACACATTCCTATGTTCTAGGGAGAAAGCTTGAGGAACTGCGGCAAACAAACATGATATTTCTGTTTGTATACATGACATTTTATGCACTTGCATAACGAAAAAAACTTTGCTTTTCTCCAAAACCATTTTTACTGTGATTTTCTCGGTCCATTGCATACGAATTCCACCTCACTTTGTCCGGATATGACTGGATGAAACCAGAAATATCCGGTTGTGTTTTGGCTTACTACAACCCAGATATTGTGAAAGCCTCTGTGTTTATGTTTTCCGGATATTATCAACGGAATTTATGTTTTTGCATGTTATTTATCAGGGAACATTTAATTTTGTGCTGGGAAACACTAATTGGTTCCACATGGAGACACCAGCTCTACACATTCGTATTTTCTAGGGAGAAAGCTAGAGGAACTGCGGCAAACAAACATGATATTTCTGTTTGTATAGATGACATTTTATGCACTTTCCTAAAGAAAAGACTTTTCTTTTCTCCAAAACCATTTTTCCTGTGACATTCTCGATCCATTACATATGAATTCCACCCCACTTTGTCAGGATATGACTGGATGAAACCAGAAATATCCGGTTGTGTTTTGGCTTCCTATAACCCAGATATTGTGAAAGCTTCTGTATTTGTGTTCGACGGATATTATGAACGGATTTTATGGTTTTGCATATTTTTTATCAGGGAACATTTAATTTTGTACCTTAGAAACACTAATTCGTTCCACACGGAGACACCAGCTCTACACATTTGTATTTTCTAGGGAGAAAGCTAGAGGAACTGCCGCAAACAAACATGATATTTCTGTTTGTATACATGAGATTTTATGCACTTGCATAACGAAAAAAACTTTGCTTTTCTCCAAAACCATTTTTACTGTGATTTTCTCGGTCCATTGCATACGAATTCCACCTCACTTTGTCCGGATATGACTGGATGAAACCAGAAATATCCGGTTGTGTTTTGGCTTACTACAACCCAGATATTGTGAAAGCCTCTGTGTTTATGTTTTCCAGATATTATCAACGGAATTTATGTTTTTGCATGTTATTTATCAGGGAATATTTAATTTTGTGCTGGGAAACACTAATTGGTTCCACATGGAGACACCAGCTCTACACATTCGTATTTTCTAGGGAGAAAGCTAGAGGAACTGCGGCAAACAAACATGATATTTCTGTTTGTATACATGACATTTTATGCACTTTCCTAAAGAAAAGACTTTGCTTTTCTCCAAAACCATTTTTACTGTGATTTTCTCGGTCCATTACATATGAATTCCACCCCACTTTGTCCGGATATGAGTGGATGAAACCAGAAATATCCGGTTGTGTTTTGTCTTACTATATCCCAGATATTGCTACAGCCTCAGTGTCTGTGTTTTCTGGATATTATCGATGGATTTTATTGTTTTGAATGTTTTTATCAGGGAACATTTAATTTTGTACCGTAGAAACACTAATTGGTTCCACATGGAGACACCAGTAACACATTCCTATGTTCTAGGGAGAAAGCTTGAGGAACTGCACATCGATATGATATGTCTGTTTGTATAGATGACATTTTATGCACTTGCGATGGAAAAGACTTTTTGCCTTTCTCTAAAACCATTTTTACTGTGATTTTGTTGGTCCATTGCATACGAATTCCAACCCACTTTGTCCGGATATGACTGGATGAAACCAGAAATATCCGGTTGTGTTTTGGCTTACTATAACCCAGATATTGTGAAAGCTTCTGTATTTGTGTTCTCCGGATATTATGAACGGATTTTATGGTTTTGCTTGTTTTTTATCAGGGAACATTTAATTTTGTACCGTAGAAACACTAATAGAATATGACATAATCCTGTCATATCCGGACTAAGTTTGGTGGAATTCGTATGCAATGAACTGGGAAAATCGCAGTAAAAATGGTTTTGGAGTAAAACAAAGTCTTTTCCTTAAGCCAGTGCATAAAATGTCATCTATACAAACAGAAACATCATGTTTGTTTACCGTAGTTATTCTAGCTTTCTCCCTAGAAAATACGAATGTGTAGACTGGTGTCCCCATGTGGAACCAATTAGTGTTTCCCAGCACAAAATTAAATGTTCCCTGATAAAAACATTCAAAACAATATAATCCATCGATAATATCCAGAAAACACAAACACAGAGTCTGTAGTAATATCAGGGATATAGTAAGCCCAAAAAAAAGAAAACGGATATTTCTGGTTTCATCCAGTCATATCCGGACAAAGTGAGGTGGAATTCGTATGCAATGTACCGAGAAAATCACAGTAAAAATGGTTTTGGAGAAAAGTAAAGTCTTTTTCTTAGGAAAGTGGATAAAATGTCATCTATACAAACAGAAATATCATGTTTGTTTGCCGCAGTTCCTCTAGCTTTCTCCCTAGAAAATACAAATGTGTAGAGCTGGTGTCTCCGTGTGGAACCAATTAGTGTTTCTACGGTACAAAATTAAATGTTCCTTGATAAAAAACATGTAAAAAAACATAAAATCCGTTCATAATATCCGGAGAACACAAATACAGAAGCTTTCACAATATCTGGGATTGAGTTAGCCAAAACACAACCGGATATTTCTGGTTTCATCCAGTCATATCCGGACAAAGCGAGGTGGAATTCGTATGCAATGGACCGAGAAAATCACAGTAAAAATGGTTTTGGAGAAAAGCAAAGTTTTTTTCGTTATGCAAGTGCATAAAATGTCATGTATACAAACAGAAATATCATGTTTGTTTGCCGCAGTTCCTCTAACTTTCTCCCTAGAACATACGAATGTGTAGACTGGTGTCTCCATGTTGAACCTATTAGTGTTTCTAAGGTACAAAATTAAATGTTCCCTGATAAAAACATTCAAAACAATAAAGTCCGTTGATAATGTCCAGAAAACACAAACACAGAGTCCGTCGCAATATCTGGGATTGAGTTAGCCAAAACACAACCGGATATTTCTGGTTTCATCCAGTCATATCCGGACTAAGTTTGGTGGAATTCGTATGCAATGAACCGGGAAAATCGCAGTAAAAATGGTTTTGGAGTAAAACAAAGTCTTTTCCTTAAGCCAGCGCATAAAATGTCATCTATACAAACAGAAACATCATGTTTGTTTGCCGCAGTTCCTCTAGCTTTCTCCCTAGAAAATACAAATGTGCAGAGCTGGTGTCTCCGTGTGGAACCAATTAGTGTTTCCACGGTACAAAATTGAATGTTCCCTGAAAAAAAACATGCAAAACCATAAAATCCGTTCATAATATCTGGAGAACACAAATACAGAAGCTTTCACAATATCTGGGATTGAGTTAGCCAAAACACAACCGGATATTTCTGGTTTCATCCAGTCATATCCGGACAAAGTGGGTTGGAATTCGTATGCAATGGACCAACAAAATCACAGTAAAAATGGTTTTAGAGAAAGGCAAAAAGTCTTTTCCATCGCAAGTGCATAAAATGTCATCTATACAAACAGACATATCATATCGATGTGCAGTTCCTCAAGCTTTCTCCCTAGAACATAGGAATGTGTTACTGGTGTCTCCATGTGGAACCAATTAGTGTTTCTACGGTACAAAATTAAATGTTCCCTGATAAAAACATTCAAAACAATAAAAGCCATCGATAATATCCAGAAAACACAGACACTGAGGCTGTAGCAATATCTGGGATATAGTAAGACAAAACACAACCGGATATTTTTGGTTTAATCCACTCATATCTGGACAAAGTGGGGTGGAATTCATATGTAATGGATGGAGAATATCACAGGAAAAATGGTTTTGGAGAAAAGCAAAGTCTTTTCTTTAGGAAAGTGCATAAAATGTCATCTATACAAACAGAAATATCATGTTTGTTTGCCGCAGTTCCTCTAGCTTTCTCCCTAGAAAATACGAATGTGTAGAGCTGGTGTCTCCATGTGGAACCAATTAGTGTTTCCCAGCACAAAATTAAATGTTCCCTGATAAATAACATGCAAAAACATAAATTCCGTTGATAATATCCGGAAAACATAAACACAGAGGCTTTCACAATATCTGGGTTGTAGTAAGCCAAAACACAACCGGATATTTCTGGTTTCATCCAGTCATATCCGGACAAAGCGAGGTGGAATTCGTATGCAATGGACCGAGAAAATCACAGTAAAAATGGTTTTGGAGAAAAGCAAAGTTTTTTTCGTTATGCAAGTGCATAAAATGTTATGTATACAAACAGAAATATCATGTTTGTTTGCCGCAGTTCCTCTAACTTTCTCCCTAGAACATACGAATGTGTAGACTGGTGTCTCCATGTTGAACCTATTAGTGTTTCTAAGGTACAAAATTAAATGTTCCCTGATAAAAACATTCAAAACAATAAAGTCCGTTGATAATGTCCAGAAATCACAAACACAGAGTCCGTTGCAATATCTGGGATTGATTTAGCCAAAACACAACCGGATATTTCTGGTTTCATCCAGTCATATCCGGACTAAGTTTAGTGGAATTCGTATGCAATGAACCGGGAAAATCGCAGTAAAAATGGTTTTGGAGTAAAACAAAGTCTTTTCCTTAAGCCAGCGCATAAAATGTCATCTATACAAACAGAAACATCATGTTTGTTTACCGCAGTTATTCTAGCTTTCTCCCTAGAAAATACGAATGTGTAGACTGGTGTCTCCATGTGGAACCAATTAGTGTTTCCCAGCACAAAATTAAATGTTCCCTGATAAAAACATTCAAAACAATATAATCCATCGATAATATCCAGAAAACACAAACACAGAGTCTGTAGTAATATCGGGGATATAGTAAGCCAAAAAAAAAAGAAAACGGATATTTCTGGTTTCATTCAGTCATATCCGGACAAAGTGAGGTGGAATTCGTATGCAATGGACCGAGAAAATCACAGTAAAAATGGTTTTGGAGAAAAGTAAAGTCTTTTTGTTAGGAAAGTGGATAAAATGTCATCTATACAAACAGAAATATCATGTTTGTTTGCCGCAGTTCCTCTAGCTTTCTCCCTAGAAAATACAAATGTGTAGAGCTGGTGTCTCCGTGTGGAACCAATTAGTGTTTCCACGGTACAAAATTGAATGTTCCCTGAAAAAAAACATGCAAAACCATAAAATCCGTTCATAATATCTGGAGAACACAAATACAGAAGCTTTCACAATATCTGGGATTGAGTTAGCCAAAACACAACCGGATATTTCTGGTTTCATCCAGTCATATCCGGACAAAGTGGGTTGGAATTCGTATGCAATGGACCAACAAAATCACAGTAAAAATGGTTTTAGAGAAAGGCAAAAAGTCTTTTCCATCGAAAGTGCATAAAATGTCATCTATACAAACAGACATATCATATCGATGTGCAGTTCCTCAAGCTTTCTCCCTAGAACATAGGAATGTGTTACTGGTGTCTCCATGTGGAACCAATTAGTGTTTCTACGGTACAAAATTAAATGTTCCCTGATAAAAACATTCAAAACAATAAAAGCCATCGATAATATCCAGAAAACACAGACACTGAGGCTGTAGCAATATCTGGGATATAGTAAGACAAAACACAACCGGATATTTCTGGTTTAATCCACTCATATCTGGACAAAGTGGGGTGGAATTCATATGTAATGGATGGAGAATATCACAGGAAAAATGGTTTTGGAGAAAAGCAAAGTCTTTTCTTTAGGAAAGTGCATAAAATGTCATCTATACAAACAGAAATATCATGTTTGTTTGCCGCAGTTCCTCTAGCTTTCTCCCTAGAAAATACGAATGTGTAGAGCTGGTGTCTCCATGTGGAACCAATTAGTGTTTCCCAGCACAAAATTAAATGTTCCCTGATAAATAACATGCAAAAACATAAATTCCGTTGATAATATCCGGAAAACATAAACACAGAGGCTTTCACAATATCTGGGTTGTAGTAAGCCAAAACACAACCGGATATTTCTGGTTTCATCCAGTCATATCCGGACAAAGCGAGGTGGAATTCGTATGCAATGGACCGAGAAAATCACAGTAAAATTGGTTTTGGAGAAAAGCAAAGTTTTTTTCGTTATGCAAGTGCATAAAATGTCATGTATACAAACAGAAATATCATGTTTGTTTGCCGCAGTTCCTCTAACTTTCTCCCTAGAACATACGAATGTGTAGACTGGTGTCTCCATGTTGAACCTATTAGTGTTTCTAAGGTACAAAATTAAATGTTCCCTGATAAAAACATTCAAAACAATAAAGTCCGTTGATAATGTCCAGAAAACACAAACACAGAGTCCGTTGCAATATCTGGGATTGATTTAGCCAAAACACAACCGGATATTTCTGGTTTCATCCAGTCATATCCGGACTAAGTTTGGTGGAATTCGTATGCAATGAACCGGGAAAATCGCAGTAAAAATGGTTTTGGAGTAAAACAAAGTCTTTTCCTTAAGCCAGCGCATAAAATGTCATCTATACAAACAGAAACATCATGTTTGTTTACCGCAGTTATTCTAGCTTTCTCCCTAGAAAATACGAATGTGTAGACTGGTGTCTCCATGTGGAACCAATTAGTGTTTCCCAGCACAAAATTAAATGTTCCCTGATAAAAACATTCAAAACAATATAATCCATCGATAATATCCAGAAAACACAAACACAGAGTCTGTAGTAATATCGGGGATATAGTAAGCCAAAAAAAAAAGAAAACGGATATTTCTGGTTTCATCCAGTCATATCCGGACAAAGTGAGGTGGAATTCGTATGCAATGGACCGAGAAAATCACAGTAAAAATGGTTTTGGAGAAAAGTAAAGTCTTTTTCTTAGGAAAGTGCATAAAATGTCATCTATACAAACAGAAATATCATGTTTGTTTGCCGCAGTTCCTCTAGCTTTCTCCCTAGAAAATACAAATGTGTAGAGCTGGTGTCTCCATGTTGAAGCTATTAGTGTTTCTAAGGTACAAAATTAAATGTTCCCTGATAAAAACATTCAAAAAAATAAAGTCCGTTGATAATATCCGGAAAACACTAATACAGAAGCTTTCACAATATCTGGGATTGAGTTAGCCAAAACACAACCGGATATTTCTGGTTTCATCCAGTCATATCCGGACTAAGTTTGGTGGAATTCGTATGCAATGAACCGGGAAAATCGCAGTAAAAATGGTTTTGGAGTAAAACAAAGTCTTTTCCTTAAGCCAGTGCATAAAATGTCATCTATACAAACAGAAATATCATGTTTGTTTACCGCAGTTATTCTAGCTTTCTCCCTAGAAAATACGAATGTGTAGACTGGTGTCTCCATGTGGAACCAATTAGTGTTTCCCAGCACAAAATTAAATGTTCCCTGATAAAGACATTCAAAACAATATAATCCATCGATAATATCCAGAAAACACAAACACAGAGTCTGTAGTAATATCTGGGATATAGTAAGCCAAAAAAAAGAAAACGGATATTTCTGGTTTCATCCAGTCATATCCGGACAAAGTGAGGTGGAATTCGTATGCAATGGACCGAGAAAATCACAGTAACAATGGTTTTGGAGAAAAGTAAAGTCTTTTTCTTAGGAAAGTGCATAAAATGTCATCTATACAAACAGAAATATCATGTTTGTTTGCCGCAGTTCCTCTAGCTTTCTCCCTAGAAAATACAAATGTGTAGAGCTGGTTTCTCCGTGTGGAACCAATTAGTGTTTCTACGGTACAAAATTAAATGTTCCCTGATAAAAATATGCAAAACCATAAAATCCGTTCATAATATCCGGAGAACACAAATACAGAAGCTTTCACAATATCTGGGATTGAGTTAGCCAAAACACAACCGGATATTTCTGGTTTCATCCAGTCATATCCGGACAAAGTGGGTTGGAATTCGTATGCAATGGACCAACAAAATCACAGTAAAAATGGTTTTAGAGAAAGGCAAAAAGTCTTTTCCATCGCAAGTGCATAAATTGTCATCTATACAAACAGACATATCATATCGATTTGCAGTTCCTCAAGCTTTCTCCCTAGAACATAGGAATGTGTTACTGGTGTCTCCATGTGGAACCAATTAGTGTTTCCCAGCACAAAATTAAATGTTCCCTGATAAAAACATTCAAAACAATAAAATCCATCGATAATATCCAGAAAACACAGACACTGAGGCTGTAGCAATATCTGGGATATAGTAAAACAAAACACAACCGGATATTTCTGGTTTCATGCACTCGTATCCGGACAAAGTGGGGTGGAATTCATATGTAATGGATCGAGAATATCACAGGAAAAATGGTTTTGGAGAAAAGCAAAGTCTTTTCTTTAGGAAAGTGCATAAAATGTCATCTATACAAACAGAAATATCATGTTTGTTTGCCGCAGTTCCTCTAGCTTTCTCCCTAGAAAATACGAATGTGTAGAGCTGGTGTCTCCATGTGGAACCAATTAGTGTTTCCCAGCACAAAATTAAATGTTCCCTGATAAATAACATGCAAAAACATAAATTCCTTTGATAATATCCGGAAAACATAAACACAGAGGCTTTCACAATATCTGGGTTGTAGTAAGCCAAAACACAACCGGATATTTCTGGTTTCATCCAGTCATATCCGGACAAAGCGAGGTGGAATTCGTATGCAATGGACCGAGAAAATCACAGAAAAAATGGTTTTGGAGAAAAGTAAAGTCTTTTTGTTAGGAAAGTGCATAAAATGTCATGTATACCAACAGAAATATCATGTTTGTTTGCCGCAGTTCCTCTAACTTTCTCGCTAGAACATACGAATGTGTATACTGGTGTCTCCATTTTGAACCTATTAGTGTTTCTAAGGTACAAAATTAAATGTTCCCTGATAAAAACATTCAAAACAATAAAGTCCGTTGATAATGTCCAGAAAACACAAACACAGAGTCCGTCGCAATATCTGGGATTGAGTTAGCCAAAACACAACCGGATATTTCTGGTTTCATCCAGTCATATCCGGACTAAGTTTGGTGGAATTCGTATGCAATGAACCGGGAAAATCGCAGTAAAAATGGTTTTGGAGTAAAACAAAGTCTTTTCCTTAAGCCAGTGCATAAAATGTCATCTATACAAACAGAAATATCATGTTTGTTTACCGCAGTTATTCTAGCTTTCTCCCTAGAAAATACGAATGTGTAGACTGGTGTCTCCATGTGGAACCAATTAGTGCTTCCCAGCACAAAATTAAATGTTCCCTGATAAAAATATTCAAAACAATATAATCCATCGATAATATCCAGAAAACACAAACACAGAGTCTGTAGTAATATCTGGGATATTGTAAGCCAAAAAAAAAGAAAACGGATATTTCTGGTTTCATCCAGTCATATCCGGACAAAGTGAGGTGGAATTCGTATGCAATGGACCGAGAAAATCACAGTAAAAATGGTTTTGGAGAAAAGTAAAGTCTTTTTGTTAGGAAAGTGCATAAAATGTCATCTATACAAACAGAAATATCATGTTTATTTGCCGCAGCTCCTCTAGCTTTCTCCCTAGAAAATACAAATGTGTAGAGCTGGTGTCTCCGTGTGGAACCAATTAGTGTTTCTACGGTACAAAATTAAATGTTCCCTGATAAAAAACATGCAAAACCATAAAATCCGTTCATAATATCCGGAGAACACAAATACAGAAGCTTTCACAATATCTGGGTTATAGTAAGCCAAAACACAACCGGATAATTCTGGTTTCATCCAGTCATATCCGGACAAAGCGAGGTGGAATTCGTATGCAATGGACCAACAAAATCACAGTAAAAATGGTTTTAGAGAAAAGCAAAAAGTCTTTTCCATCGCAAGTGCATAAAATGTCATCTATACAAACAGACATATCATATCGATTTGCAGTTCCTCAAGCTTTCTCCCTAGAACATAGGAATGTGTTACTGGTGTCTCCATGTGGAACCAAATTGTATTTCTACGGTACAAAATTAAAGGTTCCCTGATAAAAACATTCAAAACAATAAAATCCATCGATAATATCCAGAAAACACAGACACTGAGGCTGTAGCAATATCTGGGATATAGTAAGACAAAACACAACCGGATATTTCTGGTTTCATCCACTCATATCCGGACAAAGTGGGGTGGAATTCATATGTAATGGATCGAGAATATCACAGGAAAAATGGTTTTGGAGAAAAGCAAAGTCTTTTCTTTAGGAAAGTGCATAAAATGTCATCTATACAAACAGAAATATCATGTTTGTTTGCCGCAGTTCCTCTAGCTTTCTCCCTAGAAAATACGAATGTGTAGAGCTGGTGTCTCCATGTGGAACCAATTAGTGTTTCCCAGCACAAAATTAAATGTTCCCTGATAAATAACATGCAAAAACATAAATTCCGTTGATAATATCCGGAAAACATAAACACAGAGGCTTTCACAATATCTGGGTTGTAGTAAGCCAAAACACAACCGGATATTTCTGGTTTCATCCAGTCATATCCGCAAAAAGCGAGGTGGAATTCGTATGCAATGGACCGAGAAAATCACAGTAAAAATGGTTTTGGAGAAAAGTAAAATCTTTTTGTTAGGAAAGTGCATAAAATGTCATCTATACAAACAGACATATCATATCGATTTGCAGTTCCTCAAGCTTTCTCCCTAGAACATAGGAATGTGTTACTGGTGTCTCCATGTGGAACCAAATTGTATTTCTACGGTACAAAATTAAAGGTTCCCTGATAAAAACATTCAAAACAATAAAATCCATCGATAATATCCAGAAAACACAGACACTGAGGCTGTAGCAATATCTGGGATATAGTAAGACAAAACACAACCGGATATTTCTGGTTTCATCCACTCATATCCGGACAAAGTGGGGTGGAATTCATATGTAATGGATGGAGAATATCACAGGAAAAATGGTTTTGGAGAAAAGCAAAGTCTTTTCTTTAGGAAAGTGCATAAAATGTCATCTATACAAACAGAAATATCATGTTTGTTTGCCGCAGTTCCTCTAGCTTTCTCCCTAGAAAATACGAATGTGTAGAGCTGGTGTCTCCATGTGGAACCAATTAGTGTTTCCCAGCACAAAATTAAATGTTCCCTGATAAATAACATGCAAAAACATAAATTCCGTTGATAATATCCGGAAAACATAAACACAGAGGCTTTCACAATATCTGGGTTGTAGTAAGCCAAAACACAACCGGATATTTCTGGTTTCATCCAGTCATATCCGGACAAAGCGAGGTGGAATTCGTATGCAATGGACCGAGAAAATCACAGTAAAAATGGTTTTGGAGAAAAGCAAAGTTTTTTTCGTTATGCAAGTGCATAAAATGTCATGTATACAAACAGAAATATCATGTTTGTTTGCCGCAGTTCCTCTAACTTTCTCCCTAGAACATACGAATGTGTAGACTGGTGTCTCCATGTTGAACCTATTAGTGTTTCTAAGGTACAAAATTAAATGTTCCCTGATAAAAACATTCAAAACAATAAAGTCCGTTGATAATGTCCAGAAAACACAAACACAGAGTCTGTCGCAATATCTGGGATTGAGTTAGCCAAAACACAACCGGATATTTCTGGTTTCATCCAGTCATATCCGGACTAAGTTTGGTGGAATTCGTATGAAATGAACCAGGAAAATCGCAGTAAAAATGGTTTTGGAGTAAAACAAAGTCTTTTCCTTAAGCCAGTGCATAAAATGTCATCTATACAAACAGAAACATCATGTTTGTTTACCGCAGTTATTCTAGCTTTCTCCCTAGAAAATAAGAATGTGTAGACTGGTGTCTCCATGTGGAACCAATTAGTGTTTCCCAGCACAAAATTAAATGTTCCCTGATAAAAACATTCAAAACAATATAATCCATCGATAATATCCAGAAAACACAAACACAGAGTCTGTAGTAATATCTGGGATATAGTAAGCCAAAAAAAAAAAAGAAAACGGATATTTCTGGTTTCATCCAGTCATATCCGGACAAAGCGAGGTGGAATTCGTATGCAATGGACCGAGAAAATCACAGTAAAAATGGTTTTGTAGAAAAGCAAAGTTTTTTTCGTTATGCAAGTGCATAAAATGTCATGTATACAAACAGAAATATCATGTTTGTTTGCCGCAGTTCCTCTAACTTTCTCCCTAGAACATACGATTGTGTATACTGTTGTCTCCATGTTGAACCTATTAGTGTTTCTAAGGTACAAAATTAAATGTTCCCTGATAAAAACATTCAAAACAATAAAGTCCGTTGATAATGTCCAGAAAACACAAACACAGAGTCTGTCGCAATATCTGGGATTGAGTTACCCAAAACACAACTGGATATTTCTGGTTTCATCCAGTCATATCCGGACAAAGCGAGGTGGAATTCGTATGCAATGGACCAACAAAATCACAGTAAAAATGGTTTTAGAGAAAGGCAAAAAGTCTTTTCCATCGCAAGTGCATAAAATGTCATCTATACAAACAGACATATCATATCGATTTGCAGTTCCTCAAGCTTTCTCCCTAGAACATAGGAATGTGTTACTGGTGTCTCCATGTGGAACCAAATTGTATTTCTACGGTACAAAATTAAATGTTCCCTGATAAAAACATTCAAAACAATAAAATCCATCGATAATATCCAGAAAACACAGACACTGAGGCTGTAGCAATATCTGGGATATAGTAAGACAAAACACAACCGGATATTTCTGGTTTCATGCACTCATATCCGGACAAAGTGGGGTGGAATTCATAAGTAATGGATGGAGAATATCACAGGAAAAATGGTTTTGGAGAAAAGCAAAGTCTTTTCTTTAGGAAAGTGCATAAAATGTCATCTATACAAACAGAAATATCATGTTTGTTTGCCGCAGTTCCTCTAGCTTTCTCCCTAGAAAATACGAATGTGTAGAGCTGGTGTCTCCATGTGGAACCAATTAGTGTTTCCCAGCACAAAATTAAATGTTCCCTGATAAATAACATGCAAAAACATAAATTCCGTTGATAGTATCCGGAAAACATAAACACAGAGGCTTTCACAATATCTGGGTTGTAGTAAGCCAAAACACAACCGGATATTTCTGGTTTCATCCAGTCATATCCGGACAAAGCGAGGTGGAATTCGTATGCAATGGACCGAGAAAATCACAGTAAAAATGGTTTTGGAGAAAAGCAAAGTTTTTTTCGTTATGCAAGTGCATAAAATGTCATGTATACAAACAGAAATATCATGTTTGTTTGCCGCAGTTCCTCTAACTTTCTCCCTAGAACATACGAATGTGTATACTGGTGTCTCCATGTTGAACCTATTAGTGTTTCTAAGGTACAAAATTAAATGTTCCCTGATAAAAACATTCAAAACAATAAAGTCCGTTGATAATATCCGGAAAACACAAATACAGAAGCTTTCACAATATCTGGGATTGAGTTAGCCAAAACACAACCGGATATTTCTGGTTTCATCCAGTCATATCCGGACTAAGTTTGGTGGAATTCGTATGCAATGAACCGGGAAAATCGCAGTAAAAATGGTTTTGGAGTAAAACAAAGTCTTTTCCTTAAGCCAGTGCATAAAATGTCATCTATACAAACAGAAACATCATGTTTGTTTGCCGCAGTTCCTCTAGATTTCTCCCTAGAAAATACGAATGTGTAGACTGGTGTCTCCATGTGGAACCAATTAGTGTTTCCCAGCACAAAATTAAGTGTTCCCTGATAAAAACATTCAAAACAATATAATCAATCGATAATATCCAGAAAACACAAACACAGAGTCTGTAGTAATATCTGGGATATAGTAAGCCAAAAAAAAAGAAAACGGATATTTCTGGTTTCATCCAGTCATATCCGGACAAAGTGAGGTGGAATTCGTATGCAATGGACCGAGAAAATCGCAGTAAAAATGGTTTTGGAGAAAAGTAAGGTCTTTTTCTTAGGAAAGTGCATAAAATGTCATCTATACAAACAGAAATATCATGTTTGTTTGCCGCAGTTCCTCTAGCTTTCTCCCTAGAAAATACAAATGTGTAGAGCTGGTGTCTCCGTGTGGAACCAATTAGTGTTTCTACGGTACAAAATTAAATGTTCCCTGACAAAAAATATGCAAAACCATAAAATCCGTTCATAATATCCAGAGAACACAAATACAGAAGCTTTCACAATATCTGGGATTGAGTTAGCCAAAACACAACCGGATATTTCTGGTTTCATCCAGTCATATCCGGACAAAGTGGGTTGGAATTCGTATGCAATGGACCAACAAAATCACAGTAAAAATGGTTTTAGAGAAAGGCAAAAAGTCTTTTCCATCGCAAGTGCATAAAATGTCATCTATACAAACAGACATATCATATCGATTTGCAGTTCCTCAAGCTTTCTCCCTAGAACATAGGAATGTGTTACTGGTGTCTCCATGTGGAACCAATTAGTGTTTCTACGGTACAAAATTAAATGTTTTCTGATAGAAACATTCAAAACAATAAAATCCATCGATAATATCCAGAAAACACAGACACTGAGGCTGTAGCAATATCTGGGATATAGTAAGACAAAACACAACCGGATATTTCTGGTTTCATCCACTCATATCCGGACAAAGTGGGGTGGAATTCATATGTAATGGATGGAGAATATCACAGGAAAAATGGTTTTGGAGAAAAGCAAAGTCTTTTCTTTAGGAAAGTGCATAAAATGTCATCTATACAAACAGAAATATCATGTTTGTTTGCCGCAGTTCCTCTAGCTTTCTCCCTAGAAAATACGAATGTGTAGAGCTGGTGTCTCCATGTGGAACCAATTAGTGTTTCCCAGCACAAAATTAAATGTTCCCTGATAAATAACATGCAAAAACATAAATTCCGTTGATAGTATCCGGAAAACATAAACACAGAGGCTTTCACAATATCTGGGTTGTAGTAAGCCAAAACACAACCGGATATTTCTGGTTTCATCCAGTCATATCCGGACAAAGCGAGGTGGAATTCGTATGCAATGGACCGAGAAAATCACAGTAAAAATGGTTTTGGAGAAAAGCAAAGTTTTTTTCGTTATGCAAGTGCATAAAATGTCATGTATACAAACAGAAATATCATGTTTGTTTGCCGCAGTTCCTCTAACTTTCTCCCTAGAACATACGAATGTGTAGACTGGTGTCTCCATGTTGAACCTATTAGTGTTTCTAAGGTACAAAATTAAATGTTCCCTGATAAAAACATTCAAAACAATAAAGTCCGTTGATAATGTCCAGAAAACACAAACACAGAGTCCGTTGCAATATCTGGGATTGAATTAGCCAAAACACAACCGGATATTTCTGGTTTCATCCAGTCATATCCGGACTAAGTTTGGTGGAATTCGTATGCAATGAACCGGGAAAATCGCAGTAAAAATGGTTGTGGAGTAAAACAAAGTCTTTTCCTTAAGCCAGTGCATAAAATGTCATCTATACAAACAGAAATATCATGTTTGTTTACCGCAGTATTCTAGCTTTCTCCCTAGAAAATACGAATATGTAGACTGGTGTCTCCATGTGGAACCAATTAGTGTTTCCCAGCACAAAATAAAATGTTCCCTGATAAAAACATTCAAAACAATAAAATCCATCGATAATATCCAGAAAACACAGACACTGAGGCTGTAGCAATATCTGGGATATAGTAAGACAAAACACAACCGGATATTTCTGGTTTCATCCACTCATATCTGGACAAAGTGGGGTGGAATTCATGTGTAATGGATCGAGAATATCACAGGAAAAATGGTTTTGGAGAAAAGCAAAGTCTTTTCTTTAGGAAAGTGCATAAAATGTCATCTATACAAACAGAAATATCATGTTTGTTTGCCGCAGTTCCTCTAGCTTTCTCCCTAGAAAATACAAATGTGTAGAGCTGGTGTCTCCGTGTGGAACCAATTAGTGTTTCTACGGTACGAAATTAAATGTTCCCTGAAAAAAAACATGCAAAACCATAAAATCCATTCATAATATCCGGAGAACACAAATACAGATGCTTTCACAATATCTGGGATTGAGTTAGCAAAAACACAACCGGATATTTCTGGTTTCATCCAGTCATATCCGGACAAAGTGGGTTGGAATTCGTATGCAATGGACCAACAAAATCACAGTAAAAATGGTTTTGGAGAAAAGCAAAGTTTTTTTCGTTATGCAAGTGCATAAAATGTCATGTATACAAACAGAAATATCATGTTTGTTTGCCGCAGTTCCTCTAACTTTCTCCCTAGAACATACGAATGTGTATACTGGTGTCTCCATGTTGAACCTATTAGTGTTTCTACGGTACAAAATTAAATGTTCCCTGATAAAAACATTCAAAACAATAAAGTCCGTTGATAATGTCCAGAAAACACCAACACAGAGTCCGTTGCAATATCGGGGATTGATTTAGCCAAAACACAACCGGATATTTCTGGTTTCATCCAGTCATATCCGGACTAAGTTTGGTGGAATTCGTATGCAATGAACCGGGAAAATCGCAGTAAAAATGGTTTTGGAGTAAAACAAAGTCTTTTCCTTAAGCCAGTGCATAAAATGTCATCTATACAAACAGAAACATCATGTTTGTTTACCGCAGTTATTCTAGCTTTCTCCCTAGAAAATACGAATGTGTAGACTGGTGTCTCCATGTGGAACCAATTAGTGTTTCCCAGCACAAAATTAAATGTTCCCTGATAAAAACATTCAAAACAATATAATCCATCGATAATATCCAGAAAACACAAACACAGAGTCTGTAGTAATATCTGGGATATAGTAAGCCAAAAAAAAAGAAAACGGATATTTCTGGTTTCATCCAGTCATATCCGGACAAAGTGAGGTGGAATTCGTATGCAATGGACCGAGAAAATCACAGTAAAAATGGTTTTGGAGAAAAGTAAAATCTTTTTGTTAGGAAAGTGCATAAAATGTCATGTATACAAACAGAAATATTATGTTTGTTTGCCGCAGTTCCTCTAGCTTTCTCCCTAGAAAATACAAATGTGTAGAGCTGGTGTCTCCGTGTGGAACCAATTAGTGTTTCTACGGTACAAAATTAAATGTTCCCTGATAAAAAACATGCAAAACCATAAAATCCGTTCATAATATCCGGAGAACACAAATACAGAAGCTTTCACAATATCTGGGATTGAGTTAGCCAAAACACAACCGGATATTTCTGGTTTCATCCAGTCATATCCGGACAAAGCGAGGTGGAATTCGTATGCAATGGACCAAAAAAATCACAGTAAAAATGGTTTTAGAGAAAGGCAAAAAGTCTTTTCCATCGCAAGTGCATAAAATGTCATCTATACAAACAGACATATCATATCGACTTGCAGTTCCTCAAGCTTTCTCCCTAGAACATAGGAATGTGTTACTGGTGTCTCCATGTGGAACCAATTAGTGTTTCTACGGTACAAAATTAAATGTTCCCTGATAAAAACATTCAAAACAATAAAAGCCATCGATAATATCCAGAAAACACAGACACTGAGGCTGTAGCAATATCTGGGATATAGTAAGACAAAACACAACCGGATATTTCTGGTTTCATCCACTCATATTCGGACAAAGTGGGGTGGAATTCATATGTAATGGATGGAGAATATCACAGGAAAAATGGTTTTGGAGAAAAGCAAAGTCTTTTCTTTAGGAAAGTGCATAAAATGTCATCTATACAAACAGAAATATCATGTTTATTTTCCGCAGTTCCTCTAGCTTTCTCCCTAGAAAATACGAATGTGTAGAGCTGGTGTCTCCATGTGGAACCAATTAGTGTTTCCCAGCACAAAATTAAATGTTCCCTGATAAATAACATGCAAAAACATAAATTCCGTTGATAGTATCCGGAAAACATAAACACAGAGGCTTTCACAATATCTGGGTTGTAGTAAGCAAAACACAACCGGATATTTCTGGTTTCATCCAATCATATCCGGACAAAGCGAGGTGGAATTCGTATGCAATGGACTGAGAAAATCACAGTAAAAATGGTTTTGGAGAAAAGCAAAGATTTTGTCGTTATGCAAGTGCATAAAATGTCATGTATACAAACAGAAATATCATGTTTGTTTGCCGCAGTTCCTCTAACTTTCTCCCAAGAACATACGAATGTGTATACTGGTGTCTACATGTTGAACCTATTAGTGTTTCTAAGGTACAAAATTAAATGTTCCCTGATAAAAACATTCAAAACAATAAAGTCCGTTGATAATGTCCAGAAAACACAAACACAGAGTCCGTTGCAATATCTGGGATTGAATTAGCCAAAACACAACCGGATATTTCTGGTTTCATCCAGTCATATCCGGACAAAGTGAGGTGGAATTCGTATGCAATGGACCGAGAAAATCACTGTAAAAATGGTTTTGGAGAAAAGTAAAATCTTTTTGTTAGGAAAGTGCATAAAATGTCATGTATACAAACAGAAATATTATGTTTGTTTGCCGCAGTTCCTCTAGCTTTCTCCCTAGAAAATACAAATGTGTAGAGCTGGTGTCTCCGTGTGGAACCAATTAGTGTTTCTACGGTACAAAATTAAATGTTCCCTGATAAAAAACATGCAAAACCATAAAATCCGTTCATAATATCCGGAGAACACAAATACAGAAGCTTTCACAATATCTGGGATTGAGTTAGCCAAAACACAACCGGATATTTCTGGTTGCATCCAGTCATATCCGGACAAAGCGAGGTGGAATTCTTATGCAATGGACCAACAAAATCACAGTAAAAATGGTTTTAGAGAAAGGCAAAAAGTCTTTTCCATCGCAAGTGCATAAAATGTCATCTATACAAACAGACATATCATATCGACTTGCAGTTCCTCAAGCTTTCTCCCTAGAACATAGGAATGTGTTACTGGTGTCTCCATGTGGAACCAATTAGTGTTTCTACGGTACAAAATTAAATGTTCCCTGATAAAAACATTCAAAACAATAAAATCCATCGATAATATCCAGAAAACACAGACACTGAGGCTGTAGCAATATCTGGGATATAGTAAGACAAAACACAACCGGATATTTCTGGTTTCATCCACTCATATTCGGACAAAGTGGGGTGGAATTCATATGTAATGGATCGAGAATATCACAGGAAAAATGGTTTTGGAGAAAAGCAAAGTCTTTTCTTTAGGAAAGTGCATAAAATGTCATCTATACAAACAGAAATATCATGTTTGTTTGCCGCAGTTCCTCTAGCTTTCTCCCTAGAAAATACGAATGTGTAGAGCTGGTGTCTCCATGTGGAACCAATTAGTGTTTCCCAGCACAAAATTAAATGTTCCCTGATAAATAACATGCAAAAACATAAATTCCGTTGATAGTATCCGGAAAACATAAACACAGAGGCTTTCACAATATCTGGGTTGTAGTAAGCCAAAACACAACCGGATATTTCTGGTTTCATCCAGTCATATCCGGACAAAGCGAGGTGGAATTCGTATGCAATGGACTGAGAAAATCACAGTAAAAATGGTTTTGGAGAAAAGCAAAGTTTTTTTCATTATGCAAGTGCATAAAATGTCATGTATACAAACAGAAATATCATGTTTGTTTGCCGCAGTTCCTCTAACTTTCTCCCTAGAACATACGAATGTGTTACTGGTGTCTCCATGTGGAACCAATTAGTGTTTCTACGGTACAAAATTAAATGTTCCCTGATAAAAACATTCAAAACAATAAAGTCCGTTGATAATGTCCAGAAAACACAAACACAGAGTCCGTCGCAATATCTGGGATTGAGTTAGCCAAAACACAACCGGATATTTCTGGTTTCATCCAGTCATATCCGGACTAAGTTTGGTGGAATTCGTATGCAATGAACCGGGAAAATCGCAGTAAAAATGGTTTTGGAGTAAAACAAAGTCTTTTCCTTAAGCCAGTGCATAAAATGTCATCTATACAAACAGAAACATCATGTTTGTTTACAGCAGTTATTCTAGTTTCTCCCTAGAAAATACGAATGTGTAGAATGGTGTCTCCATGTGGAACCAATTAGTGTTTCACAGCACAAAATTAAATGTTCCCTGATAAATACATTCAAAAAATATAATCCATCGATAATATCCAGAAAACACAAACACAGAGTCTGTAGTAATATCTGGGATATAGTAAGCGACAAAAAAAGAAAACGGATATTTCTGGTTTCATCCAGTCATATAAGGACAAAGTGAGGTGGAATTCGTATGCAATGGACCGAGAAAATCACAGTAAAAATGGTTTTGGAGAAAAGTAAAGTCTTTTTCTTAGGAAAGTGCATAAAATGTCATCTATACAAACAGAAATATCATGTTTGTTTGCCGCAGTTCCTCTAGCTTTCTCCCTAGAAAATACAAATGTGTAGAGCTGGTGTCTCCGTGTGGAACCAATTAGTGTTTCTACGGTACAAAATTAAATGTTCCCTGATAAAAAACATGCAAAACCATAAAATCCGTTCATAATATCCGGAGAACACAAATACAGAAGCTTTCACAATATCTGGGATTGCGTTAGCCAAAACACAACCGGATATTTCTGGTTTCATCCAGTCATATCCGGACAAAGTGGGTTGGAATTCGTATGCAATGGACCAACAAAATCACAGTAAAAATGGTTTTAGAGAAAGGGAAAAATTCTTTTCCTTCGCAAGTGCATAAAATGTCATCTATACAAACAGACATATCATATCGATTTGCAGTTCCTCAAGCTTTCTCCCTAGAACATAGGAATGTGTTACTGGTGTCTCCATGTGGAACCAATTAGTGTTTCTACGGTACAAAATTAAAGGTTCCCTGATAAAAACATTCAAAACAATAAAATCCATCGATAATATCCAGAAAACACAGACACTGAGGCTGTAGCAATATCTGGGATATAGTAAGACAAAACACAACCGGATATTCCTGGTTTCATCCACTCATATTCGGAAAAAGTGGGGTGGAATTCATATGTAATGGATCGAGAATATCACAGGAAAAATGGTTTTGGAGAAAAGCAAAGTCTTTTCTTTAGGAAAGTGCATAAAATGTCATCTATACAAACAGAAATATCATGTTTGTTTGCCGCAGTTCCTCTAGCTTTCTCCCTAGAAAATACAAATGTGTAGAGCTGGTGTCTCCATGTGGAACCAATTAGTTTTTCTACGGTACAAAATTAAATGTTCCCTGATAAATAACATGCAAAAACATAAATTCCGTTGATAATATACGGAAAACATAAACACAGAGGCTTTCACAATATCTGGGTTGTAGTAAGCCAAAACACAACCGGATATTTCTGGTTTCATCCAGTCATATCTGGACAAAGCGAGGTGGAATTCGTATGCAATGGACCGAGAAAATCACAGTAAAAATGGTTTTGGAGAAAAGCAAAGATTTTTTCGTTATGCAAGTGCATAAAATGTCATGTATACAAACAGAAATATCATGTTTGTTTGCCGCAGTTCCTCTAACTTTCTCCCTAGAAAATACAAATGTGTAGAGCTGGTGTCTCCGTGTGGAACCAATTAGTGTTTCTACGGTACAAAATTAAATGTTCCCTGATAAAACATGCAAAACCATAAAATCCGTTCATAATATCCGGAGAACACAAATACAGAAGCTTTCACAATATCTGGGATTGCGTTAGCCAAAACACAACCGGATATTTCTGGTTTCATCCAGTCATATCCGGACAAAGCGAGGTGGAATTCGTATGCAATGGACCAACAAAATCACAGTAAAAATGGTTTTAGAGAAAGGGAAAAAGTCTTTTCCATCGCAAGTGCATAAAATGTCATCTATACAAACAGACATATCATATCGATTTGCAGTTCCTCAAGCTTTCTCCCTAGAACATAGGAATGTGTTACTGGTGTCTCCATGTGGAACCAATTAGTGTTTCTACGGTACAAAATTAAAGGTTCCCTGATAAAAACATTCAAAACCATAAAATCCATCGATAATATCCAGAAAACACAGACACTGAGGCTGTAGCAATATCTGGGATATAGTAAGACAAAACACAACCGGATATTTCTGGTTTCATCCACTCATATTCGGACAAAGTGGGGTGGAATTCATATGTAATGGATCGAGAATATCACAGGAAAAATGGTTTTGGAGAAAAGCAAAGTCTTTTCTTTAGGAAAGTGCATAAAATGTCATCTATACAAACAGAAATATCATGTTTGTTTGCCGCAGTTCCTCTAGCTTTCTCCCTAGAAAATACAAATGTGTAGAGCTGGTGTCTCCATGTGGAACCAATTAGTGTTTCTACGGTACAAAATTAAATGTTCCCTGATAAATAACATGCAAAAACATAAATTCCGTTGATAATATACGGAAAACATAAACACAGAGGCTTTCACAATATCTGGGTTGTAGTAAGCCAAAACACAACCGGATATTTCTGGTTTCATCCAGTCATATCTGGACAAAGCGAGGTGGAATTCGTATGCAATGGACCGAGAAAATCACAGTAAAAATGGTTTTGGAGAAAAGCAAAGTTTTTTTCGTTATGCAAGTGCATAAAATGTCAGGTATACAAACAGAAATATCATGTTTGTTTGCCGCAGTTCCTCTAACTTTCTCCTTAGAAAATACAAATGTGTAGAGCTGGTGTCTCCGTGTGGAACCAATTAGTGTTTGTAAGGTACAAAATTAAATGTTCCCTGATAAAAAACATGCAAAACCATAAAATCCGTTCATAATATCCGGAGAACACAAATACAGAAGCTTTCACAATATCTGGGATTGCGTTAGCCAAAACACAACCGGATATTTCTGGTTTCATCCAGTCATATCCGGACAAAGTGGGTTGGAATTCGTATGCAATGGACCAACAAAATCACAGTAAAAATGGTTTTAGAGAAAGGGAAAAAGTCTTTTCCATCGCAAGTGCATAAAATGTCATCTATACAAACAGACATATCATATCGATTTGCAGTTCCTCAAGCTTTCTCCCTAGAACATAGGAATGTGTTACTGGTGTCTCCATGTGGAACCAATTAGTGTTTCTACGGTACAAAATTAAAGGTTCCCTGATAAAAACATTCAAAACCATAAAATCCATCGATAATATCCAGAAAACACAGACACTGAGGCTGTAGCAATATCTGGGATATAGTAAGACAAAACACAACCGGATATTTCTGGTTTCATCCACTCATATTCGGACAAAGTGGGGTGGAATTCATATGTAATGGATCGAGAATATCACAGGAAAAATGGTTTTGGAGAAAAGCAAAGTCTTTTCTTTAGGAAAGTGCATAAAATGTCATCTATACAAACAGAAATATCATGTTTGTTTGCCGCAGTTCCTCTAGCTTTCTCCCTAGAAAATACGAATGTGTAGAGCTGGTGTCTCCATGTGGAACCAATTAGTGTTTCCCAGCACAAAATTAAATGTTCCCTGATAAATAACATGCAAAAACATAAATTCCGTTGATAATATCCGGAAAACATAAACACAGAGGCTTTCACAATATCTGGGTTGTAGTAAGCCAAAACACAACCGGATATTTCTGGTTTCATCCAGTCATATCCGGACAAAGCGAGGTGGAATTCGTATGCAATGGACCGAGAAAATCACAGTAAAAATGGTTTTGGAGAAAAGCAAAGTTTTTTTCGTTATGCAAGTGCATAAAATGTCATGTATACAAACAGAAATATCATGTTTGTTTGCCGCAGTTCCTCTAGCTTTCTCCCTAGAAAATACGAATGAGTAGAACTGGTGTCGCCGTGTGGAACCAATTAGTGTTTGTAAGGTACAAAATTAAATGTTCCCTGATAAAAAACATGCAAAACCATAAAATCCGTTGATAATATCCGGAAAACACAAATACAGAAGCTTTCACAATGTCTGGGATTGAGTTAGCCAAAACACAACCGGATATTTCTGGTTTCATCCAGTCATATCCGGACTAAGTTTGGTGGAATTCGTATGCAATGAACCGGGAAAATCGCAGTAAAAATGGTTTTGGAGTAAAACAAAGTCTTTTCCTTAAGCCAGTGCATAAAATGTCATCTATACAAACAGAAACATCATGTTTGTTTACCGCAGTTATTCTAGCTTTCTCCCTAGAAAATACGAATGTGTAGACTGGTGTCTCCATGTGGAACCAATTAGTGTTTCCCAGCACAAAATTAAATGTTCCCTGATAAAAACATTCAAAACAATATAATCCATCGATAATATCCAGAAAACACAAACACAGAGTCTGTAGTAATATCTGGGATATAGTAAGCCCAAAAAAAAGAAAACGGATATTTCTGGTTTCATCCACTCATATCCGGACAAAGTGAGGTGGAATTCGTATGCAATGGACCGAGAAAATCACAGTAAAAATGGTTTTGGAGAAAAGTAAAGTCTTTTTGTTAGGAAAGTGCATAAAATGTCATCTATACAAACAGAAATATCATGTTTGTTTGCCGCAGTTCCTCTAACTTTCTCCCTAGAACTTACGAATGTGTAGACTGGTGTCTCCATGTTGAACCTATTAGTGTTTCTAAGGTACAAAATTAAATGTTCCCTGATAAAAACATTCAAAACAATAAAGTCCGTTGATAATGTCCAGAAAACACAAACACAGAGTCTGTCGCAATATCTGGGATTGAGTTAGCCAAAACACAACCGGATATTTCTGGTTTCATCCAGTCATATCCGGACTAAGTTTGGTGGAATTCGTATGCAATGAACCGGGAAAATCGCAGTAAAAATGGTTTTGGAGTAAAACAAAGTCTTTTCCTTAAGCCAGTGCATAAAATGTCATCTATACAAACAGAAACATCATGTTTGTTTACAGCAGTTATTCTAGTTTCTCCCTAGAAAATACGAATGTGTAGAATGGTGTCTCCATGTGGAACCAATTAGTGTTTCACAGCACAAAATTAAATGTTCCCTGATAAATACATTCAAAAAATATAATCCATCGATAATATCCAGAAAACACAAACACAGAGTCTGTAGTAATATCTGGGATATAGTAAGCGACAAAAAAAGAAAACGGATATTTCTGGTTTCATCCAGTCATATAAGGACAAAGTGAGGTGGAATTCGTATGCAATGGACCGAGAAAATCACAGTAAAAATGGTTTTGGAGAAAAGTAAAGTCTTTTTGTTAGGAAAGTGCATAAAATGTCATCTATACAAACAGAAATATCATGTTTGTTTGCCGCAGTTCCTCTAGCTTTCTCCCTAGAAAATACAAATGTGTAGAGCTGGTGTCTCCGTGTGGAACCAATTAGTGTTTCTACGGTACAAAATTAAATGTTCCCTGATAAAAAAGATGCAAAACCATAAAATCCATTCATAATATCCGGAGAACACAAATACAGAAGCTTTCACAATATCTGGGATTGAGTTAGCCAAAACACAACCGGATATTTCTGGTTTCATCCAGTCATATCCGGACAAAGTGGGTTGGAATTCGTATGCAATGGACCAACAAAATCACAGTAAAAATGGTTTTAGAGAAAGGCAAAAAGTCTTTTCCATCGCAAGTGCATAAAGTGTCATCTATACAAACAGACATATCATATCGATTTGCAGTTCCTCAAGCTTTCTCCCTAGAACATAGGAATGTGTTACTGGTGTCTCCATGTGGAACCAATTAGTGTTTCTACGGTACAAAATTAAATGTTCCCTGATAAAAACATTCAAAACAATAAAATCCATCGATAATACCCAGAAAACACAGACACTGAGGCTGTAGCAATATCTGGGATATAGTAAGACAAAACACAACCGGATATTTCTGGTTTCATCCACTCATATCCGGACAAAGTGGGGTGGAATTCATATGTAATGGATCGAGAATATCACAGGAAAAATGGTTTTGGAGAAAAGCAAAGTCTTTTCTTTAGGAAAGTGCATAAAATGTCATGTATACAAACAGAAATATCATGTTTGTTTGCCGCAGTTCCTCTAGCTTTCTCCCTAGAAAATACGAATGTGTAGAGCTGGTGTCTCCATGTGGAACCAGTTAGTGTTTCCCAGCACAAAATTAAATGTTCCCTGATAAATAACATGCAAAAACATAAATTCCGTTGAAAATATCCGGAAAACATAAACACAGAGGCTTTCACAATATCTGGGTTGTAGTAAGCCAAAACACAACCGGATATTTCTGGTTTCATCCTGTCATATCCGGACAAAGCGAGGTGGAATTCGTATGCAATGGACCGAGAAAATCACAGTAAAAATGGTTTTGGAGAAAAGCAAAGTTTTTTTCGTTATGCAAGTGCATAAAATGTCATGTATACACACAGAAATATCATGTTTGTTTGCCGCAGTTCCTCTAGTTTTCTCCCTAGAAAATACAAATGTGTAGAGCTGGTGTCCCCGTGTGGAACCAATTAGTGTTTCTAAGGTACAAAACTAAATGTTCCCTGATAAAAAACATACAAAACCATAAAATCCGTTGATAATATCCGGAAAACACAAATACAGAAGCTTTCACAATATCTGGGATTGAGTTAGCCAAAACACAACCGGATATTTCTGGTTTCATCCAGTCATATCTGGACTAAGTTTGGTGGAATTCGTATGCAATGAACCGGGAAAATCGCAGTAAAAATGGTTTTGGAGTAAAACAAAGTCTTTTCCTTAAGCCAGTGCATAAAATGTCATCTATACAAACAGAAACATCATGTTTGTTTACTGCAGTTATTCTAGCTTTCTCCCTAGAAAATACGAATGTGTAGACTGGTGTCTCCATGTGGAACCAATTAGTGTTTCCCAGCACAAAATAAAATGTTCCCTGATAAAAACATTCAAAACAATATAATCCATCGATAATATCCAGAAAACACAAACACAGAGTCTGTAGTAATATCTGGGATATAGTAAGCACAAAAAAAAGAAAACGGATATTTCTGGTTTCATCCACTCATATCCGGACAAAGTGAGGTGGAATTCGTATGCAATGGACCGAGAAAATCACAGTAAAAATGGTTTTGGAGAAAAGTAAAGTCTTTTTGTTATGCAAGTGCATAAAATGTCATCTATACAAACAGAAATATCATGTTTGTTTGCCGCAGTTCCTCTAGCTTTCTCCCTAGAAAATACAAATGTGTAGAGCTGGTGTCTCCGTGTGGAACCAATTAGTGTTTCTACGGTACAAAATTAAATGTTCCCTGATAAAAGCATGCAAAACCATAAAATCCGTTCATAATATCCGGAGAACACAAATACAGAAGCTTTCACAATATCTGGGATTGCGTGAGCCAAAACACAACCGGATATTTCGGGTTTCATCCAGTCATATCTGGACAAAGTGGGTTGGAATTCGTATGCAATGGACCAACAAAATCACAGTAAAAATGGTTTTAGAGAAAGGCAAAAAGTCTTTTCCATCGCAAGTGCATAAAATGTCATCTATACAAACAGACATATCATATCGATTTGCAGTTCCTCAAGCTTTCTCCCTAGAACATAGGAATGTGTTACTGGTGTCTCCATGTGGAACCAATTAGTGTTTCCCAGCACAAAATTAAATGTTCCCTGATAAAAACATTCAAAACAATAAAATCCATCGATAATATCCAGAAAACACAGACACTGAGGCTGTAGCAATATCTGGGATATAGTAAGACAAAACACAACCGGATATTTCTGGTTTCATCCACTCATATCCGGACAAAGTGGGGTGGAATTCATATGTAATGGATGGAGAATATCACAGGAAAAATGGTTTTGGAGAAAAGCAAAGTCTTTTCTTTAGGAAAGTGCATAAAATGTCATCTATACAAACAGAAATATCATGTTTGTTTGCCGCAGTTCCTCTAGCTTTCTCCCTAGAAAATACAAATGTGTAGAGCTGGTGTCTCCGTGTGGATCCAATTAGTGTTTCTAAGGTACAAAATTAAATGTTCCCTGATAAAAAACATGCAAAACCATAAAATCCGTTCATAATATCCTGAAAACACAAATACAGAAGCTTTCACAATATCTGGGATTGAGTTAGCCAAAACACAACCGGATATTTCTGGTTTCATCCAGTCATATCCGGACTAATTTTGGTGGAATTCGTATGCACTGAACAGGGAAAATCACAGTAAAAACGGTTTTGGAGTAAAACAAAGTCTTTTCCTTAAGCCAGTGCATAAAATGTCATCTATACAAACAGAAACATCATGTTTGTTTGCCGCAGTTCCTCAAGCTTTCTCCCTAGAAAATACGAATGTGTAGACTGGTGTCTCCATGTGGAACCAATTAGTGTTTCCCAGCACAAAATTAAATGTTCCCTGATAAAAAACATTCAAAACAATATAATCCATCGATAATATCCAGAAAACACAAACACAGAGTCTGTAGTAATATCTGGGATATAGTAAGCCAAAAAAAAAGAAAACGGATATTTCTGGTTTCATCCAGTCATATCCGGACAAAGTGGGTTGGAATTCGTATGCAATGGACCAACAAAATCACAGTAAAAATGGTTTTAGAGAAAGGCAAAAAGTCTTTTCCATCGCAAGTGCATAAAATGTCATCTATACAAACAGACATATCATATTGATTTGCAGTTCCTCAAGCTTTCTCCCTAGAACATAGGAATGTGTTACTGGTGTCTCCATGTGGAACCAATTAGTGTTTCTACGGTACAAAATTAAATGTTCCCTGATAAAAACATTCAAAACAATAAAATCCATCGATAATATCCAGAAAACACAGACACTGAGGCTGTAGCAATATCTGGGATATAGTAAGACAAAACACAACCGGATATTTCTGGTTTCATCCACTCATATCCGGACAAAGTGGGGTGGAATTCATATGTAATGGATGGAGAATATCACAGGAAAAATGGTTTTGGAGAAAAGCAAAGTCTTTTCTTTAGGAAAGTGCATAAAATGTCATCTATACAAACAGAAATGTCATGTTTGTTTGCCGCAGTTCCTCTAGCTTTCTCCCTAGAAAATACGAATGTGTAGAGCTGGTGTCTCCATGTGGAACCAATTAGTGTTTCCCAGCACAAAATTAAATGTTCCCTGACAAATAACATGCAAAAACATAAATTCCGTTGATAGTATCCGGAAAACATAAACACAGAGGCTTTCACAATATCTGGGTTGTAGTAAGCCAAAACAAAACCGGATATTTCTGGTTTCATCAAGTCATATCCGGACAAAGTTAGGTGGAATTCGTATGCAATGGAACGAGAAAATCACAGTAAAAATGGTTTTGGAGAAAAGCAAAGATTTTGTCGTTATGCAAGTGCATAAAATGTCATGTATACAAACAGAAATATCAAGTTTGTTTGCCGCAGTTCCTCTAGCTTTCTCCCTAGAAAATACAAATGTGTAGAGCTGGTGTCCCCGTGTGGAACCAATTAGTGTTTCTAAGGTACAAAATTAAATGTTCCCTGATAAAAAACATGCAAAACCATAAAATCCGTTGATAATATCCGGAAAACACTAATACAGAAGCTTTCACAATGTCTGGGATTGAGTTAGCCAAAACACAACCGGATATTTCTGGTTTCATCCAGTCATATCCGGACAAGGTTGGTGGAATTCGTATGCAATGAACCGGGAAAATCGCAGTAAAAATGGTTTTGGAGTAAAACAAAGTCTTTTCCTTAAGCCAGTGCATAAAATGTCATCTATACAAACAGAAACATCATGTTTGTTTGCCGCAGTTCCTCTAGCTTTCTCCCTAGAAAATACGAATGTGTAGACTGGTGTCTCCATGTGGAACCAATTAGTGTTTCCCAGCACAAAATTAAATGTTCCCTGATAAAAACATTCAAAACAATATAATCCATCGATAATATCCAGAAAACACAAACACAGAGTCTGTAGTAATATCTGGGATATAGTAAGCCAAAAACAAAGAAAACGGATATTTCTGGTTTCATCCAGTCAAATCCGGACAAAGTGAGGTGGAATTCGTATGCAATGGACTGAGAATATCACAGTAAAAATGGTTTTGGAGAAAAGTAAAGTCTTTTTGTTAGGAAAGTGCATAAAATGTCATGTATACAAACAGAAATATCATGTTTGTTTGCCGCAGTTCCTCTAGCTTTCTCCCTAGAAAATACAAATGTGTAGAGCTGGTGTCTCCGTGTGGAACCAATTAGTGTTTCTACGGTACAAAATTAAATATTCCCTGAAAAAAACATGCAAAACCATAAAATCCGTTCATAATATCCGGAGAACACAAATACAGAAGCTTTCACAATATCTGGGATTGAGTTAGCCAAAACACAACCGGATATTTCGGGTTTCATCCAGTCATATCCGGACAAAGTGGTTGGAATTTGTATGCAATGGACCAACAAAATCACAGTAAAAATGGTTTTAGAGAAAGGCAAAAAGTCTTTTCCATCACAAGTGCATAAAATGTCATCTATACAAACAGACATATCATATCGATTTGCAGTTCCTCAAGCTTTCTCCCTAGAACATAGGAATGTGTTACTGGTGTCTCCATGTGGAACCAATTAGTGTTTCTACGGTACAAAATTAAAAGTTCCCTGATAAAAACATTCAAAACAATAAAATCCATCGATAATATCCAGAAAACACAGACACTGAGGCTGTAGCAATATCTGGGATATAGTAAGACAAAACACAACCGGATATTTCTGGTTTCATCCAGTCATATCCGGACAAAGCGAGGTGGAATTCGTATGCAATGGACTGAGAAAATCACAGTAAAAATGATTTTGGAGAAAAGCAAAGTTTTTTTCGTTATGCAAGTGCATAAAATGTCATGTATACAAACAGAAATATCATGTTTGTTTGCCGCAGTTCCTCTAACTTTCTCCCTAGAACATACGAATGTGTAGACTGGTGTCTCCATGTTGAACCTATTAGTGTTTCTAAGGTACAAAATTAAATGTTCCCTGATAAAAACATTCACAACAATAAAGTCCGTTGATAATGTCCAGAAAACACAAACACAGAGTCCGTTGCAATATCTGGGATTGATTTAGCCAAAACACAACCGGATATTTCTGGTTTCATCCAGTCATATCCGGACTAAGTTTGGTGGAATTCGTATGCAATGAACCGGGAAAATCAAAGTAAAAATGGTTTTGGAGTAAAACAAAGTCTTTTCCTTAAGCCAGTGCATAAAATGTCATCTATACAAACAGAAATATCATGTTTGTTTACCGCAGTTATTCTAGCTTTCTCCCTAGAAAATACGAATGTGTAGACTGGTGTCTCCGTGTGGAACCAATTAGTGTTTCTACGGTACAAAATTAAATGTTCCCTGATAAAAAACATGCAAAAGTATATTTCTGTTTGTATAGATGACATTTTATGCACTTGCATAACGAAAAAAACTTTGCTTTTCTCCAAAACCATTTTTACTGTGATTTTCTCGGTCCATTGCATACGAATTCCACCTTGCTTTGTCCGGATATGACTGGATGAAACCAGAAATATCCGGTTGTGTTCTGGCTTACTACAACCCAGATATTGTGAAAGCCTCTGTGTTTATGTTTTCCGGATATTATCAACGGAATTTATGTTTTTGCATGTTATTTATCAGGGAACATTTAATTTTGTACCGTAGAAACACTAATTGGTTCCACACGGAGACACCAGCTCTACACATTTGTATTTTCTAGGGAGAAAGCTAGAGGAACTGCGGCAAACAAACATGATATTTCTGTTTGTATAGATGACATTTTATGCACTTTCCTAAAGAAAAGACTTTGCTTTTCTCCAAAACCATTTTTCCTGTGACATTCTCGATCCATTACATATGAATTCCACCCCACTTTGTCCGGATATGAGTGGATGAAACCAGAAATATCCGGTTGTGTTTTGTTTTACTATATCCCAGATATTGCTACAGCCTCAGTGTCTGTGTTTTCTGGATATTATCGATGGATTTTATTGTTTTGAATGTTTTTATCAGGGAACATTTAATTTTGTGCTGGGAAACACTAATTGGTTCCACATGGAGACACCAGTAACACATTCCTATGTTCTAGGGAGAAAGCTTGAGGAACTGCAAATCGATATGATATGTCTGTTTGTATAGATGACATTTTATGCACTTGCGATGGAAAAGACTTTTTGCCTTTCTCTAAAACCATTTTTACTGTGATTTTGTTGGTCCATTGCATACGAATTCCAACCCACTTTGTCCGGATATGACTGGATGAAACCAGAAATATCCGGTTGTGTTTTGGCTAACTCAATCCCAGATATTGTGAAAGCTTCTGTATTTGTGTTCTCTGGATATTATGAACGGATTTTATGGTTTTGCATGTTTTTTATCAGGGAACATTTAATTTTGTACCGTAGAAACACTAATTGGTTCCACACGGAGACACCAGCTCTACACATTTGTATTTTCTAGGGAGAAAGCTAGAGGAACTGCGGCAAAAAACATGATATTTCTGTTTGTATACATGACATTTTATGCACTTTCCTAAGAAAAAGACTTTACTTTTCTCCAAAACCATTTTTACTGTGATTTTCTCGGTCCATTGCATACGAATTCCACCTCACTTTGTCCGGATATGACTGGATGAAACCAGAAATATCCGTTTTCTTTTTTTTTGGCTTACTATATCCCAGATATTACTACAGACTCTGTGTTTGTGTTTTCTGGATATTATCGATGGATTATATTGTTTTGAATGTTTTTATCAGGCAACACTTAATTTTGTGCTGGGAAACACTAATTGGTTCCACATGGAGACACCAGTCTACACATTCGTATTTTCTAGGGAGAAAGCTAGAATAACTGCGGTAAACAAACATGATGTTTCTGTTTGTATAGATGACATTTTATGCACTGGCTTAAGGAAAAGACTTTGTTTTACTCCAAAACCATTTTTACTGCGATTTTCCCGGTTCATTGCATATGAATTCCACCAAACTTAGTCCGGATATGACTGGATGAAACCAGAAATATCCGGTTGTGTTTTGTCTAAATCAATCCCAGATATTGCGACGGACTCTGTGTTGGTGTTTTCTGGACATTATCAACGGACTTTATTGTTTTGAATGTTTTTATCAGGGAACATTTAATTTTGTACCTTAGAAACACTAATAGGTTCAACATGGAGACACCAGTAACACATTCCTATGTTCTAGGGAGAAAGCTTGAGGAACTGCGGCAAACAAACATGATATTTCTGTTTGTATACATGACATTTTATGCACTTGCATAACGAAAAAAACTTTGCTTTTCTCCAAAACCATTTTTACTGTGATTTTCTCGGTCCATTGCATACGAATTCCACCTCACTTTGTCCGGATATGACTGGATGAAACCAGAAATATCCGGTTGTGTTTTGGCTTACTACAACCCAGATATTGTGAAAGCCTCTGTGTTTATGTTTTCCGGATATTATCAACGGAATTTATGTTTTTGCATGTTATTTATCAGGGAACATTTAATTTTGTGCTGGGAAACACTAATTGGTTCCACATGGAGACACCAGCTCTACACATTCGTATTTTCTAGGGAGAAAGCTAGAGGAACTGCGGCAAACAAACATGATATTTCTGTTTGTATAGATGACATTTTATGCACTTTCCTAAAGAAAAGACTTTTCTTTTCTCCAAAACCATTTTTCCTGTGACATTCTCGATCCATTACATATGAATTCCACCCCACTTTGTCAGGATATGACTGGATGAAACCAGAAATATCCGGTTGTGTTTTGGCTTCCTATAACCCAGATATTGTGAAAGCTTCTGTATTTGTGTTCTCCGGATATTATGAACGGATTTTATGGTTTTGCATATTTTTTATCAGGGAACATTTAATTTTGTACCTTAGAAACACTAATTCGTTCCACACGGAGACACCAGCTCTACACATTTGTATTTTCTAGGGAGAAAGCTAGAGGAACTGCCGCAAACAAACATGATATTTCTGTTTGTATACATGACATTTTATGCACTTGCATAACGAAAAAAACTTTGCTTTTCTCCAAAACCATTTTTACTGTGATTTTCTCGGTCCATTGCATACGAATTCCACCTCACTTTGTCCGGATATGACTGGATGAAACCAGAAATATCCGGTTGTGTTTTGGCTTACTACAACCCAGATATTGTGAAAGCCTCTGTGTTTATGTTTTCCAGATATTATCAACGGAATTTATGTTTTTGCATGTTATTTATCAGGGAATATTTAATTTTGTGCTGGGAAACACTAATTGGTTCCACATGGAGACACCAGCTCTACACATTCGTATTTTCTAGGGAGAAAGCTAGAGGAACTGCAGCAAACAAACATGATATTTCTGTTTGTATACATGACATTTTATGCACTTTCCTAAAGAAAAGACTTTGCTTTTCTCCAAAACCATTTTTACTGTGATTTTCTCGGTCCATTACATATGAATTCCACCCCACTTTGTCCGGATATGAGTGGATGGAACCAGAAATATCCGGTTGTGTTTTGTCTTACTATATCCCAGATATTGCTACAGCCTCAGTGTCTGTGTTTTCTGGATATTATCGATGGATTTTATTGTTTTGAATGTTTTTATCAGGGAACATTTAATTTTGTACCGTAGAAACACTAATTGGTTCCACATGGAGACACCAGTAACACATTCCTATGTTCTAGGGAGAAAGCTTGAGGAACTGCAAATCGATATGATATGTCTGTTTGTATAGATGACATTTTATGCACTTGCGATGGAAAAGACTTTTTGCCTTTCTCTAAAACCATTTTTACTGTGATTTTGTTGGTCCATTGCATACGAATTCCAACCCACTTTGTCCGGATATGACTGGATGAAACCAGAAATATCCGGTTGTGTTTTGGCTTACTATAACCCAGATATTGTGAAAGCTTCTGTATTTGTGTTCTCCGGATATTATGAACGGATTTTATGGTTTTGCTTGTTTTTTATCAGGGAACATTTAATTTTGTACCGTAGAAACACTAATAGAATATGACATAATCCAGTCATATCCGGACTAAGTTTGGTGGAATTCGTATGCAATGAACTGGGAAAATCGCAGTAAAAATGGTTTTGGAGTAAAACAAAGTCTTTTCCTTAAGCCAGTGCATAAAATGTCATCTATACAAACAGAAACATCATGTTTGTTTACCGTAGTTATTCTAGCTTTCTCCCTAGAAAATACGAATGTGTAGACTGGTGTCCCCATGTGGAACCAATTAGTGTTTCCCAGCACAAAATTAAATGTTCCCTGATAAAAACATTCAAAACAATATAATCCATCGATAATATCCAGAAAACACAAACACAGAGTCTGTAGTAATATCAGGGATATAGTAAGCCCAAAAAAAAGAAAACGGATATTTCTGGTTTCATCCAGTCATATCCGGACAAAGTGAGGTGGAATTCGTATGCAATGGACCGAGAAAATCACAGTAAAAATGGTTTTGGAGAAAAGTAAAGTCTTTTTCTTAGGAAAGTGGATAAAATGTCATCTATACAAACAGAAATATCATGTTTGTTTGCCGCAGTTCCTCTAGCTTTCTCCCTAGAAAATACAAATGTGTAGAGCTGGTGTCTCCGTGTGGAACCAATTAGTGTTTCTACGGTACAAAATTAAATGTTCCTTGATAAAAAACATGTAAAAAAACATAAAATCCGTTCATAATATCCGGAGAACACAAATACAGAAGCTTTCACAATATCTGGGATTGAGTTAGCCAAAACACAACCGGATATTTCTGGTTTCATCCAGTCATATCCGGACAAAGCGAGGTGGAATTCGTATGCAATGGACCGAGAAAATCACAGTAAAAATGGTTTTGGAGAAAAGCAAAGTTTTTTTCGTTATGCAAGTGCATAAAATGTCATGTATACAAACAGAAATATCATGTTTGTTTGCCGCAGTTCCTCTAACTTTCTCCCTAGAAGATACGAATGTGTATACTGGTGTCTCCATGTTGAACCTATTAGTGTTTCTAAGGTACAAAATTAAATGTTCCCTGATAAAAACATTCAAAACAATAAAGTCCGTTGATAATGTCCAGAAAACACAAACACAGAGTCCGTCGCAATATCTGGGATTGAGTTAGCCAAAACACAACCGGATATTTCTGGTTTCATCCAGTCATATCCGGACTAAGTTTGGTGGAATTCGTATGCAATGAACCGGGAAAATCGCAGTAAAAATGGTTTTGGAGTAAAACAAAGTCTTTTCCTTAAGCCAGCGCATAAAACGTCATCTATACAAACAGAAACATCATGTTTGTTTGCCGCAGTTCCTCTAGCTTTCTCCCTAGAAAATACAAATGTGCAGAGCTGGTGTCTCCGTGTGGAACCAATTAGTGTTTCCACGGTACAAAATTGAATGTTCCCTGAAAAAAAACATGCAAAACCATAAAATCCGTTCATAATATCTGGAGAACACAAATACAGAAGCTTTCACAATATCTGGGATTGAGTTAGCCAAAACACAACCGGATATTTCTGGTTTCATCCAGTCATATCCGGACAAAGTGGGTTGGAATTCGTATGCAATGGACCAACAAAATCACAGTAAAAATGGTTTTAGAGAAAGGCAAAAAGTCTTTTCCATCGCAAGTGCATAAAATGTCATCTATACAAACAGACATATCATATCGATGTGCAGTTCCTCAAGCTTTCTCCCTAGAACATAGGAATGTGTTACTGGTGTCTCCATGTGGAACCAATTAGTGTTTCTACGGTACAAAATTAAATGTTCCCTGATAAAAACATTCAAAACAATAAAAGCCATCGATAATATCCAGAAAACACAGACACTGAGGCTGTAGCAATATCTGGGATATAGTAAGACAAAACACAACCGGATATTTTTGGTTTAATCCACTCATATCTGGACAAAGTGGGGTGGAATTCATATGTAATGGATGGAGAATATCACAGGAAAAATGGTTTTGGAGAAAAGCAAAGTCTTTTCTTTAGGAAAGTGCATAAAATGTCATCTATACAAACAGAAATATCATGTTTGTTTGCCGCAGTTCCTCTAGCTTTCTCCCTAGAAAATACGAATGTGTAGAGCTGGTGTCTCCATGTGGAACCAATTAGTGTTTCCCAGCACAAAATTAAATGTTCCCTGATAAATAACATGCAAAAACATAAATTCCGTTGATAATATCCGGAAAACATAAACACAGAGGCTTTCACAATATCTGGGTTGTAGTAAGCCAAAACACAACCGGATATTTCTGGTTTCATCCAGTCATATCCGGACAAAGCGAGGTGGAATTCGTATGCAATGGACCGAGAAAATCACAGTAAAAATGGTTTTGGAGAAAAGCAAAGTTTTTTTCGTTATGCAAGTGCATAAAATGTTATGTATACAAACAGAAATATCATGTTTGTTTGCCGCAGTTCCTCTAACTTTCTCCCTAGAACATACGAATGTGTAGACTGGTGTCTCCATGTTGAACCTATTAGTGTTTCTAAGGTACAAAATTAAATGTTCCCTGATAAAAACATTCAAAACAATAAAGTCCGTTGATAATGTCCAGAAAACACAAACACAGAGTCCGTTGCAATATCTGGGATTGATTTAGCCAAAACACAACCGGATATTTCTGGTTTCATCCAGTCATATCCGGACTAAGTTTAGTGGAATTCGTATGCAATGAACCGGGAAAATCGCAGTAAAAATGGTTTTGGAGTAAAACAAAGTCTTTTCCTTAAGCCAGCGCATAAAATGTCATCTATACAAACAGAAACATCATGTTTGTTTACCGCAGTTATTCTAGCTTTCTCCCTAGAAAATACGAATGTGTAGACTGGTGTCTCCATGTGGAACCAATTAGTGTTTCCCAGCACAAAATTAAATGTTCCCTGATAAAAACATTCAAAACAATATAATCCATCGATAATATCCAGAAAACACAAACACAGAGTCTGTAGTAATATCGGGGATATAGTAAGCCAAAAAAAAAAGAAAACGGATATTTCTGGTTTCATCCAGTCATATCCGGACAAAGTGAGGTGGAATTCGTATGCAATGGACCGAGAAAATCACAGTAAAAATGGTTTTGGAGAAAAGTAAAGTCTTTTTGTTAGGAAAGTGGATAAAATGTCATCTATACAAACAGAAATATCATGTTTGTTTGCCGCAGTTCCTCTAGCTTTCTCCCTAGAAAATACAAATGTGTAGAGCTGGTGTCTCCGTGTGGAACCAATTAGTGTTTCCACGGTACAAAATTGAATGTTCCCTGAAAAAAAACATGCAAAACCATAAAATCCGTTCATAATATCTGGAGAACACAAATACAGAAGCTTTCACAATATCTGGGATTGAGTTAGCCAAAACACAACCGGATATTTCTGGTTTCATCCAGTCATATCCGGACAAAGTGGGTTGGAATTCGTATGCAATGGACCAACAAAATCACAGTAAAAATGGTTTTAGAGAAAGGCAAAAAGTCTTTTCCATCGAAAGTGCATAAAATGTCATCTATACAAACAGACATATCATATCGATGTGCAGTTCCTCAAGCTTTCTCCCTAGAACATAGGAATGTGTTACTGGTGTCTCCATGTGGAACCAATTAGTGTTTCTACGGTACAAAATTAAATGTTCCCTGATAAAAACATTCAAAACAATAAAAGCCATCGATAATATCCAGAAAACACAGACACTGAGGCTGTAGCAATATCTGGGATATAGTAAGACAAAACACAACCGGATATTTCTGGTTTAATCCACTCATATCTGGACAAAGTGGGGTGGAATTCATATGTAATGGATGGAGAATATCACAGGAAAAATGGTTTTGGAGAAAAGCAAAGTCTTTTCTTTAGGAAAGTGCATAAAATGTCATCTATACAAACAGAAATATCATGTTTGTTTGCCGCAGTTCCTCTAGCTTTCTCCCTAGAAAATACGAATGTGTAGAGCTGGTGTCTCCATGTGGAACCAATTAGTGTTTCCCAGCACAAAATTAAATGTTCCCTGATAAATAACATGCAAAAACATAAATTCCGTTGATAATATCCGGAAAACATAAACACAGAGGCTTTCACAATATCTGGGTTGTAGTAAGCCAAAACACAACCGGATATTTCTGGTTTCATCCAGTCATATCCGGACAAAGCGAGGTGGAATTCGTATGCAATGGACCGAGAAAATCACAGTAAAATTGGTTTTGGAGAAAAGCAAAGTTTTTTTCGTTATGCAAGTGCATAAAATGTCATGTATACAAACAGAAATATCATGTTTGTTTGCCGCAGTTCCTCTAACTTTCTCCCTAGAACATACGAATGTGTATACTGGTGTCTCCATGTTGAACCTATTAGTGTTTCTAAGGTACAAAATTAAATGTTCCCTGATAAAAACATTCAAAACAATAAAGTCCGTTGATAATGTCCAGAAAACACAAACACAGAGTCCGTTGCAATATCTGGGATTGATTTAGCCAAAACACAACCGGATATTTCTGGTTTCATCCAGTCATATCCGGACTAAGTTTGGTGGAATTCGTATGCAATGAACCGGGAAAATCGCAGTAAAAATGGTTTTGGAGTAAAACAAAGTCTTTTCCTTAAGCCAGCGCATAAAATGTCATCTATACAAACAGAAACATCATGTTTGTTTACCGCAGTTATTCTAGCTTTCTCCCTAGAAAATACGAATGTGTAGACTGGTGTCTCCATGTGGAACCAATTAGTGTTTCCCAGCACAAAATTAAATGTTCCCTGATAAAAACATTCAAAACAATATAATCCATCGATAATATCCAGAAAACACAAACACAGAGTCTGTAGTAATATCGGGGATATAGTAAGCCAAAAAAAAAAAGAAAACGGATATTTCTGGTTTCATCCAGTCATATCCGGACAAAGTGAGGTGGAATTCGTATGCAATGGACCGAGAAAATCACAGTAAAAATGGTTTTGGAGAAAAGTAAAGTCTTTTTCTTAGGAAAGTGCATAAAATGTCATCTATACAAACAGAAATATCATGTTTGTTTGCCGCAGTTCCTCTAGCTTTCTCCCTAGAAAATACAAATGTGTAGAGCTGGTGTCTCCATGTTGAAGCTATTAGTGTTTCTAAGGTACAAAATTAAATGTTCCCTGATAAAAACATTCAAAAAAATAAAGTCCGTTGATAATATCCGGAAAACACTAATACAGAAGCTTTCACAATATCTGGGATTGAGTTAGCCAAAACACAACCGGATATTTCTGGTTTCATCCAGTCATATCCGGACTAAGTTTGGTGGAATTCGTATGCAATGAACCGGGAAAATCGCAGTAAAAATGGTTTTGGAGTAAAACAAAGTCTTTTCCTTAAGCCAGTGCATAAAATGTCATCTATACAAACAGAAATATCATGTTTGTTTACCGCAGTTATTCTAGCTTTCTCCCTAGAAAATACGAATGTGTAGACTGGTGTCTCCATGTGGAACCAATTAGTGTTTCCCAGCACAAAATTAAATGTTCCCTGATAAAGACATTCAAAACAATATAATCCATCGATAATATCCAGAAAACACAAACACAGAGTCTGTAGTAATATCTGGGATATAGTAAGCCAAAAAAAAGAAAACGGATATTTCTGGTTTCATCCAGTCATATCCGGACAAAGTGAGGTGGAATTCGTATGCAATGGACCGAGAAAATCACAGTAACAATGGTTTTGGAGAAAAGTAAAGTCTTTTTCTTAGGAAAGTGCATAAAATGTCATCTATACAAACAGAAATATCATGTTTGTTTGCCGCAGTTCCTCTAGCTTTCTCCCTAGAAAATACAAATGTGTAGAGCTGGTTTCTCCGTGTGGAACCAATTAGTGTTTCTACGGTACAAAATTAAATGTTCCCTGATAAAAATATGCAAAACCATAAAATCCGTTCATAATATCCGGAGAACACAAATACAGAAGCTTTCACAATATCTGGGATTGAGTTAGCCAAAACACAACCGGATATTTCTGGTTTCATCCAGTCATATCCGGACAAAGTGGGTTGGAATTCGTATGCAATGGACCAACAAAATCACAGTAAAAATGGTTTTAGAGAAAGGCAAAAAGTCTTTTCCATCGCAAGTGCATAAATTGTCATCTATACAAACAGACATATCATATCGATTTGCAGTTCCTCAAGCTTTCTCCCTAGAACATAGGAATGTGTTACTGGTGTCTCCATGTGGAACCAATTAGTGTTTCCCAGCACAAAATTAAATGTTCCCTGATAAAAACATTCAAAACAATAAAAGCCATCGATAATATCCAGAAAACACAGACACTGAGGCTGTAGCAATATCTGGGATATAGTAAAACAAAACACAACCGGATATTTCTGGTTTCATGCACTCGTATCCGGACAAAGTGGGGTGGAATTCATATGTAATGGATCGAGAATATCACAGGAAAAATGGTTTTGGAGAAAAGCAAAGTCTTTTCTTTAGGAAAGTGCATAAAATGTCATCTATACAAACAGAAATATCATGTTTGTTTGCCGCAGTTCCTCTAGCTTTCTCCCTAGAAAATACGAATGTGTAGAGCTGGTGTCTCCATGTGGAACCAATTAGTGTTTCCCAGCACAAAATTAAATGTTCCCTGATAAATAACATGCAAAAACATAAATTCCTTTGATAATATCCGGAAAACATAAACACAGAGGCTTTCACAATATCTGGGTTGTAGTAAGCCAAAACACAACCGGATATTTCTGGTTTCATCCAGTCATATCCGGACAAAGCGAGGTGGAATTCGTATGCAATGGACCGAGAAAATCACAGAAAAAATGGTTTTGGAGAAAAGTAAAGTCTTTTTGTTAGGAAAGTGCATAAAATGTCATGTATACCAACAGAAATATCATGTTTGTTTGCCGCAGTTCCTCTAACTTTCTCGCTAGAACATACGAATGTGTATACTGGTGTCTCCATTTTGAACCTATTAGTGTTTCTAAGGTACAAAATTAAATGTTCCCTGATAAAAACATTCAAAACAATAAAGTCCGTTGATAATGTCCAGAAAACACAAACACAGAGTCCGTCGCAATATCTGGGATTGAGTTAGCCAAAACACAACCGGATATTTCTGGTTTCATCCAGTCATATCCGGACTAAGTTTGGTGGAATTCGTATGCAATGAACCGGGAAAATCGCAGTAAAAATGGTTTTGGAGTAAAACAAAGTCTTTTCCTTAAGCCAGTGCATAAAATGTCATCTATACAAACAGAAATATCATGTTTGTTTACCGCAGTTATTCTAGCTTTCTCCCTAGAAAATACGAATGTATAGACTGGTGTCTCCATGTGGAACCAATTAGTGCTTCCCAGCACAAAATTAAATGTTCCCTGATAAAAATATTCAAAACAATATAATCCATCGATAATATCCAGAAAACACAAACACAGAGTCTGTAGTAATATCTGGGATATTGTAAGCCAAAAAAAAAGAAAACGGATATTTCTGGTTTCATCCAGTCATATCCGGACAAAGTGAGGTGGAATTCGTATGCAATGGACCGAGAAAATCACAGTAACAATGGTTTTGGAGAAAAGTAAAGTCTTTTTCTTAGGAAAGTGCATAAAATGTCATGTATACAAACAGAAATATCATGTTTGTTTGCCGCAGTTCCTCTAGCTTTCTCCCTAGAAATACAAATGTGTAGAGCTGGTGTCTCCGTGTGGAACCAATTAGTGTTTCTACGGTACAAAATTAAATGTTCCCTGATAAAAAACATGCGAAACCATAAAATCCGTTCATAATATCCGGAGAACACAAATACAGAAGCTTTCACAATATCTGGGATTGAGTTAGCCAAAACACAACCGGATATTTCTGGTTTCATCCAGTCATATCCGGACAAAGTGGGTTGGAATTCGTATGCAATGGACCAACAAAATCACAGTAAAAATGGTTTTAGAGAAAGGCAAAAAGTCTTTTCCATCGCAAGTGCATAAATTGTCATCTATACAAACAGACATATCATATCGATTTGCAGTTCCTCAAGCTTTCTCCCTAGAACATAGGAATGTGTTACTGGTGTCTCCATGTGGAACCAATTAGTGTTTCTACGGTACAAAATTAAATGTTCCCTGATAAAAACATTCAAAACAATAAAATCCATCGATAATATCCAGAAAACACAGACACTGAGGCTGTAGCAATATCTGGGATATAGTAAGGCAAAAAAAAAAAGAAAACGGATATTTCTGGTTTCATCCAGTCATATCCGGACAAAGTGAGGTGGAATTCGTATGCAATGGACCGAGAAAATCACAGTAAAAATGGTTTTGGAGAAAAGTAAAGTCTTTTTGTTAGGAAAGTGCATAAAATGTCATCTATACAAACAGAAATATCATGTTTATTTGCCGCAGCTCCTCTAGCTTTCTCCCTAGAAAATACAAATGTGTAGAGCTGGTGTCTCCGTGTGGAACCAATTAGTGTTTCTACGGTACAAAATTAAATGTTCCCTGATAAAAAACATGCAAAACCATAAAATCCGTTCATAATATCCGGAGAACACAAATACAGAAGCTTTCACAATATCTGGGATTGAGTTAGCCAAAACACAACCGGATATTTCTGGTTTCATCCAGTCATATCCGGACAAAGTGGGTTGGAATTTGTATGCAATGGACCAACCAAATCACAGTAAAAATGGTTTTAGAGAAAGGCAAAAAGTCTTTTCCATCGCAAGTGCATAAAATGTCATCTATACAAACAGACATATCATATCGATATGCAGTTCCTCAAGCTTTCTCCCTATAACAGAGGAATGTGTTACTGGTGTCTCCATGTGGAACCAAATTGTATTTCTACGGTACAAAATTAAATGTTCCCTGATAAAAACATTCAAAACAATAAAAGCCATCGATAATATCCAGAAAACACAGACACTGAGGCTGTAGCAATATCTGGGATATAGTAAGACAAAACACAACCGGATATTTCTGGTTTCATCCACTCATATCCGGACAAAGTGGGGTGGAATTCATATGTAATGGATGGAGAATATCACAGGAAAAATGGTTTTGGAGAAAAGCAAAGTCTTTTCTTTAGGAAAGTGCATAAAATGTCATCTATACAAACAGAAATATCATGTTTGTTTGCCGCTGTTCCTCTAGCTTTCTCCCTAGAAAATACGAATGTGTAGAGCTGGTGTCTCCATGTGGAACCAATTAGTGTTTCCCAGCACAAAATTAAATGTTCCCTGATAAATAACATGCAAAAACATAAATTCCGTTAATAGTATCCGGAAAACATAAACGCAGAGGCTTTCACAATATCTGGGTTGTAGTAAGCCAAAACACAACCGGATATTTCTGGTTTCATCCAGTCATATCCGGGCAAAGCGAGGTGGAATTCGTATGCAATGGACCGAGAAAATCACAGTAAAAATGGTTTTGGAGAAAAGCAAAGTTTTTTTCGTTATGCAAGTGCATAAAATGTCATGTATACAAACAGAAATATCATGTTTGTTTGCCGCAGTTCCTCTAACTTTCTCCCTAGAACATACGAATGTGTATACTGGTGTCTCCATGTTGAACCTATTAGTGTTTCTAAGGTACAAAATTAAATGTTCCCTGATAAAAACATTCACAACAATAAAGTCCGTTGATAATGTCCAGAAAACACAAACACAGTGTCTGTCGCACTATCTGGGATTGAGTTAGCCAAAACACAACCGGATATTTCTGGTTTCATCCAGTCATATCCGGACTAAGTTTGGTGGAATTCGTATGCAATGAACCGGGAAAATCGCAGTAAAAATGGTTTTGGAGTAAAACAAAGTCTTTTCCTTAAGCCAGTGCATAAAATGTCATCTATACAAACAGAAACATCATGTTTGTTTACCGCAGTTATTCTAGCTTTCTCCCTAGAAAATACGAATGTGTAGACTGGTGTCTCCATGTGGAACCAATTAGTGTTTCCCAGCACAAAATTAAATGTTCCCTGATAAAAACATTCAAAACAATATAATCCATCGATAATATCCAGAAAACACAAACACAGAGTCTGTAGTAATATCTGGGATATTGTAAGCCAAAAAAAAAGAAAACGGATATTTCTGGTTTCATCCAGTCATATCCGGACAAAGTGAGGTGGAATTCGTATGCAATGGACCGAGAAAATCACAGTAAAAATGGTTTTGGAGAAAAGTAAAATCTTTTTGTTAGGAAAGTGCATAAAATGTCATGTATACAAACAGAAATATCATGTTTGTTTGCCGCAGTTCCTCTAACTTTCTCCCTAGACATACGAATGTGTATACTGGTGTCTCCATGTTGAACCTATTAGTGTTTCTACGGTACAAAATTAAATGTTGCCTGATAAAAAACATGGAAAACCATAAAATCCGTTCATAATATCCGGAGAACACAAATACAGAAGCTTTCACAATATCTGGGTTATAGTAAGCCAAAACACAACCGGATAATTCTGGTTTCATCCAGTCATATCCGGACAAAGCGAGGTGGAATTCGTATGCAATGGACCAACAAAATCACAGTAAAAATGGTTTTAGAGAAAAGCAAAAAGTCTTTTCCATCGCAAGTGCATAAAATGTCATCTATACAAACAGACATATCATATCGATTTGCAGTTCCTCAAGCTTTCTCCCTAGAACATAGGAATGTGTTACTGGTGTCTCCATGTGGAACCAAATTGTATTTCTACGGTACAAAATTAAAGGTTCCCTGATAAAAACATTCAAAACAATAAAATCCATCGATAATATCCAGAAAACACAGACACTGAGGCTGTAGCAATATCTGGGATATAGTAAGACAAAACACAACCGGATATTTCTGGTTTCATCCACTCATATCCGGACAAAGTGGGGTGGAATTCATATGTAATGGATCGAGAATATCACAGGAAAAATGGTTTTGGAGAAAAGCAAAGTCTTTTCTTTAGGAAAGTGCATAAAATGTCATCTATACAAACAGAAATATCATGTTTGTTTGCCGCAGTTCCTCTAGCTTTCTCCCTAGAAAATACGAATGTGTAGAGCTGGTGTCTCCATGTGGAACCAATTAGTGTTTCCCAGCACAAAATTAAATGTTCCCTGATAAATAACATGCAAAAACATAAATTCCGTTGATAATATCCGGAAAACATAAACACAGAGGCTTTCACAATATCTGGGTTGTAGTAAGCCAAAACACAACCGGATATTTCTGGTTTCATCCAGTCATATCCGCAAAAAGCGAGGTGGAATTCGTATGCAATGGACCGAGAAAATCACAGTAAAAATGGTTTTGGAGAAAAGTAAAATCTTTTTGTTAGGAAAGTGCATAAAATGTCATCTATACAAACAGACATATCATATCGATTTGCAGTTCCTCAAGCTTTCTCCCTAGAACATAGGAATGTGTTACTGGTGTCTCCATGTGGAACCAAATTGTATTTCTACGGTACAAAATTAAAGGTTCCCTGATAAAAATATTCAAAACAATAAAATCCATCGATAATATCCAGAAAACACAGACACTGAGGCTGTAGCAATATCTGGGATATAGTAAGACAAAACACAACCGGATATTTCTGGTTTCATCCACTCATATCCGGACAAAGTGGGGTGGAATTCATATGTAATGGATCGAGAATATCACAGGAAAAATGGTTTTGGAGAAAAGCAAAGTCTTTTCTTTAGGAAAGTGCATAAAATGTCATCTATACAAACAGAAATATCATGTTTGTTTGCCGCAGTTCCTCTAGCTTTCTCCCTAGAAAATACGAATGTGTAGAGCTGGTGTCTCCATGTGGAACCAATTAGTGTTTCCCAGCACAAAATTAAATGTTCCCTGATAAATAACATGCAAAAACATAAATTCCTTTGATAATATCCGGAAAACATAAACACAGAGGCTTTCACAATATCTGGGTTGTAGTAAGCCAAAACACAACCGGATATTTCTGGTTTCATCCAGTCATATCCGGACAAAGCGAGGTGGAATTCGTATGCAATGGACCGAGAAAATCACAGTAAAAATGGTTTTGGAGAAAAGCAAAGTTTTTTTCGTTATGCAAGTGCATAAAATGTCATGTATACAAACAGAAATATCATGTTTGTTTGCCGCAGTTCCTCTAACTTTCTCCCTAGAACATACGAATGTGTAGACTGGTGTCTCCATGTTGAACCTATTAGTGTTTCTAAGGTACAAAATTAAATGTTCCCTGATAAAAACATTCAAAACAATAAAGTCCGTTGATAATGTCCAGAAAACACAAACACAGAGTCTGTCGCAATATCTGGGATTGAGTTAGCCAAAACACAACCGGATATTTCTGGTTTCATCCAGTCATATCCGGACTAAGTTTGGTGGAATTCGTATGAAATGAACCAGGAAAATCGCAGTAAAAATGGTTTTGGAGTAAAACAAAGTCTTTTCCTTAAGCCAGTGCATAAAATGTCATCTATACAAACAGAAACATCATGTTTGTTTACCGCAGTTATTCTAGCTTTCTCCCTAGAAAATACGAATGTGTAGACTGGTGTCTCCATGTGGAACCAATTAGTGTTTCCCAGCACAAAATTAAATGTTCCCTGATAAAAACATTCAAAACAATATAATCCATCGATAATATCCAGAAAACACAAACACAGAGTCTGTAGTAATATCTGGGATATAGTAAGCCAAAAAAAAAAAAGAAAACGGATATTTCTGGTTTCATCCAGTCATATCCGGACAAAGCGAGGTGGAATTCGTATGCAATGGACCGAGAAAATCACAGTAAAAATGGTTTTGTAGAAAAGCAAAGTTTTTTTCGTTATGCAAGTGCATAAAATGTCATGTATACAAACAGAAATATCATGTTTGTTTGCCGCAGTTCCTCTAACTTTCTCCCTAGAACATACGATTGTGTATACTGTTGTCTCCATGTTGAACCTATTAGTGTTTCTAAGGTACAAAATTAAATGTTCCCTGATAAAAACATTCAAAACAATAAAGTCCGTTGATAATGTCCAGAAAACACAAACACAGAGTCTGTCGCAATATCTGGGATTGAGTTACCCAAAACACAACTGGATATTTCTGGTTTCATCCAGTCATATCCGGACTAAGTTTGGTGGAATTCGTATGCAATGGACCAACAAAATCACAGTAAAAATGGTTTTAGAGAAAGGCAAAAAGTCTTTTCCATCGCAAGTGCATAAAATGTCATCTATACAAACAGACATATCATATCGATTTGCAGTTCCTCAAGCTTTCTCCCTAGAACATAGGAATGTGTTACTGGTGTCTCCATGTGGAACCAAATTGTATTTCTACGGTACAAAATTAAATGTTCCCTGATAAAAACATTCAAAACAATAAAATCCATCGATAATATCCAGAAAACACAGACACTGAGGCTGTAGCAATATCTGGGATATAGTAAGACAAAACACAACCGGATATTTCTGGTTTCATGCACTCATATCCGGACAAAGTGGGGTGGAATTCATAAGTAATGGATGGAGAATATCACAGGAAAAATGGTTTTGGAGAAAAGCAAAGTCTTTTCTTTAGGAAAGTGCATAAAATGTCATCTATACAAACAGAAATATCATGTTTGTTTGCCGCAGTTCCTCTAGCTTTCTCCCTAGAAAATACGAATGTGTAGAGCTGGTGTCTCCATGTGGAACCAATTAGTGTTTCCCAGCACAAAATTAAATGTTCCCTGATAAATAACATGCAAAAACATAAATTCCGTTGATAGTATCCGGAAAACATAAACACAGAGGCTTTCACAATATCTGGGTTGTAGTAAGCCAAAACACAACCGGATATTTCTGGTTTCATCCAGTCATATCCGGACAAAGCGAGGTGGAATTCGTATGCAATGGACCGAGAAAATCACAGTAAAAATGGTTTTGGAGAAAAGCAAAGTTTTTTTCGTTATGCAAGTGCATAAAATGTCATGTATACAAACAGAAATATCATGTTTGTTTGCCGCAGTTCCTCTAACTTTCTCCCTAGAACATACGAATGTGTATACTGGTGTCTCCATGTTGAACCTATTAGTGTTTCTAAGGTACAAAATTAAATGTTCCCTGATAAAAACATTCAAAACAATAAAGTCCGTTGATAATATCCGGAAAACACAAATACAGAAGCTTTCACAATATCTGGGATTGAGTTAGCCAAAACACAACCGGATATTTCTGGTTTCATCCAGTCATATCCGGACTAAGTTTGGTGGAATTCGTATGCAATGAACCGGGAAAATCGCAGTAAAAATGGTTTTGGAGTAAAACAAAGTCTTTTCCTTAAGCCAGTGCATAAAATGTCATCTATACAAACAGAAACATCATGTTTGTTTGCCGCAGTTCCTCTAGCTTTCTCCCTAGAAAATACGAATGTGTAGACTGGTGTCTCCATGTGGAACCAATTAGTGTTTCCCAGCACAAAATTAAGTGTTCCCTGATAAAAACATTCAAAACAATATAATCAATCGATAATATCCAGAAAACACAAACACAGAGTCTGTAGTAATATCTGGGATATAGTAAGCCAAAAAAAAAGAAAACGGATATTTCTGGTTTCATCCAGTCATATCCGGACAAAGTGAGGTGGAATTCGTATGCAATGGACCGAGAAAATCGCAGTAAAAATGGTTTTGGAGAAAAGTAAGGTCTTTTTCTTAGGAAAGTGCATAAAATGTCATCTATACAAACAGAAATATCATGTTTGTTTGCCGCAGTTCCTCTAGCTTTCTCCCTAGAAAATACAAATGTGTAGAGCTGGTGTCTCCGTGTGGAACCAATTAGTGTTTCTACGGTACAAAATTAAATGTTCCCTGACAAAAAATATGCAAAACCATAAAATCCGTTCATAATATCCAGAGAACACAAATACAGAAGCTTTCACAATATCTGGGATTGAGTTAGCCAAAACACAACCGGATATTTCTGGTTTCATCCAGTCATATCCGGACAAAGTGGGTTGGAATTCGTATGCAATGGACCAACAAAATCACAGTAAAAATGGTTTTAGAGAAAGGCAAAAAGTCTTTTCCATCGCAAGTGCATAAAATGTCATCTATACAAACAGACATATCATATCGATTTGCAGTTCCTCAAGCTTTCTCCCTAGAACATAGGAATGTGTTACTGGTGTCTCCATGTGGAACCAATTAGTGTTTCTACGGTACAAAATTAAATGTTCCCTGATAGAAACATTCAAAACAATAAAATCCATCGATAATATCCAGAAAACACAGACACTGAGGCTGTAGCAATATCTGGGATATAGTAAGACAAAACACAACCGGATATTTCTGGTTTCATCCACTCATATCCGGACAAAGTGGGGTGGAATTCATATGTAATGGATGGAGAATATCACAGGAAAAATGGTTTTGGAGAAAAGCAAAGTCTTTTCTTTAGGAAAGTGCATAAAATGTCATCTATACAAACAGAAATATCATGTTTGTTTGCCGCAGTTCCTCTAGCTTTCTCCCTAGAAAATACGAATGTGTAGAGCTGGTGTCTCCATGTGGAACCAATTAGTGTTTCCCAGCACAAAATTAAATGTTCCCTGATAAATAACATGCAAAAACATAAATTCCGTTGATAGTATCCGGAAAACATAAACACAGAGGCTTTCACAATATCTGGGTTGTAGTAAGCCAAAACACAACCGGATATTTCTGGTTTCATCCAGTCATATCCGGACAAAGCGAGGTGGAATTCGTATGCAATGGACCGAGAAAATCACAGTAAAAATGGTTTTGGAGAAAAGCAAAGTTTTTTTCGTTATGCAAGTGCATAAAATGTCATGTATACAAACAGAAATATCATGTTTGTTTGCCGCAGTTCCTCTAACTTTCTCCCTAGAACATACGAATGTGTAGACTGGTGTCTCCATGTTGAACCTATTAGTGTTTCTAAGGTACAAAATTAAATGTTCCCTGATAAAAACATTCAAAACAATAAAGTCCGTTGATAATGTCCAGAAAACACAAACACAGAGTCCGTTGCAATATCTGGGATTGAATTAGCCAAAACACAACCGGATATTTCTGGTTTCATCCAGTCATATCCGGACTAAGTTTGGTGGAATTCGTATGCAATGAACCGGGAAAATCGCAGTAAAAATGGTTGTGGAGTAAAACAAAGTCTTTTCCTTAAGCCAGTGCATAAAATGTCATCTATACAAACAGAAATATCATGTTTGTTTACCGCAGTTATTCTAGCTTTCTCCCTAGAAAATACGAATATGTAGACTGGTGTCTCCATGTGGAACCAATTAGTGTTTCCCAGCACAAAATAAAATGTTCCCTGATAAAAACATTCAAAACAATAAAATCCATCGATAATATCCAGAAAACACAGACACTGAGGCTGTAGCAATATCTGGGATATAGTAAGACAAAACACAACCGGATATTTCTGGTTTCATCCACTCATATCCGGACAAAGTGGGGTGGAATTCATGTGTAATGGATCGAGAATATCACAGGAAAAATGGTTTTGGAGAAAAGCAAAGTCTTTTCTTTAGGAAAGTGCATAAAATGTCATCTATACAAACAGAAATATCATGTTTGTTTGCCGCAGTTCCTCTAGCTTTCTCCCTAGAAAATACAAATGTGTAGAGCTGGTGTCTCCGTGTGGAACCAATTAGTGTTTCTACGGTACGAAATTAAATGTTCCCTGACAAAAAACATGCAAAACCATAAAATCCATTCATAATATCCGGAGAACACAAATACAGATGCTTTCACAATATCTGGGATTGAGTTAGCAAAAACACAACCGGATATTTCTGGTTTCATCCAGTCATATCCGGACAAAGTGGGTTGGAATTCGTATGCAATGGACCAACAAAATCACAGTAAAAATGGTTTTGGAGAAAAGCAAAGTTTTTTTCGTTATGCAAGTGCATAAAATGTCATGTATACAAACAGAAATATCATGTTTGTTTGCCGCAGTTCCTCTAACTTTCTCCCTAGAACATACGAATGTGTATACTGGTGTCTCCATGTTGAACCTATTAGTGTTTCTACGGTACAAAATTAAATGTTCCATGATAAAAACATTCAAAACAATAAAGTCCGTTGATAATGTCCAGAAAACACCAACACAGAGTCCGTTGCAATATCGGGGATTGATTTAGCCAAAACACAACCGGATATTTCTGGTTTCATCCAGTCATATCCGGACTAAGTTTGGTGGAATTCGTATGCAATGAACCGGGAAAATCGCAGTAAAAATGGTTTTGGAGTAAAACAAAGTCTTTTCCTTAAGCCAGTGCATAAAATGTCATCTATACAAACAGAAACATCATGTTTGTTTACCGCAGTTATTCTAGCTTTCTCCCTAGAAAATACGAATGTGTAGACTGGTGTCTCCATGTGGAACCAATTAGTGTTTCCCAGCACAAAATTAAATGTTCCCTGATAAAAACATTCAAAACAATATAATCCATCGATAATATCCAGAAAACACAAACACAGAGTCTGTAGTAATATCTGGGATATAGTAAGCCAAAAAAAAAGAAAACGGATATTTCTGGTTTCATCCAGTCATATCCGGACAAAGTGAGGTGGAATTCGTATGCAATGGACCGAGAAAATCACAGTAAAAATGGTTTTGGAGAAAAGTAAAATCTTTTTGTTAGGAAAGTGCATAAAATGTCATGTATACAAACAGAAATATTATGTTTGTTTGCCGCAGTTCCTCTAGCTTTCTCCCTAGAAAATACAAATGTGTAGAGCTGGTGTCTCCGTGTGGAACCAATTAGTGTTTCTACGGTACAAAATTAAATGTTCCCTGATAAAAAACATGCAAAACCATAAAATCCGTTCATAATATCCGGAGAACACAAATACAGAAGCTTTCACAATATCTGGGATTGAGTTAGCCAAAACACAACCGGATATTTCTGGTTTCATCCAGTCATATCCGGACAAAGCGAGGTGGAATTCGTATGCAATGGACCAAAAAAATCACAGTAAAAATGGTTTTAGAGAAAGGCAAAAAGTCTTTTCCATCGCAAGTGCATAAAATGTCAACTATACAAACAGACATATCATATCGACTTGCAGTTCCTCAAGCTTTCTCCCTAGAACATAGGAATGTGTTACTGGTGTCTCCATGTGGAACCAATTAGTGTTTCTACGGTACAAAATTAAATGTTCCCTGATAAAAACATTCAAAACAATAAAAGCCATCGATAATATCCAGAAAACACAGACACTGAGGCTGTAGCAATATCTGGGATATAGTAAGACAAAACACAACCGGATATTTCTGGTTTCATCCACTCATATTCGGACAAAGTGGGGTGGAATTCATATGTAATGGATGGAGAATATCACAGGAAAAATGGTTTTGGAGAAAAGCAAAGTCTTTTCTTTAGGAAAGTGCATAAAATGTCATCTATACAAACAGAAATATCATGTTTATTTTCCGCAGTTCCTCTAGCTTTCTCCCTAGAAAATACGAATGTGTAGAGCTGGTGTCTCCATGTGGAACCAATTAGTGTTTCCCAGCACAAAATTAAATGTTCCCTGATAAATAACATGCAAAAACATAAATTCCGTTGATAGTATCCGGAAAACATAAACACAGAGGCTTTCACAATATCTGGGTTGTAGTAAGCAAAACACAACCGGATATTTCTGGTTTCATCCAATCATATCCGGACAAAGCGAGGTGGAATTCGTATGCAATGGACTGAGAAAATCACAGTAAAAATGGTTTTGGAGAAAAGCAAAGATTTTGTCGTTATGCAAGTGCATAAAATGTCATGTATACAAACAGAAATATCATGTTTGTTTGCCGCAGTTCCTCTAACTTTCTCCCAAGAACATACGAATGTGTATACTGGTGTCTACATGTTGAACCTATTAGTGTTTCTAAGGTACAAAATTAAATGTTCCCTGATAAAAACATTCAAAACAATAAAGTCCGTTGATAATGTCCAGAAAACACAAACACAGAGTCCGTTGCAATATCTGGGATTGAATTAGCCAAAACACAACCGGATATTTCTGGTTTCATCCAGTCATATCCGGACAAAGTGAGGTGGAATTCGTATGCAATGGACCGAGAAAATCACTGTAAAAATGGTTTTGGAGAAAAGTAAAATCTTTTTGTTAGGAAAGTGCATAAAATGTCATGTATACAAACAGAAATATTATGTTTGTTTGCCGCAGTTCCTCTAGCTTTCTCCCTAGAAAATACAAATGTGTAGAGCTGGTGTCTCCGTGTGGAACCAATTAGTGTTTCTACGGTACAAAATTAAATGTTCCCTGATAAAAAACATGCAAAACCATAAAATCCGTTCATAATATCCGGAGAACACAAATACAGAAGCTTTCACAATATCTGGGATTGAGTTAGCCAAAACACAACCGGATATTTCTGGTTGCATCCAGTCATATCCGGACAAAGCGAGGTGGAATTCTTATGCAATGGACCAACAAAATCACAGTAAAAATGGTTTTAGAGAAAGGCAAAAAGTCTTTTCCATCGCAAGTGCATAAAATATCATCTATACAAACAGACATATCATATCGACTTGCAGTTCCTCAAGCTTTCTCCCTAGAACATAGGAATGTGTTACTGGTGTCTCCATGTGGAACCAATTAGTGTTTCTACGGTACAAAATTAAATGTTCCCTGATAAAAACATTCAAAACAATAAAATCCATCGATAATATCCAGAAAACACAGACACTGAGGCTGTAGCAATATCTGGGATATAGTAAGACAAAACACAACCGGATATTTCTGGTTTCATCCACTCATATTCGGACAAAGTGGGGTGGAATTCATATGTAATGGATCGAGAATATCACAGGAAAAATGGTTTTGGAGAAAAGCAAAGTCTTTTCTTTAGGAAAGTGCATAAAATGTCATCTATACAAACAGAAATATGATGTTTGTTTGCCGCAGTTCCTCTAGCTTTCTCCCTAGAAAATACGAATGTGTAGAGCTGGTGTCTCCATGTGGAACCAATTAGTGTTTCCCAGCACAAAATTAAATGTTCCCTGATAAATAACATGCAAAAACATAAATTCCGTTGATAGTATCCGGAAAACATAAACACAGAGGCTTTCACAATATCTGGGTTGTAGTAAGCCAAAACACAACCGGATATTTCTGGTTTCATCCAGTCATATCCGGACAAAGCGAGGTGGAATTCGTATGCAATGGACTGAGAAAATCACAGTAAAAATGGTTTTGGAGAAAAGCAAAGTTTTTTTCATTATGCAAGTGCATAAAATGTCATGTATACAAACAGAAATATCATGTTTGTTTGCCGCAGTTCCTCTAACTTTCTCCCTAGAACATACGAATGTGTAGACTGGTGTCTCCATGTTGAACCTATTAGTGTTTCTAAGGTACAAAATTAAATGTTCCCTGATAAAAACATTCAAAACAATAAAGTCCGTTGATAATGTCCAGAAAACACAAACACAGAGTCCGTTGCAATATCTGGGATTGATTTAGCCAAAACACAACCGGATATTTCTGGTTTCATCCAGTCATATCCGGACTAAGTTTGGTGGAATTCGTATGCAATGAACCGGGAAAATCAAAGTAAAAATGGTTTTGGAGTAAAACAAAGTCTTTTCCTTAAGCCAGTGCATAAAATGTCATCTATACAAACAGAAATATCATGTTTGTTTACCGCAGTTATTCTAGCTTTCTCCCTAGAAAATACGAATGTGTAGACTGGTGTCTCCATGTGGAACCAATTAGTGTTTCCCAGCACAAAATTAAATGTTCCCTGATAAAAACATTCAAAACAATAAAATCCATCGATAATAACCAGAAAACACAGACACTGAGGCTGTAGCAATATCTGGGATATAGTAAGACAAAACACAACCGGATATTTCTGGTTTCATCCACTCATATCCGGACAAAGTGGGGTGGAATTCATATGTAATGGATCGAGAATATCACAGGAAAAATGGTTTTGGAGAAAAGCAAAGTCTTTTCTTTAGGAAAGTGCATAAAATGTCATCTATACAAACAGAAATATCATGTTTGTTTGCCGCAGTTCCTCTAGCTTTCTCCCTAGAAAATACAAATGTGTAGAGCTGGTGTCTCCGTGTGGAACCAATTAGTGTTTCTACGGTACAAAATTAAATGTTCCCTGAAAAAAAACATGCAAAACCATAAAATCCGTTCATAATATCCGGAGAACACAAATACAGAAGCTTTCACAATATCTGGGATTGAGTTAGCCAAAACACAACCGGATATTTCTGGTTGCATCCAGTCATATCCGGACAAAGTGGGTTGGAATTCGTATGCAATGGACCAACAAAATCACAGTAAAATTGGTTTTGGAGAAAAGCAAAGTTTTTTTCGTTATGCAAGTGCATAAAATGTCATGTATACAAACAGAAATATCATGTTTGTTTGCCGCAGTTCCTCTAACTTTCTCCCTAGAACATACGAATGTGTTACTGGTGTCTCCATGTGGAACCAATTAGTGTTTCTACGGTACAAAATTAAATGTTCCCTGATAAAAACATTCAAAACAATAAAGTCCGTTGATAATGTCCAGAAAACACAAACACAGAGTCCGTCGCAATATCTGGGATTGAGTTAGCCAAAACACAACCGGATATTTCTGGTTTCATCCAGTCATATCCGGACTAAGTTTGGTGGAATTCGTATGCAATGAACCGGGAAAATCGCAGTAAAAATGGTTTTGGAGTAAAACAAAGTCTTTTCCTTAAGCCAGTGCATAAAATGTCATCTATACAAACAGAAACATCATGTTTGTTTACAGCAGTTATTCTAGTTTCTCCCTAGAAAATACGAATGTGTAGAATGGTGTCTCCATGTGGAACCAATTAGTGTTTCACAGCACAAAATTAAATGTTCCCTGATAAATACATTCAAAAAATATAATCCATCGATAATATCCAGAAAACACAAACACAGAGTCTGTAGTAATATCTGGGATATAGTAAGCGACAAAAAAAGAAAACGGATATTTCTGGTTTCATCCAGTCATATAAGGACAAAGTGAGGTGGAATTCGTATGCAATGGACCGAGAAAATCACAGTAAAAATGGTTTTGGAGAAAAGTAAAGTCTTTTTGTTAGGAAAGTGCATAAAATGTCATCTATACAAACAGAAATATCATGTTTGTTTGCCGCAGTTCCTCTAGCTTTCTCCCTAGAAAATACAAATGTGTAGAGCTGGTGTCTCCGTGTGGAACCAATTAGTGTTTCTACGGTACAAAATTAAATGTTCCCTGATAAAAAACATGCAAAACCATAAAATCCGTTCATAATATCCGGAGAACACAAATACAGAAGCTTTCACAATATCTGGGATTGCGTTAGCCAAAACACAACCGGATATTTCTGGTTTCATCCAGTCATATCCGGACAAAGTGGGTTGGAATTCGTATGCAATGGACCAACAAAATCACAGTAAAAATGGTTTTAGAGAAAGGGAAAAATTCTTTTCCTTCGCAAGTGCATAAAATGTCATCTATACAAACAGACATATCATATCGATTTGCAGTTCCTCAAGCTTTCTCCCTAGAACATAGGAATGTGTTACTGGTGTCTCCATGTGGAACCAATTAGTGTTTCTACGGTACAAAATTAAAGGTTCCCTGATAAAAACATTCAAAACAATAAAATCCATCGATAATATCCAGAAAACACAGACACTGAGGCTGTAGCAATATCTGGGATATAGTAAGACAAAACACAACCGGATATTCCTGGTTTCATCCACTCATATTCGGAAAAAGTGGGGTGGAATTCATATGTAATGGATCGAGAATATCACAGGAAAAATGGTTTTGGAGAAAAGCAAAGTCTTTTCTTTAGGAAAGTGCATAAAATGTCATCTATACAAACAGAAATATCATGTTTGTTTGCCGCAGTTCCTCTAGCTTTCTCCCTAGAAAATACAAATGTGTAGAGCTGGTGTCTCCATGTGGAACCAATTAGTGTTTCTACGGTACAAAATTAAATGTTCCCTGATAAATAACATGCAAAAACATAAATTCCGTTGATAATATACGGAAAACATAAACACAGAGGCTTTCACAATATCTGGGTTGTAGTAAGCCAAAACACAACCGGATATTTCTGGTTTCATCCAGTCATATCTGGACAAAGCGAGGTGGAATTCGTATGCAATGGACCGAGAAAATCACAGTAAAAATGGTTTTGGAGAAAAGCAAAGATTTTTTCGTTATGCAAGTGCATAAAATGTCATGTATACAAACAGAAATATCATGTTTGTTTGCCGCAGTTCCTCTAACTTTCTCCCTAGAAAATACAAATGTGTAGAGCTGGTGTCTCCGTGTGGAACCAATTAGTGTTTCTACGGTACAAAATTAAATGTTCCCTGATAAAAAACATGCAAAACCATAAAATCCGTTCATAATATCCGGAGAACACAAATACAGAAGCTTTCACAATATCTGGGATTGCGTTAGCCAAAACACAACCGGATATTTCTGGTTTCATCCAGTCATATCCGGACAAAGCGAGGTGGAATTCGTATGCAATGGACCAACAAAATCACAGTAAAAATGGTTTTAGAGAAAGGGAAAAAGTCTTTTCCATCGCAAGTGCATAAAATGTCATCTATACAAACAGACATATCATATCGATTTGCAGTTCCTCAAGCTTTCTCCCTAGAACATAGGAATGTGTTACTGGTGTCTCCATGTGGAACCAATTAGTGTTTCTACGGTACAAAATTAAAGGTTCCCTGATAAAAACATTCAAAACCATAAAATCCATCGATAATATCCAGAAAACACAGACACTGAGGCTGTAGCAATATCTGGGATATAGTAAGACAAAACACAACCGGATATTTCTGGTTTCATCCACTCATATTCGGACAAAGTGGGGTGGAATTCATATGTAATGGATCGAGAATATCACAGGAAAAATGGTTTTGGAGAAAAGCAAAGTCTTTTCTTTAGGAAAGTGCATAAAATGTCATCTATACAAACAGAAATATCATGTTTGTTTGCCGCAGTTCCTCTAGCTTTCTCCCTAGAAAATACGAATGTGTAGAGCTGGTGTCTCCATGTGGAACCAATTAGTGTTTCCCAGCACAAAATTAAATGTTCCCTGATAAATAACATGCAAAAACATAAATTCCTTTGATAATATCCGGAAAACATAAACACAGAGGCTTTCACAATATCTGGGTTGTAGTAAGCCAAAACACAACCGGATATTTCTGGTTTCATCCAGTCATATCCGGACAAAGCGAGGTGGAATTCGTATGCAATGGACCGAGAAAATCACAGTAAAAATGGTTTTGGAGAAAAGCAAAGTTTTTTTCGTTATGCAAGTGCATAAAATGTCATGTATACAAACAGAAATATCATGTTTGTTTGCCGCAGTTCCTCTAGCTTTCTCCCTAGAAAATACGAATGAGTAGAACTGGTGTCGCCGTGTGGAACCAATTAGTGTTTGTAAGGTACAAAATTAAATGTTCCCTGATAAAAAACATGCAAAACCATAAAATCCGTTGATAATATCCGGAAAACACAAATACAGAAGCTTTCACAATGTCTGGGATTGAGTTAGCCAAAACACAACCGGATATTTCTGGTTTCATCCAGTCATATCCGAACTAAGTTTGGTGGAATTCGTATGCAATGAACCGGGAAAATCGCAGTAAAAATGGTTTTGGAGTAAAACAAAGTCTTTTCCTTAAGCCAGTGCATAAAATGTCATCTATACAAACAGAAACATCATGTTTGTTTACCGCAGTTATTCTAGCTTTCTCCCTAGAAAATACGAATGTGTAGACTGGTGTCTCCATGTGGAACCAATTAGTGTTTCCCAGCACAAAATTAAATGTTCCCTGATAAAAACATTGAAAACAATATAATCCATCGATAATATCCAGAAAACACAAACACAGAGTCTGTAGTAATATCTGGGATATAGTAAGCCCAAAAAAAAGAAAACGGATATTTCTGGTTTCATCCACTCATATCCGGACAAAGTGAGGTGGAATTCGTATGCAATGGACCGAGAAAATCACAGTAAAAATGGTTTTGGAGAAAAGTATAGTCTTTTTGTTAGGAAAGTGCATAAAATGTCATCTATACAAACAGAAATATCATGTTTGTTTGCCGCAGTTCCTCTAACTTTCTCCCTAGAACTTACGAATGTGTATACTGGTGTCTCCATGTTGAACCTATTAGTGTTTCTAAGGTACAAAATTAAATGTTCCCTGATAAAAACATTCCAAACAATAAAGTCCGTTGATAATGTCCAGAAAACACAAACACAGAGTCCGTCGCAATATCTGGGATTGAGTTAGCCAAAACACAACCGGATATTTCTGGTTTCATCCAGTCATATCCGGACTAAGTTTGGTGGAATTCGTATGCAATGAACCGGGAAAATCGCAGTAAAAATGGTTTTGGAGTAAAACAAAGTCTTTTCCTTAAGCCAGTGCATAAAATGTCATCTATACAAACAGAAACATCATGTTTGTTTACAGCAGTTATTCTAGTTTCTCCCTAGAAAATACGAATGTGTAGAATGGTGTCTCCATGTGGAACCAATTAGTGTTTCACAGCACAAAATTAAATGTTCCCTGATAAATACATTCAAAAAATATAATCCATCGATAATATCCAGAAAACACAAACACAGAGTCTGTAGTAATATCTGGGATATAGTAAGCGACAAAAAAAGAAAACGGATATTTCTGGTTTCATCCAGTCATATAAGGACAAAGTGAGGTGGAATTCGTATGCAATGGACCAAGAAAATCACAGTAAAAATGGTTTTGGAGAAAAGTAAAGTCTTTTTGTTAGGAAAGTGCATAAAATGTCATCTATACAAACAGAAATATCATGTTTGTTTGCCGCAGTTCCTCTAGCTTTCTCCCTAGAAAATACAAATGTGTAGAGCTGGTGTCTCCGTGTGGAACCAATTAGTGTTTCTACGGTACAAAATTAAATGTTCCCTGATAAAAAAGATGCAAAACCATAAAATCCATTCATAATATCCGGAGAACACAAATACAGAAGCTTTCACAATATCTGGGATTGAGTTAGCCAAAACACAACCGGATATTTCTGGTTTCATCCAGTCATATCCGGACAAAGTGGGTTGGAATTCGTATGCAATGGACCAACAAAATCACAGTAAAAATGGTTTTAGAGAAAGGCAAAAAGTCTTTTCCATCGCAAGTGCATAAAGTGTCATCTATACAAACAGACATATCATATCGATTTGCAGTTCCTCAAGCTTTCTCCCTAGAACATAGGAATGTGTTACTGGTGTCTCCATGTGGAACCAATTAGTGTTTCTACGGTACAAAATTAAATGTTCCCTGATAAAAACATTCAAAACAATAAAATCCATCGATAATACCCAGAAAACACAGACACTGAGGCTGTAGCAATATCTGGGATATAGTAAGACAAAACACAACCGGATATTTCTGGTTTCATCCACTCATATTCGGACAAAGTGGGGTGGAATTCATATGTAATGGATCGAGAATATCACAGGAAAAATGGTTTTGGAGAAAAGCAAAGTCTTTTCTTTAGGAAAGTGCATAAAATGTCATCTATACAAACAGAAATATCATGTTTGTTTGCCGCAGTTCCTCTAGCTTTCTCCCTAGAAAATACGAATGTGTAGAGCTGGTGTCTCCATGTGGAACCAGTTAGTGTTTCCCAGCACAAAATTAAATGTTCCCTGATAAATAACATGCAAAAACATAAATTCCGTTGATAATATCCGGAAAACATAAACACAGAGGCTTTCACAATATCTGGGTTGTAGTAAGCCAAAACACAACCGGATATTTCTGGTTTCATCCTGTCATATCCGGACAAAGCGAGGTGGAATTCGTATGCAATGGACCGAGAAAATCACAGTAAAAATGGTTTTGGAGAAAAGCAAAGTTTTTTTCGTTATGCAAGTGCATAAAATGTCATGTATACAAACAGAAATATCATGTTTGTTTGCCGCAGTTCCTCTAGTTTTCTCCCTAGAAAATACAAATGTGTAGAGCTGGTGTCCCCGTGTGGAACCAATTAGTGTTTCTAAGGTACAAAACTAAATGTTCCCTGATAAAAAACATACAAAACCATAAAATCCGTTGATAATATCCGGAAAACACAAATACAGAAGCTTTCACAATATCTGGGATTGAGTTAGCCAAAACACAACCGGATATTTCTGGTTTCATCCTGTCATATCCTGACTAAGTTTGGTGGAATTCGTATGCAATGAACCGGGAAAATCACAGTAAAAATGGTTTTGGAGTAAAACAAAGTCTTTTCCTTAAGCCAGTGCATAAAATGTCATCTATACAAACAGAAACATCATGTTTGTTTACTGCAGTTATTCTAGCTTTCTCCCTAGAAAATACGAATGTGTAGACTGGTGTCTCCATGTGGAACCAATTAGTGTTTCCCAGCACAAAATAAAATGTTCCCTGATAAAAACATTCAAAACAATATAATCCATCGATAATATCCAGAAAACACAAACACAGAGTCTGTAGTAATATCTGGGATATAGTAAGCACAAAAAAAAGAAAACGGATATTTCTGGTTTCATCCACTCATATCCGGACAAAGTGAGGTGGAATTCGTATGCAATGGACCGAGAAAATCACAGTAAAAATGGTTTTGGAGAAAAGTAAAGTCTTTTTGTTATGCAAGTGCATAAAATGTCATCTATACAAACAGAAATATCATGTTTGTTTGCCGCAGTTCCTCTAGCTTTCTCCCTAGAAAATACAAATGTGTAGAGCTGGTGTCTCCGTGTGGAACCAATTAGTGTTTCTACGGTACAAAATTAAATATTCCCTGATAAAAAACATGCAAAACCATAAAATCCGTTCATAATATCCGGAGAACACAAATACAGAAGCTTTCACAATATCTGGGATTGCGTGAGCCAAAACACAACCGGATATTTCTGGTTTCATCCAGTCATATCTGGACAAAGTGGGTTGGAATTCGTATGCAATGGACCAACAAAATCACAGTAAAAATGGTTTTAGAGAAAGGCAAAAAGTCTTTTCCATCGCAAGTGCATAAAATGTCATCTATACAAACAGACATATCATATCGATTTGCAGTTCCTCAAGCTTTCTCCCTAGAACATAGGAATGTGTTACTGGTGTCTCCATGTGGAACCAATTAGTGTTTCTACGGTACAAAATTAAATGTTCCCTGATAAAAACATTCAAAACAATAAAATCCATCGATAATACCCAGAAAACACAGACACTGAGGCTGTAGCAATATCTGGGATATAGTAAGACAAAACACAACCGGATATTTCTGGTTTCATCCACTCATATCCGGACAAAGTGGGGTGGAATTCATATGTAATGGATCGAGAATATCACAGGAAAAATGGTTTTGGAGAAAAGCAAAGTCTTTTCTTTAGGAAAGTGCATAAAATGTCATCTATACAAACAGAAATATCATGTTTGTTTGCCGCAGTTCCTCTAGCTTTCTCCCTAGAAAATACAAATGTGTAGAGCTGGTGTCTCCGTGTGGATCCAATTAGTGTTTCTACGGTACAAAATTAAATGTTCCCTGATAAAAAACATGCAAAACCATAAAATCCGTTCATAATATCCTGAAAACACAAATACAGAAGCTTTCACAATATCTGGGATTGAGTTAGCCAAAACACAACCGGATATTTCTGGTTTCATCCAGTCATATCCGGACTAATTTTGGTGGAATTCGTATGCACTGAACCGGGAAAATCGCAGTAAAAATGGTTTTGGAGTAAAACAAAGTCTTTTCCTTAAGCCAGTGCATAAAATGTCATCTATACAAACAGAAACATCATGTTTGTTTGCCGCAGTTCCTCAAGCTTTCTCCCTAGAAAATACGAATGTGTAGACTGGTGTCTCCATGTGGAACCAATTAGTGTTTCCCAGCACAAAATTAAATGTTCCCTGATAAAAAACATTCAAAACAATATAATCCATCGATAATATCCAGAAAACACAAACACAGAGTCTGTAGTAATATCTGGGATATAGTAAGCCAAAAAAAAAGAAAACGGATATTTCTGGTTTCATCCAGTCATATCCGGACAAAGTGAGGTGGAATTCGTATGCAATGGACCGAGAAAATCACAGTAAAAATGGTTTTGGAGAAAAGCAAAGTTTTTTTCGTTATGCAAGTGCATAAAATGTCATGTATACAAACAGAAATATCATGTTTGTTTGCCGCAGTTCCTCTAACTTTCTCCCTAGAAAATACAAATGTGTAGAGCTGGTGTCTCCGTGTGGAACCAATTAGTGTTTCTACGGTACAAAATTAAATGTTCCCTGACAAAAAACATGCAAAACCATAAAATCCGTTCATAATATCCGGAGAACACAAATACAGAAGCTTTCACAATATCTGGGATTGAGTTAGCCAAAACACAACCGGATATTTCTGGTTTCATCCAGTCATATCCGGACAAAGTGAGGTGGAATTCGTATGCAATGGACCGAGAGAATCACAGTAAAAATGGTTTTGGAGAAAAGCAAAGTTTTTTTCGTTATGCAAGTGCATAAAATGTCATGTATACAAACAGAAATATCATGTTTGTTTGCCGCAGTTCCTCTAACTTTCTCCCTAGAACATACGAATGTGTATACTGGTGTCTCCATGTTGAACCTATTAGTGTTTCTAAGGTACAAAATTAAATGTTCCCTGATAAAAACATTCAAAACAATAAAGTCCGTTGATAATGTCCAGAAAACACAAACACAGAGTCCGTCGCAATATCTGGGATTGAGTTAGCCAAAACACAACCGGATATTTCTGGTTTCATCCAGTCATATCCGGACAAAGTGAGGTGGAATTCGTATGCAATGGACCGAGAGAATCACAGTAAAAATGGTTTTGGAGAAAAGCAAAGTTTTTTTCGTTATGCAAGTGCATAAAATGTCATCTATACAAACAGAAATGTCATGTTTGTTTGCCGCAGTTCCTCTAGCTTTCTCCCTAGAAAATACGAATGTGTAGAGCTGGTGTCTCCATGTGGAACCAATTAGTGTTTCCCAGCACAAAATTAAATGTTCCCTGACAAATAACATGCAAAAACATAAATTACGTTGATAATATCCGGAAAACATAAACACAGAGGCTTTCACAATATCTGGGTTGTAGTAAGCCAAAACAAAACCGGATATTTCTGGTTTCATCAAGTCATATCCGGACAAAGTTAGGTGGAATTCGTATGCAATGGAACGAGAAAATCACAGTAAAAATGGTTTTGGAGAAAAGCAAAGATTTTGTCGTTATGCAAGTGCATAAAATGTCATGTATACAAACAGAAATATCATGTTTGTTTGCCGCAGTTCCTCTAGCTTTCTCCCTAGAAAATACAAATGTGTAGAGCTGGTGTCCCCGTGTGGAACCAATTAGTGTTTCTAAGGTACAAAATTAAATGTTCCCTGATAAAAAACATGCAAAACCATAAAATCCGTTGATAATATCCGGAAAATACAAATACAGAAGCTTTCACAATGTCTGGAATTGAGTTAGCCAAAACACAACCGGATATTTCTGGTTTCATCCAGTCATATCCGGACTAAGTTTGGTGGAATTCGTATGCAATGAACCGGGAAAATCGCAGTAAAAATGGTTTTGGAGTAAAACAAAGTCTTTTCCTTAAGCCAGTGCATAAAATGTCATCTATACAAACAGAAACATCATGTTTGTTTGCCGCAGTTCCTCTAGCTTTCTCCCTAGAAAATACGAATGTGTAGACTGGTGTCTCCATGTGGAACCAATTAGTGTTTCCCAGCACAAAATTAAATGTTCCCTGATAAAAACATTCAAAACAATATAATCCATCGATAATATCCAGAAAACACAAACACAGAGTCTGTAGTAATATCTGGGATATAGTAAGCCAAAAACAAAGAAAACGGATATTTCTGGTTTCATCCAGTCATATCCGGACAAAGTGAGGTGGAATTCGTATCAATGGACTGAGAATATCACAGTAAAAATGGTTTTGGAGAAAAGTAAAGTCTTTTTGTTAGGAAAGTGCATAAAATGTCATGTATACAAACAGAAATATCATGTTTGTTTGCCGCAGTTCCTCTAGCTTTCTCCCTAGAAAATACAAATGTGTAGAGCTGGTGTCTCCGTGTGGAACCAATTAGTGTTTCTACGGTACAAAATTAAATATTCCCTGAAAAAAACATGCAAAACCATAAAATCCGTTCATAATATCCGGAGAACACAAATACAGAAGCTTTCACAATATCTGGGATTGAGTTAGCCAAAACACAACCGGATATTTCGGGTTTCATCCAGTCATATCCGGACAAAGTGGTTGGAATTTGTATGCAATGGACCAACAAAATCACAGTAAAAATGGTTTTAGAGAAAGGCAAAAAGTCTTTTCCATCACAAGTGCATAAAATGTCATCTATACAAACAGACATATCATATCGATTTGCAGTTCCTCAAGCTTTCTCCCTAGAACATAGGAATGTGTTACTGGTGTCTCCATGTGGAACCAATTAGTGTTTCTACGGTACAAAATTAAATGTTCCCTGATAAAAACATTCAAAACAATAAAATCCATCGATAATATCCAGAAAACACAGACACTGAGGCTGTAGCAATATCTGGGATATAATAAGACAAAACACAACCGGATATTTCTGGTTTCATCCAGTCATATCCGGACAAAGCGAGGTGGAATTCGTATGCAATGGACTGAGAAAATCACAGTAAAAATGATTTTGGAGAAAAGCAAAGTTTTTTTCGTTATGCAAGTGCATAAAATGTCATGTATACAAACAGAAATATCATGTTTGTTTGCCGCAGTTCCTCTAACTTTCTCCCTAGAACATACGAATGTGTAGACTGGTGTCTCCATGTTGAACCTATTAGTGTTTCTAAGGTACAAAATTAAATGTTCCCTGATAAAAACATTCAAAACAATAAAGTCCGTTGATAATGTCCAGAAAACACAAACACAGAGTCCGTTGCAATATCTGGGATTGATTTAGCCAAAACACAACCGGATATTTCTGGTTTCATCCAGTCATATCCGGACTAAGTTTGGTGGAATTCGTATGCAATGAACCGGGAAAATCAAAGTAAAAATGGTTTTGGAGTAAAACAAAGTCTTTTCCTTAAGCCAGTGCATAAAATGTCATCTATACAAACAGAAATATCATGTTTGTTTACCGCAGTTATTCTAGCTTTCTCCCTAGAAAATACGAATGTGTAGAGCTGGTGTCTCCATGTGGAACCAATTAGTGTTTCCCAGCACAAAATTAAATGTTCCCTGATAAAAACATTCAAAACAATAAAATCCATCGATAATATCCAGAAAACACAGACACTGAGGCTGTAGCAATATCTGGGATATAGTAAGACAAAACACAACCGGATATTTCTGGTTTCATCCACTCATATCCGGACAAAGTGGGGTGGAATTCATATGTAATGGATCGAGAATATCACAGGAAAAATGGTTTTGGAGAAAAGCAAAGTCTTTTCTTTAGGAAAGTGCATAAAATGTCATCTATACAAACAGAAATATCATGTTTGTTTGCCGCAGTTCCTCTAGCTTTCTCCCTAGAAAATACAAATGTGTAGAGCTGGTGTCTCCGTGTGGAACCAATTAGTGTTTCTACGGTACAAAATTAAATGTTCCCTGATAAATAACATGCAAAAACATAAATTCCGTTGATAATATCCGGAAAACATAAACACAGAGGCTTTCACAATATCTGGGTTGTAGTAAGCCAGAACACAACCGGATATTTCTGGTTTCATCCAGTCATATCCGGACAAAGCAAGGTGGAATTCGTATGCAATGGACCGAGAAAATCACAGTAAAAATGGTTTTGGAGAAAAGCAAAGTTTTTTTCGTTATGCAAGTGCATAAAATGTCATGTATACAAACAGAAATATCATGTTTGTTTGCTGCAGTTCCTCCAACATTCTCCCTAGAACTTACGAATGTGTATACTGGTGTCTCCATGTTGAACCTATTAGTGTTTCTAAGGTACAAAATTAAATGTTCCCTGATAAAAACATTCAAAACAATATAATCCATCGATAATATCCAGAAAACACAAACAAAGAGTCTGTATTAATATCTGGGATATAGTAAGCGACAAAAAAAGAAAACGGATATTTCTGGTTTCATCCAGTCATATAAGGACAAAGTGAGGTGGAATTCGTATGCAATGGACCGAGAAAATCACAGTAAAAATGGTTTTGGAGAAAAGTAAAGTCTTTTTGTTAGGAAAGTGCATAAAATGTCATGTATACAAACAGAAATATCATGTTTGTTTGCCGCAGTTCCTCTAGCTTTCTCCCTAGAAAATACAAATGTGTAGAGCTGGTGTCTCCGTGTGGAACCAATTAGTGTTTCTACGGTACAAAATTAAATGTTCCCTGACAAAAAACATGCAAAACCATAAAATCCATTCATAATATCCGGAGAACACAAATACAGAAGCTTTCACAATATCTGGGATTGAGTTAGCCAAAACACAACCGGATATTTCTGGTTTCATCCAGTCATATCCTGACAAAGTGGGTTGGAATTTGTATGCAATGGACCAACAAAATCACAGTAAAAATGGTTTTAGAGAAAGGCAAAAAGTCTTTTCCATCGCAAGTGCATAAAGTGTCATCTATACAAACAGACATATCATATCGATTTGCAGTTCCTAAAGCTTTCTCCCTAGAACATAGGAATGTGTTACTGGTGTCTCCATGTGGAACCAATTAGTGTTTCTACGGTACAAAATTAAATGTTCCCTGATAAAAACATTCAAAACAATAAAATCCATCGATAATATCCAGAAAACACAGACACTGAGGCTGTAGCAATATCTGGGATATAGTAAGACAAAACACAACCGGATATTTCTGGTTTCATCCACTCATATCTGGACAAAGTGGGGTGGAATTCATATGTAATGGACCGAGAAAATCACAGTAAAAATGGTTTTGGAGAAAAGCAAAGTCTTTTCTTTAGGAAAGTGCATAAAATGTCATCTATACAAACAGAAATATCATGTTTGTTTGCCGCAGTTCCTCTAGCTTTCTCCCTAGAACTTACGAATGTGTATACTGGTGTCTCCATGTTGAACCTATTAGTGTTTCTAAGGTACAAAATTAAATGTTCCCTGATAAAAAACATGCAATACCATAAAATCCGTTGATAATGTCCAGAAAACACAAACACAGAGTCCATCGCAATATCTGGGATTGAGTTAGCCAAAACACAACCGGATATTTCTGGTTTCATCCAGTCATATCCGGACTAAGTTTGGTGGAATTCGTATGCAATGAACCGGGAAAATCGCAGTTAAAATGGTTTTGGAGTAAAACAATGTCTTTTCCTTAAGCCAGTGCATAAAATGCCATCTATACAAACAGAAACATCATGTTTGTTTACCGCAGTTCCTCTAGCTTTCTCCCTAGAAAATACGAATGTGTAGACTGGTGTCTCCATGTGGAACCAATTAGTGTTTCCCAGCACAAATTTAAATGTTCCCTGATAAATAACATGCAAAAACATAAATTCCGTTGATAATATCCGGAAAACATAAACACAGAGGCTTTCACAATATCTGGGTTGTAGTAAGCCAAAACACAACCGGATATTTCTGGTTTCATCCAGTCATATCCGGACAAAGCGAGGTGGAATTCGGATGCAATGGACCGAGAAAATCACAGTAAAAATGGTTTTAGAGAAAAGCAAAGTTTTTTTCGTTATGCAAGTGCATAAAATGTCATGTATACAAACAGAAATATCATGTTTGTTTGCCGCAGTTCCTCTAGCTTTCTCCCTAGAAAATACAAATGTGTAGAGCTGGTGTCTCCGTGTGGAACCAATTAGTGTATCTAAGGTACAAAATTAAATGATCCCTGATAAATAACATGCAAAACCATAAAATCCGTTGATAATATCCGGAAAACACAAATACAGAAGCTTTCACAATATCTGGGATTGAGTTAGCCAAAACACAACCGGATATTTCTGGTTTCATCCAGTCATATCCGGACTAAGTTTTGTGGAATTCGTATGCAATAAACCGGGAAAATCGCTGTAAAACTGGTTTTGGAGTAAAACAAAGTCTTTTCCTTAAGCCAGTGCATAAAATGTCATCTATACAAACAGAAACATCATGTTTGTTTACCGCAGTTATTCTAGCTTTCTCCCTAGAAAATACGAATGTGTAGACTGGTGTCTCCATGTGGAACCAATTAGTGTTTCCCAGCACAAAATTAAATGTTCCCTGATAAAAACATTCAAACCATATAATCCATCGATAATATCCAGAAAACACAAACACAGAGTCTGTAGTAATATCTGGAATATAGTAAGCCAAAAAAAAGAAAACGGATATTTCTAGTTTCATCCAGTCATATCCGGACTAAGTTTGGTGGAATTCTTATGAAATGAACCAGGAAAATCGCAGTAAAAATGGTTTTGGAGTAAAACAAATTCTTTTCCTTAAGCCAGTGCATAAAATGTCATCTATACAAACAGAAACATCATGTTTGTTTACCGCAGTTATTCTAGCTTTCTCCCTAGAAAATACGAATGTGTAGACTGGTGTCTCCATGTGGAACCAATTAGTGTTTCCCAGCACAAAATTAAATGTTCCCTGATAAAAACATTCAAAACAATATAATCCATCGATAATATCCGGAAAACATAAACACAGAAGCTTTCACAATATCTGGGATTGAGTTAGCCAAAACACAACCGGATATTTCTGGTTTCATCCAGTCATATCCGGACAAAGTGGGTTGGAATTCGTATGCAATGGACCAACAAAATCACAGTAAAAATGGTTATAGAGAAAGGCAAAAAGTCTTTTCCATCGCAAGTGCATAAAATGTCATCTATACAAACAGACATATCATATCGATTTGCAGTTCCTCAAGCTTTCTCCCTAGAACATAGGAATATGTTACAGGTGTCTCCATGTGGAACCAATTAGTGTTTCTATGGTACAAAATTAAATGTTCCCTGATAAAAACATTCAAAACAATAAAATCCATCGATAATATCCAGAAAACACAGACACTGAGGCTGTAGCAATATCTGGGATATAGTAAGACAAAACACAACCGGATATTTCTGGTTTCATCCAGTCATATCCGGACAAAGCGAGGTGGAATTCGTATGCAATGGACTGAGAAAATCACAGTAAAAATGATTTTGGAGAAAAGCAAAGTTTTTTTCGTTATGCAAGTGCATAAAATGTCATGTATACAAACAGAAATATCATGTTTGTTTGCCGCAGTTCCTCTAACTTTCTCCCTAGAACATACGAATGTGTAGACTGGTGTCTCCATGTTGAACCTATTAGTGTTTCTAAGGTACAAAATTAAATGTTCCCTGATAAAAACATTCAAAACAATAAAGTCCGTTGATAATGTCCAGAAAACACAAACACAGAGTCCGTTGCAATATCTGGGATTGATTTAGCCAAAACACAACCGGATATTTCTGGTTTCATCCAGTCATATCCGGACTAAGTTTGGTGGAATTCGTATGCAATGAACCGGGAAAATCAAAGTAAAAATGGTTTTGGAGTAAAACAAAGTCTTTTCCTTAAGCCAGTGCATAAAATGTCATCTATACAAACAGAAATATCATGTTTGTTTACCGCAGTTATTCTAGCTTTCTCCCTAGAAAATACGAATGTGTAGAGCTGGTGTCTCCATGTGGAACCAATTAGTGTTTCCCAGCACAAAATTAAATGTTCCCTGATAAAAACATTCAAAACAATAAAATCCATCGATAATATCCAGAAAACACAGACACTGAGGCTGTAGCAATATCTGGGATATAGTAAGACAAAACACAACCGGATATTTCTGGTTTCATCCACTCATATCCGGACAAAGTGGGGTGGAATTCATATGTAATGGATCGAGAATATCACAGGAAAAATGGTTTTGGAGAAAAGCAAAGTCTTTTCTTTAGGAAAGTGCATAAAATGTCATCTATACAAACAGAAATATCATGTTTGTTTGCCGCAGTTCCTCTAGCTTTCTCCCTAGAAAATACAAATGTGTAGAGCTGGTGTCTCCGTGTGGAACCAATTAGTGTTTCTACGGTACAAAATTAAATGTTCCCTGATAAATAACATGCAAAAACATAAATTCCGTTGATAATATCCGGAAAACATAAACACAGAGGCTTTCACAATATCTGGGTTGTAGTAAGCCAGAACACAACCGGATATTTCTGGTTTCATCCAGTCATATCCGGACAAAGCAAGGTGGAATTCGTATGCAATGGACCGAGAAAATCACAGTAAAAATGGTTTTGGAGAAAAGCAAAGTTTTTTTCGTTATGCAAGTGCATAAAATGTCATGTATACAAACAGAAATATCATGTTTGTTTGCTGCAGTTCCTCCAACATTCTCCCTAGAACTTACGAATGTGTATACTGGTGTCTCCATGTTGAACCTATTAGTGTTTCTAAGGTACAAAATTAAATGTTCCCTGATAAAAACATTCAAAACAATATAATCCATCGATAATATCCAGAAAACACAAACAAAGAGTCTGTATTAATATCTGGGATATAGTAAGCGACAAAAAAAGAAAACGGATATTTCTGGTTTCATCCAGTCATATAAGGACAAAGTGAGGTGGAATTCGTATGCAATGGACCGAGAAAATCACAGTAAAAATGGTTTTGGAGAAAAGTAAAGTCTTTTTGTTAGGAAAGTGCATAAAATGTCATGTATACAAACAGAAATATCATGTTTGTTTGCCGCAGTTCCTCTAGCTTTCTCCCTAGAAAATACAAATGTGTAGAGCTGGTGTCTCCGTGTGGAACCAATTAGTGTTTCTACGGTACAAAATTAAATGTTCCCTGACAAAAAACATGCAAAACCATAAAATCCATTCATAATATCCGGAGAACACAAATACAGAAGCTTTCACAATATCTGGGATTGAGTTAGCCAAAACACAACCGGATATTTCTGGTTTCATCCAGTCATATCCTGACAAAGTGGGTTGGAATTTGTATGCAATGGACCAACAAAATCACAGTAAAAATGGTTTTAGAGAAAGGCAAAAAGTCTTTTCCATCGCAAGTGCATAAAGTGTCATCTATACAAACAGACATATCATATCGATTTGCAGTTCCTAAAGCTTTCTCCCTAGAACATAGGAATGTGTTACTGGTGTCTCCATGTGGAACCAATTAGTGTTTCTACGGTACAAAATTAAATGTTCCCTGATAAAAACATTCAAAACAATAAAATCCATCGATAATATCCAGAAAACACAGACACTGAGGCTGTAGCAATATCTGGGATATAGTAAGACAAAACACAACCGGATATTTCTGGTTTCATCCACTCATATCTGGACAAAGTGGGGTGGAATTCATATGTAATGGACCGAGAAAATCACAGTAAAAATGGTTTTGGAGAAAAGCAAAGTCTTTTCTTTAGGAAAGTGCATAAAATGTCATCTATACAAACAGAAATATCATGTTTGTTTGCCGCAGTTCCTCTAGCTTTCTCCCTAGAACTTACGAATGTGTATACTGGTGTCTCCATGTTGAACCTATTAGTGTTTCTAAGGTACAAAATTAAATGTTCCCTGATAAAAAACATGCAATACCATAAAATCCGTTGATAATGTCCAGAAAACACAAACACAGAGTCCATCGCAATATCTGGGATTGAGTTAGCCAAAACACAACCGGATATTTCTGGTTTCATCCAGTCATATCCGGACTAAGTTTGGTGGAATTCGTATGCAATGAACCGGGAAAATCGCAGTTAAAATGGTTTTGGAGTAAAACAATGTCTTTTCCTTAAGCCAGTGCATAAAATGCCATCTATACAAACAGAAACATCATGTTTGTTTACCGCAGTTCCTCTAGCTTTCTCCCTAGAAAATACGAATGTGTAGACTGGTGTCTCCATGTGGAACCAATTAGTGTTTCCCAGCACAAATTTAAATGTTCCCTGATAAATAACATGCAAAAACATAAATTCCGTTGATAATATCCGGAAAACATAAACACAGAGGCTTTCACAATATCTGGGTTGTAGTAAGCCAAAACACAACCGGATATTTCTGGTTTCATCCAGTCATATCCGGACAAAGCGAGGTGGAATTCGGATGCAATGGACCGAGAAAATCACAGTAAAAATGGTTTTAGAGAAAAGCAAAGTTTTTTTCGTTATGCAAGTGCATAAAATGTCATGTATACAAACAGAAATATCATGTTTGTTTGCCGCAGTTCCTCTAGCTTTCTCCCTAGAAAATACAAATGTGTAGAGCTGGTGTCTCCGTGTGGAACCAATTAGTGTATCTAAGGTACAAAATTAAATGATCCCTGATAAATAACATGCAAAACCATAAAATCCGTTGATAATATCCGGAAAACACAAATACAGAAGCTTTCACAATATCTGGGATTGAGTTAGCCAAAACACAACCGGATATTTCTGGTTTCATCCAGTCATATCCGGACTAAGTTTTGTGGAATTCGTATGCAATAAACCGGGAAAATCGCTGTAAAACTGGTTTTGGAGTAAAACAAAGTCTTTTCCTTAAGCCAGTGCATAAAATGTCATCTATACAAACAGAAACATCATGTTTGTTTACCGCAGTTATTCTAGCTTTCTCCCTAGAAAATACGAATGTGTAGACTGGTGTCTCCATGTGGAACCAATTAGTGTTTCCCAGCACAAAATTAAATGTTCCCTGATAAAAACATTCAAACCATATAATCCATCGATAATATCCAGAAAACACAAACACAGAGTCTGTAGTAATATCTGGAATATAGTAAGCCAAAAAAAAGAAAACGGATATTTCTAGTTTCATCCAGTCATATCCGGACTAAGTTTGGTGGAATTCTTATGAAATGAACCAGGAAAATCGCAGTAAAAATGGTTTTGGAGTAAAACAAATTCTTTTCCTTAAGCCAGTGCATAAAATGTCATCTATACAAACAGAAACATCATGTTTGTTTACCGCAGTTATTCTAGCTTTCTCCCTAGAAAATACGAATGTGTAGACTGGTGTCTCCATGTGGAACCAATTAGTGTTTCCCAGCACAAAATTAAATGTTCCCTGATAAAAACATTCAAAACAATATAATCCATCGATAATATCCGGAAAACATAAACACAGAAGCTTTCACAATATCTGGGATTGAGTTAGCCAAAACACAACCGGATATTTCTGGTTTCATCCAGTCATATCCGGACAAAGTGGGTTGGAATTCGTATGCAATGGACCAACAAAATCACAGTAAAAATGGTTATAGAGAAAGGCAAAAAGTCTTTTCCATCGCAAGTGCATAAAATGTCATCTATACAAACAGACATATCATATCGATTTGCAGTTCCTCAAGCTTTCTCCCTAGAACATAGGAATATGTTACAGGTGTCTCCATGTGGAACCAATTAGTGTTTCTATGGTACAAAATTAAATGTTCCCTGATAAAAACATTCAAAACAATAAAATCCATCGATAATATCCAGAAAACACAGACACTGAGGCTGTAGCAATATCTGGGATATAGTAAGACAAAACACAACCGGATATTTCTGGTTTCATCCAGTCATATCCGGACAAAGCGAGGTGGAATTCGTATGCAATGGACTGAGAAAATCACAGTAAAAATGATTTTGGAGAAAAGCAAAGTTTTTTTCGTTATGCAAGTGCATAAAATGTCATGTATACAAACAGAAATATCATGTTTGTTTGCCGCAGTTCCTCTAACTTTCTCCCTAGAACATACGAATGTGTAGACTGGTGTCTCCATGTTGAACCTATTAGTGTTTCTAAGGTACAAAATTAAATGTTCCCTGATAAAAACATTCAAAACAATAAAGTCCGTTGATAATGTCCAGAAAACACAAACACAGAGTCCGTTGCAATATCTGGGATTGATTTAGCCAAAACACAACCGGATATTTCTGGTTTCATCCAGTCATATCCGGACTAAGTTTGGTGGAATTCGTATGCAATGAACCGGGAAAATCAAAGTAAAAATGGTTTTGGAGTAAAACAAAGTCTTTTCCTTAAGCCAGTGCATAAAATGTCATCTATACAAACAGAAATATCATGTTTGTTTACCGCAGTTATTCTAGCTTTCTCCCTAGAAAATACGAATGTGTAGAGCTGGTGTCTCCATGTGGAACCAATTAGTGTTTCCCAGCACAAAATTAAATGTTCCCTGATAAAAACATTCAAAACAATAAAATCCATCGATAATATCCAGAAAACACAGACACTGAGGCTGTAGCAATATCTGGGATATAGTAAGACAAAACACAACCGGATATTTCTGGTTTCATCCACTCATATCCGGACAAAGTGGGGTGGAATTCATATGTAATGGATCGAGAATATCACAGGAAAAATGGTTTTGGAGAAAAGCAAAGTCTTTTCTTTAGGAAAGTGCATAAAATGTCATCTATACAAACAGAAATATCATGTTTGTTTGCCGCAGTTCCTCTAGCTTTCTCCCTAGAAAATACAAATGTGTAGAGCTGGTGTCTCCGTGTGGAACCAATTAGTGTTTCTACGGTACAAAATTAAATGTTCCCTGATAAATAACATGCAAAAACATAAATTCCGTTGATAATATCCGGAAAACATAAACACAGAGGCTTTCACAATATCTGGGTTGTAGTAAGCCAGAACACAACCGGATATTTCTGGTTTCATCCAGTCATATCCGGACAAAGCAAGGTGGAATTCGTATGCAATGGACCGAGAAAATCACAGTAAAAATGGTTTTGGAGAAAAGCAAAGTTTTTTTCGTTATGCAAGTGCATAAAATGTCATGTATACAAACAGAAATATCATGTTTGTTTGCTGCAGTTCCTCCAACATTCTCCCTAGAACTTACGAATGTGTATACTGGTGTCTCCATGTTGAACCTATTAGTGTTTCTAAGGTACAAAATTAAATGTTCCCTGATAAAAACATTCAAAACAATATAATCCATCGATAATATCCAGAAAACACAAACAAAGAGTCTGTATTAATATCTGGGATATAGTAAGCGACAAAAAAAGAAAACGGATATTTCTGGTTTCATCCAGTCATATAAGGACAAAGTGAGGTGGAATTCGTATGCAATGGACCGAGAAAATCACAGTAAAAATGGTTTTGGAGAAAAGTAAAGTCTTTTTGTTAGGAAAGTGCATAAAATGTCATGTATACAAACAGAAATATCATGTTTGTTTGCCGCAGTTCCTCTAGCTTTCTCCCTAGAAAATACAAATGTGTAGAGCTGGTGTCTCCGTGTGGAACCAATTAGTGTTTCTACGGTACAAAATTAAATGTTCCCTGACAAAAAACATGCAAAACCATAAAATCCATTCATAATATCCGGAGAACACAAATACAGAAGCTTTCACAATATCTGGGATTGAGTTAGCCAAAACACAACCGGATATTTCTGGTTTCATCCAGTCATATCCTGACAAAGTGGGTTGGAATTTGTATGCAATGGACCAACAAAATCACAGTAAAAATGGTTTTAGAGAAAGGCAAAAAGTCTTTTCCATCGCAAGTGCATAAAGTGTCATCTATACAAACAGACATATCATATCGATTTGCAGTTCCTAAAGCTTTCTCCCTAGAACATAGGAATGTGTTACTGGTGTCTCCATGTGGAACCAATTAGTGTTTCTACGGTACAAAATTAAATGTTCCCTGATAAAAACATTCAAAACAATAAAATCCATCGATAATATCCAGAAAACACAGACACTGAGGCTGTAGCAATATCTGGGATATAGTAAGACAAAACACAACCGGATATTTCTGGTTTCATCCACTCATATCTGGACAAAGTGGGGTGGAATTCATATGTAATGGACCGAGAAAATCACAGTAAAAATGGTTTTGGAGAAAAGCAAAGTCTTTTCTTTAGGAAAGTGCATAAAATGTCATCTATACAAACAGAAATATCATGTTTGTTTGCCGCAGTTCCTCTAGCTTTCTCCCTAGAACTTACGAATGTGTATACTGGTGTCTCCATGTTGAACCTATTAGTGTTTCTAAGGTACAAAATTAAATGTTCCCTGATAAAAAACATGCAATACCATAAAATCCGTTGATAATGTCCAGAAAACACAAACACAGAGTCCATCGCAATATCTGGGATTGAGTTAGCCAAAACACAACCGGATATTTCTGGTTTCATCCAGTCATATCCGGACTAAGTTTGGTGGAATTCGTATGCAATGAACCGGGAAAATCGCAGTTAAAATGGTTTTGGAGTAAAACAATGTCTTTTCCTTAAGCCAGTGCATAAAATGCCATCTATACAAACAGAAACATCATGTTTGTTTACCGCAGTTCCTCTAGCTTTCTCCCTAGAAAATACGAATGTGTAGACTGGTGTCTCCATGTGGAACCAATTAGTGTTTCCCAGCACAAATTTAAATGTTCCCTGATAAATAACATGCAAAAACATAAATTCCGTTGATAATATCCGGAAAACATAAACACAGAGGCTTTCACAATATCTGGGTTGTAGTAAGCCAAAACACAACCGGATATTTCTGGTTTCATCCAGTCATATCCGGACAAAGCGAGGTGGAATTCGGATGCAATGGACCGAGAAAATCACAGTAAAAATGGTTTTAGAGAAAAGCAAAGTTTTTTTCGTTATGCAAGTGCATAAAATGTCATGTATACAAACAGAAATATCATGTTTGTTTGCCGCAGTTCCTCTAGCTTTCTCCCTAGAAAATACAAATGTGTAGAGCTGGTGTCTCCGTGTGGAACCAATTAGTGTATCTAAGGTACAAAATTAAATGATCCCTGATAAATAACATGCAAAACCATAAAATCCGTTGATAATATCCGGAAAACACAAATACAGAAGCTTTCACAATATCTGGGATTGAGTTAGCCAAAACACAACCGGATATTTCTGGTTTCATCCAGTCATATCCGGACTAAGTTTTGTGGAATTCGTATGCAATAAACCGGGAAAATCGCTGTAAAACTGGTTTTGGAGTAAAACAAAGTCTTTTCCTTAAGCCAGTGCATAAAATGTCATCTATACAAACAGAAACATCATGTTTGTTTACCGCAGTTATTCTAGCTTTCTCCCTAGAAAATACGAATGTGTAGACTGGTGTCTCCATGTGGAACCAATTAGTGTTTCCCAGCACAAAATTAAATGTTCCCTGATAAAAACATTCAAACCATATAATCCATCGATAATATCCAGAAAACACAAACACAGAGTCTGTAGTAATATCTGGAATATAGTAAGCCAAAAAAAAGAAAACGGATATTTCTAGTTTCATCCAGTCATATCCGGACTAAGTTTGGTGGAATTCTTATGAAATGAACCAGGAAAATCGCAGTAAAAATGGTTTTGGAGTAAAACAAATTCTTTTCCTTAAGCCAGTGCATAAAATGTCATCTATACAAACAGAAACATCATGTTTGTTTACCGCAGTTATTCTAGCTTTCTCCCTAGAAAATACGAATGTGTAGACTGGTGTCTCCATGTGGAACCAATTAGTGTTTCCCAGCACAAAATTAAATGTTCCCTGATAAAAACATTCAAAACAATATAATCCATCGATAATATCCGGAAAACATAAACACAGAAGCTTTCACAATATCTGGGATTGAGTTAGCCAAAACACAACCGGATATTTCTGGTTTCATCCAGTCATATCCGGACAAAGTGGGTTGGAATTCGTATGCAATGGACCAACAAAATCACAGTAAAAATGGTTATAGAGAAAGGCAAAAAGTCTTTTCCATCGCAAGTGCATAAAATGTCATCTATACAAACAGACATATCATATCGATTTGCAGTTCCTCAAGCTTTCTCCCTAGAACATAGGAATATGTTACAGGTGTCTCCATGTGGAACCAATTAGTGTTTCTATGGTACAAAATTAAATGTTCCCTGATAAAAACATTCAAAACAATAAAATCCATCGATAATATCCAGAAAACACAGACACTGAGGCTGTAGCAATATCTGGGATATAGTAAGACAAAACACAACCGGATATTTCTGGTTTCATCCACTCATATCCGGACAAAGTGGGGTGGAATTCATATGTAATGGATCGAGAATATCACAGGAAAAATGGTTTTGGAGAAAAGCAAAGTCTTTTCTTTAGGAAAGTGCATAAAATGTCATCTATACAAACAGAAATATCATGTTTGTTTGCCGCAGTTCCTCTAGCTTTCTCCCTAGAAAATACGAATGTGTAGAGCTGGTGTCTCCATGTGGAACCAATTAGTGTTTCCCAGCACAAAATTAATGTTCCCTGATAAATAACATGCAAAAACATAAATTCCGTTGATAATATCCGGAAAACATAAACACAGAGGCTTTCACAATATCTGGGTTGTAGTAAGCCAAAACACAACCGGATATTTCTGGTTTCATCCAGTCATATCCGGACAAAGCGAGGTGGAATTCGTATGCAATGGACCGAGAAAATCACAGTAAAAATGGTTTTGGAGAAAAGCAAAGTTTTTTCGTTATGCAATTGCATAAAATGTCATGTATACAAACAGAAATATCATGTTTGTTTGCCGCAGTTCCTCTAGCTTTCTCCCTAGAAAATACAAATGTGTAGAGCTGGTGTCTCCGTGTGGAACCAATTAGTGTTTCTACGGTACAAAATTAAATGTTCCCTGATAAAAAACATGCAAAACCATAAAATCCGTTCATAATATCCGGAGAACACAAATACAGAAGCTTTAACAATATCTGGGATTGAGTTAGCCAAAACACAACCGGATATTTCTGGTTTCATCCAGTCATATCCGGACAAAGTGGTTGGAATTCGTATGCAATGGACCAACAAAATCACAGTAAAAATGGTTTTAGAGAAAGGCAAAAAGTCTTTTCCATCGCAAGTGCATAAAATGCCATCTATACAAACAGACATATCATATCGATTTGCAGTTCCTCAAGCTTACTCCCTAGAACATAGGAATGTGTTACTGGTGTCTCCATGTGGAACCAATTAGTGTTTCTACGGTACAAAATTAAATGTTCCCTGATAAAAACATTCAAAACAATAAAATCCATCGATAATATCCAGAAAACACAGACACTGAGGCTGTAGCAATATCTTGGATATAGTAAGACAAAACACAACCGGATATTTCTGGTTTCATCCACTCATATCCGGACAAAGTGGGGTGGAATTCATATGTAATGGATGGAGAATATCACAGGAAAAATGGTTTTGGAGAAAAGCAAAGTCTTTTCTTTAGGAAAGTGCATAAAATGTCATCTATACAAACAGAAATATCATGTTTGTTTGCCGCAGTTCCTCTAGCTTTCTCCCTAGAAAATACGAATGTGTAGAGCTGGTGTCTCCATGTGGAACCAATTAGTGTTTCCCAGCACAAAATTAAATGTTCCCTGATAAATAACATGCAAAAACAAAAATTCCGTTGATAATATCCAGAAAACATAAACATAGAGGCTTTCACAATATCTGGGTTGTAGTAAGCCAAAACACAACCGGATATTTCTGGTTTCATCCAGTCATATCCGGACAAAGCGAGGTGGAATTCGTATGCAATGGACCGAGAAAATCACAGTAAAAATTGTTTTGGAGAAAAGCAAAGTTTTTTTCGTTATGCAAGTGCATAAAATGTCATGTATACAAACAGAAATATCATGTTTGTTTGCCACAGTTCCTCTAGCTTTCTCCCTAGAAAATACAAATGTGTAGAGCTGGTGTCTCCGTGTGGAACCAATTAGTGTTTCTAAGGTACAAAATTAAATGTTCCCTGATACAAAACATGCAAAACCATAAAATCCGTTGATAATATCCGGAAAACACAAATACAGAAGCTTTCACAATATCTGGGATTGAGTTAGCCAAAACACAACCGGATATTTCTGGTTTCATCCAGTCATATCCGGACTAAATTTGGTGGAATTCGTATGCAATGAACCGGGAAAATCGCAGTAAAAATGGTTTTGTAGTAAAACAAAGTCTTTTCCTTAAGCCAGTGCATAAAATGTCATCTATAAAAACAGAAACATCATGTTTGCTTACCGCAGTTATTCTAGCTTTCTCCCTAGAAAATACGAATGTGTAGACTGGTGTCTCCATGTGGAACCAATTAGTGTTTCTACGGTACAAAATTAAATGTTCCCTGATAAAAACATTCAAAACAACATAATCCATCGATAATATCCAGAAAACACAAACACAGAGTCTGTAGTAATATCTGGCATATACTAAGCCAAAAAAAAAAAAAAAAGAAAACGGATATTTCTGGTTTCATCCAGTCATATCCGGACAAAGTGAGGTGGAATTCGTATGCAATGGACCGAGAAAATCACAGTAAAAATGGTTTTGGAGAAAAGTAAAGTCTTTTTGTTAGGAAAGTGCATAAAATGTCATCTATACAAACAGAAATATCATGTTTGTTTGCCACAGTTCCTCTAGCTTTCTCCCTAGAAAATACAAATGTGTAGAGCTGGTGTCTCCGTGTGGAACCAATTAGTGTTTCTACGGTACAAAATTAAATGTTCCCTGATAAAAAACATGCAAAACCATAAAATCCGTTCATAATATCTGGAGAACACTAATACAGAAGCTTTCACAATATCTGGGATTGAGTTAGCCAAAACACAACCGGATATTTCTGGTTTCATCCAGTCATATCCGGACAAAGTGGGTTGGAATTCGTATGCAATGGACCAACAAGATCACAGTAAAAATGGTTTTAGAGAAAGGCAAAAAGTCTTTTCCATCGCAAGTGCATAAAGTGTCATCTATACAAACAGACATATCATATCGATTTGCAGTTCCTCAAGCTTTCTCCCTAGGACATAGGAATGTGTTACTGGTGTCTCCATGTGGAACCAATTAGTGTTTCTACGGTACAAAATTAAATGTTCCCTGATAAAAACATTCAAAACAATAAAATCCATCGATAATATCCAGAAAACACAGACACTGAGGCTGTAGCAATATCTGGGATATAGTAAGACAAAACACAACCGGATATTTCTGGTTTCATCCACTCATATCCGGACAAAGTGGGGTGGAATTCATATGTAATGGATCGAGAATATCACAGGAAAAATGGTTTTGGAGAAAAGCAAAGTCTTTTCTTTAGGAAAGTGCATAAAATGTCATCTATACAAACAGAAATATCATGTTTGTTTGCCGCAGTTCCTCTAGCTTTCTCCCTAGAAAATACGAATGTGTAGAGCTGGTGTCTCCATGTGGAACCAATTAGTGTTTCCCAGCACAAAATTAAATGTTCCCTGATAAATAACATGCAAAAACATAAATTCCGTTGATAATATCTGGAAAACTAAACATAGAGGCTTTCACAATATCTGGGTTGTAGTAAGCCAAAACACAACCGGATATTTCTGGTTTCATCCAGTCATATCCGGACAGAGCGAGGTGGAATTCGTATGCAATGGACCGAGAAAATCACAGTAAAAAATGGTTTTGGAGAAAAGCAAAGTTCTTTTCGTTATGCAAGTGCATAAAATGTCATGTATACAAACAGAAATATCATGTTTGTTTGCCGCAGTTCCTCTATCTTTCTCCCTAGAACATACGAATGTGTATACTGGTGTCTCCATGTTGAACCTATTAGTGTTTCTGAGGTACAAAATTAAATGTTCCCTGATAAAAACATTCAAAACAATAAAGTCCGTTGATAATGTCCAGAAAACACAAACACAGAGTCCGTCGCAATATCCGGGATTGAGTTAGCCAAAACACAACCGGATATTTCTGGTTTCATCCAGTCATATCCGGACTAAGTTTGGTGGAATTCGTATGCAATGAACCGGGAAAATCGCAGTAAAAATGGTTTTGGAGTAAAACAAAGTCTTTTCCTTAAGCCAGTGCATAAAATGTCATCTATACAAACAGAAATATCATGTTTGTTTGCCGCAGTTATTCTAGCTTTCTCCCTAGAAAATACGAATGTGTAGACTGGTGTCTCCATGTGGAACCAATTAGTGTTTCCCAGCACAAAATTAAATGTTCCCTGATAAAAACATTCAAAACAATAAAATCCATCGATAATATCCAGAAAACACAGACACTGAGGCTGTAGCAATATCTGGGATATAGTAAGCCAAAAAAAAAATAAAACGGATATTTCTGGTTTCATCCAGTCATATCCGGACAAAGTGAGGTGGAATTCATATGCAATGGACCGAGAAAATCACAGTAAAAATGGTTTTGGAGAAAAGTAAAGTCTTTTTGTTAGGAAAGTGCATAAAATGTCATCTATACAAACAGAAATATCATGTTTGTTTGCCGCAGTTCCTCTAGCTTTCTCCCTAGAAAATACAAATGTGTAGAGCTGGTGTCTCCGTGTGGAACCAATTAGTGTTTCTAAGGTACAAAATTAAATGTTCCCTGATAAAAAACATGCAAAACCATAAAATCCGTTCATAATATCCGGAGAACACAAATACAGAAGCTTTCACAATATCTGGGATTGCGTGAGCCAAAACACAACCAGATATTTCTGGTTTCATCCAGTCATATCCGGACAAAGTGGGTTGGAATTCGTATGCAATGGACCAACAAAATCACAGTAAAAATGGTTTTAGAGAAAGGCAAAAAGTCTTTTCCATCGCAAGTGCATAAAATGTCATCTATACAAACAGACATATCATATCGATTTGCAGTTCCTCAAGCTTTCTCCCTAGAACATAGGAATGTGTTACTGGTGTCTCCATGGGGAACCAATTAGTGTTTCTACGGTACAAAATTAAATGTTCCCTGATAAAAACATTCAAAACAATAAAATCCATCGATAATATCCAGAAAACACAGACACTGAGGCTGTAGCAATATCTGGGATATAGTAAGACAAAACACAACCGGATATTTCTGGTTTCATCCACTCATATCCGGACAAAGTGGCGTGGAATTCATATGTAATGGACCGAGAAAATCACAGGAAAAATGGTTTTGGAGAAAAGCAAAGTCTTTTCTTTAGGAAAGTGCATAAAATGTCATCTATACAAACAGAAAATGTGAAATTGAGGCAGGATAGGGTTAAATTGGAGTTGCTTATGAGCTAACTGCATATTGTTCTGCTTTTGTACAAAATGCTTTGGCTTGCAAAATGCATTTTGTTTAAGATAACTAGACTTTAGCTGACCTTGTAACATGTGATGATTGTGCTAATGCTTTTATGAGATAATGGAGCATGTGATAATTATTTTAGGAGCTGTGTTGAGTTTTTGGTCGTGATGACCCCGTCTTTATGCTTGCTCAAGTTTTTTTGTCCCCTCACCCTGGAAAAACCCACTACCTTGTGATGTATTCGTCATGCTGTGGTTTATCTTGTGATTCTTGGCAGTGATGTGGAGATATGCTAATGTTGTGGTCAAATCTTAAATACGCTGTGCGGTTGATGATCGGCGCCTCTCTTCTCGCACTGCACTAGAGGGTGCTGTTGTGCTTAAGAGTTGGCCCATCTGCACAGATGTAATAAACTTCCTCATGCACTTGCAGCGATTGGTCTGGAATTCGTGTTTCTGGGGTCGGTAAAAGTGTGAGACACCTGTCGGGGGTCTTACATTCTTGGGGGCTCGTCCGGGATTGGAGACCCCAGACCCACGCTCCATTTTCCAATCGGAGGTAAGTTTTTGCTGTTTTAAGTGTTTTTGTGTGTTCTGTTGATTTTTATTTTTTCCCGGGGCGCTTGACGTACCGGAGGTTCATGTTTTACTGAGATTGTGCCTGTACAGGACCTGTATCTGAAAAGAGCCAGTAGTAGGCAAGACAGACGTGTCAAGACCCTTGGCTCAGGCCCTTGGAGGACGCTCCATTGGCGGTATTCTGGGGAGCCTAGCGGGTGGCAGCCGCTTCACTCCCATCGGTAGTTCTGGTTAGGGAAAGTTTTTTTCCCGGGAGAAAGGCTGGTGGCAGCAGCCACTCCCATCGGTTTCAGTTTTGTTGCGCGCAAGTCTTGTCTTATTAGGGCGCGCAGGTCTTGTTCCATTGTTGTGCGCAGTGTCTTTGTGAGTCTTGTCATTTGTGAATTTTGTGATTGTTTCTGTGTTCTAATATACTCTCCTGATTTGCCTTTCCCCTCCAACATGGGACAGGAATTAACTACACCTTTGAGTCTTACTTTATGAGTCTTACCCGAAGTTGTTTATGTTGTTTATCTGATTTTAGTGTTTGAGTGATTACCCAACTGATCAGAAGTGTACTAATTGTTGGCCAAGTGTACTAATTGTTGGCCAAACCGCTTGACTCTGACAGCTTAAATTCTAAACTGAGTCTTCCAACTTTGGGCTTCCAGTCGGATCCCTGGAACTCTCAAAGGATGAGACTCTAAAATTTGTTAAAGTAAAATATATTAAAATGCTTTAGACATGTTTCTCTTAACGATGAAGATCTTTTCAAGGTTATGTCCATGTTTGCTGTCCAGGAGGAGTTATTCTTATGTTACTTAAAAGCATGGAAATGTAATTTTGACTTTTAATTCAGAACTCAGTGTCTTAAGCCATCTAGGCATCAATGCTAAGCAAAATGTAAAAAAATGTATTGTACTTTTCACATCTTAATTTCGATAGGAGAGACTGTTTGAGTTTGTTAACATGTATTTTTATAGATTGTCTATACATAACAATTCAAGACTATGTAAAAGTAACTACAGGTATAAAGTTTCAAAAAATGTGAGCAAGTCATAAAAAGTTTTAAAAGGTTTACAACTTTAAAATTGTTTACAGAGCTTTCTTTAAGTTAAGTGCTAATGCCAAAATTACATTGACCTAAAGTTAAAGTCTGATCTTCTGTTACAACAAAATACCTAAAAATGGTCTAAGTTTTAAAATCTGTTTTTGCAAAAATTGTAATGTCTATTTTAACAGTGTCTGCTGAATCAGTTACTTTGCCATTTTTAGAGTTAGGTCCTATAAGCTCTTTTTGGCTCTGTTAAGTAGTTCTAAATTATGTAAACCCTTATGTTCAAGGTTTTTTATTTCTGGTTTATTCAACAACAGACATAAAAATTCATGTTTTACCAAAGTGATCTATTGTGTGCTCTACTGTTTCTGTTGAGTTCAAATTGATGAAAAGCATTGTTAAGTATTATGATCAAATCTGGTTTAAGAGTATAAAAATCACCCTAACTAATGAATGGCTATCATTTCAGGATGTTAAGAAATTCTGTTTTGACCAGATGCTCTGAGTTCTCTTGGCACTTTTAACAGACTTTCTAAAAATCCAAGTTCTAAATTATCCGAACTTTTGACACCCCCAGAGGGCCCCTGGAGATGTCAAAAAGAGATCTCTCATCTTGCAGAAATAATAACCAATCGGCTGTTTAAATTAAAAGTGATGCCAAGATGTAAAATGATGCTAAACTTTAGCTATAAACATGTTTCTTTCTAGCTGCTCCAGTCTCTGGCTCAGAAGCCAGATCCTTTAAAGAGGGACCGATAAAGTCTCCGTTCAGCTAACGCTAAACAACCAGGCGTTGCTAGTTCAAATGTATTGCTAGTTCAAATGTGGATCAAACGGGAGGTCTAGCCAAAAGGGAAACAAATAGTTAAGATTGTACAAACCTACAAAAATGTAATAATTAAATGGTTAATGCAAAATGTTAGCTCATTTGTTAATTGGACTGTGTGCGCCTCAACATGTCTGTTTATTGAAATGGTACTGTTTTTTTTATGCTCCTGACATTGGTGCCTTTTTTTTTTATAAAACAGAGGAGGATGAAGCAGAGGAGGGAGGACACCCGGCCCGTTCTAACTGGCCATACTCCTCCTCCATATAACTGGGAAAGCAAGCCCTGACAGGACTTGCAGGGCCTGTTTTACTAACATTAATTTTACTACACTTAAATGGAATTCTGTAAAAGACTCAGTCTCTACTGCCAGACTCCCCTGAGGAGTTTGGCTGAAGGGGTTAAAGTTTTTTAGTTAAAAAGGGGAAGTTTAAAATGGGCTAAGAAAGAGGAACTAACTAGGATCCTGGCCACCACAGTTAACAGGAAGCAGAGTAAGGGAGAATCAGGGTAAGCAGGGACCCCCGGAGACTGGCAAAAGCACAGAGAAGTGCCCAAAAGGACAAGTCTGCCTAAGGTCCGATTACAACGAGAGTCAAGTGGTGTACGACTGCCACACGGGACTAAACTGACCGAAAACGGCCTCTGCAAGCCAGCGAGAGGAAAGACGGCAGCAGCGGAGTGGTGAGGCTGGGCGACAGCGGCCCCTCCCTCGCTGGGATACGTGTGGTCCGTCACACAGCTGGGGATAGTGTTGGGAATGCAGGCCCTGCCCAGGTTCCCGTGGATAATGCTCCATCACCTCCTGTGGTGTCCGGGACGGGCCCGCGTGTGCCGACATATCCCCCTAGCTTCCGGAGTACAGCGGGGACAACAGTGGGAGGCGGCCGAACGAGGTCAGTGGTCTGGGTTTCTACCACCAGCCCCCCCCCGAGAGTTTTGCTCGGCAGGCAGGGCTGATTACTATGGACCATGCACTCCGTGCAGCTAAGAAAAAGGAGCGGGTGGCAATGCACAAGAACAGCAGATACGCTCTCGCCACTACCCACGGGGAACTCAAAATGGACAGAGGCTCTATCGACCAGGAAGAAGAATTGCGCCAATGTTTCCCTGATTTGGACTACCAAAAGGTACTAGGGTCAGACACCGGGCCGGCTTTCGTCTCCAGGGTAAGTCAGATGGTGGCACAGGTGGTGGAAATTGAAAGTTGCATTGCGTTTATGGGGTAAGTCAGATGGTGGTAGCGGTAGCCAAGGTACTGGAGATATAGTTAGGTAAAACGTATGATTAATGGTAGAGACTGGCACTGGAGACTGGGTCAGATTGCTGCTACACAATTTTTATATAACACTACATTTTTATACTGCCACCCTTTTGTAACTTTCCCTACCCTGCTGACTTGCTTCTGTGTCTTGTAGCTGACTTACGAGCACATAGGGAAGCAGCTGGCTGATACCAGTCCAAGTGCCCTGTGCTTCCACACTCGCTCCAGGGCTGGAACATCGTCTACACTCGTAAGCATCTGACCGAGATTCCTGAGCCGCGCTGAAGTACTGACCACACCAACAACAATAAAGGTGGTCGGGATCGCCGCCTGGGTTCACGTGTCGCACTTGAAGGGGACGGCAGCTGAACAGAGTCAAGGGATCGGCAGTTCTGCTGACAAGCCGACACCAAAATGGAGACTACACCGCACCCAAAACTCACTCAAGATAAGATTTTTAAAGACTGTTTAGTATTTGTAATAATTTTAATCTTTCTTACCCCGATTATGGGCAGCCCACCTGTCTCAAGGAGGCTAACGTGGGAGGTACAATCTGGAACTAACAAGGTCGTGTGGTCTGTTACCCACGTGGCCCCTTCTGGGACGTGGTGGCCTTCATTACACCCTGATGTCTGTCAGTTGGTTGCAGGACTAAACACCTGGGACATCCCTAACATGTCTCATGATCAAATAGCCCTATGGAACAAAGGACCAAATTGGAGCATACCTAAAGCGTATGCAAATAACCCCGGGTGCAGAAACCCCAAATTTAGATGCTTTCTCCGACAAGCTGAGTTTTATGTATGCCCTAAGGATGGCAGGTCCATGGAAGAAAGGTGGCGGTGCGGGGGGCCAGAATCCTTTTACTGTAAAGCCTGGAGATGTGAGACCACGGGTCACGCATATTGGAAACCCTCCTCTAGTTGGGACTGGATCACTGTAAATCGTAATTTTGACCCCACAGGGGAAGATTGTCTAAATCCAAACACAAAGCCCTGTTCTAGCCAACCACTCTGTGTGCCCCTAAACATTGCCTTCACAGAAAAAGGAAAAAAAGCCAACATCACTGACTGGAGAAGGGGAAGGACTTGGGGTTTGAGGTTTTATCTTACTGGCAGCGATCCTGGGTTCCAATTTACAATTCGACTTAAAGAACAACCTATCTCTCAGTCAATACTGGCAGATCGGAGGCCTGTGCCTAGGGTTATATCCCCAAAATCCCGAGGCCAACCCCCGACCTCTCCACCCTCCCGGGCAACATGGGCAGCTGTGAGTCCTAGCTTATCTCTTGCCCCACGACCGGTTTCATCATGGTCGGGCACAGGAGACCGCCTTTTAAGCCTAATATATGGGGCCTACCAGGCATTAAATAATTCTGACCCTAATAGAACCCAGGATTGCTGGATGTGCCTTGCCTTACCTCCCCCTTATATGAGGGAGTGGCTGTCATTGGAAATTGGACTATCCATACTACTATCCCTCCCCGGTGCTTCGATTTGCCATCCTACCGGCTAACTCTTACAGAAGTAACAGGACGAGGGCTTTGTGTAGGTTCTGTACCCCGTCGATACCAGGGCCTTTGTAACAAAACCATGACCCTTAACCCAGGCGACTATTACTTAGCAGGGCCAGATGGGTCGTATTGGGCATGTAATACTGGCCTGACCCCCTGTGTCCATGGACTAGCTCATAATCAAACTCATGAATGGTGTGTCATGGTTGAGGTATGGCCTCGGGTTACGTTACACAGCTCTGAAGAAGTCTACCAACACTATGAGGGAAATCTCCGGTTCCGTAGGGAACCCGTATCCATAACACTAGCTCTTATATTAGGAGGACTCACAGTCGGGGGTATCGGGGCAGACATAGGTACCGGAACTACTGCTCTACATAAGACAAATCAATTCTATCTGCTACAACAAGCTATGCACTCAGACTTACGAGCCTTAGAAGAATCTGTTAGTGCCTTGGAAAAATCCTTAACCTCACTTTCTGAGGTAGTCTTACAAAACAGAAGGGGACTGGATTTAGTATTTCTAAAAGAAGGGGGACTTTGTGCAGCCTTAAAAGAAGAGTGTTGTTTCTATGTGGATCACACTGGAGTAGTTAGAGATAATATGGCAAAATTGAGGGAAAGACTAAAACAGCGAGAGAGCTCTTTTAAGACAGAACAGTCATGGTTTCAGGGCTGGTTTAATTCATCCCCTTGGCTCACAACTCTAGTCTCCTCTATCGCAGGGCCCCTAGTAATATTACTCTTAATTTTAACCATTGGACCCTGCATAATAAATAGGCTTCTTCAGTTTATTAATGATAGACTGTCTGTTACTCACGCCTTAATGTTAACCCTACAACACCAAAGTTTAAAATTGGAGGACATAAAAGACAAACTTTAACATGTGACTATTCCTAAAATTTTAAGATTAAAATTTGACCAAAAAGAAAAGGGGGGAATGTGAAATTGAGGCAGGATAGGGTTAAATTGGAGTTGCTTATGAGCTAACTGCATATTGTTCTGCTTTTGTACAAAATGCTTTGGCTTGCAAAATGCATTTTGTTTAAGATAACTAGACTTTAGCTGACCTTGTAACATGTGATGATTGTGCTAATGCTTTTATGAGATAATGGAGCATGTGATAATTATTTTAGGAGCTGTGTTGAGTTTTTGGTCGTGATGACCCCGAGTTTATGCTTGCTCAAGGTTTTTTGTCCCCTCACCCTGGAAAAACCCACTACCTTGTGATGTATTCGTCATGCTGTGGTTTATCTTGTGATTCTTGGCAGTGATGTGGAGATATGCTAATGTTGTGGTTTCAAATCTTAAATACGCTGTGTGGTTGATGATCGGCGCCTCTCTTCTCGCACTGCACTAGAGGGTGCTGTTGTGCTTAAGAGTTGGCCCATCTGCGCAGATATAATAAACTTCCTCATGCACTTGCAGCGATTGGTCTGGAATTCGTGTTCGTGGGGTCGGTAAAAGTGTGAGACACCTGTCGGGGGTCTTACAAAATATCATGTTTGTTTGCCGCAGTTCCTCTAGCTTTCTCCCTAGAAAATACGAATGTGTAGAGCTGGTGTCTCCATGTGGAACCAATTAGTGTTTCCCAGCACAAAATTAAATGTTCCCTGATAAATAACATGCAAAAACATAAATTCCGTTGATAATATCCGGAAAACATAAACACAGAGGCTTTCACAATATCTGGGTTGTAGTAAGCCAAAACACAACCGGATATTTCTGGTTTCATCCAGACATATCCGGAAAAAGTGAGGTGGAATTCGTATGCAATGGACCGAGAAAATCACAGTAAAAATGGTTTTGGAGAAAAGCAAAGTTTTTTTCGTTATGCAAGTGCATAAAATGTCATGTATACAAACAGAAATATCATGTTTGTTTGCCGCAGTTCCTCTAGCTTTCTCCCTAGAAAATACAAATGTGTAGAGCTGGTGGCACCGTGTGGAACCAATTAGTGTTTCTAAGGTACAAAATTAAATGTTCCCTGATAAAAACATTCAAAACAATAAAGTCCGTTGATAATGTCCAGAAAACACAAACACAGAGTCCGTTACAATATCTGGGATTGAGTTAGACAAAACACAACCGGATATTTCTGGTTTCATCCAGTCATATCCGGACTAAGTTTGGTGGAATTCGTATGCAATGAACCGGGAAAATCGCAGTAAAAATGGTTTTGGAGTAAAACAAAGTCTTTTCCTTAAGCCAGTGCATAAAATGTCATCTATACAAACAGAAACATCATGTTTGTTTACCGCAGTTATTCTAGCTTTCTCCCTAGAAAATACGAATGTGTAGACTGGTGTCTCCATGTGGAACCAATTAGTGTTTCCCAGCACAAAATTAAATGTTCCCTGATAAAAACATTCAAAACAATATAATCCATCGATAATATCCAGAAAACACAAACACAGAGTCTGTAGTAATATCTGGGATATAGTAAGCCAAAAAAAAAAAAAAAGAAAACGGATATTTCTGGTTTCATCCAGTCATATCCGGACAAAGTGAGGTGGAATTCGTATGCAATGGACCGAGAAAATCACAGTAAAAATGGTTTTGGAGAAAAGTAAAGTCTTTTTGTTAGGAAAGTGCATAAAATGTCATGTATACAAACAGAAATATCATGTTTGTTTGCCGCAGTTCCTCTAGCTTTCTCCCTAGAAAATACAAATGTGTAGAGCTGGTGTCTCCGTGTGGAACCAATTAGTGTTTCTAAGGTACAAAATTAAATGTTCCCTGATAAAAAACATGCAAAACCATAAAATCTATTCATAATATCCGGAAAAGCCAAATACAGAAGCTTTCACAATATCTGGGATTGAGTTAGCCAAAACACAACCGGATATTTCTGGTTTCATCCAGTCATATCCGGACAAAGTGGGTTGGAATTCGTATGCAATGGACCAACAAAATCACAGTAAAAATGGTTTTAGAGAAAGGCAAAAAGTCTTTTCCATCGCAAGTGCATAAAATGTCATCTATACAAACAGACATATCATATCGATTTGCAGTTCCTCAAGCTTTCTCCCTAGAACATAGGAATGTGTTACTGGTGTCTCCATGTGGAAACAATTAGTGTTTCTACGGTACAAAATTAAATATTCCCTGATAAAAACATTCAAAACAATAAAATCCATCGATAATATCCAGAAAACACAGACACTGAGGCTGTAGCAATATCTGGGATATAGTAAGACAAAACACAACCGGATATTTCTGGTTTCATCCACTCATATCCGGACAAAGTGGGGTGGAATTCATATGTAATGGACCGAGAAAATCACAGGAAAAATGGTTTTGGAGAAAAGCAAAGTCTTTTCTTTAGGAAAGTGCATAAAATGTCATGTATACAAACAGAAATATCATGTTTGTTTGCCGCAGTTCCTCTAGCTTTCTCCCTAGAAAATACGAATGTGTAGAGCTGGTGTCTCCATGTGGAACCAATTAGTGTTTCCCAGCACAAAATTAAATGTTCCCTGATAAATAACATGCAAAAACATAAATTCCGTTGATAATATCCGGAAAACATAAACACAGAGGCTTTCACAATATCTGGGTTGTAGTAAGCCAGAACACAACCGGATATTTCTGGTTTCATCCAGTCATATCCGGACAAAGCGAGGTGGAATTCGTATGCAATGGACCGAGAAAATCACAGTAAAAATGGTTTTGGAGAAAAGCAAAGTTTTTTTCGTTAAGCAAGTGCATAAAATGTCATGTATACAAACAGAAATATCATGTTTGTTTGCCGCAGTTCCTCTAACTTTCTCCCTAGAACATACGAATGTGTAGAATGGTGTCTCCATGTTGAACCTATTAGTGTTTCTAAGGTACAAAATTAAATGTTCCCTGATAAAAACATTCAAAACAATAAACTCCGTTGATAATGTCCAGAAAACACCAACACAGAGTCCGTCGCAATATCTGGGATTGATTTAGCCAAGACACAACCGGATATTTCTGGTTTCATCCAGTCATATCCGGACTAAGTTTGGTGGAATTCGTATGCAATGAACCGGGAAAATCGCAGTAAAAATGGTTTTGGAGTAAAACAAAGTCTTTTCCTTAAGCCAGTGCATAAAATGTCATCTATACAAACAGAAATATCATGTTTGTTTACCGCAGTTATTCTAGCTTTCTCCCTAGAAAATACGAATGTGTAGACGTGTGTCTCCATGTGGAACCAATTAGTGTTTCCCAGCACAAAATTAAATGTTCCCTGAAAAAAAAACATTCAAAACAATATAATCCATCGATAATATCCAGAAAACACAAACACAGAGTCTGTAGTAATATCTGGGATATAGTAAGCCAAAAAAAAAAAAAAAAAAGAAAACGGATATTTCTGGTTTCATGCACTCATATCCGGACAAAGTGAGGTGGAATTCGTATGCAATGGACCGAGAAAATCACAGTAAAAATGGTTTTGGAGAAAAGCAAAGATTTTTTCGTTATGCAAGTGCATAAAATGTCATGTATACAAACAGAAATATCATGTTTGTTTGCCGCAGTTCCTCTAGCTTTCTCCCTAGAAAATACAAATGTGTAGAGCTGGTGTCTCCGTGTGGAACCAATTAGTGTTTCTAAGGTACAAAATTAAATGTTCCCTGATAAAAAACATGCAAAACCATAAAATCCGTTGATAATATCTGGAAAACCCAAATACAGAAGCTTTCACAATATCTGGGATTGAGTTAGCCAAAACACAACCGGATATTTCTGGTTTCATCCAGTCATATCCGGACTAAGTTTGGTGGAATTCGTATGCAATGAACCGGGAAAATCGCAGTAAAAATGGTTTTGGAGTAAAACAAAGTCTTTTCCTTAAGCCAGTGCATAAAATGTCATCTATACAAACAGAAACATCATGTTTGTTTACCGCAGTTATTCTAGCTTTCTCCCTAGAAAATACGAATGTGTAGACTGGGGTCTCCATGTGGAACCAATTAGTGTTTCCCAGCACAAAATTAAATGTTCCCTGATAAAAAACATGCAAAACCATAAAATCCGTTCATAATATCCGGAGAACACAAATAGAGAAGCTTTCACAATATCTGGGTTATAGTAAGCCAAAACACAACCGGATATTTCTGGTTTCATCCAGTCATATCCGGACAAAGTGGGTTGGAATTCGTATGCAATGGACCAACAAAATCACAGTAAAAATGGTTTTAGAGAAAGGCAAAAAGTCTTTTCCATCGCAAGTGCATAAAATGTCATCTATACAAACAGACATATCATATCGATTTGCAGTTCCTCAAGCTTTCTCCCTAGAACATAGGAATGTGTTACTGGTGTCTCCATGTGGAACCAATTAGTGTTTCTACGGTACAAAATTAAATGTTCCCTGATAAAAACATTCAAAACAATAAAATCCATCGATAATATCCAGAAAACACAGACACTGAGGCTGTAGCAATATCTGGGATATAGTAAGACAAAACACAACCGGATATTTCTGGTTTCATCCACTCATATCCGGACAAAGTGGGGTGGAATTCATATGTAATGGATGGAGAATATCACAGGAAAAATGGTTTTGGAGAAAAGCAAAGTCTTTTCTTTAGGAAAGTGCATAAAATGTCATCTATACAAACAGAAATATGATGTTTGTTTGCCGCAGTTCCTCTAGCTTTCTCCCTCGAAAATACGAATGTGTAGAGCTGGTGTCTCCATGTGGAACCAATTAGTGTTTCCCAGCACAAAATTAAATGTTCCCTGATAAATAACATGCAAAAACATAAATTCCGTTGATAGTATCCGGAAAACATAAACACAGAGGCTTTCACAATATCTGGGTGGTAGTAAGCCAAAACACAACCGGATATTTCAGGTTTCATCCAGACATATACGGACAAAGCGAGGTGGAATTCGTATGCAATGGACCGAGAAAATCACAGTAAAAATGGTTTTGGAGAAAAGCAAAGTTTTTTTCGTTATGCAAGTGCATAAAATGTCATGTATACAAACAGAATTATGATGTTTGTTTGCCGCAGTTCCTCTAGCTTTCTCCCTAGAAAATACAAATGTGTAGAGCTGGTGTCTCCGTGTGGAACCAATTAGTGTTTCTATGGTACAAAATTAAATGTTCCCTGATAAAAAACATGCAAAACCATAAAATCCGTTGATAATGTCCAGAAAACACAAACACAGTGTCCGTCGCAATATCTGGGATTGAGTTAGCCAAAACACAACCGGATATTTCTGGTTTCATCCAGTCATATCCGGACTAAGTTTGGTGGAATTCGTATGCAATGAACCGGGAAAATCGCAGTAAAAATGGTTTTGGAGTTAAACAAAGTCTTTTCCTTAAGCCAGTGCATAAAATGTCATCTATACAAACAGAAACATCATGTTTGTTTACCGCAGTTATTCTAGCTTTCTCCCTAGAAAATACGAATGTGTAGACTGGTTTCTCCATGTGGAACCAATTAGTGTTTCCCAGCACAAAATTAAATGTTCCCTGATAAAAACATTCAAAACAATATAATCCATCGATAATATCCAGAAAACACAAACACAGAGTCTGTAGTAATATCTGGGATATAGTAAGCCAAAAAAAAAGAAAACGGATATTTCTGGTTTCATCCAGTCATATCCGGACAAAGTGAGGTGGAATTCGTATGCAATGGACCGAGAAAATCACAGTAAAAATGGTTTTGGAGAAAAGCAAAGTTTTTTTTTCGTTATGCAAGTGCATAAAATGTCATGTATACAAACAGAAATATCATGTTTGTTTGCCGCAGTTCCTCTAACTTTCTCCCTAGACATACGAATGTGTATACTGGTGTCTCCATGTTGACCTATTAGTGTTTCTACGGTACAAAATTAAATGTTCCCTGATAAAAAACATGCAAAACCATAAAATCCGTTCATAATATCCGGAGAACACAAATACAGAAGCTTTCACAATATCTGGGTTATAGTAAGCCAAAACACAACCGGATATTTCTGGTTTCATCCAGTCATATCCGGACAAAGTGGGTTGGAATTCGTATGCAATGGACCAACAAAATCACAGTAAAAATGGTTTTAGAGAAAGGCAAAAAGTCTTTTCCATCGCAAGTGCATAAAATGTCATCTATACAAACAGACATATCATATCGATTTGCAGTTCCTCAAGCTTTCTCCCTAGAACAGAGGAATGTGTTACTGGTGTCTCCATGTGGAACCAATTAGTGTTTCTACGGTACAAAATTAAATGTTCCCTGATAAAAACATTCAAAACAATAAAAGCCATCGATAATATCCAGAAAACACAGACACTGAGGCTGTAGCAATATCTGGGATATAGTAAGACAAAACACAACCGGATATTTCTGGTTTCATCCACTCATATCCGGACAAAGTGGGGTGGAATTCATATGTAATGGATCGAGAATATCACAGGAAAAATGGTTTTGGAGAAAAGCAAAGTCTTTTCTTTAGGAAAGTGCATAAAATGTCATCTATACAAACAGAAATATCATGTTTGTTTGCCGCAGTTCCTCTAGCTTTCTCCCTAGAAAATACGAATGTGTAGAGCTGGTGTCTCCATGTGGAACCAATTAGTGTTTCCCAGCACAAAATTAAATGTTCCCTGATAAATAACATGCAAAAACATAAATTCCGTTGATAATATCCGGAAAACATAAACACAGAGGCTTTCACAATATCTGGGTTGTAGTAAGCCAAAACACAACCGGATATTTCTGGTTTCATCCAGTCATATCCGGACAAAGTGAGGTGGAATTCGCATGCAATGGACCGAGAAAATCACAGTAAAAATGGTTTTGGAGAAAAGCAAAGTTTTTTTCGTTATGCAAGTGCATAAAATGTCATGTATACAAACAGAAATATCATGTTTGTTTGCCGCAGTTCCTCTAGCTTTCTCCCTAGAAAATATAAATGTGTAGAGCTGGTGTCTCCGTGTGGAACCAATTAGTGTTTCTAAGGTACAAAATTAAATGTTCCCTGATAAAAAACATGCAAAACCATAAAATCCGTTGATAATATCCAGAAAACACAAATACAGAAGCTTTCACAATATCTGGGATTGAGTTAGACAAAACACAACCGGATATTTCTGGTTTCATCCAGTCATATCCGGACTAAGTTTGGTGGAATTCGTATGCAATGAACCGGGAAAATCGCAGTAAAAATGGTTTTGGAGTAAAACAAAGTTTTTTCCTTAAGCCAGTGCATAAAATGTCATCTATACAAACAGAAACATCATGTTTGTTTACCGCAGTTATTCTAGCTTTCTCCCTAGAAAATACGAATGTGTAGACTTGGTGTCTCCATGTGGAACCAATTAGTGTTTCCCAGCACAAAATTTAATGTTCCCTGATAAAAACATTCAAAACAATATAATCCATCGATAATATCCAGACAACACAAACACAGAGTCTGTAGTAATATCTGGGATATAGTAAGCCAAAACAGAACCGGATATTTCTGGTTTCATCCAGTCATATCCGGACAAAGCGAGGTGGAATTCGTATGCAATGGACCGAGAAAATCACAGTAAAAGTGGTTTTGGAGAAAAGCAAAGTTTTTTTCGTTATGCAAGTGCATAAAATGTCACGTATACAAACAGAAATATCATGTTTGTTTGCCGCAGTTCCTCTAACTTTCTCCCTAGAACATACGAATGTGTAGAGCTGGTGTCTCCGTGTGGAACCAATTTGTGTTTCTAAGGTACAAAATTAAATGTTCCCTGATAAAAAACATGCAAAACCATAAAATCCGTTGATAATATCCAGAAAACACAAATACAGAAGCTTTCACAATATCTGGGATTGAGTTAGCCAAAACACAACCGGATATTTCTGGTTTCATCCAGTCATATCCGGACTAAGTTTGGTGGAATTTGTATGCAATGAACCGGGAAAATCGCAGTAAAAATGGTTTTGGAGTAAAACAAAGTCTTTTCCTTAAGCCAGTGCATAAAATGTCATCTATACAAACAGAAACATCATGTTTGTTTACCGCAGTTATTCTAGCTTTCTCCCTAGAAAATACGAATGTGTAGACTGGTGTCTCCATGTGGAACCAATTAGTGTTTCTATGGTACAAAATTAAATGTTCCCTGATAAAAACATTCAAAACAATAAAAGCCATCGATAATATCCAGAAAACACAGACACTGAGGCTGTAGCAATATCTGGGATATAGTAAGACAAAACACAACCGGATATTTCTGGTTTCATCCACTCATATCCGGACAAAGTGGGGTGGAATTCATATGTAATGGATGGAGAATATCACAGGAAAAATGGTTTTGGAGAAAAGCAAAGTCTTTTCTTTAGGAAAGTGCATAAAATGTCATCTATACAAACAGAAATATCATGTTTGTTTGCCGCAGTTCCTCTAGCTTTCTCCCTAGAAAATACGAATGTGTAGAGCTGGTGTCTCCATGTGGAACCAATTAGTGTTTCCCAGCACAAAATTAAATGTTCCCTGATAAATAACATGCAAAAACATAAATTCCGTTGATAATATCCGGAAAACATAAACACAGAGGCTTTCACAATATCTGGGTTGTAGTAAGCCAAACACAACCGGATATTTCTGGTTTCATCCAGTCATATCCGGACAAAGTGAGGTGGAATTCGCATGCAATGGACCGAGAAAATCACAGTAAAAATGGTTTTGGAGAAAAGCAAAGTTTTTTTCGTTATGCAAGTGCATAAAATGTCATGTATACAAACAGAAATATCATGTTTGTTTGCCGCAGTTCCTCTAGCTTTCTCCCTAGAAAATATAAATGTGTAGAGCTGGTGTCTCCGTGTGGAACCAATTAGTGTTTCTAAGGTACAAAATTAAATGTTCCCTGATAAAAAACATGCAAAACCATAAAATCCGTTGATAATATCCAGAAAACACAAATACAGAAGCTTTCACAATATCTGGGATTGAGTTAGACAAAACACAACCGGATATTTCTGGTTTCATCCAGTCATATCCGGACTAAGTTTGGTGGAATTCGTATGCAATGAACCGGGAAAATCGCAGTAAAAATGGTTTTGGAGTAAAACAAAGTTTTTTCCTTAAGCCAGTGCATAAAATGTCATCTATACAAACAGAAACATCATGTTTGTTTACCGCAGTTATTCTAGCTTTCTCCCTAGAAAATACGAATGTGTAGACTTGGTGTCTCCATGTGGAACCAATTAGTGTTTCCCAGCACAAAATTTAATGTTCCCTGATAAAAACATTCAAAACAATATAATCCATCGATAATATCCAGACAACACAAACACAGAGTCTGTAGTAATATCTGGGATATAGTAAGCCAAAACAGAACCGGATATTTCTGGTTTCATCCAGTCATATCCGGACAAAGCGAGGTGGAATTCGTATGCAATGGACCCAGAAAATCACAGTAAAAATGGTTTTGGAGAAAAGCAAAGTTTTTTTCGTTATGCAAGTGCATAAAATGTCACGTATACAAACAGAAATATCATGTTTGTTTGCCGCAGTTCCTCTAACTTTCTCCCTAGAACATACGAATGTGTAGAGCTGGTGTCTCCGTGTGGAACCAATTTGTGTTTCTAAGGTACAAAATTAAATGTTCCCTGATAAAAAACATGCAAAACCATAAAATCCGTTGATAATATCCAGAAAACACAAATACAGAAGCTTTCACAATATCTGGGATTGAGTTAGCCAAAACACAACCGGATATTTCTGGTTTCATCCAGTCATATCCGGACTAAGTTTGGTGGAATTTGTATGCAATGAACCGGGAAAATCGCAGTAAAAATGGTTTTGGAGTAAAACAAAGTCTTTTCCTTAAGCCAGTGCATAAAATGTCATCTATACAAACAGAAACATCATGTTTCTTTACCGCAGTTATTCTAGCTTTCTCCCTAGAAAATACGAATGTGTAGACTGGTGTCTCCATGTGGAACCAATTAGTGTTTCTATGGTACAAAATTAAATGTTCCCTGATAAAAACATTCAAAACAATAAAAGCCATCGATAATATCCAGAAAACACAGACACTGAGGCTGTAGCAATATCTGGGATATAGTAAGACAAAACACAACCGGATATTTCTGGTTTCATCCACTCATATCCGGACAAAGTGGGGTGGAATTCATATGTAATGGATGGAGAATATCACAGGAAAAATGGTTTTGGAGAAAAGCAAAGTCTTTTCTTTAGGAAAGTGCATAAAATGTCATCTATACAAACAGAAATATCATGTTTGTTTGCCGCAGTTCCTCTAGCTTTCTCCCTAGAAAATACGAATGTGTAGAGCTGGTGTCTCCATGTGGAACCAATTAGTGTTTCCCAGCACAAAATTAAATGTTCCCTGATAAATAACATGCAAAAACATAAATTCCGTTGATAATATCCGGAAAACATAAACACAGAGGCTTTCACAATATCTGGGTTGTAGTAAGCCAAACACAACCGGATATTTCTGGTTTCATCCAGTCATATCTGGACAAAGTGAGGTGGAATTCGTATGCAATGGACCGAGAAAATCACAGTAAACATGGTTTTGGAGAAAAGCAAAGTTTTTTTCGTTATGCAAGTGAATAAAATGTCACGTATACAAACAGAAATATCATGTTTGTTTGCCGCAGTTCCTCTAACTTTCTCCCTAGAACATACGAATGTGTAGAGCTGGTGTCTCCGTGTGGAACCAATTTGTGTTTCTAAGGTACAAAATTAAATGTTCCCTGATAAAAAACATGCAAAACCATAAATTCCGTTGATAATATCCAGAAAACACAAATACAGAAGCTTTCACAATATCTGGGATTGAGTTAGCCAAAACACAACCGGATATTTCTGGTTTAATCCAGTCATATCCGGACTAAGTTTGGTGGAATTTGTATGCAATGAACCGGGAAAATCGCAGTAAAAATGGTTTTGGAGTAAAACAAAGTCTTTTCCTTAAGCCAGTGCATAAAATGTCATCTATACAAACAGAAACATCATGTTTGTTTACCGCAGTTATTCTAGCTTTCTCCCTAGAAAATACGAATGTGTAGACTGGTGTCTCCATGTGGAACCAATTAGTGTTTCCCAGCACAAAATTAAATGTTCCCTGATAAAAACATTCAAAACAATATAATCCATCGATAATATCCAGAAAACACAAACACAGAGTCTGTAGTAATATCTGGGATATAGTAAGCCAAAAAAAAAAGAAAACGGATATTTCTGGTTTCATCCAATCATATCCGGACAAAGTGAGGTGGAATTCGTATGCAATGGACCGAGAAAATCACAGTAAAAATGGTTTTGGAGAAAAGCAAAGTTTCTTTCGTTATGCAAGTGCATAAAATATCATGTATACAAACAGAAATATCATGTTTGTTTGCCGCAGTTCCTCTAACTTTCTCCCTAGACATACGAATGTGTATACTGGTGTCTCCATGTTGAACCTATTAGTGTTTCTACGGTACAAAATTAAATGTTCCCTGACAAAAAACATGCAAAACCATAAAATCCGTTCATAATATCCGGAGAACACAAATACAGAAGCTTTCACAATATCTGGGTTATAGTAAGCCAAAACACAACCGGATATTTCTGGTTTCATCCAGTCATATCCGGACAAAGTGGGTTCGAATTCGTATGCAATGGACCAACAAAATCACAGTAAAAATGGTTTTAGAGAAAGGCAAAAAGTCTTTTCCATCGCAAGTGCATAAAATGTCATCTATACAAACAGACATATCATATCGATTTGCAGTTCCTCAAGCTTTCTCCCTAGAACATAGGAATGTGTTACTGGTGTCTCCATGTGGAACCAAATTGTATTTCTACGGTACAAAATTAAATGTTCCCTGATAAAAACATTCAAAACAATAAAATCCATCGATAATATCCAGAAAACACAGACACTGAGGCTGTAGCAATATCTGGGATATAGTAAGACAAAACACAACCCTATATTTCTGGTTTCATCCACTCATATCCGGACAAAGTGGGGTGGAATTCATATGTAATGGATCGAGAATATCACAGGAAAAATGGTTTTGGAGAAAAGCAAAGTCTTTTCTTTAGGAAAGTGCATAAAATGTCATCTATACAAACAGAAATATCATGTTTGTTTGCCGCAGTTCCTCTAGCTTTCTCCCTAGAAAATACGAATGTGTAGAGCTGGTGTCTCCATGTGGAACCAATTAGTGTTTCCCAGCACAAAATTAAATGTTCCCTGATACATAACATGCAAAAACATAAATTCCGTTGATAGTATCCGGAAAACATAAACACAGAGGCTTTCACAATATCTGGGTTGTAGTAAGCCAAAACACAACCGGATATTTCTGGTTTCATCCAGTCATATCCGGACAAAGCGAGGTGGAATTCGTATGCAATGGACCGAGAAAATCACAGTAAAAATGGTTTTGGAGAAAAGCAAAGATTTTTCGTTATGCAAGTGCATAAAATGTCATCTATACAAACAGACATATCATATCGATTTGCAGTTCCTCAAGCTTTCTCCCTAGAACATAGGAATGTGTTACTGGTGTCTCCATGTGGAACCAATTAGTGTTTCCCAGCACAAAATTAAATGTTCCCTGATAAAAACATTCAAAACAATAAAATCCATCGATAATATCCAGAAAACACAGACACTGAGGCTGTAGAAATATCTGGGATATAGTAAAACAAAACACAACCGGATATTTCTGGTTTCATCCACTCATATCCGGACAAAGTGGGGTGGAATTCATATGTAATGGATGGAGAATATCACAGGAAAAATGGTTTTGGAGAAAAGCAAAGTCTTTTCTTTAGGAAAGTGCATAAAATGTCATCTATACAAACAGAAATATGATGTTTGTTTGCCGCAGTTCCTCTAGCTTTCTCCCTAGAAAATACGAATGTGTAGAACTGGTGTCTCCGTGTGGAACCAATTAGTGTTTCCCAGCACAAAATTAAATGTTCCCTGATAAATAACATGCAAAAACATAAATTCCGTTGATAATATCCGGAAAACATAAACACAGAGGCTTTCACAATATCTGGGTTGTAGTAAGCCAAAACACAACCGGATATTTCTGGTTTCATCCAGTCATATCCGGACTAAGTTTGGTGGAATTCGTATGCAATGAACCGGGAAAATCGCAGTAAAAATGGTTTTGGAGTAAAACAAAGTCTTTTCCTTAAGCCAGTGCATAAAATGTCATCTATACAAACAGAAACATCATGTTTGTTTACCGCAGTTATTCTAGCTTTCTCCCTAGAAAATACGAATGTGTAGACTGGTGTCTCCATGTGGAACCAATTAGTGTTTCCCAGCACAAAATTAAATGTTCCCTGATAAAAACATTCAAAACAATATAATCCATCGATAATATCCAGAAAACACAAACACAGAGTCTGTAGTAATATCAGGGATATAGTAAGCCAAAAAAAAAGAAAACGGATATTTCTGGTTTCATCCACTCATATCCGGACAAAGTGAGGTGGAATTCATATGCAATGGACCGAGAAAATCACAGTAACAATGGTTTTGGAGAAAAGTAAAGTCTTTTTCTTAGGAAAGTGCATAAAATGTCATCTATACAAACAGAAATATCATGTTTGTTTGCCGCAGTTCCTCTAGCTTTCTCCCTAGAAAATACAAATGTGTAGAGCTGGTGTCTCCGTGTGGAACCAATTAGTGTTTCTACGGTACAAAATTAAATGTTCCTTGATAAAAAACATGCAAAACCATAAAATCCGTTCATAATATCCGGAGAACACAAATACAGAAGCTTTCACAATATCTGGGATTGATTTAGCCAAAACACAACCGGATATTTCTGGTTTCATCCAGTCATATCAGGACTAAGTTTGGTGGAATTCGTATGCAATGAACCAGGAAAATCGCAGTAAAAATGGTTTTGGAGTAAAACAAAGTCTTTTCCTTAAGCCAGTGCATAAAATGTCATCTATACAAACAGAAATATCATGTTTGTTTACCGCAGTTATTCTAGCTTTCTCCCTAGAAAATACGAATGTGTAGACTGGTGTCTCCATGTGGAACCAATTAGTGTTTCCCAGCACAAAATTAAATGTTCCCTGATAAAAACATTCAAAACAATAAAATCCATCGATAATATCCAGAAAACACAGACACTGAGGCTGTAGCAATATCTGGGATATAGTAAGACAAAACACAACCGGATATTTCTGGTTTCATCCAGTCATATCCGGACAAAGTGGGGTGGAATTCATATGTAATGGATCGAGAATATCACAGGAAAAATGGTTTTGGAGAAAAGCAAAGTCTTTTCTTTAGGACAGTGCATAAAATGTCATCTATACAAACAGAAATATCATGTTTGTTTGCCGCAGTTCCTCTAGCTTTCTCCCTAGAAAATACGAATGTGTAGAGCTGGTGTCTCCATGTGGAACCAATTAGTGTTTCCCAGCACAAAATTAAATGTTCCCTGATAAATAACATGCAAAAACATAAATTCCGTTGATAATATCCGGAAAACATAAACACAGAGGCTTTCACAATATCTGGGTTGTAGTAAGCCAAAACACAACCGGATATTTCTGGTTTCATCCAGTCATATCCGGACAAAGCGAGGTGGAATTCGTATGCAATGGACCGAGAAAATCACAGTAAAATTGGTTTTGGAGAAAAGCAAAGTTTTTTTCGTTATGCAAGTGCATAAAATGTCACGTATGCAAACAGAAATATCATGTTTGTTTGCCGCAGTTCCTCTAACTTTCTCCCTAGAACATACGAATGTGTATACTGGTGTCTCCATGTTGAACCTATTAGTGTTTCTAAGGTACAAAATTAAATGTTCCCTGATAAAAACATTCAAAACAATAAAGTCCGTTGATAATGTCCAGAAAACACAAACACAGAGTCCATCGCAATATCTGGGATTGAGTTAGCCAAAACACAACCGGATATTTCTGGTTTCATCCAGTCATATCCGGACTAAGTTTGGTGGAATTCGTATGCAATGAACCGGGAAAATCGCAGTAAAAATGGTTTTGGAGTAAAACAAAGTCTTTTCCTTAAGCCAGTGCATAAAATGTCATCTATACAAACAGAAACATCATGTTTGTTTACCGCAGTTATTCTAGCTTTCTCCCTAGAAAATACGAATGTGTAGACTGGTGTCTCCATGTGGAACCAATTAGTGTTTCCCAGCACAAAATTAAATGTTCCCTGATAAAAACATTCAAAACAATATAATCCATCGATAATATCCAGAAAACACAAACACAGAGTCTGTAGTAATATCTGGGATATAGTAAGCCCAAAAAAAAGAAAACGGATATTTCTGGTTTCATCCAGTCATATCCGGACAAAGTGAGGTGGAATTCGTATGCAATGGACCGAGAAAATCACAGTAAAAATGGTTTTGGAGAAAAGTAAAGTCTTTTTGTTAGGAAAGTGCATAAAATGTCATCTATACAAACAGAAATATCATGTTTGTTTGCCGCAGTTCCTCTAGCTTTCTCCCTAGAAAATACAAATGTGTAGAGCTGGTGTCTCCGTGTGGAACCAATTAGTGTTTCTACGGTACAAAATTAAATGTTCCCTGATAAAAAATATGCAAAACCATAAAATCCGTTCATAATATCCGGAGAACACAAATACAGAAGCTTTCACAATATCTGGGTTATAGTAAGCCAAAACACAACCGGATATTTCTGGTTTCATCCAGTCATATCCGGACAAAGTGGGTTGGAATTCGTATGCAATGGACCAACAAAATCACAGTAAAAATGGTTTTAGAGAAAGGCAAAAAGTCTTTTCCATCGCAAGGGCATAAAATGTCATCTATACAAACAGACATATCATATCGATTTGCAGTTCCTCAAGCTTTCTCCCTAGAACATAGGAATGTGTTACTGGTGTCTCCATGTGGAACCAATTAGTTTTTCCCAGCACAAAATTAAATGTTCCCTGATAAAAACATTCAAAACAATAAAATCCAAGGATAATATCCAGAAAACACAGACACTGAGGCTGTAGCAATATCTGGGATATAGTAAAACAAAACACAACCGTATATTTCTGGTTTCATCCACTCATATCCGGACAAAGTGGGGTGGAATTCATATGTAATGGATCGAGAATATCACAGGAAAAATGGTTTTGGAGAAAAGCAAAGTCTTTTCTTTAGGAAAGTGCATAAAATGTCATCTATACAAACAGAAATATCATGTTTGTTTGCCGCAGTTCCTCTAGCTTTCTCCCTAGAAAATACGAATGTGTAGAGCTGGTGTCTCCATGTGGAACCAATTAGTGTTTCCCAGCACAAAATTAAATGTTCCCTGATAAATAACATGCAAAAACATAAATTCCGTTGATAATATCCGGAAAACATAAACACAGAGGCTTTCACAATATCTGGGTTGTAGTAAGCCAAAACACAACCGGATATTTCTGGTTTCATCCAGTCATATCCGGACAAAGCGAGGTGGAATTCGTATGCAATGGACCGAGAAAATCACAGTAAAAATGGTTTTGGAGAAAAGCAAAGTTTTTTTCGTTATGCAAGTGCATAAAATGTCATGTATACAAACAGAAATATCATGTTTGTTTGCCGCAGTTCCTCTAACTTTCTCCCTAGAACATACGAACGTGTAGACTGGTGTCTCCATGTTGAACCTATTAGTGTTTCTAAGGTACAAAATTAAATGTTCCCTGATAAAAACATTCAAAACAATAAAGTCCGTTGATAATGTCCAGAAAACACAACCACAGAGTCTGTCGCAATATCTGGGATTCAGTTAGCCAAAACACAACCGGATATTTCTGGTTTCATCCAGTCATATCCGGACTAAGTTTGGTGGAATTCGTATGCAATGAACCGGGAAAATCGCAGTAAAAATGGTTTTGGAGTAAAACAAAGTCTTTTCCTTAAGCCAGTGCATAAAATGTCATCTATACAAACAGAAACATCATGTTTGTTTACCGCAGTTATTCTAGCTTTCTCCCTAGAAAATACGAATGTGTAGACTGGTGTCTCCATGTGGAACCAATTAGTGTTTCCCAGCACAAAATTAAATGTTCCCTGATAAAAACATTCAAAACAATATAATCCATCGATAATATCCAGAAAACACAAACACAAAGTCTGTAGTAATATCTGGGATATTGTAAGCCAAAAAAAAAGAAAACGGATATTTCTGGTTTCATCCAGTCATATGCGGACAAAGTGAGGTGGAATTCGTATGCAATGGACCGAGAAAATCACAGTAAAAATGGTTTTGAAAAAAGTAAAATATTTTTGTTAGGAAAGTGCATAAAATGTCATGTATACAAACAGAAATATCATGTTTGTTTGCCGCAGTTCCTCTAACTTTAACCTTAGACATACGAATGTGTATACTGGTGTCTCCATGTTGAACCTATTAGTGTTTCTACGGTACAAAATTAAATGTTCCCTGATAAAAAACATGCAAAACCATAAAATCCGTTCATAATATCCGGAGAACACAAATACAGAAGCTTTCACAATATCTGGGATTGCGTGAGCCAAAACACAACCGGATATTTCTGGTTTCATCCAGTCATATCCGGACAAAGTGGGTTGGAATTCGTATGCAATGGACCAACAAAATCACAGTAAAAATGGTTTTAGAGAAAGGCAAAAAGTCTTTTCCATCGCAAGTGCATAAAATGTCATCTATACAAACAGACAGATCATATCGATTTGCAGTTCCTCAAGCTTTAACCCTAGAACATAGGAATGTGTTACTGGTGTCTCCATGTGGAACCAAATTGTATTTCTACGGTACAAAATTAAAGGTTCCCTGATAAAAACATTCAAAACAATAAAATCCATCGATAATATCCAGAAAACACAGACACTGAGGCTGTAGCAATATCTGGGATATAGTAAGACAAAACACAACCGGATATTTCTGGTTTCATCCACTCATATCCGGACAAAGGGGGGGTGGAATTCATATGTAATGGATGGAGAATATCACAGGAAAAATGGTGTTGGAGAAAAGCAAAGTCTTTTCTTTAGGAAAGTGCATAAAATGTCATCTATACAAACAGAAATATCATGTTTGTTTGCCGCAGTTCCTCTAGCTTTCTCCCTAGAAAATACGAATGTGTAGAGCTGGTGTCTCCATGTGGAACCAATTAGTGTTTCCCAGCACAAAATTAAATGTTCCCTGATAAATAACATGCAAAAACATAAATTCCGTTGATAGTATCCGGAAAACATAAACACAGAGGCTTTCACAATATCTGGGTTGTAGTAAGCCAAAACACAACCGGATATTTCTGGTTTCATCCAGTCATATCCGGACAAAGCGAGGTGGAATTCGTATGCAATAGACCGAGAAAATCACAGTAAAAATGGTTTTGGAGAAAAGCAAAGTTTTTTTCGTTATGCAAGTGCATAAAATGTCATGTATACAAACAGAAATATCATGTTTGTTTGCCGCAGTTCCTCTAACTTTCTCCCTAGAACATACGAATGTGTAGACTGGTGTCTCCATGTTGAACCTATTAGTGTTTCTAAGGTACAAAATTAAATGTTCCCTGATAAAAACATTCAAAACAATAAAGTCCGTTGATAATGTCCAGAAAACACAAACACAGAGTCCGTCGCAATATCTGGGATTGAGTTAGCCAAAACACAACCGGATATTTCTGGTTTCATCCAGTCATATCCGGACTAAGTTTGGTGGAATTCGTATGCAATGAACCGGGAAAATCGCAGTAAAAATGGTTTTGGAGTAAAACAAAGTCTTTTCCTTAAGCCAGTGCATAAAATGTCATCTATACAAACAGAAACATCATGTTTGTTTACCGCAGTTATTCTAGCTTTCTCCCTAGAAAATACGAATGTGTAGACTGGTGTCTCCATGTGGAACCAATTAGTGTTTCCCAGCACAAATTTAAATGTTCCCTGATAAAAACATTCAAAACAATATAATCCATCGATAATATCCAGAAAACACAAACACAGAGTCTGTAGTAATATCTGGGATATTGTAAGCCAAAAAAAAAGAAAACGGATATTTCTGGTGACATCCAGTCATATCCGTACAAAGTGAGGTGGAATTCGTATGCAATGGACCGAGAAAATCACAGTAAAAATGGTTTTGGAAAAAAGTAAAATCTTTTTGTTAGGAAAGTGCATAAAATGTCATGTATACAAACAGAAATATCATGTTTGTTTGCCGCAGTTCCTCTAACTTTCTCCCTAGACATACGAATGTGTACACTGGTGTCACCATGTTGAACCTATTAGTGTTTCTACGGTACAAAATTAAATGTTCCCTGATAAAAAACATGCAAAACCATAAAGTCCGTTCATAATATCCGGAGAACACAAATACAGAAGCTTTCACAATATCTGGGTTATAGTAAGCCAAAACACAACCGGATGTTTCTGGTTTCATCCAGTCATATTCGGACAAAGTGGGTTGGAATTCGTATGCTATGGACCAACAAAATCACAGGAAAAATGGTTTTAGAGAAAGGCAAAAAGTCTTTTCCATCGCAAGTGCATAAAATGTCATCTATACAAACAGACATATCATATCGATTTGCAGTTCCTCAAGCTTTCTCCCTAGAACAGAGGAATGTGTTACTGGTGTCTCCATGTGGAACCAAATTGTATTTCTACGGTACAAAATTAAATGTTCCCTGATAAAAACATTCAAAACAATAAAATCCATCGATAATATCCAGAAAACACAGACACTGAGGCTGTAGCAATATCTGGGATATAGTAAGACAAAACACAACCAGATATTTCTGGTTTCATCCACTCATATCCGGACAAAGTGGGGTGGAATTCATATGTAATGGATCGAGAATATCACAGGAAAAATGGTTTTGGAGAAAAGCAAAGTCTTTTCTTTAGGAAAGTGCATAAAATGTCATCTATACAAACAGAAATATCATGTTTGTTTGCCGCAGTTCCTCTAGCTTTCTCCCTAGAAAATACGAATGTGTAGAGCTGGTGTCTCCGTGTGGAACCAATTAGTGTTTCCCAGCACAAAATTAAATGTTCCCTGATAAATAACATGCAAAAACATAAATTCCGTTGATAGTATCCGGAAAACATAAACACAGAGGCTTTCACAATATCTGGGTTGTAGTAAGCCAAAACACAACCGGATATTTCTGGTTTCATCCAGTCATATCCGGACAAAGCGAGGTGGAATTCGTATGCAATGGACCGAGAAAATCACAGTAAAAATGGTTTTGGAGAAAAGCAAAGTTTTTTTCGTTATGCAAGTGCATAAAATGTCATGTATACAAACAGAAATATCATGTTTGTTTGCCGCAGTTCCTCTAACTTGCTCCCTAGAACATACGAATGTGTAGACTGGTGTCTCCATGTTGAACCTATTAGTGTTTCTAAGGTACAAAATTAAATGTTCCCTGATAAAAACATTCAAAACAATAAAGTCCGTTGATAATGTCCAGAAAACACCAACACAGAGTCCGTCGCAATATCTGGGATTGAGTTAGCCAAAACACAACCGGATATTTCTGGTTTCATCCAGTCATATCCGGACTAAGTTTCGTGGAATTCGTATGCAATGAACCGGGAAAATCGCAGTAAAAATGGTTTTGGAGTAAAACAAAGTCTTTTCCTTAAGCCAGTGCATAAAATGTCATCTATACAAACAGAAACATCATGTTTGTTTACCGCAGTTATTCTAGCTTTCTCCCTAGAAAATACGAATGTGTAGACTGGTGTCTCCATGTGGAACCAATTAGTGTTTCCCAGCACAAAATTAAATGTTCCCTGATAAAAACATTCAAAACAATATAATCCATCGATAATATCCAGAAAACACAAACACAGAGTCTGTAGTAATATCTGGGATATAGTAAGCCAAAAAAAAAGAAAACGGATATTTCTGGTTTCATCCAGTCATATCCGGACAAAGTGAGGTGGAATTCGTATGCAATGGACCGAGAAAATCACAGTAAAAATGGTTTTGGAGAAAAGCAAAGTTTTTTTTTCGTTATGCAAGTGCATAAAATGTCATGTATACAAACAGAAATATCATGTTTGTTTGCCGCAATTCCTCTAACTTTCTCCCTAGACATACGAATGTGTATACTGGTGTCTCCATGTTGAACCTATTAGTGTTTCTACGGTACAAAATTAAATGTTCCCTGATAAAAAACATGCAAAACCATAAAATCCGTTCATAATATCCGGAGAACACAAATACAGAAGCTTTCACAATATCTGGGATTGAGTTAGCCAAAACACAACCGGATATTTCTGGTTTCATCCAGTCATATCCGGACAAAGTGGGTTGGAATTCGTATGCAATGGACCAACAAAATCACAGTAAAAATGGTTTTAGAGAAAGGCAAAAAGTCTTTTCCAATGCAAGTGCATAAAATGTCATCTATACAAACAGACATATCATATCGATTTGCAGTTCCTCAAGCTTTCTACCTAGAACATAGGAATGTGTTACTGGTGTCTGCATGTGGAACCAATTAGTGTTTCTACGGTACAAAATTAAATGTTCCCTGATAAAAACATTCAAAACAATAAAATCCATCGATAATATCCAGAAAACACAGACACTGAGGCTGTAGCAATATCTGGGATATAGTAAGACAAAACACAACCGGATATTTCTGGTTTCATCCACTCATATCCGGACAAAGTGGGGTGGAATTCATATGTAATGGATCGAGAATATCACAGGAAAAATGGTTTTGGAGAAAAGCAAAGTCTTTTCTTTAGGAAAGTGCATAAAATGTCATCTATACAAACAGAAATATCATGTTTGTTTGCCGCAGTTCCTCTAGCTTTCTCCCTAGAAAATACGAATGTGTAGAGCTGGTGTCTCCATGTGGAACCAATTAGTGTTTCCCAGCACAAAATTAAATGTTCCCTGATAAATAACATGCAAAAACATAAATTCCGTTGATAGTATCCGGAAAACATAAACACAGAGGCTTTCACAATATCTGGGTTGTAGTAAGCCAAAACACAACCGGATATTTCTGGTTTCATCCAGTCATATCCGGACAAAGCGAGGTGGAATTCGTATGCAATGGACCGAGAAAATCACAGTAAAAATGGTTTTGGAGAAAAGCAAAGTTTTTTTCGTTATGCAAGTGCATAAAATGTCATGTATACAAACAGAAATATCATGTTTGTTTGCCGCAGTTCCTCTAACTTTCTCCCTAGACATACGAATGTGTATACTGGTGTCTCCATGTTGAACCTATTAGTGTTTCTAGGGTACAAAATTAAATGTTCCCTGATAAATAACATGCAAAACAATAAAATCCTTTCATAATATCCGGAGAACACAAACATAGAGTCCGTCGCAATATCTGGGATTGATTTAGCCAAAACACAACCGGATATTTCTGGTTTCATCCAGTCATATCCGGACTAAGTTTGGTGGAATTCGTATGCAATGAACCGGGAAAATCGCAGTAAAAATGGTTTTGGAGTAAAACAAAGTCTTTTCCTTAAGCCAGTGCATAAAATGTCATCTATACAAACAGAAACATCATGTTTGTTTACCGCAGTTATTCTAGCTTTCTCCCTAGAAAATACGAATGTGTAGACTGGTGTCTCCATGTGGAACCAATTAGTGTTTCCCAGCACAAAATTAAATGTTCCCTGATAAAAACATTCAAAACAATATAATCCATCGATAATATCCAGAAAACACAAACACAGAGTCTGTAGTAATATCTGGGATATAGTAAGCCCAAAAAAAAGAAAACGGATATTTCTGGTTTCATCCAGTCATATCCGGACAAAGTGAGGTGGAATTCGTATGCAATGGACCGAGAAAATCACAGTAACAATGGTTTTGGAGAAAAGTAAAGTCTTTTTCTTAGGAAAGTGCATAAAATGTCATGTATACAAACAGAAATATCATGTTTGTTTGCCGCAGTTCCTCTAGCTTTCTCCCTAGAAAATACAAATGTGTAGAGCTGGTGTCTCCGTGTGGAACCAATTAGTGTTTCTACGGTACAAAATTAAATGTTCCCTGATAAAAAACATGCAAAACCATAAAATCCGTTCATAATATCCGGAGAACACAAATACAGAAGCTTTCACAATATCTGGGATTGAGTTAGCCAAAACACAACCGGATATTTCTGGTTTCATCCAGTCATATCCGGACAAAGTGGGTTGGAATTCGTATGCAATGGACCAACAAAATCACAGTAAAAATGGTTTTAGAGAAAGGCAAAAAGTCTTTTCCATCGCAAGTGCATAAAATGTCATCTATACAAACAGACATATCATATCGATTTGCAGTTCCTCAAGCTTTCTCCCTAGAACATAGGAATGTGTTACTGGTGTCTCCATGTGGAACCAATTAGTGTTTCTACGGTACAAAATTAAATGTTCCCTGATAAAAACATTCAAAACAATAAAATCCATCGATAATATCCAGAAAACACAGACACTGAGGCTGTAGCAATATCTGGGATATAGTAAGACAAAACACAACCGGATATTTCTGGTTTCATCCACTCATATCCGGACAAAGTGGGGTGGAATTCATATGTAATGGATCGAGAATATCACAGGAAAAATGGTTTTGGAGAAAAGCAAAGTCTTTTCTTTAGGAAAGTGCATAAAATGTCATCTATACAAACAGAAATATCATGTTTGTTTGCCGCAGTTCCTCTAGCTTTCTCCCTAGAAAATACGAATGTGTAGAGCTGGTGTCTCCATGTGGAACCAATTAGTGTTTCCCAGCACAAAATTAAATGTTCCCTGATACATAACATGCAAAAACATAAATTCCGTTGATAGTATCCGGAAAACATAAACACAGAGGCTTTCACAATATCTGGGTTGTAGTAAGCCAAAACACAACCGGATATTTCTGGTTTCATCCAGTCATATCCGGACAAAGCGAGGTGGAATTCGTATGCAATGGACTGAGAAAATCTCAGTAAAAATGGTTTTGGAGAAAAGCAAAGTTTTTTTCATTATGCAAGTTCATAAAATGTCAAGTATACAAACAGAAATATCATGTTTGTTTGCCGCAGTTCCTCTAACTTTCTCCCTAGAACATACGAATGTGTAGACTGGTGTCTCCTTGTTGAACCTATTAGTGATCCTAAGGTACAAAAAACAAATGTTCCCTGATAAAAACATTCAAAACAATAAAGTCCGTTGATAATGTCCAGAAAACACAAACACAGAGTCCGTCGCAATATCTGTGATTGAGTTAGCCAAAACACAACCGGATATTTCTGGTTTCATCCAGTCATATCCGGACTAAGTTTGGTGGAATTCGTATGCAATGAACCGGGAAAATCGCAGTAAAAATGGTTTTGGAGTAAAACAAAGTCTTTTCCTTAAGCCAGTGCATAAAATGTCATCTATACAAACAGAAACATCATGTTTGTTTACCGCAGTTATTCTAGCTTTCTCCCTAGAAAATACGAATGTGTAGACTGGTGTCTCCATGTGGAACCAATTAGTGTTTCCCAGCACAAAATTAAATGTTCCCTGATAAAAACATTCAAAACAATATAATCCATCGATAATATCCAGAAAACACAAACACAGAGCCTGTAGTAATATCTGGGATATAGTAAGCCAAAAAAAAAGAAAACGGATATTTCTGGTTTCATCCAGTCATATGCGGACAAAGTGAGGTGGAATTCGTATGCAATGGACCAAGAAAATCACAGTAAAAATGGTTTTGGAGAAAAGTAATGTCTTTTTCTGAGGAAAGTGCATAAAATGTCATGTATACAAACAGAAATATCATGTTTGTTTGCCGCAGTTTCTCTAGCTTTCTCCCTAGAAAATACAAATGTGTAGAGCTGGTGTCTCCGTGTGGAACCAATTAGTGTTTCTACGGTACAAAATTAAATGTTCCCTGACAAAAAACATGCAAAACCATAAAATCCGTTCATAATATCCGGAGAACACAAATACAGAAGCTTTCACAATATCTGGGATTGAGTTAGCCAAAACACAACCGGATATTTCTGGTTTCATCCAGTCATATCCGAACAAAGTGGGTTGGAATTCGTATGCAATGGACCAACAAAATCACAGTAAAAATGGTTTTAGAGAAAGGCAAAAAGTCTTTTCCATCGCAAGTGCATAAAATGTCATCTATACAAACAGACATATCATATCGATTTGCAGTTCCTCAAGCTTTCTCCCTAGAACATAGGAATGTGTTCCTGGTGTCTCCATGTGGAACCAATTAGTGTTTCTACGGTACAAAATTAAATGTTCCCTGATAAAAACATTCAAAACAATAAAATCCATCGATAATATCCAGAAAACACAGACACTGAGGCTGTAGCAATATCTGGGATATAGTAAGACAAAACACAACCGGATATTTCTGGTTTCATCCACTCATATCCGGACAAAGTGGGGTGGAATTCATATGTAATGGACCGAGAAAATCACAGGAAAAATGGTTTTGGAGAAAAGCAAAGTCTTTTCTTTAGGAAAGTGCATAAAATGTCATCTATACAAACAGAAATATCATGTTTGTTTGCCGCAGTTCCTCTAGCTTTCTCCCTAGAAAATAAAAATGTGTAGAGCTGGTGTCTCCATGTGGAACCAATTAGTGTTTCTACGGTACAAAATTAAATGTTCCCTGATAAATAACATGCAAAAACATAAATTCCGTTGATAATATCCGGAAAACATAAACACAGAGGCTTTCACAATATCTGGGTTGTAGTAAGCCAAAACACAACCGGATATTTCTGGTTTCATCCAGTCATATCCGGACAAAGCGAGGTGGAATTCGTATGCAATGGACCGAGAAAATCACAGTAAAAATGGTTTTGGAGAAAAGCAAAGTTTTTTTCGTTATGCAAGTGCATAAAATGTCATGTATACAAACAGAAATATCATGTTTGTTTGCCGCAGTTCCTCTAACTTTCTCCCTAGAACTTACGAATGTGTATACTGGTGTCTCCATGTTGAACCTATTAGTGTTTCTAAGGTACAAAATTAAATGTTCCCTGATAAAAACATTCAAAACAATAAAGTCCGTTGATAATGTCCAGAAAACACAAACACAGAGTCTGTCGCAATATCTGGGATTGAGTTAGCCAAAACACAACCGGATATTTCTGGTTTCATCCAGTCATATCCGGACTAAGTTTGGTGGAATTCGTATGCAATGAACCAGGAAAATCGCAGTAAAAATAGTTTTGGAGTAAAACAAAGTCTTTTCCTTAAGCCAGTGCATAAAATGTCATCTATACAAACAGAAACATCATGTTTGTTTACAGCAGTTATTCTAGCTTTCTCCCTAGAAAATACGAATGTGTAGACTGGTGTCTCCATGTGGAACCAATTAGTGTTTCACAGCACAAAATTAAATGTTCCCTGATAAATACATTCAAAAAAATATAATCCATCGATAATATCCAGAAAACACAAACTCAGAGTCTGTAGTAATATCTGGGATATAGTAAGCGACAAAAAAAGAAAACGGATATTTCTGGTTCATCCAGTCATATAAGGACAAAGTGGGGTGGAATTCATATGTAATGGATGGAGAATATCACAGGAAAAATGGTTTTGGAGAAAAGTAAAATCTTTTTCTTAGGAAAGTGCATAAAATGTCATCTATACAAACAGAAATATCATGTTTGTTTGCCGCAGTTCCTCTAGCTTTCTCCCTCGATAATACGAATGTGTAGAGCTGGTGTCTCCGTGTGGAACCAATTAGTGTTTCTACGGTACAAAATTAAATGTTCCCTGATAAAAAACATGCAAAACCATAAAATCCGTTCATAATATCCGGAGAACACAAATACAGAAGCTTTCACAATATCTGGGATTGAGTTAGCCAAAACACAACCGGATATTTCTGGTTTCATCCAGTCATATCCGGACAAAGTGGGTTGGAATTCGTATGCAATGGACCAACAAAATCACAGTAAAAATGGTTTTAGAGAAAGGCAAAAAGTCTTTTCCATCGCAGTTGCATAAAATGTCATCTATACAAACAGACATATCATATCGATTTGCAGTTCCTCAAGCTTTCTCCCTAGAACATAGGAATGTGTTCCTGGTGTCTCCATGTGGAACCAATTAGTGTTTCTACGGTACAAAATTAAATGTTCCCTGATAAAAACATTCAAAACAATAAAATCCATCGATAATATCCAGAAAACACAGACACTGAGGCTGTAGCAATATCTGGGATATAGTAAGACAAAACACAACCGGATATTTCTGGTTTCATCCACTCATATCCGGACAAAGTGGGGTGGAATTCATATGTAATGGATCGAGAATATCACAGGAAAAATGGTTTTGGAGAAAAGCAAAGTCTTTTCTTTAGGAAAGTGCATAAAATGTCATCTATACAAACAGAAATATCATGTTTGTTTGCCGCAGTTCCTCTAGCTTTCTCCCTAGAAAATACGAATGTGTAGAGCTGGTGTCTCCTTGTGGAACCAATTAGTGTTTCCCAGCACAAAATTAAATGTTCCCTGATACATAACATGCAAAAACATAAATTCCGTTGATAGTATCCGGAAAACATAAACACAGAGGCTTTCACAATATCTGGGTTGTAGTAAGCCAAAACACAACCGGATATTTCTGGTTTCATCCAGTCATATCCGGACAAAGCGAGGTGGAATTCGTATGCAATGGACTGAGAAAATCACAGTAAAAATGGTTTTGGAGAAAAGCAAAGTTTTTTTCGTTATGCAAGTGCATAAAATGTCATGTATACAAACAGAAATATCATGTTTGTTTGCCGCAGTTCCTCTAACTTTCTCCCTAGAACATACGAATGTGTAGACTGGTGTCTCCATGTTGAACCTATTAGTGTTTCTAAGGTACAAAATTAAATGTTCCCTGATAAAAACATTCAAAACAATAAAGTCCGTTGATAATGTCCAGAAAACACAAACACAGAGTCCGTTGCAATATCTGGGATTGATTTAGCCAAAACACAACCGGATATTTCTGGTTTCATCCAGTCATATCCGGACTAAGTTTGGTGGAATTTTTATGCAATGAACCGGGAAAATCGCAGTAAAAATGGTTTTGGAGTAAAACAAAGTCTTTTCCTTAAGCCAGTGCATAAAATGTCATCTATACAAACAGAAATATCATGTTTGTTTACCGCAGTTATTCTAGCTTTCTCCCTAGAAAATACGAATGTGTAGAGCTGGTGTCTCCATGTGGAACCAATTAGTGTTTCCCAGCACAAAATTAAATGTTCCCTGATAAAAACATTCAAAACAATATAATCCATCGATAATATCCAGAAAACACAAACACAGAGTTTGTAGTAATATCTGGGATATAGTAAGCCCAAAAAAAAGAAAACGGATATTTCTGGTTTCATCCAGTCATATCCGGACAAAGTGAGGTGGAATTCGTATGCAATGGACCGAGAAAATCACAGTAAAAATGGTTTTGGAGAAAAGTAAAGTCTTTTTGTTATGCAAGTGCATAAAATGTCATCTATACAAACAGAAATATCATGTTTGTTTGCCGCAGTTCCTCTAGCTTTCTCCCTAGAAAATACAAATGTGTAGAGCTGGTGTCTCCGTGTGTAACCAATTAGTGTTTCTACGGTACAAAATTAAATGTTCCCTGATAAAAAACATGCAAAACCATAAAATCCGTTCATAATATCCGGAGAACACAAATACAGAAGCTTTCACAATATCTGGGATTGAGTTAGCCAAAACACAACCGGATATTTCTGGTTTCATCCAGTCATATCCGGACAAAGTGGGTTGGAATTCGTATGCAATGGACCAACAAAATCACAGTAAAAATGGTTTTAGAGAAAGGCAAAAAGTCTTTTCCATCGCAAGTGCATAAAATGTCATCTATACAAACAGACATATCATATCGATTTGCAGTTCCTCAAGCTTTTTCCCTAGAACATAGGAATGTGTTCCTGGTGTCTCCATGTGGAACCAATTAGTGTTTCTACGGTACAAAATTAAATGTTCCCTGATAAAAACATTCAAAACAATAAAGTCCGTTGATAATGTCCAGAAAACACAAACACAGAGTCTGTCGCAATATCTGGGATTGAGTTAGCCAAAACACAACCGGATATTTCTGGTTTCATCCAGTCATATCCGGACTAAGTTTGGTGGAATTCGTATGCAATGAACCAGGAAAATCGCAGTAAAAATAGTTTTGGAGTAAAACAAAGTCTTTTCCTTAAGCCAGTGCATAAAATGTCATCTATACAAACAGAAACATCATGTTTGTTTACAGCAGTTATTCTAGCTTTCTCCCTAGAAAATACGAATGTGTAGACTGGTGTCTCCATGTGGAACCAATTAGTGTTTCACAGCACAAAATTAAATGTTCCCTGATAAATACATTCAAAAAAATATAATCCATCGATAATATCCAGAAAACACAAACTCAGAGTCTGTAGTAATATCTGGGATATAGTAAGCGACAAAAAAAGAAAACGGATATTTCTGGTTCATCCAGTCATATAAGGACAAAGTGGGGTGGAATTCATATGTAATGGATGGAGAATATCACAGGAAAAATGGTTTTGGAGAAAAGTAAAATCTTTTTCTTAGGAAAGTGCATAAAATGTCATCTATACAAACAGAAATATCATGTTTGTTTGCCGCAGTTCCTCTAGCTTTCTCCCTCGATAATACGAATGTGTAGAGCTGGTGTCTCCGTGTGGAACCAATTAGTGTTTCTACGGTACAAAATTAAATGTTCCCTGATAAAAAACATGCAAAACCATAAAATCCGTTCATAATATCCGGAGAACACAAATACAGAAGCTTTCACAATATCTGGGATTGAGTTAGCCAAAACACAACCGGATATTTCTGGTTTCATCCAGTCATATCCGGACAAAGTGGGTTGGAATTCGTATGCAATGGACCAACAAAATCACAGTAAAAATGGTTTTAGAGAAAGGCAAAAAGTCTTTTCCATCGCAAGTGCATAAAATGTCATCTATACAAACAGACATATCATATCGATTTGCAGTTCCTCAAGCTTTCTACCTAGAACATAGGAATGTGTTACTGGTGTCTCCATGTGGAACCAATTAGTGTTTCTACGGTACAAAATTAAATGTTCCCTGATAAAAACATTCAAAACAATAAAATCCATCGATAATATCCAGAAAACACAGACACTGAGGCTGTAGCAATATCTGGGATATAGTAAGACAAAACACAACCGGATATTTCTGGTTTCATCCACTCATATCCGGACAAAGTGGGGTGGAATTCATATGTAATGGATCGAGAATATCACAGGAAAAATGGTTTTGGAGAAAAGCAAAGTCTTTTCTTTAGGAAAGTGCATAAAATGTCATCTATACAAACAGAAATATCATGTTTGTTTGCCGCAGTTCCTCTACCTTTCTCCCTAGAAAATACGAATGTGTAGAGCTGGTGTCTCCATGTGGAACCAATTAGTGTTTCCCAGCACAAAATTAAATGTTCCCTGATAAATAACATGCAAAAACATAAATTCCGTTGATAGTATCCGGAAAACATAAACACAGAGGCTTTCACAATATCTGGGTTGTAGTAAGCCAAAACACAACCGGATATTTCTGGTTTCATCCAGTCATATCCGGACAAAGCGAGGTGGAATTCGTATGCAATGGACCGAGAAAATCACAGTAAAAATGGTTTTGGAGAAAAGCAAAGTTTTTTTCGTTATGCAAGTGCATAAAATGTCATGTATACAAACAGAAATATCATGTTTGTTTGCCGCAGTTCCTCTAACTTTCTCCCTAGACATACGAATGTGTATACTGGTATCTCCATGTTGAACCTATTAGTGTTTCTAGGGTACAAAATTAAATGTTCCCTGATAAATAACATGCAAAACCATAAAATCCTTTCATAATATCCGGAGAACAAAAACACAGAGTCCGTCGCAATATCTGGGATTGATTTAGCCAAAACACAACCGGATATTTCTGGTTTCATCCAGTCATATCCGGACTAAGTTTGGTGGAATTCGTATGCAATGAACCGGGAAAATCGCAGTAAAAATGGTTTTGGAGTAAAACAAAGTCTTTTCCTTAAGCCAGTGCATAAAATGTCATCTATACAAACAGAAACATCATGTTTGTTTACAGCAGTTATTCTAGCTTTCTCCCTAGAAAATACGAATGTGTAGACTGGTGTCTCCATGTGGAACCAATTAGTGTTTCCCAGCACAAAATTAAATGTTCCCTGATAAAAACATTCAAAACAATATAATCCATCGATAATATCCAGAAAACACAAACACAGAGTCTGTAGTAATATCTGGGATATAGTAAGCGACAAAAAAAGAAAACGGATATTTCTGGTTTCATCCAGTCATATCCGGACAAAGTGAGGTGGAATTCGTATGCAATGGACCGAGAAAATCACAGTAAAAATGGTTTTGGAGAAAAGTAAAGTATTTTTGTTATGCAAGTGCATAAAATGTCATGTATACAAACAGAAATATCATGTTTGTTTGCCGCAGTTCCTCTAGCTTTCTCCCTAGAAAATACAAATGTGTAGAGCTGGTGTCTCCGTGTGGAACCAATTAGTGTTTCTACGGTACAAAATTAAATGTTCCCTGATAAAAAACATGCAAAACCATAAAATCCGTTCATAATATCCGGAGAACACAAATACAGAAGCTTTCACAATATCTGGGATTGAGTTAGCCAAAACACAACCGGATATTTCTGGTTTCATCCAGTCATATCCGGACAAAGTGGGTTGGAATTCGTATGCAATGGACCAACAAAATCACAGTAAAAATGGTTTTAGAGAAAGGCAAAAAGTCTTTTCCATCGCAAGTGCATAAAATGTCATCTATACAAACAGACATATCATATCGATTTGCAGTTCCTCAAGCTTTCTCCCTAGAACATAGGAATGTGTTACTGGTGTCTGCATGTGGAACCAATTAGTGTTTCTACGGTACAAAATTAAATGTTCCCTGATAAAAACATTCAAAACAATAAAATCCATCGATAATATCCAGAAAACACAGACACTGAGGCTGTAGCAATATCTGGGATATAGTAAGACAAAACACAACCGGATATTTCTGGTTTCATCCACTCATATCCGGACAAAGTGGGGTGGAATTCATATGTAATGGATCGAGAATATCACAGGAAAAATGGTTTTGGAGAAAAGCAAAGTCTTTTCTTTAGGAAAGTGCATAAAATGTCATCTATACAAACAGAAATATCATGTTTGTTTGCCGCAGTTCCTCTAGCTTTCTCCCTAGAAAATACGAATGTGTAGAGCTGGTGTCTCCATGTGGAACCAATTAGTGTTTCCCAGCACAAAATTAAATGTTCCCTGATACATAACATGCAAAAACATAAATTCCGTTGATAGTATCCGGAAAACATAAACACAGAGGCTTTCACAATATCTGGGTTGTAGTAAGCCAAAACACAACCGGATATTTCTGGTTTCATCCAGTCATATCCGGACAAAGCGAGGTGGAATTCGTATGCAATGGACTGAGAAAATCACAGTAAAAATGGTTTTGGAGAAAAGCAAAGTTTTTTTCATTATGCAAGTTCATAAAATGTCAAGTATACAAACAGAAATATCATGTTTGTTTGCCGCAGTTCCTCTAACTTTCTCCCTAGAACATACGAATGTGTAGACTGGTGTCTCCATGTTGAACCTATTAGTGATCCTAAGGTACAAAAAACAAATGTTCCCTGATAAAAACATTCAAAACAATAAAGTCCGTTGATAATGTCCAGAAAACACAAACACAGAGTCCGTCGCAATATCTGTGATTGAGTTAGCCAAAACACAACCGGATATTTCTGGTTTCATCCAGTCATATCCGGACTAAGTTTGGTGGGATTCGTATGCAATGAACCGGGAAAATCGCAGTAAAAATGGTTTTGGAGTAAAACAAAGTCTTTTCCTTAAGCCAGTGCATAAAATGTCATCTATACAAACAGAAACATCATGTTTGTTTACCGCAGTTATTCTAGCTTTCTCCCTAGAAAATACGAATGTGTAGACTGGTGTCTCCATGTGGAACCAATTAGTGTTTCCCAGCACAAAATTAAATGTTCCCTGATAAAAACATTCAAAACAATATAATCCATCGATAATATCCAGAAAACACAAACACAGAGCCTGTAGTAATATCTGGGATATAGTAAGCCAAAAAAAAAGAAAACGGATATTTCTGGTTTCATCCAGTCATATGCGGACAAAGTGAGGTGGAATTCGTATGCAATGGACCAAGAAAATCACAGTAAAAATGGTTTTGGAGAAAAGTAATGTCTTTTTCTGAGGAAAGTGCATAAAATGTCATGTATACAAACAGAAATATCATGTTTGTTTGCCGCAGTTTCTCTAGCTTTCTCCCTAGAAAATACAAATGTGTAGAGCTGGTGTCTCCGTGTGGAACCAATTAGTGTTTCTACGGTACAAAATTAAATGTTCCCTGACAAAAAACATGCAAAACCATAAAATCCGTTCATAATATCCGGAGAACACAAATACAGAAGCTTTCACAATATCTGGGATTGAGTTAGCCAAAACACAACCGGATATTTCTGGTTTCATCCAGTCATATCCGAACAAAGTGGGTTGGAATTCGTATGCAATGGACCAACAAAATCACAGTAAAAATGGTTTTAGAGAAAGGCAAAAAGTCTTTTCCATCGCAAGTGCATAAAATGTCATCTATACAAACAGACATATCATATCGATTTGCAGTTCCTCAAGCTTTCTCCCTAGAACATAGGAATGTGTTACTGGTGTCTCCATGTGGAACCAATTAGTGTTTCTATGGTACAAAATTAAATGTTCCCTGATAAAAACATTCAAAACAATAAAATCCATCGATAATATCCAGAAAACACAGACACTGAGGCTGTAGCAATATCTGGGATATAGTAAGACAAAACACAACCGGATATTTCTGGTTTCATCCACTCATATCCGGACAAAGTGGGGTGGAATTCATATGTAATGGACCGAGAAAATCACAGGAAAAATGGTTTTGGAGAAAAGCAAAGTCTTTTCTTTAGGAAAGTGCATAAAATGTCATCTATACAAACAGAAATATCATGTTTGTTTGCCGCAGTTCCTCTAGCTTTCTCCCTAGAAAATAAAAATGTGTAGAGCTGGTGTCTCCGTGTGGAACCAATTAGTGTTTCTACGGTACAAAATTAAATGTTCCCTGATAAATAACATGCAAAAACATAAATTCCGTTGATAGTATCCGGAAAACATAAACACAGAGGCTTTCACAATATCTGGGTTGTAGTAAGCCAAAACACAACCGGATATTTCTGGTTTCATCCAGTCATATCCGGACAAAGCGAGGTGGAATTCGTATGCAATGGACCGAGAAAATCACAGTAAAAATGGTTTTGGAGAAAAGCAAAGTTTTTTTCGTTATGCAAGTGCATAAAATGTCATGTATACAAACAGAAATATAATGTTTGTTTGCCGCAGTTCCTCTAAATTTCTCCCTAGAACTTACGAATGTGTATACTGGTGTCTCCATGTTGAACCTATTAGTGTTTCTAAGGTACAAAATTAAATGTTCCCTGATAAAAACATTCAAAACAATAAAGTCCGTTGATAATGTCCAGAAAACACAAACACAGAGTCTGTCGCAATATCTGGGATTGAGTTAGCCAAAACACAACCGGATATTTCTGGTTTCATCCAGTCATATCCGGACTAAGTTTGGTGGAATTCGTATGCAATGAACCAGGAAAATCGCAGTAAAAATAGTTTTGGAGTAAAACAAAGTCTTTTCCTTAAGCCAGTGCATAAAATGTCATCTATACAAACAGAAACATCATGTTTGTTTACAGCAGTTATTCTAGCTTTCTCCCTAGAAAATACGAATGTGTAGACTGGTGTCTCCATGTGGAACCAATTAGTGTTTCACAGCACAAAATTAAATGTTCCCTGATAAATACATTCAAAAAAATATAATCCATCGATAATATCCAGAAAACACAAACTCAGAGTCTGTAGTAATATCTGGGATATAGTAAGCGACAAAAAAAGAAAACGGATATTTCTGGTTCATCCAGTCATATAAGGACAAAGTGGGGTGGAATTCATATGTAATGGATGGAGAATATCACAGGAAAAATGGTTTTGGAGAAAAGTAAAATCTTTTTCTTAGGAAAGTGCATAAAATGTCATCTATACAAACAGAAATATCATGTTTGTTTGCCGCAGTTCCTCTAGCTTTCTCCCTCGATAATACGAATGTGTAGAGCTGGTGTCTCCGTGTGGAACCAATTAGTGTTTCTACGGTACAAAATTAAATGTTCCCTGATAAAAAACATGCAAAACCATAAAATCCGTTCATAATATCCGGAGAACACAAATACAGAAGCTTTCACAATATCTGGGATTGAGTTAGCCAAAACACAACCGGATATTTCTGGTTTCATCCAGTCATATCCGGACAAAGTGGGTTGGAATTCGTATGCAATGGACCAACAAAATCACAGTAAAAATGGTTTTAGAGAAAGGCAAAAAGTCTTTTCCATCGCAAGTGCATAAAATGTCATCTATACAAACAGACATATCATATCGATTTGCAGTTCCTCAAGCTTTCTCCCTAGAACATAGGAATGTGTTACTGGTGTCTCCATGTGGAACCAATTAGTGTTTCTACGGTACAAAATTAAATGTTCCCTGATAAAAACTTTCAAAACAATAAAATCCATCGATAATATCCAGAAAACACAGACACTGAGGCTGTAGCAATATCTGGGATATAGTAAGACAAAACACAACCGGATATTTCTGGTTTCATCCACTCATATCCGGACAAAGTGGGGTGGAATTCATATGTAATGGATCGAGAATATCACAGGAAAAATGGTTTTGGAGAAAAGCAAAGTCTTTTCTTTAGGAAAGTGCATAAAATGTCATCTATACAAACAGAAATATCATGTTTGTTTGCCGCAGTTCCTCTAGCTTTCTCCCTAGAAAATACGAATGTGTAGAGCTGGTGTCTCCATGTGGAACCAATTAGTGTTTCCCAGCACAAAATTAAATGTTCCCTGATACATAACATGCAAAAACATAAATTCCGTTGATAGTATCCGGAAAACATAAACACAGAGGCTTTCACAATATCTGGGTTGTAGTAAGCCAAAACACAACCGGATATTTCTGGTTTCATCCAGTCATATCCGGACAAAGCGAGGTGGAATTCGTATGCAATGGACTGAGAAAATCACAGTAAAAATGGTTTTGGAGAAAAGCAAAGTTTTTTTCATTATGCAAGTTCATAAAATGTCAAGTATACAAACAGAAATATCATGTTTGTTTGCCGCAGTTCCTCTAACTTTCTCCCTAGAACATACGAATGTGTAGACTGGTGTCTCCATGTTGAACCTATTAGTGATCCTAAGGTACAAAAAACAAATGTTCCCTGATAAAAACATTCAAAACAATAAAGTCCGTTGATAATGTCCAGAAAACACAAACACAGAGTCCGTCGCAATATCTGTGATTGAGTTAGCCAAAACACAACCGGATATTTCTGGTTTCATCCAGTCATATCCGGACTAAGTTTGGTGGGATTCGTATGCAATGAACCGGGAAAATCGCAGTAAAAATGGTTTTGGAGTAAAACAAAGTCTTTTCCTTAAGCCAGTGCATAAAATGTCATCTATACAAACAGAAACATCATGTTTGTTTACCGCAGTTATTCTAGCTTTCTCCCTAGAAAATACGAATGTGTAGAGCTGGTGTCTCCATGTGGAACCAATTAGTGTTTCCCAGCACAAAATTAAATGTTCCCTGATAAAAACATTCAAAACAATATAATCCATCGATAATATCCAGAAAACACAAACACAGAGCCTGTAGTAATATCTGGGATATAGTAAGCCAAAAAAAAAAGAAAACGGATATTTCTGGTTTCATCCAGTCATATGCGGACAAACTGAGGTGGAATTCGTATGCAATGGACCAAGAAAATCACAGTAAAAATGGTTTTGGAGAAAAGTAATGTCTTTTTCTGAGGAAAGTGCATAAAATGTCATGTATACAAACAGAAATATCATGTTTGTTTGCCGCAGTTTCTCTAGCTTTCTCCCTAGAAAATACAAATGTGTAGAGCTGGTGTCTCCGTGTGGAACCAATTAGTGTTTCTACGGTACAAAATTAAATGTTCCCTGACAAAAAACATGCAAAACCATAAAATCCGTTCATAATATCCGGAGAACACAAATACAGAAGCTTTCACAATATCTGGGATTGAGTTAGCCAAAACACAACCGGATATTTCTGGTTTCATCCAGTCATATCCGAACAAAGTGGGTTGGAATTCGTATGCAATGGACCAACAAAATCACAGTAAAAATGGTTTTAGAGAAAGGCAAAAAGTCTTTTCCATCGCAAGTGCATAAAATGTCATCTATACAAACAGACATATCATATCGATTTGCAGTTCCTCAAGCTTTCTCCCTAGAACATAGGAATGTGTTCCTGGTGACTCCATGTGGAACCAATTAGTGTTTCTACGGTACAAAATTAAATGTTCCCTGATAAAAACATTCAAAACAATAAAATCCATCGATAATATCCAGAAAACACAGACACTGAGGCTGTAGCAATATCTGGGATATAGTAAGACAAAACACAACCGGATATTTCTGGTTTCATCCACTCATATCCGGACAAAGTGGGGTGGAATTCATATGTAATGGACCGAGAAAATCACAGGAAAAATGGTTTTGGAGAAAAGCAAAGTCTTTTCTTTAGGAAAGTGCATAAAATGTCATCTATACAAACAGAAATATCATGTTTGTTTGCCGCAGTTCCTCTAGCTTTCTCCCTAGAAAATAAAAATGTGTAGAGCTGGTGTCTCCGTGTGGAACCAATTAGTGTTTCTACGGTACAAAATTAAATGTTCCCTGATAAATAACATGCAAAAACATAAATTCCGTTGATAATATCCGGAAAACATAAACACAGAGGCTTTCACAATATCTGGGTTGTAGTAAGCCAAAACACAACCGGATATTTCTGGTTTCATCCAGTCATATCCGGACAAAGCAAGGTGGAATTCGTATGCAATGGACCGAGAAAATCACAGTAAAAATGGTTTTGGAGAAAAGCAAAGTTTTTTTCGTTATGCAAGTGCATAAAATGTCATGTATACAAACAGAAATATCATGTTTGTTTGCCGCAGTTCCTCTAAATTTCTCCCTAGAACTTACGAATGTGTATACTGTTGTCTCCATGTTGAACCTATTAGTGTTTCTAAGGTACAAAATTAAATGTTCCCTGATAAAAACATTCAAAACAATAAAGTCCGTTGATAATGTCCAGAAAACACAAACACAGAGTCTGTCGCAATATCTGGGATTGAGTTAGCCAAAACACAACCGGATATTTCTGGTTTCATCCAGTCATATCCGGACTAAGTTTGGTGGAATTCGTATGCAATGAACCAGGAAAATCGCAGTAAAAATAGTTTTGGAGTAAAACAAAGTCTTTTCCTTAAGCCAGTGCATAAAATGTCATCTATACAAACAGAAACATCATGTTTGTTTACAGCAGTTATTCTAGCTTTCTCCCTAGAAAATACGAATGTGTAGACTGGTGTCTCCATGTGGAACCAATTAGTGTTTCACAGCACAAAATTAAATGTTCCCTGATAAATACATTCAAAAAAATATAATCCATCGATAATATCCAGAAAACACAAACTCAGAGTCTGTAGTAATATCTGGGATATAGTAAGCGACAAAAAAAGAAAACGGATATTTCTGGTTCATCCAGTCATATAAGGACAAAGTGGGGTGGAATTCATATGTAATGGATGGAGAATATCACAGGAAAAATGGTTTTGGAGAAAAGTAAAATCTTTTTCTTAGGAAAGTGCATAAAATGTCATCTATACAAACAGAAATATCATGTTTGTTTGCCGCAGTTCCTCTAGCTTTCTCCCTCGATAATACGAATGTGTAGAGCTGGTGTCTCCGTGTGGAACCAATTAGTGTTTCTACGGTACAAAATTAAATGTTCCCTGATAAAAAACATGCAAAACCATAAAATCCGTTCATAATATCCGGAGAACACAAATACAGAAGCTTTCACAATATCTGGGATTGAGTTAGCCAAAACACAACCGGATATTTCTGGTTTCATCCAGTCATATCCGGACAAAGTGGGTTGGAATTCGTATGCTATGGACCAACAAAATCACAGGAAAAATGGTTTTAGAGAAAGGCAAAAAGTCTTTTCCATCGCAAGTGCATAAAATGTCATCTATACAAACAGACATATCATATCGATTTGCAGTTCCTCAAGCTTTCTCCCTAGAACATAGGAATGTGTTACTGGTGTCTCCATGTGGAACCAATTAGTGTTTCTACGGTACAAAATTAAAGGTTCCCTGATAAAAACATTCAAAACAATAAAATCCATCGATAATATCCAGAAAACACAGACACTGAGGCTGTAGCAATATCTGGGATATAGTAAGACAAAACACAACCGGATATTTCTGGTTTCATCCACTCATATCCGGACAAAGTGGGGTGGAATTCATATGTAATGGATCGAGAATATCACAGGAAAAATGGTTTTGGAGAAAAGCAAAGTCTTTTCTTTAGGAAAGTGCATAAAATGTCATCTATACAAACAGAAATATCATGTTTGTTTGCCGCAGTTCCTCTACCTTTCTCCCTAGAAAATACGAATGTGTAGAGCTGGTGTCTCCATGTGGAACCAATTAGTGTTTCCCAGCACAAAATTAAATGTTCCCTGATACATAACATGCAAAAACATAAATTCCGTTGATAGTATCCGGAACACATAAACACAGAGGCTTTCACAATATCTGGGTTGTAGTAAGCCAAAACACAACCGGATATTTCTGGTTTCATCCAGTCATATCCGGACAAAGCGAGGTGGAATTCGTATGCAATGGACCGAGAAAATCACAGTAAAAATGGTTTTGGAGAAAAGTAAAGTCTTTTTCTGAGGAAAGTGCATAAAATGTCATGTATACAAACAGAAATATCATGTTTGTTTGCCGCAGTTTCTCTAGCTTTCTCCCTAGAAAATACAAATGTGTAGAGCTGGTGTCTCCGTGTGGAACCAATTAGTGTTTCTATGGTACAAAATTAAATGTTCCCTGATAAAAAACATGCAAAACCATAAAATCCGTTGATATTATCCGGAAAACACCAATACAGAAGCTTTCACAATATCTCGGATTGAGTTAGCCAAAACACAACCGGATATTTCTGGTTTCATCCAGTCATATCCGGACTAAGTTTGGTGGAATTCGTATGCAATGAACCGGGAAAATCGCAGTAAAAATGGTTTTGGAGTAAAACAAAGTCTTTTCCTTAAGCCAGTGCATAAAATGTCATCTATACAAACAGAAACATCATGTTTGTTTACCGCAGTTATTCTAGCTTTCTCCCTAGAAAATACGAATGTGTAGTCTGGTGTCTCCATGTGGAACCAATTAGTGTTTCCCAGCACAAAATTAAATGTTCCCTGATAAAAACATTCAAACCAATGTAATCCATCAATAACATCCAGAAAACACAGACACTGAGGCTGTAGTAGTATCTGGGATATAGTAAGCCAAAAAAAGAAAACGAATATTTCTGGTTTCATCCACTCATATCCGGACAAAGTGAGGTGGAATTCGTATGCAATGGACCGAGAAAATCACAGTAAAAATGGTTTTGGAGAAAAGTAAAGTCTTTTTCTTAGGAAAGTGCATAAAATGTCATCTATACAAACAGAAATATCATGTTTGTTTGCCGCAGTTCCTCTAGCTTTCTCCCTAGAAAATACGAATGTGTAGAGCTGGTGTCTCCGTGTGGAACCAATTAGTGTTTCTATGGTACAAAATTAAATATTCCCTGATAAAAAACATGCAAAACCATAAAATCCGTTCATAATATCCGGAGAACACAAATACAGAAGCTTTCACAATATCTGGGATTGAGTTAGCCAAAACACAACCAGATATTTCTGGTTTCATCCAGTCATATCCGGACAAAGTGGGTTGGAATCCGTATGCAATGGACCAACAAAATCACAGTAAAAATGGTTTTAGAGAAAGGCAAAAAGTCTTTTCCATCGCAAGTGCATAAAATGTCATCTATACAAACAGACATACCATATCGATTTGCAGTTCCTCAAGCTTTCTCCCTAGAACATAGGAATGTGTTACTGGTGTCTCCATGTGGAACCAATTAGTGTTTCTACGGTACAAAATTAAAGGTTCCCTGATAAAAACATTCAAAACAATAAAAGCCATCGATAATATCCAGAAAACACAGACACTGAGGCTGTAGCAATATCTGGGATATAGTAAGACAAAACACAACCGGATATTTCTGGTTTCATCCACTCATATCCGGACAAAGTGGGGTGGAATTCATATGTAATGGATCGAGAATATCACAGGAAAAATGGTTTTGGAGAAAAGCAAAGTCATTTCTTTAGGAAAGTGCATAAAATGTCATCTATACAAACAGAAATATCATGTTTGTTTGCCGCAGTTCCTCTACCTTTCTCCCTAGAAAATACGAATGTGTAGAGCTGGTGTCTCCATGTGGAACCAATTAGTGTTTCCCAGCACAAAATTAAATGTTCCCTGATAAATAACATGCAAAAACATAAATTCCGTTGATAATATCCGGAAAACATAAACACAGAGGCTTTCACAATATCTGGGTTGTAGTAAGCCAAAACACAACCGGATATTTCTGGTTTCATCCAGTCATATCCGGACAAAGCGAGGTGGAATTCGTATGCAATGGACCGAGAAAATCACAGTAAAAATGGTTTTGGAGAAAAGCAAAGTTTTTTTCGTTATGCAAGTGCATAAAAAGTCATGTATACAAACAGAAATATCATGTTTGTTTGTCGCAGTTCCTCTAACTTTCTCCCTAGAACATACGAATGTGTATACTGGTGTCTCCATGTTGAACCTATTAGTGTTTCTAAGGTACAAAATTAAATGTTCCCTGATAAAAACATTCAAAACAATAAAGTCCGCTGATAATGTCCAGAAAACACAAACACAGAGTCCGTCGCAATATCTGGGATTGAGTTAGCCAAAACACAACCGGATATTTCTGGTTTCATCCAGTCATATCCGGACTAAGGTTGGTGGAATTCGTATGCAATGAACCGGGAAAATCGCAGTAAAAATGGTTTTGGAGTAAAACAAAGTCTTTTCCTTAAGCCAGTGCATAAAATGTCATCTATACAAACAGAAACATCATGTTTGTTTACCGCAGTTATTCTAGCTTTCTCCCTAGAAAATACGAATGTGTAGACTGGTGTCTCCATGTGGAACCAATTTGTATTTCCCAGCACAAAATTAAATGCTCCCTGATAAAAACATTCAAACCAATGTAATCCATCAATAACATCCAGAAAACACAAACACAGAGTCTGTAGTAATATCTGGGATATAGTAAGCCAAAAAAAAGAAAACGGATATTTCTGGTTTCATCCAGGCATATCCGGACAAAGTGAGGTGGAATTCGTATGCAATGGACCGAGAAAATCACAGTAAAAATGGTTTTGGAGAAAAGTAAAGTCTTTTTGTTAGGAAAGTGCATAAAATGTCATGTATACAAACAGAAATATCATGTTTGTTTGCCGCAGTTCCTCTAGCTTTCTCCCTAGAAAATACAAATGTGTAGAGCTGGTGTCTCCGTGTGGAACCAATTAGTGTTTCTACGGTACAAAATTAAATGTTCCCTGATAAAAAACATGCAAAACCATAAAATCCGTTCATAATATCCGGAGAACACAAATACAGAAGCTTTCACAATATCTGGGATTGAGTTAGCCAAAACACATCCGGATATTTCTGGTTTCATCCAGTCATATCCGGACAAAGTGGGTTGGAATCCGTATGCAATGGACCAACAAAATCACAGTAAAAATGGTTTTAGAGAAAGGCAAAAAGTCTTTTCCATCGCAAGTGCATAAAATGTCATCTATACAAACAGACATATCATATCGATTTGCAGTTCCTCAAGCTTTCTCCCTAGAACATAGGAATGTGTTACTGGTGTCTCCATGTGGAACCAATTAGTGTTTCTACGGTACAAAATTAAATGTTCCCTGATAAAAACATTCAAAACAATAAAATCCATCGATAATATCCAGAAAACACAGACACTGAGGCTGTAGCAATATCTGGGATATAGTAAGACAAAACACAACCGGATATTTCTGGTTTCATCCACTCATATCCGGACAAAGGGGGGGTGGAATTCATATGTAATGGATCGAGAATATCACAGGAAAAATGGTTTTGGAGAAAAGCAAAGTCTTTTCTTTAGGAAAGTGCATAAAATGTCATCTATACAAACAGAAATATCATGTTTGTTTGCCGCAGTTCCTCTAGCTTTCTCCCTAGAAAATACAAATGTGTAGAGCTGGTGTCTCCATGTGGAACCAATTAGTGTTTCCCAGCACAAAATTAAATGTTCCCTGATAAATAACATGCAAAAACATAAATTCCGTTGATAATATCCGGAAAACATAAACACAGAGGCTTTCACAATATCTGGGTTGTAGTAAGCCAAAACACAACCGGATATTTCTGGTTTCATCCAGTCATATCCGGACAAAGCGAGGTGGAATTCGTATGCAATGGACCGAGAAAATCACAGTAAAAATGGTTTTGGAGAAAAGTAAAGTCTTTTTCTGAGGAAAGTGCATAAAATGTCATGTATACAAACAGAAATATCATGTTTGTTTGCCGCAGTTTCTCTAGCTTTCTCCCTAGAAAATACAAATGTGTAGAGCTGGTGTCTCCGTGTGGAACCAATTAGTGTTTCTATGGTACAAAATTAAATGTTCCCTGATAAAAAACATGCAAAACCATAAAATCCGTTGATATTATCCGGAAAACACCAATACAGAAGCTTTCACAATATCTCGGATTGAGTTAGCCAAAACACAACCGGATATTTCTGGTTTCATCCAGTCATATCCGGACTAAGTTTGGTGGAATTCGTATGCAATGAACCGGGAAAATCGCAGTAAAAATGGTTTTGGAGTAAAACAAAGTCTTTTCCTTAAGCCAGTGCATAAAATGTCATCTATACAAACAGAAACATCATGTTTGTTTACCGCAGTTATTCTAGCTTTCTCCCTAGAAAATACGAATGTGTAGTCTGGTGTCTCCATGTGGAACCAATTAGTGTTTCCCAGCACAAAATTAAATGTTCCCTGATAAAAACATTCAAACCAATGTAATCCATCAATAACATCCAGAAAACACAGACACTGAGGCTGTAGTAGTATCTGGGATATAGTAAGCCAAAAAAAGAAAACGAATATTTCTGGTTTCATCCACTCATATCCGGACAAAGTGAGGTGGAATTCGTATGCAATGGACCGAGAAAATCACAGTAAAAATGGTTTTGGAGAAAAGTAAAGTCTTTTTCTTAGGAAAGTGCATAAAATGTCATCTATACAAACAGAAATATCATGTTTGTTTGCCGCAGTTCCTCTAGCTTTCTCCCTAGAAAATACGAATGTGTAGAGCTGGTGTCTCCGTGTGGAACCAATTAGTGTTTCTATGGTACAAAATTAAATATTCCCTGATAAAAAACATGCAAAACCATAAAATCCGTTCATAATATCCGGAGAACACAAATACAGAAGCTTTCACAATATCTGGGATTGAGTTAGCCAAAACACAACCAGATATTTCTGGTTTCATCCAGTCATATCCGGACAAAGTGGGTTGGAATCCGTATGCAATGGACCAACAAAATCACAGTAAAAATGGTTTTAGAGAAAGGCAAAAAGTCTTTTCCATCGCAAGTGCATAAAATGTCATCTATACAAACAGACATACCATATCGATTTGCAGTTCCTCAAGCTTTCTCCCTAGAACATAGGAATGTGTTACTGGTGTCTCCATGTGGAACCAATTAGTGTTTCTACGGTACAAAATTAAAGGTTCCCTGATAAAAACATTCAAAACAATAAAAGCCATCGATAATATCCAGAAAACACAGACACTGAGGCTGTAGCAATATCTGGGATATAGTAAGACAAAACACAACCGGATATTTCTGGTTTCATCCACTCATATCCGGACAAAGTGGGGTGGAATTCATATGTAATGGATCGAGAATATCACAGGAAAAATGGTTTTGGAGAAAAGCAAAGTCATTTCTTTAGGAAAGTGCATAAAATGTCATCTATACAAACAGAAATATCATGTTTGTTTGCCGCAGTTCCTCTACCTTTCTCCCTAGAAAATACGAATGTGTAGAGCTGGTGTCTCCATGTGGAACCAATTAGTGTTTCCCAGCACAAAATTAAATGTTCCCTGATAAATAACATGCAAAAACATAAATTCCGTTGATAATATCCGGAAAACATAAACACAGAGGCTTTCACAATATCTGGGTTGTAGTAAGCCAAAACACAACCGGATATTTCTGGTTTCATCCAGTCATATCCGGACAAAGCGAGGTGGAATTCGTATGCAATGGACCGAGAAAATCACAGTAAAAATGGTTTTGGAGAAAAGCAAAGTTTTTTTCGTTATGCAAGTGCATAAAAAGTCATGTATACAAACAGAAATATCATGTTTGTTTGTCGCAGTTCCTCTAACTTTCTCCCTAGAACATACGAATGTGTATACTGGTGTCTCCATGTTGAACCTATTAGTGTTTCTAAGGTACAAAATTAAATGTTCCCTGATAAAAACATTCAAAACAATAAAGTCCGCTGATAATGTCCAGAAAACACAAACACAGAGTCCGTCGCAATATCTGGGATTGAGTTAGCCAAAACACAACCGGATATTTCTGGTTTCATCCAGTCATATCCGGACTAAGGTTGGTGGAATTCGTATGCAATGAACCGGGAAAATCGCAGTAAAAATGGTTTTGGAGTAAAACAAAGTCTTTTCCTTAAGCCAGTGCATAAAATGTCATCTATACAAACAGAAACATCATGTTTGTTTACCGCAGTTATTCTAGCTTTCTCCCTAGAAAATACGAATGTGTAGACTGGTGTCTCCATGTGGAACCAATTTGTATTTCCCAGCACAAAATTAAATGCTCCCTGATAAAAACATTCAAACCAATGTAATCCATCAATAACATCCAGAAAACACAAACACAGAGTCTGTAGTAATATCTGGGATATAGTAAGCCAAAAAAAAGAAAACGGATATTTCTGGTTTCATCCAGGCATATCCGGACAAAGTGAGGTGGAATTCGTATGCAATGGACCGAGAAAATCACAGTAAAAATGGTTTTGGAGAAAAGTAAAGTCTTTTTGTTAGGAAAGTGCATAAAATGTCATGTATACAAACAGAAATATCATGTTTGTTTGCCGCAGTTCCTCTAGCTTTCTCCCTAGAAAATACAAATGTGTAGAGCTGGTGTCTCCGTGTGGAACCAATTAGTGTTTCTACGGTACAAAATTAAATGTTCCCTGATAAAAAACATGCAAAACCATAAAATCCGTTCATAATATCCGGAGAACACAAATACAGAAGCTTTCACAATATCTGGGATTGAGTTAGCCAAAACACATCCGGATATTTCTGGTTTCATCCAGTCATATCCGGACAAAGTGGGTTGGAATCCGTATGCAATGGACCAACAAAATCACAGTAAAAATGGTTTTAGAGAAAGGCAAAAAGTCTTTTCCATCGCAAGTGCATAAAATGTCATCTATACAAACAGACATATCATATCGATTTGCAGTTCCTCAAGCTTTCTCCCTAGAACATAGGAATGTGTTACTGGTGTCTCCATGTGGAACCAATTAGTGTTTCTACGGTACAAAATTAAATGTTCCCTGATAAAAACATTCAAAACAATAAAATCCATCGATAATATCCAGAAAACACAGACACTGAGGCTGTAGCAATATCTGGGATATAGTAAGACAAAACACAACCGGATATTTCTGGTTTCATCCACTCATATCCGGACAAAGGGGGGGTGGAATTCATATGTAATGGATCGAGAATATCACAGGAAAAATGGTTTTGGAGAAAAGCAAAGTCTTTTCTTTAGGAAAGTGCATAAAATGTCATCTATACAAACAGAAATATCATGTTTGTTTGCCGCAGTTCCTCTAGCTTTCTCCCTAGAAAATACAAATGTGTAGAGCTGGTGTCTCCATGTGGAACCAATTAGTGTTTCCCAGCACAAAATTAAATGTTCCCTGATAAATAACATGCAAAAACATAAATTCCGTTGATAATATCCGGAAAACATAAACACAGAGGCTTTCACAATATCTGGGTTGTAGTAAGCCAAAACACAACCGGATATTTCTGGTTTCATCCAGTCATATCCGGACAAAGCGAGGTGGAATTCGTATGCAATGGACCGAGAAAATCACAGTAAAAATGGTTTTGGAGAAAAGTAAAGTCTTTTTCTGAGGAAAGTGCATAAAATGTCATGTATACAAACAGAAATATCATGTTTGTTTGCCGCAGTTTCTCTAGCTTTCTCCCTAGAAAATACAAATGTGTAGAGCTGGTGTCTCCGTGTGGAACCAATTAGTGTTTCTATGGTACAAAATTAAATGTTCCCTGATAAAAAACATGCAAAACCATAAAATCCGTTGATATTATCCGGAAAACACCAATACAGAAGCTTTCACAATATCTCGGATTGAGTTAGCCAAAACACAACCGGATATTTCTGGTTTCATCCAGTCATATCCGGACTAAGTTTGGTGGAATTCGTATGCAATGAACCGGGAAAATCGCAGTAAAAATGGTTTTGGAGTAAAACAAAGTCTTTTCCTTAAGCCAGTGCATAAAATGTCATCTATACAAACAGAAACATCATGTTTGTTTACCGCAGTTATTCTAGCTTTCTCCCTAGAAAATACGAATGTGTAGACTGGTGTCTCCATGTGGAACCAATTAGTGTTTCCCAGCACAAAATTAAGTGTTCCCTGATAAAAACATTCAAACCAATATAATCCATCGATAATATCCAGAAAACACATACACAGAGTCTGTAGTAATATCTGGGATATAGTAAGCCAAAAAAAAGAAAACGGATATTTCTGGTTTCATCCAGTCATATCCGGACAAAGTGAGGTGGAATTCGTATGCAATGGACCGAGAAAATCACAGTAAAAATGGTTTTGGAGAAAAGTAAAGTCTTTTTGTTAGGAAAGTGCATAAAATGTCATCTATACAAACAGAAATATCATGTTTGTTTGCCGCAGTTCCTCTAGCTTTCTCCCTAGAAAATACAAATGTGTAGAGCTGGTGTCTCCGTGTGGAACCAATTAGTGTTTCTACGGTACAAAATTAAATGTTCCCTGATAAAAAACATGCAAAACCATAAAATCCGTTCATAATATCCGGAGAACACAAATACAGAAGCTTTCACAATATCTGGGAATGAGTTAGCCAAAACACAACCGGATATTTCTGGTTTCATCCAGTCATATCGGGACAAAGTGGGTTGGAATTCGTATGCAATGGACCAACAAAATCACAGTAAAAATGGTTTTAGAGAAAGGCAAAAAGTCTTTTCCATCGCAAGTGCATAAAATGTCATCTATACAAACAGACATATCATATCGATTTGCAGTTCCTCAAGCTTTCTCCCTAGAACATAGGAATGTGTTACTGGTGTCTCCATGGGGAACCAATTAGTGTTTCTACGGTACAAAATTAAATGATCCCTGATAAAAACATTCAAAACAATAAAATCCATCGATAATATCCAGAAAACACAGACACTGAGGCTGTAGCAATATCTGGGATATAGTAAGACAAAACACAACCGGATATTTCTGGTTTCATCCAGTCATATCCGGACTAAGTTTGGTGGAATTCGTATGCAATGAACCGGGAAAATCGCAGTAAAAATGGTTTTGGAGTAAAACAAAGTCTTTTCCTTAAGCCAGTGCATAAAATGTCATCTATACAAACAGAAATATCATGTTTGTTTGCCGCAGTTATTCTAGCTTTCTCCCTAGAAAATACGAATGTGTAGACTGGTGTCTCCATGTGGAACCAATTAGTGTTTCCCAGCACAAAATTAAATGTTCCCTGATAAATAACATGCAAAAACATAAATTCCATTGATAATATCCGGAAAATATAAACACAGATGCTTTCACAATATCTGGGTTGTAGTAAGCCAAAACAGAACCGGATATTTCTGGTTTCATCCAGTCATATCCGGACAAAGCGAGGTGGAATTCGTATGCAATGGACCGAGAAAATCACAGTAAAAATGGTTTTGGAGAAAAGCAAAGTTTTTTTCGTTATGCAAGTGCATAAAATGTCATGTATACAAACAGAAATATCATGTTTGTTTGCCGCAGTTCCTCTAACTTTCTCCCTAGAACATACGAATGTGTAGACTGGTGTCTCCATGTTGAACCTATTAGTGTTTCTAAGGTACAAAATTAAATGTTCCCTGATAAAAACATTCAAAACAATAAAGTCCGTTGATAATGTCCAGAAAACACAAACACAGAGTCCGTCGCAATATCTGGGATTGATTTAGCCAAAATACAACCGGATATTTCTGGTTTCATCCAGTCATATCCGGACTAAGTTTTGTGGAATTCGTATGCAATGAACCGGGAAAATCGCAGTAAAAATGGTTTTGGAGTAAAACAAAGTCTTTTCCTTAAGCCAGTGCATAAAATGTCATCTATACAAACAGAAACATCATGTTTGTTTACCGCAGTTATTCTAGCTTTCTCCCTAGAAAATACGAATGTGTAGACTGGTGTCTCCATGTGGAACCAATTAGTGTTTCCCAGCACAAAATTAAGTGTTCCCTGATAAAAACATTCAAACCAATATAATCCATCGATAATATCCAGAAAACACATACACAGAGTCTGTAGTAATATCTGGGATATAGTAAGCCAAAAAAAAGAAAACGGATATTTCTGGTTTCATCCAGTCATATCCGGACAAAGTGAGGTGGAATTCGTATGCAATGGACCGAGAAAATCACAGTAAAAATGGTTTTGGAGAAAAGTAAAGTCTTTTTGTTAGGAAAGTGCATAAAATGTCATCTATACAAACAGAAATATCATGTTTGTTTGCCGCAGTTCCTCTAGCTTTCTCCCTAGAAAATACAAATGTGTAGAGCTGGTGTCTCCGTGTGGAACCAATTAGTGTTTCTACGGTACAAAATTAAATGTTCCCTGATAAAAAACATGCAAAACCATAAAATCCGTTCATAATATCCGGAGAACACAAATACAGAAGCTTTCACAATATCTGGGAATGAGTTAGCCAAAACACAACCGGATATTTCTGGTTTCATCCAGTCATATCGGGACAAAGTGGGTTGGAATTCGTATGCAATGGACCAACAAAATCACAGTAAAAATGGTTTTAGAGAAAGGCAAAAAGTCTTTTCCATCGCAAGTGCATAAAATGTCATCTATACAAACAGACATATCATATCGATTTGCAGTTCCTCAAGCTTTCTCCCTAGAACATAGGAATGTGTTACTGGTGTCTCCATGGGGAACCAATTAGTGTTTCTACGGTACAAAATTAAATGATCCCTGATAAAAACATTCAAAACAATAAAATCCATCGATAATATCCAGAAAACACAGACACTGAGGCTGTAGCAATATCTGGGATATAGTAAGACAAAACACAACCGGATATTTCTGGTTTCATCCACACATATCCGGACAAAGTGGGGTGGAATTCATATGTAATGGATCGAGAATATCACAGGAAAAATGGTTTTGGAGAAAAGCAAAGTCTTTTCTTTAGGAAAGTGCATAAAATGTCATCTATACAAACAGAAATATCATGTTTGTTTGCCGCAGTTCCTCTAGCTTTCTCCCTAGAAAATACGAATGTGTAGAGCTGGTGTCTCCATGTGGGACCAATTAGTGTTTCCCAGCACAAAATTAAATGTTCCCTGATAAATAACATGCAAAAACATAAATTCCGTTGATAATATCCGGAAAACATAAACACAGAGGCTTTCACAATATCTGGGTTGTAGTAAGCCAAAACACAACCGGATATTTCTGGTTTCATCCAGTCATATCCGGACAAAGCGAGGTGGAATTCGTATGCAATGGACCGAGAAAATCACAGTAAAAATGGTTTTGGAGAAAAGCAAAGTTTTTTTTGTTATGCAAGTGCATAAAATGTCATGTATACAAACAGAAATATCATGTTTGTTTGCCGCAGTTCCTCTAACTTTCTCCCTAGAACATACGAATGTGTATACTGGAGTCTCAATGTTGAACCTATTAGTGTTTCTAAGGTACAAAATTAAATGTTCCCTGATAAAAACATTCAAAACAATAAAGTCCGTTGATAATGTCCAGAAAAAACAAACACAGAGTCCGTCGCAATATCTGGGATTGAGTTAGCCAAAATACAACCGGATATTTCTGGTTTCATCCAGTCATATCAGGACTAAGTTTGGTGGAATTCGTATGCAATGAACCAGGAAAATCGCAGTAAAAATGGTTTTGGAGTAAAACAAAGTCTTTTCCTTAAGCCAGTGCATAAAATGTCATCTATACAAACAGAAATATCATGTTTGTTTACCGCAGTTATTCTAGCTTTCTCCCTAGAAATTACGAATGTGTAGACTGGTGTCTCCATGTGGAACCAATTAGTGTTTCCCAGCACAAAATTAAATGTTCCCTGATAAAAACATTCAAAACAATATAATCCATCGATAATATCCAGAAAACACAAACACAGAGTCTGTAGAAATATCTGGGATATAGTAAGCCCAAAAAAAAGAAAACGGATATTTCTGGTTTCATCCACTCATATCCGGACAAAGTGAGGTGGAATTCGTATGCAATGGACCGAGAAAATCACAGTAAAAATGGTTTTGGAGAAAAGCAAAGTTTTTTTGTTAGGAAAGTGCATAAAATGTCATCTATACAAACAGAAATATCATGTTTGTTTGCCGCAGTTCCTCTAGCTTTCTCCCTAGAAAATACAAATGTGTAGAGCTGGTGTCTCCGTGTGCAAACAATTAGTGTTTCCCAGCACAAAATTAAATGTTCCCTGATAAAAAACATGCAAAACCATAAAATCCGTTTACAATGTCCGGAGAACACAAATACAGAAGCTTTCACAATATCTGGGATTGAGTTAGCCAAAACACAACCGGATATTTCTGGTTTCATCCAGTCATATCCGGACAAAGTGGGTTGGAATTCGTATGCAATGGACCAACAAAATCACAGTAAAAATGGTTTTAGAGAAAGGCAAAAAGTCTTTTCCATCGCAAGTGCATAAAATGTCATCCATACAAACAGACATATCATATCGATTTGCAGTTCCTCAAGCTTTCTCCCTAGAACATAGGAATGCGTTACTGGTGTCTCCATGGGGAACCAATTAGTGTTTCTACGGTACAAAATTAAATGTTCCCTGATAAAAACATTCAAAACAATAAAATCCATCGATAATATCCAGAAAACACAGACACTGAGGCTGTAGCAATATCTGGGATATAGTAAGACAAAACACAACCGGATATTTCTGGTTTCATCCACTCATATCCGGACAAAGTGGGGTGGAATTCATATGTAATGGATCGAGAATATCACAGGAAAAATGGTTTTGGAGAAAAGCAAAGTCTTTTCTTTAGGAAAGTGCATAAAATGTCATCTATACAAACAGAAATATCATGTTTGTTTGCCGCAGTTCCTCTAGCTTTCTCCCTAGAAAATACGAATGTGTAGAGCTGGTGTCTCCATGTGGAACCAATTAGTGTTTCCCAGCACAAAATTAAATGTTCCCTGATAAATAACATGCAAAAACATAAATTCCGTTGATAATATCCGGAAAACATAAACACAGAGGCTTTCACAATATCTGGGTTGTAGTAAGCCAAAACACAACCGGATATTTCTGGTTTCATCCAGTCATATCCGGACAAAGCGAGGTGGAATTCGTATGCAATGGACCGAGAAAATCACAGTAAAAATGGTTTTGGAGAAAAGCAAAGTTTTTTTCGTTATGCAAGTGCATAAAATGTCATGTATACAAACAGAAATATCATGTTTGTTTGCTGCAGTTCCTCTAAATTTCTCCCTAGAACATACGAATGTGTAGACTGGTGTCTCCATGTTGAACCTATTAGTGTTTCTAAGGTACAAAATTAAATGTTCCCTGATAAAAACATTCAAAACAATAAAGTCCGTTGATAATGTCCAGAAAACACAAACACAGAGTCCGTCACAATATCTGGGATTGAGTTAGCCAAAATACAACCGGATATTTCTGGTTTCATCCAGTCATATCAGGACTAAGTTTGGTGGAATTCGTATGCAATGAACCAGGAAAATCGCAGTAAAAATGGTTTTGGAGTAAAACAAAGTCTTTTCCTTAAGCCAGTGCATAAAATGTCATCTATACAAACAGAAACATCATGTTTGTTTACCGCAGTTATTCTAGCTTTCTCCCTAGAAAATACGAATGTGTAGACTGGTGTCTCCATGTAGAACCAATTAGTGTTTCCCAGCACAAAATTAAATGTTCCCTGATAAAAACATTGAAAACAATATAATCCATCAATAACATCCAGAAAACACAGACACTGAGTCTGTAGTAATATCTGGGATATAGTAAGCCAAAAAAAAGGAAACGGATATTTCTGGTTTCATACACTCATATCCGGACAAAGTGAGGTGGAATTCATATGCAATGGACCGAGAAAATCACAGTAAAAATGGTTTTGGAGAAAAGTAAAGTCTTTTTCTTAGGAAAGTGCATAAAATGTCATCTATACAAACAGAAATATCATGTTTGTTTGCCGCAGTTCCTCTAGCTTTCTCCCTAGAAAATACAAATGTGTAGAGCTGGTGTCTCCGTGTGGAACCAATTAGTGTTTCTACGGTACAAAATTAAATGTTCCCTGATAAAAAACATGCAAAACCATAAAATCCGTTCATAATATCCGGAGAACACAAATACAGAAGCTTTCACAATATCTGGGATTGAGTTAGCCAAAACACAACCGGATATTTCTGGTTTCATCCAGTCATATCCGGACAAAGTGGGTTGGAATTCGTATGCAATGGACCAACAAAATCACAGTAAAAATGGTTTTAGAGAAAGGCAAAAAGTCTTTTCCATCACAAGTGCATAAAATGTCATCTATACAAACAGACATATCATATCGATTTGCAGTTCCTCAAGCTTTCTCCCTAGAACATAGGAATGTGTTACTGGTGTCTCCATGGGGAACCAATTAGTGTTTCTACGGTACAAAATTAAATGTTCCCTGATAAAAACATTCAAAACAATAAAATCCATCGATAATATCCAGAAAACACAGACACTGAGGCTGTAGCAATATCTGGGATATAGTAAGACAAAACACAACCGGATATTTCTGGTTTCATCCACTCATATCTGGACAAAGTGGGGTGGAATTCATATGTAATGGATCGAGAATATCACAGGAAGAATGGTTTTGGAGAAAAGCAAAGTCATTTCTTTAGGAAAGTGCATAAAATGTCATCTATACAAACAGAAATATCATGTTTGTTTGCCGCAGTTCCTCTACCTTTCTCCCTAGAAAATACGAATGTGTAGAGCTGGTGTCTCCATGTGGAACCAATTAGTGTTTCCCAGCACAAAATTAAATGTTCCCTGATAAATAACATGCAAAAACATAAATTCCGTTGATAATATCCGGATAACATAAGTACAGAGGCTTTCACAATATCTGGGTTGTAGTAAGCCAAAACACAACCGGATATTTCTGGTTTCATCCAGTCATATCCGGACAAAGCGAGCTGGAATTCGTATGCAATGGACCGAGAAAATCACAGTAAAAATGGTTTTGGAGAAAAGCAGTTTTTTTCGTTATGCAAGTGCATAAAATGTCATGTATACAAACAGAAATATCATGTTTGTTTGCCGCAGTTCCTCTAACTTTCTCCCTAGAACATACGAATGTGTATACTGGAGTCTCCATGTTGAACCTATTAATGTTTCTAAGGTACAAAATTAAATGTTCCCTCATAAAAACATTCAAAACAATAAAGTCCGTTGATAATGTCCAGAAAAAACAAACACAGAGTCCGTCGCAATATTTGGGATTGAGTTAGCCAAAATACAACCGGATATTTCTGGTTTCATCCAGTCATATCAGGACTAAGTTTGGTGGAATTCGTATGCAATGAACCAGGAAAATCGCAGTAAAAATGGTTTTGGAGTAAAACAAAGTCTTTTCCTTAAGCCAGTGCATAAAATGTCATCTATACAAACAGAAATATCATGTTTGTTTACCGCAGTTATTCTAGCTTTCTCCCTAGAAATTACGAATGTGTAGACTGGTGTCTCCATGTGGAACCAATTAGTGTTTCCCAGCACAAAATTAAATGTTCCCTGATAAAAACATTCAAAACAATATAATCCATCGATAATATCCAGAAAACACAAACACAGAGTCTGTAGAAATATCTGGGATATAGTAAGCCCAAAAAAAAGAAAACGGATATTTCTGGTTTCATCCAGTCATATCCGGACAAAGCGAGGTGGAATTCGTATGCAATGGACCGAGAAAATCACAGTAAAAATTGTTTTGGAGAAAAGCAAAGTTTTTTTTCGTTATGCAAGTGCATAAAATGTCATCTATACAAACAGAAATATCATGTTTGTTTGCCACAGTTCCTCTAACTTTCTCCCTAGAACATACGAATGTGTAGACTGGTGTCTCTGTGTTGAACCTATTAGTGTTTCTAAGGTACAAAATTAAATGTTCCCTGATAAAAACATTCAAAACAATATAATCCATCAATAACATCCAGAAAACACAGACACTGAGTCTGTAGTAATATCTGGGATATAGTAAGCCAAAAAAAAGGAAACGGATATTTCTGGTTTCATACACTCATATCCGGACAAAGTGAGGTGGAATTCATATGCAATGGACCGAGAAAATCACAGTAAAAATGGTTTTGGAGAAAAGTAAAGTCTTTTTCTTAGGAAAGTGCATAAAATGTCATCTATACAAACAGAAATATCATGTTTGTTTGCCGCAGTTCCTCTAGCTTTCTCCCTAGAAAATACAAATGTGTAGAGCTGGTGTCTCCGTGTGGAACCAATTAGTGTTTCTACGGTACAAAATTAAATGTTCCCTGATAAAAAACATGCAAAACCATAAAATCCGTTCATAATATCCGGAGAACACAAATACAGAAGCTTTCACAATATCTGGGATTGAGTTAGCCAAAACACAACCGGATATTTCTGGTTTCATCCAGTCATATCCGGACAAAGTGGGTTGGAATTCGTATGCAATGGACCAACAAAATCACAGTAAAAATGGTTTTAGAGAAAGGCAAAAAGTCTTTTCCATCACAAGTGCATAAAATGTCATCTATACAAACAGACATATCATATCGATTTGCAGTTCCTCAAGCTTTCTCCCTAGAACATAGGAATGTGTTACTGGTGTCTCCATGGGGAACCAATTAGTGTTTCTACGGTACAAAATTAAATGTTCCCTGATAAAAACATTCAAAACAATAAAATCTATCGATAATATCCAGAAAACACAGACACTGAGGCTGTAGCAATATCTGGGATATAGTAAGACAAAACACAACCGGATATTTCTGGTTTCATCCACTCATATCTGGACAAAGTGGGGTGGAATTCATATGTAATGGATCGAGAATATCACAGGAAGAATGGTTTTGGAGAAAAGCAAAGTCATTTCTTTAGGAAAGTGCATAAAATGTCATCTATACAAACAGAAATATCATGTTTGTTTGCCGCAGTTCCTCTACCTTTCTCCCTAGAAAATACGAATGTGTAGAGCTGGTGTCTCCATGTGGAACCAATTAGTGTTTCCCAGCACAAAATTAAATGTTCCCTGATAAATAACATGCAAAAACATAAATTCCGTTGATAATATCCGGATAACATAAGTACAGAGGCTTTCACAATATCTGGGTTGTAGTAAGCCAAAACACAACCGGATATTTCTGGTTTCATCCAGTCATATCCGGACAAAGCGAGGTGGAATTCGTATGCAATGGACCGAGAAAATCACAGTAAAAATGGTTTTGGAGAAAAGCAGTTTTTTTCGTTATGCAAGTGCATAAAATGTCATGTATACAAACAGAAATATCATGTTTGTTTGCCGCAGTTCCTCTAACTTTCTCCCTAGAACATACGAATGTGTATACTGGAGTCTCCATGTTGAACCTATTAATGTTTCTAAGGTACAAAATTAAATGTTCCCTCATAAAAACATTCAAAACAATAAAGTCCGTTGATAATGTCCAGAAAAAACAAACACAGAGTCCGTCGCAATATTTGGGATTGAGTTAGCCAAAATACAACCGGATATTTCTGGTTTCATCCAGTCATATCAGGACTAAGTTTGGTGGAATTCGTATGCAATGAACCAGGAAAATCGCAGTAAAAATGGTTTTGGAGTAAAACAAAGTCTTTTCCTTAAGCCAGTGCATAAAATGTCATCTATACAAACAGAAATATCATGTTTGTTTACCGCAGTTATTCTAGCTTTCTCCCTAGAAATTACGAATGTGTAGACTGGTGTCTCCATGTGGAACCAATTAGTGTTTCCCAGCACAAAATTAAATGTTCCCTGATAAAAACATTCAAAACAATATAATCCATCGATAATATCCAGAAAACACAAACACAGAGTCTGTAGAAATATCTGGGATATAGTAAGCCCAAAAAAAAGAAAACGGATATTTCTGGTTTCATCCAGTCATATCCGGACAAAGCGAGGTGGAATTCGTATGCAATGGACCGAGAAAATCACAGTAAAAATTGTTTTGGAGAAAAGCAAAGTTTTTTTTCGTTATGCAAGTGCATAAAATGTCATCTATACAAACAGAAATATCATGTTTGTTTGCCACAGTTCCTCTAACTTTCTCCCTAGAACATACGAATGTGTAGACTGGTGTCTCTGTGTTGAACCTATTAGTGTTTCTAAGGTACAAAATTAAATGTTCCCTGATAAAAAACATGCAAAACCATAAAATCCGTTGATAATATCCGGAAAACACCAATACAGAAGCTTTCACAATATCTGGGATTGAGTTAGCCAAAACACAACCGGATATTTCTGGTTTCATCCAGTCATATCCGGACTAAGTTTGGTGGAATTCGTATGCAATGAACTGGGAAAATCGCAGTAAAAATGGTTTTGGAGTAAAACAAAGTCTTTTCCTTAAGCCAGTGCATAAAATGTCATCTATACAAACAGAAACATCATGTTTGTTTACCGCAGTTAATCTAGCTTTCTCCCTAGAAAATACGAATGTGTAGACTGGTGTCTCCATGTGGAACCAATTAGTGTTTCCCAGCACAAAATTAAGTGTTCCCTGATAAAAACATTCAAAACAATATAATCCATCGATAATATCCAGAAAACACAAACACAGAGTCTGTAGTAATATCTGGGATATAGTAAGCCAAAAAAAAATGAAAACGGATATTTCTGGTTTCATCCAGTCATATCCGGACAAAGTGAGGTGGAATTCGTATGCAATGGACCGAGAAAATCACAGTAAAAATGGTTTTGGAGAAAAGTAAAGTCTTTTTGTTAGGAAAGTGCATAAATGTCATCTATACAAACAGAAATATCATGTTTGTTTGCCGCAGTTCCTCTAGCTTTCTCCCTAGAAAATACAAATGTGTAGAGCTGGTGTCTCCGTGTGGAACCAATTAGTGTTTCTACGGTACAAAATTAAATGTTCCCTGATAAAAAACATGCAATCCATAAAATCCGTTCATAATATCCGGAGAACACAAATACAGAAGCTTTCACAATATCTGGGATTGAGTTAGCCAAAACACAACCGGATATTTCTGGTTTCATCCAGTCATATCCGGACAAAGTGGGTTGGAATTCGTATGCAATGGACCAACAAAATCACAGTAAAAATGGTTTTAGAGAAAGGCAAAAAGTCTTTTCCATCGCAAGTGCATAAAATGTCATCTATACAAACAGACATATCATATCGATTTGCAGTTCCTCAAGCTTTCTCCCTAGAACATAGGAATGTGTTACTGGTGTCTCCATGTGGAACCAATTAGTGTTTCTATGGTACAGAATTAAATGTTCCCTGATAAAAACATTCAAAACAATAAAAGCCATCGATAATATCCAGAAAACACAGACACTGAGGCTGTAGCAATATCTGGGATATAGTAAGACAAAACACAACCGGATATTTCTGGTTTCATCCACTCATATCCGGACAAAGTGGGGTGGAATTCATATGTAATGGATCGAGAATATCACAGGAAAAATGGTTTTGGAGAAAAGCAAAGTCTTTTCTTTAGGAAAGTGCATAAAATGTCATCTATACAAACAGAAATATCATGTTTGTTTGCCGCAGTTCCTCTAGCTTTCTCCCTAGAAAATACGAATGTGTAGAGCTGGTGTCTCCATGTGGAACCAATTAGTGTTTCCCAGCACAAAATTAAATGTTCCCTGATAAATAACATGCAAAAACATAAATTCCGTTGATAATATCCGGAAAACATAAACACAGAGGCTTTCACAATATCTGGGTTGTAGTAAGCCAAAAAACAACCAGATATTTCTGGTTTCATCCAGTCATATCCGGACAAAGCGAGGTGGAATTCGTATGCAATGGACCGAGAAAATCACAGTAAAAATGGTTTTGGAGAAAAGTAAAGTCTTTTTCTTAGGAAAGTGCATAAAATGTCATCTATACAAACAGAAATATCATGTTTGTTTGCCGCAGTTCCTCTAGCTTTCTCCCTAGAAAATACAAATGTGTAGAGCTGGTGTCTCCGTGTGGAACCAATTAGTGTTTCTACGGTACAAAATTAAATGTTCCCTGATAAAAAACATGCAAAACCATAAAATCCGTTCATAATATCCGGAGAACACAAATACAGAAGCTTTCACAATATCTGGGATTGAGTTAGCCAAAACACAACCGGATATTTCTGGTTTCATCCAGTCATATCCGGACAAAGTGGGTTGGAATTCGTATGCAATGGACCAACAAAATCACAGTAAAAATGGTTTTAGAGAAAGGCAAAAAGTCTTTTCCATCGCAAGTGCATAAAATGTCATCTATACAAACAGACATATCATATCGATTTAGAGTTCCTCAAGCTTTCTCCCTAGAACATAGGAATGTGTTCCTGGTGTCTCCATGTGGAACCAATTAGTGTTTCTACGGTACAAAATTAAATGTTCCCTGATAAAAACATTCAAAACAATAAAAGCCATCGATAATATCCAGAAAACACAGACACTGAGGCTGTAGCAATATCTGGGATATAGTAAGACAAAACACAACCGGATATTTCTGGTTTCATCCACTCATATCCGGACAAAGTGGGGTGGAATTCATATGTAATGGATGGAGAATATCACAGGAAAAATGGTTTTGGAGAAAAGCAAAGTCTTTTCTTTAGGAAAGTGCATAAAATGTCATCTATACAAACAGAAATATCATGTTTGTTTGCCGCAGTTCCTCTAGCTTTCTCCCTAGAAAATACGAATGTGTAGAGCTGGTGTCTCCATGTGGAACCAATTAGTGTTTCCCAGCACAAAATTAAATGTTCCCTGATAAATAACATGCATAAACATAAATTCCGTTGATAGTATCCGGAAAACATAAACACAGAGGCTTTCACAATATCTGGGTTGTAGTAAGCCAAAACACAACCAGATATTTCTGGTTTCATCCAGTCATATCCGGACAAAGCGAGGTGGAATTCGTATGCAATGGACCGAGAAAATCACAGTAAAAATGGTTTTGGAGAAAAGCAAAGTTTTTTTTCGTTATGCAAGTGCATAAAATGTCATCTATACAAACAGAAATATCATGTTTGTTTGCCACAGTTCCTCTAACTTTCTCCCTAGAACATACGAATGTGGAGACTGGTGTCTCCATGTTGAACCTATTAGTGTTTCTAAGGTACAAAATTAAATGTTCCCTGATAAAAAACATGCAAAACCATAAAATCCGTTCATAATATCCGGAAAACACCAATACAGAAGCTTTCACAATATCTGGGATTGAGTTAGCCAAAACACAACCGGATATTTCTGGTTTCATCCAGTCATATCCGGACTAAGTTTGGTGGAATTCGTATGCAATGAACCGGGAAAATCGCAGTAAAAATGGTTTTGGAGTAAAACAAAGTCTTTTCCTTAAGCCAGTGCATAAAATGTCATCTATACAAACAGAAACATCATGTTTGTTTACCGCAGTTAATCTAGCTTTCTCCCTAGAATATAGGAATGTGTAGACTGGTGTCTCCATGTGGAACCAATTAGTGTTTCCCAGCACAAAATTAAGTGTTCCCTGATAAAAACATTCAAAACAATATAATCCATCGATAATATCCAGAAAACACAAACACAGAGTCTGTAGTAATATCTGGGATATAGTAAGCCAAAAAAAAAAGAAAACCGATATTTCTGGTTTCATCCAGGCATATCCGGACAAAGTGAGGTGGGATTAGTATGCAATGGACCGAGAAAATCACAGTAAAAATGGTTTTGGAGAAAAGTAAAGTCTTTTTGTTAGGAAAGTGCATAAAATGTCATCTATACAAACAGAAATATCATGTTTGTTTGCCGCAGTTCCTCTAGCTTTCTCCCTAGAAAATACAAATGTGTAGAGCTGGTGTCTCCGTGTGGAACCAATTAGTGTTTCTACGGTACAAAATTAAATGTTCCCTGATAAAAAACATGCAATCCATAAAATCCGTTCATAATATCCGGAGAACACAAATACAGAAACTTTCACAATATCTGGGATTGAGTTAGCCAAAACACAACCGGATATTTCTGGTTTCATCCAGTCATATCCGGACAAAGTGGGTTGGAATTCGTAAGCAATGGACCAACAAAATCACAGTAAAAATGGTTTTAGAGAAAGGCAAAAAGTCTTTTCCATCGCAAGTGCATAAAATGTCATCTATACAAACAGACATATCATATCGATTTGCAGTTCCTCAAGCTTTCTCCCTAGAACATAGGTATGTGTTACTGGTGTCTCCATGTGGAACCAAATTGTATTTCTACGGTACAAAATTAAAGGTTCCCTGATAAAAACATTCAAAACAATAAAATCCATCGATAATATCCAGAAAACACAGACACTGAGGCTGTAGCAATATCTGGGATATAGTAAGACAAAACACAACCGGATATTTCTGGTTTCATCCACTCATATCCGGACAAAGTGGGGTGGAATTCATATGTAATGGATGGAGAATATCACAGGAAAAATGGTTTTGGAGAAAAGCAAAGTCTTTTCTTTAGGAAAGTGCATAAAATGTCATCTATACAAACAGAAATATCATGTTTGTTTGCCGCAGTTCCTCTAGCTTTCTCCCTAGAAAATACGAATGTGTAGAGCTGGTGTCTCCATGTGGAACCAATTAGTGTTTCCCAGCACAAAATTAAATGTTCCCTGATAAATAACATGCAAAAACATAAATTCCGTTGATAATATCCGGAAAACATAAACACAGAGGCTTTCACAATATCTGGGTTGTAGTAAGCCAAAACACAACCAGATATTTCTGGTTTCATCCAGTCATATCTGGACAAAGCGAGGTGGAATTCGTATGCAATGGACCGAGAAAATCACAGTAAAAATGGTTTTGGAGAAAAGTAAAGTCTTTTTCTTAGGAAAGTGCATAAAATGTCATCTATACAAACAGAAATATCATGTTTGTTTGCTGCAGTTCCTCTAGCTTTCTCCCTAGAAAATACAAATGTGTAGAGCTGGTGTCTCCGTGTGGAACCAATTAGTGTTTCTACGGTACAAAATTAAATGTTCCCTGATAAAAAACATGCAAAACCATAAAATCCGTTCATAATATCCGGAGAACACAAATACAGAAGCTTTCACAATATCTGGGATTGAGTTAGCCAAAACACAACCGGATATTTCTGGTTTCATCCAGTCATATCCGGACAAAGTGGGTTGGAATTCGTATGCAATGGACCAACAAAATCACAGTAAAAATGGTTTTAGAGAAAGGCAAAAAGTCTTTTCCATCGCAAGTGCATAAAATGTCATCTATACAAACAGACATATCATATCGATTTGCAGTTCCTCAAGCTTTCTCCCTAGAACATAGGAATGTGTTATTGGTGTCTCCATGTGGAACCAATTAGTGTTTCTACGGTACAAAATTAAATGTTCCCTGATAAAAACATTCAAAACAATAAAAGCCATCGATAATATCCAGAAAACACAGACACTGAGGCTGTAGCAATATCTGGGATATAGTAAGACAAAACACAACCGGATATTTCTGGTTTCATCCACTCATATCCGGACAAAGTGGGGTGGAATTCATATGTAATGGATGGAGAATATCACAGGAAAAATGGTGTTGGAGAAAAGCAAAGTCTTTTCTTTAGGAAAGTGCATAAAATGTCATCTATACAAACAGAAATATCATGTTTGTTTGCCGCAGTTCCTCTAGCTTTCTCCCTAGAAAATACGAATGTGTAGAGCTGGTGTCTCCATGTGGAACCAATTAGTGTTTCCCAGCACAAAATTAAATGTTCCCTGATAAATAACATGCAAAAACATAAATTCCGTTGATAATATCCGGAAAACATAAACACAGAGGCTTTCACAATATCTGGGTTGTAGTAAGCCAAAACACAACCAGATATTTCTGGTTTCATCCAGTCATATCCGGACAAAGCGAGGTGGAATTCGTATGCAATGGACCGAGAAAATCACAGTAAAAATGGTTTTGGAGAAAAGCAAAGTTTTTTTTCGTTATGCAAGTGCATAAAATGTCATCTATACAAACAGAAATATCATGTTTGTTTGCCACAGTTCCTCTAACTTTCTCCCTAGAACATACGAATGTGGAGACTGGTGTCTCCATGTTGAACCTATTAGTGTTTCTAAGGTACAAAATTAAATGTTCCCTGATAAAAAACATGCAAAACCATAAAATCCGTTCATAATATCCGGAAAACACCAATACAGAAGCTTTCACAATATCTGGGATTGAGTTAGCCAAAACACAACCGGATATTTCTGGTTTCATCCAGTCATATCCGGACTAAGTTTGGTGGAATTCGTATGCAATGAACCGGGAAAATCGCAGTAAAAATGGTTTTGGAGTAAAACAAAGTCTTTTCCTTAAGCCAGTGCATAAAATGTCATCTATACAAACAGAAACATCATGTTTGTTTACCGCAGTTAATCTAGCTTTCTCCCTAGAATATAGGAATGTGTAGACTGGTGTCTCCATGTGGAACCAATTAGTGTTTCCCAGCACAAAATTAAGTGTTCCCTGATAAAAACATTCAAAACAATATAATCCATCGATAATATCCAGAAAACACAAACACAGAGTCTGTAGTAATATCTGGGATATAGTAAGCCAAAAAAAAAGAAAACGGATATTTCTGGTTTCATCCAGTCATATCCGGACAAAGCGAGGTGGAATTCGTATGCAATGGACCGAGAAAATCACAGTAAAAATGGTTTTGGAGAAAAGTAAAGTCTTTTTGTTAGGAAAGTGCGTAAATGTCATCTATACAAACAGAAATATCATGTTTGTTTGCCGCAGTTCCTCTAGCTTTCTCCCTAGAAAATACAAATGTGTAGAGCTGGTGTCTCCGTGTGGAACCAATTAGTGTTTCTACGGTACAAAATTAAATGTTCCCTGATAAAAAACATGCAATCCATAAAATCCGTTCATAATATCCTGAGAACACAAATACAGAAGCTTTCACAATATCTGGGATTGAGTTAGCCAAAACACAACCGGATATTTCTGGTTTCATCCAGTCATATCCGGACAAAGTGGGTTGGAATTCGTATGCAATGGACCAACAAAATCACAGTAAAAATGGTTTTAGAGAAAGGCAAAAAGTCTTTTCCATCGCAAGTGCATAAAATGTCATCTATACAAACAGACATATCATATCGATTTGCAGTTCCTCAAGCTTTCTCCCTAGAACATAGGAATGTGTTACTGGTGTCTCCATGTGGAACCAATTAGTGTTTCTACGGTACAAAATTAAATGTTCCCTGATAAAAACATTCAAAACAATAAAATCCATCGATAATATCCAGAAAACACAGACACTGAGGCTGTAGCAATATCTGGGATATAGTAAGACAAAACACAACCGGATATTTCTGGTTTCATCCACTCATATCCGGACAAAGTGGGGTGGAATTCATATATAATGGATCGAGAATATCACAGGAAAAATGGTGTTGGAGAAAAGCAAAGTCTTTTCTTTAGGAAAGTGCATAAAATATCATCTATACAAACAGAAATATCATGTTTGTTTGCCGCAGTTCCTCTAGCTTTCTCCCTAGAAAATACAAATGTGTAGAGCTGGTGTCTCCGTGTGGAACCAATTAGTGTTTCTACGGTACAAAATTAAATGTTCCCTGATAAAAAACATGCAAAACCATAAAATCCGTTCATAATATCCGGAGAACACAAATACAGAAGCTTTCACAATATCTGGGATTGAGTTAGCCAAAACACAACCGGATATTTCTGGTTTCACCCAGTCATATCCGGACAAAGTGGGTTGGAATTCGCATGCAATGGACCAACAAAATCACAGTAAAAATGGTTTTAGAGAAAGGCAAAAAGTCTTTTCCATCGCAAGTGCATAAAATGTCATCTATACAAACAGACATATCATATCGATTTGCAGTTCCTCAAGCTTTCTCCCTAGAACAGAGGAATGTGTTACTGGTGTCTCCATGTGGAACCAATTAGTGTTTCTACGGTACAAAATTAAAGGTTCCCTGATAAAAACATTCAAAACAATAAAAGCCATCGATAATATCCAGAAAACACAAACACAGAGTCTGTAGTAATATCTGGGATATAGTAAGCCAAAAAAAAAGAAAACGGATATTTCTGGTTTCATCCAGTCATATCCGGACAAAGCGAGGTGGAATTCGTATGCAATGGACCGAGAAAATCACAGTAAAAATGGTTTTGGAGAAAAGTAAAGTCTTTTTGTTAGGAAAGTGCATAAAATGTCATCTATACAAACAGAAATATCATGTTTGTTTGCCGCAGTTCCTCTAGCTTTCTCCCTAGAAAATACAAATGTGTAGAGCTGGTGTCTCCGTGTGGAACCAATTAGTGTTTCTACGGTACAAAATTAAATGTTCCCTGATAAAAAACATGCAAACCATAAAATCCGTTCATAATATCCTGAGAACACAAATACAGAAGCTTTCACAATATCTGGGATTGAGTTAGCCAAAACACAACCGGATATTTCTGGTTTCATCCAGTCATATCCGGACAAAGTGGGTTGGAATTCGTATGCAATGGACCAACAAAATCACAGTAAAAATGGTTTTAGAGTAAGGCAAAAAGTCTTTTCCATCGCAAGTGCATAAAATGTCATCTATACAAACAGACATATCATATCGATTTGCAGTTCCTCAAGCTTTCTCCCTAGAACATAGGAATGTGTTACTGGTGTCTCCATGTGGAACCAATTAGTGTTTCTACGGTACAAAATTAAAGGTTCCCTGATAAAAACATTCAAAACAATAAAATCCATCGATAATATCCAGAAAACACAGACACTGAGGCTGTAGCAATATCTGGCATATAGTAAGACAAAACACAACCGGATATTTCTGGTTTCATCCACTCATATCCGGACAAAGTGGGGTGGAATTCATATGTAATGGATCGAGAATATCACAGGAAAAATGGTTTTGGAGAAAAGCAAAGTCTTTTCTTTAGGAAAGTGCATAAAATGTCATCTATACAAACAGAAATATCATGTTTGTTTGCCGCAGTTCCTCTAGCTTTCTCCCTAGAAAATACGAATGTGTAGAGCTGGTGTCTCCATGTGGAACCAATTAGTGTTTCCCAGCACAGAATTAAATGTTCCCTGATAAATAACATGCAAAAACATGAATTCCGTTGATAGTATCCGGAAAACATAAACACAGAGGCTTTCACAATATCTGGGTTGTAGTAAGCCAAAACACAACCGGATATTTCTGGTTTCATCCAGTCATATCCGGACAAAGCGAGGTGGAATTCGTATGCAATGGACCGAGAAAATCACAGTAAAAATGGTTTTGGAGAAAAGCAAAGTTTTTTTCGTTATGCAAGTGCATAAAATGTCATCTATACAAACAGAAATATCATGTTTGTTTGCCGCAGTTCCTCTAACTTTCTCCCTAGAACATACGAATGTGTATACTGGTGTCTCCATGTTGAACCAATTAGTGTTTCCCAGCACAAAATTAAATGTTCCCTGATAAAAAACATGCAAAACCATAAAATCCGTTGATATTATCCGGAAAACACCAATAAAGAAGATTTCACAATATCTGGGATTGAGTTAGCCAAAACACAACCGGATATTTCTGGTTTCATCCAGTCATATCCGGACTAAGTTTGGTGGAATTCGTATGCAATGAACCGGGAAAATCGCAGTAAAAATGGTTTTGGAGTAAAACAAAGTCTTTTCCTTAAGCCAGTCATAAAATGTCATCTATACAAACAGAAACATCATGTTTGTTTAACGCAGTTATTCTAGCTTTCTCCCTAGAAAATACGAATGTGTAGACTGGTGTCTCCATGTGGAACCAATTAGTGTTTCCCAGCACAAAATTAAATGTTCCCTGATAAAAACATTGAAAACAATATAATCCATCGATAATATCCAGAAAACACAAACACAGAGTCTGTAGTAATATCTGGGATATAGTAAGCCAAAAAAAAAGAAAACGGATATTTCTGGTTTCATCCAGTCATATCCGGATAAAGTGAGCTGGAATTCGTATGCAATGGACTGAGAAAATCACAGTAAAAATGGTTTTGGAGAAAAGTAAAGTCTTTTTGTTAGGAAAGTGCATAAAATGTCATCTATACAAACAGAAATATCATGTTTGTTTGCCGCAGTTCCTCTAGCTTTCTCCCTAGAAAATACAAATGTGTAGAGCTGGTGTCTCCGTGTGGAACCAATTAGTGTTTCTACGGTACAAAATTAAATGTTCCCTGACAAAAAACATGCAAAACCATAAAATCCGTTCATAATATCCGGAGAACACAAATACAGAAGCTTTCACAATATCTGGGATTCAGTTAGCCAAAACACAACCGGATATTTCTGGTTTCATCCAGTCATATCCGGACAAAGTGGGTTGGAATTCGTATGCAATGGACCAACAAAATCACAGTAAAAATGGTTTTAGAGAAAGGCAAAAAGTCTTTTCCATTACAAGTGCATAAAATGTCATCTATACAAACAGACATATCATATCGATTTTCAGTTCCTCAAGCTTTCTCCCTAGAACATAGGAATGTGTTCCTGGTGTCTCCATGTGGAACCAAATTGTATTTCTACGGTACAAAATTAAAGGTTCCCTGATAAAAACATTCAAAACAATAAAATCCATCGATAATATCCAGAAAACACAGACACTGAGGCTGTACCAATATCTGGGATATAGTAAGACAAAACACAACCGGATATTTCTGGTTTCATCCACTCATATCCGGACAAAGTGGGGTGGAATTCATATGTAATGGATGGAGAATATCACAGGAAAAATGGTTTTGGAGAAAAGCAAAGTCTTTTCTTTAGGAAAGTGCATAAAATGTCATCTATACACACAGAAATATCATGTTTGTTTGCCGCAGTTCCTCTACCTTTCTCCCTAGAAAATACGAATGTGTAGAGCTGGTGTCTCCATGTGGAACCAATTAGTGTTTCCCAGCACAAAATTAAATGTTCCCTGATAAATAACATGCAAAAACATAAATTCCGTTGATAGTATCCGGAAAACATAAACACAGAGGCTTTCACAATATCTGGGTTGTAGTAAGCCAAAACACAACCGGATATTTCTGGTTTCATCCAGTCATATCCGGACAAAGCGAGGTGGAATTTGTATGCAATGGACCGAGAAAATCACAGTAAAAATGTTTTGGAGAAAAGCAAAGTTTTTTTCGTTATGCAAGTGCATAAAATGTCATGTATACAAACAGAAATATCATGTTTGTTTGCCACAGTTCCTCTAACTTTCTCCCTAGAACATACGAATGTGTATACTGGTGTCTCCATGTTGAACCTATTAGTGTTTCTAAGGTACAAAATTAAATGTTCCTGATAAAAAACATGCAAAACCATAAAATCCGTTGATATTATCCGGAAAACACCAATAAAGAAGCTTTCACAATATCTGGGATTGAGTTAGCCAAAACACAACCGGATATTTCTGGTTTCATCCAGTCATATCCGGACTAAGTTTGGTGGAATTCGTATGCAATGAACCGGGAAAATCGCAGTAAAAATGGTTTTGGAGTAAAACAAAGTCTTTTCCTTAAGCCAGTGCATAAAATGTCATCTATACAAACAGAAACATCATGTTTGTTTACCGCAGTTATTCTAGCTTTCTCCCTAGAAAATACGAATGTGTAGACTGGTGTCTCCATGTGCAAACAATTAGTGTTTCCCAGCACAAAATTAAGTGTTCCCTGATAAAAATATTCAAAACAATATAATCCATCGATAATATCCAGAAAACACAAACACAGAGTCTGTAGTAATATCTGGGATATAGTAAGCCCGAAAAAAAGAAAATGGATATTTCTGGTTTCATCCAGTCATATCCGGACAAAGCGAGGTGGAATTCGTATGCAATGGACCGAGAAAATCACAGTAAAAATGGTTTTGGAGAAAAGTAAAGTCTTTTTGTTAGGAAAGTGCATAAAATGTCATGTATACAAACAGAAATATCATGTTTGTTTGCCGCAGTTCCTCTAGCTTTCTCCCTAGAAAATACAAATATGTAGAGCTGGTGTCTCCGTGTGGAACCAATTAGTGTTTCTACGGTACAAAATTAAATGTTCCCTGATAAAAAACATGCAAAACCATAAAATCCGTTCATAATATCCGGAGAACACAAATACAGAAGCTTTCACAATATCTGGGATTGAGTTAGCCAAAACACAACCGGATATTTCTGGTTTCATCCAGTCATATCCGGACAAAGTGGGTTGGAATTCGTATGCAATGGACCAACAAAATCACAGTAAAAATGGTTTTAGAGAAAGGCAAAAACTCTTTTCCATCGCAAGTGCATAAAATGTCATCTATACAAACAGACATATCATATCGATTTGCAGTTCCTCAAGCTTTCTCCCTAGAACATAGGAATGTGTTCCTGGTGTCTCCATGTGGAACCAAATTGTATTTCTACGGTACAAAATTAAATGTTCCCTGATAAAAACATTCAAAACAATAAAATCCATCGATAATATCCAGAAAAAACAGACACTGAGGCTGTAGCAATATCTGGGATAGAGTAAGACAAAACACAACCGGATATTTCTGGTTTCATCCACTCATATCCGGACAAAGTGGGGTGGAATTCATATGTAATGGATCGAGAATATCACAGGAAAAATGGTTTTGGAGAAAAGCAAAGTCTTTTCTTTAGGAAAGTGCATAAAATGTCATCTATACAAACAGAAATATCATGTTTGTTTGCCGCAGTTCCTCTACCTTTCTCCCTAGAAAATACGAATGTGTAGAGCTGGTGTCTCCATGTGGAACCAATTAGTGTTTCCCAGCACAAAATTAAATGTTCCCTGATAAATAACATGCAAAAACATGAATTCCGTTGATAGTATCCGGAAAACATAAACACAGAGGCTTTCACAATATCTGGGTTGTAGTAAGCCAAAACACAACCGGATATTTCTGGTTTCATCCAGTCATATCCGGACAAAGCGAGGTGGAATTCGTATGCAATGGACCGAGAAAATCACAGTAAAAATGGTTTTGGAGAAAAGCAAAGTTTTTTTCGTTATGCAAGTGCATAACATGTCATGTATACAAACAGAAATATCATGTTTGTTTGCCACAGTTCCTCTAACTTTCTCCCTAGAACATACGAATGTGTATACTGGTGTCTCCATGTTGAACCTATTAGTGTTTCTAAGGTACAAAATTAAATGTTCCCTGATAAAAAATATGCAAAACCATAAAATCCGTTGATATTATCCGGAAAACACCAATAAAGAAGCTTTCACAATATCTGGGATTGAGTTAGCCAAAACACAACCGGATATTTCTGGTTTCATCCAGTCATATCCGGACTAAGTTTGGTGGAATTCGTATGCAATGAACCGGGAAAATCGCAGTAAAAATGGTTTTGGAGTAAAACAAAGTCTTTTCCTTAAGCCAGTGCATAAAATGTCATCTATACAAACAGAAACATCATGTTTGTTTACCGCAGTTATTCTAGCTTTCTCCCTAGAAAATACGAATGTGTAGACTGGTGTCTCCATGTGCAAACAATTAGTGTTTCCCAGCACAAAATTAAGTGTTCCCTGATAAAAACATTCAAAACAATATAATCCATCGATAATATCCAGAAAACACAAACACAGAGTCTGTAGTAATATCTGGGATATAGTAAGCCCGAAAAAAAGAAAACGGATATTTCTGGTTTCATCCACTCATATCCGGACAAAGCGAGGTGGAATTCGTATGCAATGGACCGAGAAAATCACAGTAAAAATGGTTTTGGAGAAAAGTAAAGTCTTTTTCTTAGGAAAGTGCATAAAATGTCATGTATACAAACAGAAATATCATGTTTGTTTGCCGCAGTTCCTCTAGCTTTCTCCCTAGAAAATACAAATGTGTAGAGCTGGTGTCTCCGTGTGGAACCAATTAGTGTTTCTACGGTACAAAATTAAATGTTCCCTGATAAAAAACATGCAAAACCATAAAATCCGTTCATAATATCCGGAGAACACAAATACAGAAGCTTTCACAATATCTGGGATTGAGTTAGCCAAAACACAACCGGATATTTCTGGTTTCATCCAGTCATATCCGGACAAAGTGGGTTGGAATTCGTATGCAATGGACCAACAAAATCACAGTAAAAATGGTTTTAGAGAAAGGCAAAAAGTCTTTTCCATCGCAAGTGCATAAAATGTCATCTATACAAACAGACATATCATATCGATTTGCAGTTCCTCAAGCTTTCTCCCTAGAACAGAGGAATGTGTTACTGGTGTCTCCATGTGGAACCAATTAGTGTTTCTATGGTACAAAATTAAATGTTCCCTGATAAAAACATTCAAAACAATAAAAGCCATCGATAATATCCAGAAAACACAGACACTGAGGCTGTAGCAATATCTGGGATATAGTAAGACAAAACACAACCGGATATTTGTGGTTTCATCCACTCATATCCGGACAAAGTGGGGTGGAATTCATATGTAATGGATGGAGAATATCACAGGAAAAATGGTTTTGGAGAAAAGCAAAGTCTTTTCTTTAGGAAAGTGCATAAAATGTCATCTATACAAACAGAAATATCATGTTTGTTTGCCGCAGTTCCTCTAGCTTTCTCCCTAGAAAATACGAATGTGTAGAGCTGGTGTCTCCATGTGGAACCAATTAGTGTTTCCCAGCACAAAATTAAATGTTCCCTGATAAATAACATGCAAAAAGATGAATTCCGTTGATAATATCCGGAAAACATAAACACAGAGGCTTTCACAATATCTGGGTTGTAGTAAGCCAAAACACAACCGGATATTTCTGGTTTGATCCAGTCATATCCGGACAAAGTGAGGTGGAATTCGTATGCAACGAACCGGGAAAATCGCAGTAAAAATGGTTTTGGAGTAAAACAAAGTCTTTTCCTTAAGCCAGTGCATAAAATGTCATCTATACAAACAGAAACATCATGTTTGTTTACCGCAGTTATTCTAGCTTTCTCCCTAGAAAATACGAATGTGTAGACTGGTGTCTCCATGTGCAAACAATTAGTGTTTCCCAGCACAAAATTAAATGTTCCCTGATAAAAACATTCAAAACAATATAATCCATCGATAATATCCAGAAAACACAAACACAGAGTCTGTAGTAATATCTGGGATATAGTAAGCCAAAAAAAAAATAAAACGGATATTTCTCGTTTCATCCAGTCCTATCTGCACAAAGTGAGGTGGAATTCGTATGCAATGGACTGAGAAAATCACAGTAAAAATGGTTTTGGAGAACAGTAAAATCTTTTTGTTAGGAAAGTGCATAAAATGTCATCTATACAAACAGAAATATCATGTTTGTTTGCCGCAGTTCCTCTAGCTTTCTCCCTAGAAAATACAAATGTGTAGAGCTGGTGTCTCCGTGTGGAACCAATTAGTGTTTCTATGGTACAAAAATAAATGTTCCCTGATAAAAAACATGCAAAACCATAAAATCCGTTCATAATATCCGGAGAACACAAATACAGAAGCTTTCACAATATCTGGGATTGAGTTAGCCAAAACACAACCGGATATTTCTGGTTTCATCCAGTCATATCCGGACAAAGTGGGTTGGAATTCGTATGCAATGGACCAACAAAATCACAGTAAAAATGGTTTTAGAGAAAGGCAAAAAGTCTTTTCCATCGCAAGTGCATAAAATGTCATCTATACAAACAGACATATCATATCGATTTGCAGTTCCTCAAGCTTTCTCCCTAGAACATAGGAATGTGTTACTGGTGTCTCCATGTGGAACCAATTAGTGTTTCTACGGTACAAAATTAAATGTTCCCTGATAAAAACATTCAAAACAATAAAATCCATCGATAATATCCAGAAAACACAGACACTGAGGCTGTAGCAATATCTGGGATATAGTAAGACAAAACACAACCGGATATTTCTGGTTTCATCCACTCATATCCGGACAAAGTGGGGTGGAATTCATATGTAATGGATCGAGAATATCACAGGAAAAAATGGTTTTGGAGAAAAGCAAAGTCTTTTCTTTAGGAAAGTGCATAAAATGTCATCTATACAAACAGAAATATCATGTTTGTTTGCCGCAGTTCCTCTAGCTTTCTCCCTAGAAAATACGAATGTGTAGAGCTGGTGTCTCCGTGTGGAACCAATTAGTGTTTCCCAGCACAAAATTAAATGTTCCCTGATAAATAACATGCAAAAACATAAATTCCGTTGATAATATCCGGAAAACATAAACACAGAGGCTTTCACAATATCTGGGTTGTAGTAAGCCAAAACACAACCGGATATTTCTGGTTTCATCCAGACATATCCGGACAAAGTGAGGTGGAATTCGTATGCAACGGACCGAGAAAATCACAGTAAAAATGGTTTTGTAGAAAAGCAAAGGTTTTTTCGTTATGCAAGTGCATAAAATGTCATGTATACAAACAGAAATATCATGTTTGTTTGCCGCAGTTCCTCTAGCTTTCTCCCTAGAACATACGAATGTGTATACTGGTGTCTCCATGTTGAACCTCTTAGTGTTTCTGAGGTACAAAATTAAATGTTCCCTGATAAAAACATTCAAAACAATAAAGTCCGTTGATAATGTCCAGAAAACACAAACACAGAGTCCGTCGCAATATCTGGGATTGAGTTAGCCAAAACACAACCGGATATTTCTGGTTTCATCCAGTCATATCCGGACTAAGTTTGGTGGAATTAGTATGCAATGAACCGGGAAAATAGCAGTAAAAATGGTTTTGGAGTAAAACAAAGTCTTTTCCTTAAGCCAGTGCATAAAATGTCATCTATACAAACAGAAACATCATGTTTGTTTACCGCAGTTATTCTAGCTTTCTCCCTAGAAAATACGAATGTGTAGACTGGTGTCTCCATGTGGAACCAATTAGTGTTTCCCAGCACAAAATTAAATGTTCCCTGATAAAAACATTGAAAACAATATAATCCATCGATAATATCCAGAAAACACAAACACAGAGTCTGTAGTAATATCTGGGATATAGTAAGCCAACAAAAAAGAAAACGGATATTTCTGGTTTCATCCAGTCATATCCGGACAAAGTGAGGTGGAATTCGTATGCAATGGACCGAGAAAATCACAGTAAAAATGCTTTTGGAGAAAAGCAAAGTTTTTTTCGTTATGCAAGTGCATAAAATGTCATGTATTCAAACAGAAATATCATGTTTGTTTGCCGCAGTTCCTCTAAATTTCTCCCTAGACATACGAATGTGTATACTGGTGTCTCCATGTTGAACCTATTAGTGTTTCTAAGGTACAAAATTAAATGTTCCCTGATAAATAACATGCAAAACCATAAAATCCGTTCATAATATCCGGAGAACACAAATAGAGAAGCTTTCACAATATCTGGGTTATAGTAAGCCAAAACACAACCGGATATTTCTGGTTTCATCCAGTCATATCCGGACAAAGTGGGTTGGAATTCGTATGCAATGGACCAACAAAATCACAGTAAAAATGGTTTTAGAGAAAGGCAAAAAGTCTTTTCCATCGCAAGTGCATGAAATGTCATCTATACAAACAGACATATCATATCGATTTGCAGTTCCTCAAGCTTTCTCCCTAGAACATAGGAATGTGTTACTGGTGTCTCCATGTGGAACCAATTAGTGTTTCTACGGTACAAAATTAAAGGTTCCCTGATAAAAACATTCAAAACAATAAAAGCCATCGATAATATCCAGAAAACACAGACACTGAGGCTGTAGCAATATCTGGGATATAGTAAGACAAAACACAACCGGATATTTCTGGTTTCATCCACTCATATCCGGACAAAGTGGGGTGGAATTCATATGTAATGGATGGAGAATATCACAGGAAAAATGGTTTTGGAGAAAAGCAAAGTCTTTTCTTTAGGAAAGTGCATAAAATGTCATCTATACAAACAGAAATATCATGTTTGTTTGCCGCAGTTCCTCTAGCTTTCTCCCTAGAAAATACGAATGTGTAGAGCTGGTGTCTCCATGTGGAACCAATTAGTGTTTCCCAGCACAAAATTAAATGTTCCCTGATAAATAACATGCAAAAACATAAATTCCGTTGATAATATCCGGAAAACATAAACACAGAGGCATTCACAATATCTGGGTTGTAGTAAGCCAAAACACAACCGGATATTTCTGGTTTCATCCAGTCATATCCGGACAAAGCGAGGTGGAATTCGTATGCAATGGACCGAGAAAATCACAGTAAAAATGGTTTTGGAGAAAAGCAAAGGTTTTTTCGTTATGCAAGTGCATAAAATGTCATGTATACAAACAGAAATATCATGTTTGTTTGCCGCAGTTCCTCTAGCTTTCTCCCTAGAACATACGAATGTGTATACTGGTGTCTCCATGTTGAACCTATTAGTGTTTCTAAGGTACAAAATTAAATGTTCCCTGATAAAAAATATGCAAAACCATAAAATCCGTTGATATTATCCGGAAAACACCAATAAAGAAGCTTTCACAATATCTGGGATTGAGTTAGCCAAAACACAACCGGATATTTCTGGTTTCATCCAGTCATATCCGGACTAAGTTTGGTGGAATTCGTATGCAATGAACCGGGAAAATCGCAGTAAAAATGGTTTTGGAGTAAAACAAAGTCTTTTCCTTAAGCCAGTGCATAAAATGTCATCTATACAAACAGAAACATCATGTTTGTTTACCGCAGTTATTCTAGCTTTCTCCCTAGAAAATACGAATGTGTAGACTGGTGTCTCCATGTGGAACCAATTAGTGTTTCCCAGCACAAAATTAAGTGTTCCCTGATAAAAACATTCAAAACAATATAATCCATCGATAATATCCAGAAAACACAAACACAGAGTCTGTAGTAATATCTGGGATATAGTAAGCCCAAAAAAAAGAAAACGGATATTTCTGGTTTCATCCACTCATATCCGGACAAAGCGAGGTGGAATTCGTATGCAATGGACCGAGAAAATCACAGTAAAAATGGTTTTGGAGAAAAGTAAAGTCTTTTTCTTAGGAAAGTGCATAAAATGTCATGTATACAAACAGAAATATCATGTTTGTTTGCCGCAGTTCCTCTAGCTTTCTCCCTAGAAAATACAAATGTGTAGAGCTGGTGTCTCCGTGTGGAACCAATTAGTGTTTCTACGGTACAAAATTAAATGTTCCCTGATAAAAAACATGCAAAACCATAAAATCCGTTCATAATATCCGGAGAACACAAATACAGAAGCTTTCACAATATCTGGGATTGAGTTAGCCAAAACACAACCGGATATTTCTGGTTTCATCCAGTCATATCCGGACAAAGTGGGTTGGAATTCGTATGCAATGGACCAACAAAATCACAGTAAAAATGGTTTTAGAGAAAGGCAAAAAGTCTTTTCCATCGCAAGTGCATAAAATGTCATCTATACAAACAGACATATCATATCGATTTGCAGTTCCTCAAGCTTTCTCCCTAGAAGAGAGGAATGTGTTCCTGTGTCTCCATGTGGAACCAATTAGTGTTTCTATGGTACAAAATTAAATGTTCCCTGATAAAAACATTCAAAACAATAAAAGCCATCGATAATATCCAGAAAACACAGACACTGAGGCTGTAGCAATATCTGGGATATAGTAAGACAAAACACAACCGGATATTTGTGGTTTCATCCACTCATATCCGGACAAAGTGGGGTGGAATTCATATGTAATGGATGGAGAATATCACAGGAAAAATGGTTTTGGAGAAAAGCAAAGTCTTTTCTTTAGGAAAGTGCATAAAATGTCATCTATACAAACAGAAATATCATGTTTGTTTGCCGCAGTTCCTCTAGCTTTCTCCCTAGAAAATACGAATGTGTAGAGCTGGTGTCTCCATGTGGAACCAATTAGTGTTTCCCAGCACAAAATTAAATGTTCCCTGATAAATAACATGCAAAAAGATGAATTCCGTTGATAATATCCGGAAAACATAAACACAGAGGCTTTCACAATATCTGGGTTGTAGTAAGCCAAAACACAACCGGATATTTCTGGTTTGATCCAGTCATATCCGGACAAAGTGAGGTGGAATTCGTATGCAACGAACCGGGAAAATCGCAGTAAAAATGGTTTTGGAGTAAAACAAAGTCTTTTCCTTAAGCCAGTGCATAAAATGTCATCTATACAAACAGAAACATCATGTTTGTTCACCGCAGTTATTCTAGCTTTCTCCCTAGAAAATACGAATGTGTAGACTGGTGTCTCCATGTGCAAACAATTAGTGTTTCCCAGCACAAAATTAAATGTTCCCTGATAAAAACATTCAAAACAATATAATCCATCGATAATATCCAGAAAACACAAACACAGAGTCTGTAGTAATATCTGGGATATAGTAAGCCAAAAAAAAAATAAAACGGATATTTCTCGTTTCATCCAGTCCTATCTGGACAAAGTGAGGTGGAATTCGTATGCAATGGACTGAGAAAATCACAGTAAAAATGGTTTTGGAGAACAGTAAAATCTTTTTGTTAGGAAAGTGCATAAAATGTCATCTATACAAACAGAAATATCATGTTTGTTTGCCGCAGTTCCTCTAGCTTTCTCCCTAGAAAATACAAATGTGTAGAGCTGGTGTCTCCGTGTGGAACCAATTAGTGTTTCTATGGTACAAAAATAAATGTTCCCTGATAAAAAACATGCAAAACCATAAAATCCGTTCATAATATCCGGAGAACACAAATACAGAAGCTTTCACAATATCTGGGATTGAGTTAGCCAAAACACAACCGGATATTTCTGGTTTCATCCAGTCATATCCGGACAAAGTGGGTTGGAATTCGTATGCAATGGACCAACAAAATCACAGTAAAAATGGTTTTAGAGAAAGGCAAAAAGTCTTTTCCATCGCAAGTGCATAAAATGTCATCTATACAAACAGACATATCATATCGATTTGCAGTTCCTCAAGCTTTCTCCCTAGAACATAGGAATGTGTTACTGGTGTCTCCATGTGGAACCAATTAGTGTTTCTACGGTACAAAATTAAATGTTCCCTGATAAAAACATTCAAAACAATAAAATCCATCGATAATATCCAGAAAACACAGACACTGAGGCTGTAGCAATATCTGGGATATAGTAAGACAAAACACAACCGGATATTTCTGGTTTCATCCACTCATATCCGGACAAAGTGGGGTGGAATTCATATGTAATGGATCGAGAATATCACAGGAAAAAATGGTTTTGGAGAAAAGCAAAGTCTTTTCTTTAGGAAAGTGCATAAAATGTCATCTATACAAACAGAAATATCATGTTTGTTTGCCGCAGTTCCTCTAGCTTTCTCCCTAGAAAATACGAATGTGTAGAGCTGGTGTCTCCATGTGGAACCAATTAGTGTTTCCCAGCACAAAATTAAATGTTCCCTGATAAATAACATGCAAAAACATAAATTCCGTTGATAATATCCGGAAAACATAAACACAGAGGCTTTCACAATATCTGGGTTGTAGTAAGCCAAAACACAACCGGATATTTCTGGTTTCATCCAGACATATCCGGACAAAGTGAGGTGGAATTCGTATGCAACGGACCGAGAAAATCACAGTAAAAATGGTTTTGTAGAAAAGCAAAGGTTTTTTCGTTATGCAAGTGCATAAAATGTCATGTATACAAACAGAAATATCATGTTTGTTTGCCGCAGTTCCTCTAGCTTTCTCCCTAGAACATACGAATGTGTATACTGGTGTCTCCATGTTGAACCTCTTAGTGTTTCTAAGGTGCAAAATTAAATGTTCCCTGATAAAAACATTCAAAACAATAAAGTCCGTTGATAATGTCCAGAAAACACAAACACAGAGTCCGTCGCAATATCTGGGATTGAGTTAGCCAAAACACAACCGGATATTTCTGGTTTCATCCAGTCATATCCGGACTAAGTTTGGTGGAATTAGTATGCAATGAACCGGGAAAATCGCAGTAAAAATGGTTTTGGAGTAAAACAAAGTCTTTTCCTTAAGCCAGTGCATAAAATGTCATCTATACAAACAGAAACATCATGTTTGTTTACCGCAGTTATTCTAGCTTTCTCCCTAGAAAATACGAATGTGTAGACTGGTGTCTCCATGTGGAACCAATTAGTGTTTCCCAGCACAAAATTAAATGTTCCCTGATAAAAACATTGAAAACAATATAATCCATCGATAATATCCAGAAAACACAAACACAGAGTCTGTAGTAATATCTGGGATATAGTAAGCCAACAAAAAAGAAAACGGATATTTCTGGTTTCATCCAGTCATATCCGGACAAAGTGAGGTGGAATTCGTATGCAATGGACCGAGAAAATCACAGTAAAAATGCTTTTGGAGAAAAGCAAAGTTTTTTTCGTTATGCAAGTGCATAAAATGTCATGTATTCAAACAGAAATATCATGTTTGTTTGCCGCAGTTCCTCTAAATTTCTCCCTAGACATACGAATGTGTATACTGGTGTCTCCATGTTGAACCTATTAGTGTTTCTAAGGTACAAAATTAAATGTTCCCTGATAAATAACATGCAAAACCATAAAATCCGTTCATAATATCCGGAGAACACAAATAGAGAAGCTTTCACAATATCTGGGTTATAGTAAGCCAAAACACAACCGGATATTTCTGGTTTCATCCAGTCATATCCGGACAAAGTGGGTTGGAATTCGTATGCAATGGACCAACAAAATCACAGTAAAAATGGTTTTAGAGAAAGGCAAAAAGTCTTTTCCATCGCAAGTGCATGAAATGTCATCTATACAAACAGACATATCATATCGATTTGCAGTTCCTCAAGCTTTCTCCCTAGAACATAGGAATGTGTTACTGGTGTCTCCATGTGGAACCAATTAGTGTTTCTACGGTACAAAATTAAATGTTCCCTGATAAAAACATTCAAAACAATAAAATCCATCGATAATATCCAGAAAACACAGACACTGAGGCTGTAGCAATATCTGGGATATAGTAAGACAAAACACAACCGGATATTTCTGGTTTCATCCACTCATATCCGGACAAAGTGGGGTGGAATTCATATGTAATGGATCGAGAATATCACAGGAAAAATGGTTTTGGAGAAAAGCAAAGTCTTTTCTTTAGGAAAGTTCATAAAATGTCATCTATACAAACAGAAATATCATGTTTGTTTGCCGCAGTTCCTCTAGCTTTCTCCCTAGAAAATACGAATGTGTAGAGCTGGTGTCTCCATGTGGAACCAATTAGTGTTTCCCAGCACAAAATTAAATGTTCCCTGATAAATAACATGCAAAAACATAAATTCCGTTGATAATATCCGGAAAACATAAACACAGAGGCTTTCACAATATCTGGGTTGTAGTAAGCCAAAACACAACCGGATATTTCTGGTTTCATCCAGTCATATCCGGACAAAGCGAGGTGGAATTCGTATGCAATGGACCGAGAAAATCACAGTAAAAATGGTTTTGGAGAAAAGCAAAGTTTTTTTCGTTATGCAAGTGCATAAAATGTCATGTATACAAACAGAAATATCATGTTTGTTTGCCGCAGTTCCTCTAGCTTTCTCCCTAGAACATACGAATGTGTATACTGGTGTCTCCATGTTGAACCTATTAGTGTTTCTAAGGTACAAAATTAAATGTTCCCTGATAAAAACATTCAAAACAATAAAGTCCGTTGATAATGTCCAGAAAACACAAACACAGAGTCCATCGCAATATCTGGGATTGAGTTAGCCAAAACACAACCGGATATTTCTGGTTTCATCCAGTCATATCCGGACTAAGTTTGGTGGAATTCGTATGCAATGAACCAGGAAAATCGCAGTAAAAATGGTTTTGGAGTAAAACAAAGTCTTTTCCTTAAGCCAGTGCATAAAATGTCATCTATACAAACAGAAACATCATGTTTGTTTACTGCAGTTATTCTAGCTTTCTCACTAGAAAATACGAATGTGTAGAGCTGGTGTCTCCGTGTGGAACCAATTAGTGTTTCTACGGTACAAAATTAAATGTTCCCTGATAAAAAACATGCAAAACCATAAAATCCATTCATAATATCCGGAGAACACAAATACAGAAGCTTTCACAATATCTGGGATTGAGTTAGCCAAAACACAACCGGATATTTCTGGTTTCATCCAGTCATATCCGGACAAATTGGGTTGGAATTCGTATGCAATGAACCGGGAAAATCACAGTAAAAATGGTTTTGGAGTAAAACAAAGTCTTTTCCTTAAGCCAGTGCATAAAATGTCATCTATACAAACAGAAACATCATGTTTGTTTACCGCAGTTATTCTAGCTTTCTCCCTAGAAAATACGAATGTGTAGACTGGTGTCTCCATGTGGAACCAATTAGTGTTTCCCAGCACAAAATTAAATGTTCCCTGATAAAAACATTGAAAACAATATAATCCATCGATAATATCCAGAAAACACAAACACAGAGTCTGTAGTAATATCTGGGATATAGTAAGCCAACAAAAAAGAAAACGGATATTTCTGGTTTCATCCAGTCATATCCGGACAAAGTGAGGTGGAATTCGTATGCAATGGACCGAGAAAATCACAGTAAAAATGCTTTTGGAGAAAAGCAAAGTTTTTTTCGTTATGCAAGTGCATAAAATGTCATGTATTCAAACAGAAATATCATGTTTGTTTGCCGCAGTTCCTCTAAATTTCTCCCTAGACATACGAATGTGTATACTGGTGTCTCCATGTTGAACCTATTAGTGTTTCTAAGGTACAAAATTAAATGTTCCCTGATAAATAACATGCAAAACCATAAAATCCGTTCATAATATCCGGAGAACACAAATAGAGAAGCTTTCACAATATCTGGGTTATAGTAAGCCAAAACACAACCGGATATTTCTGGTTTCATCCAGTCATATCCGGACAAAGTGGGTTGGAATTCGTATGCAATGGACCAACAAAATCACAGTAAAAATGGTTTTAGAGAAAGGCAAAAAGTCTTTTCCATCGCAAGTGCATGAAATGTCATCTATACAAACAGACATATCATATCGATTTGCAGTTCCTCAAGCTTTCTCCCTAGAACATAGGAATGTGTTACTGGTGTCTCCATGTGGAACCAATTAGTGTTTCTACGGTACAAAATTAAATGTTCCCTGATAAAAACATTCAAAACAATAAAATCCATCGATAATATCCAGAAAACACAGACACTGAGGCTGTAGCAATATCTGGGATATAGTAAGACAAAACACAACCGGATATTTCTGGTTTCATCCACTCATATCCGGACAAAGTGGGGTGGAATTCATATGTAATGGATCGAGAATATCACTGGAAAAATGGTTTTGGAGAAAAGCAAAGTCTTTTCTTTAGGAAAGTGCATAAAATGTCATCTATACAAACAGAAATATCATGTTTGTTTGCCGCAGTTCCTCTAGCTTTCTCCCTAGAAAATACGAATGTGTAGAGCTGGTGTCTCCATGTGGAACCAATTAGTGTTTCCCAGCACAAAATTAAATGTTCCCTGATAAATAACATGCAAAAACATAAATTCCGTTGATAATATCCGGAAAACATAAACACAGAGGCATTCACAATATCTGGGTTGTAGTAAGCCAAAACACAACCGGATATTTCTGGTTTCATCCAGTCATATCCGGACAAAGCGAGGTGGAATTCGTATGCAATGGACCGAGAAAATCACAGTAAAAATGGTTTTGGAGAAAAGCAAAGTTTTTTTCGTTATGCAAGTGCATAAAATGTCATGTATACAAACAGAAATATCATGTTTGTTTGCCGCAGTTCCTCTAGCTTTCTCCCTAGAACATACGAATGTGTATACTGGTGTCTCCATGTTGAACCTATTAGTGTTTCTAAGGTACAAAATTAAATGTTCCCTGATAAAAACATTCAAAACAATAAAGTCCGTTGATAATGTCCAGAAAACACAAACACAGAGTCCATCGCAATATCTGGGATTGAGTTAGCCAAAACACAACCGGATATTTCTGGTTTCATCCAGTCATATCCGGACTAAGTTTGGTGGAATTCGTATGCAATGAACCAGGAAAATCGCAGTAAAAATGGTTTTGGAGTAAAACAAAGTCTTTTCCTTAAGCCAGTGCATAAAATGTCATCTATACAAACAGAAACATCATGTTTGTTTACTGCAGTTATTCTAGCTTTCTCACTAGAAAATACGAATGTGTAGAGCTGGTGTCTCCGTGTGGAACCAATTAGTGTTTCTACGGTACAAAATTAAATGTTCCCTGATAAAAAACATGCAAAACCATAAAATCCATTCATAATATCCGGAGAACACAAATACAGAAGCTTTCACAATATCTGGGATTGAGTTAGCCAAAACACAACCGGATATTTCTGGTTTCATCCAGTCATATCCGGACAAATTGGGTTGGAATTCGTATGCAATGAACCAGGAAAATCGCAGTAAAAATGGTTTTGGAGTAAAACAAAGTCTTTTCCTTAAGCCAGTGCATAAAATGTCATCTATACAAACAGAAACATCATGTTTGTTTACCGCAGTTATTCTAGCTTTCTCCCTAGAAAATACGAATGTGTAGACTGGTGTCTCCATGTGGAACCAATTAGTGTTTCCCAGCACAAAATTAAATGTTCCCTGATAAAAACATTCAAAACAATATAATCCATCGATAATATCCAGAAAACACAAACACAGAGTCTGTAGTAATATCTGGGATATAGTAAGCCAACAAAAAAGAAAACGGATATTTCTGGTTTCATCCAGTCATATCCGGACAAAGTGAGGTGGAATTCGTATGCAATGGACCGAGAAAATCACAGTAAAAATGCTTTTGGAGAAAAGCAAAGTTTTTTTCGTTATGCAAGTGCATAAAATGTCATGTATTCAAACAGAAATATCATGTTTGTTTGCCGCAGTTCCTCTAAATTTCTCCCTAGACATACGAATGTGTATACTGGTGTCTCCATGTTGAACCTATTAGTGTTTCTAAGGTACAAAATTAAATGTTCCCTGATAAATAACATGCAAAACCATAAAATCCGTTCATAATATCCGGAGAACACAAATAGAGAAGCTTTCACAATATCTGGGTTATAGTAAGCCAAAACACAACCGGATATTTCTGGTTTCATCCAGTCATATCCGGACAAAGTGGGTTGGAATTCGTATGCAATGGACCAACAAAATCACAGTAAAAATGGTTTTAGAGAAAGGCAAAAAGTCTTTTCCATCGCAAGTGCATGAAATGTCATCTATACAAACAGACATATCATATCGATTTGCAGTTCCTCAAGCTTTCTCCCTAGAACATAGGAATGTGTTACTGGTGTCTCCATGTGGAACCAATTAGTGTTTCTACGGTACAAAATTAAATGTTCCCTGATAAAAACATTCAAAACAATAAAATCCATCGATAATATCCAGAAAACACAGACACTGAGTCTGTAGCAATATCTGGGATATAGTAAGACAAAACACAACCGGATATTTCTGGTTTCATCCACTCATATCCGGACAAAGTGGGGTGGAATTCATATGTAATGGATCGAGAATATCACAGGAAAAATGGTTTTGGAGAAAAGCAAAGTCTTTTCTTTAGGAAAGTGCATAAAATGTCATCTATACAAACAGAAATATCATGTTTGTTTGCCGCAGTTCCTCTAGCTTTCTCCCTAGAAAATACGAATGTGTAGAGCTGGTGTCTCCATGTGGAACCAATTAGTGTTTCCCAGCACAAAATTAAATGTTCCCTGATAAATAACATGCAAAAACATAAATTCCGTTGATAATATCCGGAAAACATAAACACAGAGGCATTCACAATATCTGGGTTGTAGTAAGCCAAAACACAACCGGATATTTCTGGTTTCATCCAGTCATATCCGGACAAAGCGAGGTGGAATTCGTATGCAATGGACCGAGAAAATCACAGTAAAAATGGTTTTGGAGAAAAGCAAAGTTTTTTTCGTTATGCAAGTGCATAAAATGTCATGTATACAAACAGAAATATCATGTTTGTTTGCCGCAGTTCCTCTAGCTTTCTCCCTAGAACATACGAATGTGTATACTGGTGTCTCCATGTTGAACCTATTAGTGTTTCTAAGGTACAAAATTAAATGTTCCCTGATAAAAACATTCAAAACAATAAAGTCCGTTGATAATGTCCAGAAAACACAAACACAGAGTCCATCGCAATATCTGGGATTGAGTTAGCCAAAACACAACCGGATATTTCTGGTTTCATCCAGTCATATCCGGACTAAGTTTGGTGGAATTCGTATGCAATGAACCAGGAAAATCGCAGTAAAAATGGTTTTGGAGTAAAACAAAGTCTTTTCCTTAAGCCAGTGCATAAAATGTCATCTATACAAACAGAAACATCATGTTTGTTTACTGCAGTTATTCTAGCTTTCTCACTAGAAAATACGAATGTGTAGAGCTGGTGTCTCCGTGTGGAACCAATTAGTGTTTCTACGGTACAAAATTAAATGTTCCCTGATAAAAAACATGCAAAACCATAAAATCCATTCATAATATCCGGAGAACACAAATACAGAAGCTTTCACAATATCTGGGATTGAGTTAGCCAAAACACAACCGGATATTTCTGGTTTCATCCAGTCATATCCGGACAAATTGGGTTGGAATTCGTATGCAATGAACCGGGAAAATCGCAGTAAAAATGGTTTTGGAGTAAAACAAAGTCTTTTCCTTAAGCCAGTGCATAAAATGTCATCTATACAAACAGAAACATCATGTTTGTTTACCGCAGTTATTCTAGCTTTCTCCCTAGAAAATACGAATGTGTAGACTGGTGTCTCCATGTGGAACCAATTAGTGTTTCCCAGCACAAAATTAAATGTTCCCTGATAAAAACATTCAAAACAATATAATCCATCGATAATATCCAGAAAACACAAACACAGAGTCTGTAGTAATATCTGGGATATAGTAAGCCAACAAAAAAGAAAACGGATATTTCTGGTTTCATCCAGTCATATCCGGACAAAGTGAGGTGGAATTCGTATGCAATGGACCGAGAAAATCACAGTAAAAATGCTTTTGGAGAAAAGCAAAGTTTTTTTCGTTATGCAAGTGCATAAAATGTCATGTATTCAAACAGAAATATCATGTTTGTTTGCCGCAGTTCCTCTAAATTTCTCCCTAGACATACGAATGTGTATACTGGTGTCTCCATGTTGAACCTATTAGTGTTTCTAAGGTACAAAATTAAATGTTCCCTGATAAATAACATGCAAAACCATAAAATCCGTTCATAATATCCGGAGAACACAAATAGAGAAGCTTTCACAATATCTGGGTTATAGTAAGCCAAAACACAACCGGATATTTCTGGTTTCATCCAGTCATATCCGGACAAAGTGGGTTGGAATTCGTATGCAATGGACCAACAAAATCACAGTAAAAATGGTTTTAGAGAAAGGCAAAAAGTCTTTTCCATCGCAAGTGCATGAAATGTCATCTATACAAACAGACATATCATATCGATTTGCAGTTCCTCAAGCTTTCTCCCTAGAACATAGGAATGTGTTACTGGTGTCTCCATGTGGAACCAATTAGTGTTTCTACGGTACAAAATTAAAGGTTCCCTGATAAAAACATTCAAAACAATAAAATCCATCGATAATATCCAGAAAACACAGACACTGAGGCTGTAGCAATATCTGGGATATAGTAAGACAAAACACAACCGGATATTTCTGGTTTCATCCACTCATATCCGGACAAAGTGGGGTGGAATTCATATGTAATGGATCGAGAATATCACAGGAAAAATGGTTTTGGAGAAAAGCAAAGTCTTTTCTTTAGGAAAGTGCATAAAATGTCATCTATACAAACAGAAATATCATGTTTGTTTGCCGCAGTTCCTCTAGCTTTCTCCCTAGAAAATACGAATGTGTAGAGCTGGTGTCTCCATGTGGAACCAATTAGTGTTTCCCAGCACAAAATTAAATGTTCCCTGATAAATAACATGCAAAAACATAAATTCCGTTGATAATATCCGGAAAACATAAACACAGAGGCATTCACAATATCTGGGTTGTAGTAAGCCAAAACACAACCGGATATTTCTGGTTTCATCCAGTCATATCCGGACAAAGCGAGGTGGAATTCGTATGCAATGGACCGAGAAAATCACAGTAAAAATGGTTTTGGAGAAAAGCAAAGTTTTTTTCGTTATGCAAGTGCATAAAATGTCATGTATACAAACAGAAATATCATGTTTGTTTGCCGCAGTTCCTCTAGCTTTCTCCCTAGAACATACGAATGTGTATACTGGTGTCTCCATGTTGAACCTATTAGTGTTTCTAAGGTACAAAATTAAATGTTCCCTGATAAAAACATTCAAAACAATAAAGTCCGTTGATAATGTCCAGAAAACACAAACACAGAGTCCATCGCAATATCTGGGATTGAGTTAGCCAAAACACAACCGGATATTTCTGGTTTCATCCAGTCATATCCGGACTAAGTTTGGTGGAATTCGTATGCAATGAACCAGGAAAATCGCAGTAAAAATGGTTTTGGAGTAAAACAAAGTCTTTTCCTTAAGCCAGTGCATAAAATGTCATCTATACAAACAGAAACATCATGTTTGTTTACTGCAGTTATTCTAGCTTTCTCACTAGAAAATACGAATGTGTAGAGCTGGTGTCTCCGTGTGGAACCAATTAGTGTTTCTACGGTACAAAATTAAATGTTCCCTGATAAAAAACATGCAAAACCATAAAATCCATTCATAATATCCGGAGAACACAAATACAGAAGCTTTCACAATATCTGGGATTGAGTTAGCCAAAACACCACCGGATATTTCTGGTTTCATCCAGTCATATCCGGACAAATTGGGTTGGAATTCGTATGCAATGAACCAGGAAAATCGCAGTAAAAATGGTTTTGGAGTAAAACAAAGTCTTTTCCTTAAGCCAGTGCATAAAATGTCATCTATACAAACAGAAACATCATGTTTGTTTACCGCAGTTATTCTAGCTTTCTCCCTAGAAAATACGAATGTGTAGACTGGTGTCTCCATGTGGAACCAATTAGTGTTTCCCAGCACAAAATTAAGTGTTCCCTGATAAAAACATTCAAAACAATATAATCCATCGATAATATCCAGAAAACACAAACACAGAGTCTGTAGTAATATCTGGGATATAGTAAGCCAACAAAAAAGAAAACGGATATTTCTGGTTTCATCCAGTCATATCCGGACAAAGTGAGGTGGAATTCGTATGCAATGGACCGAGAAAATCACAGTAAAAATGCTTTTGGAGAAAAGCAAAGTTTTTTTCGTTATGCAAGTGCATAAAATGTCATGTATTCAAACAGAAATATCATGTTTGTTTGCCGCAGTTCCTCTAAATTTCTCCCTAGACATACGAATGTGTATACTGGTGTCTCCATGTTGAACCTATTAGTGTTTCTAAGGTACAAAATTAAATGTTCCCTGATAAATAACATGCAAAACCATAAAATCCGTTCATAATATCCGGAGAACACAAATAGAGAAGCTTTCACAATATCTGGGTTATAGTAAGCCAAAACACAACCGGATATTTCTGGTTTCATCCAGTCATATCCGGACAAAGTGGGTTGGAATTCGTATGCAATGGACCAACAAAATCACAGTAAAAATGGTTTTAGAGAAAGGCAAAAAGTCTTTTCCATCGCAAGTGCATGAAATGTCATCTATACAAACAGACATATCATATCGATTTGCAGTTCCTCAAGCTTTCTCCCTAGAACATAGGAATGTGTTACTGGTGTCTCCATGTGGAACCAATTAGTGTTTCTACGGTACAAAATTAAATGTTCCCTGATAAAAACATTCAAAACAATAAAATCCATCGATAATATCCAGAAAACACAGACACTGAGGCTGTAGCAATATCTGGGATATAGTAAGACAAAACACAACCGGATATTTCTGGTTTCATCCACTCATATCCGGACAAAGTGGGGTGGAATTCATATGTAATGGATGGAGAATATCACAGGAAAAATGGTTTTGGAGAAAAGCAAAGTCTTTTCTTTAGGAAAGTGCATAAAATGTCATCTATACAAACAGAAATATCATGTTTGTTTGCCGCAGTTCCTCTAGCTTTCTCCCTAGAAAATACGAATTTGTAGAGCTGGTGTCTCCATGTGGAACCAATTAGTGTTTCCCAGCACAAAATTAAATGTTCCCTGATAAATAACATGCAAAAACATAAATTCCGTTGATAATATCCGGAAAACATAAACACAGAGGCATTCACAATATCTGGGTTGTAGTAAGCCAAAACACAACCGGATATTTCTGGTTTCATCCAGTCATATCCGGACAAAGCGAGGTGGAATTCGTATGCAATGGACCGAGAAAATCACAGTAAAAATGGTTTTGGAGAAAAGCAAAGTTTTTTTCGTTATGCAAGTGCATAAAATGTCATGTATACAAACAGAAATATCATGTTTGTTTGCCGCAGTTCCTCTAGCTTTCTCCCTAGAACATACGAATGTGTATACTGGTGTCTCCATGTTGAACCTATTAGTGTTTCTAAGGTACAAAATTAAATGTTCCCTGATAAAAACATTCAAAACAATAAAGTCCGTTGATAATGTCCAGAAAACACAAACACAGAGTCCATCGCAATATCTGGGATTGAGTTAGCCAAAACACAACCGGATATTTCTGGTTTCATCCAGTCATATCCGGACTAAGTTTGGTGGAATTCGTATGCAATGAACCAGGAAAATCGCAGTAAAAATGGTTTTGGAGTAAAACAAAGTCTTTTCCTTAAGCCAGTGCATAAAATGTCATCTATACAAACAGAAACATCATCTTTGTTTACGGCAGTTATTCTAGCTTTCTCACTAGAAAATACGAATGTGTAGAGCTGGTGTCTCCGTGTGGAACCAATTAGTGTTTCTACGGTACAAAATTAAATGTTTCCTGATAAAAAACATGCAAAACCATAAAATCCATTCATAATATCCGGAGAACACAAATACAGAAGCTTTCACAATATCTGGGATTGAGTTAGGCAAAACACAACCGGATATTTCTGGTTTCATCCAGTCATATCCGGACAAAGTGGGTTGGAATTCGTATGCAATGGACCAACAAAATCACAGTAAAAATGGTTTTAGAGAAAGGCAAAAAGTCTTTTCCATCGCAAGTGCATAAAATGTCATCTATACAAACAGACATATCATATCGATTTGCAGTTCCTCAAGCTTTCTCCCTAGAACATAGGAATGTGTTACTGGTGTCTCCATGTGGAACCAATTAGTATTTCTACGGTACAAAATTAAATGTTCCCTGATAAAAACATTCAAAACAATAAAATCCATCGATAATATCCAGAAAACACAGACACTGAGGCTGTAGCAATATCTGGGATATAGTAAGACAAAACACAACCGGATATTTCTGGTTTCATCCACTCATATCCGGACAAAGTGGGGTGGAATTCATATGTAATGGATCGAGAATATCACAGGAAAAATGGTTTTGGAGAAAAGCAAAGTCTTTTCTTTAGGAAAGTGCATAAAATGTCATCTATACAAACAGAAATATCATGTTTGTTTGCCGCAGTTCCTCTAGCTTTCTCCCTAGAAAATACGAATGTGTAGAGCTGGTGTCTCCATGTGGAACCAATTAGTGTTTCCCAGCACAAAATTAAATGTTCCCTGATAAATAACATGCAAAAACATAAATTCCGTTGATAATATCCGGAAAACATAAACACAGAGGCTTTCACAATATCTGGGTTGTAGTAAGCCAAAACACAACCGGATATTTCTGGTTTCATCCAGACATATCCGGACAAAGTGAGGTGGAATTCGTATGCAACGGACCGAGAAAATCACAGTAAAAATGGTTTTGTAGAAAAGCAAAGGTTTTTTCGTTATGCAAGTGCATAAAATGTCATGTATACAAACAGAAATATCATGTTTGTTTGCCGCAGTTCCTCTAGCTTTCTCCCTAGAACATACGAATGTGTATACTGGTGTCTCCATGTTGAACCTATTAGTGTTTCTAAGGTACAAAATTAAATGTTCCCTGATAAAAACATTCAAAACAATAAAGTCCGTTGATAATGTCCAGAAAACACAAACACAGAGTCCGTCGCAATATCTGGGATTGAGTTAGCCAAAACACAACCGGATATTTCTGGTTTCATCCAGTCATATCCGGACTAAGTTTGGTGGAATTAGTATGCAATGAACCGGGAAAATAGCAGTAAAAATGGTTTTGGAGTAAAACAAAGTCTTTTCCTTAAGCCAGTGCATAAAATGTCATCTATACAAACAGAAACATCATGTTTGTTTACCGCAGTTATTCTAGCTTTCTCCCTAGAAAATACGAATGTGTAGACTGGTGTCTCCATGTGGAACCAATTAGTGTTTCCCAGCACAAAATTAAATGTTCCCTGATAAAAACATTGAAAACAATATAATCCATCGATAATATCCAGAAAACACAAACACAGAGTCTGTAGTAATATCTGGGATATAGTAAGCCAACAAAAAAGAAAATGGATATTTCTGGTTTCATCCAGTCATATCCGGACAAAGTGAGGTGGAATTCGTATGCAATGGACCGAGAAAATCACAGTAAAAATGCTTTTGGAGAAAAGCAAAGTTTTTTTCGTTATGCAAGTGCATAAAATGTCATGTATTCAAACAGAAATATCATGTTTGTTTGCCGCAGTTCCTCTAAATTTCTCCCTAGACATACGAATGTGTATACTGGTGTCTCCATGTTGAACCTATTAGTGTTTCTAAGGTACAAAATTAAATGTTCCCTGATAAATAACATGCAAAACCATAAAATCCGTTCATAATATCCGGAGAACACAAATAGAGAAGCTTTCACAATATCTGGGTTATAGTAAGCCAAAACACAACCGGATATTTCTGGTTTCATCCAGTCATATCCGGACAAAGTGGGTTGGAATTCGTATGCAATGGACCAACAAAATCACAGTAAAAATGGTTTTAGAGAAAGGCAAAAAGTCTTTTCCATCGCAAGTGCATGAAATGTCATCTATACAAACAGACATATCATATCGATTTGCAGTTCCTCAAGCTTTCTCCCTAGAACATAGGAATGTGTTACTGGTGTCTCCATGTGGAACCAATTAGTGTTTCTACGGTACAAAATTAAATGTTCCCTGATAAAAACATTCAAAACAATAAAATCCATCGATAATATCCAGAAAACACAGACACTGAGGCTGTAGCAATATCTGGGATATAGTAAGACAAAACACAACCGGATATTTCTGGTTTCATCCACTCATATCCGGACAAAGTGGGGTGGAATTCATATGTAATGGATGGAGAATATCACAGGAAAAATGGTTTTGGAGAAAAGCAAAGTCTTTTCTTTAGGAAAGTGCATAAAATGTCATCTATACAAACAGAAATATCATGTTTGTTTGCCGCAGTTCCTCTAGCTTTCTCCCTAGAAAATACGAATTTGTAGAGCTGGTGTCTCCATGTGGAACCAATTAGTGTTTCCCAGCACAAAATTAAATGTTCCCTGATAAATAACATGCAAAAACATAAATTCCGTTGATAATATCCGGAAAACATAAACACAGAGGCATTCACAATATCTGGGTTGTAGTAAGCCAAAACACAACCGGATATTTCTGGTTTCATCCAGTCATATCCGGACAAAGCGAGGTGGAATTCGTATGCAATGGACCGAGAAAATCACAGTAAAAATGGTTTTGGAGAAAAGCAAAGTTTTTTTCGTTATGCAAGTGCATAAAATGTCATGTATACAAACAGAAATATCATGTTTGTTTGCCGCAGTTCCTCTAGCTTTCTCCCTAGAACATACGAATGTGTATACTGGTGTCTCCATGTTGAACCTATTAGTGTTTCTAAGGTACAAAATTAAATGTTCCCTGATAAAAACATTCAAAACAATAAAGTCCGTTGATAATGTCCAGAAAACACAAACACAGAGTCCATCGCAATATCTGGGATTGAGTTAGCCAAAACACAACCGGATATTTCTGGTTTCATCCAGTCATATCCGGACTAAGTTTGGTGGAATTCGTATGCAATGAACCAGGAAAATCGCAGTAAAAATGGTTTTGGAGTAAAACAAAGTCTTTTCCTTAAGCCAGTGCATAAAATGTCATCTATACAAACAGAAACATCATGTTTGTTTACTGCAGTTATTCTAGCTTTCTCACTAGAAAATACGAATGTGTAGAGCTGGTGTCTCCGTGTGGAACCAATTAGTGTTTCTACGGTACAAAATTAAATGTTCCCTGATAAAAAACATGCAAAACCATAAAATCCATTCATAATATCCGGAGAACACAAATACAGAAGCTTTCACAATATCTGGGATTGAGTTAGCCAAAACACAACCGGATATTTCTGGTTTCATCCAGTCATATCCGGACAAATTGGGTTGGAATTCGTATGCAATGAACCGGGAAAATCTCAGTAAAAATGGTTTTGGAGTAAAACCAAGTCTTTTCCTTAAGCCAGTGCATAAAATGTCATCTATACAAACAGAAACATCATGTTTGTTTACCGCAGTTATTCTAGCTTTCTCCCTAGAAAATACGAATGTGTAGACTGGTGTCTCCATGTGGAACCAATTAGTGTTTCCCAGCACAAAATTAAATGTTCCCTGATAAAAACATTGAAAACAATATAATCCATCGATAATATCCAGAAAACACAAACACAGAGTCTGTAGTAATATCTGGGATATAGTAAGCCAACAAAAAAGAAAACGGATATTTCTGGTTTCATCCAGTCATATCCGGACAAAGTGAGGTGGAATTCGTATGCAATGGACCGAGAAAATCACAGTAAAAATGGTTTTGGAGAAAAGCAAAGTTTTTTTCGTTATGCAAGTGCATAAAATGTCATGTATACAAACAGAAATATCATGTTTGTTTGCCGCAGTTCCTCTAAATTTCTCCCTAGACATACGAATGTGTATACTGGTGTCTCCATGTTGAACCTATTAGTGTTTCTAAGGTACAAAATTAAATGTTCCCTGATAAATAACATGCAAAACCATAAAATCCGTTCATAATATCCGGAGAACACAAATAGAGAAGCTTTCACAATATCTGGGTTATAGTAAGCCAAAACACAACCGGATATTTCTGGTTTCATCCAGTCATATCCGGACAAAGTGGGTTGGAATTCGTATGCAATGGACCAACAAAATCACAGTAAAAATGGTTTTAGAGAAAGGCAAAAAGTCTTTTCCATCGCAAGTGCATGAAATGTCATCTATACAAACAGACATATCATATCGATTTGCAGTTCCTCAAGCTTTCTCCCTAGAACATAGGAATGTGTTACTGGTGTCTCCATGTGGAACCAATTAGTGTTTCTACGGTACAAAATTAAAGGTTCCCTGATAAAAACATTCAAAACAATAAAATCCATCGATAATATCCAGAAAACACAGACACTGAGGCTGTAGCAATATCTGGGATATAGTAAGACAAAACACAACCGGATATTTCTGGTTTCATCCACTCATATCCGGACAAAGTGGGGTGGAATTCATATGTAATGGATCGAGAATATCACAGGAAAAATGGTTTTGGAGAAAAGCAAAGTCTTTTCTTTAGGAAAGTGCATAAAATGTCATCTATACAAACAGAAATATCATGTTTGTTTGCCGCAGTTCCTCTAGCTTTCTCCCTAGAAAATACGAATGTGTAGAGCTGGTGTCTCCATGTGGAACCAATTAGTGTTTCCCAGCACAAAATTAAATGTTCCCTGATAAATAACATGCAAAAACATAAATTCCGTTGATAATATCCGGAAAACATAAACACAGAGGCATTCACAATATCTGGGTTGTAGTAAGCCAAAACACAACCGGATATTTCTGGTTTCATCCAGTCATATCCGGACAAAGCGAGGTGGAATTCGTATGCAATGGACCGAGAAAATCACAGTAAAAATGGTTTTGGAGAAAAGCAAAGTTTTTTTCGTTATGCAAGTGCATAAAATATCATGTATACAAACAGAAATATCATGTTTGTTTGCCGCAGTTCCTCTAGTTTTCTCCCTAGAACATACGAATGTGTATACTGGTGTCTCCATGTTGAACCTATTAGTGTTTCTAAGGTACAAAATTAAATGTTCCCTGATAAAAACATTCAAAACAATAAAGTCCGTTGATAATGTCCAGAAAACACAAACACAGAGTCCATCGCAATATCTGGGATTGAGTTAGCCAAAACACAACCGGATATTTCTGGTTTCATCCAGTCATATCCGGACTAAGTTTGGTGGAATTCGTATGCAATGAACCAGGAAAATCGCAGTAAAAATGGTTTTGGAGTAAAACAAAGTCTTTTCCTTAAGCCAGTGCATAAAATGTCATCTATACAAACAGAAACATCATGTTTGTTTACCGCAGTTATTCTAGCTTTCTCACTAGAAAATACGAATGTGTAGAGCTGGTGTCTCCGTGTGGAACCAATTAGTGTTTCTACGGTACAAAATTAAATGTTCCCTGATAAAAAACATGCAAAACCATAAAATCCATTCATAATATCCGGAGAACACAAATACAGAAGCTTTCACAATATCTGGGATTGAGTTAGCCAAAACACAACCGGATATTTCTGGTTTCATCCAGTCATATCCGGACAAAGTGGGTTGGAATTAGTATGCAATGAACCGGGAAAATCGCAGTAAAAATGGTTTTGGAGTAAAACAAAGTCTTTTCCTTAAGCCAGTGCATAAAATGTCATCTATACAAACAGAAACATCATGTTTGTTTACCGCAGTTATTCTAGCTTTCTCCCTAGAAAATACGAATGTGTAGACTGGTGTCTCCATGTGGAATCAATTAGTGTTTCCCAGCACAAAATTAAATGTTCCCTGATAAAAACATTGAAAACAATATAATCCATCGATAATATCCAGAAAACACAAACACAGAGTCTGTAGTAATATCTGGGATATAGTAAGCCAACAAAAAAGAAAACGGATATTTCTGGTTTCATCCAGTCATATCCGGACAAAGTGAGGTGGAATTCGTATGCAATGGACCGAGAAAATCACAGTAAAAATGCTTTTGGAGAAAAGCAAAGTTTTTTTCGTTATGCAAGTGCATAAAATGTCATGTATTCAAACAGAAATATCATGTTTGTTTGCCGCAGTTCCTCTAAATTTCTCCCTAGACATACGAATGTGTATACTGTTGTCTCCATGTTGAACCTATTAGTGTTTCTAAGGTACAAAATTAAATGTTCCCTGATAAATAACATGCAAAACCATAAAATCCGTTCATAATATCCGGAGAACACAAATAGAGAAGCTTTCACAATATCTGGGTTATAGTAAGCCAAAACACAACCGGATATTTCTGGTTTCATCCAGTCATATCCGGACAAAGTGGGTTGGAATTCGTATGCAATGGACCAACAAAATCACAGTAAAAATGGTTTTAGAGAAAGGCAAAAAGTCTTTTCCATCGCAAGTGCATGAAATGTCATCTATACAAACAGACATATCATATCGATTTGCAGTTCCTCAAGCTTTCTCCCTAGAACATAGGAATGTGTTACTGGTGTCTCCATGTGGAACCAATTAGTGTTTCTACGGTACAAAATTAAAGGTTCCCTGATAAAAACATTCAAAACAATAAAATCCATCGATAATATCCAGAAAACACAGACACTGAGGCTGTAGCAATATCTGGGATATAGTAAGACAAAACACAACCGGATATTTCTGGTTTCATCCACTCATATCCGGACAAAGTGGGGTGGAATTCATATGTAATGGATCGAGAATATCACAGGAAAAATGGTTTTGGAGAAAAGCAAAGTCTTTTCTTTAGGAAAGTGCATAAAATGTCATCTATACAAACAGAAATATCATGTTTGTTTGCCGCAGTTCCTCTAGCTTTCTCCCTAGAAAATACGAATGTGTAGAGCTGGTGTCTCCATGTGGAACCAATTAGTGTTTCCCAGCACAAAATTAAATGTTCCCTGATAAATAACATGCAAAAACATAAATTCCGTTGATAATATCCGGAAAACATAAACACAGAGGCATTCACAATATCTGGGTTGTAGTAAGCCAAAACACAACCGGATATTTCTGGTTTCATCCAGTCATATCCGGACAAAGCGAGGTGGAATTCGTATGCAATGGACCGAGAAAATCACAGTAAAAATGGTTTTGGAGAAAAGCAAAGTTTTTTTCGTTATGCAAGTGCATAAAATATCATGTATACAAACAGAAATATCATGTTTGTTTGCCGCAGTTCCTCTAGTTTTCTCCCTAGAACATACGAATGTGTATACTGGTGTCTCCATGTTGAACCTATTAGTGTTTCTAAGGTACAAAATTAAATGTTCCCTGATAAAAACATTCAAAACAATAAAGTCCGTTGATAATGTCCAGAAAACACAAACACAGAGTCCATCGCAATATCTGGGATTGAGTTAGCCAAAACACAACCGGATATTTCTGGTTTCATCCAGTCATATCCGGACTAAGTTTGGTGGAATTCGTATGCAATGAACCAGGAAAATCGCAGTAAAAATGGTTTTGGAGTAAAACAAAGTCTTTTCCTTAAGCCAGTGCATAAAATGTCATCTATACAAACAGAAACATCATGTTTGTTTACCGCAGTTATTCTAGCTTTCTCACTAGAAAATACGAATGTGTAGAGCTGGTGTCTCCGTGTGGAACCAATTAGTGTTTCTACGGTACAAAATTAAATGTTCCCTGATAAAAAACATGCAAAACCATAAAATCCATTCATAATATCCGGAGAACACAAATACAGAAGCTTTCACAATATCTGGGATTGAGTTAGCCAAAACACAACCGGATATTTCTGGTTTCATCCAGTCATATCCGGACAAAGTGGGTTGGAATTAGTATGCAATGAACCGGGAAAATCGCAGTAAAAATGGTTTTGGAGTAAAACAAAGTCTTTTCCTTAAGCCAGTGCATAAAATGTCATCTATACAAACAGAAACATCATGTTTGTTTACCGCAGTTATTCTAGCTTTCTCCCTAGAAAATACGAATGTGTAGACTGGTGTCTCCATGTGGAATCAATTAGTGTTTCCCAGCACAAAATTAAATGTTCCCTGATAAAAACATTGAAAACAATATAATCCATCGATAATATCCAGAAAACACAAACACAGAGTCTGTAGTAATATCTGGGATATAGTAAGCCAACAAAAAAGAAAACGGATATTTCTGGTTTCATCCAGTCATATCCGGACAAAGTGAGGTGGAATTCGTATGCAATGGACCGAGAAAATCACAGTAAAAATGCTTTTGGAGAAAAGCAAAGTTTTTTTCGTTATGCAAGTGCATAAAATGTCATGTATTCAAACAGAAATATCATGTTTGTTTGCCGCAGTTCCTCTAAATTTCTCCCTAGACATACGAATGTGTATACTGTTGTCTCCATGTTGAACCTATTAGTGTTTCTAAGGTACAAAATTAAATGTTCCCTGATAAATAACATGCAAAACCATAAAATCCGTTCATAATATCCGGAGAACACAAATAGAGAAGCTTTCACAATATCTGGGTTATAGTAAGCCAAAACACAACCGGATATTTCTGGTTTCATCCAGTCATATCCGGACAAAGTGGGTTGGAATTCGTATGCAATGGACCAACAAAATCACAGTAAAAATGGTTTTAGAGAAAGGCAAAAAGTCTTTTCCATCGCAAGTGCATGAAATGTCATCTGTACAAACAGACATATCATATCGATTTGCAGTTCCTCAAGCTTTCTCCCTAGAACATAGGAATGTGTTACTGGTGTCTCCATGTGGAACCAATTAGTGTTTCTACGGTACAAAATTAAAGGTTCCCTGATAAAAACATTCAAAACAATAAAAGCCATCGATAATATCCAGAAAACACAGACACTGAGGCTGTAGCAATATCTGGGATATAGTAAGACAAAACACAACCGGATATTTCTGGTTTCATCCACTCATATCCGTACAAAGTGGGGTGGAATTCATATGTAATGGATCGAGAATATCACAGGAAAAATGGTTTTGGAGAAAAGCAAAGTCTTTTCTTTAGGAAAGTGCATAAAATGTCATCTATACAAACAGAAATATCATGTTTGTTTGCCGCAGTTCCTCTAGCTTTCTCCCTAGAAAATACGAATGTGTAGAGCTGGTGTCTCCATGTGGAACCAATTAGTGTTTCCCAGCACAAAATTAAATGTTCCCTGATAAATAACATGCAAAAACATAAATTCCGTTGATAATATCCGGAAAACATAAACACAGAGGCTTTCACAATATCTGGGTTGTAGTAAGCCAAAACACAACCGGATATTTCTGGTTTCATCCAGTCATATCCGGACAAAGCGAGGTGGAATTCGTATGCAATAGACCGAGAAAATCACAGTAAAAATGGTTTTGGAGAAAAGCAAAGTTTTTTTCGTTATGCAAGTGCATAAAATGTCATGTATACAAACAGAAATATCATGTTTGTTTGCCGCAGTTCCTCTAACTTTCTCCCTAGAACATACGAATGTGTATACTGGTGTCTCCATGTTGAACCTATTAGTGTTTCTAAGGTACAAAATTAAATGTTCCCTGATAAAAACATTCAAAACAATAAAGTCCGTTGATAATGTCCAGAAAACACAAACACAGAGTCCATCGCAATATCTGGGATTGAGTTAGCCAAAACACAACCGGATATTTCTGGTTTCACCCAGTCATATCCGGACTAAGTTTGGTGGAATTCGTATGCAATGAACCAGGAAAATCGCAGTAAAAATGGTTTTGGAGTAAAACAAAGTCTTTTCCTTAAGCCAGTGCATAAAATGTCATCTATACAAACAGAAACATCATGTTTGTTTACTGCAGTTATTCTAGCTTTCTCCCTAGAAAATACGAATGTGTAGAGCTGGTGTCTCCGTGTGGAACCAATTAGTGTTTCTACGGTACAAAATTAAATGTTCCCTGATAAAAAACATGCAAAACCATAAAATCCATTCATAATATCCGGAGAACACAAATACAGAAGCTTTCACAATATCTGGGATTGAGTTAGGCAAAACAAAACCGGATATTTCTGGTTTCATCCAGTCATATCCGGACAAAGTGGGTTGGAATTCGTATGCAATGAACCGGGAAAATCGCAGTAAAAATGGTTTTGGAGTAAAACAAAGTCTTTTCCTTAAGCCAGTGCATAAAATGTCATCTATACAAACAGAAACATCATGTTTGTTTACCGCAGTTATTCTAGCTTTCTCCCTAGAAAATACGAATGTGTAGACTGGTGTCTCCATGTGGAATCAATTAGTGTTTCCCAGCACAAAATTAAATGTTCCCTGATAAAAACATTGAAAACAATATAATCCATCGATAATATCCAGAAAACACAAACACAGAGTCTGTAGTAATATCTGGGATATAGTAAGCCAACAAAAAAGAAAACGGATATTTCTGGTTTCATCCAGTCATATCCGGACAAAGTGAGGTGGAATTCGTATGCAATGGACCGAGAAAATCACAGTAAAAATGCTTTTGGAGAAAAGCAAAGTTTTTTTCGTTATGCAACTGCATAAAATGTCATGTATACAAACAGAAATATCATGTTTGTTTGCCGCAGTTCCTCTTTCTCCCTAGACATACGAATGTGTATACTGGTGTCTCCATGTTGAACCTATTAGTGTTTCTAAGGTACAAAATTAAATGTTCCCTGATAAATAACATGCAAAACCATAAAATCCGTTCATAATATCCGGAGAACACAAATAGAGAAGCTTTCACAATATCTGGGTTATAGTAAGCCAAAACACAACCGGATATTTCTGGTTTCATCCAGTCATATCCGGACAAAGTGGGTTGGAATTCGTATGCAATGGACCAACAAAATCACAGTAAAAATGGTTTTAGAGAAAGGCAAAAAGTCTTTTCCATCGCAAGTGCATGAAATGTCATCTATACAAACAGACATATCATATCGATTTGCAGTTCCTCAAGCTTTCTCCCTAGAACATAGGAATGTGTTACTGGTGTCTCCATGTGGAACCAATTAGTGTTTCTACGGTACAAAATTAAATGTTCCCTGATAAAAACATTCAAAACAATAAAATCCATCGATAATATCCAGAAAACACAGACACTGAGGCTGTAGCAATATCTGGGATATAGTAAGACAAAACACAACCGGATATTTCTGGTTTCATCCACTCATATCCGGACAAAGTGGGGTGGAATTCATATGTAATGGATCGAGAATATCACAGGAAAAATGGTTTTGGAGAAAAGCAAAGTCTTTTCTTTAGGAAAGTGCATAAAATGTCATCTATACAAACAGAAATATCATGTTTGTTTGCCGCAGTTCCTCTAGCTTTCTCCCTAGAAAATACGAATGTGTAGAGCTGGTGTCTCCATGTGGAACCAATTAGTGTTTCCCAGCACAAAATTAAATGTTCCCTGATAAATAACATGCAAAAACATAAATTCCGTTGATAATATCCGGAAAACATAAACACAGAGGCTTTCACAATATCTGGGTTGTAGTAAGCCAAAACACAACCGGATATTTCTGGTTTCATCCAGTCATATCCGGACAAAGCGAGGTGGAATTCCTATGCAATGGACCAAGAAAATCACAGTAAAAATGGTTTTGGAGAAAAGCAAAGTTTTTTTCGTTATGCAAGTGCATAAAATGTCATGTATACAAACAGAAATATCATGTTTGTTTGCCGCAGTTCCTCTAGCTTTCTCCCTAGAACATACGAATGTGTAGACTGGTGTCTCCATGTTGAACCTATTAGTGTTTCTAAGGTACAAAATTAAATGTTCCCTGATAAAAACATTCAAAACAATAAAGTCCGTTGATAATGTCCAGAAAACACAAACACAGAGTCCGTCGCAATATCTGGGATTGAGTTAGCCAAAACACAACCGGATATTTCTGGTTTCATCCAGTCATATCCGGACTAAGTTTGGTGGAATTCGTATGCAATGAACCAGGAAAATCGCAGTAAAAATGGTTTTGGAGTAAAACAAAGTCTTTTCCTTAAGCCAGTGCATAAAATGTCATCTATACAAACAGAAACATCATGTTTGTTTACCGCAGTTATTCTAGCTTTCTCACTAGAAAATACGCTTGTGTAGACTTGGTGTCTCCATGTGGAACCAATTAGTGTTTCCCAGCACAAAATAAAATGTTCCCTGATAAAAACATTGAAAACAATATAATCCATCGATACTATCCAGAAAACACAAACACAGAGTCTGTAGTAATATCTGGGATATAGTAAGCCAAAAAAAAAGAAAACGGATATTTCTGGTTTCATCCAGTCATATCCGGACAAAGTGAGGTGGAATTCGTATGCAATGGACCGAGAAAATCACAGTAAAAATGGTTTTGGAGAAAAGTAAAGTCTTTTTCTTAGGAAAGTGCATAAAATGTCATCTATACAAACAGAAACATCATGTTTGTTTACTGCAGTTATTCTACCTTTCTCACTAGAAAATACGAATGTGTAGAGCTGGTGTCTCCGTGTGGAACCAATTAGTGTTTCTACGGTACAAAATTAAATGTTCCCTGATAAAAACATGCAAAACCATAAAATCCATTCATAATATCCGGAGAACACAAATACAGAAGCTTTCACAATATCTGGGATTGAGTTAGCCAAAACACAACCGGATATTTCTGGTTTCATCCAGTCATATCCGGACAAAGTGGGTTGGAATTCGTATGCAATGAACCGGGAAAATCGCAGTAAAAATGGTTTTGGAGTAAAACAAAGTCTTTTCCTTAAGCCAGTGCATAAAATGTCATCTATACAAACAGAAACATCATGTTTGTTTACCGCAGTTATTCTAGCTTTCTCCCTAGAAAATACGAATGTGTAGACTGGTGTCTCCATGTGGAACCAATTAGTGTTTCCCAGCACAAAATTAAATGTTCCCTGATAAAAACATTGAAAACAATATAATCCATCGATAATATCCAGAAAACACAAACACAGAGTCTGTAGTAATATCTGGGATATAGTAAGCCAACAAAAAAGAAAACGGATATTTCTGGTTTCATCCAGTCATATCCGGACAAAGTGAGGTGGAATTCGTATGCAATGGACCGAGAAAATCACAGTAAAAATGCTTTTGGAGAAAAGCAAAGTTTTTTTCGTTATGCAAGTGCATAAAATATCATGTATACAAACAGAAATATCATGTTTGTTTGCCGCAGTTCCTCTAACTTTCTCCCTAGACATACGAATGTGTATACTGGTGTCTCCATGTTGAACCTATTAGTGTTTCTACGGTACAAAATTAAATGTTCCCTGATAAATAACATGCAAAACCATAAAATCCGTTCATAATATCCGGAGAACACAAATAGAGAAGCTTTCACAATATCTGGGTTATAGTAAGCCAAAACACAACCGGATATTTCTGGTTTCATCCAGTCATATCCGGACAAAGTGGGTTGGAATTCGTATGCAATGGACCAACAAAATCACAGTAAAAATGGTTTTAGAGAAAGGCAAAAAGTCTTTTCCATCGCAAGTGCATGAAATGTCATCTATACAAACAGACATATCATATCGATTTGCAGTTCCTCAAGCTTTCTCCCTAGAACATAGGAATGTGTTACTGGTGTCTCCATGTGGAACCAATTAGTGTTTCTACGGTACAAAATTAAAGGTTCCCTGATAAAAACATTCAAAACAATAAAATCCATCGATAATATCCAGAAAACACAGACACTGAGGCTGTAGCAATATCTGGGATATAGTAAGACAAAACACAACCGGATATTTTTGGTTTCATCCACTCATATCCGGACAAAGTGGGGTGGAATTCATATGTAATGGATCGAGAATATCACAGGAAAAATGGTTTTGGAGAAAAGCAAAGTCTTTTCTTTAGGAAAGTGCATAAAATGTCATCTATACAAACAGAAATATCATGTTTGTTTGCCGCAGTTCCTCTAGCTTTCTCCCTAGAAAATACAAATGTGTAGAGCTGGTGTCTCCATGTGGAACCAATTAGTGTTTCCCAGCACAAAATTAAATGTTCCCTGATAAATAACATGCAAAAACATAAATTCCGTTGATAATATCCGGAAAACATAAACACAGAGGCTTTCACAATATCTGGGTTGTAGTAAGCCAAAACACAACCGGATATTTCTGGTTTCATCCAGACATATCCGGACAAAGCGAGGTGGAATTCGTATGCAATGGACCGAGAAAATCACAGTAAAAATGGTTTTGGAGAAAAGCAAAGTTTTTTTCGTTATGCAAGTGCATAAAATGTCATGTATACAAACAGAAATATCATGTTTGTTTGCCGCAGTTCCTCTAGTTTTCTCCCTAGAACATACGAATGTGTATACTGGTGTCTCCATGTTGAACCTATTAGTGTTTCTAAGGTACAAAATTAAATGTTCCCTGATAAAAACATTCAAAACAATAAAGTCCGTTGATAATGTCCAGAAAACACAAACACAGTGTCGGTCGCAATATCTGGGATTGAGTTAGCCAAAACACAACCGGATATTTCTGGTTTCATCCAGTCATATCCGGACTAAGTTTGGTGGAATTCGTATGCAATGAACCAGGAAAATCGCAGTAAAAATGGTTTTGGAGTAAAACAAAGTCTTTTCCTTAAGCCAGTGCATAAAATGTCATCTATACAAACAGAAACATCATGTTTGTTTACTGCAGTTATTCTAGCTTTCTCACTAGAAAATACGAATGTGTAGAGCTGGTGTCTCCGTGTGGAACCAATTAGTGTTTCTACGGTACAAAATTAAATGTTCCCTGATAAAAAACATGCAAAACCATAAAATCCATTCATAATATCCGGAGAACACAAATACAGAAGCTTTCACAATATCTGGGATTGAGTTAGGCAAAACACAACCGGATATTTCTGGTTTCATCCAGTCATATCCGGACAAAGTGGGTTGGAATTCGTATGCAATGAACCGGGAAAATCGCAGTAAAAATGGTTTTGGAGTAAAACAAAGTCTTTTCCTTAAGCCAGTGCATAAAATGTCATCTATACAAACAGAAACATCATGTTTGTTTACCGCAGTTATTCTAGCTTTCTCCCTAGAAAATACGAATGTGTAGACTGGTGTCTCCATGTGGAACCAATTAGTGTTTCCCAGCACAAAATTAAATGTTCCCTGATAAAAACATTCAAAACAATATAATCCATCGATAATATCCAGAAAACACAAACACAGAGTCTGTAGTAATATCTGGGATATAGTAAGCCAACAAAAAAGAAAACGGATATTTCTGGTTTCATCCAGTCATATCCGGACAAAGTGAGGTGGAATTCGTATGCAATGGACCGAGAAAATCACAGTAAAAATGGTTTTGGAGAAAAGTAAAGTCTTTTTGTTAGGAAAGTGCATAAAATGTCATGTATACAAACAGAAATATCATGTTTGTTTGCCGCAGTTCCTCTAGCTTTCTCCCTAGAAAATACAAATGTGTAGAGCTGGTGTCTCTGTGTGGAACCAATTAGTGTTTCTACGGTACAAAATTAAATGTTCCCTGATAAAAAACATGCAAAACCATAAAATCCATTCATAATATCCGGAGAACACAAATACAGAAGCTTTCACAATATCTGGGATTGAGTTAGCCAAAACACAACCGGATATTTCTGGTTTCATCCAGTCATATCCGGACAAAGTGGGTTGGAATTCGTATGCAATGGACCAACAAAATCACAGTAAAAATGGTTTTAGAGAAAGGCAAAAAGTCTTTTCCATCGCAAGTGCATAAAATGTCATCTATACAAACAGACATATCATATCGATTTGCAGTTCCTCAAGCTTTCTCCCTAGAACATAGGAATGTGTTCCTGGTGTCTCCATGTGGAACCAAATTGTATTTCTACGGTACAAAATTAAATGTTCCCTGATAAAAACCTTCAAAACAATAAAATCCATCGATAATATCCAGAAAACACAGACACTGAGGCTGTAGCAATATCTGGGATATAGTAAGACAAAACACAACCGGATATTTCTGGTTTCATCCACTCATATCCGGACAAAGTGGGGTGGAATTCATATGTAATGGATCGAGAATATCACAGGAAAAATGGTTTTGGAGAAAAGCAAAGTCTTTTCTTTAGGAAAGTGCATAAAATGTCATCTATACAAACAGAAATATCATGTTTGTTTGCCGCAGTTCCTCTAGCTTTCTCCCTAGAAAATACGAATGTGTAGAGCTGGTGTCTCCATGTGGAACCAATTAGTGTTTCCCAGCACAAAATTAAATGTTCCCTGATAAATAACATGCAAAAACATAAATTCCGTTGATAATATCCGGAAAACATAAACACAGAGGCTTTCACAATATCTGGGTTGTAGTAAGCCAAAACACAACCGGATATTTCTGGTTTCATCCAGTCATATCCGGACAAAGCGAGGTGGAATTCGTATGCAATGGACCGAGAAAATCACAGTAAAAATGGTTTTGGAGAAAAGCAAAGTTTTTTTCGTTATGCAAGTGCATAAAATGTCATGTATACAAACAGAAATATCATGTTTGTTTGCCGCAGTTCCTCTAACTTTCTCCCTAGAACATACGAATTTGTAGACTGGTGTCTCCATGTTGAACCTATTAGTGTTTCTAAGGTACAAAATTAAATGTTCCCTGATAAAAACATTCAAAACAATAAAGTCCGTTGATAATGTCCAGACAACACAAACAGAGTCCGTCGCAATATCTGGGATTGATTTAGCCAAAACATAACCGGATATTTCTGGTTTCATCCAGTCATATCCGGACTAAGGTTGGTGGAATTCGTATGCAATGAACCGGGAAAATCGCAGTAAAAATGGTTTTGGAGTAAAACAAAGTCTTTTCCTTAAGCCAGTGCATAAAATGTCATCTATACAAACAGAAACATCATGTTTGTTTACCGCAGTTATTCTAGCTTTCTCCCTAGAAAATATGAATGTGTAGACTGGTGTCTCCATGTGGAACCAATTAGTGTTTCCCAGCACAAAATTAAATGTTCCCTGATAAAAAACATGCAAAACCATAAAATCCGTTCATAATATCCGGAGAACACAAATACAGAAGCTTTCACAATATCTGGGATTGAGTTAGCCAAAACACAGCCGGATATTTCTGGTTTCATCCAGTCATATCCGGACTAAGTTTGGTGGAATTCGTATGCAATGAACCGGGAAAATCGCAGTAAAAATGGTTTTGGAGTAAAACAAAGTCTTTTCCTTAAGCCAGTGCATAAAATGTCATCTATACAAACAGAAACATCATGTTTGTTTACTGCAGTTATTCTAGCTTTCTCCCTAGAAAATATGAATGTGTAGAGCTGGTGTCTCCGTGTGGAACCAATTAGTGTTTCCCAGCACAAAATTAAATGTTCCCTGATAAAAACATTCAAAACAATATAATCCATCGATAATATCCAGAAAACACAAACACAGAGTCTGTAGTAATATCTGGGATATAGTAAGCCAACAAAAAAGAAAACGGATATTTCTGGTTTCATCCAGTCATATCCGGACAAAGTGAGGTGGAATTCGTATGCAATGGACCGAGAAAATCACAGTAAAAATGGTTTTGGAGAAAAGTAAAGTCTTTTTGTTAGGAAAGTGCATAAAATGTCATGTATACAAACAGAAATATCATGTTTGTTTGCCGCAGTTCCTCTAGCTTTCTCCCTAGAAAATACAAATGTGTAGAGCTGGTGTCTCCGTGTGGAACCAATTAGTGTTTCTACGGTACAAAATTAAATGTTCCCTGATAAAAAACATGCAAAACCATAAAATCCATTCATAATATCCGGAGAACACAAATACAGAAGCTTTCACAATATCTGGGATTGAGTTAGCCAAAACACAACCGGATATTTCTGGTTTCATCCAGTCATATCCGGACAAAGTGGGTTGGAATTCGTATGCAATGGACCAACAAAATCACAGTAAAAATGGTTTTAGAGAAAGGCAAAAAGTCTTTTCCATCGCAAGTGCATAAAATGTCATCTATACAAACAGACATATCATATCGATTTGCAGTTCCTAAAGCTTTCTCCCTAGAACATAGGAATGTGTTCCTGGTGTCTCCATGTGGAACCAAATTGTATTTCTACGGTACAAAATTAAATGTTCCCTGATAAAAACCTTCAAAACAATAAAATCCATCGATAATATCCAGAAAACACAGACACTGAGGCTGTAGCAATATCTGGGATATAGTAAGACAAAACACAACCGGATATTTCTGGTTTCATCCACTCATATCCGGACAAAGTGGGGTGGAATTCATATGTAATGGATCGAGAATATCACAGGAAAAATGGTTTTGGAGAAAAGCAAAGTCTTTTCTTTAGGAAAGTGCATAAAATGTCATCTATACAAACAGAAATATCATGTTTGTTTGCCGCAGTTCCTCTAGCTTTCTCCCTAGAAAATACGAATGTGTAGAGCTGGTGTCTCCATGTGGAACCAATTAGTGTTTCCCAGCACAAAATTAAATGTTCCCTGATAAATAACATGCAAAAACATAAATTCCGTTGATAATATCCGGAAAACATAAACACAGAGGCTTTCACAATATCTGGGTTGTAGTAAGCCAAAACACAACCGGATATTTCTGGTTTCATCCAGTCATATCCGGACAAAGCGAGGTGGAATTCGTATGCAATGGACCGAGAAAATCACAGTAAAAATGGTTTTGGAGAAAAGCAAAGTTTTTTTCGTTATGCAAGTGCATAAAATGTCATGTATACAAACAGAAATATCATGTTTGTTTGCCGCAGTTCCTCTAACTTTCTCCCTAGAACATACGAATTTGTAGACTGGTGTCTCCATGTTGAACCTATTAGTGTTTCTAAGGTACAAAATTAAATGTTCCCTGATAAAAACATTCAAAACAATAAAGTCCGTTGATAATGTCCAGACAACACAAACAGAGTCCGTCGCAATATCTGGGATTGATTTAGCCAAAACATAACCGGATATTTCTGGTTTCATCCAGTCATATCCGGACTAAGGTTGGTGGAATTCGTATGCAATGAACCGGGAAAATCGCAGTAAAAATGGTTTTGGAGTAAAACAAAGTCTTTTCCTTAAGCCAGTGCATAAAATGTCATCTATACAAACAGAAACATCATGTTTGTTTACCGCAGTTATTCTAGCTTTCTCCCTAGAAAATATGAATGTGTAGACTGGTGTCTCCATGTGGAACCAATTAGTGTTTCCCAGCACAAAATTAAATGTTCCCTGATAAAAAACATGCAAAACCATAAAATCCGTTCATAATATCCGGAGAACACAAATACAGAAGCTTTCACAATATCTGGGATTGAGTTAGCCAAAACACAACCGGATATTTCTGGTTTCATCCAGTCATATCCGGACTAAGTTTGGTGGAATTCGTATGCAATGAACCGGGAAAATCGCAGTAAAAATGGTTTTGGAGTAAAACAAAGTCTTTTCCTTAAGCCAGTGCATAAAATGTCATCTATACAAACAGAAACATCATGTTTGTTTACTGCAGTTATTCTAGCTTTCTCCCTAGAAAATACGAATGTGTAGAGCTGGTGTCTCCGTGTGGAACCAATTAGTGTTTCCCAGCACAAAATTAAATGTTCCCTGATAAAAACATTCAAAACAATATAAACCATCGATAATATCCAGAAAACACAAACACAGAGTCTGTAGTAATATCTGGGATATAGTAAGCCAAAAAAAAAGAAAACGGATATTTCTGGTTTCATCCAGTCATATCCGGACAAAGTGAGGTGGAATTCGTATGCAATGGACCGAGAAAATCACAGTAAAAATGGTTTTGGAGAAAAGTAAAGTCTTTTTGTTAGGAAAGTGCATAAAATGTCATGTATACAAACAGAAATATCATGTTTGTTTGCCGCAGTTCCTCTAGCTTTCTCCCTAGAAAATACAAATGTGTAGAGCTGGTGTCTCCGTGTGGAACCAATTAGTGTTTCTACGGTACAAAATTAAATGTTCCCTGATAAAAAACATGCAAAACCATAAAATCCATTCATAATATCCGGAGAACACAAATACAGAAGCTTTCACAATATCTGGGATTGAGTTAGCCAAAACACAACCGGATATTTCTGGTTTCATCCAGTCATATCCGGACAAAGTGCGTTGGAATTCGTATGCAATGGACCAACAAAATCACAGTAAAAATGGTTTTAGAGAAAGGCAAAAAGTCTTTTCCATCGCAAGTGCATAAAATATCATCTATACAAACAGACATATCATATCGATTTGCAGTTCCTAAAGCTTTCTCCCTAGAACATAGGAATGTGTTCCTGGTGTCTCCATGTGGAACCAAATTGTATTTCTACGGTACAAAATTAAATGTTCCCTGATAAAAACCTTCAAAACAATAAAATCCATCGATAATATCCAGAAAACACAGACACTGAGGCTGTAGCAATATCTGGGATATAGTAAGACAAAACACAACCGGATATTTCTGGTTTCATCCACTCATATCCGGACAAAGTGGGGTGGAATTCATATGTAATGGATCGAGAATATCACAGGAAAAATGGTTTTGGAGAAAAGCAAAGTCTTTTCTTTAGGAAAGTGCATAAAATGTCATCTATACAAACAGAAATATCATGTTTGTTTGCCGCAGTTCCTCTAGCTTTCTCCCTAGAAAATACGAATGTGTAGAGCTGGTGTCTCCATGTGGAACCAATTAGTGTTTCCCAGCACAAAATTAAATGTTCCCTGATACATAACATGCAAAAACATAAATTCCGTTGATAATATCCGGAAAACATAAACACAGAGGCTTTCACAATATCTGGGTTGTAGTAAGCCAAAACACAACCGGATATTTCTGGTTTCATCCAGTCATATCCGGACAAAGCGAGGTGGAATTCGTATGCAATGGACCGAGAAAATCACAGTAAAAATGGTTTTGGAGAAAAGCAAAGTTTTTTTCGTTATGCAAGTGCATAAAATGTCATGTATACAAACAGAAATATCATGTTTGTTTGCCGCAGTTCCTCTAACTTTCTCCCTAGAACATACGAATTTGTAGACTGGTGTCTCCATGTTGAACCTATTAGTGTTTCTAAGGTACAAAATTAAATGTTCCCTGATAAAAACATTCAAAACAATAAAGTCCGTTGATAATGTCCAGACAACACAAACAGAGTCCGTCGCAATATCTGGGATTGATTTAGCCAAAACATAACCGGATATTTCTGGTTTCATCCAGTCATATCCGGACTAAGGTTGGTGGAATTCGTATGCAATGAACCGGGAAAATCGCAGTAAAAATGGTTTTGGAGTAAAACAAAGTCTTTTCCTTAAGCCAGTGCATAAAATGTCATCTATACAAACAGAAACATCATGTTTGTTTACCGCAGTTATTCTAGCTTTCTCCCTAGAAAATATGAATGTGTAGACTGGTGTCTCCATGTGGAACCAATTAGTGTTTCCCAGCACAAAATTAAATGTTCCCTGATAAAAAACATGCAAAACCATAAAATCCGTTCATAATATCCGGAGAACACAAATACAGAAGCTTTCACAATATCTGGGATTGAGTTAGCCAAAACACAACCGGATATTTCTGGTTTCATCCAGTCATATCCGGACTAAGTTTGGTGGAATTCGTATGCAATGAACCGGGAAAATCGCAGTAAAAATGGTTTTGGAGTGAAACAAAGTCTTTTCCTTAAGCCAGTGCATAAAATGTCATCTGTACAAACAGAAACATCATGTTTGTTTACCGCAGTTATTCTAGCTTTCTCCCTAGAAAATACGAATGTGTAGACTGGTGTCTCCATGTGGAACCAATTAGTGTTTCCCAGGACAAAATTAAATGTTCCCTGATAAAAACATTCAAAACAATATAATCCATCGATAATATCCAGAAAACACAAACACAGAGTCTGTAGTAATATCTGGGATATAGTAAGCCAAAAAAAAAAGAAAACGGATATTTCTGGTTTCATCCAGTCATATCCGGACAAAGTGAGGTGGAATTCGTATGCAATGGACCGAGAAAATCACAGTAAAAATGCTTTTGGAGAAAAGCAAAGTTTTTTTCGTTATGCAAGTGCATAAAATGTCATGTATACAAACAGAAATATCATGTTTGTTTGCCGCAGTTCCTCTAACTTTCTCCCTAGACATACGAATGTGTATACTGGTGTCTCCATGTTGAACCTATTAGTGTTTCTACGGTACAAAATTAAATGTTCCCTGATAAATAACATGCAAAACCATAAAATCCGTTCATAATATCCGGAGAACACAAATAGAGAAGCTTTCACAATATCTGGGATTGAGTTAGCCAAAACACAACCGGATATTTCTGGTTTCATCCAGTCATATCCGGACAAAGTGGGTTGGAATTCGTATGCAATGGACCAACAAAATCACAGTAAAAATGGTTTTAGAGAAAGGCAAAAAGTCTTTTCCATCGCAAGTGCATAAAATGTCATCTATACAAACAGACATATCATATCGATTTGCAGTTCCTCAAGCTTTCTCCCTAGAACATAGGAATGTGTTACTGGTGTCTCCATGTGGAACCAAATTGTATTTCTACGGTACAAAATTAAATGTTCCCTGATAAAAACATTCAAAACAATAAAATCCATCCATAATATCCAGAAAACACAGACACTGAGGCTGTAGCAATATCTGGGATATAGTAAAACAAAACACAACCGGATATTTCTGGTTTCATCCACTCATATCCGGACAAAGTGGGGTGGAATTCATATGTAATGGATCGAGAATATCACAGGAAAAATGGTTTTGGAGAAAAGCAAAGTCTTTTCTTTAGGAAAGTGCATAAAATGTCATCTATACAAACAGAAATATCATGTTTGTTTGCCGCAGTTCCTCTAGCTTTCTCCCTAGAACATACGAATGTGTAGAGCTGGTGTCTCCATGTGGAACCAATTAGTGTTTCCCAGCACAAAATTAAATGTTCCCTGATAAATAACATGCAAAAACATAAATTCCGTTGATAGTATCCGGAAAACATAAACACAGAGGCTTTCACAATATCTGGGTTGTAGTAAGCCAAAACACAACCGGATATTTCTGGTTTCATCCAGTCATATCCGGACTAAGGTTGGTGGAATTCGTATGCAATGAACCGGGAAAATCGCAGTAAAAATGGTTTTGGAGTAAAACAAAGTCTTTTCCTTAAGCCAGTGCATAAAATGTCATCTATACAAACAGAAATATCATGTTTGTTTACCGCAGTTATTCTAGCTTTCTCCCTAGAAAATACGAATGTGTAGACTGGTGTCTCCATGTGGAACCAATTAGTATTTCCCAGCACAAAATTAAATGTTCCCTGATAAAAACATTCAAAACAATAAAATCCATCGATAATATCCAGAAAACACAGACACTGAGGCTGTAGCAATATCTGGGATATAGTAAGACAAAACACAACCGGATATTTCTGGTTTCATCCAGTCATATCCGGACAAAGTGGGGTGGAATTCATATGTAATGGATCGAGAATATCACAGGAAAAATGGTTTTGGAGAAAAGCAAAGTCTTTTCTTTAGGACAGTGCATAAAATGTCATCTATACAAACAGAAATATCATGTTTGTTTGCCGCAGTTCCTCTAGCTTTCTCCCTAGAAAATACGAATGTGTAGAGCTGGTGTCTCCATGTGGAACCAATTAGTGTTTCCCAGCACAAAATTAAATGTTCCCTGATAAATAACATGCAAAAACATAAATTCCGTTGATAATATCCGGAAAACATAAACACAGAGGCTTTCACAATATCTGGGTTGTAGTAAGCCAAAACACAACCGGATATTTCTGGTTTCATCCAGTCATATCCGGACAAAGCGAGGTGGAATTCGTATGCAATGGACCGAGAAAATCACAGTAAAAATGGTTTTGGAGAAAAGCAAAGTTTTTTTCGTTATGCAAGTGCATAAAATGTCATGTATACAAACAGAAATATCATGTTTGTTTGCCGCAGTTCCTCTAACTTTCTCCCTAGAACATACGAATGTGTATACTGGTGTCTCCATGTGGAACCTATTAGTGTTTCTAAGGAACAAAATTAAATGTTCCCTGATAAAAACATTCAAAACAATATAATCCATCGATAATATCCAGAAAACACAAACACAGAGTCTGTAGTAATATCTGGGATATAGTAAGCCAAAAAAAAAGAAAACGGATATTTCTGGTTTCATCCAGTCATATCCGGACAAAGTGAGGTGGAATTCGTATGCAATGGACCGAGAAAATCACAGTAAAAATGGTTTTGGAGAAAAGTAAAGTCTTTTTCTTAGGAAAGTGCATAAAATGTCATCTATACAAACAGAAATATCATGTTTGTTTGCCGCAGTTCCTCTAGCTTTCTCCCTAGAAAATACAAATGTGTAGAGCTGGTGTCTCCGTGTGGAACCAATTAGTGTTTCTACGGTACAAAATTAAATGTTCCCTGATAAAAAACATGCAAAACCATAAAATCCGTTCATAATATCCGGAGAACACAAATACAGAAGCTTTCACAATATCTGGGATTGAGTTAGCCAAAACACAACCGGATATTTCTGGTTTCATCCAGTCATATCCGGACTAAGGTTGGTGGAATTCGTATGCAATGAACCGGGAAAATCGCAGTAAAAATGGTTTTGGAGTAAAACAAAGTCTTTTCCTTAATCCAGTGCATAAAATGTCATCTATACAAACAGAAACATCATGTTTGTTTACCGCAGTTATTCTAGCTTTCTCCCTAGAAAATACGAATGTGTAGACTGGTGTCTTCATGTGGAACCAATTAGTGTTTCCCAGCACAAAATTAAATGTTCCCTGATAAAAACATTCAAAACAATATAATCCATCGATAATATCCAGAAAACACAAACACAGAGTCTGTAGTAATATCTGGGATATAGTAAGCCAAAAAAAAAAGAAAACGGATATTTCTGGTTTCATCCAGTCATATCCGGACAAAGTGAGGTGGAATTCGTATGCAATGGACCGAGAAAATCACAGTAAAAATGCTTTTGGAGAAAAGCAAAGTTTTTTTCGTTATGCAAGTGCATAAAATGTCATCTATACAAACAGAAATATCATGTTTGTTTGCCGCAGTTCCTCTAACTTTCTCCCTAGACATACGAATGTGTATACTGGTGTCTCCATGTTGAACCTATTAGTGTTTCTACGGTACAAAATTAAATGTTCCCTGATAAATAACATGCAAAACCATAAAAGCCGTTCATAATATCCGGAGAACACAAATACAGAAGCTTTCACAATATCTGGGATTGAGTTAGCCAAAACACAACCGGATATTTCTGGTTTCATCCAGTCATATCCGGACAAAGTGGGTTGGAATTCGTATGCAATGGACCAACAAAATCACAGTAAAAATGGTTTTAGAGAAAGGCAAAAAGTCTTTTCCATCGCAAGTGCATAAAATGTCATCTATACAAACAGACATATCATATCGATTTGCAGTTCCTCAAGCTTTCTCCCTAGAACATAGGAATGTGTTACTGGTGTCTCCATGTGGAACCAAATTATATTTCTACGGTACAAAATTAAATGTTCCCTGATAAAAACATTCAAAACAATAAAATCCATCCATAATATCCAGAAAACACAGACACTGAGGCTGTAGCAATATCTGGGATATAGTAAAACAAAACACAACCGGATATTTCTGGTTTCATCCACTCATATCCGGACAAAGTGGGGTGGAATTCATATGTAATGGATCGAGAATATCACAGGAAAAATGGTTTTGGAGAAAAGCAAAGTCTTTTCTTTAGGAAAGTGCATAAAATGTCATCTATACAAACAGAAATATCATGTTTGTTTGCCGCAGTTCCTCTAGCTTTCTCCCTAGAACATACGAATGTGTAGAGCTGGTGTCTCCATGTGGAACCAATTAGTGTTTCCCAGCACAAAATTAAATGTTCCCTGATAAATAACATGCAAAAACATAAATTCCGTTGATAGTATCCGGAAAACATAAACACAGAGGCTTTCACAATATCTGGGTTGTAGTAAGCCAAAACACAACCGGATATTTCTGGTTTCATCCAGTCATATCCGGACTAAGGTTGGTGGAATTCGTATGCAATGAACCGGGAAAATCGCAGTAAAAATGGTTTTGGAGTAAAACAAAGTCTTTTCCTTAAGCCAGTGCATAAAATGTCATCTATACAAACAGAAATATCATGTTTGTTTACCGCAGTTATTCTAGCTTTCTCCCTAGAAAATACGAATGTGTAGACTGGTGTCTCCATGTGGAACCAATTAGTGTTTCCCAGCACAAAATTAAATGTTCCCTGATAAAAACATTCAAAACAATAAAATCCATCGATAATATCCAGAAAACACAGACACTGAGGCTGTAGCAATATCTGGGATATAGTAAGACAAAACACAACCGGATATTTCTGGTTTCATCCAGTCATATCCGGACAAAGTGGGGTGGAATTCATATGTAATGGATCGAGAATATCACAGGAAAAATGGTTTTGGAGAAAAGCAAAGTCTTTTCTTTAGGACAGTGCATAAAATGTCATCTATACAAACAGAAATATCATGTTTGTTTGCCGCAGTTCCTCTAGCTTTCTCCCTAGAAAATACGAATGTGTAGAGCTGGTGTCTCCATGTGGAACCAATTAGTGTTTCCCAGCACAAAATTAAATGTTCCCTGATAAATAACATGCAAAAACATAAATTCCGTTGATAATATCCGGAAAACATAAACACAGAGGCTTTCACAATATCTGGGTTGTAGTAAGCCAAAACACAACCGGATATTTCTGGTTTCATCCAGTCATATCCGGACAAAGCGAGGTGGAATTCGTATGCAATGGACCGAGAAAATCACAGTAAAAATGGTTTTGGAGAAAAGCAAAGTTTTTTTCGTTATGCAAGTGCATAAAATGTCATGTATACAAACAGAAATATCATGTTTGTTTGCCGCAGTTCCTCTAACTTTCTCCCTAGAACATACGAATGTGTATACTGGTGTCTCCATGTTGAACCTATTAGTGTTTCTAAGGAACAAAATTAAATGTTCCCTGATAAAAACATTCAAAACAATATAATCCATCGATTATATCCAGAAAACACAAACACAGAGTCTGTAGTAATATCTGGGATATAGTAAGCCAAAAAAAAAGAAAACGGATATTTCTGGTTTCATCCAGTCATATCCGGACAAAGTGAGGTGGAATTCGTATGCAATGGACCGAGAAAATCACAGTAAAAATGGTTTTGGTGAAAAGTAAAGTCTTTTTCTTAGGAAAGTGCATAAAATGTCATCTATACAAACAGAAATATCATGTTTGTTTGCCGCAGTTCCTCTAGCTTTCTCCCTAGAAAATACAAATGTGTAGAGCTGGTGTCTCCGTGTGGAACCAATTAGTGTTTCTACGGTACAAAATTAAATGTTCCCTGATAAAAAACATGCAAAACCATAAAATCCGTTCATAATATCCGGAGAACACAAATACAGAAGCTTTCACAATATCTGGGATTGAGTTAGCCAAAACACAACCGGATATTTCTGGTTTCATCCAGTCATATCCGGACTAAGGTTGGTGGAATTCGTATGCAATGAACCGGGAAAATCGCAGTAAAAATGGTTTTGGAGTAAAACAAAGTCTTTTCCTTAAGCCAGTGCATAAAATGTCATCTATACAAACAGAAACATCATGTTTGTTTACCGCAGTTATTCTAGCTTTCTCCCTAGAAAATACGAATGTGTAGACTGGTGTCTCCATGTGGAACCAATTAGTGTTTCCCAGCACAAAATTAAATGTTCCCTGATAAAAACATTCAAAACAATATAATCCATCGATAATATCCAGAAAACACAAACACAGAGTCTGTAGTAATATCTGGGATATAGTAAGCCAAAAAAAAAAGAAAACGGATATTTCTGGTTTCATCCAGTCATATCCGGACAAAGTGAGGTGGAATTCGTATGCAATGGACCGAGAAAATCACAGTAAAAATGCTTTTGGAGAAAAGCAAAGTTTTTTTCGTTATGCAAGTGCATAAAATGTCATGTATACAAACAGAAATATCATGTTTGTTTACCGCAGTTATTCTAGCTTTCTCCCTAGAAAATACGAATGTGTAGACTGGTGTCTCCATGTGGAACCAATTAGTGTTTCCCAGCACAAAATTAAATGTTCCCTGATAAAAACATTCAAAACAATAAAATCCATCGATAATATCCAGAAAACACAGACACTGAGGCTGTAGCAATATCTGGGATATAGTAAGACAAAACACAACCGGATATTTCTGGTTTCATCCAGTCATATCCGGACAAAGTGGGGTGGAATTCATATGTAATGGATGGAGAATATCACAGGAAAAATGGTTTTGGAGAAAAGCAAAGTCTTTTCTTTAGGAAAGTGCATAAAATGTCATCTATACAAACAGAAATATCATGTTTGTTTGCCGCAGTTCCTCTAGCTTTCTCCCTAGAACATACGAATGTGTAGAGCTGGTGTCTCCATGTGGAACCAATTAGTGTTTCCCAGCACAAAATTAAATGTTCCCTGATAAATAACATGCAAAAACATAAATCCGTTGATAATATCCGGAAAACATAAACACAGAGGCTTTCACAATATCTGGGTTGTAGTAAGCCAAAACACAACCGGATATTTCTGGTTTCATCCAGTCATATCCGGACAAAGCGAGGTGGAATTCGTATGCAATGGACCGAGAAAATCACAGTAAAAATGGTTTTGGAGAAAAGAAAAGTTTTTTTCGTTATGCAAGTGCATAAAATGTCATGTATACAAACAGAAATATCATGTTTGTTTGCCGCAGTTCCTCTAGCTTTCTCCCTAGAAAATACAAATGTGTAGAGCTGGTGTCTCCGTGTGGAACCAATTAGTGTTTCTAAGGTACAAAATTAAATGTTCCCTGATAAAAAACATGCAAAACCATAAAATCCGTTGATAATATCCGGAAAACACAAATACAGAAGCTTTCACAATATCTGGGATTGAGTTAGCCAAAACACAGCCGGATATTTCTGGTTTCATCCAGTCATATCCGGACTAAGTTTGGTGGAATTCGTATGCAATGAACCGGGAAAATCGCAGTAAAAATGGTTTTGGAGTAAAACAAAGTCTTTTCCTTAAGCCAGTGCATAAAATGTCATCTATACAAACAGAAACATCATGTTTGTTTACCGCAGTTATTCTAGCTTTCTCCCTAGAAAATACGAATGTGTAGACTGGTGTCTCCATGTGGAACCAATTAGTGTTTCCCAGCACAAAATTAAATGTTTCCTGATAAAAACATTCAAAACAATATAATCCATCGATAATATCCAGAAAACACAAACACAGAGTCTGTAGTAATATCTGGGATATAGTAAGCCAAAAAAAAAGAAAACGGATATTTCTGGTTTCATCCAGTCATATCCGGACAAAGTGAGGTGGAATTCGTATGCAATGGACCGAGAAAATCACAGTAAAAATGCTTTTGAGAAAAGCAAAGTTTTTTTCGTTATGCAAGTGCATAAAATGTCATGTATACAAACAGAAATATCATGTTTGTTTGCCGCAGTTCCTCTAACTTTCTCCCTAGACATACGAATGTGTATACTGGTGTCTCCTTGTGGAACCTATTAGTGTTTCTACGGTACAAAATTAAATGTTCCCTGATAAAAAACATGCAAATCCATAAAATCCGTTCATAATATCCGGAGAACACAAATACAGAAGCTTTCACAATATCTGGGTTATAGTAAGCCAAAACACAACCGGATATTTCTGGTTTCATCCACTCATATCCGGACAAAGTGGGGTGGAATTCATATGTAATGGATGGAGAATATCACAGGAAAAATGGTTTTGGAGAAAAGCAAAGTCTTTTCTTTAGGAAAGTGCATAAAATGTCATCTATACAAACAGAAATATCATGTTTGTTTGCCGCAGTTCCTCTAGCTTTCTCCCTCGAAAATACGAATGTGTAGAGCTGGTGTCTCCATGTGGAACCAATTAGTGTTTCCCAGCACAAAATTAAATGTTCCCTGATAAATAACATGCAAAAACATAAATTCCGTTGATAATATCCGGAAAACATAAACACAGAGGCTTTCACAATATATGGGTTGTAGTAAGCCAAAACACAACCGGATATTTCTGGTTTCATCCAGTCATATCCGGACAAAGCGAGGTGGAATTCATATGCAATGGACCGAGAAAATCACAGTAAAAATGGTTTTGGAGAAAAGCAAAGTTTTTTTCGTTATGCAAGTGCATAACATGTCATGTATACAAACAGAAATATCATGTTTGTTTGCCACAGTTCCTCTAACTTTCTCCCTAGAATATACGAATGTGATACTGGTGTCTCCATGTTGAACCTATTAGTGTTTCTAAGGAACAAAATTACATGTTCCCTGATAAAAACATTCAAAACAATATAATCCATCGATAATATCCAGAAAACACAAACACAGAGTCTGTAGTAATATCTGGGATATAGTAAGCCAAAAAAAAAGAAAACGGATATTTCTGGTTTCATCCAGTCATATCCGGACAAAGTGAGGTGGAATTCGTATGCAATGGACCGAGAAAATCACAGTAAAAATGGTTTTGGAGAAAAGTAAAGTCTTTTTGTTAGGAAAGTGCATAAAATGTCATGTATACAAACAGAAATATCATGTTTGTTTGCCGCAGTTCCTCTAGCTTTCTCCCTAGAAAATACAAATGTGTAGAGCTGGTGTCTCCGTGTGGAACCAATTAGTGTTTCTACGGTACAAAATTAAATGTTCCCTGATAAAAAACATGCAAAACCATAAAATCCGTTCATAATATCCGGAGAACACAAATACAGAAGCTTTCACAATATCTGGGATTGAGTTAGCCAATACACAACCGGATATTTCTGGTTTCATCCAGTCATATCCGGACTAAGGTTGGTGGAATTCGTATGCAATGAACCGGGAAAATCGCAGTAAAAATGGTTTTGGAGTAAAACAAAGTCTTTTCCTTAAGCCAGTGCATAAAATGTCATCTATACAAACAGAAACATCATGTTTGTTTACCGCAGTTATTCTAGCTTTCTCCCTAGAAAATACGAATGTGTAGACTTGTGTCTCCATGTGGAACCAATTAGTGTTTCCCAGCACAAAATTAAATGTTCCCTGATAAAAACATTCAAAACAATATAATCCATCGATAATATCCAGAAAACACAAACACAGAGTCTGTAGTAATATCTGGGATATAGTAAGCCAAAAAAAAAAGAAAACGGATATTTCTGGTTTCATCCAGTCATATCCGGACAAAGTGAGCTGGAATTCGTATGCAATGGACCGAGAAAATCACAGTAAAAATGCTTTTGGAGAAAAGCAAAGTTTTTTTCGTTATGCAAGTGCATAAAATGTCATGTATACAAACAGAAATATCATGTTTGTTTGCCGCAGTTCCTCTAACTTTCTCCCTAGACATACGAATGTGTATACTGGTGTCTCCATGTTGAACCTATTAGTGTTTCTACGGTACAAAATTAAATGTTCCCTGATAAATAACATGCAAAACCATAAAATCCGTTCATAATATCCGGAGAACACAAATAGAGAAGCTTTCACAATATCTGGGTTATAGTAAGCCAAAACACAACCGGATATTTCTGGTTTCATCCAGTCATATCCGGACAAAGTGGGTTGGAATTCGTATGCAATGGACCAACAAAATCACAGTAAAAATGGTTTTAGAGAAAGGCAAAAAGTCTTTTCCATCGCAAGTGCATAAAATGTCATCTATACAAACAGACATATCATATCGATTTGCAGTTCCTCAAGCTTTCTCCCTAGAACATAGGAATGTGTTACTGGTGTCTCCATGTGGAACCAAATTGTATTTCTACGGTACAAAATTAAATGTTCCCTGACAAAAACATTCAAAACAATAAAATCCATCCATAATATCCAGAAAACACAGACACTGAGGCTGTAGCAATATCTGGGATATAGTAAGACAAAACACAACCGGATATTTCTGGTTTCATCCAGTCATATCCGGACAAAGTGGGGTGGAATTCATATGTAATGGATCGAGAATATCACAGGAAAAATGGTTTTGGAGAAAAGCAAAGTCTTTTCTTTAGGAAAGTGCATAAAATGTCATCTATACAAACAGAAATATCATGTTTGTTTGCCGCAGTTCCTCTAGCTTTCTCCCTAGAACATACGAATGTGTAGAGCTGGTGTCTCCATGTGGAACCAATTAGTGTTTCTAAGGTACAAAATTAAATGTTCCCTGATAAAAAACATGCAAAACCATAAAATCCGTTGATAATATCCGGAAAACACAAATACAGAAGCTTTCACAATATCTGGGATTGAGTTAGCCAAAACACAGCCGGATATTTCTGGTTTCATCCAGTCATATCGGACTAAGTTTGGTGGAATTCGTATGCAATGAACCGGGAAAATCGCAGTAAAAATGGTTTTGGAGTAAAACAAAGTCTTTTCCTTAAGCCAGTGCATAAAATGTCATCTATACAAACAGAAACATCATGTTTGTTTACCGCAGTTATTCTAGCTTTCTCCCTAGAAAATACGAATGTGTAGACTGGTGTCTCCATGTGGAACCAATTAGTGTTTCCCAGCACAAAATTAAATGTTCCCTGATAAAAACATTCAAAACAATATAATCCATCGATAATATCCAGAAAACACAAACACAGAGTCTGTAGTAATATCTGGGATATAGTAAGCCAAAAAAAAAGAAAACGGATATTTCTGGTTTCATCCAGTCATATCCGGACAAAGTGAGGTGGAATTCGTATGCAATGGACCGAGAAAATCACAGTAAAAATGCTTTTGAGAAAAGCAAAGTTTTTTTCGTTATGCAAGTGCATAAAATGTCATGTATACAAACAGAAATATCATGTTTGTTTGCCGCAGTTCCTCTAACTTTCTCCCTAGACATACGAATGTGTATACTGGTGTCTCCTTGTGGAACCTATTAGTGTTTCTACGGTACAAAATTAAATGTTCCCTGATAAAAAACATGCAAATCCATAAAATCCGTTCATAATATCCGGAGAACACAAATACAGAAGCTTTCACAATATCTGGGTTATAGTAAGCCAAAACACAACCGGATATTTCTGGTTTCATCCAGTCATATCCGGACAAAGTGGGGTGGAATTCATATGTAATGGATGGAGAATATCACAGGAAAAATGGTTTTGGAGAAAAGCAAAGTCTTTTCTTTAGGAAAGTGCATAAAATGTCATCTATACAAACAGAAATATCATGTTTGTTTGCCGCAGTTCCTCTAGCTTTCTCCCTAGAAAATACGAATGTGTAGAGCTGGTGTCTCCATGTGGAACCAATTAGTGTTTCCCAGCACAAAATTAAATGTTCCCTGATAAATAACATGCAAAAACATAAATTCCGTTGATAATATCCGGAAAACATAAACACAGAGGCTTTCACAATATCTGGGTTGTAGTAAGCCAAAACACAACCGGATATTTCTGGTTTCATCCAGTCATATCCGGACAAAGCGAGGTGGAATTCGTATGCAATGGACCGAGAAAATCACAGTAAAAATGGTTTTGGAGAAAAGCAAAGTTTTTTTTCGTTATGCAAGTGCATAAAATGTCATGTATACAAACAGAAATATCATGTTTGTTTGCCGCAGTTCCTCTAACTTTCTCCCTAGAATATACGAATGTGTATACTGGTGTCTCCATGTTGAACCTATTAGTGTTTCTAAGGAACAAAATTAAATGTTCCCTGATAAAAACATTCAAAACAATATAATCCATCGATAATATCCAGAAAACACAAACACAGAGTCTGTAGTAATATCTGGGATATAGTAAGCCAAAAAAAAAGAAAACGGATATTTCTGGTTTCATCCAGTCATATCCGGACAAAGTGAGGTGGAATTCGTATGCAATGGACCGAGAAAATCACAGTAAAAATGGTTTTGGAGAAAAGTAAAGTCTTTTTGTTAGGAAAGTGCATAAAATGTCATCTATACAAACAGAAATATCATGTTTGTTTGCCGCAGTTCCTCTAGCTTTCTCCCTAGAAAATACAAATGTGTAGAGCTGGTGTCTCCGTGTGGAACCAATTAGTGTTTCTACGGTACAAAATTAAATGTTCCCTGATAAAAACATTCAAAACAATAAAATCCATCGATAATATCCAGAAAACACAAACACAGAGTCTGTAGTAATATCTGGGATATAGTAAGCCAAAAAAAAAGAAAACGGATATTTCTGGTTTCATCCAGTCATATCCGGACAAAGTGAGGTGGAATTCGTATGCAATGGACCGAGAAAATCACAGTAAAAATGGTTTTGGAGAAAAGCAAAGTTTTTTTCGTTATGCAAGTGCATAAAATGTCATGTATACAAACAGAAATACCATGATTGTTTGCCGCAGTTCCTCTAACTTTCTCCCTAGACATACGAATGTGTATACTGGTGTCTCCATGTTGAACCTATTAGTGTTTCTACGGTACAAAATTAAATGTTCCCTGATAAAAAACATGCAAAACCATAAAATCCGTTCATAATATCCGGAGAACACAAATACAGAAGCTTTCACAATATCTGGGTTATAGTAAGCCAAAACACAACCGGATATTTCTGGTTTCATCCAGTCATATCCGGACAAAGTGGGTTGGAATTCGTATGCAATGGACCAACAAAATCACAGTAAAAATGGTTTTAGAGAAAGGCAAAAAGTCTTTTCCATCGCAAGTGCATAAAATGTCATCTATACAAACAGACATATCATATCGATTTGCAGTTCCTCAAGCTTTCTCCCTAGAACATAGGAATGTGTTACTGGTGTCTCCATGTGGAACCAAATTGTATTTCTACGGTACAAAATTAAATGTTCCCTGATAAAAACATTCAAAACAATAAAATCCATCGATAATATCCAGAAAACACAGACACTGAGGCTGTAGCAATATCTGGGATATAGTAAATCAAAACACAACCGGATATTTCTGGTTTCATCCACTCATATCCGGACAAAGTGGGGTGGAATTCATATGTAATGGATCGAGAATATCACAGGAAAAATGGTTTTGGAGAAAAGCAAAGTCTTTTCTTTAGGAAAGTGCATAAAATGTCATCTATACAAACAGAAATATCATGTTTGTTTGCCGCAGTTCCTCTAGCTTTCTCCCTAGAAAATACGAATGTGTAGAGCTGGTGTCTCCATGTGGAACCAATTAGTGTTTCCCAGCACAAAATTAAATGTTCCCTGATAAATAACATGCAAAAACATAAATCCGTTGATAATATCCGGAAAACATAAACACAGAGGCTTTCACAATATCTGGGTTGTAGTAAGCCAAAACACAACCGGATATTTCTGGTTTCATCCAGTCATATCCGGACAAAGCGAGGTGGAATTCGTATGCAATGGACCGAGAAAATCACAGTAAAAATGGTTTTGGAGAAAAGAAAAGTTTTTTTCGTTATGCAAGTGCATAAAATGTCATGTATACAAACAGAAATATCATGTTTGTTTGCCGCAGTTCCTCTAGCTTTCTCCCTAGAACATACAAATGTGTAGAGCTGGTGTCTCCGTGTGGAACCAATTAGTGTTTCTAAGGTACAAAATTAAATGTTCCCTGATAAAAAACATGCAAAACCATAAAATCCGTTGATAATATCCGGAAAACACAAATACAGAAGCTTTCACAATATCTGGGATTGAGTTAGCCAAAACACAGCCGGATATTTCTGGTTTCATCCAGTCATATCGGACTAAGTTTGGTGGAATTCGTATGCAATGAACCGGGAAAATCGCAGTAAAAATGGTTTTGGAGTAAAACAAAGTCTTTTCCTTAAGCCAGTGCATAAAATGTCATCTATACAAACAGAAACATCATGTTTGTTTACCGCAGTTATTCTAGCTTTCTCCCTAGAAAATACGAATGTGTAGACTGGTGTCTCCATGTGGAACCAATTAGTGTTTCCCAGCACAAAATTAAATGTTCCCTGATAAAAACATTCAAAACAATATAATCCATCGATAATATCCAGAAAACACAAACACAGAGTCTGTAGTAATATCTGGGATATAGTAAGCCAAAAAAAAAGAAAACGGATATTTCTGGTTTCATCCAGTCATATCCGGACAAAGTGAGGTGGAATTCGTATGCAATGGACCGAGAAAATCACAGTAAAAATGCTTTTGAGAAAAGCAAAGTTTTTTTCGTTATGCAAGTGCATAAAATGTCATGTATACAAACAGAAATATCATGTTTGTTTACCGCAGTTCCTCTAACTTTCTCCCTAGACATACGAATGTGTATACTGGTGTCTCCTTGTGGAACCTATTAGTGTTTCTACGGTACAAAATTAAATGTTCCCTGATAAAAAACATGCAAATACATAAAATCCGTTCATAATATCCGGAGAACACAAATACAGAAGCTTTCACAATATCTGGGTTATAGTAAGCCAAAACACAACCGGATATTTCTGGTTTCATCCAGTCATATCCGGACAAAGTGGGGTGGAATTCATATGTAATGAATGGAGAATATCACAGGAAAAATGGTTTTGGAGAAAAGCAAAGTCTTTTCTTTAGGAAAGTGCATAAAATGTCATCTATACAAACAGAAATATCATGTTTGTTTGCCGCAGTTCCTCTAGCTTTCTCCCTAGAAAATACGAATGTGTAGAGCTGGTGTCTCCATGTGGAACCAATTAGTGTTTCCCAGCACAAAATTAAATGTTCCCTGATAAATAACATGCAAAAACATAAATTCCGTTGATAATATCCGGAAAACATAAACACAGAGGCTTTCACAATATCTGGGTTGTAGTAAGCCAAAACACAACCGGATATTTCTGGTTTCATCCAGTCATATCCGGACAAAGCGAGGTGGAATTCGTATGCAATGGACCGAGAAAATCACAGTAAAAATGGTTTTGGAGAAAAGTAAAGTCTTTTTCTTAGGAAAGTGCATAAAATGTCATCTATGCAAACAGAAATATCATGTTTGTTTGCCACAGTTCCTCTAGCTTTCTCCCTAGAAAATACAAATGTGTAGAGCTGGTGTCTCCGTGTGGAACCAATTAGTGTTTCTACGGTACAAAATTAAATGTTCCCTGATAAAAAACATGCAAAACCATAAAATCCGTTCATAATATCCGGAGAACACAAATACAGAAGCTTTCACAATATCTGGGATTGAGTTAGCCAATACACAACCGGATATTTCTGGTTTCATCCAGTCATATCCGGACTAAGGTTGGTGGAATTCGTATGCAATGAACCGGGAAAATCGCAGTAAAAATGGTTTTGGAGTAAAACAAAGTCTTTTCCTTAATCCAGTGCATAAAATGTCATCTATACAAACAGAAACATCATGTTTGTTTACCGCAGTTATTCTAGCTTTCTCCCTAGAAAATACGAATGTGTAGACTTGTGTCTCCATGTGGAACCAATTAGTGTTTCTACGGTACAAAATTAAATGTTCCCTGATAAAAACATTCAAAACAATAAAATCCATCGATAATATCCAGAAAACACAAACACAGAGTCTGTAGTAATATCTGGGATATAGTAAGCCAAAAAAAAAAAAACGGATATTTCTGGTTTCATCCAGTCATATCCGGACAAAGTGAGCTGGAATTCGTATGCAATGGACCGAGAAAATCACAGTAAAAATGGTTTTGGAGAAAAGCAAAGTTTTTTTCGTTATGCAAGTGCATAAAATGTCATGTATACAAACAGAAATACCATGATTGTTTGCCGCAGTTCCTCTAACTTTCTCCCTAGACATACGAATGTGTATACTGGTGTCTCCATGTTGAACCTATTAGTGTTTCTACGGTACAAAATTAAATGTTCCCTGATAAAAAACATGCAAAACCATAAAATCCGTTCATAATATCCGGAGAACACAAATACAGAAGCTTTCACAATATCTGGGTTATAGTAAGCCAAAACACAACCGGATATTTCTGGTTTCATCCAGTCATATCCGGACAAAGTGGGTTGGAATTTGTATGCAATGGACCAACAAAATCACAGTAAAAATGGTTTTAGAGAAAGGCAAAAAGTCTTTTCCATCGCAAGTGCATAAAATGTCATCTATACAAACAGACATATCATATCGATTTGCAGTTCCTCAAGCTTTCTCCCTAGAACATAGGAATGTGTTACTGGTGACTCCATGTGGAACCAAATTGTATTTCTACGGTACAAAATTAAATGTTCCCTGATAAAAACATTCAAAACAATAAAATCCATCGATAATATCCAGAAAACACAGACACTGAGGCTGTAGCAATATCTGGGATATAGTAAATCAAAACACAACCGGATATTTCTGGTTTCATCCAGTCATATCCGGACAAAGTGGGGTGGAATTCATATGTAATGGATGGAGAATATCACAGGAAAAATGGTTTTGGAGAAAAGCAAAGTCTTTTCTTTAGGAAAGTGCATAAAATGTCATCTATACAAACAGAAATATCATGTTTGTTTGCCGCAGTTCCTCTAGCTTTCTCCCTAGAAAATACGAATGTGTAGAGCTGGTGTCTCCATGTGGAACCAATTAGTGTTTCCCAGCACAAAATTAAATGTTCCCTGATAAATAACATGCAAAAACATAAATTCCGTTGATAATATCCGGAAAACATAAACACAGAGGCTTTCACAATATCTGGGTTGTAGTAAGCCAAAACACAACCGGATATTTCTGGTTTCATCCAGTCATATCCGGACAAAGCGAGGTGGAATTCGTATGCAATGGACCGAGAAAATCACAGTAAAAATGGTTTTGGAGAAAAGCAAAGTTTTTTTCGTTATGCAAGTGCATAAAATGTCATGTATACAAACAGAAATATCATGTTTGTTTGCCGCAGTTCCTCTAACTTTCTCCCTAGAATATACGAATGTGTATACTGGTGTCTCCATGTTGAACCTATTAGTGTTTCTAAGGAACAAAATTAAATGTTCCCTGATAAAAACATTCAAAACAATATAATCCATCGATAATATCCAGAAAACACAAACACAGAGTCTGTAGTAATATCTGGGATATAGTAAGCCAAAAAAAAAGAAAACGGATATTTCTGGTTTCATCCAGTCATATCCGGACAAAGTGAGGTGGAATTCGTATGCAATGGACCGAGAAAATCACAGTAAAAATGGTTTTGGAGAAAAGTAAAGTCTTTTTGTTAGGAAAGTGCATAAAATGTCATCTATACAAACAGAAATATCATGTTTGTTTGCCGCAGTTCCTCTAGCTTTCTCCCTAGAAAATACAAATGTGTAGAGCTGGTGTCTCCGTGTGGAACCAATTAGTGTTTCTACGGTACAAAATTAAATGTTCCCTGATAAAAACATTCAAAACAATAAAATCCATCGATAATATCCAGAAAACACAAACACAGAGTCTGTAGTAATATCTGGGATATAGTAAGCCAAAAAAAAAGAAAACGGATATTTCTGGTTTCATCCAGTCATATCCGGACAAAGTGAGGTGGAATTCGTATGCAATGGACCGAGAAAATCACAGTAAAAATGGTTTTGGAGAAAAGCAAAGTTTTTTTCGTTATGCAAGTGCATAAAATGTCATGTATACAAACAGAAATACCATGATTGTTTGCCGCAGTTCCTCTAACTTTCTCCCTAGACATACGAATGTGTATACTGGTGTCTCCATGTTGAACCTATTAGTGTTTCTACGGTACAAAATTAAATGTTCCCTGATAAAAAACATGCAAAACCATAAAATCCGTTCATAATATCCGGAGAACACAAATACAGAAGCTTTCACAATATCTGGGTTATAGTAAGCCAAAACACAACCGGATATTTCTGGTTTCATCCAGTCATATCCGGACAAAGTGGGTTGGAATTCGTATGCAATGGACCAACAAAATCACAGTAAAAATGGTTTTAGAGAAAGGCAAAAAGTCTTTTCCATCGCAAGTGCATAAAATGTCATCTATACAAACAGACATATCATATCGATTTGCAGTTCCTCAAGCTTTCTCCCTAGAACATAGGAATGTGTTACTGGTGTCTCCATGTGGAACCAAATTGTATTTCTACGGTACAAAATTAAATGTTCCCTGATAAAAACATTCAAAACAATAAAATCCATCGATAATATCCAGAAAACACAGACACTGAGGCTGTAGCAATATCTGGGATATAGTAAATCAAAACACAACCGGATATTTCTGGTTTCATCCACTCATATCCGGACAAAGTGGGGTGGAATTCATATGTAATGGATCGAGAATATCACAGGAAAAATGGTTTTGGAGAAAAGCAAAGTCTTTTCTTTAGGAAAGTGCATAAAATGTCATCTATACAAACAGAAATATCATGTTTGTTTGCCGCAGTTCCTCTAGCTTTCTCCCTAGAAAATACGAATGTGTAGAGCTGGTGTCTCCATGTGGAACCAATTAGTGTTTCCCAGCACAAAATTAAATGTTCCCTGATAAATAACATGCAAAAACATAAATCCGTTGATAATATCCGGAAAACATAAACACAGAGGCTTTCACAATATCTGGGTTGTAGTAAGCCAAAACACAACCGGATATTTCTGGTTTCATCCAGTCATATCCGGACAAAGCGAGGTGGAATTCGTATGCAATGGACCGAGAAAATCACAGTAAAAATGGTTTTGGAGAAAAGAAAAGTTTTTTTCGTTATGCAAGTGCATAAAATGTCATGTATACAAACAGAAATATCATGTTTGTTTGCCGCAGTTCCTCTAGCTTTCTCCCTAGAACATACAAATGTGTAGAGCTGGTGTCTCCGTGTGGAACCAATTAGTGTTTCTAAGGTACAAAATTAAATGTTCCCTGATAAAAAACATGCAAAACCATAAAATCCGTTGATAATATCCGGAAAACACAAATACAGAAGCTTTCACAATATCTGGGATTGAGTTAGCCAAAACACAGCCGGATATTTCTGGTTTCATCCAGTCATATCGGACTAAGTTTGGTGGAATTCGTATGCAATGAACCGGGAAAATCGCAGTAAAAATGGTTTTGGAGTAAAACAAAGTCTTTTCCTTAAGCCAGTGCATAAAATGTCATCTATACAAACAGAAACATCATGTTTGTTTACCGCAGTTATTCTAGCTTTCTCCCTAGAAAATACGAATGTGTAGACTGGTGTCTCCATGTGGAACCAATTAGTGTTTCCCAGCACAAAATTAAATGTTCCCTGATAAAAACATTCAAAACAATATAATCCATCGATAATATCCAGAAAACACAAACACAGAGTCTGTAGTAATATCTGGGATATAGTAAGCCAAAAAAAAAGAAAACGGATATTTCTGGTTTCATCCAGTCATATCCGGACAAAGTGAGGTGGAATTCGTATGCAATGGACCGAGAAAATCACAGTAAAAATGCTTTTGAGAAAAGCAAAGTTTTTTTCGTTATGCAAGTGCATAAAATGTCATGTATACAAACAGAAATATCATGTTTGTTTACCGCAGTTCCTCTAACTTTCTCCCTAGACATACGAATGTGTATACTGGTGTCTCCTTGTGGAACCTATTAGTGTTTCTACGGTACAAAATTAAATGTTCCCTGATAAAAAACATGCAAATCCATAAAATCCGTTCATAATATCCGGAGAACACAAATACAGAAGCTTTCACAATATCTGGGTTATAGTAAGCCAAAACACAACCGGATATTTCTGGTTTCATCCAGTCATATCCGGACAAAGTGGGGTGGAATTCATATGTAATGAATGGAGAATATCACAGGAAAAATGGTTTTGGAGAAAAGCAAAGTCTTTTCTTTAGGAAAGTGCATAAAATGTCATCTATACAAACAGAAATATCATGTTTGTTTGCCGCAGTTCCTCTAGCTTTCTCCCTAGAAAATACGAATGTGTAGAGCTGGTGTCTCCATGTGGAACCAATTAGTGTTTCCCAGCACAAAATTAAATGTTCCCTGATAAATAACATGCAAAAACATAAATTCCGTTGATAATATCCGGAAAACATAAACACAGAGGCTTTCACAATATCTGGGTTGTAGTAAGCCAAAACACAACCGGATATTTCTGGTTTCATCCAGTCATATCCGGACAAAGCGAGGTGGAATTCGTATGCAATGGACCGAGAAAATCACAGTAAAAATGGTTTTGGAGAAAAGTAAAGTCTTTTTCTTAGGAAAGTGCATAAAATGTCATCTATGCAAACAGAAATATCATGTTTGTTTGCCACAGTTCCTCTAGCTTTCTCCCTAGAAAATACAAATGTGTAGAGCTGGTGTCTCCGTGTGGAACCAATTAGTGTTTCTACGGTACAAAATTAAATGTTCCCTGATAAAAAACATGCAAAACCATAAAATCCGTTCATAATATCCGGAGAACACAAATACAGAAGCTTTCACAATATCTGGGATTGAGTTAGCCAATACACAACCGGATATTTCTGGTTTCATCCAGTCATATCCGGACTAAGGTTGGTGGAATTCGTATGCAATGAACCGGGAAAATCGCAGTAAAAATGGTTTTGGAGTAAAACAAAGTCTTTTCCTTAATCCAGTGCATAAAATGTCATCTATACAAACAGAAACATCATGTTTGTTTACCGCAGTTATTCTAGCTTTCTCCCTAGAAAATACGAATGTGTAGACTTGTGTCTCCATGTGGAACCAATTAGTGTTTCTACGGTACAAAATTAAATGTTCCCTGATAAAAACATTCAAAACAATAAAATCCATCGATAATATCCAGAAAACACAAACACAGAGTCTGTAGTAATATCTGGGATATAGTAAGCCAAAAAAAAAGAAAACGGATATTTCTGGTTTCATCCAGTCATATCCGGACAAAGTGAGCTGGAATTCGTATGCAATGGACCGAGAAAATCACAGTAAAAATGGTTTTGGAGAAAAGCAAAGTTTTTTTCGTTATGCAAGTGCATAAAATGTCATGTATACAAACAGAAATACCATGATTGTTTGCCGCAGTTCCTCTAACTTTCTCCCTAGACATACGAATGTGTATACTGGTGTCTCCATGTTGAACCTATTAGTGTTTCTACGGTACAAAATTAAATGTTCCCTGATAAAAAACATGCAAAACCATAAAATCCGTTCATAATATCCGGAGAACACAAATACAGAAGCTTTCACAATATCTGGGTTATAGTAAGCCAAAACACAACCGGATATTTCTGGTTTCATCCAGTCATATCCGGACAAAGTGGGTTGGAATTCGTATGCAATGGACCAACAAAATCACAGTAAAAATGGTTTTAGAGAAAGGCAAAAAGTCTTTTCCATCGCAAGTGCATAAAATGTCATCTATACAAACAGACATATCATATCGATTTGCAGTTCCTCAAGCTTTCTCCCTAGAACATAGGAATGTGTTACTGGTGTCTCCATGTGGAACCAAATTGTATTTCTACGGTACAAAATTAAATGTTCCCTGATAAAAACATTCAAAACAATAAAATCCATCGATAATATCCAGAAAACACAGACACTGAGGCTGTAGCAATATCTGGGATATAGTAAATCAAAACACAACCGGATATTTCTGGTTTCATCCACTCATATCCGGACAAAGTGGGGTGGAATTCATATGTAATGGATCGAGAATATCACAGGAAAAATGGTTTTGGAGAAAAGCAAAGTCTTTTCTTTAGGAAAGTGCATAAAATGTCATCTATACAAACAGAAATATCATGTTTGTTTGCCGCAGTTCCTCTAGCTTTCTCCCTCGAAAATACGAATGTGTAGAGCTGGTGTCTCCATGTGGAACCAATTAGTGTTTCCCAGCACAAAATTAAATGTTCCCTGATAAATAACATGCAAAAACATAAATCCGTTGATAATATCCGGAAAACATAAACACAGAGGCTTTCACAATATCTGGGTTGTAGTAAGCCAAAACACAACCGGATATTTCTGGTTTCATCCAGTCATATCCGGACAAAGCGAGGTGGAATTCGTATGCAATGGACCGAGAAAATCACAGTAAAAATGGTTTTGGAGAAAAGAAAAGTTTTTTTCGTTATGCAAGTGCATAAAATATCATGTATACAAACAGAAATATCATGTTTGTTTGCCGCAGTTCCTCTAGCTTTCTCCCTAGAACATACAAATGTGTAGAGCTGGTGTCTCCGTGTGGAACCAATTAGTGTTTCTAAGGTACAAAATTAAATGTTCCCTGATAAAAAACATGCAAAACCATAAAATCCGTTGATAATATCCGGAAAACACAAATACAGAAGCTTTCACAATATCTGGGATTGAGTTAGCCAAAACACAGCCGGATATTTCTGGTTTCATCCAGTCATATCGGACTAAGTTTGGTGGAATTCGTATGCAATGAACCGGGAAAATCGCAGTAAAAATGGTTTTGGAGTAAAACAAAGTCTTTTCCTTAAGCCAGTGCATAAAATGTCATCTATACAAACAGAAACATCATGTTTGTTTACCGCAGTTATTCTAGCTTTCTCCCTAGAAAATACGAATGTGTAGACTGGTGTCTCCATGTGGAACCAATTAGTGTTTCCCAGCACAAAATTAAATGTTCCCTGATAAAAACATTCAAAACAATATAATCCATCGATAATATCCAGAAAACACAAACACAGAGTCTGTAGTAATATCTGGGATATAGTAAGCCAAAAAAAAAGAAAACGGATATTTCTGGTTTCATCCAGTCATATCCGGACAAATTGAGGTGGAATTCGTATGCAATGGACCGAGAAAATCACAGTAAAAATGCTTTTGAGAAAAGCAAAGTTTTTTTCGTTATGCAAGTGCATAAAATGTCATGTATACAAACAGAAATATCATGTTTGTTTGCCGCAGTTCCTCTAACTTTCTCCCTAGACATACGAATGTGTATACTGGTGTCTCCTTGTGGAACCTATTAGTGTTTCTACGGTACAAAATTAAATGTTCCCTGATAAAAAACATGCAAATCCATAAAATCCGTTCATAATATCCGGAGAACACAAATACAGAAGCTTTCACAATATCTGGGTTATAGTAAGCCAAAACACAACCGGATATTTCTGGTTTCATCCAGTCATATCCGGACAAAGTGGGGTGGAATTCATATGTAATGAATGGAGAATATCACAGGAAAAATGGTTTTGGAGAAAAGCAAAGTCTTTTCTTTAGGAAAGTGCATAAAATGTCATCTATACAAACAGAAATATCATGTTTGTTTGCCGCAGTTCCTCTAGCTTTCTCCCTAGAAAATACGAATGTGTAGAGCTGGTGTCTCCATGTGGAACCAATTAGTGTTTCCCAGCACAAAATTAAATGTTCCCTGATAAATAACATGCAAAAACATAAATTCCGTCGATAATATCCGGAAAACATAAACACAGAGGCTTTCACAATATCTGGGTTGTAGTAAGCCAAAACACAACCGGATATTTCTGGTTTCATCCAGTCATATCCGGACAAAGCGAGGTGGAATTCGTATGCAATGGACCGAGAAAATCACAGTAAAAATGGTTTTGGAGAAAAGTAAAGTCTTTTTCTTAGGAAAGTGCATAAAATGTCATCTATACAAACAGAAATATCATGTTTGTTTGCCACAGTTCCTCTAGCTTTCTCCCTAGAAAATACAAATGTGTAGAGCTGGTGTCTCCGTGTGGAACCAATTAGTGTTTCTACGGTACAAAATTAAATGTTCCCTGATAAAAAACATGCAAAACCATAAAATCCGTTCATAATATCCGGAGAACACAAATACAGAAGCTTTCACAATATCTGGGATTGAGTTAGCCAATACACAACCGGATATTTTTGGTTTCATCCAGTCATATCCGGACTAAGGTTGGTGGAATTCGTATGCAATGAACCGGGAAAATCGCAGTAAAAATGGTTTTGGAGTAAAACAAAGTCTTTTCCTTAATCCAGTGCATAAAATGTCATCTATACAAACAGAAACATCATGTTTGTTTACCGCAGTTATTCTAGCTTTCTCCCTAGAAAATACGAATGTGTAGACTTGTGTCTCCATGTGGAACCAATTAGTGTTTCCCAGCACAAAATTAAATGTTCCCTGATAAAAACATTCAAAACAATATAATCCATCGATAATATCCAGAAAACACAAACACAGAGTCTGTAGTAATATCTGGGATATAGTAAGCCAAAAAAAAAGAAAACGGATATTTCTGGTTTCATCCAGTCATATCCGGACAAAGTGAGCTGGAATTCGTATGCAATGGACCGAGAAAATCACAGTAAAAATGCTTTTGGAGAAAAGCAAAGTTTTTTTCGTTATGCAAGTGCATAAAATGTCATGTATACAAACAGAAATATCATCTTTGTTTGCCGCAGTTCCTCTAACTTTCTCCCTAGACATACGAATGTGTATACTGGTGTCTCCATGTTGAACCTATTAGTGTTTCTACGGTACAAAATTAAATGTTCCCTGATAAAAAACATGCAAAACCATAAAATCCGTTCATAATATCCGGAGAACACAAATAGAGAAGCTTTCACAATATCTGGGTTATAGTAAGCCAAAACACAACCGGATATTTCTGGTTTCATCCAGTCATATCCGGACAAAGTGGGTTGGAATTCGTATGCAATGGACCAACAAAATCACAGTAAAAATGGTTTTAGAGAAAGGCAAAAAGTCTTTTCCATCGCAAGTGCATAAAATGTCATCTATACAAACAGACATATCATATCGATTTGCAGTTCCTCAAGCTTTCTCCCTAGAACATAGGAATGTGTTACTGGTGTCTCCATGTGGAACCAAATTGTATTTCTACGGTACAAAATTAAATGTTCCCTGATAAAAACATTCAAAACAATAAAATCCATCGATAATATCCAGAAAACACAGACACTGAGGCTGTAGCAATATCTGGGATATAGTAAAACAAAACACAACCGGATATTTCTGGTTTCATCCACTCATATCCGGACAAAGTGGGGTGGAATTCATATGTAATGGATCGAGAATATCACAGGAAAAATGGTTTTGGAGAAAAGCAAAGTCTTTTCTTTAGGAAAGTGCATAAAATGTCATCTATACAAACAGAAATATCATGTTTGTTTGCCGCAGTTCCTCTAGCTTTCTCCCTAGAAAATACGAATGTGTAGAGCTGGTGTCTCCATGTGGAACCAATTAGTGTTTCCCAGCACAAAATTAAATGTTCCCTGATAAATAACATGCAAAAACATAAATCCGTTGATAATATCCGGAAAACATAAACACAGAGGCTTTCACAATATCTGGGTTGTAGTAAGCCAAAACACAACCGGATATTTCTGGTTTCATCCAGTCATATCCGGACAAAGCGAGGTGGAATTTGTATGCAATGGACCGAGAAAATCACAGTAAAAATGGTTTTGGAGAAAAGCAAAGTTTTTTTCGTTATGCAAGTGCATAAAATGTCATGTATACAAACAGAAATATCATGTTTGTTTGCCGCAGTTCCTCTAGCTTTCTCCCTAGAACATACAAATGTGTAGAGCTGGTGTCTCCGTGTGGAACCAATTAGTGTTTCTAAGGTACAAAATTAAATGTTCCCTGATAAAAAACATGCAAAACCATAAAATCCGTTGATAATATCCGGAAAACACAAATACAGAAGCTTTCACAATATCTGGGATTGAGTTAGCCAAAACACAGCCGGATATTTCTGGTTTCATCCAGTCATATCGGACTAAGTTTGGTGGAATTCGTATGCAATGAACCGGGAAAATCGCAGTAAAAATGGTTTTGGAGTAAAACAAAGTCTTTTCCTTAAGCCAGTGCATAAAATGTCATCTATACAAACAGAAACATCATGTTTGTTTACCGCAGTTATTCTAGCTTTCTCCCTAGAAAATACGAATGTGTAGACTGGTGTCTCCATGTGGAACCAATTAGTGTTTCCCAGCACAAAATTAAATGTTCCCTGATAAAAACATTCAAAACAATATAATCCATCGATAATATCCAGAAAACACAAACACAGAGTCTGTAGTAATATCTGGGATATAGTAAGCCAAAAAAAAAAGAAAACGGATATTTCTGGTTTCATCCAGTCATATCCGGACAAAGTGCGGTGGAATTCGTATGCAATGGACCGAGAAAATCACAGTAAAAATGCTTTTGAGAAAAGCAAAGTTTTTTTCGTTATGCAAGTGCATAAAATGTCATGTATACAAACAGAAATATCATGTTTGTTTGCCGCAGTTCCTCTAACTTTCTCCCTAGACATACGAATGTGTATACTGGTGTCTCCTTGTGGAACCTATTAGTGTTTCTACGGTACAAAATTAAATGTTCCCTGATAAAAAACATGCAAATCCATAAAATCCGTTCATAATATCCGGAGAACACAAATACAGAAGCTTTCACAATATCTGGGTTATAGTAAGCCAAAACACAACCGGATATTTCTGGTTTCATCCAGTCATATCCGGACAAAGTGGGGTGGAATTCATATGTAATGGATGGAGAATATCACAGGAAAAATGGTTTTGGAGAAAAGCAAAGTCTTTTCTTTAGGAAAGTGCATAAAATGTCATCTATACAAACAGAAATATCATGTTTGTTTGCCGCAGTTCCTCTAGCTTTCTCCCTAGAAAATACGAATGTGTAGAGCTGGTGTCTCCATGTGGAACCAATTAGTGTTTCCCAGCACAAAATTAAATGTTCCCTGATAAATAACATGCAAAAACATAAATTCCGTTGATAATATCCGGAAAACATAAACACAGAGGCTTTCACAATATCTGGGTTGTAGTAAGCCAAAACACAACCGGATATTTCTGGTTTCATCCAGTCATATCCGGACAAAGCGAGGTGGAATTCGTATGCAATGGACCGAGAAAATCACAGTAAAAATGGTTTTGGAGAAAAGCAAAGTTTTTTTCGTTATGCAAGTGCATAAAATGTCATGTATACAAACAGAAATATCATGTTTGTTTACCGCAGTTCCTCTAGCTTTCTCCCTAGAACATACAAATGTGTAGAGCTGGTGTCTCCGTGTGGAACCAATTAGTGTTTCTAAGGTACAAAATTAAATGTTCCCTGATAAAAAACATGCAAAACCATAAAATCCGTTGATAATATCCGGAAAACACAAATACAGAAGCTTTCACAATATCTGGGATTGAGTTAGCCAAAACACAGCCGGATATTTCTGGTTTCATCCAGTCATATCGGACTAAGTTTGGTGGAATTCGTATGCAATGAACCGGGAAAATCGCAGTAAAAATGGTTTTGGAGTAAAACAAAGTCTTTTCCTTAAGCCAGTGCATAAAATGTCATCTATACAAACAGAAACATCATGTTTGTTTACCGCAGTTATTCTAGCTTTCTCCCTAGAAAATACGAATGTGTAGACTGGTGTCTCCATGTGGAACCAATTAGTGTTTCCCAGCACAAAATTAAATGTTCCCTGATAAAAACATTCAAAACAATATAATCCATCGATAATATCCAGAAAACACAAACACAGAGTCTGTAGTAATATCTGGGATATAGTAAGCCAAAAAAAAAGAAAACGGATATTTCTGGTTTCATCCACTCATATCCGGACAAAGTGAGGTGGAATTCGTATGCAATGGACCGAGAAAATCACAGTAAAAATGCTTTTGAGAAAAGCAAAGTTTTTTTCGTTATGCAAGTGCATAAAATGTCATGTATACAAACAGAAATATCATGTTTGTTTGCCGCAGTTCCTCTAACTTTCTCCCTAGACATACGAATGTGTATACTGGTGTCTCCTTGTGGAACCTATTAGTGTTTCTACGGTACAAAATTAAATGTTCCCTGATAAAAAACATGCAAATCCATAAAATCCGTTCATAATATCCGGAGAACACAAATACAGAAGCTTTCACAATATCTGGGTTATAGTAAGCCAAAACACAACCGGATATTTCTGGTTTCATCCAGTCATATCCGGACAAAGTGGGGTGGAATTCATATGTAATGGATGGAGAATATCACAGGAAAAATGGTTTTGGAGAAAAGCAAAGTCTTTTCTTTAGGAAAGTGCATAAAATGTCATCTATACAAACAGAAATATCATGTTTGTTTGCCGCAGTTCCTCTAGCTTTCTCCCTAGAAAATACGAATGTGTAGAGCTGGTGTCTCCATGTGGAACCAATTAGTGTTTCCCAGCACAAAATTAAATGTTCCCTGATAAATAACATGCAAAAACATAAATTCCGTTGATAATATCCGGAAAACATAAACACAGAGGCTTTCACAATATCTGGGTTGTAGTAAGCCAAAACACAACCGGATATTTCTGGTTTCATCCAGTCATATCCGGACAAAGCGAGGTGGAATTCGTATGCAATGGACCGAGAAAATCACAGTAAAAATGGTTTTGGAGAAAAGCAAAGTTTTTTTTCGTTATGCAAGTGCATAAAATGTCATGTATACAAACAGAAATATCATGTTTGTTTGTCGCAGTTCCTCTAACTTTCTCCCTAGAATATACGAATGTGTATACTGGTGTCTCCATGTTGAACCTATTAGTGTTTCTAAGGAACAAAATTAAATGTTCCCTGATAAAAACATTCAAAACAATATAATCCATCGATAATATCCAGAAAACACAAACACAGAGTCTGTAGTAATATCTGGGATATAGTAAGCCAAAAAAAAAGAAAACGGATATTTCTGGTTTCATCCAGTCATATCCGGACAAAGTGAGGTGGAATTCTTATGCAATGGACCGAGAAAATCACAGTAAAAATGGTTTTGGAGAAAAGTAAAGTCTTTTTCTTAGGAAAGTGCATAAAATGTCATCTATACAAACAGAAATATCATGTTTGTTTGCCGCAGTTCCTCTAGCTTTCTCCCTAGAAAATACAAATGTGTAGAGCTGGTGTCTCCGTGTGGAACCAATTAGTGTTTCTACGGTACAAAATTAAATGTTCCCTGATAAAAACATTCAAAACAATAAAATCCATCGATAATATCCAGAAAACACAAACACAGAGTCTGTAGTAATATCTGGGATATAGTAAGCCAAAAAAAAAGAAAACGGATATTTCTGGTTTCATCCAGTCATATCCGGACAAAGTGAGGTGGAATTCGTATGCAACGGACCGAGAAAATCACAGTAAAAATGCTTTTGGAGAAAAGCAAAGTTTTTTTCGTTATGCAAGTGCATAAAATGTCATGTATACAAACAGAAATACCATGTTTGTTTGCCGCAGTTCCTCTAACTTTCTCCCTAGACATACGAATGTGTATACTGGTGTCTCCATGTTGAACCTATTAGTGTTTCTACGGTACAAAATTAAATGTTCCCTGATAAAAAACATGCAAAACCATAAAATCCGTTCATAATATCCGGAGAACACAAATAGAGAAGCTTTCACAATATCTGGGTTATAGTAAGCCAAAACACAACCGGATATTTCTGGTTTCATCCAGTCATATCCGGACAAAGTGGGTTGGAATTCGTATGCAATGGACCAACAAAATCACAGTAAAAATGGTTTTAGAGAAAGGCAAAAAGTATTTTCCATCACAAGTGCATAAAATGTCATCTATACAAACAGACATATCATATCGATTTGCAGTTCCTCAAGCTTTCTCCCTAGAACATAGGAATGTGTTACTGGTGTCTCCATGTGGAACCAAATTGTATTTCTACGGTACAAAATTAAATGTTCCCTGATAAAAACATTCAAAACAATAAAATCCATCGATAATATCCAGAAAACACAGACACTGAGGCTGCAGCAATATCTGGGATATAGTAAAACAAAACACAACCGGATATTTCTGGTTTCATCCACTCATATCCGGACAAAGTGGGGTGGAATTCATATGTAATGGATCGAGAATATCACAGGAAAAATGGTTTTGGAGAAAAGCAAAGTCTTTTCTTTAGGAAAGTGCATAAAATGTCATCTATACAAACAGAAATATCATGTTTGTTTGCCGCAGTTCCTCTAGCTTTCTCCCTAGAACATACGAATGTGTAGAGCTGGTGTCTCCATGTGGAACCAATTAGTGTTTCCCAGCACAAAATTAAATGTTCCCTGATAAATAACATGCAAAAACATAAATCCGTTGATAATATCCGGAAAACATAAACACAGAGGCTTTCACAATATCTGGGTTGTAGTAAGCCAAAACACAACCGGATATTTCTGGTTTCATCCAGTCATATCCGGACAAAGCGAGGTGGAATTCGTATGCAATGGACCGAGAAAATCACAGTAAAAATGGTTTTGGAGAAAAGCAAAGTTTTTTTCGTTATGCAAGTGCATAAAATGTCATGTATACAAACAGAAATATCATGTTTGTTTGCCGCAGTTCCTCTAGCTTTCTCCCTAGAAAATACAAATGTGTAGAGCTGGTGTCTCCGTGTGGAACCAATTAGTGTTTCTAAGGTACAAAATTAAATGTTCCCTGATAAAAAACATGCAAAACCATAAAATCCGTTGATAATATCCGGAAAACACAAATACAGAAGCTTTCACAATATCTGGGATTGAGTTAGCCAAAACACAGCCGGATATTTCTGGTTTCATCCAGTCATATCGGACTAAGTTTGGTGGAATTCGTATGCAATGAACCGGGAAAATCGCAGTAAAAATGGTTTTGGAGTAAAACAAAGTCTTTTCCTTAAGCCAGTGCATAAAATGTCATCTATACAAACAGAAACATCATGTTTGTTTACCGCAGTTATTCTAGCTTTCTCCCTAGAAAATACGAATGTGTAGACTGGCGTCTCCATGTGGAACCAATTAGTGTTTCCCAGCACAAAATTAAATGTTCCCTGATAAAAACATTCAAAACAATATAATCCATCGATAATATCCAGAAAACACAAACACAGAGTCTGTAGTAATATCTGGGATATAGTAAGCCAAAAAAAAAGAAAACGGATATTTCTGGTTTCATCCAGTCATATCCGGACAAAGTGAGGTGGAATTCGTATGCAATGGACCGAGAAAATCACAGTAAAAATGCTTTTGAGAAAAGCAAAGTTTTTTTCGTTATGCAAGTGCATAAAATGTCATGTATACAAACAGAAATATCATGTTTGTTTGCCGCAGTTCCTCTAACTTTCTCCCTAGACATACGAATGTGTATACTGGTGTCTCCTTGTGGAACCTATTAGTGTTTCTACGGTACAAAATTAAATGTTCCCTGATAAAAAACATGCAAATCCATAAAATCCGTTCATAATATCCGGAGAACACAAATACAGAAGCTTTCACAATATCTGGGTTATAGTAAGCCAAAACACAACCGGATATTTCTGGTTTCATCCAGTCATATCCAGACAAAGTGGGGTGGAATTCATATGTAATGGATGGAGAATATCACAGGAAAAATGGTTTTGGAGAAAAGCAAAGTCTTTTCTTTAGGAAAGTGCATAAAATGTCATCTATACAAACAGAAATATCATGTTTGTTTGCCGCAGTTCCTCTAGCTTTCTCCCTAGAAAATACGAATGTGTAGAGCTGGTGTCTCCATGTGGAACCAATTAGTGTTTCCCAGCACAAAATTAAATGTTCCCTGATAAATAACATGCAAAAACATAAATTCCGTTGATAATATCCGGAAAACATAAACACAGAGGCTTTCACAATATCTGGGTTGTAGTAAGCCAAAACACAACCGGATATTTCTGGTTTCATCCAGTCATATCCGGACAAAGCGAGGTGGAATTCGTATGCAATGGACCGAGAAAATCACAGTAAAAATGGTTTTGGGGAAAAGCAAAGATTTTTTTCGTTATGCAAGTGCATAAAATGTCATGTATACAAACAGAAATATCATGTTTGTTTGCCGCAGTTCCTCTAACTTTCTCCCTAGAATATACGAATGTGTATACTGGTGTCTCCATGTTGAACCTATTAGTGTTTCTAAGGAACAAAATTAAATGTTCCCTGATAAAAACATTCAAAACAATATAATCCATCGATAATATCCAGAAAACACAAACACAGAGTCTGTAGTAATATCTGGGATATAGTAAGCCAAAAAAAAAGAAAACGGATATTTCTGGTTTCATCCAGTCATATCCGGACAAAGTGAGGTGGAATTCGTATGCAATGGACCGAGAAAATCACAGTAAAAATGGTTTTGGAGAAAAGTAAAGTCTTTTTCTTAGGAAAGTGCATAAAATGTCATCTATACAAACAGAAATATCATGTTTGTTTGCCGCAGTTCCTCTAGCTTTCTCCCTAGAAAATACAAATGTGTAGAGCTGGTGTCTCCGTGTGGAACCAATTAGTGTTTCTACGGTACAAAATTAAATGTTCCCTGATAAAAACATTCAAAACAATAAAATCCATCGATAATATCCAGAAAACACAAACACAGAGTCTGTAGTAATATCTGGGATATAGTAAGCCAAAAAAAAAGAAAACGGATATTTCTGGTTTCATCCAGTCATATCCGGACAAAGTGAGGTGGAATTCGTATGCAACGGACCGAGAAAATCACAGTAAAAATGCTTTTGGAGAAAAGCAAAGTTTTTTTCGTTATGCAAGTGCATAAAATGTCATGTATACAAACAGAAATACCATGTTTGTTTGCCGCAGTTCCTCTAACTTTCTCCCTAGACATACGAATGTGTATACTGGTGTCTCCATGTTGACCTATTAGTGTTTCTACGGTACAAAATTAAATGTTCCCTGATAAAAAACATGCAAAACCATAAAATCCGTTCATAATATCCGGAGAACACAAATACAGAAGCTTTCACAATATCTGGGTTATAGTAAGCCAAAACACAACCGGATATTTCTGGTTTCATCCAGTCATATCCGGACAAAGTGGGTTGGAATTCGTATGCAATGGACCAACAAAATCACAGTAAAAATGGTTTTAGAGAAAGGCAAAAAGTCTTTTCCATCGCAAGTGCATAAAATGTCATCTATACAAACAGACATATCATATCGATTTGCAGTTCCTCAAGCTTTCTCCCTAGAACATAGGAATGTGTTACTGGTGTCTCCATGTGGAACCAAATTGTATTTCTACGGTACAAAATTAAATGTTCCCTGATAAAAACATTCAAAACAATAAAATCCATCGATAATATCCAGAAAACACAGACACTGAGGCTGTAGCAATATCTGGGATATAGTAAAACAAAACACAACCGGATATTTCTGGTTTCATCCACTCATATCCGGACAAAGTGGGGTGGAATTCATATGTAATGGATCGAGAATATCACAGGAAAAATGGTTTTGGAGAAAAGCAAAGTCTTTTCTTTAGGAAAGTGCATAAAATGTCATCTATACAAACAGAAATATCATGTTTGTTTGCCGCAGTTCCTCTAGCTTTCTCCCTAGAACATACGAATGTGTAGAGCTGGTGTCTCCATGTGGAACCAATTAGTGTTTCCCAGCACAAAATTAAATGTTCCCTGATAAATAACATGCAAAAACATAAATCCGTTGATAATATCTGGAAAACATAAACACAGAGGCTTTCACAATATCTGGGTTGTAGTAAGCCAAAACACAACCGGATATTTCTGGTTTCATCCAGTCATATCCGGACAAAGCGAGGTGGAATTCGTATGCAATGGACCGAGAAAATCACAGTAAAAATGGTTTTGGAGAAAAGCAAAGTTTTTTTCGTTATGCAAGTGCATAAAATGTCATGTATACAAACAGAAATATCATGTTTGTTTGCCGCAGTTCCTCTAGCTTTCTCCCTAGAAAATACAAATGTGTAGAGCTGGTGTCTCCGTGTGGAACCAATTAGTGTTTCTAAGGTACAAAATTAAATGTTCCCTGATAAAAAACATGCAAAACCATAAAATCCGTTGATAATATCCGGAAAACACAAATACAGAAGCTTTCACAATATCTGGGATTGAGTTAGCCAAAACACAGCCGGATATTTCTGGTTTCATCCAGTCATATCGGACTAAGTTTGGTGGAATTCGTATGCAATGAACCGGGAAAATCGCAGTAAAAATGGTTTTGGAGTAAAACAAAGTCTTTTCCTTAATCCAGTGCATAAAATGTCATCTATACAAACAGAAACATCATGTTTGTTTACCGCAGTTATTCTAGCTTTCTCCCTAGAAAATACGAATGTGTAGACTGGTGTATCCATGTGGAACCAATTAGTGTTTCCCAGCACAAAATTAAATGTTCCCTGATAAAAACATTCAAAACAATATAATCCATCGATAATATCCAGAAAACACAAACACAGAGTCTGTAGTAATATCTGGGATATAGTAAGCCAAAAAAAAAGAAAACGGATATTTCTGGTTTCATCCAGTCATATCCGGACAAAGTGAGGTGGAATTCGTATGCAATGGACTGAGAAAATCACAGTAAAAATGCTTTTGAGAAAAGCAAAGTTTTTTTCGTTATGCAAGTGCATAAAATGTCATGTATACAAACAGAAATATCATGTTTGTTTGCCGCAGTTCCTCTAACTTTCTCCCTAGACATACGAACGTGTATACTGGTGTCTCCTTGTGGAACCTATTAGTGTTTCTACGGTACAAAATTAAATGTTCCCTGATAAAAAACATGCAAATCCATAAAATCCGTTCATAATATCCGGAGAACACAAATACAGAAGCTTTCACAATATCTGGGTTATAGTAAGCCAAAACACAACCGGATATTTCTGGTTTCATCCAGTCATATCCGGACAAAGTGGGGTGGAATTCATATGTAATGGATGGAGAATATCACAGGAAAAATGGTTTTGGAGAAAAGCAAAGTCTTTTCTTTAGGAAAGTGCATAAAATGTCATCTATACAAACAGAAATATCATGTTTGTTTGCCGCAGTTCCTCTAGCTTTCTCCCTAGAAAATACGAATGTGTAGAGCTGGTGTCTCCATGTGGAACCAATTAGTGTTTCCCAGCACAAAATTAAATGTTCCCTGATAAATAACATGCAAAAACATAAATTCCGTTGATAATATCCGGAAAACATAAACACAGAGGCTTTCACAATATCTGGGTTGTAGTAAGCCAAAACACAACCGGATATTTCTGGTTTCATCCAGTCATATCCGGACAAAGCGAGGTGGAATTCGTATGCAATGGACCGAGAAAATCACAGTAAAAATGGTTTTGGAGAAAAGCAAAGTTTTTTTTCGTTATGCAAGTGCATAAAATGTCATGTATACAAACAGAAATATCATGTTTGTTTGCCGCAGTTCCTCTAGCTTTCTCCCTAGAAAATACGAATGTGTAGACTGGTGTCTCCATGTGGAACCAATTAGTGTTTCTACGGTACAAAATTAAATGTTCCCTGATAAAGACATTCAAAACAATAAAATCCATCGATAATATCCAGAAAACACAGACACTGAGGCTGTAGCAATATCTGGGATATAGTAAGACAAAACACAACCGGATATTTCTGGTTTCATCCACTCATATCCGGACAAAGTGGGGTGGAATTCATATGTAATGGATCGAGAATATCACAGGAAAAATGGTTTTGGAGAAAAGCAAAGTCTTTTCTTTAGGAAAGTGCATAAAATGTCATCTATACAAACAGAAATATCATGTTTGTTTGCCGCAGTTCCTCTAGCTTTCTCCCTAGAAAATACGAATGTGTAGAGCTGGTGTCTCCATGTGGAACCAATTAGTGTTTCCCAGCACAAAATTAAATGTTCCCTGATAAATAACATGCAAAAACATAAATTCCGTTGACAATATCCGGAAAACATAAACACAGAGGCTTTCACAATATCTGGGTTGTAGTAAGCCAAAACACAACCGGATATTTCTGGTTTCATCCAGTCATATCCGGACAAAGCGAGGTGGAATTCGTATGCAATGGACCGAGAAAATCACAGTAAAAATGGTTTTGGAGAAAAGCAAAGATTTTTTCGTTATGCAAGTGCATAAAATGTCATGTATACAAACAGAAATATCATGTTTGTTTGCCGCAGTTCCTCTAACTTTCTCCCTAGAACATACGAATGTGTATACTGGTGTCTCCATGTTGAACCTATTAGTGTTTCTAAGGAACAAAATTAAATGTTCCCTTATAAAAACATTCAAAACAATATAATCCATCGATAATATCCAGAAAACACAAACACAGAGTCTGTAGTAATATCTGGGATATAGTAAGCCAAAAAAAAAGAAAACGGATATTTCTGGTTTCATCCAGTCATATCCGGACAAAGTGAGGTGGAATTCGTATGCAATGGACCGAGAAAATCACAGTAAAAATGGTTTTGGAGAAAAGTAAAGTCTTTTTGTTAGGAAAGTGCATAAAATGTCATGTATACAAACAGAAATATCATGTTTGTTTGCCGCAGTTCCTCTAGCTTTCTCCCTAGAAAATACAAATGTGTAGAGCTGGTGTCTCCGTGTGGAACCAATTAGTGTTTCTAAGGTACAAAATTAAATGTTCCCTGATAAAAAACATGCAAAACCATAAAATCCGTTCATAATATCCGGAGAACACAAATACAGAGGCTTTCACAATATCTGGGATTGAGTTAGCCAAAACACAACCGGATATTTCTGGTTTCATCCAGTCATATCCGGACTAAGTTTGGTGGAATTCGTATGCAATGAACCGGGAAAATCGCAGTAAAAATGGTTTTGGAGTAAAACAAAGTCTTTTCCTTAAGCCAGTGCATAAAATGTCATCTATACAAACAGAAATATCATGTTTGTTTACCGCAGTTATTCTAGCTTTCTCCCTAGAAAATACGAATGTGTAGACTGGTGTCTCCATGTGGAACCAATTAGTGTTTCCCAGCACAAAATTAAATGTTCCCTGATAAAAACATTCAAAACAATATAATCCATCGATAATATCCAGAAAACACAAACACAGAGTCTGTAGTAATATCTGGGATATAGTAAGCCAACAAAAAAGAAAACGGATATTTCTGGTTTCATCCAGTCATATCCGGACAAAGTGAGGTGGAATTCGTATGCAATGGACCGAGAAAATCACAGTAAAAATGGTTTTGGAGAAAAGTAAAGTCTTTTTGTTAGGAAAGTGCATAAAATGTCATCTATACAAACAGAAATATCATGTTTGTTTGCCGCAGTTCCTCTAGCTTTCTCCCTAGAAAATACAAATGTGTAGAGCTGGTGTCTCCGTGTGGAACCAATTAGTGTTTCTACGGTACAAAATTAAATGTTCCCTGATAAAAAACATGCAAAACCATAAAATCCGTTCATAATATCCGGAGAACACAAATACAGAAGCTTTCACAATATCTGGGATTGAGTTAGCCAAAACACAACCGGATATTTCTGGTTTCATCCAGTCATATCCGGACAAAGTGGGTTGGAATTCGTATGCAATGGACCAACAAAATCACAGTAAAAATGGTTTTAGAGAAAGGCAAAAAGTCTTTTCCATCGCAAGTGCATAAAATGTCATCTATACAAACAGACATATCATATCGATTTGCAGTTCCTCAAGCTTTCTCCCTAGAACAGAGGAATGTGTTACTGGTTTCTCCATGTGGAACCAAATTGTATTTCTACGGTACAAAATTAAAGGTTCCCTGATAAAAACATTCAAAACAATAAAATCCATCGATAATATCCAGAAAACACAGACACTGAGGCTGTAGCAATATCTGGGATACAGTAAGACAAAACACAACCGGATATTTCTGGTTTCATCCACTCATATCCGGACAAAGTGGGGTGGAATTCATATGTAATGGATCGAGAATATCACAGGAAAAATGGTTTTGGAGAAAAGCAAAGTCTTTTCTTTAGGAAAGTGCATAAAATGTCATCTATACAAACAGAAATATCATGTTTGTTTGCCGCAGTTCCTCTAGCTTTCTCCCTAGAAAATACGAATGTGTAGAGCTGGTGTCTCCATGTGGAACCAATTAGTGTTTCCCAGCACAAAATTAAATGTTCCCTGATAAATAACATGCAAAAACATAAATTCCGTTGATAGTATCCGGAAAACATAAACACAGAGGCTTTCACAATATCTGGGTTGTAGTAAGCCAAAACACAACTGGATATTTCTGGTTTCATCCACTCATATCCGGACAAAGCGAGGTGGAATTCGTATGCAATGGACCGAGAAAATCACAGTAAAAATGGTTTTGGAGAAAAGCAAAGTTTTTTTCGTTATGCAAGTGCATAAAATGTCATGTATACAAACAGAAATATCATGTTTGTTTGCCGCAGTTCCTCTAACTTTCTCCCTAGAACATACGAATGTGTAGACTGGTGTCTCCATGTTGAACCTATTAGTGTTTCTAAGGTACAAAATTAAATGTTCCCTGATAAAAACATTCAAAACAATAAAGTCCGTTGATAATGTCCAGAAAACACAAACACAGAGTCCGTCGCAATATCTGGGATTGAGTTAGCCAAAACACAACCGGATATTTCTGGTTTCATCCAGTCATATCCGGACTAAGTTTGGTGGAATTCGTATGCAATGAACCGGGAAAATCGCAGTAAAAATGGTTTTGGAGTAAAACAACGTCTTTTCCTTAAGCCAGTGCATAAAATGTCATCTATACAAACAGAAACATCATGTTTGTTTACCGCAGTTATTCTAGCTTTCTCCCTAGAAAATACAAATGTGTAGAGCTGGTGTCTCCGTGTGGAACCAATTAGTGTTTCTACGGTACAAAATTAAATGTTCCCTGATAAAAAACATGCAAAACCATAAAATCCGTTCATAATATCCGGAGAACACAAATACAGAAGCTTTCACAATATCTGGGATTGAGTTAGCCAAAACACAACCGGATATTTCTGGTTTCATCCAGTCATATCCGGACAAAGTGGGTTGGAATTCGTATGCAATGGACCAACAAAATCACAGTAAAAATGGTTTTAGAGAAAGGCAAAAAGTCTTTTCCATCGCAAGTGCATAAAATGTCATCTATACAAACAGACATATCATATCGATTTGCAGTTCCTCAAGCTTTCTCCCTAGAACAGAGGAATGTGTTACTGGTTTCTCCATGTGGAACCAAATTGTATTTCTACGGTACAAAATTAAAGGTTCCCTGATAAAAACATTCAAAACAATAAAATCCATCGATAATATCCAGAAAACACAGACACTGAGGCTGTAGCAATATCTGGGATACAGTAAGACAAAACACAACCGGATATTTCTGGTTTCATCCACTCATATCCGGACAAAGTGGGGTGGAATTCATATGTAATGGATCGAGAATATCACAGGAAAAATGGTTTTGGAGAAAAGCAAAGTCTTTTCTTTAGGAAAGTGCATAAAATGTCATCTATACAAACAGAAATATCATGTTTGTTTGCCGCAGTTCCTCTAGCTTTCTCCCTAGAAAATACGAATGTGTAGAGCTGGTGTCTCCATGTGGAACCAATTAGTGTTTCCCAGCACAAAATTAAATGTTCCCTGATAAATAACATGCAAAAACATAAATTCCGTTGATAGTATCCGGAAAACATAAACACAGAGGCTTTCACAATATCTGGGTTGTAGTAAGCCAAAACACAACTGGATATTTCTGGTTTCATCCACTCATATCCGGACAAAGCGAGGTGGAATTCGTATGCAATGGACAGAGAAAATCACAGTAAAAATGGTTTTGGAGAAAAGCAAAGTTTTTTTCGTTATGCAAGTGCATAAAATGTCATGTATACAAACAGAAATATCATGTTTGTTTGCCGCAGTTCCTCTAACTTTCTCCCTAGAACATACGAATGTGTAGACTGGTGTCTCCATGTTGAACCTATTAGTGTTTCTAAGGTACAAAATTAAATGTTCCCTGATAAAAACATTCAAAACAATAAAGTCCGTTGATAATGTCCAGAAAACACAAACACAGAGTCCGTCGCAATATCTGGGATTGAGTTAGCCAAAACACAACCGGATATTTCTGGTTTCATCCAGTCATATCCGGACTAAGTTTGGTGGAATTCGTATGCAATGAACCGGGAAAATCGCAGTAAAAATGGTTTTGGAGTAAAACAACGTCTTTTCCTTAAGCCAGTGCATAAAATGTCATCTATACAAACAGAAACATCATGTTTGTTTACCGCAGTTATTCTAGCTTTCTCCCTAGAAAATACGAATGTGTAGACTGGTGTCTCCATGTGGAACCAATTAGTGTTTCCCAGCACAAAATTAAATGTTCCCTGATAAAAACATTCAAAACAATATAATCCATCGATAATATCCAGAAAACACAAACACAGAGTCTGTAGTAATATCTGGGATATAGTAAGCCAAAAAAAAAAAAAGAAAACGGATATTTCTGGTTTCATCCAGTCATATCCGGACAAAGTGAGGTGGAATTCGTATGCAATGGACCGAGAAAATCACAGTAAAAATGGTTTTGGAGAAAAGTAAAGTCTTTTTGTTAGGAAAGTGCATAAAATGTCATCTATACAAACAGAAATATCATGTTTGTTTGCCGCAGTTCCTCTAGCTTTCTCCCTAGAAAATACAAATGTGTAGAGCTGGTGTCTCCGTGTGGAACCAATTAGTGTTTCTACGGTACAAAATTAAATGTTCCCTGATAAAAAACATGCAAAACCATAAAATCCGTTCATAATATCCGGAGAACACAAATACAGAAGCTTTCACAATATCTGGGATTGAGTTAGCCAAAACACAACCGGATATTTCTGGTTTCATCCAGTCATATCCGGACAAAGTGGGTTGGAATTCGTATGCAATGGACCAACAAAATCACAGTAAAAATGGTTTTAGAGAAAGGCAAAAAGTCTTTTCCATCGCAAGTGCATAAAATGTCATCTATACAAACAGACATATCATATCGATTTGCAGTTCCTCAAGCTTTCTCCCTAGAACATAGGAATGTGTTCCTGGTGTCTCCATGTGGAACCAATTAGTGTTTCTACGGTACAAAATTAAATGTTCCCTGATAAAAACATTCAAAACAATAAAATCCATCGATAATATCCAGAAAACACAGACACTGAGGCTGTAGCAATATCTGGGATATAGTAAGACAAAACACAACCGGATATTTCTGGTTTCATCCAGTCATATCCGGACAAAGTGGGGTGGAATTCATATGTAATGGATCGAGAATATCACAGGAAAAATGGTTTTGGAGAAAAGCAAAGTCTTTTCTTTAGGAAAGTGCATAAAATGTCATCTATACAAACAGAAATATCATGTTTGTTTGCCGCAGTTCCTCTAGCTTTCTCCCTAGAAAATACGAATGTGTAGAGCTGGTGTCTCCATGTGGAACCAATTAGTGTTTCCCAGCACAAAATTAAATGTTCCCTGATAAATAACATGCAAAAACATAAATTCCGTTGATAGTATCCGGAAAACATAAACACAGAGGCTTTCACAATATCTGGGTTGTAGTAAGCCAAAACACAACCGGATATTTCTGGTTTCATCCAGTCATATCCGGACAAAGCGAGGTGGAATTCGTATGCAATGGACTGAGAAAATCACAGTAAAAATGCTTTTGGAGAAAAGCAAAGTTTTTTTCATTATGCAAGTGCATAAAATGTCATGTATACAAACAGAAATATCATGTTTGTTTGCCGCAGTTCCTCTAACTTTCTCCCTAGAACATACGAATGTGTAGACTGGTGTCTCCATGTTGAACCTATTAGTGTATTTAAGGTACAAAATTAAATGTTCCCTGATAAAAACATTCAAAACAATAAAGTCCGTTGATAATGTCCAGAAAACACAAACACAGAGTCCGTTGCAATATCTGGGATTGAGTTAGCCAAAACACAACCGGATATTTCTGGTTTCATCCAGTCATATCCGGACTAAGTTTGGTGGGATTCGTATGCAATGAACCGGGAAAATCGCAGTAAAAATGGTTTTGGAGTAAAACAAAGTCTTTTCCTTAAGCCAGTGCATAAAATGTCATCTATACAAACAGAAACATCATGTTTGTTTACCGCAGTTATTCTAGCTTTCTCCCTAGAAAATACGAATGTGTAGACTGGTGTCTCCATGTGGAACCAATTAGTGTTTCCCAGCACAAAATTAAATGTTCCCTGATAAAAACATTCAAAACAATATAATCCATCGATAATATCCAGAAAACACAAACACAGAGTCTGTAGTAATATCTGGGATATAGTAAGCCAAAAAAAAAGAAAACGGATATTTCTGGTTTCATCCAGTCATATCCGGACAAAGTGAGGTGGAATTCGTATGCAATGGACCGAGAAAATCACAGTAAAAATGGTTTTGGAGAAAAGTAAAGTCTTTTTGTTAGGAAAGTGCATAAAATGTCATCTATACAAACAGAAATATCATGTTTGTTTGCCGCAGTTCCTCTAGCTTTCTCCCTAGAAAATACAAATGTGTAGAGCTGGTGTCTCCGTGTGGAACCAATTAGTGTTTCTACGGTACAAAATTAAATGTTCCCTGATAAAAAACATGCAAAACCATAAAATCCGTTCATAATATCCGGAGAACACAAATACAGAAGCTTTCACAATATCTGGGATTGAGTTAGCCAAAACACAACCGGATATTTCTGGTTTCATCCAGTCATATCCGGACAAAGTGGGTTGGAATTCGTATGCAATGGACCAACAAAATCACAGTAAAAATGGTTTTAGAGAAAGGCAAAAAGTCTTTTCCATCGCAAGTGCATGAAATATCATCTATACAAACAGACATATCATATCGATTTGCAGTTCCTCAAGCTTTCTCCCTAGAACAGAGGAATGTGTTACTGGTTTCTCCATGTGGAACCAAATTGTATTTCTACGGTACAAAATTAAAGGTTCCCTGATAAAAACATTCAAAACAATAAAATCCATCGATAATATCCAGAAAACACAGACACTGAGGCTGTAGCAATATCTGGGATACAGTAAGACAAAACACAACCGGATATTTCTGGTTTCATCCACTCATATCCGGACAAAGTGGGGTGGAATTCATATGTAATGGATCGAGAATATCACAGGAAAAATGGTTTTGGAGAAAAGCAAAGTCTTTTCTTTAGGAAAGTGCATAAAATGTCATCTATACAAACAGAAATATCATGTTTGTTTGCCGCAGTTCCTCTAGCTTTCTCCCTAGAAAATACGAATGTGTAGAGCTGGTGTCTCCATGTGGAACCAATTAGTGTTTCCCAGCACAAAATTAAATGTTCCCTGATAAATAACATGCAAAAACATAAATTCCGTTGATAGTATCCGGAAAACATAAACACAGAGGCTTTCACAATATCTGGGTTGTAGTAAGCCAAAACACAACTGGATATTTCTGGTTTCATCCACTCATATCCGGACAAAGCGAGGTGGAATTCGTATGCAATGGACCGAGAAAATCACAGTAAAAATGGTTTTGGAGAAAAGCAAAGTTTTTTTCGTTATGCAAGTGCATAAAATGTCATGTATACAAACAGAAATATCATGTTTGTTTGCCGCAGTTCCTCTAACTTTCTCCCTAGAACATACGAATGTGTAGACTGGTGTCTCCATGTTGAACCTATTAGTGTTTCTAAGGTACAAAATTAAATGTTCCCTGATAAAAACATTCAAAACAATAAAGTCCGTTGATAATGTCCAGAAAACACAAACACAGAGTCCGTCGCAATATCTGGGATTGAGTTAGCCAAAACACAACCGGATATTTCTGGTTTCATCCAGTCATATCCGGACTAAGTTTGGTGGAATTCGTATGCAATGAACCGGGAAAATCGCAGTAAAAATGGTTTTGGAGTAAAACAACGTCTTTTCCTTAAGCCAGTGCATAAAATGTCATCTATACAAACAGAAACATCATGTTTGTTTACCGCAGTTATTCTAGCTTTCTCCCTAGAAAATACGAATGTGTAGACTGGTGTCTCCATGTGGAACCAATTAGTGTTTCCCAGCACAAAATTAAATGTTCCCTGATAAAAACATTCAAAACAATATAATCCATCGATAATATCCAGAAAACACAAACACAGAGTCTGTAGTAATATCTGGGATATAGTAAGCCAAAAAAAAAAAAAGAAAACGGATATTTCTGGTTTCATCCAGTCATATCCGGACAAAGTGAGGTGGAATTCGTATGCAATGGACCGAGAAAATCACAGTAAAAATGGTTTTGGAGAAAAGTAAAGTCTTTTTGTTAGGAAAGTGCATAAAATGTCATCTATACAAACAGAAATATCATGTTTGTTTGCCGCAGTTCCTCTAGCTTTCTCCCTAGAAAATACAAATGTGTAGAGCTGGTGTCTCCGTGTGGAACCAATTAGTGTTTCTACGGTACAAAATTAAATGTTCCCTGATAAAAAACATGCAAAACCATAAAATCCGTTCATAATATCCGGAGAACACAAATACAGAAGCTTTCACAATATCTGGGATTGAGTTAGCCAAAACACAACCGGATATTTCTGGTTTCATCCAGTCATATCCGGACAAAGTGGGTTGGAATTCGTATGCAATGGACCAACAAAATCACAGTAAAAATGGTTTTAGAGAAAGGCAAAAAGTCTTTTCCATCGCAAGTGCATAAAATGTCATCTATACAAACAGACATATCATATCGATTTGCAGTTCCTCAAGCTTTCTCCCTAGAACATAGGAATGTGTTCCTGGTGTCTCCATGTGGAACCAATTAGTGTTTCTACGGTACAAAATTAAATGTTCCCTGATAAAAACATTCAAAACAATAAAATCCATCGATAATATCCAGAAAACACAGACACTGAGGCTGTAGCAATATCTGGGATATAGTAAGACAAAACACAACCGGATATTTCTGGTTTCATCCAGTCATATCCGGACAAAGTGGGGTGGAATTCATATGTAATGGATCGAGAATATCACAGGAAAAATGGTTTTGGAGAAAAGCAAAGTCTTTTCTTTAGGAAAGTGCATAAAATGTCATCTATACAAACAGAAATATCATGTTTGTTTGCCGCAGTTCCTCTAGCTTTCTCCCTAGAAAATACGAATGTGTAGAGCTGGTGTCTCCATGTGGAACCAATTAGTGTTTCCCAGCACAAAATTAAATGTTCCCTGATAAATAACATGCAAAAACATAAATTCCGTTGATAGTATCCGGAAAACATAAACACAGAGGCTTTCACAATATCTGGGTTGTAGTAAGCCAAAACACAACCGGATATTTCTGGTTTCATCCAGTCATATCCGGACAAAGCGAGGTGGAATTCGTATGCAATGGACTGAGAAAATCACAGTAAAAATGCTTTTGGAGAAAAGCAAAGTTTTTTTCATTATGCAAGTGCATAAAATGTCATGTATACAAACAGAAATATCATGTTTGTTTGCCGCAGTTCCTCTAACTTTCTCCCTAGAACATACGAATGTGTAGACTGGTGTCTCCATGTTGAACCTATTAGTGTATTTAAGGTACAAAATTAAATGTTCCCTGATAAAAACATTCAAAACAATAAAGTCCGTTGATAATGTCCAGAAAACACAAACACAGAGTCCGTTGCAATATCTGGGATTGAGTTAGCCAAAACACAACCGGATATTTCTGGTTTCATCCAGTCATATCCGGACTAAGTTTGGTGGGATTCGTATGCAATGAACCGGGAAAATCGCAGTAAAAATGGTTTTGGAGTAAAACAAAGTCTTTTCCTTAAGCCAGTGCATAAAATGTCATCTATACAAACAGAAACATCATGTTTGTTTACCGCAGTTATTCTAGCTTTCTCCCTAGAAAATACGAATGTGTAGACTGGTGTCTCCATGTGGAACCAATTAGTGTTTCCCAGCACAAAATTAAATGTTCCCTGATAAAAACATTCAAAACAATATAATCCATCGATAATATCCAGAAAACACAAACACAGAGTCTGTAGTAATATCTGGGATATAGTAAGCCAAAAAAAAAGAAAACGGATATTTCTGGTTTCATCCAGTCATATCCGGACAAAGTGAGGTGGAATTCGTATGCAATGGACCGAGAAAATCACAGTAAAAATGGTTTTGGAGAAAAGTAAAGTCTTTTTGTTAGGAAAGTGCATAAAATGTCATCTATACAAACAGAAATATCATGTTTGTTTGCCGCAGTTCCTCTAGCTTTCTCCCTAGAAAATACAAATGTGTAGAGCTGGTGTCTCCGTGTGGAACCAATTAGTGTTTCTACGGTACAAAATTAAATGTTCCCTGATAAAAAACATGCAAAACCATAAAATCCGTTCATAATATCCGGAGAACACAAATACAGAAGCTTTCACAATATCTGGGATTGAGTTAGCCAAAACACAACCGGATATTTCTGGTTTCATCCAGTCATATCCGGACAAAGTGGGTTGGAATTCGTATGCAATGGACCAACAAAATCACAGTAAAAATGGTTTTAGAGAAAGGCAAAAAGTCTTTTCCATCGCAAGTGCATGAAATATCATCTATACAAACAGACATATCATATCGATTTGCAGTTCCTCAAGCTTTCTCCCTAGAACAGAGGAATGTGTTACTGGTTTCTCCATGTGGAACCAAATTGTATTTCTACGGTACAAAATTAAAGGTTCCCTGATAAAAACATTCAAAACAATAAAATCCATCGATAATATCCAGAAAACACAGACACTGAGGCTGTAGCAATATCTGGGATACAGTAAGACAAAACACAACCGGATATTTCTGGTTTCATCCACTCATATCCGGACAAAGTGGGGTGGAATTCATATGTAATGGATGGAGAATATCACAGGAAAAATGGTTTTGGAGAAAAGCAAAGTCTTTTCTTTAGGAAAGTGCATAAAATGTCATCTATACAAACAGAAATATCATGTTTGTTTGCCGCAGTTCCTCTAGCTTTCTCCCTAGAACATACGAATGTGTGGAGCTGGTGTCTCCATGTGGAACCAATTAGTGTTTCCCAGCACAAAATTAAATGTTCCCTCATAAATAACATGCAAAAACATAAATTCCGTTGATAGTATCCGGAAAACATAAACACAGAGGCTTTCACAATATCTGGGTTGTAGTAAGCCAAAACACAACTGGATATTTCTGGTTTCATCCACTCCTATCCGGACAAAGCGAGGTGGAATTCGTATGCAATGGACCGAGAAAATCACAGTAAAAATGGTTTTGGAGAAAAGCAAAGTTTTTTTCGTTATGCAAGTGCATAAAATGTCATGTATACAAACAGAAATATCATGTTTGTTTGCCACAGTTCCTCTAACTTTCTCCCTAGAACATACGAATGTGTAGACTGGTGTCTCCATGTTGAACCTATTAGTGTTTCTAAGGTACAAAATTAAATGTTCCCTCATAAAAACATTCAAAACAATAAAGTCCGTTGATAATGTCCAGAAAACACAAACACAGAGTCCGTCGCAATATCTGGGATTGAGTTAGCCAAAACACAACCGGATATTTCTGGTTTCATCCAGTCATATCCGGACTAAGTTTGGTGGAATTCGTATGCAATGAACCGGGAAAATCGCAGTAAAAATGGTTTTGGAGTAAAACAAAGTCTTTTCCTTAAGCCAGTGCATAAAATGTCATCTATACAAACAGAAACATCATGTTTGTTTACCGCAGTTATTCTAGCTTTCTCCCTAGAAAATACGAATGTGTAGACTGGTGTCTCCATGTGGAACCAATTAGTGTTTCCCAGCACAAAATTAAATGTTCCCTGATAAAAACATTCAAAACAATATAATCCATCGATAATATCCAGAAAACACAAACACAGAGTCTGTAGTAATATCTGGGATATAGTAAGCCAAAAAAAAAAAAAAAAGAAAACGGATAATTCTGGTTTCATCCAGTCATATCCGGACAAAGTGAGGTGGAATTCGTATGCAATGGACCGAGAAAATCACAGTAAAAATGGTTTTGGAGAAAAGTAAAGTCTTTTTCTTAGGAAAGTGCATAAAATGTCATCTATACAAACAGAAATATCATGTTTGTTTGCCGCAGTTCCTCTAGCTTTCTCCCTAGAAAATACAAATGTGTAGAGCTGGTGTCTCCGTGTGGAACCAATTAGTGTTTCTACGGTACAAAATTAAATGTTCCCTGATAAAAAACATGCAAAACCATAAAATCCGTTCATAATATCCGGAGAACACAAATACAGAAGCTTTCACAATATCTGGGATTGAGTTAGCCAAAACACAACCGGATATTTCTGGTTTCATCCAGTCATATCCGGACAAAGTGGGTTGGAATTCGTATGCAATGGACCAACAAAATCACAGTAAAAATGGTTTTAGAGAAAGGCAAAAAGTCTTTTCCATCGCAAGTGCATAAAATGTCATCTATACAAACAGACATATCATATCGATTTGCAGTTCCTCAAGCTTTCTCCCTAGAACATAGGAATGTGTTACTGGTGTCTCCATGTGGAACCAATTAGTGTTTCTACGGTACAAAATTAAATGTTCCCTGATAAAAACATTCAAAACAATAAAATCCATCGATAATATCCAGAAAACACAGACACTGAGGCTGTAGCAATATCTGGGATATAGTAAGACAAAACACAACCGGATATTTCTGGTTTCATCCACTCATATCCGGACAAAGTGGGGTGGAATTCATATGTAATGGATCGAGAATATCACAGGAAAAATGGTTTTGGAGAAAAGCAAAGTCTTTTCTTTAGGAAAGTGCATAAAATGTCATCTATACAAACAGAAATATCATGTTTGTTTGCCGCAGTTCCTCTAGCTTTATCCCTAGAAAATACGAATGTGTAGAGCTGGTGTCTCCATGTGGAACCAATTAGTGTTTCCCAGCACAAAATTAAATGTTCCCTGATAAATAACATGCAAAAACATAAATTCCGTTGATAGTATCCGGAAAACATAAACACAGAGGCTTTCACAATATCTGGGTTGTAGTAAGCCAAAACACAACCGGATATTTCTGGTTTCATCCAGTCATATCCGGACAAAGCGAGGTGGAATTCGTATGCAATGGACCGAGAAAATCACAGTAAAAATGCTTTTGGAGAAAAGCAAAGTTTTTTTCGTTATGCAAGTGCATAAAATGTCATGTATACAAACAGAAATATCATGTTTGTTTGCCGCAGTTCCTCTAACTTTCTCCCTAGAACATACGAATGTGTAGACTGGTGTCTCCATGTTGAACCTATTAGTGTATCTAAGGTACAAAATTAAATGTTCCCTCATAAAAACATTCAAAACAATAAAGTCCGTTGATAATGTCCAGAAAACACAAACACAGAGTCCGTTGCAATATCTGGGATTGAGTTAGCCAAAACACAACCGGATATTTCTGGTTTCATCCAGTCATATCCGGACTAAGTTTGGTGGGATTCGTATGCAATGAACCGGGAAAATCGCAGTAAAAATGGTTTTGGAGTAAAACAAAGTCTTTTCCTTAAGCCAGTGCATAAAATGTCATCTATACAAACAGAAACATCATGTTTGTTTACCGCAGTTATTCTAGCTTTCTCCCTAGAAAATACGAATGTGTAGACTGGTGTCTCCATGTGGAACCAATTAGTGTTTCCCAGCACAAAATTAAATGTTCCCTGATAAAAACATTCAAAACAATATAATCCATCTATAATATCCAGAAAACACAAACACAGAGTCTGTAGTAATATCTGGGATATAGTAAGCCAAAAAAAAAGAAAACGGATATTTCTGGTTTCATCCAGTCATATCCGGACAAAGTGAGGTGGAATTCGTATGCAATGGACCGAGAAAATCACAGTAAAAATGGTTTTGGAGAAAAGTAAAGTCTTTTTGTTAGGAAAGTGCATAAAATGTCATCTATACAAACAGAAATATCATGTTTGTTTGCCGCAGTTCCTCTAGCTTTCTCCCTAGAAGATACAAATGTGTAGAGCTGGTGTCTCCGTGTGGAACCAATTAGTGTTTCTACGGTACAAAATTAAATGTTCCCTGATAAAAAACATGCAAAACCATAAAATCCGTTCATAATATCTGGAGAACACAAATACAGAAGCTTTCACAATATCTGGGATTGAGTTAGCCAAAACACAACCGGATATTTCTGGTTTCATCCAGTCATAGCCGGACAAAGTGAGGTGGAATTCGTATGCAATGGACCGAGAAAATCACAGTAAAAATGGTTTTGGAGAAAAGCAAAGTTTTTTTCGTTATGCAAGTGCATAAAATGTCATGTATACAAACAGAAATACCATGTTTGTTTGCCGCAGTTCCTCTAACTTTCTCCCTAGACATACGAATGTGTATACTGGTGTCTCCATGTTGAACCTATTAGTGTTTTTACGGTACAAAATTAAATGTTCCCTGATAAAAAACATGTTAAACCATAAAATCCGTTCATAATATCTGGAGAACACAAATACAGAAGCTTTCACAATATCTGGGTTATAGTAAGCCAAAACACAACCGGATATTTCTGGTTTCATCCAGTCATATCCGGACAAAGTGGGTTGGAATTCTTATGCAATGGACCAACAAAATCACAGTAAAAATGGTTTTAGAGAAAGGCAAAAAGTCTTTTCCATCGCAAGTGCATAAAATGTCATCTATACAAACAGACATATCATATCGATTTGCAGTTCCTCAAGCTTTCTCCCTAGAACATAGGAATGTGTTACTGGTGTATCCATGTGGAACCAAATTGTATTTCTACGGTACAAAATTAAATGTTCCCTGATAAAAACATTCAAAATGATAAAATCCATCGATAATATCCAGAAAACACAGACACTGAGGCCGTAGCAATATCTGGGATTGAGTTAGCCAAAACACAACCGGATATTTCTGGTTTCATCCACTCATATCCGGACAAAGTGGGGTGGAATTCATATGTAATGGATCGAGAATATCACAGGAAAAATGGTTTTGGAGAAAAGCAAAGTCTTTTCTTTAGGAAAGTGCATAAAATGTCATCTATACAAACAGAAATATCATGTTTGTTTGCCGCAGTTCCTCTAGCTTTCTCCATAGAACATACGAATGTGTAGACTGGTGTCTCCATGTGGAACCAATTAGTGTTTCCCAGCACAAAATTAAATGTTCCCTGATAAATAACATGCAAAAACATAAATTCCGTTGATAATATCCGGAAAACATAAACCCAGAGGCTTTCACAATATCTGGGTTGTAGTAAGCCAAAACACAACCGGATATTTCTGGTTTCATCCAGTCATATCCAGACTAAGGTTGGTGGAATTCGTATGCAATGAACCGGGAAAATCGCAGTAAAAATTGTTTTGGAGTAAAACAAAGTCTTTTCCTTAAGCCAGTGCATAAAATGTCATCTATACAAACAGAAATATCATGTTTGTTTACCGCAGTTATTCTAGCTTTCTCCCTAGAAAATACGAATGTGTAGACTGGTGTCTCCATGTGGAACCAATTAGTGTTTCCCAGCACAAAATTAAATGTTCCTGATAAAAACATTCAAAACAATAAAATCCATCGATAATATCCAGAAAACACAGACACTGAGGCTGTAGCAATATCTGGGATATAGTAAGACAAAACACAACCGGATATTTCTGGTTTCATCCAGTCATATCCGGACAAAGTGGGGTGGAATTCACATGTAATGGATGGAGAATATCACAGGAAAAATGGTTTTGGAGAAAAGCAAAGTCTTTTCTTTAGGAAAGTGCATAAAATGTCATCTATACAAACAGAAATATCATGTTTGTTTGCCGCAGTTCCTCTAGCTTTCTCCCTAGAAAATACGAATGTGTAGAGCTGGTGTCTCCATGTGGAACCAATTAGTGTTTCCCAGCACAAAATTAAATGTTCCCTGATAAATAACATGCAAAAACATAAATTCCGTTGATAATATAAGGAAAACATAAACACAGGGGCTTTCACAATATCTGGATTGTAGTAAGCCAAAACACAACCGGATATTTCTGGTTTCATCCAGTCATATCCGGAGAAAGCGAGGTGGAATTCGTATGCAATGAACCGGGAAAATCGCAGTAAAAATGGTTTTGGAGAAAAGCAAAGTTTTTTTCGTTATGCAAGTGCATAAAATGTCATGTATACAAACAGAAATATCATGTTTGTTTGCCGCAGTTCCTCTAACTTTCTCCCTAGAACATACGAATGTGTATACTGGTGTCTCCATGTTGAACCTATTAGTGTTTCTAAGGAACAAAATTAAATGTTCCCTGATAAAAACATTCAAAACAATAAAGTCCGTTGATAATGTCCAGAAAACACAAACACAGAGTCCGTCGCAATATCTGGGATTGAGTTAGCCAAAACACAACCGGATATTTCTGGTTTCATCCAGTCATATCCGGACTAAGGTTGGTGGAATTCGTATGCAATGAACCGGGAAAATCGCAGTAAAAATGGTTTTGGAGTAAAACAAAGTCTTTTCCTTAAGCCAGTGCATAAAATGTCATCTATACAAACAGAAACATCATGTTTGTTTACCGCAGTTATTCTAGCTTTCTCCCTAGAAAATACGAATGTGTAGACTGGTGTCTCCATGTGGAACCAATTAGTGTTTCCCAGCACAAAATTAAATGTTCCCTGATAAAAACATTCAAAACAATATAATCCATCGATAATATCCAGAAAACACAAACACAGAGTCTGTAGTAATATCTGGGATATAGTAAGCCAAAAAAAAAGAAAACGGATATTTCTGGTTTCATCCAGTCATATCCAGACAAAGTGAGGTGGAATTCGTATGCAATGGACCGAGAAAATCACAGTAAAAATGGTTTTGGAGAAAAGTAAAGTCTTTTTGTTAGGAAAGTGCATAAAATGTCATCTATACAAACAGAAATATCATGTTTGTTTGCCGCAGTTCCTCTAGCTTTCTCCCTAGAAAATACAAATGTGTAGAGCTGTTGTCTCCGTGTGGAACCAATTAGTGTTTCTACGGTACAAAATTAAATGTTCCCTGAAAAAAAACATGCAAAACCATAAAATCCGTTCATAATATCCGGAGAACACAAATACAGAAGCTTTCACAATATCTGGGATTGAGTTAGCCAAAACACAACCGGATATTTCTGGTTTCATCCAGTCATATCCGGACAAAGTGGGTTGGAATTCGTATGCAATGGACCAACAAAATCACAGTAAAAATGGTTTTAGAGAAAGGCAAAAAGTCTTTTCCATCGCAAGTGCATAAAATGTCATCTATACAAACAGACATATCATATCGATTTGCAGTTCCTAAAGCTTATTCCCTAGAACATAGGAATGTGTTACTGGTGTCTCCATGTGGAACCAATTAGTGTTCCCAGCACAAAAATAATGTTCCCTGATAAAAACATTCAAAACAATAAAAGCCATCGATAATATCCAGAAAATACAGACACTGAGGCTGTAGCAATATCTGGGATATAGTAAAACAAAACACAACCGGATATTTCTGGTTTCATCCACTCATATCCGGACAAAGTGGGGTGGAATTCATATGTAATGGATCGAGAATATCACAGGAAAAATGGTTTTGGAGAAAAGCAAAGTCTTTTCTTTAGGAAAGTGCATAAAATGTCATCTATACAAACAGAAATATCATGTTTGTTTGCCGCAGTTCCTCTAGCTTTCTCCCTAGAACATACGAATGTGTAGAGCTGGTGTCTCCGTGTGGAACCAATTAGTGTTTCTACGGTACAAAATTAAATGTTCCCTGATAAAAAACATGCAAAACCATAAAATCCGTTCATAATATCCAGAGAACACAAATACAGAAGCTTTCACAATATCTGGGATTGAGTTAGCCAAAACACAACCGGATATTTCTGGTTTCATCCAGTCATATCCGGACAAAGCGAGGTGGAATTCGTATGCAATGGACCGAGAAAATCACAGTAAAAATGGTTTTGGAGAAAAGCAAAGTTTTTTTCATTATGCAAGTGCATAAAATGTCATGTATACAAACAGAAATATCATGTTTGTTTGCCGCAGTTCCTCTAACTTTCTCCCTAGAACATACGATTGTGTAGACTGGTGTCTCCATGTTGAACCTATTAGTGTTTCTAAGGTACAAAATTAAATGTTCCCTGATAAAAACATTCAAAACAATAAAGTCCGTTGATAATGTCCAGAAAACACAAACACAGAGTCCGTTGCAATATCTGGGATTGAGTTAGCCAAAACACAACCGGATATTTCTGGTTTCATCCAGTCATATCCGGACTAAGTTTGGTGGAATTCCTATGCAATGAACCGGGAAAATCGCAGTAAAAATGGTTTTGGAGTAAAACAAAGTCTTTTCCTTAAGCCAGTGCATAAAATGTCATCTATACAAACAGAAACATCATGTTTGTTTACCGCAGTTATTCTAGCTTTCTCCCTAGAAAATACGAATGTGTAGACTGGTGTCTCCATGTGGAACCAATTAGTGTTTCCCAGCACAAAATTAAATGTTCCCTGATAAAAACATTCAAAACAATATAATCCATCGATAATATCCAGAAAACACAAACACAGAGTCTGTAGTAATATCTGGGATATATTAAGCCAAAAAAAAAAAAAAAGAAAACGGATATTTCTGGTTTCATCCAGTCATATCCGGACAAAGTGAGGTGGAATTCGTATGCAATGGACCGAGAACATCACAGTAAAAATGGTTTTGGAGAAAAGTAAAGTCTTTTTGTTAGGAAAGTGCATAAAATGTCATCTATACAAACAGAAATATCATGTTTGTTTGCCGCAGTTCCTCTAGCTTTCTCCCTAGAAAATACAAATGTGTAGAGCTGGTGTCTCCGTGTGGAACCAATTAGTGTTTCTACGGTACAAAATTAAATGTTCCCTGAAAAAAAACATGCAAAACCATAAAATCCGTTCATAATATCTGGAGAACACAAACACAGAAGCTTTCACAATACCTGGGATTGAGTTAGCCAAAACACAACCGGATATTTCTGGTTTCATCCAGTCATATCCGGACAAAGTGGGTTGGAATTCGTATGCAATGGACCAACAAAATCACAGTAAAAATGGTTTTAGAGAAAGGCAAAAAGTCTTTTCCATCGCAAGTGCATAAAATGTCATCTATACAAACAGACATATCATATCGATTTGCAGTTCCTCAAGCTTTCTCCCTAGAACATAGGAATGTGTTCCTGGTGTCTCCATGTGGAACCAATTAGTGTTTCTATGGTACAAAATTAAATGTTCCCTGATAAAAACATTCAAAACAATAAAATCCATCGATAATATCCAGAAAACACAGACACTGAGGCTGTAGCAATATCTGGGATATAGTAAGACAAAACACAACCGGATATTTCTGGTTTCATCCACTCATATCCGGACAAAGTGGGGTGGAATTCATATGTAATGGATCGAGAATATCACAGGAAAAATGGTTTTGGAGAAAAGCAAAGTCTTTTCTTTAGGAAAGTGCATAAAATGTCATCTATACAAACAGAAATATCATGTTTGTTTGCCGCAGTTCCTCTAGCTTTCTCCCTAGAAAATACGAATGTGTAGAGCTGGTGTCTCCATGTGGAACCAATTAGTGTTTCCCAGCACAAAATTAAATGTTCCCTGATAAATAACATGCAAAAACATAAATTCCGTTGATAGTATCCGGAAAACATAAACACAGAGGCTTTCACAATATCTGGGTTGTAGTAAGCCAAAACACAACCGGATATTTCTGGTTTCATCCAGTCATATCCGGACAAAGCGAGGTGGAATTCGTATGCAATGGACCGAGAAAATCACAGTAAAAATGGTTTTGGAGAAAAGCAAAGTTTTTTTTCATTATGCAAGTGCATAAAATGTCATGTATACAAACAGAAATATCATGTTTGTTTGCCGCAGTTCCTCTAACTTTCTCCCTAGAACATACGAATGTGTAGACTGGTGTCTCCATGTTGAACCTATTAGTGTTTCTAAGGTACAAAATTAAATGTTCCCTGATAAAAACATTCAAAACAATAAAGTCCGTTGATAATGTCCAGAAAACACAAACACAGAGTCCGTCGCAATATCTGGGATTGAGTTAGCCAAAACACAACCGGATATTTCTGGTTTCATCCAGTCATATCCGGACTAAGTTTGGTGGGATTCGTATGCAATGAACCGGGAAAATCGCAGTAAAAATGGTTTTGGAGTAAAACAAAGTCTTTTCCTTAAGCCAGTGCATAAAATGTCATCCATACAAACAGAAATATCATGTTTGTTTACCGCAGTTATTCTAGCTTTCACCCTAGAAAATACGAATGTGTAGACTGGTGTCTCCATGTGGAACCAATTAGTGTTTCCCAGCACAAAATTAAATGTTCCCTGATAAAAACATTCAAAACAATATAATCCATCGATAATATCCAGAAAACACAAACACAGAGTCTGTAGTAATATCTGGGATATAGTAAGCCAAAAAAAAAGAAAACGGATATTTCTGGTTTCATCCAGTCATATCAGGACAAAGTGAGGTGGAATTCGTATGCAATGGACCGAGAAAATCACAGTAAAAATGGTTTTGGAGAAAAGTAAAGTCTTTTTCTTAGGAAAGTGCATAAAATGTCATCTATACAAACAGAAATATCATGTTTGTTTGCCGCAGTTCCTCTAGCTTTCTCCCTAGAAAATACAAATGTGTAGAGCTGGTGTCTCCGTGTGGAACCAGTTAGTGTTTCTATGGTACAAAATTAAATGTTCCCTGAAAAAAAACATGCAAAACCATAAAATCCGTTCATAATATCCGGAGAACACAAATACAGAAGCTTTCACAATATCTGGGATTGAGTTAGCCAAAACACAACCGGATATTTCTGGTTTCATCCAGTCATATCCGGACAAAGTGGGTTGGAATTCGTATGCAATGGACCAACAAAATCACAGTAAAAATGGTTTTAGAGAAAGGCAAAAAGTCTTTTCCATCGCAAGTGCATAAAATGTCATCTATACAAACAGACATATCATATCGATTTGCAGTTCCTCAAGCTTTCTCCCTAGAACATAGGAATGTGTAGACTGGTGTCTCCATGTGGAACCAATTAGTGTTTCTACGGTACAAAATTAAATGTTCCCTGATAAAAACATTCAAAACAATAAAATCCATCGATAATATCCAGAAAACACAGACACTGAGGCTGTAGCAATATCTGGGATATAGTAAGACAAAACACAACCGGATATTTCTGGTTTCATCCACTCATATCCGGACAAAGTGGGGTGGAATTCATATGTAATGGATCGAGAATATCACAGGAAAAATAGTTTTGGAGGAAAGCAAAGTCTTTTCTTTAGGAAAGTGCATAAAATGTCATCTATACAAACAGAAATATCATGTTTGTTTGCCGCAGTTCCTCTAGATTTCTCCCTAGAAAATACGAATGTGTAGAGCTGGTGTCTCCATGTGGAACCAATTAGTGTTTCCCAGCACAAAATTAAATGTTCCCTGATAAATAACATGCAAAAACATAAATTCCGTTGATAGTATCCGGAAAACATAAACACAGAGGCTTTCACAATATCTGGGTTGTAGTAAGCCAAAACACAACCGGATATTTCTGGTTTCATCCAGTCATATCCGGACAAAGCGAGGTGGAATTCGTATGCAATGGACCGAGAAAATCACAGTAAAAATGGTTTTGGAGAAAAGCAAAGTTTTTTTTTTCATTATGCAAGTGCATAAAATGTCATGTATACAAACAGAAATATCATGTTTGTTTGCCGCAGTTCCTCTAACTTTCTCCCTAGAACATACGAATGTGTAGACTGGTGTCTCCATGTTGAACCTATTAGTGTTTCTAAGGTACAAAATTAAATGTTCCCTGATAAAAACATTCAAAACAATAAAGTCCGTTGATAATGTCCAGAAAACACAAACACAGAGTCCGTCGCAATACCTGGGATTGAGTTAGCCAAAACACAACCGGATATTTCTGGTTTCATCCAGTCATATCCGGACTAAGTTTGGTGGAATTCGTATGCAATGAACCGGGAAAATCGCAGTAAAAATGGTTTTGGAGTAAAACAAAGTCTTTTCCTTAAGCCAGTGCATAAAATGTCATCTATACAAACAGAAACATCATGTTTGTTTACCGCAGTTATTCTAGCTTTCTCCCTAGAAAATACGAATGTGTAGACTGGTGTCTCCATGTGGAACCAATTAGTGTTTCCCAGCACAAAATTAAATGTTCCCTGATAAAAACATTCAAAACAATATAATCCATCGATAATATCCAGAAAACACAAACACAGAGTCTGTAGTAATATCTGGGATATAGTAAGCCAAAAAAAAAGAAAACGGATATTTCTGGTTTCATCCAGTCATATCCGGACAAAGTGAGGTGGAATTCGTATGCAATGGACCGAGAACATCACAGTAAAAATGGTTTTGGAGAAAAGTAAAGTCTTTTTCTTAGAAAAGTGCATAAAATGTCATGTATACAAACAGAAATATCATGTTTGTTTGCCGCAGTTCCTCTAGCTTTCTCCCTAGAAAATACAAATGTGTAGAGCTGGTGTCTCCGTGTGGAACCAATTAGTGTTTCTACGGTACAAAATTAAATGTTCCCTGATAAAAAACATGCAAAACCATAAAATCCGTTCATAATATCCGGAGAACACAAATACAGAAGCTTTCACAATATCTGGGATTGAGTTAGCCAAAACACAACCGGATATTTCTGGTTTCATCCAGTCATATCCGGACAAAGTGGGTTGGAATTCGTATGCAATGGACCAACAAAATCACAGTAAAAATGGTTTTAGAGAAAGGCAAAAAGTCTTTTCCATCGCAAGTGCATAAAATGTCATCTATACAAACAGACATATCATATCGATTTGCAGTTCCTCAAGCTTTCTCCCTAGAACATAGGAATGTGTAGACTGGTGTCTCCATGTGGAACCAATTAGTGTTTCTACGGTACAAAATTAAATGTTCCCTGATAAAAACATTCAAAACAATAAAATCCATCGATAATATCCAGAAAACACAGACACTGAGGCTGTAGCAATATCTGGGATATAGTAAGACAAAACACAACCGGATATTTCTGGTTTCATCCACTCATATCCGGACAAAGTGGGGTGGAATTCATATGTAATGGATCGAGAATATCACAGGAAAAATGGTTTTGGAGGAAAGCAAAGTCTTTTCTTTAGGAAAGTGCATAAAATGTCATCTATACAAACAGAAATATCATGTTTGTTTGCCGCAGTTCCTCTAGATTTCTCCCTAGAAAATACGAATGTGTAGAGCTGGTGTCTCCATGTGGAACCAATGAGTGTTTCCCAGCACAAAATTAAATGTTCCCTGATAAATAACATGCAAAAACATAAATTCCGTTGATAGTATCCGGAAAACATAAACACAGAGGCTTTCACAATATCTGGGTTGTAGTAAGCCAAAACACAACCGGATATTTCTGGTTTCATCCAGTCATATCCGGACAAAGCGAGGTGGAATTCGTATGCAATGGACCGAGAAAATCACAGTAAAAATGGTTTTGGAGAAAAGCAAAGTTTTTTTTTTCATTATGCAAGTGCATAAAATGTCATGTATACAAACAGAAATATCATGTTTGTTTGCCGCAGTTCCTCTAACTTTCTCCCTAGAACATACGAATGTGTAGACTGGTGTCTCCATGTTGAACCTATTAGTGTTTCTAAGGTACAAAATTAAATGTTCCCTGATAAAAACATTCAAAACAATAAAGTCCGTTGATAATGTCCAGAAAACACAAACACAGAGTCCGTCGCAATACCTGGGATTGAGTTAGCCAAAACACAACCGGATATTTCTGGTTTCATCCAGTCATATCCGGACTAAGTTTGGTGGAATTCGTATGCAATGAACCGGGAAAATCGCAGTAAAAATGGTTTTGGAGTAAAACAAAGTCTTTTCCTTAAGCCAGTGCATAAAATGTCATCTATACAAACAGAAACATCATGTTTGTTTACCGCAGTTATTCTAGCTTTCTCCCTAGAAAATACGAATGTGTAGACTGGTGTCTCCATGTGGAACCAATTAGTGTTTCCCAGCACAAAATTAAATGTTCCCTGATAAAAACATTCAAAACAATATAATCCATCGATAATATCCAGAAAACACAAACACAGAGTCTGTAGTAATATCTGGGATATAGTAAGCCAAAAAAAAAAAAAAACGGATATTTCTGGTTTCATCCACTCATATCCGGACAAAGTGAGGTGGAATTCGTATGCAATGGACCGAGAACATCACAGTAAAAATGGTTTTGGAGAAAAGTAAAGTCTTTTTCTTAGAAAAGTGCATAAAATGTCATGTATACAAACAGAAATATCATGTTTGTTTGCCGCAGTTCCTCTAGCTTTCTCCCTAGAAAATACAAATGTGTAGAGCTGGTGTCTCCGTGTGGAACCAATTAGTGTTTCTACGGTACAAAATTAAATGTTCCCTGATAAAAAACATGCAAAACCATAAAATCCGTTCATAATATCCGGAGAACACAAATACAGAAACTTTCACAATATCTGGGATTGAGTTAGCCAAAACACAACCGGATATTTCTGGTTTCATCTAGTCATATCCGGACAAAGTGGGTTGGAATTCGTATGCAATGGACCAACAAAATCACAGTAAAAATGGTTTTAGAGAAAGGCAAAAAGTCTTTTCCATCGCAAGTGCATAAAATGTCATCTATACAAACAGACATATCATATCGATTTGCAGTTCCTCAAGCTTTCTCCCTAGAACATAGGAATGTGTAGACTGGTGTCTCCATGTGGAACCAATTAGTGTTTCTACGGTACAAAATTAAATGTTCCCTGATAAAAACATTCAAAACAATAAAATCCATCGATAATATCCAGAAAACACAGACACTGAGGCTGTAGCAATATCTGGGATATAGTAAGACAAAACACAACCGGATATTTCTGGTTTCATCCACTCATATCCGGACAAAGTGGGGTGGAATTCATATGTAATGGATCGAGAATATCACAGGAAAAATGGTTTTGGAGAAAAGCAAAGTCTTTTCTTTAGGAAAGTGCATAAAATGTCATCTATACAAACAGAAATATCATGTTTGTTTGCCGCAGTTCCTCTAGCTTTCTCCCTAGAAAATACGAATGTGTAGAGCTGGTGTCTCCATGTGGAACCAATTAGTGTTTCCCAGCACAAAATTAAATGTTCCCTGATAAATAACATGCAAAAACATAAATTCCGTTGATAATATCCGGAAAACATAAACACAGAGGCTTTCACAATATCTGGGTTGTAGTAAGCCAAAACACAACCGGATATTTCTGGTTTCATCCAGTCATATCCGGACAAAGCGAGGTGGAATTCGTATGCAATGGACCGAGAAAATCACAGTAAAAATGGTTTTGGAGAAAAGCAAAGTTTTTTTCGTTATGCAAGTGCATAAAATGTCATGTATACAAACAGAAATATCATGTTTGTTTGCCGCAGTTCCTCTAACTTTCTCCCTAGAACATACGAATGTGTAGACTGGTGTCTCCATGTTGAACCTAGTAGTGTTTCTAAGGTACAAAATTAAATGTTCCCTGATAAAAACATTCAAAACAATAAAGTCCGTTGATAATGTCCAGAAAACACAAACACAGAGTCCGTCGCAATATCTGGGATTGAGTTAGCCAAAACACAACCGGATATTTCTGGTTTCATCCAGTCATATCCGGACAAAGTGGGTTGGAATTCGTATGCAATGGACCAACAAAATCACAGTAAAAATGGTTTTAGAGAAAGGCAAAAAGTCTTTTCCATCGCAAGTGCATAAAATGTCATCTATACAAACAGACATATCATATCGATTTGCAGTTCCTCAAGCTTTCTCCCTAGAACATAGGAATGTGTAGACTGGTGTCTCCATGTGGAACCAATTAGTGTTTCTACGGTACAAAATTAAATGTTCCCTGATAAAAACATTCAAAACAATAAAATCCATCGATAATATCCAGAAAACACAGACACTGAGGCTGTAGCAATATCTGGGATATAGTAAGACAAAACACAACCGGATATTTCTGGTTTCATCCACTCATATCCGGACAAAGTGGGGTGGAATTCATATGTAATGGATCGAGAATATCACAGGAAAAATGGTTTTGGAGGAAAGCAAAGTCTTTTCTTTAGGAAAGTGCATAAAATGTCATCTATACAAACAGAAATATCATGTTTGTTTGCCGCAGTTCCTCTAGATTTCTCCCTAGAAAATACGAATGTGTAGAGCTGGTGTCTCCATGTGGAACCAATTAGTGTTTCCCAGCACAAAATTAAATGTTCCCTGATAAATAACATGCAAAAACATAAATTCCGTTGATAGTATCCGGAAAACATAAACACAGAGGCTTTCACAATATCTGGGTTGTAGTAAGCCAAAACACAACCGGATATTTCTGGTTTCATCCAGTCATATCCGGACAAAGCGAGGTGGAATTCGTATGCAATGGACCGAGAAAATCACAGTAAAAATGGTTTTGGAGAAAAGCAAAGTTTTTTTTTTCATTATGCAAGTGCATAAAATGTCATGTATACAAACAGAAATATCATGTTTGTTTGCCGCAGTTCCTCTAACTTTCTCCCTAGAACATACGAATGTGTAGACTGGTGTCTCCATGTTGAACCTATTAGTGTTTCTAAGGTACAAAATTAAATGTTCCCTGATAAAAACATTCAAAACAATAAAGTCCGTTGATAATGTCCAGAAAACACAAACACAGAGTCCGTCGCAATACCTGGGATTGAGTTAGCCAAAACACAACCGGATATTTCTGGTTTCATCCAGTCATATCCGGACTAAGTTTGGTGGAATTCGTATGCAATGAACCGGGAAAATCGCAGTAAAAATGGTTTTGGAGTAAAACAAAGTCTTTTCCTTAAGCCAGTGCATAAAATGTCATCTATACAAACAGAAACATCATGTTTGTTTACCGCAGTTATTCTAGCTTTCTCCCTAGAAAATACGAATGTGTAGACTGGTGTCTCCATGTGGAACCAATTAGTGTTTCCCAGCACAAAATTAAATGTTCCCTGATAAAAACATTCAAAACAATATAATCCATCGATAATATCCAGAAAACACAAACACAGAGTCTGTAGTAATATCTGGGATATAGTAAGCCAAAAAAAAAAAAAACGGATATTTCTGGTTTCATCCACTCATATCCGGACAAAGTGAGGTGGAATTCGTATGCAATGGACCGAGAACATCACAGTAAAAATGGTTTTGGAGAAAAGTAAAGTCTTTTTCTTAGAAAAGTGCATAAAATGTCATGTATACAAACAGAAATATCATGTTTGTTTGCCGCAGTTCCTCTAGCTTTCTCCCTAGAAAATACAAATGTGTAGAGCTGGTGTCTCCGTGTGGAACCAATTAGTGTTTCTACGGTACAAAATTAAATGTTCCCTGATAAAAAACATGCAAAACCATAAAATCCGTTCATAATATCCGGAGAACACAAATACAGAAACTTTCACAATATCTGGGATTGAGTTAGCCAAAACACAACCGGATATTTCTGGTTTCATCCAGTCATATCCGGACAAAGTGGGTTGGAATTCGTATGCAATGGACCAACAAAATCACAGTAAAAATGGTTTTAGAGAAAGGCAAAAAGTCTTTTCCATCGCAAGTGCATAAAATGTCATCTATACAAACAGACATATCATATCGATTTGCAGTTCCTCAAGCTTTCTCCCTAGAACATAGGAATGTGTAGACTGGTGTCTCCATGTGGAACCAATTAGTGTTTCTACGGTACAAAATTAAATGTTCCCTGATAAAAACATTCAAAACAATAAAATCCATCGATAATATCCAGAAAACACAGACACTGAGGCTGTAGCAATATCTGGGATATAGTAAGACAAAACACAACCGGATATTTCTGGTTTCATCCACTCATATCCGGACAAAGTGGGGTGGAATTCATATGTAATGGATCGAGAATATCACAGGAAAAATGGTTTTGGAGAAAAGCAAAGTCTTTTCTTTAGGAAAGTGCATAAAATGTCATCTATACAAACAGAAATATCATGTTTGTTTGCCGCAGTTCCTCTAGCTTTCTCCCTAGAAAATACGAATGTGTAGAGCTGGTGTCTCCATGTGGAACCAATTAGTGTTTCCCAGCACAAAATTAAATGTTCCCTGATAAATAACATGCAAAAACATAAATTCCGTTGATAATATCCGGAAAACATAAACACAGAGGCTTTCACAATATCTGGGTTGTAGTAAGCCAAAACACAACCGGATATTTCTGGTTTCATCCAGTCATATCCGGACAAAGCGAGGTGGAATTCGTATGCAATGGACCGAGAAAATCACAGTAAAAATGGTTTTGGAGAAAAGCAAAGTTTTTTTCGTTATGCAAGTGCATAAAATGTCATGTATACAAACAGAAATATCATGTTTGTTTGCCGCAGTTCCTCTAACTTTCTCCCTAGAACATACGAATGTGTAGACTGGTGTCTCCATGTTGAACCTAGTAGTGTTTCTAAGGTACAAAATTAAATGTTCCCTGATAAAAACATTCAAAACAATAAAGTCCGTTGATAATGTCCAGAAAACACAAACACAGAGTCCGTCGCAATATCTGGGATTGAGTTAGCCAAAACACAACCGGATATTTCTGGTTTCATCCAGTCATATCCGGACTAAGTTTGGTGGAATTCGTATGCAATGAACCGGGAAAATCGCAGTAAAAATGGTTTTGGAGTAAAACAAAGTCTTTTCCTTAAGCCAGTGCATAAAATGTCATCTATACAAACAGAAACATCATGTTTGTTTACCGCAGTTATTCTAGCTTTCTCCCTAGAAAATACGAATGTGTAGACTGGTGTCTCCATGTGGAACCAATTAGTGTTTCCCAGCACAAAATTAAATGTTCCCTGATAAAAACATTGAAAACAATATAATCCATCGATAATATCCAGAAAACACAAACACAGAGTCTGTAGTAATATCTGGGATATAGTAAGCCAAAAAAAAAAAAAAAAGAAAACGGATATTTCTGGTTTCATCCAGTCATATCCGGACAAAGTGAGGTGGAATTCGTATGCAATGGACCGAGAACATCACAGTAAAAATGGTTTTGGAGAAAAGTAAAGTCTTTTTCTTAGGAAAGTGCATAAAATGTCATCTATACAAACAGAAATATCATGTTTGTTTGCCGCAGTTCCTCTAGCTTTCTCCCTAGAAAATACAAATGTGTAGAGCTGGTGTCTCCGTGTGGAACCAATTAGTGTTTCTACGGTACAAAATTAAATGTTCCCTGACAAAAAACATGCAAAACCATAAAATCCGTTCATAATATCCGGAGAACACAAATACAGAAGCTTTCACAATATCTGGGATTGAGTTAGCCAAAACACAACCGGATATTTCTGGTTTCATCCAGTCATATCCGGACAAAGTGGGTTGGAATTCGTATGCAATGGACCAACAAAATCACAGTAAAAATGGTTTTAGAGAAAGGCAAAAAGTCTTTTCCATCGCAAGTGCATAAAATGTCATCTATACAAACAGACATATCATATCGATTTCCAGTTCCTCAAGCTTTCTCCCTAGAACATAGGAATGTGTTACTGGTGTCTCCATGTGGAACCTATTAGTGTTTCTAAGGTACAAAATTAAATGTTCCCTGATAAAAACATTCAAAACAATAAAATCCATCGATAATATCCAGAAAACACAGACACTGAGGCTGTAGCAATATCTGGGATATAGTAAGACAAAGCACAACCGGATATTTCTGGTTTCATCCACTCATATCCGGACAAAGTGGGGTGGAATTCATATGTAATGGATCGAGAATATCACAGGAAAAATGGTTTTGGAGAAAAGCAAAGTCTTTTCTTTAGGAAAGTGCATAAAATGTCATCTATACAAACAGAAATATCATGTTTGTTTGCCGCAGTTCCTCTAGCTTTCTCCCTAGAAAATACGAATGTGTAGAGCTGGTGTCTCCATGTGGAACCAATTAGTGTTTCCCAGCACAAAATTAAATGTTCCCTGATAAATAACATGCAAAAACATAAATTCCGTTGATAGTATCCGGAAAACATAAACACAGAGGCTTTCACAATATCTGGGTTGTAGTAAGCCAAAACACAACCGGATATTTCTGGTTTCATCCAGTCATATCCGGACAAAGCGAGGTGGAATTCGTATGCAATGGACCGAGAAAATCACAGTAAAAATGGTTTTGGAGAAAAGCAAAGTTTTTTTTCATTATGCAAGTGCATAAAATGTCATGTATACAAACAGAAATATCATGTTTGTTTGCCGCAGTTCCTCTAACTTTCTCCCTAGAACATACGAATGGGTAGACTGGTGTCTCCATGTTGAACCTATTAGTGTTTCTAAGGTACAAAATTAAATGTTCCCTGATAAAAACATTCAAAACAATAAAGTCCGTTGATAATGTCCAGAAAACACAAACACAGAGTCCGTTGCAATATCTGGGATTGAGTTAGCCAAAACACAACCGGATATTTCTGGTTTCATCCAGTCATATCCGGACAAAGTGAGGTGGAATTCGTATGCAATGAACCGGGAAAATCGCAGTAAAAATGGTTTTGGAGTAAAACAAAGTCTTTTCCTTAAGCCAGTGCATAAAATGTCATCTATACAAACAGAAACATCATGTTTGTTTACGGCAGTTATTCTAGCTTTCTCCCTAGAAAATACGAATGTGTAGACTGGTGTCTCCATGTGGAACCAATTAGTGTTTCCCAGCACAAAATTAAATGTTCCCTGATAAAAACATTCAAAACAATATAATCCATCGATAATATCCAGAAAACACAAACACAGAGTCTGTAGTAATATCTGGGATATAGTAAGCCAAAAAAAAAAAAAAAGAAAACGGATATTTCTGGTTTCATCCAGTCATATCCGGACAAAGTGAGGTGGAATTCGTATGCAATGGACCGAGAAAATGACAGTAAAAATGGTTTTGGAGAAAAGTAAAGTCTTTTTGTTAGGAAAGTGCATAAAATGTCATCTATACAAACAGAAATATCATGTTTGTTTGCCGCAGTTCCTCTAGCTTTCTCCCTAGAAAATACAAATGTGTAGAGCTGGTGTCTCCGTGTGGAACCAATTAGTGTTTCTACGGTACAAAATTAAATGTTCCCTGATAAAAAACATGCAAAACCATAAAATCCGTTCATAATATCCGGAGAACACAAATACAGAAGCTTTCACAATATCTGGGATTGAGTTAGCCAAAACACAACCGGATATTTCTGGTTTCATCCAGTCATATCCGGACAAAGTGGGTTGGAATTCGTATGCAATGGACCAACAAAATCACAGTAAAAATGGTTTTAGAGAAAGGCAAAAAGTCTTTTCCATCGCAAGTGCATAAAATGTCATCTATACAAACAGACATATCATATCGATTTGCAGTTCCTCAAGCTTTCTCCCTAGAACATAGGAATGTGTTACTGGTGTCTCCATGTGGAACCAATTAGTGTTTCTACGGTACAAAATTAAATGTTCCCTGATAAAAACATTCAAAACAATAAAATCCATCGATAATATCTAGAAAACACAGACACTGAGGCTGTAGCAATATCTGGGATATAGTAAGACAAAACACAACCGGATATTTCTGGTTTCATCCACTCATATCCGGACAAAGTGGGGTGGAATTCATATGTAATGGATCGAGAATATCACAGGAAAAATGGTTTTGGAGAAAAGCAAAGTCTTTTCTTTAGGAAAGTGCATAAAATGTCATCTATACAAACAGAAATATCATGTTTGTTTGCCACAGTTCCTCTAGCTTTCTCCCTAGAAAATACGAATGGGTAGAGCTGGTGTCTCCATGTGGAACCAATTAGTGTTTCCCAGCACAAAATTAAATGTTCCCTGATAAATAACATGCAAAAACATAAATTCCGTTGATAATATCCGGAAAACATAAACACAGAGGCTTTCACAATATCTGGGTTGTAGTAAGCCAAAACACAACCGGATATTTCTGGTTTCATCCAGACCTATCCGGACAAAGTGAGGTGGAATTCGTATGCAATGAACCGGGAAAATCGCAGTAAAAATGGTTTTGGAGTAAAACAAAGTCTCTTCCTTAAGCCAGTGCATAAAATGTCATCTATACAAACAGAAATATCATGTTTGTTTACCGCAGTTATTCTAGCTTTCTCCCTAGAAAATACGAATGTGTAGACTGGTGTCTCCATGTGGAACCAATTAGTGTTTCCCAGCACAAAATTAAATGTTCCCTGATAAAAACATTCAAAACAATATAATCCATCGATAATATCCAGAAAACACAAACACAGAGTCTGTAGTAATATCTGGGATATAGTAAGCCAAAGAAAAAAAAAAAGAAAACGGATATTTCTGGTTTCATCCAGTCATATCCGGACAAAGCGAGGTGGAATTCGTATGCAATGGACCGAGAAAATCACAGTAAAAATGGTTTTGGAGTAAAACAAAGTCTCTTCCTTAAGCCAGTGCATAAAATGTCATCTATACAAACAGAAATATCATGTTTGTTTGCCGCAGTTCCTCTAGCTTTCTCCCTAGAAAATACAAATGTGTAGAGCTGGTGTCTCCGTGTGGAACCAATTAGTGTTTCTACGGTACAAAATTAAATGTTCCCTGATAAAAAAACATGCAAAACCATAAAATCCGTTCATAATATCCGGAGAACACAAATACAGAAGCTTTCACAATATCTGGGATTGAGTTAGCCAAAACACAACCGGATATTTCTGGTTTCATCCAGTCATATCCGGACAAAGTGGGTTGGAATTCGTATGCAATGGACCAACAAAATCACAGTAAAAATGGTTTTAGAGAAAGGCAAAAAGTCTTTTCCATCGCAAGTGCATAAAATGTCATCTATACAAACAGACATATCATATCGATTTGCAGTTCCTCAAGCTTTCTCCCTAGAACATAGGAATGTGTTACTGGTGTCTCCATGTGGAACCAATTAGTGTTTCTACGGTACAAAATTAAATGTTCCCTGATAGAAACATTCAAAACAATAAAATCCATCGATAATATCCAGAAAACACAGACACTGAGGCTGTAGCAATATCTGGGATATAGTAAGACAAAACACAACCGGATATTTCTGGTTTCATCCACTCATATCCGGACAAAGTGGGGTGGAATTCATATGTAATGGATCGAGAATATCACAGGAAAAATGGTTTTGGAGAAAAGCAAAGTCTTTTCTTTAGGAAAGTGCATAAAATGTCATCTATACAAACAGAAATATCATGTTTGTTTGCCGCAGTTCCTCTAGCTTTCTCCCTAGAAAATACGAATGGGTAGAGCTGGTGTCTCCATGTGGAACCAATTAGTGTTTCCCAGCACAAAATTAAATGTTCCCTGATAAATAACATGCAAAAACATAAATTCCGTTGATAATATCCGGAAAACATAAACACAGAGGCTTTCACAATATCTGGGTTGTAGTAAGCCAAAACACAACCGGATATTTCTGGTTTCATCCAGACCTATCCGGACAAAGCGAGGTGGAATTCGTATGCAATGGACCGAGAAAATCACAGTAAAAATGGTTTTGGAGAAAAGCAAAGTTTTTTTTCATTATGCAAGTGCATAAAATGTCATGTATACAAACAGAAATATCATGTTTGTTTGCCGCAGTTCCTCTAACTTTCTCCCTAGAACATACGAATGTGTAGACTGGTGTCTCCATGTTGAACCTATTAGTGTTTCTAAGGTACAAAATTAAATGTTCCCTGATAAAAACATTCAAAACAATAAAGTCCGTTGATAATGTCCAGAAAACACAAACACAGATTCCGTCGCAATATCTGGGATTGAGTTAGCCAAAACACAACCGGATATTTCTGGTTTCATCCAGTCATATCCGGACTAAGTTTGGTGGAATTCGTATGCAATGAACCGGGAAAATCGCAGTAAAAATGGTTTTGGAGTAAAACAAAGTCTTTTCCTTAAGCCAGTGCATAAAATGTCATCTATACAAACAGAAATATCATGTTTGTTTACCGCAGTTATTCTAGCTTTCTCCCTAGAAAATACGAATGTGTAGACTGGTGTCTCCATGTGGAACCAATTAGTGTTTCCCAGCACAAAATTAAATGTTCCCTGATAAAAACATTCCAAACAATATAATCCATCGATAATATCCAGAAAACACAAACACAGAGTCTGTAGTAATATCTGGGATATAGTAAGCCAACAAAAAAGAAAACGGATATTTCTGGTTTCATCCAGTCATATCCGGACAAAGTGAGGTGGAATTCGTATGCAATGGACCGAGAAAATCACAGTAAAAATGGTTTTGGAGAAAAGTAAAGTCTTTTTGTTAGGAAAGTGCATAAAATGTCATCTATACAAACAGAAATATCATGTTTGTTTGCCGCAGTTCCTCTAGCTTTCTCCCTAGAAAATACAAATGTGTAGAGCTGGTGTCTCCGTGTGGAACCAATTAGTGTTTCTACGGTACAAAATTAAATGTTCCCTGATAAAAAACATGCAAAACCATAAAATCCGTTCATAATATCCGGAGAACACAAATACAGAAGCTTTCACAATATCTGGGATTGAGTTAGCCAAAACACAACCGGATATTTCTGGTTTCATCCAGTCATATCCGGACAAAGTGGGTTGGAATTCGTATGCAATGGACCAACAAAATCACAGTAAAAATGGTTTTAGAGAAAGGCAAAAAGTCTTTTCCATCGCAAGTGCATAAAATGTCATCTATACAAACAGACATATCATATCGATTTGCAGTTCCTCAAGCTTTCTCCCTAGAACATAGGAATGTGTTACTGGTGTCTCCATGTGGAACCAATTAGTGTTTCTACGGTACAAAATTAAATGTTCCCTGATAAAAACATTCAAAACAATAAAATCCATCGATAATATCTAGAAAACACAGACACTGAGGCTGTAGCAATATCTGGGATATAGTAAGACAAAACACAACCGGATATTTCTGGTTTCATCCACTCATATCCGGACAAAGTGGGGTGGAATTCATATGTAATGGATCGAGAATATCACAGGAAAAATGGTTTTGGAGAAAAGCAAAGTCTTTTCTTTAGGAAAGTGCATAAAATGTCATCTATACAAACAGAAATATCATGTTTGTTTGCCACAGTTCCTCTAGCTTTCTCCCTAGAAAATACGAATGGGTAGAGCTGGTGTCTCCATGTGGAACCAATTAGTGTTTCCCAGCACAAAATTAAATGTTCCCTGATAAATAACATGCAAAAACATAAATTCCGTTGATAATATCCGGAAAACATAAACACAGAGGCTTTCACAATATCTGGGTTGTAGTAAGCCAAAACACAACCGGATATTTCTGGTTTCATCCAGACCTATCCGGACAAAGTGAGGTGGAATTCGTATGCAATGGACCGAGAAAATCACAGTAAAAATGGTTTTGGAGAAAAGCAAAGTTTTTTTCGTTATGCAAGTGCATAAAATGTCATGTATACAAACAGAAATATCATGTTTGTTTGCCGCAGTTCCTCTAACTTTCTCCCTAGAACATACGAACGTGTAGACTGGTGTCTCCATGTTGAACCTATTAGTGTTTCTAAGGTACAAAATTAAATGTTCCCTGATAAAAACTTTCAAAACAATAAAGTCCGTTGATAATGTCCAGAAAACACAAACACAGAGTCCGTCGCAATATCTGGGATTGAGTTAGCCAAAACACAACCGGATATTTCTGGTTTCATCCAGTCATATCCGGACTAAGTTTGGTGGAATTCGTATGCAATGAACCGGGAAAATCGCAGTAAAAATGGTTTTGGAGTAAAACAAAGTCTCTTCCTTAAGCCAGTGCATAAAATGTCATCTATACAAACAGAAATATCATGTTTGTTTACCGCAGTTATTCTAGCTTTCTCCCTTTAAAATACGAATGTGTAGACTGGTGTCTCCATGTGGAACCAATTAGTGTTTCCCAGCACAAAATTAAATGTTCCCTGATAAAAACATTCAAAACAATATAATCCATCGATAATATCCAGAAAACACAAACACAGAGTCTGTAGTAATATCTGGGATATAGTAAGCCAAAAAAAAAAAAAAAGAAAACGGATATTTCTGGTTTCATCCAGTCATATCCGGACAAAGCGAGGTGGAATTCGTATGCAATGGACCGAGAAAATCACAGTAAAAATGGTTTTGGAGTAAAACAAAGTCTCTTCCTTAAGCCAGTGCATAAAATGTCATCTATACAAACAGAAATATCATGTTTGTTTGCCGCAGTTCCTCTAGCTTTCTCCCTAGAAAATACAAATGTGTAGAGCTGGTGTCTCCGTGTGGAACCAATTAGTGTTTCTACGGTACAAAATTAAATGTTCCCTGATAAAAAAACATGCAAAACCATAAAATCCGTTCATAATATCCGGAGAACACAAATACAGAAGCTTTCACAATATCTGGGATTGAGTTAGCCAAAACACAACCGGATATTTCTGGTTTCATCCAGTCATATCCGGACAAAGTGGGTTGGAATTCGTATGCAATGGACCAACAAAATCACAGTAAAAATGGTTTTAGAGAAAGGCAAAAAGTCTTTTCCATCGCAAGTGCATAAAATGTCATCTATACAAACAGACATATCATATCGATTTGCAGTTCCTCAAGCTTTCTCCCTAGAACATAGGAATGTGTTACTGGTGTCTCCATGTGGAACCAATTAGTGTTTCTACGGTACAAAATTAAATGTTCCCTGATAAAAACATTCAAAACAATAAAATCCATTGATAATATCCAGAAAACACAGACACTGAGGCTGTAGCAATATCTGGGATATAGTAAGACAAAACACAACCGGATATTTCTGGTTTCATCCACTCATATCCGGACAAAGTGGGGTGGAATTCATATGTAATGGATCGAGAATATCACAGGAAAAATGGTTTTGGAGAAAAGCAAAGTCTTTTCTTTAGGAAAGTGCATAAAATGTCATCTATACAAACAGAAATATCATGTTTGTTTGCCGCAGTTCCTCTAGCTTTCTCCCTAGAAAATACGAATGGGTAGAGCTGGTGTCTCCATGTGGAACCAATTAGTGTTTCCCAGCACAAAATTAAATGTTCCCTGATAAATAACATGCAAAAACATAAATTCCGTTGATAATATCCGGAAAACATAAACACAGAGGCTTTCACAATATCTGGGTTGTAGTAAGCCAAAACACAACCGGATATTTCTGGTTTCATCCAGACCTATCCGGACAAAGCGAGGTGGAATTCGTATGCAATGGACCGAGAAAATCACAGTAAAAATGGTTTTGGAGAAAAGCAAAGTTTTTTTCGTTATGCAAGTGCATAAAATGTCATGTATACAAACAGAAATATCATGTTTGTTTGCCGCAGTTCCTCTAACTTTCTCCCTAGAACATACGAATGTGTAGACTGGTGTCTCCATGTTGAACCTATTAGTGTTTCTAAGGTACAAAATTAAATGTTCCCTGATAAAAACATTCAAAACAATAAAGTCCGTTGATAATGTCCAGAAAACACAAACACAGATTCCGTCGCAATATCTGGGATTGAGTTAGCCAAAACACAACCGGATATTTCTGGTTTCATCCAGTCATATCCGGACTAAGTTTGGTGGAATTCGTATGCAATGAACCGGGAAAATCGCAGTAAAAATGGTTTTGGAGTAAAACAAAGTCTTTTCCTTAAGCCAGTGCATAAAATGTCATCTATACAAACAGAAACATCATGTTTGTTTACCGCAGTTATTCTAGCTTTCTCCCTAGAAAATACGAATGTGTAGACTGGTGTCTCCATGTGGAACCAATTAGTGTTTCCCAGCACAAAATTAAATGTTCCCTGATAAAAACATTCCAAACAATATAATCCATCGATAATATCCAGAAAACACAAACACAGAGTCTGTAGTAATATCTGGGATATAGTAAGCCAAAAAAAAAAAAAAAAGAAAACGGATATTTCTGGTTTCATCCACTCATATCCGGACAAAGTGAGGTGGAATTCGTATGCAATGGACCGAGAAAATGACAGTAAAAATGGTTTTGGAGAAAAGTAAAGTCTTTTCTTAGGAAAGTGCATAAAATGTCATCTATACAAACAGAAATATCATGTTTCTTGCCGCAGTTCCTCTAGCTTTCTCCCTAGAAAATACAAATGTGTAGAGCTGGTGTCTCCGTGTGGAACCAATTAGTGTTTCTACGGTACAAAATTAAATGTTCCCTGATAAAAAACATGCAAAACCATAAAATCCGTTCATAATATCCGGAGAACACAAATACAGAAGCTTTCACAATATCTGGGATTGAGTTAGCCAAAACACAACCGGATATTTCTGGTTTCATCCAGTCATATCCGGACAAAGTGGGTTGGAATTCGTATGCAATGGACCAACAAAATCACAGTAAAAATGGTTTTAGAGAAAGGCAAAAAGTCTTTTCCATCGCAAGTGCATAAAATGTCATCTATACAAACAGACATATCATATCGATTTGCAGTTCCTCAAGCTTTCTCCCTAGAACATAGGAATGTGTTACTGGTGTCTCCATGTGGAACCAATTAGTGTTTCTACGGTACAAAATTAAATGTTCCCTGATAAAAACATTCAAAACAATAAAATCCATCGATAATATCCAGAAAACACAGACACTGAGGCTGTAGCAATATCTGGGATATAGTAAGACAAAACACAACCGGATATTTCTGGTTTCATCCACTCATATCCGGACAAAGTGGGGTGGAATTCATATGTAATGGATCGAGAATATCACAGGAAAAATGGTTTTGGAGAAAAGCAAAGTCTTTTCTTTAGGAAAGTGCATAAAATGTCATCTATACAAACAGAAATATCATGTTTGTTTGCCACAGTTCCTCTAGCTTTCTCCCTAGAAAATACGAATGGGTAGAGCTGGTGTCTCCATGTGGAACCAATTAGTGTTTCCCAGCACAAAATTAAATGTTCCCTGATAAATAACATGCAAAAACATAAATTCCGTTGATAATATCCGGAAAACATAAACACAGAGGCTTTCACAATATCTGGGTTGTAGTAAGCCAAAACACAACCGGATATTTCTGGTTTCATCCAGACCTATCCGGACAAAGTGAGGTGGAATTCGTATGCAATGGACCGAGAAAATCACAGTAAAAATGGTTTTGGAGAAAAGCAAAGTTTTTTTCGTTATGCAAGTGCATAAAATGTCATGTATACAAACAGAAATATCATGTTTGTTTGCCGCAGTTCCTCTAACTTTCTCCCTAGAACATACGAACGTGTAGACTGGTGTCTCCATGTTGAACCTATTAGTGTTTCTAAGGTACAAAATTAAATGTTCCCTGATAAAAACTTTCAAAGCAATAAAGTCCGTTGATAATGTCCAGAAAACACAAACACAGAGTCGGTCGCAATATCTGGGATTTAGTTAGCCAAAACACAACCGGATATTTCTGGTTTCATCCAGTCATATCCGGACTAAGTTTGGTGGAATTCGTATGCAATGAACCGGGAAAATCGCAGTAAAAATGGTTTTGGAGTAAAACAAAGTCTCTTCCTTAAGCCAGTGCATAAAATGTCATCTATACAAACAGAAATATCATGTTTGTTTACCGCAGTTATTCTAGCTTTCTCCCTAGAAAATACGAATGTGTAGACTGGTGTCTCCATGTGGAACCAATTAGTGTTTCCCAGCACAAAATTAAATGTTCCCTGATAAAAACATTCAAAACAATATAATCCATCGATAATATCCAGAAAACACAAACACAGAGTCTGTAGTAATATCTGGGATATAGTAAGCCAAAAAAAAAAAAAAGAAAACGGATATTTCTGGTTTCATCCAGTCATATCCGGACAAAGCGAGGTGGAATTCGTATGCAATGGACCGAGAAAATCACAGTAAAAATGGTTTTGGAGTAAAACAAAGTCTCTTCCTTAAGCCAGTGCATAAAATGTCATCTATACAAACAGAAATATCATGTTTGTTTGCCGCAGTTCCTCTAGCTTTCTCCCTAGAAAATACAAATGTGTAGAGCTGGTGTCTCCGTGTGGAACCAATTAGTGTTTCTACGGTACAAAATTAAATGTTCCCTGATAAAAAAACATGCAAAACCATAAAATCCGTTCATAATATCCGGAGAACACAAATACAGAAGCTTTCACAATATCTGGGATTGAGTTAGCCAAAACACAACCGGATATTTCTGGTTTCATCCAGTCATATCCGGACAAAGTGGGTTGGAATTCGTATGCAATGGACCAACAAAATCACAGTAAAAATGGTTTTAGAGAAAGGCAAAAAGTCTTTTCCATCGCAAGTGCATAAAATGTCATCTATACAAACAGACATATCATATCGATTTGCAGTTCCTCAAGCTTTCTCCCTAGAACATAGGAATGTGTTACTGGTGTCTCCATGTGGAACCAATTAGTGTTTCTACGGTACAAAATTAAATGTTCCCTGATAAAAACATTCAAAACAATAAAATCCATCGATAATATCCAGAAAACACAGACACTGAGGCTGTAGCAATATCTGGGATATAGTAAGACAAAACACAACCGGATATTTCTGGTTTCATCCACTCATATCCGGACAAAGTGGGGTGGAATTCATATGTAATGGATCGAGAATATCACAGGAAAAATGGTTTTGGAGAAAAGCAAAGTCTTTTCTTTAGGAAAGTGCATAAAATGTCATCTATACAAACAGAAATATCATGTTTGTTTGCCACAGTTCCTCTAGCTTTCTCCCTAGAAAATACGAATGTGTAGAGCTGGTGTCTCCATGTGGAACCAATTAGTGTTTCCCAGCACAAAATTAAATGTTCCCTGATAAATAACATGCAAAAACATAAATTCCGTTGATAATATCCGGAAAACATAAACACAGAGGCTTTCACAATATCTGGGTTGTAGTAAGCCAAAACACAACCGGATATTTCTGGTTTCATCCAGACCTATCCGGACAAAGTGAGGTGGAATTCGTATGCAATGGACCGAGAAAATCACAGTAAAAATGGTTTTGGAGAAAAGCAAAGTTTTTTTTCGTTATGCAAGTGCATAAAATGTCATGTATACAAACAGAAATATCATGTTTGTTTGCCGCAGTTCCTCTAACTTTCTCCCTAGAACATACGAATGTGTAGACTGGTGTCTCCATGTTGAACCTATTAGTGTTTCTAAGGTACAAAATTAAATGTTCCCTGATAAAAACATTCAAAACAATAAAGTCCGTTGATAATGTCCAGAAAACACAAACACAGATTCCGTCGCAATATCTGGGATTGAGTTAGCCAAAACACAACCGGATATTTCTGGTTTCATCCAGTCATATCCGGACTAAGTTTGGTGGAATTCGTATGCAATGAACCGGGAAAATCGCAGTAAAAATGGTTTTGGAGTAAAACAAAGTCTTTTCCTTAAGCCAGTGCATAAAATGTCATCTATACAAACAGAAACATCATGTTTGTTTACCGCAGTTATTCTAGCTTTCTCCCTAGAAAATACGAATGTGTAGACTGGTGTCTCCATGTGGAACCAATTAGTGTTTCCCAGCACAAAATTAAATGTTCCCTGATAAAAACATTCCAAACAATATAATCCATCGATAATATCCAGAAAACACAAACACAGAGTCTGTAGTAATATCTGGGATATAGTAAGCCAAAAAAAAAAAAAAAAAGAAAACGGATATTTCTGGTTTCATCCACTCATATCCGGACAAAGTGAGGTGGAATTCGTATGCAATGGACCGAGAAAATGACAGTAAAAATGGTTTTGGAGAAAAGTAAAGTCTTTTCTTAGGAAAGTGCATAAAATGTCATCTATACAAACAGAAATATCATGTTTCTTGCCGCAGTTCCTCTAGCTTTCTCCCTAGAAAATACAAATGTGTAGAGCTGGTGTCTCCGTGTGGAACCAATTAGTGTTTCTACGGTACAAAATTAAATGTTCCCTGATAAAAAACATGCAAAACCATAAAATCCGTTCATAATATCCGGAGAACACAAATACAGAAGCTTTCACAATATCTGGGATTGAGTTAGCCAAAACACAACCGGATATTTCTGGTTTCATCCAGTCATATCCGGACAAAGTGGGTTGGAATTCGTATGCAATGGACCAACAAAATCACAGTAAAAATGGTTTTAGAGAAAGGCAAAAAGTCTTTTCCATCGCAAGTGCATAAAATGTCATCTATACAAACAGACATATCATATCGATTTGCAGTTCCTCAAGCTTTCTCCCTAGAACATAGGAATGTGTTCCTGGTGTCTCCATGTGGAACCAATTAGTGTTTCTACGGTACAAAATTAAATGTTCCCTGATAAAAACATTCAAAACAATAAAATCCATCGATAATATCCAGAAAACACAGACACTGAGGCTGTAGCAATATCTGGGATATAGTAAGACAAAACACAACCGGATATTTCTGGTTTCATCCACTCATATCCGGACAAAGTGGGGTGGAATTCATATGTAATGGATCGAGAATATCACAGGAAAAATGGTTTTGGAGAAAAGCAAAGTCTTTTCTTTAGGAAAGTGCATAAAATGTCATCTATACAAACAGAAATATCATGTTTGTTTGCCACAGTTCCTCTAGCTTTCTCCCTAGAAAATACGAATGGGTAGAGCTGGTGTCTCCATGTGGAACCAATTAGTGTTTCCCAGCACAAAATTAAATGTTCCCTGATAAATAACATGCAAAAACATAAATTCCGTTGATAATATCCGGAAAACATAAACACAGAGGCTTTCACAATATCTGGGTTGTAGTAAGCCAAAACACAACCGGATATTTCTGGTTTCATCCAGACCTATCCGGACAAAGTGAGGTGGAATTCGTATGCAATGGACCGAGAAAATCACAGTAAAAATGGTTTTGGAGAAAAGCAAAGTTTTTTTCGTTATGCAAGTGCATAAAATGTCATGTATACAAACAGAAATATCATGTTTGTTTGCCGCAGTTCCTCTAACTTTCTCCCTAGAACATACGAACGTGTAGACTGGTGTCTCCATGTTGAACCTATTAGTGTTTCTAAGGTACAAAATTAAATGTTCCCTGATAAAAACTTTCAAAGCAATAAAGTCCGTTGATAATGTCCAGAAAACACAAACACAGAGTCGGTCGCAATATCTGGGATTTAGTTAGCCAAAACACAACCGGATATTTCTGGTTTCATCCAGTCATATCCGGACTAAGTTTGGTGGAATTCGTATGCAATGAACCGGGAAAATCGCAGTAAAAATGGTTTTGGAGTAAAACAAAGTCTCTTCCTTAAGCCAGTGCATAAAATGTCATCTATACAAACAGAAATATCATGTTTGTTTACCGCAGTTATTCTAGCTTTCTCCCTAGAAAATACGAATGTGTAGACTGGTGTCTCCATGTGGAACCAATTAGTGTTTCCCAGCACAAAATTAAATGTTCCCTGATAAAAACATTCAAAACAATATAATCCATCGATAATATCCAGAAAACACAAACACAGAGTCTGTAGTAATATCTGGGATATAGTAAGCCAAAAAAAAAAAAAAGAAAACGGATATTTCTGGTTTCATCCAGTCATATCCGGACAAAGCGAGGTGGAATTCGTATGCAATGGACCGAGAAAATCACAGTAAAAATGGTTTTGGAGTAAAACAAAGTCTCTTCCTTAAGCCAGTGCATAAAATGTCATCTATACAAACAGAAATATCATGTTTGTTTGCCGCAGTTCCTCTAGCTTTCTCCCTAGAAAATACAAATGTGTAGAGCTGGTGTCTCCGTGTGGAACCAATTAGTGTTTCTACGGTACAAAATTAAATGTTCCCTGATAAAAAAACATGCAAAACCATAAAATCCGTTCATAATATCCGGAGAACACAAATACAGAAGCTTTCACAATATCTGGGATTGAGTTAGCCAAAACACAACCGGATATTTCTGGTTTCATCCAGTCATATCCGGACAAAGTGGGTTGGAATTCGTATGCAATGGACCAACAAAATCACAGTAAAAATGGTTTTAGAGAAAGGCAAAAAGTCTTTTCCATCGCAAGTGCATAAAATGTCATCTATACAAACAGACATATCATATCGATTTGCAGTTCCTCAAGCTTTCTCCCTAGAACATAGGAATGTGTTACTGGTGTCTCCATGTGGAACCAATTAGTGTTTCTACGGTACAAAATTAAATGTTCCCTGATAAAAACATTCAAAACAATAAAATCCATCGATAATATCCAGAAAACACAGACACTGAGGCTGTAGCAATATCTGGGATATAGTAAGACAAAACACAACCGGATATTTCTGGTTTCATCCACTCATATCCGGACAAAGTGGGGTGGAATTCATATGTAATGGATCGAGAATATCACAGGAAAAATGGTTTTGGAGAAAAGCAAAGTCTTTTCTTTAGGAAAGTGCATAAAATGTCATCTATACAAACAGAAATATCATGTTTGTTTGCCACAGTTCCTCTAGCTTTCTCCCTAGAAAATACGAATGTGTAGAGCTGGTGTCTCCATGTGGAACCAATTAGTGTTTCCCAGCACAAAATTAAATGTTCCCTGATAAATAACATGCAAAAACATAAATTCCGTTGATAATATCCGGAAAACATAAACACAGAGGCTTTCACAATATCTGGGTTGTAGTAAGCCAAAACACAACCGGATATTTCTGGTTTCATCCAGACCTATCCGGACAAAGTGAGGTGGAATTCGTATGCAATGGACCGAGAAAATCACAGTAAAAATGGTTTTGGAGAAAAGCAAAGTTTTTTTTCGTTATGCAAGTGCATAAAATGTCATGTATACAAACAGAAATATCATGTTTGTTTGCCGCAGTTCCTCTAACTTTCTCCCTAGAACATACGAATGTGTAGACTGGTGTCTCCATGTTGAACCTATTAGTGTTTCTAAGGTACAAAATTAAATGTTCCCTGATAAAAACATTCAAAACAATAAAGTCCGTTGATAATGTCCAGAAAACACAAACACAGATTCCGTCGCAATATCTGGGATTGAGTTAGCCAAAACACAACCGGATATTTCTGGTTTCATCCAGTCATATCCGGACTAAGTTTGGTGGAATTCGTATGCAATGAACCGGGAAAATCGCAGTAAAAATGGTTTTGGAGTAAAACAAAGTCTTTTCCTTAAGCCAGTGCATAAAATGTCATCTATACAAACAGAAACATCATGTTTGTTTACCGCAGTTATTCTAGCTTTCTCCCTAGAAAATACGAATGTGTAGACTGGTGTCTCCATGTGGAACCAATTAGTGTTTCCCAGCACAAAATTAAATGTTCCCTGATAAAAACATTCCAAACAATATAATCCATCGATAATATCCAGAAAACACAAACACAGAGTCTGTAGTAATATCTGGGATATAGTAAGCCAAAAAAAAAAAAAAAAAGAAAACGGATATTTCTGGTTTCATCCACTCATATCCGGACAAAGTGAGGTGGAATTCGTATGCAATGGACCGAGAAAATGACAGTAAAAATGGTTTTGGAGAAAAGTAAAGTCTTTTCTTAGGAAAGTGCATAAAATGTCATCTATACAAACAGAAATATCATGTTTCTTGCCGCAGTTCCTCTAGCTTTCTCCCTAGAAAATACAAATGTGTAGAGCTGGTGTCTCCGTGTGGAACCAATTAGTGTTTCTACGGTACAAAATTAAATGTTCCCTGATAAAAAACATGCAAAACCATAAAATCCGTTCATAATATCCGGAGAACACAAATACAGAAGCTTTCACAATATCTGGGATTGAGTTAGCCAAAACACAACCGGATATTTCTGGTTTCATCCAGTCATATCCGGACAAAGTGGGTTGGAATTCGTATGCAATGGACCAACAAAATCACAGTAAAAATGGTTTTAGAGAAAGGCAAAAAGTCTTTTCCATCGCAAGTGCATAAAATGTCATCTATACAAACAGACATATCATATCGATTTGCAGTTCCTCACGCTTTCTCCCTAGAACATAGGAATGTGTTACTGGTGTCTCCATGTGGAACCAATTAGTGTTTCTACGGTACAAAATTAAATGTTCCCTGATAAAAACATTCAAAACAATAAAATCCATCGATAATATCCAGAAAACACAGACACTGAGGCTGTAGCAATATCTGGGATATAGTAAGACAAAACACAACCGGATATTTCTGGTTTCATCCACTCATATCCGGACAAAGTGGGGTGGAATTCATATGTAATGGATCGAGAATATCACAGGGAAAATGGTTTTGGAGAAAAGCAAAGTCTTTTCTTTAGGAAAGTGCATAAAATGTCATCTATACAAACAGAAATATCATGTTTGTTTGCCGCAGTTCCTCTAGCTTTCTCCCTAGAAAATACGAATGTGTAGAGCTGGTGACTCCATGTGGAACCAATTAGTGTTTCCCAGCACAAAATTAAATGTTCCCTGATAAATAACATGTGAAATCATAAATTCCGTTGATAATATCCGGAAAACATAAACACAGAGGCTTTCACAATATCTGGGTTGTAGTAAGCCAAAACACAACCGGATATTTCTGGTTTCATCCAGTCATATCCGGACAAAGCGAGGTGGAATTCGTATGCAATGGACCGAGAAAATCACAGTAAAAATGGTTTTGGAGAAAAGCAAAGTTTTTTTCGTTATGCAAGTGCATAAAATGTCATGTATACAAACAGAAATATCATGTTTGTTTGCCGCAGTTCCTCTAGCTTTCTCCCTAGAAAATACGAATGTGTAGAACTGGTGTCTCCGTGTGGAACCAATTAGTGTTTCTAAGGTATAAAATTAAATGTTCCCTGATAAAAAACATGCAAAACCATAAAATCCGTTCATAATATCCGGAGAACACAAATACAGAAGCTTTCACAATATCTGGGATTGAGTATGCCAAAACACAACCGGATATTTCTGGTTTCATCCAGTCATATCCGGACTAAGTTTGGTGGAATTCGTATGCAATGAACCGGGAAAATCGCAGTAAAAATGGTTTTGGAGTAAAACAAAGTCTTTTCCTTAAGCCAGTGCATAAAATGTCATCTATACAAACAGAAACATCATGTTTGTTTACCGCAGTTATTCTAGCTTTCTCCCTAGAAAATACGAATGTGTAGACTGGTGTCTCCATGTGGAACCAATTAGTGTTTCCCAGCACAAAATTAAATGTTCCCTGATAAAAACATTCAAAACAATATAATCCATCGATAATATCCAGAAAACACAAACACAGAGTCTGTAGTAATATCTGGGATATAGTAAGCCAAAAAAAAAAAAAGAAAACGGATATTTCTGGTTTCATCCAGTCATATCCGGACAAAGCGAGGTGGAATTCGTATGCAATGGACCGAGAAAATCACAGTAAAAATGGTTTTGGAGAAAAGTAAAGTCTTTTTGTTAGGAAAGTGCATAAAATGTCATCTATACAAACAGAAATATCATGTTTGTTTGCCGCAGTTCCTCTAGCTTTCTCCCTAGAAAATACAAATGTGTAGAGCTGGTGTCTCCGTGTGGAACCAATTAGTGTTTCTACGGTACAAAATTAAATGTTCCCTGATAAAAAAACATGCAAAACCATAAAATCCGTTCATAATATCCGGAGAACACAAATACAGAAGCTTTCACAATATCTGGGATTGAGTTAGCCAAAACACAACCGGATATTTCTGGTTTCATCCAGTCATATCCGGACAAAGTGGGTTGGAATTCGTATGCAATGGACCAACAAAATCACAGTAAAAATGGTTTTAGAGAAAGGCAAAAAGTCTTTTCCATCGCAAGTGCATAAAATGTCATCTATACAAACAGACATATCATATCGATTTGCAGTTCCTCAAGCTTTCTCCCTAGAACATAGGAATGTGTTACTGGTGTCTCCATGTGGAACCAATTAGTGTTTCTACGGTACAAAATTAAATGTTCCCTGATAAAAACATTCAAAACAATAAAATCCATCGATAATATCCAGAAAACACAGACACTGAGGCTGTAGCAATATCTGGGATATAGTAAGACAAAACACAACCGGATATTTCTGGTTTCATCCACTCATATCCGGACAAAGTGGGGTGGAATTCATATGTAATGGATCGAGAATATCACAGGGAAAATGGTTTTGGAGAAAAGCAAAGTCTTTTCTTTAGGAAAGTGCATAAAATGTCATCTATACAAACAGAAATATCATGTTTGTTTGCCGCAGTTCCTCTAGCTTTCTCCCTAGAAAATACGAATGTGTAGAGCTGGTGACTCCATGTGGAACCAATTAGTGTTTCCCAGCACAAAATTAAATGTTCCCTGATAAATAACATGTGAAATCATAAATTCCGTTGATAATATCCGGAAAACATAAACACAGAGGCTTTCACAATATCTGGGTTGTAGTAAGCCAAAACACAACCGGATATTTCTGGTTTCATCCAGTCATATCCGGACAAAGCGAGGTGGAATTCGTATGCAATGGACCGAGAAAATCACAGTAAAAATGGTTTTGGAGAAAAGCAAAGTTTTTTTCGTTATGCAAGTGCATAAAATGTCATGTATACAAACAGAAATATCATGTTTGTTTGCCGCAGTTCCTCTAGCTTTCTCCCTAGAACATACGAATGTGTAGAACTGGTGTCTCCATGTGGAACCAATTAGTGTTTCTAAGGTACAAAATTAAATGTTCCCTGATAAAAACATTCAAAACAATAAAGTCCGTTGATAATGTCCAGAAAACACAAACACAGATTCCGTCGCAATATCTGGGATTGAGTTAGCCAAAACACAACCGGATATTTCTGGTTTCATCCAGTCATATCCGGACTAAGCTTGGTGGAATTCGTATGCAATGAACCGGGAAAATCGCAGTAAAAATGGTTTTGGAGTAAAACAAAGTCTTTTCCTTAAGCCAGTGCATAAAATGTCATCTATACAAACAGAAATATCATGTTTGTTTACCGCAGTTATTCTAGCTTTCTCCCTAGAAAATACGAATGTGTAGACTGGTGTCTCCATGTGGAACCAATTAGTGTTTCCCAGCACAAAATTAAATGTTCCCTGATAAAAACATTGAAAACAATATAATCCATCGATAATATCCAGAAAACACAAACACAGAGTCTGTAGTAATATCTGGGATATAGTAAGCCAACAAAAAAGAAAACGGATATTTCTGGTTTCATCCAGTCATATCCGGACAAAGTGAGGTGGAATTCGTATGCAATGGACCGAGAAAATCACAGTAAAAATGGTTTTGGAGAAAAGTAAAGTCTTTTTCTTAGGAAAGTGCATAAAATGTCATCTATACAAACAGAAATATCATGTTTGTTTGCCGCAGTTCCTCTAGCTTTCTCCCTAGAAAATACAAATGTGTAGAGCTGGTGTCTCCGTGTGGAACCAATTAGTGTTTCTACGGTACAAAATTAAATGTTCCCTGATAAAAAACATGCAAAACCATAAAATCCGTTCATAATATCCGGAGAACACAAATACAGAAGCTTTCACAATATCTGGGATTGAGTTAGCCAAAACACAACCGGATATTTCTGGTTTCATCCAGTCATATCCGGACAAAGTGGGTTGGAATTCGTATGCAATGGACCAACAAAATCACAGTAAAAATGGTTTTAGAGAAAGGCAAAAAGTCTTTTCCATCGCAAGTGCATAAAATGTCATCTATACAAACAGACATATCATATCGATTTGCAGTTCCTCAAGCTTTCTCCCTAGAACATAGGAATGTGTTACTGGTGTCTCCATGTGGAACCAATTAGTGTTTCTACGGTACAAAATTAAATGTTCCCTGATAAAAACATTCAAAACAATAAAATCCATCGATAATATCTAGAAAACACAGACACTGAGGCTGTAGCAATATCTGGGATATAGTAAGACAAAACACAACCGGATATTTCTGGTTTCATCCACTCATATCCGGACAAAGTGGGGTGGAATTCATATGTAATGGATCGAGAATATCACAGGAAAAATGGTTTTGGAGAAAAGCAAAGTCTTTTCTTTAGGAAAGTGCATAAAATGTCATCTATACAAACAGAAATATCATGTTTGTTTGCCACAGTTCCTCTAGCTTTCTCCCTAGAAAATACGAATGGGTAGAGCTGGTGTCTCCATGTGGAACCAATTAGTGTTTCCCAGCACAAAATTAAATGTTCCCTGATAAATAACATGCAAAAACATAAATTCCGTTGATAATATCCGGAAAACATAAACACAGAGGCTTTCACAATATCTGGGTTGTAGTAAGCCAAAACACAACCGGATATTTCTGGTTTCATCCAGACCTATCCGGACAAAGTGAGGTGGAATTCGGATGCAATGGACCGAGAAAATCACAGTAAAAATGGTTTTGGAGAAAAGCAAAGTTTTTTTCGTTATGCAAGTGCATAAAATGTCATGTATACAAACAGAAATATCATGTTTGTTTGCCGCAGTTCCTCTAACTTTCTCCCTAGAACATACGAACGTGTAGACTGGTGTCTCCATGTTGAACCTATTAGTGTTTCTAAGGTACAAAATTAAATGTTCCCTGATAAAAACTTTCAAAACAATAAAGTCTGTTGATAATGTCCAGAAAACACAAACACAGAGTCCGTCGCAATATCTGGGATTGAGTTAGCCAAAACACAACCGGATATTTCTGGTTTCATCCAGTCATATCCGGACTAAGTTTGGTGGAATTCGTATGCAATGAACCGGGAAAATCGCAGTAAAAATGGTTTTGGAGTAAAACAAAGTCTCTTCCTTAAGCCAGTGCATAAAATGTCATCTATACAAACAGAAATATCATGTTTGTTTACCGCAGTTATTCTAGCTTTCTCCCTTTAAAATACGAATGTGTAGACTGGTGTCTCCATGTGGAACCAATTAGTGTTTCCCAGCACAAAATTAAATGTTCCCTGATAAAAACATTCAAAACAATATAATCCATCGATAATATCCAGAAAACACAAACACAGAGTCTGTAGTAATATCTGGGATATAGTAAGCCAAAAAAAAAAAAAAAGAAAACGGATATTTCTGGTTTCATCCAGTCATATCCGGACAAAGCGAGGTGGAATTCGTATGCAATGGACCGAGAAAATCACAGTAAAAATGGTTTTGAAGTAAAACAAAGTCTCTTCCTTAAGCCAGTGCATAAAATGTCATCTATACAAACAGAAATATCATGTTTGTTTGCCGCAGTTCCTCTAGCTTTCTCCCTAGAAAATACAAATGTGTAGAGCTGGTGTCTCCGTGTGGAACCAATTAGTGTTTCTACGGTACAAAATTAAATGTTCCCTGATAAAAAAACATGCAAAACCATAAAATCCGTTCATAATATCCGGAGAACACAAATACAGAAGCTTTCACAATATCTGGGATTGAGTTAGCCAAAACACAACCGGATATTTCTGGTTTCATCCAGTCATATCCGGACAAAGTGGGTTGGAATTCGTATGCAATGGACCAACAAAATCACAGTAAAAATGGTTTTAGAGAAAGGCAAAAAGTCTTTTCCATCGCAAGTGCATAAAATGTCATCTATACAAACAGACATATCATATCGATTTGCAGTTCCTCAAGCTTTCTCCCTAGAACATAGGAATGTGTTACTGGTGTCTCCATGTGGAACCAATTAGTGTTTCTACGGTACAAAATTAAATGTTCCCTGATAAAAACATTCAAAACAATAAAATCCATCGATAATATCCAGAAAACACAGACACTGAGGCTGTAGCAATATCTGGGATATAGTAAGACAAAACACAACCGGATATTTCTGGTTTCATCCACTCATATCCGGACAAAGTGGGGTGGAATTCATATGTAATGGATCGAGAATATCACAGGAAAAATGGTTTTGGAGAAAAGCAAAGTCTTTTCTTTAGGAAAGTGCATAAAATGTCATCTATACAAACAGAAATATCATGTTTGTTTGCCGCAGTTCCTCTAGCTTTCTCCCTAGAAAATACGAATGGGTAGAGCTGGTGTCTCCATGTGGAACCAATTAGTGTTTCCCAGCACAAAATTAAATGTTCCCTGATAAATAACATGCAAAAACATAAATTCCGTTGATAATATCCGGAAAACATAAACACAGAGGCTTTCACAATATCTGGGTTGTAGTAAGCCAAAACACAACCGGATATTTCTGGTTTCATCCAGACCTATCCGGACAAAGCGAGGTGGAATTCGTATGCAATGGACCGAGAAAATCACAGTAAAAATGGTTTTGGAGAAAAGCAAAGTTTTTTTCGTTATGCAAGTGCATAAAATGTCATGTATACAAACAGAAATATCATGTTTGTTTGCCGCAGTTCCTCTAACTTTCTCCCTAGAACATACGAATGTGTAGACTGGTGTCTCCATGTTGAACCTATTAGTGTTTCTAAGGTACAAAATTAAATGTTCCCTGATAAAAACATTCAAAACAATAAAGTCCGTTGATAATGTCCAGAAAACACAAACACAGATTCCGTCGCAATATCTGGGATTGAGTTAGCCAAAACACAACCGGATATTTCTGGTTTCATCCAGTCATATCCGGACTAAGTTTGGTGGAATTCGTATGCAATGAACCGGGAAAATCGCAGTAAAAATGGTTTTGGAGTAAAACAAAGTCTTTTCCTTAAGCCAGTGCATAAAATGTCATCTATACAAACAGAAACATCATGTTTGTTTACCGCAGTTATTCTAGCTTTCTCCCTAGAAAATACGAATGTGTAGACTGGTGTCTCCATGTGGAACCAATTAGTGTTTCCCAGCACAAAATTAAATGTTCCCTGATAAAAACATTCCAAACAATATAATCCATCGATAATATCCAGAAAACACAAACACAGAGTCTGTAGTAATATCTGGGATATAGTAAGCCAAAAAAAAAAAAAAAGAAAACGGATATTTCTGGTTTCATCCACTCATATCCGGACAAAGTGAGGTGGAATTCGTATGCAATGGACCGAGAAAATGACAGTAAAAATGGTTTTGGAGAAAAGTAAAGTCTTTTCTTAGGAAAGTGCATAAAATGTCATCTATACAAACAGAAATATCATGTTTCTTGCCGCAGTTCCTCTAGCTTTCTCCCTAGAAAATACAAATGTGTAGAGCTGGTGTCTCCGTGTGGAACCAATTAGTGTTTCTACGGTACAAAATTAAATGTTCCCTGATAAAAAACATGCAAAACCATAAAATCCGTTCATAATATCCGGAGAACACAAATACAGAAGCTTTCACAATATCTGGGATTGAGTTAGCCAAAACACAACCGGATATTTCTGGTTTCATCCAGTCATATCCGGACAAAGTGGGTTGGAATTCGTATGCAATGGACCAACAAAATCACAGTAAAAATGGTTTTAGAGAAAGGCAAAAAGTCTTTTCCATCGCAAGTGCATAAAATGTCATCTATACAAACAGACATATCATATCGATTTGCAGTTCCTCAAGCTTTCTCCCTAGAACATAGGAATGTGTTACTGGTGTCTCCATGTGGAACCAATTAGTGTTTCTACGGTACAAAATTAAATGTTCCCTGATAAAAACATTCAAAACAATAAAATCCATCGATAATATCCAGAAAACACAGACACTGAGGCTGTAGCAATATCTGGGATATAGTAAGACAAAACACAACCGGATATTTCTGGTTTCATCCACTCATATCCGGACAAAGTGGGGTGGAATTCATATGTAATGGATCGAGAATATCACAGGAAAAATGGTTTTGGAGAAAAGCAAAGTCTTTTCTTTAGGAAAGTGCATAAAATGTCATCTATACAAACAGAAATATCATGTTTGTTTGCCACAGTTCCTCTAGCTTTCTCCCTAGAAAATACGAATGGGTAGAGCTGGTGTCTCCATGTGGAACCAATTAGTGTTTCCCAGCACAAAATTAAATGTTCCCTGATAAATAACATGCAAAAACATAAATTCCGTTGATAATATCCGGAAAACATAAACACAGAGGCTTTCACAATATCTGGGTTGTAGTAAGCCAAAACACAACCGGATATTTCTGGTTTCATCCAGACCTATCCGGACAAAGTGAGGTGGAATTCGTATGCAATGGACCGAGAAAATCACAGTAAAAATGGTTTTGGAGAAAAGCAAAGTTTTTTTCGTTATGCAAGTGCATAAAATGTCATGTATACAAACAGAAATATCATGTTTGTTTGCCGCAGTTCCTCTAACTTTCTCCCTAGAACATACGAACGTGTAGACTGGTGTCTCCATGTTGAACCTATTAGTGTTTCTAAGGTACAAAATTAAATGTTCCCTGATAAAAACTTTCAAAGCAATAAAGTCCGTTGATAATGTCCAGAAAACACAAACACAGAGTCCGTCGCAATATCTGGGATTTAGTTAGCCAAAACACAACCGGATATTTCTGGTTTCATCCAGTCATATCCGGACTAAGTTTGGTGGAATTCGTATGCAATGAACCGGGAAAATCGCAGTAAAAATGGTTTTGGAGTAAAACAAAGTCTCTTCCTTAAGCCAGTGCATAAAATGTCATCTATACAAACAGAAATATCATGTTTGTTTACCGCAGTTATTCTAGCTTTCTCCCTAGAAAATACGAATGTGTAGACTGGTGTCTCCATGTGGAACCAATTAGTGTTTCCCAGCACAAAATTAAATGTTCCCTGATAAAAACATTCAAAACAATATAATCCATCGATAATATCCAGAAAACACAAACACAGAGTCTGTAGTAATATCTGGGATATAGTAAGCCAAAAAAAAAAAAAAGAAAACGGATATTTCTGGTTTCATCCAGTCATATCCGGACAAAGCGAGGTGGAATTCGTATGCAATGGACCGAGAAAATCACAGTAAAAATGGTTTTGGAGTAAAACAAAGTCTCTTCCTTAAGCCAGTGCATAAAATGTCATCTATACAAACAGAAATATCATGTTTGTTTGCCGCAGTTCCTCTAGCTTTCTCCCTAGAAAATACAAATGTGTAGAGCTGGTGTCTCCGTGTGGAACCAATTAGTGTTTCTACGGTACAAAATTAAATGTTCCCTGATAAAAAAACATGCAAAACCATAAAATCCGTTCATAATATCCGGAGAACACAAATACAGAAGCTTTCACAATATCTGGGATTGAGTTAGCCAAAACACAACCGGATATTTCTGGTTTCATCCAGTCATATCCGGACAAAGTGGGTTGGAATTCGTATGCAATGGACCAACAAAATCACAGTAAAAATGGTTTTAGAGAAAGGCAAAAAGTCTTTTCCATCGCAAGTGCATAAAATGTCATCTATACAAACAGACATATCATATCGATTTGCAGTTCCTCAAGCTTTCTCCCTAGAACATAGGAATGTGTTACTGGTGTCTCCATGTGGAACCAATTAGTGTTTCTACGGTACAAAATTAAATGTTCCCTGATAAAAACATTCAAAACCATAAAATCCATCGATAATATCCAGAAAACACAGACACTGAGGCTGTAGCAATATCTGGGATATAGTAAGACAAAACACAACCGGATATTTCTGGTTTCATCCACTCATATCCGGACAAAGTGGGGTGGAATTCATATGTAATGGATCGAGAATATCACAGGAAAAATGGTTTTGGAGAAAAGCAAAGTCTTTTCTTTAGGAAAGTGCATAAAATGTCATCTATACAAACAGAAATATCATGTTTGTTTGCCGCAGTTCCTCTAGCTTTCTCCCTAGAAAATACGAATGTGTAGAGCTGGTGTCTCCATGTGGAACCAATTAGTGTTTCCCAGCACAAAATTAAATGTTCCCTGATAAATAACATGCAAAAACATAAATTCCGTTGATAATATCCGGAAAACATAAACACAGAGGCTTTCACAATATCTGGGTTGTAGTAAGCCAAAACACAACCGGATATTTCTGGTTTCATCCAGACCTATCCGGACAAAGCGAGGTGGAATTCGTATGCAATGGACCGAGAAAATCACAGTAAAAATGGTTTTGGAGAAAAGCAAAGTTTTTTTTCGTTATGCAAGTGCATAAAATGTCATGTATACAAACAGAAATATCATGTTTGTTTGCCGCAGTTCCTCTAACTTTCTCCCTAGAACATACGAATGTGTAGACTGGTGTCTCCATGTTGAACCTATTAGTGTTTCTAAGGTACAAAATTAAATGTTCCCTGATAAAAACATTCAAAACAATAAAGTCCGTTGATAATGTCCAGAAAACACAAACACAGATTCCGTCGCAATATCTGGGATTGAGTTAGCCAAAACACAACCGGATATTTCTGGTTTCATCCAGTCATATCCGGACTAAGTTTGGTGGAATTCGTATGCAATGAACCGGGAAAATCGCAGTAAAAATGGTTTTGGAGTAAAACAAAGTCTTTTCCTTAAGCCAGTGCATAAAATGTCATCTATACAAACAGAAACATCATGTTTGTTTACCGCAGTTATTCTAGCTTTCTCCCTAGAAAATACGAATGTGTAGACTGGTGTCTCCATGTGGAACCAATTAGTGTTTCCCAGCACAAAATTAAATGTTCCCTGATAAAAACATTCCAAACAATATAATCCATCGATAATATCCAGAAAACACAAACACAGAGTCTGTAGTAATATCTGGGATATAGTAAGCCAAAAAAAAAAAAAAAAGAAAACGGATATTTCTGGTTTCATCCACTCATATCCGGACAAAGTGAGGTGGAATTCGTATGCAATGGACCGAGAAAATGACAGTAAAAATGGTTTTGGAGAAAAGTAAAGTCTTTTCTTAGGAAAGTGCATAAAATGTCATCTATACAAACAGAAATATCATGTTTCTTGCCGCAGTTCCTCTAGCTTTCTCCCTAGAAAATACAAATGTGTAGAGCTGTTGTCTCCGTGTGGAACCAATTAGTGTTTCTACGGTACAAAATTAAATGTTCCCTGAAAAAAAACATGCAAAACCATAAAATCCGTTCATAATATCCGGAGAACACAAATACAGAAGCTTTCACAATATCTGGGATTGAGTTAGCCAAAACACAACCGGATATTTCTGGTTTCATCCAGTCATATCCGGACAAAGTGGGTTGGAATTCGTATGCAATGGACCAACAAAATCACAGTAAAAATGGTTTTAGAGAAAGGCAAAAAGTCTTTTCCATCGCAAGTGCATAAAATGTCATCTATACAAACAGACATATCATATCGATTTGCAGTTCCTCACGCTTTCTCCCTAGAACATAGGAATGTGTTACTGGTGTCTCCATGTGGAACCAATTAGTGTTTCTACGGTACAAAATTAAATGTTCCCTGATAAAAACATTCAAAACAATAAAATCCATCGATAATATCCAGAAAACACAGACACTGAGGCTGTAGCAATATCTGGGATATAGTAAGACAAAACACAACCGGATATTTCTGGTTTCATCCACTCATATCCGGACAAAGTGGGGTGGAATTCATATGTAATGGATCGAGAATATCACAGGGAAAATGGTTTTGGAGAAAAGCAAAGTCTTTTCTTTAGGAAAGTGCATAAAATGTCATCTATACAAACAGAAATATCATGTTTGTTTGCCGCAGTTCCTCTAGCTTTCTCCCTAGAAAATACGAATGTGTAGAGCTGGTGACTCCATGTGGAACCAATTAGTGTTTCCCAGCACAAAATTAAATGTTCCCTGATAAATAACATGTGAAATCATAAATTCCGTTGATAATATCCGGAAAACATAAACACAGAGGCTTTCACAATATCTGGGTTGTAGTAAGCCAAAACACAACCGGATATTTCTGGTTTCATCCAGTCATATCCGGACAAAGCGAGGTGGAATTCGTATGCAATGGACCGAGAAAATCACAGTAAAAATGGTTTTGGAGAAAAGCAAAGTTTTTTTCGTTATGCAAGTGCATAAAATGTCATGTATACAAACAGAAATATCATGTTTGTTTGCCGCAGTTCCTCTAGCTTTCTCCCTAGAAAATACGAATGTGTAGAACTGGTGTCTCCGTGTGGAACCAATTAGTGTTTCTAAGGTATAAAATTAAATGTTCCCTGATAAAAAACATGCAAAACCATAAAATCCGTTCATAATATCCGGAGAACACAAATACAGAAGCTTTCACAATATCTGGGATTGAGTATGCCAAAACACAACCGGATATTTCTGGTTTCATCCAGTCATATCCGGACTAAGTTTGGTGGAATTCGTATGCAATGAACCGGGAAAATCGCAGTAAAAATGGTTTTGGAGTAAAACAAAGTCTTTTCCTTAAGCCAGTGCATAAAATGTCATCTATACAAACAGAAACATCATGTTTGTTTACCGCAGTTATTCTAGCTTTCTCCCTAGAAAATACGAATGTGTAGACTGGTGTCTCCATGTGGAACCAATTAGTGTTTCCCAGCACAAAATTAAATGTTCCCTGATAAAAACATTCAAAACAATATAATCCATCGATAATATCCAGAAAACACAAACACAGAGTCTGTAGTAATATCTGGGATATAGTAAGCCAAAAAAAAAAAAAGAAAACGGATATTTCTGGTTTCATCCAGTCATATCCGGACAAAGCGAGGTGGAATTCGTATGCAATGGACCGAGAAAATCACAGTAAAAATGGTTTTGGAGAAAAGTAAAGTCTTTTTCTTAGGAAAGTGCATAAAATGTCATCTATACAAACAGAAATATCATGTTTGTTTGCCGCAGTTCCTCTAGCTTTCTCCCTAGAAAATACAAATGTGTAGAGCTGGTGTCTCCGTGTGGAACCAATTAGTGTTTCTACGGTACAAAATTAAATGTTCCCTGATAAAAAAACATGCAAAACCATAAAATCCGTTCATAATATCCGGAGAACACAAATACAGAAGCTTTCACAATATCTGGGATTGAGTTAGCCAAAACACAACCGGATATTTCTGGTTTCATCCAGTCATATCCGGACAAAGTGGGTTGGAATTCGTATGCAATGGACCAACAAAATCACAGTAAAAATGGTTTTAGAGAAAGGCAAAAAGTCTTTTCCATCGCAAGTGCATAAAATGTCATCTATACAAACAGACATATCATATCGATTTGCAGTTCCTCAAGCTTTCTCCCTAGAACATAGGAATGTGTTACTGGTGTCTCCATGTGGAACCAATTAGTGTTTCTACGGTACAAAATTAAATGTTCCCTGATAAAAACATTCAAAACCATAAAATCCATCGATAATATCCAGAAAACACAGACACTGAGGCTGTAGCAATATCTGGGATATAGTAAGACAAAACACAACCGGATATTTCTGGTTTCATCCACTCATATCCGGACAAAGTGGGGTGGAATTCATATGTAATGGATCGAGAATATCACAGGAAAAATGGTTTTGGAGAAAAGCAAAGTCTTTTCTTTAGGAAAGTGCATAAAATGTCATCTATACAAACAGAAATATCATGTTTGTTTGCCGCAGTTCCTCTAGCTTTCTCCCTAGAAAATACGAATGTGTAGAGCTGGTGACTCCATGTGGAACCAATTAGTGTTTCCCAGCACAAAATTAAATGTTCCCTGATAAATAACATGTGAAATCATAAATTCCGTTGATAATATCCGGAAAACATAAACACAGAGGCTTTCACAATATCTGGGTTGTAGTAAGCCAAAACACAACCGGATATTTCTGGTTTCATCCAGTCATATCCGGACAAAGCGAGGTGGAATTCGTATGCAATGGACCGAGAAAATCACAGTAAAAATGGTTTTGGAGAAAAGCAAAGTTTTTTTCGTTATGCAAGTGCATAAAATGTCATGTATACAAACAGAAATATCATGTTTGTTTGCCGCAGTTCCTCTAGCTTTCTCCCTAGAAAATACGAATGTGTAGAACTGGTGTCTCCGTGTGGAACCAATTAGTGTTTCTAAGGTATAAAATTAAATGTTCCCTGATAAAAAACATGCAAAACCATAAAATCCGTTCATAATATCCGGAGAACACAAATACAGAAGCTTTCACAATATGTGGGATTGAGTATGCCAAAACACAACCGGATATTTCTGGTTTCATCCAGTCATATCCGGACTAAGTTTGGTGGAATTCGTATGCAATGAACCGGGAAAATCGCAGTAAAAATGGTTTTGGAGTAAAACAAAGTCTTTTCCTTAAGCCAGTGCATAAAATGTCATCTATACAAACAGAAACATCATGTTTGTTTACCGCAGTTATTCTAGCTTTCTCCCTAGAAAATACGAATGTGTAGACTGGTGTCTCCATGTGGAACCAATTAGTGTTTCCCAGCACAAAATTAAATGTTCCCTGATAAAAACATTCAAAACAATATAATCCATCGATAATATCCAGAAAACACAAACACAGAGTCTGTAGTAATATCTGGGATATAGTAAGCCAAAAAAAAAAAAAAAGAAAACGGATATTTCTGGTTTCATCCAGTCATATCCGGACAAAGCGAGGTGGAATTCGTATGCAATGGACCGAGAAAATGACAGTAAAAATGGTTTTGGAGAAAAGTAAAGTCTTTTTCTTAGGAAAGTGCATAAAATGTCATCTATACAAACAGAAATATCATGTTTGTTTGCCGCAGTTCCTCTAGCTTTCTCCCTAGAAAATACAAATGTGTAGAGCTGGTGTCTCCGTGTGGAACCAATTAGTGTTTCTACGGTACAAAATTAAATGTTCCCTGATAAATAACATGCAAAACCATAAAATCCCTTCATAATATCCGGAGAACACAAATACAGAAGCTTTCACAATATCTGGGATTGAGTTAGCCAAAACACAACCGGATATTTCTGGTTTCATCCAGTCATATCCGGACAAAGTGGGTTGGAATTCGTATGCAATGGACCAACAAAATCACAGTAAAAATGGTTTTAGAGAAAGGCAAAAAGTCTTTTCCATCGCAAGTGCATAAAATGTCATCTATACAAACAGACATATCATATCGATTTGCAGTTCCTCAACTTTCTCCCTAGAACATAGGAATGTGTTACTGGTGTCTCCATGTGGAACCAATTAGTGTTTCTACGGTACAAAATTAAATGTTCCCTGATAAAAACATTCAAAACAATAAAATCCATCGATAATATCCAGAAAACACAGACACTGAGGCTGTAGCAATATCTGGGATATAGTAAGACAAAACACAACCGGATATTTCTGGTTTCATCCACTCATATCCGGACAAAGTGGGGTGGAATTCATATGTAATGGATCGAGAATATCACAGGAAAAATGGTTTTGGAGAAAAGCAAAGTCTTTTCTTTAGGAAAGTGCATAAAATGTCATCTATACAAACAGAAATATCATGTTTGTTTGCCGCAGTTCCTCTAGCTTTCTCCCTAGAAAATACGAATGTGTAGAGCTGGTGACTCCATGTGGAACCAATTAGTGTTTCCCAGCACAAAATTAAATGTTCCCTGATAAATAACATGTGAAATCATAAATTCCGTTGATAATATCCGGAAAACATAAACACAGAGGCTTTCACAATATCTGGGTTGTAGTAAGCCAAAACACAACCGGATATTTCTGGTTTCATCCAGTCATATCCGGACAAAGCGAGGTGGAATTCGTATGCAATGGACCGAGAAAATCACAGTAAAAATGGTTTTGGAGAAAAGCAAAGTTTTTTTCGTTATGCAAGTGCATAAAATGTCATGTATACAAACAGAAATATCATGTTTGTTTGCCGCAGTTCCTCTAGCTTTCTCCCTAGAAAATACGAATGTGTAGAACTGGTGTCTCCGTGTGGAACCAATTAGTGTTTCTAAGGTACAAAATTAAATGTTCCCTGATAAAAAACATGCAAAACAATAAAGTCCGTTCATAATATCCGGAGAACACAAATACAGAAGCTTTCACAATATCTGGGATTGAGTATGCCAAAACACAACCGGATATTTCTGGTTTCATCCAGTCATATCCGGACTAAGTTTGGTGGAATTCGTATGCAATGAACCGGGAAAATCGCAGTAAAAATGGTTTTGGAGTAAAACAAAGTCTTTTCCTTAAGCCAGTGCATAAAATGTCATCTATACAAACAGAAACATCATGTTTGTTTACCGCAGTTATTCTAGCTTTCTCCCTAGAAAATACGAATGTGTAGACTGGTGTCTCCATGTGGAACCAATTAGTGTTTCCCAGCACAAAATTAAATGTTCCCTGATAAAAACATTCAAAACAATATAATCCATCGATAATATCCAGAAAACACAAACACAGAGTCTGTAGTAATATCTGGGATATAGTAAGCCAAAAAAAAAAAAAAAAAGAAAACGGATATTTCTGGTTTCATCCAGTCATATCCGGACAAAGCGAGGTGGAACTCGTATGCAATGGACCGAGAAAATCACAGTAAAAATGGTTTTGGAGAAAAGTAAAGTCTTTTTGTTAGGAAAGTGCATAAAATGTCATCTATACAAACAGAAATATCATGTTTGTTTGCCGCAGTTCCTCTAGCTTTCTCCCTAGAAAATACAAATGTGTAGAGCTGGTGTCTCCGTGTGGAACCAATTAGTGTTTCTACGGTACAAAATTAAATGTTCCCTGAAAAAAAACATGCAAAACCATAAAATCCGTTCATAATATCCGGAGAACACAAATACAGAAGCTTTCACAATATCTGGGATTGAGTTAGCCAAAACACAACCGGATATTTCTGGTTTCATCCAGTCATATCCGGACAAAGTGGGTTGGAATTCGTATGCAATGGACCAACAAAATCACAGTAAAAATGGTTTTAGAGAAAGGCAAAAAGTCTTTTCCATCGCAAGTGCATAAAATGTCATCTATACAAACAGACATATCATATCGATTTGCAGTTCCTCAAGCTTTCTCCCTAGAACATAGGAATGTGTTACTGGTGTCTCCATGTGGAACCAATTAGTGTTTCTACGGTACAAAATTAAATGTTCCCTTATAAAAACATTCAAAACAATAAAATCCATCGATAATATCCAGAAAACACAGACACTGAGGCTGTAGCAATATCTGGGATATAGTAAGACAAAACACAACCGGATATTTCTGGTTTCATCCACTCATATCCAGACAAAGTGGGGTGGAATTCATATGTAATGGATCGAGAATATCACAGGAAAAATGGTTTTGGAGAAAAGCAAAGTCTTTTCTTTAGGAAAGTGCATAAAATGTCATCTATACAAACAGAAATATCATGTTTGTTTGCCACAGTTCCTCTAGCTTTCTCCCTAGAAAATACGAATGTGTAGAGCTGGTGACTCCATGTGGAACCAATTAGTGTTTCCCAGCACAAAATTAAATGTTCCCTGATAAATAACATGCGAAATCATAAATTCCGTTGATAATATCCGGAAAACATAAACACAGAGGCTTTCACAATATCTGGGTTGTAGTAAGCCAAAACACAACCAGATATTTCTGGTTTCATCCAGTCATATCCGGACAAAGCGAGGTGGAATTCGTATGCAATGGACCGAGAAAATCACAGTAAAAATGGTTTTGGAGAAAAGCAAAGTTTTTTTCGTTATGCAAGTGCATAAAATGTCATGTATACAAACAGAAATATCATGTTTGTTTGCCGCAGTTCCTCTAGCTTTCTGCCTAGAACATACGAATGTGTAGAACTGGTGTCTCCGTGTGGAACCAATTAGTGTTTTTAAGGTACAAAATTAAATATTCCCTGATAAAAAACATGCAAAACCATAAAATCCGTTCATAATATCCGGAGAACACAAATACAGAAGCTTTCACAATATCTGGGATTGAGTATGCCAAAACACAACCGGATATTTCTGGTTTCATCCAGTCATATCCGAACTAAGTTTGGTGGAATTCGTATGCAATGAACCGGGAAAATCGCAGTAAAAATGGTTTTGGAGTAAAACAAAGTCTTTTCCTTAAGCCAGTGCATAAAATGTCATCTATACAAACAGAAACATCATGTTTGTTTACCGCAGTTATTCTAGCTTTCTCCCTAGAAAATACGAATGTGTAGACTGGTGTCTCCATGTGGAACCAATTAGTGTTTCCCAGCACAAAATTAAATGTTCCCTGATAAAAACATTCAAAACAATAAAATCCATCGATAATATCCAGAAAACACAGACACTGAGGCTGTAGCAATATCTGGGATATAGTAAGACAAAACACAACCGGATATTTCTGGTTTCATCCAGTCATATCCGGACAAAGTGGGGTGGAATTCATATGTAATGGATCGAGAATATCACAGGAAAAATGGTTTTGGAGTAAAGCAAAGTCTTTTCTTTAGGAAAGTGCATAAAATGTCATCTATACAAACAGAAATATCATGTTTGTTTGCCGCAGTTCCTCTAGCTTTCTCCCTAGAAAATACGAATGTGTAGAGCTGGTGTCCCCATGTGGAACCAATTAGTGTTTCCCAGCACAAAATTAAATGTTCCCTGATAAATAACATGCAAAAACATAAATTCCGTTGATAATATCCGGAAAACATAAACACAGAGGCTTTCACAATATCTGGGTTGTAGTAAGCCAAAACACAACCGGATATTTCTGGTTTCATCCAGTCATATCCGGACAAAGCGAGGTGGAATTCGTATGCAATGGACCGAGAAAATCACAGTAAAAATGGTTTTGGAGAAAAGCAAAGTTTTTTTCATTATGCAAGTGCATAAAATGTCATGTATACAAACAGAAATATCATGTTTGTTTGCCGTAGTTCCTCTAACTTTCTCCCTAGAACATACGAATGTGTATACTGGTGTCTCCATGTTGAACCTATTAGTGTTTCTAAGGTACAAAATTAAATGTTCCCTGATAAAAACATTCAAAACAATAAAGTCCGTTGATAATGTCCAGAACACACAAACACAGAGTCCGTTGCAATATCTGGGATTGATTTAGCCAAAACACAACCGGATATTTCTGGTTTCATCCAGTCATATCCGGACTAAAGTTGGTGGAATTCGTATGCAATGAACCGGGAAAATCGCAGTAAAAATGGTTTTGGAGTAAAACAAAGTCTTTTCCTTAAGCCAGTGCATAAAATGTCATCTATACAAACAGAAACATCATGTTTGTTTACCGCAGTTATTCTAGCTTTCTCCCTAGAAAATACGAATGTGTAGAGTGGTGTCTCCATGTGGAACCAATTAGTGTTTCCCAGCACAAAATTAAATATTCCCTGATAAAAACATTCAAAACAATATAATCCATCGATAATATCCAGAAAACACAAACACAGAGTCTGTAGTAATATCTGGGATATAGTAAGCCAAAAAAAAAAAAAGAAAACGGATATTTCTGGTTTCATCCAGTCATATCCGGACAAAGTGAGGTGGAATTCGTATGCAATGGACCGAGAAAATCACAGTAAAAATGGTTTTGGAGAAAAGTAAAGTCTTTTTCTTAGGAAAGTGCATAAAATGTCATCTATACAAACAGAAATATCATGTTTGTTTGCCGCAGTTCCTCTAGCTTTCTCCCTAGAAAATACAAATGTGTAGAGCTGGTGTCTCCGTGTGGAACCAATTAGTGTTTCTACGGTACAAAATTAAATGTTCCCTGATAAAAAAACATGCAAAACCATAAAATCCGTTCATAATATCCGGAGAACACAAATACAGAAGCTTTCACAATATCTGGGATTGAGTTAGCCAAAACACAACCGGATATTTCTGGTTTCATCCAGTCATATCCGGACAAAGTGGGTTGGAATTCGTATGCAATGGACCAACAAAATCACAGTAAAAATGGTTTTAGAGAAAGGCAAAAAGTCTTTTCCATCGCAAGTGCATAAAATGTCATCTAAACAAACAGACATATCATATTGATTTGCAGTTCCTCAAGCTTTCTCCCTAGAACATAGGAATGTGTTACTGGTGTCTCCATGTGGAACCAATTAGTGTTTCTACGGTACAAAATTAAATGTTCCCTGATAAAAACATTCAAAACAATAAAATCCATCGATAATATCCAGAAATCACAGACACTGAGGCTGTAGCAATATCTGGGATATAGTAAGACAAAACACAACCGGATATTTCTGGTTTCATCCACTCATATCCGGACAAAGTGGGGTGGAATTCATATGTAATGGATCGAGAATATCACAGGAAAAATGGTTTTGGAGAAAAGCAAAGTCTTTTCTTTAGGAAAGTGCATAAAATGTCATCTATACAAACAGAAATATCATGTTTGTTTGCCGCAGTTCCTCTAGCTTTCTCCCTAGAAAATACGAATGTGTAGAGCTGGTGACTCCATGTGGAACCAATTAGTGTTTCCCAGCACAAAATTAAATGTTCCCTGATAAATAACATGTGAAATCATAAATTCCGTTGATAATATCCGGAAAATATAAACACAGAGGCTTTCACAATATCTGGGTTGTAGTAAGCCAAAACACAACCGGATATTTCTGGTTTCATCCAGTCATATCCGGACAAAGCGAGGTGGAATTCGTATGCAATGGACCGAGAAAATCACAGTAAAAATGGTTTTGGAGAAAAGCAAAGTTTTTTTCGTTATGCAAGTGCATAAAATGTCATGTATACAAACAGAAATATCATGTTTGTTTGCCGCAGTTCCTCTAGCTTTCTCCCTAGAAAATACGAATGTGTAGAACTGGTGTCTCCGTGTGGAACCAATTAGTGTTTCTACGGTACAAAATTAAATGTTCCCTGATAAAAAAACATGCAAAACCATAAAATCCGTTCATAATATCCGGAGAACACAAATACAGAAGCTTTCACAATATCTGGGATTGAGTATGCCAAAACACAACCGGATATTTCTGGTTTCATCCAGTCATATCCGGACTAAGTTTGGTGGAATTCGTATGCAATGAACCGGGAAAATCGCAGTAAAAATGGTTTTGGAGTAAAACAAAGTCTTTTCCTTAAGCCAGTGCATAAAATGTCATCTATACAAACAGAAACATCATGTTTGTTTACCGCAGTTATTCTAGCTTTCTCCCTAGAAAATACGAATGTGTAGACTGGTGTCTCCATGTGGAACCAATTAGTGTTTCCCAGCACAAAATTAAATGTTCCCTGATAAAAACATTCAAAACAATATAATCCATCGATAATATCCAGAAAACACAAACACAGAGTCTGTAGTAATATCTGGGATATAGTAAGCCAAAAAAAAAAAAAGAAAACGGATATTTCTGGTTTCATCCAGTCATATCCGGACAAAGCGAGGTGGAATTCGTATGCAATGGACCGAGAAAATCACAGTAAAAATGGTTTTGGAGAAAAGTAAAGTCTTTTTGTTAGGAAAGTGCATAAAATGTCATCTATACAAACAGAAATATCATGTTTGTTTGCCGCAGTTCCTCTAGCTTTCTCCCTAGAAAATACAAATGTGTAGAGCTGGTGTCTCCGTGTGGAACCAATTAGTGTTTCTACGGTACAAAATTAAATGTTCCCTGATAAAAAAACATGCAAAACCATAAAATCCGTTCATAATATCCGGAGAACACAAATACAGAAGCTTTCACAATATCTGGGATTGAGTTAGCCAAAACACAACCGGATATTTCTGGTTTCATCCAGTCATATCCGGACAAAGTGGGTTGGAATTCGTATGCAATGGACCAACAAAATCACAGTAAAAATGGTTTTAGAGAAAGGCAAAAAGTCTTTTCCATCGCAAGTGCATAAAATGTCATCTATACAAACAGACATATCATATCGATTTGCAGTTCCTCAAGCTTTCTCCCTAGAACATAGGAATGTGTTACTGGTGTCTCCATGTGGAACCAATTAGTGTTTCTACGGTACAAAATTAAATGTTCCCTGATAAAAACATTCAAAACAATAAAATCCATCGATAATATCCAGAAAACACAGACACTGAGGCTGTAGCAATATCTGGGATATAGTAAGACAAAACACAACCGGATATTTCTGGTTTCATCCACTCATATCCGGACAAAGTGGGGTGGAATTCATATGTAATGGATCGAGAATATCACAGGAAAAATGGTTTTGGAGAAAAGCAAAGTCTTTTCTTTAGGAAAGTGCATAAAATGTCATCTATACAAACAGAAATATCATGTTTGTTTGCCGCAGTTCCTCTAGCTTTCTCCCTAGAAAATACGAATGTGTAGAGCTGGTGACTCCATGTGGAACCAATTAGTGTTTCCCAGCACAAAATTAAATGTTCCCTGATACATAACATGCGAAATCATAAATTCCGTTGATAATATCCAGAAAACATAAACACAGAGGCTTTCACAATATCTGGGTTGTAGTAAGCCAAAACACAACCGGATATTTCTGGTTTCATCCAGTCATATCCGGACAAAGCGAGGTGGAATTCGTATGCAATGGACCGAGAAAATCACAGTAAAAATGGTTTTGGAGAAAAGCAAAGTTTTTTTCGTTATGCAAGTGCATAAAATGTCATGTATACAAACAGAAATATCATGTTTGTTTGCCGCAGTTCCTCTAGCTTTCTGCCTAGAACATACGAATGTGTAGAACTGGTGTCTCCGTGTGGAACCAATTAGTGTTTTTAAGGTACAAAATTAAATATTCCCTGATAAAAAACATGCAAAACCATAAAATCCGTTCATAATATCCGGAGAACACAAATACAGAAGCTTTCACAATATCTGGGATTGAGTATGCCAAAACACAACCGGATATTTCTGGTTTAATCCACTCATATCCGGACTAAGTTTGGTGGAATTCGTATGCAATGAACCGGGAAAATCGCAGTAAAAATGGTTTTGGAGTAAAACAAAGTCTTTTCCTTAAGCCAGTGCATAAAATGTCATCTATACAAACAGAAACATCATGTTTGTTTACCGCAGTTATTCTAGCTTTCTCCCTAGAAAATACAAATATGTTACTGGTGTCTCCATGTGGAACCAATTAGTGTTTCCCAGCACAAAATTAAATGTTCCCTGATAAAAACATTCAAAACAATATAATCCATCGATAATATCCAGAAAACACAAACACAGAGTCTGTAGTAATATCTGGGATATAGTAAGCCAAAAAAAAAAAAAAAAGAAAAAGGATATTTCTGGTTTCATCCAGTCATATCCGGACAAAGTGAGGTGGAATTCGTATGCAATGGACTGAGAAAATCACAGTAAAAATGGTTTTGGAGAAAAGCAAAGTTGTTTTCGTTATGCAAGTGCATAAAATGTCATGTATACAAACAGAAATATCATGTTTGTTTGCCGCAGTTCCTCTAGCTTTCTCCCTAGAAAATACAAATGTGTAGAGCTGGTGTCTCCGTGTGGAACCAATTAGTGTTTCTACGGTACAAAATTAAATGTTCCCTGATAAAAAACATGCAAAACCATAAAATCCGTTCATAATATCCGGAGAACACAAATACAGAAGCTTTCACAATATCTGGGATTGAGTTAGCCAAAACACAACCGGATATTTCTGGTTTCATCCAGTCATATCCGGACAAAGTGGGTTGGAATTCGTATGCAATGGACCAACAAAATCACAGTAAAAATGGTTTTAGAGAAAGGCAAAAAGTCTTTTCCATCGCAAGTGCATAAAATGTCATCTATACAAACAGACATATCATATCGATTTGCAGTTCCTCAAGCTTTCTCCCTAGAACATAGGAATGTGTTACTGGTGTCTCCATGTGGAACCAATTAGGGTTTCTACGGTACAAAATTAAATGTTCCCTGATAAAAACATTCAAAACAATAAAATCCATCGATAATATCCAGAAAACACAGACACTGAGGCTGTAGCAATATCTGGGATATAGTAAGACAAAACACAACCGGATATTTCTGGTTTCATCCACTCATATCCGGACAAAGTGGGGTGGAATTCATATGTAATGGACCGAGAACATCACAGGAAAAATGGTTTTGGAGAAAAGCAAAGTCTTTTCTTTAGGAAAGTGCATAAAATGTCATCTATACAAACAGAAATATCATGTTTGTTTGCCGCAGTTCCTCTAGCTTTCTCCCTAGAAAATACGAATGTGTAGAGCTGGTGTCTCCATGTGGAACCAATTAGTGTTTCCCAGCACAAAATTAAATGTTCCCTGATACATAACATGCAAAAACATAAGTTCCGTTGATAATATCTGGAAAACATAAACACAGAGGCTTTCACAATATCTGGGTTGTAGTAAGCCAAAACACAACCGGATATTTCTGGTTTCATCCAGTCATATCAGGACTAAGTTTGGTGGAATTCGTATGCAATGGACCGAGAAAATCACAGTAAAAATGGTTTTGGAGAAAAGCAAAGTTTTTTTCGTTATGCAAGTGCATAAAATGTCATGTATACAAACAGAAATATGTTTGTTTGCCGCAGTTCCTCTAACTTTCCCCCTAGAACATACGAATGTGTAGACTGGTGTCTCCATGTTGAACCTATTAGTGTTTCTAAGGTACAAAATTAAATGTTCCCTGATAAAAACATTCAAAACAATAAAGTTCGTTGATAATGTCCAGAAAACAGAAACACAGAGTCCGTTGCAATATCTGGGATTGATTTAGCCAAAACACAACCGGATATTTCTGGTTTCATCCAGTCATATCCGGACTAAGTTTGGTGGAATTCGTATGCAATGAACCGGGAAAATCGCAGTAAAAATGGTTTTGGAGTAAAACAAAGTCTTTTCCTTAAGCCAGTGCATAAAATGTCATCTATACAAACAGAAACATCATGTTTGTTTACCGCAGTTATTCTAGCTTTCTCCCTAGAAAATACAAATGTGTAGAGCTGGTGTCTCCGTGTGGAACCAATTAGTGTTTCTACGGTACAAAATTAAATGTTCCCTGATAAAAAACATGCAAAACCATAAAATCCGTTCATAATATCCGGAGAACACAAATACAGAAGCTTTCACAATATCTGGGATTGAGTTAGCCAAAACACAACCGGATATTTCTGGTTTCATCCAGTCATATCCGGACAAAGTGGGTTGGAATTCGTATGCAATGGACCAACAAAATCACAGTAAAAATGGTTTTAGAGAAAGGCAAAAAGTCTTTTCCATCGCAAGTGCATAAAATGTCATCTATACAAACAGACATATCATATCGATTTGCAGTTCCTCAAGCTTTCTCCCTAGAACATAGGAATGTGTTACTGGTGTCTCCATGTGGAACCAATTAGGGTTTCTACGGTACAAAATTAAATGTTCCCTGATAAAAACATTCAAAACAATAAAATCCATCGATAATATCCAGAAAACACAGACACTGAGGCTGTAGCAATATCTGGGATATAGTAAGACAAAACACAACCGGATATTTCTGGTTTCATCCACTCATATCCGGACAAAGTGGGGTGGAATTCATATGTAATGGACCGAGAACATCACAGGAAAAATGGTTTTGGAGAAAAGCAAAGTCTTTTCTTTAGGAAAGTGCATAAAATGTCATCTATACAAACAGAAATATCATGTTTGTTTGCCGCAGTTCCTCTAGCTTTCTCCCTAGAAAATACGAATGTGTAGAGCTGGTGTCTCCATGTGGAACCAATTAGTGTTTCCCAGCACAAAATTAAATGTTCCCTGATACATAACATGCAAAAACATAAATTCCGTTGATAATATCTGGAAAACATAAACACAGAGGCTTTCACAATATCTGGGTTGGAGTAAGCCAAAACACAACCGGATATTTCTGGTTTCATCCAGTCATATCAGGACTAAGTTTGGTGGAATTCGTATGCAATGGACCGAGAAAATCACAGTAAAAATGGTTTTGGAGAAAAGCAAAGTTTTTTTCGTTATGCAAGTGCATAAAATGTCATGTATACAAACAGAAATATGTTTGTTTGCCGCAGTTCCTCTAACTTTCTCCCTAGAACATACGAATGTGTAGACTGGTGTCTCCATGTTGAACCTATCAGTGTTTCTAAGGTACAAAATTAAATGTTCCCTGATAAAAACATTCAAAACAATAAAGTCCGTTGATAATGTCCAGAAAACACAAACACAGAGTCCGTTGCAATATCTGGGATTGATTTAGCCAAAACACAACCGGATATTTCTGGTTTCATCCAGTCATATCCGGACTATGTTTGGTGGAATTCGTATGCAATGAACCGGGAAAATCGCAGTAAAAATGGTTTTGGAGTAAAACAAAGTCTTTTCCTTAAGCCAGTGCATAAAATGTCATCTATACAAACAGAAACATCATGTTTGTTTACCGCAGTTATTCTAGCTTTCTCCCTAGAAAATACAAATGTGTAGAGCTGGTGTCTCCGTGTGGAACCAATTAGTGTTTCTACGGTACAAAATTAAATGTTCCCTGATAAAACACATGCAAAACCATAAAATCCGTTCATAATATCCGGAGAACACAAATACAGAAGCTTTCACAATATCTGGGATTGAGTTAGCCAAAACACAACCGGATATTTCTGGTTTCATCCAGTCATATCCGGACTAAGTTTGGTGGAATTCGTATGCAATGAACCGGGAAAATCGCAGTAAAAATGGTTTTGGAGTAAAACAAAGTCTTTTCCTTAAGCCAGTGCATAAAATGTCATCTATACAAACAGAAACATCATGTTTGTTTACCGCAGTTATTCTAGCTTTCTCCCTAGAAAATACGAATGTGTAGACTGGTGTCTCCTTGTGGAACCAATTAGTGTTTCCCAGCACAAAATTAAATGTTCCCTGATAAAAACATTCAAAACAATATAATCCATCGATAATATCCAGAAAACACAAACACAGAGTCTGTAGTAATATCTGGGATATAGTAAGCCAAAAAAAAAAAAAAGAAAACGGATATTTCTGGTTTCATCCAGTCATATCTGGACAAATTGAGGTGGAATTCGTATGCAATGGACCGAGAAAATCACAGTAAAAATGGTTTTGGAGAAAAGTAAAGTCTTTTTTGTTAGGAAAGTGCATAAAATGTCATCTATACAAACAGAAATATCATGTTTGTTTGCCGCAGTTCCTCTAGCTTTCTCCCTAGAAAATACAAATGTGTAGAGCTGGTGTCTCCGTGTGGAACCAATTAGTGTTTCTACGGTACAAAATTAAATGTTCCCTGATAAAAAACATGCAAAACCATAAAATCCGTTCATAATATCTGGAGAACACCAATACAGAAGCTTTCACAATATCTGGGATTGAGTTAGCCAAAACACAACTGGATATTTCTGATTTCATCCAGTCATATCCGGACAAAGTGGGTTGGAATTCGTATGCAATGGACCAACAAAATCACAGTAAAAATGGTTTTAAAGAAAGGCAAAAAGTCTTTTCCATCGCAAGTGCATAAAATGTCATCTATACAAACAGACATATCATATCGATTTGCAGTTCCTCAAGCTTTCTCCCTAAAACATAGGAATGTGTTACTGGTGTCTCCATGTGGAACCAATTAGTGTTTCTACGGTACAAAATTAAATGTTCCCTGATAAAAAACATGCAAAACCATAAAATCCGTTCATAATATCCGGAGAACACAAATACAGAAGCTTTCACAATATCTGGGATTGAGTTAGCCAAAACACAACCGGATATTTCTGGTTTCATCCAGTCATATCCGGACTAAGTTTGGTGGAATTCGTATGCAATGAACCGGGAAAATCGCAGTAAAAATGGCTTTGGAGTAAAACAAAGTCTTTTCCTTAAGCCAGTGCATAAAATGTCATCTATACAAACAGAAACATCATGTTTGTTTACCGCAGTTATTCTAGCTTTCTCCCTAGAAAATACGAATGTGTAGACTGGTGTCTCCATGTGGAACCAATTAGTGTTTCCCAGCACAAAATTAAATGTTCCCTGATAAAAACATTCAAAACAATATAATCCATCGATAATATCCAGAAAACACAAACACAGAGTCTGTAGTAATATCTGGGATATAGTAAGCCAAAAAAAAAGAAAACGGATATTTCTGGTTTCATCCAGTCATATCCGGACAAAGCGAGGTGGAATTCGTATGCAATGGACCAAGAAAAATCACAGTAAAAATGGTTTTGGAAAAAAGTAAAGTCTTTTTCTTAGGAAAGTGCATAAAATGTCATCTATACAAACAGAAATATCATGTTTGTTTGCCGCAGTTCCTCTAGCTTTCTCCCTAGAAAATACAAATGTGTAGAGCTGGTGTCTCCGTGTGGAACCAATTAGTGTTTCTACGGTACAAAATTAAATGTTCCCTGATAAAAAACATGCAAAACCATAAAATCCGTTCATAATATCCGGAGAACACAAATACAGAAGCTTTCACAATATCTTGGATTGAGTTAGCCAAAACACAACTGGATATTTCTGGTTGCATCCAGTCATATCCGGACAAAGTGGGTTGGAATTCGTATGCAATGGACCAACAAAATCACAGTAAAAATGGTTTTAGAGAAAGGCAAAAAGTCTTTTCCATCGCAAGTGAATAAAATGTCATCTATACAAACAGACATATCATATCGATTTGCAGTTCCTCAAGCTTTCTCCCTAGAACATAGGAATGTGTTACTGGTGTCTCCATGTGGAACCAATTAGTGTTTCTATGGTACAAAATTAAATGTTCCCTGATAAAAACATTCAAAACAATAAAATCCATCAATAATATCCAGAAAACACAGACACTGAGGCTGTAGCAATATCTGGGATATAGTAAGACAAAACACAACCGGATATTTCTGGTTTCATCCACTCATATCCGGACAAAGGGGGGGTGGAATTGATATGTAATGGATCGAGAATATCACAGGAAAAATGGTTTTGGAGAAAAGCAAAGTCTTTTCTTTAGGAAAGTGCATAAAATGTCATCTATACAAACAGAAATATCATGTTTGTTTGCCGCAGTTCCTCTAGCTTTCTCCCTAGAAAATACGAATGTGTAGAGCTGGTGTCTCCATGTGGAACCAATTAGTGTTTCCCAGCACAAAATTAAATGTTCCCTGATAAATAACATGCAAAAACATAAATTCCGTTGATAATATCCGGAAAACATAAACACAGAGGCTTTCACAATATCTGGGTTGTAGTAAGCCAAAACACAACCGGATATTTCTGGTTTCATCCAGTCATATCCGGACAAAGCGAGGTGGAATTCGTATGCAATGGACCGAGAAAATCACAGTAAAAATGGTTTTGGAGAAAAGCAAAGTTTTTTTCGTTATGCAAGTGCATAAAATGTCATGTATACAAACAGAAATATCATGTTTGTTTGCCGCAGTTCCTCTAGCTTTCTCCCTAGAACATACGAATGTGTAGAACTGGTGTCTCCATGTTGAACCTATTAGTGTTTCTAAGGTACAAAATTAAATGTTCCCTGATAAAAACATTCAAAACAATAAAGTCCGTTGATAATGTCCAGAAAACACAAACACAGAGTCCGTTGCAATATCTGGGATTGAGTTAGCCAAAACACAACGGATATTTCTGGTTTCAACCACTCATATCCGGACTAAGGTTGGTGGAATTCGTATGCAATGAACCGAGAAAATCGCAGTAAAAATGGTTTTGGAGTAAAACAAAGTCTTTTCCTTAAGCCAGTGCATAAAATGTCATCTATACAAACAGAAATATCATGTTTGTTTACCGCAGTTATTCTAGCTTTCTCCCTAGAAAATACAAATGTGTTACTGGTGTCTCCATGTGGAACCAATTAGTGTTTCCCAGCACAAAATTAAATGTTCCCTGATAAAAACATTCAAAACAATATAATCCATCGATATTATCCAGAAAACACAAACACAGAGTCTGTAGTAATATCTGGGATATAGTAAGCCAAAAAAAAAAAAGAAAAAGGATATTTCTGGTTTCATCCAGTCATATCCGGACAAAGTGAGGTGGAATTCGTATGCAATGGACCGAGAAAATCACAGTAAAAATGGTTTTGGAGAAAAGCAAAGTTTTTTTCGTTATGCAAGTGCATAAAATGTCATCTATACAAACAGAAATATCATGTTTGTTTGCCGCAGTTCCTCTAGCTTTCTCCCTAGAAAATACGAATGTGTAGAGCTGGTGTCTCCGTGTGGAACCAATTAGTGTTTCTACGGTACAAAATTAAATGTTCCCTGATAAAAAACATGCAAAACCATAAAATCCGTTCATAATATCCGGAGAACACAAATACAGAAGCTTTCACAATATCTGGGATTGAGTTAGCCAAAACACAACCGGATATTTCTGGTTTCATCCAGTCATAACCGGACAAAGTGGGTTGGAATTCGTATGCAATGGACCAACAAAATCACAGTAAAAATGGTTTTAGAGAAAGGCAAAAAGCTTTTCCATCGCAAGTGCATAAAATGTCATCTATACAAACAGACATATCATATCGATTTCCAGTTCCTCAAGCTTTCTCCCTAGAACATAGGAATGTGTTCCTGGTGTCTCCATGTGGAACCAATTAGTGTTTCTACGGTACAAAATTAAATGTTCCCTGATAAAAACATTCAAAACAATAAAATCCATCGATAATATCCAGAAAACACAGACACTGAGGCTGTAGCAATATCTGGGATATAGTAAGACAAAACACAACCGGATATTTCTGGTTTCATCCACTCATATCCGGACAAAGTGGGGTGGAATTCATATGTAATGGACCGAGAAAATCACAGGAAAAATGGTTTTGGAGAAAAGCAAAGTCTTTTCTTTAGGAAAGTGCATAAAATGTCATCTATACAAACAGAAATATCATGTTTGCCGCAGTTCCTCTAGCTTTCTCCCTAGAAAATACGAATGTGTAGAGCTGGTGTCTCCATGTGGAACCAATTAGTGTTTCCCAGCACAAAATTAAATGTTCCCTGATAAATAACATGCAAAAACATAAATTCCGTTTATAATATCTGGAAAACATAAACACAGAGGGTTTCACAATATCTGGGTTGTAGTAAGCCAAAACACAACCGGATATTTCTGGTTTCATCCAGTCATATCCGGACAAAGCGAGGTGGAATTCATATGCAATGGACCGAGAAAATCACAGTAAAAATGGTTTTGGAGAAAAGCAAAGTTTTTTTTCGTTATGCAAGTGCATAAAATGTCATGTATACAAACAGAAATATCATGTTTGTTTGCCGCAGTTCCTCTAACTTTCTCCCTAGAACATACGAATGTGTAGACTGGTGTCTCCATGTTGAACCTATTAGTGTTTCTAAGGTACAAAATTAAATTTTCCCTGATAAAAACATTCAAAACAATAAAGTCCGTTGATAATGTCCAGAAAACACACACAGAGTCCGTTGCAATATCTGGGATTGAGTGAGCCAAAACACAACCGGATATTTCTGGTTTCATCCAGTCATATCCGGACTAAGTTTGGTGGAATTCGTATGCAATGAACCGGGAAAATCGCAGTAAAAATGGTTTTGGAGTAAACAAAGTCTTTTCCTTAAGCCAGTGCATAAAATGTCATCTATACAAACAGAAATATCATGTTTGTTTACCGCAGTTATTCTAGCTTTCTCCCTAGAAAATACGAATGTGTAGACTGGTGTATCCATGTGGAACCAATTAGTGTTTCCCAGCACAAAATTAAATGTTCCCTGATAAAAACATTCAAAACAATATAATCCATCGATAATATCCAGAAAACACAAACACAGAGTCTGTAGTAATGTCTGGGATATAGTAAGCCAAAAAAAAAAAAAAAGAAAACGGATATTTCTGGTTTCATCCACTCATATCCGGACAAAGTGAGGTGGAATTCGTATGCAATGGACCGAGAAAATCACAGTAAAAATGGTTTTGGAGAAAAGTAAAGTCTTTTTCTTAGGGAAGTGCATAAAATGTCATCTATACAAACAGAAATATCATGTTTGTTTGCCGCAGTTCCTCTAGCTTTCTCCCTAGAAAATACAAATGTGTAGAGCTGGTGTCTCCGTGTGGAACCAATTAGTGTTTCTACGGTACAAAATTAAATGTTCCCTGACAAAAAACATGCAAAACCATAAAATCCGTTCATAATATGGGGAGAACACCAATACAGAAGCTTTCACAATATCTGGGATTGAGTTAGCCAAAACACAACCGGATATTTCTGGTTTCAACCAGTCATATCCGGACAAAGTGGGTTGGAATTCGTATGCAATGGACCAACAAAATCACAGTAAAAATGGTTTTAGAGAAAGGCAAAAAGTCTTTTCCATCGCAAGTGCATAAAATGTCATCTATACAAACAGACATATCATATCGATTTGCAGTTCCTCAAGCTTTCTCCCTAGAACATAGGAATGTGTTCCTGGTGTCTCCATGTGGATTCAATTAGTGTTTCTATGGTACAAAATTAAATGTTCCCTGATAAAAACATTCAAAACAATAAAATCCATCGATAATATCCAGAAAACACAGACACTGAGGCTGTAGCAATATCTGGGATATAGTAAGACAAAACACAACCGGATATTTCTGGTTTCATCCAGTCATATCCGGACAAAGTGGGGTGGAATTCATATGTAATGGATCGAGAATATCACAGGAAAAATGGTTTTGGAGAAAAGCAAAGTCTTTTCTTTAGGAAAGTGCATAAAATGTCATCTATACAAACAGAAATATGATGTTTGTTTGCCGCAGTTCCTCTAGCTTTCTCCCTAGAAAATACGAATGTGTAGAGCTGGTGTCTCCATGTGGAACCAATTAGTGTTTCCCAGCACAAAATTAAATGTTCCCTGATAAATAACATGCAAAAACATAAATTCCATTGATAATATCCGGAAAACATAAACACAGAGGCTTTCACAATATCTGGGTTGTAGTAAGCCAAAACACAACCGGATATTTCTGGTTTCATCCAGTCATATCCGGACAAAGCGAGGTGGAATTCGTATGCAATGGACCGAGAAAATCACAGTAAAAATGGTTTTGGAGAAAAGCAAAGTTTTTTTCGTTATGCAAGTGCATAAAATGTCATGTATACAAACAGAAATATCATGTTTCTTTGCCGCAGTTCCTCTAACTTTCTCCCTAGAACATACGAATGTGTATACTGGTGTCTCCATTTTGAACCTATTAGTGTTTCTAAGGTACAAAATTAAATGTTCCCTGATAAAAACATTCAAAACAATAAAGTCCGTTGATAATGTCCAGAAAACACAAACACAGAGTCCGTTGCAATATCTGGGATTGAGTTAGCCAAAACACAACGGATATTTCTGGTTTCATCCACTCATATCCGGACTAAGTTTGGTGGAATTCGTATGCAATGAACCGGGAAAATCGCAGTAAAAATGGTTTTGGAGTAAAACAAAGTCTTTTCCTTAAGCCAGTGCATAAAATGTCATCTATACAAACAGAAACATCATGTTTGTTTACCGCAGTTATTCTAGCTTTCTCCCTAGAAAATACGAATGTGTAGACTGGTGTCTCCATGTGGAACCAATTAGTGTTTCCCAGCACAAAATTAAGTGTTCCCTGATAAATAACATGCAAAAACATAAATTCCATTGATAATATCCGGAAAATATAAACACAGATGCTTTCACAATATCTGGGTTGTAGTAAGCCAAAACAGAACCGGATATTTCTGGTTTCATCCAGTCATATCCGGACAAAGCGAGGTGGAATTCGTATGCAATGGACCGAGAAAATCACAGGAAAAATGGTTTTGGAGAAAAGCAAAGTTTTTTTCGTTATGCAAGTGCATAAAATGTCATGTATACAAACAGAAATATCATGTTTGTTTGCCGCAGTTCCTCTAACTTTCTCCCTAGAACATACGAATGTGTAGACTGGTGTCTCCATGTTGAACCTATTAGTGTTTCTAAGGTACAAAATTAAATGTTCCCTGATAAAAACATTCAAAACAATAAAGTCCGTTGATAATGTCCAGAAAACACAAACACAGAGTCCGTCGCAATATCTGGGATTGATTTAGCCAAAATACAACCGGATATTTCTGGTTTCATCCAGTCATATCAGGACTAAGTTTGGTGGAATTCGTATGCAATGAACCAGGAAAATCGCAGTAAAAATGGTTTTGGAGTAAAACAAAGTCTTTTCCTTAAGCCAGTGCATAAAATGTCATCTCTACAAACAGAAATATCATGTTTGTTTACCGCAGTTATTCTAGCTTTCTCCCTAGAAATTACGAATGTGTAGACTGGTTTCTCCATGTAGAACCAATTAGTTTTTCCCAGCACAAAATTAAATGTTCCCTGATAAAAACATTCAAAACAATATAATCCATCGATAATATCCAGACAACACAAACACAGAGTCTGTAGTAATATCTGGGATACAGTAAGCCAAAAAAAAAAGAAAACAGATATTTCTAGTTTCATCCAGTCATATCCGGACAAAGTGAGGTGGAATTTGTATGCAATGGACCGAGAAAATCACAGTAAAAATGGTTTTGGAGAAAAGTAAAGTCTTTTTGTTAGGAAAGTGCATAAAATGTCATCTATACAAACAGAAATATCATGTTTGTTTGCCGCAGTTCCTCTAGCTTTCTCCCTAGAAAACACAAATGTGTAGAGCTGGTGTCTCCGTGTGGAACCAATTAGTGTTTCTACGGTACAAAATTAAATGTTCCCTGATAAAAAACATGCAAAACCATAAAATCCGTTCATAATATCCGGAGAACACAAATACAGAAGCTTTCACAATATCTGGGATTGAGTTAGCCAAAACACAACCGTATATTTCTGGTTTCATCCAGTCATATCCGGACAAAGTGGGTTGGAATTCGTATGCAATGGACCAACAAAATCACAGTAAAAATGGTTTTAGAGAAAGGCAAAAAGTCTTTTCCATCGCAAGTGCATAAAATGTCATCTATACAAACAGACATATCATATCGATTTGCAGTTCCTCAAGCTTTCTCCCTAGAACATAGGAATGTGTTACTGGTGTCTCCATGTGGAACCAATTAGTGTTTCTACGGTACAAAATTAAATGTTCCCTGATAAAAACATTCAAAACAATAAAATCCATCGATAATATCCAGAAAACACAGACACTGAGGCTGTAGCAATATCTGGGATATAGTAAGACAAAACACAACCGGATATTTCTGGTTTCATCCACACATATCCGGACAAAGGGGGGGTGGAATTCATATGTAATGGATCGAGAATATCACAGGAAAAATGGTTTTGGAGAAAAGCAAAGTCTTTTCTTTAGGAAAGTGCATAAAATGTCATCTATACAAACAGAAATATCATGTTTGTTTGCCGCAGTTCCTCTAGCTTTCTCCCTAGAAAATACAAATGTGTAGAGCTGGTGTCTCCATGTGGAAGCAATTAGTGTTTTCCAGCACAAAATTAAATGTTCCCTGATAAATAACATGCAAAAACATAAATTCCGTTGATAATATCCGGAAAACATAAACACAGAGGCTTTCACAATATCTGGGTTGTAGTAAGCCAAAACACAACCGGATATTTCTGGTTTCATCCAGTCATATCCGGACAAAGCGAGGTGGAATTCGTATGCAGTGGACCGAGAAAATCACAGTAAAAGTGGTTTTGGAGAAAAGCAAAGTTTTTTTCGTTATGCAAGTGCATAAAATGTCATGTATACAAACAGAAATATCATGTTTGTTTGCCGCAGTTCCTCTAACTTTCTCCCTAGAACATAGGAATGTGTAGACTGGTGTCTCCATGTTGAACCTATTAGTGTTTCTAAGGTACAAAATTAAATGTTCCCTGATAAAAACTTTCAAAACAATAAAGTCCGTTGATAATGTCCAGAAAACACAAACACAGAGTCCGTCGCAATATCTGAGATTGATTTAGCCAAAACACAACCGGATATTTCTGGTTTCATCCAGTCATATCCGGACAAAGTGGGGTGTAATTTGTATGCAATGGACCGAGAAAATCACAGTAAAAATGGTTTTGGAGAAAAGTAAAGTCTTTTTCTTAGGAAAGTGCATAAAATGTCATCTATACAAACAGACATATCATATCGATTTGCAGTTCCTCACGCTTTCTCCCTAGAACATAGGAATGTGTTACTGGTGTCTCCATGTGGAACCAATTAGTGTTTCCCAGCACAAAATTAAATGTTCCCTGATAAATAACATGCAAAAACATAAATTCCGTTGATAATATCCGGAAAACATAAACACAGAGGCTTTCACAATATCTGGGTTGGAGTAAGCCAAAACACAACCGGATAGTTCTGGTTTCATCCAGTCATATCCAGACAAAGCGAGGTGGAATTCGTATGCAATGGACCAAGAAAATCACAGTAAAAATGGTTTTGGAGAAAAGCAAAGTTTTTTTCGTTATGCAAGTGCATAAAATGTCATGTATACAAACAGAAATATCATGTTTGTTTGCCGTAGTTCCTCTAACTTTCTCCCTAGAATATACGAATGTGTAGACTGGTGTCTCCATGTTGAACCTATTAGTGTTTCTAAGGTACAAAATTAAATGTTCCCTGATAAAAACATTCAAAACAATATAATCCATCGATAATATCCGGAAAACATAAACACAGAGGCTTTCTCAATATATGGGTTGTAGTAAGCCAAAACACAACTGGACATTTCTGGTTTCATCCAGTCATATCTGGACAAAGCGAGGTGGAATTCGTATGCAATGGACCGAGAAAATCACAGTAAAAATGGTTTTGGAGAAAAGCAAAGTTTTTTTCGTTATGCAAGTGCATAAAATGTCGTATATACAAATAGAAATATCATGTTTGTTTTCCGCAGTTCCTCTAACTTTCTCCCTAGAACATACGAATGTGTAGACTGGTGTCTCCATGTTGAACCTATTAGTGTTTCTAAGGTACAAAATTAAATGTTCCCTGATAAAAACATTCAAAACAATAAAGTCCATTGATAATGTCCAGAAAACTCAAACACAGAGTCCGTCGCAATATCTGGGATTGATTTAGCCAAAACACAACCGGATATTTCTGGTTTCATCCAGTCATATCCGGACTAAGTTTGGTGGAATTCGTATGCAATGAACCGGGAAAATCACAGTAAAATGGTTTTGGAGTACAACAAAGTCTTTTCCTTAAGCCAGTGCATAAAATGTCATCTATACAAACAGAAACATCATGTTTGTTTACCGCAGTTATTCTAGCTTTCTCCCTAGAAAATACGAATGTGTAGACTGGTGTCTCCATGTGGAACCAATTAGTGTTTCCCAGCACAAAATTAAATGTTCCCTGATAAATAACATGCAAAAACATAAATTCCGTTGATAATTTCTGGAAAACATAAACACAGAGGCTTTCACAATATCTGGGCTGTAGTAAGCCAAAACACAACCAGATATTTCTGGTTTCATCTAGTCATATCCGGACAAAGCGAGGTGGAATTCGTATGCAATGGACCGAGAAAATCACAGTAAAAATGGTTTTGGAGAAAAGGAAAGTTTTTTTCGTTATGCAAGTGCATAAAATGTCATGTATACAAACAGAAATATCATGTTTGTTTGCCGCAGTTCCTCTAACTTTCTCCCTAGAACATACGAATGTGTAGACTGGTGTCTCCATGTTGAACCTATTAGTGTTTCTAAGGTACAAAATTAAATGTTCCCTGATAAAAAACATGCAAAACCATAAAATCCGTTGATAATATCCGGAAAACACCAATACAGAAGCTTTCACAATATCTGGGATTGAGTTAGCCAAAACACAACCGGATATTTCTGGTTTCATCCAGTCATATCCGGACAAAGTGGGTTGGAATTCGTATGCAATGGACCAACAAAATCACAGTAAAAATGGTTTTAGAGAAAGGCAAAAAGTCTTTTCCATCGCAAGTGCATAAAATGTCATCTATACAAACAGACATATCATATCGATTTGCAGTTCCTCAAGCTTTCTCCCTAGAACATAGGAATGTGTTACTGGTGTCTCCATGTGGAACCAATTAGTGTTTCTACGGTACAAAATTAAATGTTCCCTGATAAAAACATTCAAAACAATAAAATCCATCGATAATATCCAGAAAACACAGACACTGAGGCTGTAGCAATATCTGGGATATAGTAAGACAAAACACAACCGGATATTTCTGGTTTCATCCACTCATATCCGGACAAAGTGGGGTGGAATTCATATGTAATGGATCGAGAATATCACAGGAAAAATGGTTTTGGAGAAAAGCAAAGTCTTTTCTTTAGGAAAGTGCATAAAATGTCATCTATACAAACAGAAATATGTTTTTTTGCCGCAGTTCCTCTAGCTTTCTCCCTAGAAAATACGAATGTGTAGAGCTGGTGTCTCCATGTGGAACCAATTAGTGTTTCCCAGCACAAAATTAAATGTTCCCTGATAAATAACATGCAAAAACATAAATTCCGTTGACAATATCCGGAAAACATAAACACAGAGGCTTTCACAATATCTGGGTTGTAGTAAGCCAAAACACAACCAGATATTTCTGGTTTCATCCAGTCATATCCAGACAAAGTGAGGTGGAATTCGTATGCAATGGACCGAGAAAATCACAGTAAAAATGGTTTTCGAGAAAAGCTGAAGGACCCTTATGGGGGAGAGGGACAAGAAATTAGGCCTGGGCAAATATCAGGGGCTTCTTAAGAGGTTAGATGTTCCCCAGAGTCTAGCGGGCAGGACGTTCTCTGGGAAGAAAAAGTCAATCCCCTTCAGAGAACCTCTAGGCACGCCCAGAGCAGAAATGCCCCTCCCCTCCAGGAAACCTCTGGGCGCGCCCAGAGCAGAGCTGCCCCTCCCTTCGGAGGGTCTCTAGGCGCACACTTATGATGTCACTGCGACCGGCCAATCCTGTAACACCTCAGCACTCTCGCTTAGCACTCTCCCTCAGCATTCTCCGGTATGCTAATTGTCCCTCCGATCCAACCAATCCCGTGCCACCTCTGCATTTTATACCAGCACTCTCCACCAGCATTCTTCGCCAGCATTCTCCCATATGCTAACGGTCCCTCTGAACTGACCAATCCTATGCATGCGTTAGGAATATGCTAATTCGTTGCCTATATAACCTGTGTAAAACTGCCGCTCAGGGCTCCTCACTGCCTGATGTGGGGGACCGTTTGCGCAAACGTACAATAAATACCTCATGCTTTTTGCATCAACTGGTTTGGAGTCTGGATTTTTGGGCGTCCTCTCGAGCAAGTGGGCATCTCTACTACTGAGAGGTCCAACATTTGGCGCCCAACGTGGGGCTTGAGGTCGCCCTCAGACCCATTCTCTGCAGGACCAGTTGGAGGTATAATTAAGTGTTCTCTGTTTGTTGTTCTTCGTCTTCAGTATTCTGACTGGCCAGTACCTGACCTGACTCTGTGAGACCAGTGGGGGAGGCAGGCGTGCCCAGCAACCCCTGGTCCGTTCCCCGGAGGACGCTCCGGTCTGTGAGACCAGTAGGGGAAACCCTCGGTCCGTTCCCCCGGGTCACGCTCCCAGGGTGGTCTGGAGGTGGGTCGGAGACCAAGTCTCCCTCCTTCCCGGGGAGGGCTGGTCAGGCAGCCGCTCCCAAAAATAGCGCAATAGCATTCGATTTGTCCTAGCCATGTGGTTTGTCTTGCTTACTGTATATGTCTGTGCATTGGCTGTTCTTTTTGTTTGGGCTGAAATCCTTGTACGCATGGGTCAACAAATAACCACCCCTTTAAGTCTCACTCTAGATCACTGGAAGGACGTTCGAGAATGCGCGCGCCACCTCTCAGTGGAGGTTAACAGGAAACAATGGGCAAAATTCTGTTCCTCAGAGTGGCCGGCCTTCGAGGTCGGCTGGCCAAGGAACGGCACTTTTAACCTCGATATTATTTTACAGATTAAGGAGCGAATCTTTCAGCCAGGATCCGATGGACACCCTGATCAGGTGCCCTACATTACCACGTGGGAGGATCTTTCACGTAACCCCCCTCCCTGGATAGAACCCTTCTCCTTCCCGACGGAGCCCATACGGACCCCGATACCCCCTCCTCCTATCCCGGTTGTGCCAACCTCCTCCCTATACCCTCTGAAGGAGATTCGAGATCCAAAACCTGACAAGCCACCGGTTCTTCCGGCTGATCAGGACTTTCTGCTCTTTGACTCTCCCCCACCCTATCTTCCCAGCCAGCCTGCTCCCCCGCAGGAACCCCCACAACAACCAGAGCGGGATGTGCAACCTTCTGCACCATCCCCTGATTCCACGAGGGCAGGGGAAGAAGTCTCAGCGCCTTCCCCGCCCTCCAGCCGCCTGCGCCTCCGTCGGGGGCAGGCAGGGGGCTCGGGAAGCGTCTGGACTTCGCAGGCTTTTCCTCTTCGCTCGGTGGCTGGCCAGATGCAGTACTGGCCATTTTCTGCTTCCGATCTTTACAATTGGAAAACCCATAACCCCTCTTTCTCTCAAGACCCCCAGGCTCTGACTGGGCTGATCGAGTCAATTTTATTGACTCGATCAGCCCACCTGGGATGATTGTCAGCAGCTTCTGCAGACCCTCCTCACTACTGAGGAAAAGCAGCGCGTCTACCTTGAGGCACGGAAAAACGTCCCTGGAGCAGATGGCCGACCGACCCTACTGCCAAACGAAATCGAGGAGGCGTTTCCCTCAACCCGTCCTGATTGGGACTACACCACCGTTGCTGGTAGGGAGCGACTTCGTCTTTACCGCCAGATTCTCCTTGCGGGTCTCAGAGGGGCTGGAAAGCGCCCCACCAATTTGGCCAAGGTACGTGCAGTAGTGCAGGGGGCTGAGGAAACGCCGGCAGGCTTCCTAGAAAGATTAATGGAAGCCTACCGTATGTACACCCCGTTTGACCCCCTGGCAGAGGACCGGCAGGGAGATGTAATCATGTCCTTTATAGGACAGTCAGCGCCGGACAACCGCAATAAATTGCAGCGGCTAGAGGGGCTTCAGGGATATACTATACAAGATTTAATGAAGGAGGCAGAAAAGATTTACAACAAAAGGGAGACCCGAGAGGAGAAGGATGAAAGGATCCACAAGGAGCAGGAGGAAAGGGAAGACAAAAGAGACAAAAGACGTAATCGAGAGCTTAGTAAAATTTTGGCCACCGTAGTGCAGGATATAAAAAGGAGTAGACCAGGACAGAATAGGGACTTGGGAGACAAACGAAAGCCTCGGGTGGAAAAAGATCAATGTGCCTATTGTAAAAAAAGAGGACACTGGGTCAAAGACTGCCCGAAGAAAACACAGGGACCAAAGAAGAGACCAGTTCCAATCCTGTCCCTGGAAGAAGACGACTAGGTGAGTCAGGGCCAGGAGCCCCCCCCCTGAGCCCAGGATAACCCTTGAAGTGGGGGGCAGACCGGTAACCTTCCTGATTGACACGGGAGCCCAGCACTCGGTACTGACTTCAGAAAAAGGGCCTTTAAGCTCCAAGACTTCCTGGGTTCAGGGGGCAACTGGAGGGAAGTTATGTCGCTGGACAACCAATCGAGAGGTCCAGTTAAGTACAGGACTTGTGACACACTCGTTCTTACTAGTGCCAGACTGCCCCTACCCCCTCCTGGGCAGGGACCTACTCTCGAAGGTAGGAGCCCAAATTCACTTCCATGAGAAAGGAGCTACCATCACAGACTCAGGAGGGCGGCCCCTCCAGGTATTAACACTACACTTGGAGGACGAACACCGATTATTCGAGAGGCCCTCGTCCACCATGGCTCCCCTGGACCCCAAGTGGCTCACAGATTTTCCTCAGGCCTGGGCAGAGACTGCGGGAATAGGGTTGGCCGTCAACCGGCCTCCCTTGATTATAGATCTGAAGCCCACGGCCATTCCCGTGTCAGTTCGTCAATATCCGATGGGCAAGGAAGCTAAGGAAGGTATCCGGCCACATATCCAGAGACTGTTACACCTAGGCATTTTAAAACCTTGTCGTTCACCTTGGAACACCCCCCTACTACCAGTAAAGAAGCCTGGTACGGGTGACTACCGCCCGGTACAGGACTTGCGGGAGGTTAACAGGAGAACGGAGGATATGCATCCCACAGTGCCCAACCCCTACAATCTGCTAAGTACCTTGCCTCCGACCCACGTATGGTACACTGTGTTAGATCTAAAAGATGCATTCTTTTGTTTAAGACTGAGCCCTCAGAGCCAATCCATCTTTGCTTTTGAGTGAAAAGACCCAGAGACCGGGTTTTCAGGACAACTCACCTGGACAAGGTTGCCCCAAGGATTTAAAAACTCGCCTACCTTGTTTGATGAAGCTCTGCACCTAGATTTGGCCGACTTCCGAGTCAACCATCCAGACCTGGTCCTCCTGCAATATGTGGACGACCTCCTCCTTGCCGCTGAAACTGAGCAGGACTGCCTAAAAGGTACCGGGGCCCTGCTACAGAGACTGGGGGAATTGGGCTATCGAGCCTCCGCAAAAAAGGCCCAAATATGTCAGAAACAGGTGGCCTACCTAGGCTACCTCCTAGAAGGAGGGCAACGGTGGCTGACAGAGAGCCGAAAAAGGGCGGTTGCTCTAATTCCACCCCCCACCGATGCCAGAAAGATGCGGGAATTCCTCGGGAGTGCGGGATTCTGCCGCCTTTGGATTCCTGGGTTTGCGGAGCTGGCAGCCCCATTGTACCCCCTCACGAAGTCCAATGCTCCCTTTCAATGGAGAGAAGAGCAACAGCGGGCGTTTGACAACATAAAAAAGGCCCTATTGTCAGCCCCAGCCCTGAGCCTCCCTGATATGACCAAGCCCTTCACATTATACGTGGATGAGAACAAGGGAGTGGCGAAGGGAGTGCTAACACAAATGCTTGGACCCTGGAAAAAGCCGGTGGCATACTTTTCAAAAAAACTAGACAATGTAGCGGCCGGCTGGCCTCCGTGCCTCCGCATGATAGCGGCCGTGGCAGTTCTGGTAAAAGACTCGGACAAATTGACTCTAGGCCAACCTCTCACCGTAGTGGCACCTCATGCTGTGGAGACAGTTATCCGACAGCCACCAGATCGGTGGCTCTCAAATGCTCGGATAACTCATTACCAGACTATGTTATTAAACTCAGAGCGGGTCCGGTTTGGGACTGCCACCTCTTTAAACCCGGCCACCCTGCTCCCGGAACTGGGGCCCCAGGCCCAGGTAATCCATAACTGTCACCAAATCCTGGCTGAGGCCCACGGCACCCAAAAAGACCTAACCGACCAGCCTCTGCCGGATGCCGAAATGACCTGGTTCACGGATGGGAGCAGCTTTCTACAGAACGGTGAGCGGAGGGCTGGGGCAGCGGTGGTGGATGGAAAAACTGTTATCTGGTCAAGTGCCTTAAAGCCTGAAACTTCTGCTCAAAAAGCCGAGCTCATAGCCTTAACTCAAGCTTTAAAACTGGCACAAGACAAAAAGGTCAACATTTACACAGACAGTCGGTATGCATTCGCCACTGCCCATGTACATGGGAAAATATACCGGCTAAGGGGCCTCTTAACCTCGGCAGGCAAGGACATTAAAAATAAGCAGGAAATCCTAGATCTTCTACAGGCCCTGTTCCTGCCCAAAAGGTTGAGTATAATCCATTGCCCCGGGCACCAACGAGGAGACGACCCCGTAGCAAGGGGAAACAGGATGGCAGACGAGGCCGCTAGGGCGGCAGCCCTGAGCCAACAGGTGCTCCCGTTAAAGACAACTGAGCCCACCCAAGTATCGAGAAAACCACCTTTCCTCTATTCGGACCAAGACTTAGATACGATCCAGCGGCTCGGTGCAGAGTATAATAAACAAATAAGGGTTTGGAGGCTCGGAAAAAAAAAATAGTCCTGCCACACCAATTGGCTAAAAAAATAATTACCAGCCTCCATCAATGGACTCATTTGGGACACAAAAAACTAAAAGCAGCCTTACAGGAAGATAGGCAGTCTTATTACATGCCCGGACTTGACTCTTTAGTCCAGCAGGTGACTGAATCCTGTGTTCCGTGTGCCAAGGTAAATGCCAGACACCTCAAGCTCCCGGAGGGAGCTAGGGTAAGAGGAGACCGACCAGGAATCAACTGGGAGGTCGATTTCACTGAGATAAGGCCGGGCAGTTATGAAAATAAGTATCTTCTAGTTTTTGTAGACACCTTCTCCGGATGGACTGAGGCATTCCCCACAAAACGGGAAACCACCCAGGTGGTCGTCAAGAAGATCATAGAGGAGATCTTCCTCCGGTTCGGCTTGCCTAAGGTAATCGGGTCCGACAATGGCCCAGCGTTTGTCTCCCAGGTAAGTCAGTTGGTGGCCAAAGCATTAGGCATAAATTAAAAATTGCACTGTGCCTATAGACCCCAAAGTTCAGGACAGGTAAAAAGGATGAACAGAACAATTAAAGAGACCCTGACCAAATTAGCGTTGGAGACTGGCGTTAAAGACTGGGTCCAACTCCTCCCTATGGTGTTGTTCCGGGTCCGAAACACGCCCTCTCATTGCGGGCTGACACCATACGAAATCCTTTATGGAGGGCCCCCACCAGTAGCAGGCTTGCTTGACCTTGCCAGTGACTCCGTTGCCGATGCCCCTAAGTTACAGGCCCGGTTGAGAGTGCTCCAGATCATCCAGAACCAGGTCTGGAAACCTCTTGCAGCAGCCTACCAACCCAAGACGACAACTATCCCACATCCTTTCCAAATCGGTGATGCCGTGTATGTCCGAAAACACCAATCTAAGACTCTAGAGCCCCGGTGGAAAGGCCCTTTCACTGTGCTGTTGACAACTCCCACCGCTCTCAAGGTCGACGGAATCGCTGCTTGGGTCCACGCCTCACACGTAAAGCGAGCACCACCTCCCCAGGGCCCCGAGGATCCGGATAGACCAGCCAAATGGAAGCTCCAGCGAACTCAGAACCCACTCAAGCTAAGACTTTCAAAAACTGTTTAATATTTGTGATGTTCCTGGCCTTTCCCCATTGTTTTTCCAATCCCCATGCTCCACAATTGTTAATGTGGGAAGTAATTTCCTCCACAGGACGGGTGGCCTGGTCTGCTAGTGGGTTACATACCCCCGGGGCATGGTGGCCCACCTTATACCCGGACGTATGTCAACTGGTTACTGGGTTAAATACCTGGGATGTACCTGACCAGGATAATTTGACAAAAATCCCTAAAAATAGTCTTAACTATTGGGGCGTGTATGGCTCCCAGTCCCCAGTCAGTGGGACCCAACCCAGTCCAGCAAGAACAGAGTTCCCTCCCTCCAGTGAGGCAGGCTCTCCCCAGGCCACCCCTCTTGCCAGCCACCCTTTCGCCTAGCTTGGCAAGTTTAACTCCAAACGCTTCAAGCCCCCGTACAACCGGACAGCGGCTGTTTAACCTTTTGACAGGGGCCTTTCTGGCCCTCAACCAGACCAATCTGGAGCTGACCGAGTCCTGTTGGCTATGCCTAGCCCCAGGTCCACCTTATTACGAGGGCCTCGCGGTCCCCAGGACCTGGAATGGCACTACAAAGGCAAATAATTGCCTCTTGCCCCTTTGGGCGCGTCTCACTCTTACAGAGGTGTCGGGACAAGGTACTTGTGTAGAAAATCCTCCCTTGTCCCACCAACACTTGTGCAATGTCACCCACAATGTTACTATACGAGACAGCTCATGTATTCTTAACAGGTTGCTCCAGTTTATCCGCGAGAGGCTTTTCCTTATCCAAACCCGGGTGCTGACTCAACAGTACCAGTGTCAAGCTTCAAAGACCTCCGAGGTCCAATAGATTTTAGGATTAAAATCTGTGCAAAAAGAAAAGGAGGGAATGAAGGACCCTTATGGGGGAGAGGGACAAGAAATTAGGCCTGGGCAAATATCAGGGGCTTCTTAAGAGGTTAGATGTTCCCCAGAGTCTAGCGGGCAGGACGTTCTCTGGGAAGGAAAAGTCAATCCCCTTCAGAGAACCTCTAGGCACGCCCAGAGCAGAAATGCCCCTCCCCTCCAGGAAACCTCTGGGCGCGCCCAGAGCAGAGCTGCCCCTCCCTTCGGAGGGTCTCTAGGCCGCACACTTATGATGTCACTGCGACCGGCCAATCCTGTAACACCTCAGCACTCTCGCTTAGCACTCTCCCTCAGCATTCTCCGGTATGCTAATTGTCCCTCCGAACCAACCAATCCCGTGCCACCTCTGCATTTTATACCAGCACTCTCCACCAGCATTCTTCGCCAGCATTCTCCCATATGCTAACGGTCCCTCTGAACTGACCAATCCTATGCATGCGTTAGGAATATGCTAATTCGTTGCCTATATAACCTGTGTAAAACTGCCGCTCAGGGCTCCTCACTGCCTGATGTGGGGGACCGTTTGCGCAAACGTACAATAAATACCTCATGCTTTTTGCATCAACTGGTTTGGAGTCTGGATTTTTGGGCGTCCTCTCGAGCAAGTGGGCATCTCTACTACTGAGAGGTCCAACAAAGCAAAGTTTTTTTCGTTATGCAAGTGCATAAAATGTCATGTATACAAACAGAAATATCATGTTTGTTTGCCGCAGTTCCTCTAACTTTCTCCCTAGAACATACGAATGTGTAGACTGGTGTCTCCATGTTGAACCTATTAGTGTTTCTAAGGTACAAAATTAAATGTTCCCTGATAAAAAACATGCAAAACCATAAAATCCGTTGATAATATCCGGAAAACACCAATACAGAAGCTTTCACAATATCTGGGATTGAGTTAGCCAAAACACAACCGGATATTTCTGGTTTCATCCAGTCATATCCGGACTAAGTTTGGTGGAATTCGTATGCAATGAACCGGGAAAATCGCAGTAAAAATGGTTTTGGAGTAAAACAAAGTCTTTTCCTTAAGCCAGTGCATAAAATGTCATCTATACAAACAGAAACATCATGTTTGTTTACCGCAGTTATTCTAGCTTTCTCCCTAGAAAATACGAATGTGTAGAGCTGGTGTCTCCATGTCGAACCAATTAGTGTTTCCCAGCACAAAATTAAGTGTTCCCTGATAAAAACATTCAAAACAATATAATCCATCGATAATATCCAGAAAACACAAACACAGAGTCTGTAGTAATATCTGGGATATAGTAAGCCAAAAAAAAAAAGAAAACGGATATTTCTGGTTTCATCCAGTCATATCCGGACAAAGTGAGGTGGAATTCGTATGCAATGGACCGAGAAAATCACAGTAAAAATGGTTTTGGAGAAAAGTAAAGTCTTTTTCTTAGGAAAGTGCATAAAATGTCATCTATACAAACAGAAATATCATGTTTGTTTGCCGCAGTTCCTCTAGCTTTCTCCCTAGAAAATACGAATGTGTAGAGCTGGTGTCTCCATGTGGAACCAATTAGTGTTTCCCAGCACAAAATTAAATGTTCCCTGATAAATAACATGCAAAAACATAAATTCCGTTGATAATATCCGGAAAACATAAACACGGAGGCTTTCACAATATCTGGGTTGTAGTAAGCCAAAACACAACCGGATATTTCTGGTTTCATCCAGTCATATCCGGACAAAGTGGGTTGGAATTCGTATGCAATGGACCAACAAAATCACAGTAAAAATGGTTTTAGAGAAAGGCAAAAAGTCTTTTCCATCGCAAGTGCATAAAATGTCATCTATACAAACAGACATATCATATCGATTTGCAGTTCCTCAAGCTTTCTCCCTAGAACATAGGAATGTGTTACTGGTGTCTCCATGTGGAACCAATTAGTGTTTCTACGGTACAAAATTAAAGGTTCCCTGATAGAAACATTCAAAACAATAAAATCCATCGATAATATCCAGAAAACACAGACACTGAGGCTGTAGCAATATCTGGGATATAGTAAGACAAAACACAACCGGATATTTCTGGTTTCATCCACTCATATCCGGACAAAGTGGGGTGGAATTCATATGTGATGGATCGAGAATATCACAGGAAAAATGGTTTTGGAGAAAAGCAAAGTCTTTTCTTTAGGAAAGTGCATAAAATATCATCTATACAAACAGAAATATCATGTTTGTTTGCCGCAGTTCCTCTAGCTTTCTCCCTAGAAAATACGAATGTGTAGAGCTGGGGTCTCCATGTGGAACCAAATTGTATTTCTACGGTACAAAATTAAAGGTTCCCTGATAAAAATATTCAAAACAATAAAATCCATCGATAATATCCAGAAAACACAGACACTGAGTCTGTAGCAATATCTGGGATATAGTAAGACAAAACACAACCGGATATTTCTGGTTTCATCCACTCATATCCGGACAAAGTGGGGTGGAATTCATATGTAATGGATCGAGAATATCACAGGAAAAATGGTTTTGGAGAAAAGCAAAGTCTTTTCTTTAGGAAAGTGCATAAAATGTCATCTATACAAACAGAAATATCATGTTTGTTTGCCGCAGTTCCTCTAGCTTTCTCCCTAGAAAATACGAATGTGTAGAGCTGGTGTCTCCATGTGGAACCAATTAGTGTTTCCCAGCACAAAATTAAATGTTCCCTGATAAATAACATGCAAAAACATAAATTCCGTTGACAATATCCGGAAAACAGAAACACAGAGGCTTTCACAATATCTGGGTTGTAGTAAGCCAAAACACAACCGGATATTTCTGGTTTCATCCAGTCATATCCAGACAAAGCGAGGTGGAATTTGTATGCAATAGACCGAGAAAATCACAGTAAAAATGGTTTTGGAGAAAAGCAAAGTTTTTTTCGTTATGTAAGTGCATAAAATGTCATGTATACAAACAGAAATATCATGTTTGTTTGCCTCAGTTCCTCTAAATTTCTCCCTAGAACATACGAATGTGTAGACTGGTGTCTCCATGTTGAACCTATTAGTGTTTCTAAGGTACAAAATTAAATGTTCCCTGATAAAAACATTCAAAACAATAAAGTCCGTTGATAATGTCCAGAAAACACAAACACAGAGTCCGTCGCAATATCTGGGATTGATTTAGCCAAAACACAACAGGATATTTCTGGTTTCATCCAGTCATATCCGGACTAAGTTTGGTGGAATTCGTATGCAATGAACCGGGAAAATCGCAGTAAAATGGTTTTGGAGTAAAACAAAGTCTTTTCCTTAAGCCAGTGCATAAAATGTCATCTATACAAACAGAAACATCATGTTTGTTTACCGCAGTTATTCTAGCTTTCTCCCTAGAAAATACGAATGTGTAGACTGGTGTCTGCATGTGGAACCAATTAGTGTTTCCCAGCACAAAATTAAATGTTCCCTGATAAAAACATTCAAAACAATATAATCCATCGATAATATCAAGAAAACACAAACACAGAGTCTGTAGTAATATCTGGGATATATTAAGCCAAAAAAAAAAAGAAAACTGATATTTCTGGTTAGATCCAGTCATATCCGGACAAAGTGAGGTGGAATTCGTATGCAATGGACCGAGAAAATCACAGTAAAAATGGTTTTGGAGAAAAGTAAAGTCTTTTTCTTAGGAAAGTGCATAAAATGTCATCTATACAAACAGAAATATCATGTTTGTTTGCCGCAGTTCCTCTAGCTTTCTCCCTAGAAAATACAAATGTGTAGAGCTGGTGTCTCCATGTGGAACCAATTAGTGTTTCCCAGCACAAAATTAAATGTTCCCTGATAAATAACATGCAAAAACATAAATTCCGTTGATAATATCCGGAAAACATAAACACGGAGGCTTTCACAATATCTGGGTTGTAGTAAGCCAAAACACAACCGGATATTTCTGGTTTCATCCAGTCATATCCGGACAAAGTGGGTTGGAATTCGTATGCAATGGACCAGCAAAATCACAGTAAAAATGGTTTTAGAGAAAGGCAAAATCTTTTCCATCGCAAGTGCATAAAATGTCATCTATACAAACAGACATATCATATCGATTTGCAGTTCCTCAAGCTTTCTCCCTAGAACATAGGAATGTGTTACTGCTGTCTCCATGTGGAACCAATTAGTGTTTCTACAGTACAAAATTAAATGTTCCCTGATAGAAACATTCAAAACAATAAAATCCATCGATAATATCCAGAAAACACAGACACTGAGGCTGTAGCAATATCTGGGATATAGTAAGACAAAACACAACCGGATATTTCTGGTTTCATCCACTCATATCCGGACAAAGTGGGGTGGAATTCATATGTAATGGATCGAGAATATCACAGGAAAAATGGTTTTGGAGAAAAGCAAAGTCTTTTCTTTAGGAAAGTGCATAAAATGTCAACTATACAAACAGAAATATCATGTTTGTTTGCCGAAGTTCCTCTAGCTTTCTCCCTAGAAATATGAATGTGTAGAGCTGGTGTCTCCATGTGGAACCAATTAGTGTTTCCCAGCACAAAATTAAATGTTCCCTGATAAATAACATGCAAAAACATAAATTCCGTTGATAATATCCGGAAAACATAAACACAGAGGCTTTCACAATATCTGGGTTGGAGTAAGCCAAAACACAACCGGATATTTCTGGTTTCATCCAGTCATATCCGGACTAAGTTTGGTGGAATTCGTATGCAATGGACCGAGAAAATCACAGTAAAAATGGTTTTGGAGAAAAGCAAAGTTTTTTTTCGTTATGCAAGTGCATAAAATGTCATGTATACAAACAGAAATATCATGTTTGTTTGCCGCAGTTCCTCTAACTTTCTCCCTAGAACATACGAATGTGTAGACTGGTGTCTCCATGTTGAAGCTATTAGTGTTTCTAAGGTACAAAATTAAATGTTCCCTGATAAAAACATTCAAAACAATAAAGTCCGTTGATAATGTCCAGAAAACACAAACACAGAGTTCGTCGCAATATCTGGGATTGATTTAGCCAAAACACAACCGGATATTTCTGGTTTCATCCAGTCATATCCGGACTAAGTTTGGTGGAATTCGTATGCAATGAACCGGGAAAATCGCAGTAAAATTGTTTTGGAGTAAAACAAAGTCTTTTCCTTAAGCCAGTGCATAAAAGGTCATCTATACAAACAGAAACATCATGTTTGTTTACCGCAGTTATTCTAGCTTTCTCCCTAGAAAATACGAATGTGTAGACTGGTGTCTCCATGTGGAACCAATTAGTGTTTCCCAGCACAAAATTAAATGTTCCCTGATAAAAACATTCAAAACAATATAATCCATCGATAATATCCAGAAAACACAAACACAGAGTCTGTAGTAATATCTGGGATATAGTAAGCCAAAAAAAAAAGAAAACGGATATTTCTGGTTTCATCCAGTCATATCCGGACAAAGTGAGGTGGAATTCGTATGCAATGGACCGAGAACATCACAGTAAAAATGGTTTTGGAGAAAAGTAAAGTCTTTTTCTTAGGAAAGTGCATAAATGGTCATCTATACAAACAGAAATATCATGTTTGTTTGCCGCAGTTCCTCTAGCTTTCTCCCTAGAAAATACAAATGTGTAGAGCTGGTGTCTCCGTGTGGAACCTATTAGTGTTTCTAAGGTACAAAATTAAATGTTCCCTGATAAAAAACATGCAAAACCATAAAATCCGTTCATAATATCCGGAGAACACAAATACAGAAGCTTTCACAATATCTGGGATTGAGTTAGCCAAAACACAACCGGATATTTCTGGTTTCATCCAGTCATATCCGGACAAAGTGGGTTGGAATTCGTATGCAATGGACCAACAAAATCACAGTAAAAATGGTTTTGGAGAAAAGCAAAGTTTTTTTCGTTATGCAAGTGCATAAAATGTCATGTATACAAACAGAAATATCATGTTTGTTTGCCGTAGTTCCTCTAACTTTCTCCCTAGAATATACGAATGTGTAGACTGGTGTCTCCATGTTGAACCTATTAGTGTTTCTAAGGTACAAAATTAAATGTTCCCTGATAAAAACATTCAAAACAATATAATCCATCGATAATATCCGGAAAACATAAACACAGAGGCTTTCTCAATATATGGGTTGTAGTAAGCCAAAACACAACTGGACATTTCTGGTTTCATCCAGTCATATCTGGACAAAGCGAGGTGGAATTCGTATGCAATGGACCGAGAAAATCACAGTAAAAATGGTTTTGGAGAAAAGCAAAGTTTTTTTCGTTATGCAAGTGCATAAAATGTCGTATATACAAATAGAAATATCATGTTTGTTTGCCGCAGTTCCTCTAACTTTCTCCCTAGAACATACGAATGTGTAGACTGGTGTCTCCATGTTGAACCTATTAGTGTTTCTAAGGTACAAAATTAAATGTTCCCTGATAAAAACATTCAAAACAATAAAGTCCATTGATAATGTCCAGAAAACTCAAACACAGAGTCCGTCGCAATATCTGGGATTGATTTAGCCAAAACACAACCGGATATTTCTGGTTTCATCCAGTCATATCCGGACTAAGTTTGGTGGAATTCGTATGCAATGAACCGGGAAAATCACAGTAAAATGGTTTTGGAGTACAACAAAGTCTTTTCCTTAAGCCAGTGCATAAAATGTCATCTATACAAACAGAAACATCATGTTTGTTTACCGCAGTTATTCTAGATTTCTCCCTAGAAAATACGAATGTGTAGACTGGTGTCTCCATGTGGAACCAATTAGTGTTTCCCAGCACAAAATTAAATGTTCCCTGATAAATAACATGCAAAAACATAAATTCCGTTGATAATTTCTGGAAAACATAAACACAGAGGCTTTCACAATATCTGGGCTGTAGTAAGCCAAAACACAACCAGATATTTCTGGTTTCATCTAGTCATATCCGGACAAAGCGAGGTGGAATTCGTATGCAATGGACCGAGAAAATCACAGTAAAAATGGTTTTGGAGAAAAGGAAAGTTTTTTTCGTTATGCAAGTGCATAAAATGTCATGTATACAAACAGAAATATCATGTTTGTTTGCCGCAGTTCCTCTAACTTTCTCCCTAGAACATACGAATGTGTAGACTGGTGTCTCCATGTTGAACCTATTAGTGTTTCTAAGGTACAAAATTAAATGTTCCCTGATAAAAAACATGCAAAACCATAAAATCCGTTGATAATATCCGGAAAACACCAATACAGAAGCTTTCACAATATCTGGGATTGAGTTAGCCAAAACACAACCGGATATTTCTGGTTTCATCCAGTCATATCCGGACAAAGTGGGTTGGAATTCGTATGCAATGGACCAACAAAATCACAGTAAAAATGGTTTTAGAGAAAGGCAAAAAGTCTTTTCCATCGCAAGTGCATAAAATGTCATCTATACAAACAGACATATCATATCGATTTGCAGTTCCTCAAGCTTTCTCCCTAGAACATAGGAATGTGTTACTGGTGTCTCCATGTGGAACCAATTAGTGTTTCTACGGTACAAAATTAAATGTTCCCTGATAAAAACATTCAAAACAATAAAATCCATCGATAATATCCAGAAAACACAGACACTGAGGCTGTAGCAATATCTGGGATATAGTAAGACAAAACACAACCGGATATTTCTGGTTTCATCCACTCATATCCGGACAAAGTGGGGTGGAATTCATATGTAATGGATCGAGAATATCACAGGAAAAATGGTTTTGGAGAAAAGCAAAGTCTTTTCTTTAGGAAAGTGCATAAAATGTCATCTATACAAACAGAAATATGTTTTTTTGCCGCAGTTCCTCTAGCTTTCTCCCTAGAAAATACGAATGTGTAGAGCTGGTGTCTCCATGTGGAACCAATTAGTGTTTCCCAGCACAAAATTAAATGTTCCCTGATAAATAACATGCAAAAACATAAATTCCGTTGACAATATCCGGAAAACATAAACACAGAGGCTTTCACAATATCTGGGTTGTAGTAAGCCAAAACACAACCAGATATTTCTGGTTTCATCCAGTCATATCCAGACAAAGTGAGGTGGAATTCGTATGCAATGGACCGAGAAAATCACAGTAAAAATGGTTTTCGAGAAAAGCTGAAGGACCCTTATGGGGGAGAGGGACAAGAAATTAGGCCTGGGCAAATATCAGGGGCTTCTTAAGAGGTTAGATGTTCCCCAGAGTCTAGCGGGCAGGACGTTCTCTGGGAAGAAAAAGTCAATCCCCTTCAGAGAACCTCTAGGCACGCCCAGAGCAGAAATGCCCCTCCCCTCCAGGAAACCTCTGGGCGCGCCCAGAGCAGAGCTGCCCCTCCCTTCGGAGGGTCTCTAGGCGCACACTTATGATGTCACTGCGACCGGCCAATCCTGTAACACCTCAGCACTCTCGCTTAGCACTCTCCCTCAGCATTCTCCGGTATGCTAATTGTCCCTCCGATCCAACCAATCCCGTGCCACCTCTGCATTTTATACCAGCACTCTCCACCAGCATTCTTCGCCAGCATTCTCCCATATGCTAACGGTCCCTCTGAACTGACCAATCCTATGCATGCGTTAGGAATATGCTAATTCGTTGCCTATATAACCTGTGTAAAACTGCCGCTCAGGGCTCCTCACTGCCTGATGTGGGGGACCGTTTGCGCAAACGTACAATAAATACCTCATGCTTTTTGCATCAACTGGTTTGGAGTCTGGATTTTTGGGCGTCCTCTCGAGCAAGTGGGCATCTCTACTACTGAGAGGTCCAACATTTGGCGCCCAACGTGGGGCTTGAGGTCGCCCTCAGACCCATTCTCTGCAGGACCAGTTGGAGGTATAATTAAGTGTTCTCTGTTTGTTGTTCTTCGTCTTCAGTATTCTGACTGGCCAGTACCTGACCTGACTCTGTGAGACCAGTGGGGGAGGCAGGCGTGCCCAGCAACCCCTGGTCCGTTCCCCGGAGGACGCTCCGGTCTGTGAGACCAGTAGGGGAAACCCTCGGTCCGTTCCCCCGGGTCACGCTCCCAGGGTGGTCTGGAGGTGGGTCGGAGACCAAGTCTCCCTCCTTCCCGGGGAGGGCTGGTCAGGCAGCCGCTCCCAAAAATAGCGCAATAGCATTCGATTTGTCCTAGCCATGTGGTTTGTCTTGCTTACTGTATATGTCTGTGCATTGGCTGTTCTTTTTGTTTGGGCTGAAATCCTTGTACGCATGGGTCAACAAATAACCACCCCTTTAAGTCTCACTCTAGATCACTGGAAGGACGTTCGAGAATGCGCGCGCCACCTCTCAGTGGAGGTTAACAGGAAACAATGGGCAAAATTCTGTTCCTCAGAGTGGCCGGCCTTCGAGGTCGGCTGGCCAAGGAACGGCACTTTTAACCTCGATATTATTTTACAGATTAAGGAGCGAATCTTTCAGCCAGGATCCGATGGACACCCTGATCAGGTGCCCTACATTACCACGTGGGAGGATCTTTCACGTAACCCCCCTCCCTGGATAGAACCCTTCTCCTTCCCGACGGAGCCCATACGGACCCCGATACCCCCTCCTCCTATCCCGGTTGTGCCAACCTCCTCCCTATACCCTCTGAAGGAGATTCGAGATCCAAAACCTGACAAGCCACCGGTTCTTCCGGCTGATCAGGACTTTCTGCTCTTTGACTCTCCCCCACCCTATCTTCCCAGCCAGCCTGCTCCCCCGCAGGAACCCCCACAACAACCAGAGCGGGATGTGCAACCTTCTGCACCATCCCCTGATTCCACGAGGGCAGGGGAAGAAGTCTCAGCGCCTTCCCCGCCCTCCAGCCGCCTGCGCCTCCGTCGGGGGCAGGCAGGGGGCTCGGGAAGCGTCTGGACTTCGCAGGCTTTTCCTCTTCGCTCGGTGGCTGGCCAGATGCAGTACTGGCCATTTTCTGCTTCCGATCTTTACAATTGGAAAACCCATAACCCCTCTTTCTCTCAAGACCCCCAGGCTCTGACTGGGCTGATCGAGTCAATTTTATTGACTCGATCAGCCCACCTGGGATGATTGTCAGCAGCTTCTGCAGACCCTCCTCACTACTGAGGAAAAGCAGCGCGTCTACCTTGAGGCACGGAAAAACGTCCCTGGAGCAGATGGCCGACCGACCCTACTGCCAAACGAAATCGAGGAGGCGTTTCCCTCAACCCGTCCTGATTGGGACTACACCACCGTTGCTGGTAGGGAGCGACTTCGTCTTTACCGCCAGATTCTCCTTGCGGGTCTCAGAGGGGCTGGAAAGCGCCCCACCAATTTGGCCAAGGTACGTGCAGTAGTGCAGGGGGCTGAGGAAACGCCGGCAGGCTTCCTAGAAAGATTAATGGAAGCCTACCGTATGTACACCCCGTTTGACCCCCTGGCAGAGGACCGGCAGGGAGATGTAATCATGTCCTTTATAGGACAGTCAGCGCCGGACAACCGCAATAAATTGCAGCGGCTAGAGGGGCTTCAGGGATATACTATACAAGATTTAATGAAGGAGGCAGAAAAGATTTACAACAAAAGGGAGACCCGAGAGGAGAAGGATGAAAGGATCCACAAGGAGCAGGAGGAAAGGGAAGACAAAAGAGACAAAAGACGTAATCGAGAGCTTAGTAAAATTTTGGCCACCGTAGTGCAGGATATAAAAAGGAGTAGACCAGGACAGAATAGGGACTTGGGAGACAAACGAAAGCCTCGGGTGGAAAAAGATCAATGTGCCTATTGTAAAAAAAGAGGACACTGGGTCAAAGACTGCCCGAAGAAAACACAGGGACCAAAGAAGAGACCAGTTCCAATCCTGTCCCTGGAAGAAGACGACTAGGTGAGTCAGGGCCAGGAGCCCCCCCCCTGAGCCCAGGATAACCCTTGAAGTGGGGGGCAGACCGGTAACCTTCCTGATTGACACGGGAGCCCAGCACTCGGTACTGACTTCAGAAAAAGGGCCTTTAAGCTCCAAGACTTCCTGGGTTCAGGGGGCAACTGGAGGGAAGTTATGTCGCTGGACAACCAATCGAGAGGTCCAGTTAAGTACAGGACTTGTGACACACTCGTTCTTACTAGTGCCAGACTGCCCCTACCCCCTCCTGGGCAGGGACCTACTCTCGAAGGTAGGAGCCCAAATTCACTTCCATGAGAAAGGAGCTACCATCACAGACTCAGGAGGGCGGCCCCTCCAGGTATTAACACTACACTTGGAGGACGAACACCGATTATTCGAGAGGCCCTCGTCCACCATGGCTCCCCTGGACCCCAAGTGGCTCACAGATTTTCCTCAGGCCTGGGCAGAGACTGCGGGAATAGGGTTGGCCGTCAACCGGCCTCCCTTGATTATAGATCTGAAGCCCACGGCCATTCCCGTGTCAGTTCGTCAATATCCGATGGGCAAGGAAGCTAAGGAAGGTATCCGGCCACATATCCAGAGACTGTTACACCTAGGCATTTTAAAACCTTGTCGTTCACCTTGGAACACCCCCCTACTACCAGTAAAGAAGCCTGGTACGGGTGACTACCGCCCGGTACAGGACTTGCGGGAGGTTAACAGGAGAACGGAGGATATGCATCCCACAGTGCCCAACCCCTACAATCTGCTAAGTACCTTGCCTCCGACCCACGTATGGTACACTGTGTTAGATCTAAAAGATGCATTCTTTTGTTTAAGACTGAGCCCTCAGAGCCAATCCATCTTTGCTTTTGAGTGAAAAGACCCAGAGACCGGGTTTTCAGGACAACTCACCTGGACAAGGTTGCCCCAAGGATTTAAAAACTCGCCTACCTTGTTTGATGAAGCTCTGCACCTAGATTTGGCCGACTTCCGAGTCAACCATCCAGACCTGGTCCTCCTGCAATATGTGGACGACCTCCTCCTTGCCGCTGAAACTGAGCAGGACTGCCTAAAAGGTACCGGGGCCCTGCTACAGAGACTGGGGGAATTGGGCTATCGAGCCTCCGCAAAAAAGGCCCAAATATGTCAGAAACAGGTGGCCTACCTAGGCTACCTCCTAGAAGGAGGGCAACGGTGGCTGACAGAGAGCCGAAAAAGGGCGGTTGCTCTAATTCCACCCCCCACCGATGCCAGAAAGATGCGGGAATTCCTCGGGAGTGCGGGATTCTGCCGCCTTTGGATTCCTGGGTTTGCGGAGCTGGCAGCCCCATTGTACCCCCTCACGAAGTCCAATGCTCCCTTTCAATGGAGAGAAGAGCAACAGCGGGCGTTTGACAACATAAAAAAGGCCCTATTGTCAGCCCCAGCCCTGAGCCTCCCTGATATGACCAAGCCCTTCACATTATACGTGGATGAGAACAAGGGAGTGGCGAAGGGAGTGCTAACACAAATGCTTGGACCCTGGAAAAAGCCGGTGGCATACTTTTCAAAAAAACTAGACAATGTAGCGGCCGGCTGGCCTCCGTGCCTCCGCATGATAGCGGCCGTGGCAGTTCTGGTAAAAGACTCGGACAAATTGACTCTAGGCCAACCTCTCACCGTAGTGGCACCTCATGCTGTGGAGACAGTTATCCGACAGCCACCAGATCGGTGGCTCTCAAATGCTCGGATAACTCATTACCAGACTATGTTATTAAACTCAGAGCGGGTCCGGTTTGGGACTGCCACCTCTTTAAACCCGGCCACCCTGCTCCCGGAACTGGGGCCCCAGGCCCAGGTAATCCATAACTGTCACCAAATCCTGGCTGAGGCCCACGGCACCCAAAAAGACCTAACCGACCAGCCTCTGCCGGATGCCGAAATGACCTGGTTCACGGATGGGAGCAGCTTTCTACAGAACGGTGAGCGGAGGGCTGGGGCAGCGGTGGTGGATGGAAAAACTGTTATCTGGTCAAGTGCCTTAAAGCCTGAAACTTCTGCTCAAAAAGCCGAGCTCATAGCCTTAACTCAAGCTTTAAAACTGGCACAAGACAAAAAGGTCAACATTTACACAGACAGTCGGTATGCATTCGCCACTGCCCATGTACATGGGAAAATATACCGGCTAAGGGGCCTCTTAACCTCGGCAGGCAAGGACATTAAAAATAAGCAGGAAATCCTAGATCTTCTACAGGCCCTGTTCCTGCCCAAAAGGTTGAGTATAATCCATTGCCCCGGGCACCAACGAGGAGACGACCCCGTAGCAAGGGGAAACAGGATGGCAGACGAGGCCGCTAGGGCGGCAGCCCTGAGCCAACAGGTGCTCCCGTTAAAGACAACTGAGCCCACCCAAGTATCGAGAAAACCACCTTTCCTCTATTCGGACCAAGACTTAGATACGATCCAGCGGCTCGGTGCAGAGTATAATAAACAAATAAGGGTTTGGAGGCTCGGAAAAAAAAAATAGTCCTGCCACACCAATTGGCTAAAAAAATAATTACCAGCCTCCATCAATGGACTCATTTGGGACACAAAAAACTAAAAGCAGCCTTACAGGAAGATAGGCAGTCTTATTACATGCCCGGACTTGACTCTTTAGTCCAGCAGGTGACTGAATCCTGTGTTCCGTGTGCCAAGGTAAATGCCAGACACCTCAAGCTCCCGGAGGGAGCTAGGGTAAGAGGAGACCGACCAGGAATCAACTGGGAGGTCGATTTCACTGAGATAAGGCCGGGCAGTTATGAAAATAAGTATCTTCTAGTTTTTGTAGACACCTTCTCCGGATGGACTGAGGCATTCCCCACAAAACGGGAAACCACCCAGGTGGTCGTCAAGAAGATCATAGAGGAGATCTTCCTCCGGTTCGGCTTGCCTAAGGTAATCGGGTCCGACAATGGCCCAGCGTTTGTCTCCCAGGTAAGTCAGTTGGTGGCCAAAGCATTAGGCATAAATTAAAAATTGCACTGTGCCTATAGACCCCAAAGTTCAGGACAGGTAAAAAGGATGAACAGAACAATTAAAGAGACCCTGACCAAATTAGCGTTGGAGACTGGCGTTAAAGACTGGGTCCAACTCCTCCCTATGGTGTTGTTCCGGGTCCGAAACACGCCCTCTCATTGCGGGCTGACACCATACGAAATCCTTTATGGAGGGCCCCCACCAGTAGCAGGCTTGCTTGACCTTGCCAGTGACTCCGTTGCCGATGCCCCTAAGTTACAGGCCCGGTTGAGAGTGCTCCAGATCATCCAGAACCAGGTCTGGAAACCTCTTGCAGCAGCCTACCAACCCAAGACGACAACTATCCCACATCCTTTCCAAATCGGTGATGCCGTGTATGTCCGAAAACACCAATCTAAGACTCTAGAGCCCCGGTGGAAAGGCCCTTTCACTGTGCTGTTGACAACTCCCACCGCTCTCAAGGTCGACGGAATCGCTGCTTGGGTCCACGCCTCACACGTAAAGCGAGCACCACCTCCCCAGGGCCCCGAGGATCCGGATAGACCAGCCAAATGGAAGCTCCAGCGAACTCAGAACCCACTCAAGCTAAGACTTTCAAAAACTGTTTAATATTTGTGATGTTCCTGGCCTTTCCCCATTGTTTTTCCAATCCCCATGCTCCACAATTGTTAATGTGGGAAGTAATTTCCTCCACAGGACGGGTGGCCTGGTCTGCTAGTGGGTTACATACCCCCGGGGCATGGTGGCCCACCTTATACCCGGACGTATGTCAACTGGTTACTGGGTTAAATACCTGGGATGTACCTGACCAGGATAATTTGACAAAAATCCCTAAAAATAGTCTTAACTATTGGGGCGTGTATGGCTCCCAGTCCCCAGTCAGTGGGACCCAACCCAGTCCAGCAAGAACAGAGTTCCCTCCCTCCAGTGAGGCAGGCTCTCCCCAGGCCACCCCTCTTGCCAGCCACCCTTTCGCCTAGCTTGGCAAGTTTAACTCCAAACGCTTCAAGCCCCCGTACAACCGGACAGCGGCTGTTTAACCTTTTGACAGGGGCCTTTCTGGCCCTCAACCAGACCAATCTGGAGCTGACCGAGTCCTGTTGGCTATGCCTAGCCCCAGGTCCACCTTATTACGAGGGCCTCGCGGTCCCCAGGACCTGGAATGGCACTACAAAGGCAAATAATTGCCTCTTGCCCCTTTGGGCGCGTCTCACTCTTACAGAGGTGTCGGGACAAGGTACTTGTGTAGAAAATCCTCCCTTGTCCCACCAACACTTGTGCAATGTCACCCACAATGTTACTATACGAGACAGCTCATGTATTCTTAACAGGTTGCTCCAGTTTATCCGCGAGAGGCTTTTCCTTATCCAAACCCGGGTGCTGACTCAACAGTACCAGTGTCAAGCTTCAAAGACCTCCGAGGTCCAATAGATTTTAGGATTAAAATCTGTGCAAAAAGAAAAGGAGGGAATGAAGGACCCTTATGGGGGAGAGGGACAAGAAATTAGGCCTGGGCAAATATCAGGGGCTTCTTAAGAGGTTAGATGTTCCCCAGAGTCTAGCGGGCAGGACGTTCTCTGGGAAGGAAAAGTCAATCCCCTTCAGAGAACCTCTAGGCACGCCCAGAGCAGAAATGCCCCTCCCCTCCAGGAAACCTCTGGGCGCGCCCAGAGCAGAGCTGCCCCTCCCTTCGGAGGGTCTCTAGGCCGCACACTTATGATGTCACTGCGACCGGCCAATCCTGTAACACCTCAGCACTCTCGCTTAGCACTCTCCCTCAGCATTCTCCGGTATGCTAATTGTCCCTCCGAACCAACCAATCCCGTGCCACCTCTGCATTTTATACCAGCACTCTCCACCAGCATTCTTCGCCAGCATTCTCCCATATGCTAACGGTCCCTCTGAACTGACCAATCCTATGCATGCGTTAGGAATATGCTAATTCGTTGCCTATATAACCTGTGTAAAACTGCCGCTCAGGGCTCCTCACTGCCTGATGTGGGGGACCGTTTGCGCAAACGTACAATAAATACCTCATGCTTTTTGCATCAACTGGTTTGGAGTCTGGATTTTTGGGCGTCCTCTCGAGCAAGTGGGCATCTCTACTACTGAGAGGTCCAACAAAGCAAAGTTTTTTTCGTTATGCAAGTGCATAAAATGTCATGTATACAAACAGAAATATCATGTTTGTTTGCCGCAGTTCCTCTAACTTTCTCCCTAGAACATACGAATGTGTAGACTGGTGTCTCCATGTTGAACCTATTAGTGTTTCTAAGGTACAAAATTAAATGTTCCCTGATAAAAAACATGCAAAACCATAAAATCCGTTGATAATATCCGGAAAACACCAATACAGAAGCTTTCACAATATCTGGGATTGAGTTAGCCAAAACACAACCGGATATTTCTGGTTTCATCCAGTCATATCCGGACTAAGTTTGGTGGAATTCGTATGCAATGAACCGGGAAAATCGCAGTAAAAATGGTTTTGGAGTAAAACAAAGTCTTTTCCTTAAGCCAGTGCATAAAATGTCATCTATACAAACAGAAACATCATGTTTGTTTACCGCAGTTATTCTAGCTTTCTCCCTAGAAAATACGAATGTGTAGAGCTGGTGTCTCCATGTCGAACCAATTAGTGTTTCCCAGCACAAAATTAAGTGTTCCCTGATAAAAACATTCAAAACAATATAATCCATCGATAATATCCAGAAAACACAAACACAGAGTCTGTAGTAATATCTGGGATATAGTAAGCCAAAAAAAAAAAGAAAACGGATATTTCTGGTTTCATCCAGTCATATCCGGACAAAGTGAGGTGGAATTCGTATGCAATGGACCGAGAAAATCACAGTAAAAATGGTTTTGGAGAAAAGTAAAGTCTTTTTCTTAGGAAAGTGCATAAAATGTCATCTATACAAACAGAAATATCATGTTTGTTTGCCGCAGTTCCTCTAGCTTTCTCCCTAGAAAATACGAATGTGTAGAGCTGGTGTCTCCATGTGGAACCAATTAGTGTTTCCCAGCACAAAATTAAATGTTCCCTGATAAATAACATGCAAAAACATAAATTCCGTTGATAATATCCGGAAAACATAAACACGGAGGCTTTCACAATATCTGGGTTGTAGTAAGCCAAAACACAACCGGATATTTCTGGTTTCATCCAGTCATATCCGGACAAAGTGGGTTGGAATTCGTATGCAATGGACCAACAAAATCACAGTAAAAATGGTTTTAGAGAAAGGCAAAAAGTCTTTTCCATCGCAAGTGCATAAAATGTCATCTATACAAACAGACATATCATATCGATTTGCAGTTCCTCAAGCTTTCTCCCTAGAACATAGGAATGTGTTACTGGTGTCTCCATGTGGAACCAATTAGTGTTTCTACGGTACAAAATTAAAGGTTCCCTGATAGAAACATTCAAAACAATAAAATCCATCGATAATATCCAGAAAACACAGACACTGAGGCTGTAGCAATATCTGGGATATAGTAAGACAAAACACAACCGGATATTTCTGGTTTCATCCACTCATATCCGGACAAAGTGGGGTGGAATTCATATGTAATGGATCGAGAATATCACAGGAAAAATGGTTTTGGAGAAAAGCAAAGTCTTTTCTTTAGGAAAGTGCATAAAATATCATCTATACAAACAGAAATATCATGTTTGTTTGCCGCAGTTCCTCTAGCTTTCTCCCTAGAAAATACGAATGTGTAGAGCTGGGGTCTCCATGTGGAACCAAATTGTATTTCTACGGTACAAAATTAAAGGTTCCCTGATAGAAACATTCAAAACAATAAAATCCATCGATAATATCCAGAAAACACAGACACTGAGTCTGTAGCAATATCTGGGATATAGTAAGACAAAACACAACCGGATATTTCTGGTTTCATCCACTCATATCCGGACAAAGTGGGGTGGAATTCATATGTAATGGATCGAGAATATCACAGGAAAAATGGTTTTGGAGAAAAGCAAAGTCTTTTCTTTAGGAAAGTGCATAAAATGTCATCTATACAAACAGAAATATCATGTTTGTTTGCCGCAGTTCCTCTAGCTTTCTCCCTAGAAAATACGAATGTGTAGAGCTGGTGTCTCCATGTGGAACCAATTAGTGTTTCCCAGCACAAAATTAAATGTTCCCTGATAAATAACATGCAAAAACATAAATTCCGTTGATAATATCCGGAAAACATAAACACAGAGGCTTTCACAATATCTGGGTTGGAGTAAGCCAAAACACAACCGGATATTTCTGGTTTCATCCAGTCATATCCGGACTAAGTTTGGTGGAATTCGTATGCAATGGACCGAGAAAATCACAGTAAAAATGGTTTTGGAGAAAAGCAAAGTTTTTTTTCGTTATGCAAGTGCATAAAATGTCATGTATACAAACAGAAATATCATGTTTGTTTGCCGCAGTTCCTCTAACTTTCTCCCTAGAACATACGAATGTGTAGACTGGTGTCTCCATGTTGAAGCTATTAGTGTTTCTAAGGTACAAAATTAAATGTTCCCTGATAAAAACATTCAAAACAATAAAGTCCGTTGATAATGTCCAGAAAACACAAACACAGAGTTCGTCGCAATATCTGGGATTGATTTAGCCAAAACACAACCGGATATTTCTGGTTTCATCCAGTCATATCCGGACTAAGTTTGGTGGAATTCGTATGCAATGAACCGGGAAAATCGCAGTAAAATTGTTTTGGAGTAAAACAAAGTCTTTTCCTTAAGCCAGTGCATAAAAGGTCATCTATACAAACAGAAACATCATGTTTGTTTACCGCAGTTATTCTAGCTTTCTCCCTAGAAAATACGAATGTGTAGACTGGTGTCTCCATGTGGAACCAATTAGTGTTTCCCAGCACAAAATTAAATGTTCCCTGATAAAAACATTCAAAACAATATAATCCATCGATAATATCCAGAAAACACAAACACAGAGTCTGTAGTAATATCTGGGATATAGTAAGCCAAAAAAAAAAGAAAACGGATATTTCTGGTTTCATCCAGTCATATCCGGACAAAGTGAGGTGGAATTCGTATGCAATGGACCGAGAACATCACAGTAAAAATGGTTTTGGAGAAAAGTAAAGTCTTTTTCTTAGGAAAGTGCATAAATGGTCATCTATACAAACAGAAATATCATGTTTGTTTGCCGCAGTTCCTCTAGCTTTCTCCCTAGAAAATACAAATGTGTAGAGCTGGTGTCTCCGTGTGGAACCTATTAGTGTTTCTAAGGTACAAAATTAAATGTTCCCTGATAAAAAACATGCAAAACCATAAAATCCGTTCATAATATCCGGAGAACACAAATACAGAAGCTTTCACAATATCTGGGATTGAGTTAGCCAAAACACAACCGGATATTTCTGGTTTCATCCAGTCATATCCGGACAAAGTGGGTTGGAATTCGTATGCAATGGACCAACAAAATCACAGTAAAAATGGTTTTAGAGAAAGGCAAAAAGTCTTTTCCATCGCAAGTGCATAAAATGTCATCTATACAAACAGACATATCATATCCATTTGCAGTTCCTCAAGCTTTCTCCCTAGAACATAGGAATGTGTTACTGGTGTCTCCATGTGGAACCAATTAGGGTTTCTACGGTACAAAATTAAATGTTCCCTGATAAAAACATTCAAAACAATAAAATCCATCGATAATATCCAGAAAACACAGACACTGAGGCTGTAGCAATATCTGGGATATAGTAAGACAAAACACAACCGGATATTTCTGGTTTCATCCAGTCATATCCGGACAAAGTGGGGTGGAATTCATATGTAATGGATCGAGAATATCACAGGAAAAATGGTTTTGGAGTAAAGCAAAGTCTTTTCTTTAGGAACGTGCATAAAATGTCATCTATACAAACAGAAATATCATGTTTGTTTGCCGCAGTTCCTCTAGCTTTCTCCCTAGAAAATACGAATGTGTAGAGCTGGTGTCTCCATGTGGAACCAATTAGTGTTTCCCAGCACAAAATTAAGTGTTCCCTGATAAAAACATTGAAAACAATATAATCCATCGATAATATCCAGAAAACACAAACACAGAGTCTGTAGTAATATCTGGGATATAGTAAGCCAAAAAAAAAAAAAAGAAAACTGATATTTCTGGTTTCATCCAGTCATATCCGGACAAAGCGAGGTGGAATTCGTATGCAATGGACCGAGAAAATCACAGTAAAAATGGTTTTGGAGAAAAGCAAAGTTTTTTTCGTTATGAAAGTGCATAAAATGTCATCTATACAAACAGAAACATCATGTTTGTTTACCGCAGTTATTCTAGCTTTCTCCCTAGAAAATACGAATGTGTAGACTGGTGTCTCCATGTGGAACCAATTAGTGTTTCCCAGCACAAAATTAAATGTTCCCTGATAAATAACATGCAAAAACATAAATTCCGTTGATAATTTCTGGAAAACATAAACACAGAGGCTTTCACAATATCTGGGTTGTAGTAAGCCAAAACACAACCGGATATTTCTGGTTTCATCCAGTCATATCCGGACAAAGCGAGGTGGAATTCGTATGCAATGGACCGAGAAAATCACAGTAAAAATGGTTTTGGAGAAAAGCAAAGTTTTTTTCGTTATGCAAGTGCATAAAATGTCATGTATACAAACAGAAATATCATGTTTGTTTGCCGCAGTTCCTCTAACTTTCTCCCTAGAACATACGAATGTGTAGACTGGTGTCTCCATGTTGAACCTATTAGTGTTTCTAAGGTACAAAATTAAATGTTCCCTGATAAAAAACATGCAAAACCATAAAATCCGTTGATAATATCCGGAAAACACCAATACAGAAGCTTTCATAATATCTGGGATTGAGTTAGCCAAAACACAACCGGATATTTCTGGTTTCATCCAGTCATATCCGGACAAAGTGGGTTGGAATTCGTATGCAATGGACCAACAAAATCACAGTAAAAATGGTTTTAGAGAAAGGCAAAAAGTCTTTTCCATCGCAAGTGCATAAAATGTCATCTATACAAACAGACATATCATATCCATTTGCAGTTCCTCAAGCTTTCTCCCTAGAACATAGGAATGTGTTACTGGTGTCTCCATGTGGAACCAATTAGTGTTTCTAAGGTACAAAATTAAATGTTCCCTGATAAAAACATTCAAAACAATAAAATCCATCGATAATATCCAGAAAACACAGACACTGAGGCTGTAGCAATATCTGGGATATAGTAAGACAAAACACAACCGGATATTTCTGGTTTCATCCAGTCATATCCGGACAAAGTGGGGTGGAATTCATATGTAATGGATTGAGAATATCACAGGAAAAATGGTTTTGGAGAAAAGCAAAGTCTTTTCTTTAGGAAAGTGCATAAAATGTCATCTATACAAACAGAAATATCATGTTTGTTTGCCGCAGTTCCTCTAGCTTTCTCCTTAGTAAATACAAATGTGGAGAGCTGGTGTCTCCATGTGGAACCAAATTGTATTTCTACGGTACAAAATTAAAGGTTCCCTGATAAAAACATTCAAAACAATAAAATCCATCGATAATATCCAGAAAACACAGACACTGAGGCTGTAGCAATATCTGGGATATAGTAAGACAAAACACAACCGGATATTTCTGGTTTCATTCACTCATATCCGGACAAAGTGGGGTGGAATTCATATGTAATGGATCGAGAATATCACAGGAAAAATGGTTTTGGAGAAAAGCAAAGTCTTTTCTTTAGGAAAGTGCATAAAATGTCATCTATACAAACAGAAATATCATGTTTGTTTGCCGCAGTTCCTCTAGCTTTCTCCCTAGAAAATACGAATGTGTAGAGCTGGTGTCTCCATGTGGAACCAATTAGTGTTTCCCAGCACAAAATTAAATGTTCCCTGATAAATAACATGCAAAAACATAAATTCCGTTGACAATATCCGGAAAACATAAACACAGAGGCTTTCACAATATCTGGGTTGTAGTAAGCCAAAACACAACCGGATATTTCTGGTTTCATCCAGTAATATCCAGACAAAGTGAGGTGGAATTCGTATGCAATGGACCGAGAAAATCACAGTAAAAATGGTTTTGGAGAAAAGCAAAGTTTTTTTCGTTATGCGAGTGCATAAAATGTCATGTATACAAACAGAAATATCATGTTTGTTTGCCGCAGTTCCTCTAGCTTTCTCCCTAGAAAATACGAATGTGTAGACTGGTGTCTCCATGTTGAACCTATTAGTGTTTCTAAGGTACAAAATTAAATGTTCCCTGATAAAAAACATGCAAAACCATAAAATCCGATGATAATATCCGGAAAACACCAATACAGAAGCTTTCACAATATCTGGGATTGAGTTAGCCAAAACACAACCGGATATTTCTGGTTTCATCCAGTCATATCCGGACTAAGTTTGGTGGAATTCGTATGCAATGAACTGGGAAAATCGCAGTAAAAATGGTTTTGGAGTAAAACAAAGTCTTTTCCTTAAGCCAGTGCATAAAATGTCATCTATACAAACAGAAACATCATGTTTGTTTACCACAGTTATTCTAGCTTTCTCCCTAGAAAATACGAATGTGTAGAGCTGGTGTCTCCATGTGGAACCAATTAGTGTTTCCCAGCACAAAATTAAGTGTTCCCTGATAAAAACATTCAAAACAATATAATCCATCGATAATATCCAGAAAACACAAACACAGAGTCTGTAGTAATATCTGGGATATAGTAAGCCAAAAAAAAAAAAGAAAACTGATATTTCTGGTTTCATCCAGTCATATCCGGACAAAGTGAGGTGGAATTCGTATGCAATGGACCGAGAAAATCACAGTAAAATGGTTTTGGAGAAAAGCAAAGTTTTTTTCGTTATGCAAGTGCATAAAATGTCATGTATACAAACAGAAATATCATGTTTGTTTGCCGCAGTTCCTCTAGCTTTCTCCCTAGAAAATACGAATATGTAGAGCTGGTGTCTCCATGTGGAACCAATTAGTGTTTCCCAGCACAAAATTAAATGTTCCCTGATAAATAACATGCAAAAACATAAATTCCGTTGATAATATCCGGAAAACATAAACACGGAGGCTTTCACAATATCTGGGTTGTAGTAAGCCAAAACACAAGTGGATATTTCTGGTTTCATCCAGTCATATCCGGACAAAGTTGGTTGGAATTCGTATGCAATGGACCAACAAATTCACAGCAAAAATGGTTTTAGAGAAAGGCAAAATCTTTTGCATCGCAAGTGCATAAAATGTCATCTATACAAACAGACATATCATATCAATTTGCAGTTCCTCAAGCTTTCTCCCTAGAACATAGGAATGTGTTACTGGTGTCTCCATGTGGAACCAATTAGTGTTTCTACGGTACAAAATTAAATGTTCCCTGATAGAAACATTCAAAACAATAAAATCCATCGATAATATCCAGAAAACACAGACAATGAGGCTGTAGCAATATCTGGGATATAGTAAGACAAAACACAACCGGATATTTCTGGTTTCATCCACTCATATCCGGACAAATTGGGGTGGAATTCATATGTAATGGATGGAGAATATCACAGGAAAAATGGTTTTGGAGAAAAGCAAAGTCTTTTCTTTAGGAAAGTGCATAAAATGTCATCTATACAAACAGAAATATCATGTTTGTTTGCCGCAGTTCCTCTAGCTTTCTCCCTAGAAAATACAAATGTGGAGAGCTGGTGTCTCCATGTGGAACCAAATTGTATTTCTACGGTACAAAATTAAAGTTTCCCTGATAAAAACATTCAAAACAATAAAATCCATCGATAATATCCAGAAAACACAGACACTGAGGCTGTAGCAATATCTGGGATAGAGTAAGACAAAACACAACCGGATATTTCTGGTTTCATCCACTCATATCCGGAAAAAGTGGGGTGGAATTCATATGTAATGGATCGAGAATATCACAGGAAAAATGGTTTTGGAGAAAAGCAAAGTTTTTTTCGTTATGCAAGTGCATAAAATGTCATGTATACAAACAGAAATATCATGTTTGTTTGCTGCAGTTCCTCTAACTTTCTCCCTAGAACATACGAATGTGTAGACTGGTGTCTCCATGTTGAACCTATTAGTGTTTCTAAGGTACAAAATTAAATGTTCCCTGATAAAAACATTCAAAACAATAAAGCCCGTTGATAATGTCCAGAAAACACAAACACAGAGTCCGTCGCAATATCTGGGATTGAGTTAGCCAAAACACAACCGGATATTTCTGGTTTCATCCAGTCATATCCGGACAAAGTGGGTTGGAATTCGTATGCAATGGACCGAGAAAATCACAGTAAAAATGGTTTTGGAGAAAAGTAAAGTCTTTTTCTTAGGAAAGTGCATAAAATGTCATGTATACAAACAGAAATATCATGTTTGTTTGCCGCAGTTCCTCTAGCTTTCTCCCTAGAAAATAGAAATGTGTAGAGCTGGTGTCTCCGTGTGGAACCAATTAGTGTTTCTACGGTACAAAATTAAATGTTCCCTGATAAAAAACATGCAAAACCATAAAATCCGTTCATAATATCCGGAAAACATAAACACAGAGGCTTTCACAATATCTGGGTTGTAGTAAGCCAAAACACAACCGGATATTTCTGGTTTCATCCAGTCATATCCGGACAAAGTGGGTTGGAATTCGTATGCAATGGACCAACAAAATCACAGTAAAAATGGTTTTAGAGAAAGGCAAAAAGTCTTTTCCATCGCAAGTGCATAAAATGTCATCTATACAAACAGACATATCATATCGATTTGCAGTTCCTCAAGCTTTCTCCCTAGAACATAGGAATGTGTTACTGGTGTCTCCATGTGGAACCAATTAGTGTTTCTACGGTACAAAATTAAATGTTCCCTGATAAAAACATTCAAAACAATAAAATCCATCGATAATATCCAGAAAACACAGACACTGAGGCTGTAGCAATATCTGGGATATAGTAAGACAAAACAAAACCGGATATTTCTGGTTTCATCCACTCATATCCGGACAAAGTGGGGTGGAATTCATATGTAATGGATGGAGAATATCACAGGAAAAATGGTTTTGGAGAAAAGCAAAGTCTTTTCTTTAGGAAAGTGCATAAAATGTCATCTATACAAACAGAAATATCATGATTGTTTGCCACAGTTCCTCTAGCTATTTCCCTAGAAAATACGAATGTGTAGAGCTGGTGTCTCCATGTGGAACCAATTAGTGTTTCCCAGCACAAAATTAAATGTTCCCTGATAAATAACATGCAAAAACATAAATTCTGTTGATAATATCCGGAAAACATAAACACAGAGGCTTTCACAATATCTGGGTTGTAGTAAGCCAAAAAAAAAAAAAAAAGAAAACGGATATTTTTGGTTTCATCCAGTCATATCCGGACAAAGTGAGGTGGAATTCGTATGCAATGGACAGAGAAAATCACAGTAAAAATGGTTTTGGAGAAAAGTAAAGTCTTTTTCTTAGGAAAGTGCATAAAATGTCATCTATACAAACAGAAATATCATGTTTGTTTGCCGCAGTTCCTCTAGCTTTCTCCCTAGAAAATACAAATGTGTAGAGCTGGTGTCTCCGTGTGGAACCTATTAGTGTTTCTAAGGTACAAAATTAAATGTTCCCTGTTAAAAAACATGCAAAACCATAAAATCCGTTCATAATATCCGGAGAACACAAATACAGAAGCTTTCACAATATCTGGGTTGTAGTAAGCCAAAACACAACCGGATATTTCTGGTTTCATCCAGTCATATCCGGACAAAGTGGGTTGGAATTCGTATGCAATGGACCAACAAAATCACAGTAAAAATGGTTTTAGAGAAAGGCAAAAAGTCTTTTCCATCGCAAGTGCATAAAATGTCATCTATACAAACAGACATATCAAATCGATTTGCAGTTCCTCAAGCTTTCTCCCTAGAACATAGGAATGTGTTCCTGGTGTCTCCATGTGGAACCAAATTGTATTTCTACGGTACAAAATTAAAGGTTCCCTGATAAAAACATTCAAAACAATAAAATCCATCGATAATATCCAGAAAACACAGACACTGAGGCTGTAGCAATATCTGGGATATAGTAAGACAAAACACAACCGGATATTTCTGGTTTCATCCACTCATATCCGGACAAAGTGGGGTGGAATTCATATGTAATGGATCGAGAATATCACAGGAAAAATGGTTTTGGAGAAAAGCAAAGTCTTTTCTTTAGGAAAGTGCATAAAATGTCATCTATACAAACAGAAATATCATGTTTGTTTGCCGCAGTTCCTCTAGCTTTCTCCCTAGAAAATACGAATGTGTAGAGCTGGTGTCTCCATGTGGAACCAATTAGTGTTTCCCAGCACAAAATTAAATGTTCCCTGATAAATAACATGCAAAATCATAAATTCCGTTGATAATATCCGGAAAACATAAACACAGAGGCTTTCACAATATCTGGGTTGTAGTAAGCCAAAACACAACCGGATATTTCTGGTTTCATCCAGTCATATCTGGACAAAGCGAGGTGGAATTCGTATGCAATGGACCGAGAAAATCACAGTAAAAATGGTTTTGGAGTAAAGCAAAGTTTTTTTCGTTATGCAAGTGCATAAAATGTCATGTATACAAACAGAAATATCATGTTTGTTTGCCGCAGTTCCTCTAACTTTCTCCCTAGAACATACGAATGTGTAGACTGGTGTCTCCATGTTGAACCTATTAGTGTTTCTAAGGTACAAAATTAAATGTTCCCTGATAAAAACATTCAAAACAATAAAGTCCGTCGATAATATCAGAAATCACAAACACAGAGGCTTTCTCAACATTTCGGATTGAGTTAGCCAAAACACAATCGGATATTTCTGTTTTGAACCACGCATATCCGGACAAAGTGGGTTGGAATTCATATGCAATGGACTGAGAAAATCAGAGTATAAATGGTTCTGAAGAAAAGCAAAGTCATTTCTTCAGGCAAGTGCATAAAATGTCATGTATACAAACAGAAATATCATGTTTGTTTGCCGCAGTTCCTCTAGCTTCCTCCCTAGAAAATACGAATATGCAGTCTGGTGTATCCATGTGGAACCAATTAGTTTTCCCAGGACAAAATTGAATATTCTCTGATAAAAAACATTCAATATCAGAAAGCCCATTGATAACATCTGGAAAACACAAACACAAAGGCTGTAGCAATATCTGGGATTGAGTTAGCCAAAACACAATCGGATATTTCTGGTTTCATCCACTCATATCCGGACAAACTGTTATGGAATTCGTATGCAATGGACTGAGAAAATCACAGCAAAAATGGTTTTGGAGTAAAGCAAAGTCTTTTCTTTAGGAAAGTGCATAAAATGTCATCTATACAAACAGAAATATCATGTTTGTTTGCCGCAGTTCCTCTAGCTTCCTCCCTAGAAAACACGAATATGCAGTCTGGTGTATCCTTGTGAAGTCAACTAGTGTTTCCCAGCACAAAATTAAATGTTCCCTGAAAAAAAACATTCAAAAAAAAGTCCGTTGATAATATTTGGAAAACACAAACACACAGGCTTTCACAATATTTCGGATAGAGTTAGCCAAAACACAACCGGATATTTCTGGTTTCATCCACTCATATCCGGACAAAGTGGTGTGGAATTCGTATGCAAAGGACCGAGAAAATCACAGTAAAAACGGTTTTGGAGAAAAGCAAAGTCTTTTCGTTAGGAAAGTGCATAAAATGTCATCTACAGAAACAGAAATATCATGTTTGCCGCATTTCCTCTCGCTTTCTCCCTAGAAAATAAGAATGTGTAGAGCTGGTTTCTCCATGGTGAATTAATTAGTGTTTAAACGGTACAAAATTAAATGTTACCTGATAAAAACAATCAAAACGATAAAGTCCATCGATAATATCCAAAAATTACAAGCACAGTGGCTTTCTCAATATTTCGGATTTAGTTAGCCAAAATACAACCGTATATTTCAGTTTACATCCAGGCATATTCGGACAAAGTGGTGTGGAATTTGTATGCAATGGACGGAGAAAATAAAAGTAAAAATGGTTTTGGAGAAAAGGAAAGTCTTTTTTTTAGGCAAGTGCATAAAGGTCAGGTATACAAACAGAAATATCATGTTTGTTTGCCACAGTTCCTCTAGCTTTCTGCTAAGAAAATATGAATGTGTAGAGCTGGTTTCTCCTTGTGAAACCAATTAGTGTTTCCCAGCACAAAATTAAATGTTCCTTGATAAAAAAACATTCAAATCCATAAAGTCCGTTGATAATATCCGGAAAACACCAACACAGAGGCTTTCAAAATATTTTGGATTCAGTTAGCCAAAACACAACCGGATATTTCTGGTTTCATCCACTCATATCCGGACAAAGTGGGATGGAATTCGTATGCAATGGACCGAGAAAATCACAGTAAAAATAGTTTTGGAGAAAAGCGAAGTCTTTTCGTTAGGGAAGTGTATAAAATGTCATCTATTCAAACAGAAATATCATGTTTGTTTGCCCCAGTTCCTCTAGGTTTCTACCTACAAAATACAAATGTGTAGAGCTGGTGTCTCCATGTGGAACCTGTTAGTGTTTCTACGGTACAAAATTAAATGTTCCCTGATAAAAAAGATTCAAAACCATAAAGTCGGTTGATAATATCTAGAAAACACAAACACAGAGGCTGTTGGAATATCTGGGATTGAGTTAGCCAAAACGCAACCAGATATTTCTGGTTTCATCCAGTCATATCCAGACAAAGTGGTGTGGAATTCGTATGCAATAGTCTGAGAAAATCATCGTAAAAATGGTTCTTGAGAAAAGCAAACTCTTTTCTTTAGGCAAGTGCATAAAATATCATCAAGAGGAACAGAAATATCAGGTTGGTTTGCCACAGTTCCTCTAGCTTCCTCCCTAGAAAATACGAATGTGCATCTGGTGTATCCATGTGGAGTCAACTACTGTTTCCCAGCACAAGATTAAATGTTCCCTGATAAAAAACATTCAAAAAAAAAGTCCATTGATAATATCCGGAAAACACAAACAGAGAGGCTTTCGAAATATTTCGGATTGAGTTAGCCAAAACACAACCGGATATTTCTGGTTTCATCCAGTCATATCCGGACAAAGTGGTGTGGAATTCGTATGCAATGGACCGAGAAAATCACAGTAAAAATGGTTTTGGAGAAAAGCAAAGTCTTTTAGTTAGGCAAGTGCATAAAATGCCATGTATACAAACAGAAATATCATGCTTGTTTCCCGCAGTTCCTCTAGCTTTCTCCCTAGAAAATACGAATGTGTAGAGCTGGTGTCTCCATGTGAAATTAATTAGTGATTCCCAGCACAAAATTGAATATTCTCTGATAAAAAAACATTAAAACCATAAAGCCCATTGATAATATCCGGAAAACACAAACAGAGAGGTTGTAGCAATAATGGGATTGAGTTAGCCAAAACACAACCGGATATTTCTGGTTTCATCCACTCATATCCGGACAAAGTGGTGTGGAATTCGTATGCAATGGACCGAGAAAATCACTGTAAAAATGGTTTTGGAGAAAAGCAAAGTCCTTTTGTCAGGCAAGTGCATAAAATGTCATCTATACAAACAGAAATATCATGTTTGTTTGCCGCAGTTCCTCTAGCTTTCTCCCTAGAAAATACGAATGTGTAGAGCTGGTGTCTCCGTGTGGAACCAATTAGTGTTTCTACGGTACAAAATTAAATGTTCCCTGATAAAAAACATGCAAAACCATAAAATCCGTTCATAATATCCGGAGAACACAAATACAGAAGCTTTCACAATATCTGGGTTGTAGTAAGCCAAAACACAACCGGATATTTCTGGTTTCATCCAGTCATATCCGGACAAAGTGGGTTGGAATTCGTATGCAATGGACCAACAAAATCACAGTAAAAATGGTTTTAGAGAAAGGCAAAAAGTCTTTTCCATCGCAAGTGCATAAAATGTCATCTATACAAACAGACATATCATATCGATTTGCAGTTCCTCAAGCTTTCTCCCTAGAACATAGGAATGTGTTACTGGTGTCTCCATGTGGAACCAATTAGTGTTTCTACGGTACAAAATTAAATGTTCCCTGACAGAAACATTCAAAACAATAAAATCCATCGATAATATCCAGAAAACACAGACACTGAGGCTGTAGCAATATCTCGGATATAGTAAGCCAAAACACAACCGGATATTTCTGGTTTCATCCACTCATATCCGGACAAAGTGGGGTGGAATTCATATGTAATGGATGGAGAAAATCACTGTAAATATGGTTTTGGAGAAAAGCAAAGTCTTTTCTTTAGGAAAGTGCATAAAATGTCATCTATACAAACAGAAATATCATGTTTGTTTGCCGCAGTTCCTCTAGCTTTCTCCCTAGAAAATACGAATGTGTAGAGCTGGTGTCTCCGTGTGGAACCAATTAGTGTTTCTACGGTACAAAATTAAATGTTCCCTGATAAAAAACATGCAAAACCATAAAATCCGTTCATAATATCCGGAGAACACAAATACAGAAGCTTTCACAATATCTGGGTTGTAGTAAGCCAAAACACAACCGGATATTTCTGGTTTCATCCAGTCATATCCGGACAAAGTGGGTTGGAATTCGTATGCAATGGACCAACAAAATCACAGTAAAAATGGTTTTAGAGAAAGGCAAAAAGTCTTTTCCATCGCAAGTGCATAAAATGTCATCTATACAAACAGACATATCATATCGATTTGCAGTTCCTCAAGCTTTCTCCCTAGAACATAGGAATGTGTTCCTGGTGTCTCCATGTGGAACCAATTAGTGTTTCTACGGTACAAAATTAAATGTTCCCTGATAGAAACATTCAAAACAATAAAATCCATCGATAATATCCAGAAAACACAGACACTGAGGCTGTAGCAATATCTGGGATATAGTAAGACAAAACACAACCGGATATTTCTGGTTTCATCCACTCATATCCGGACAAAGTGGGGTGGAATTCATATGTAATGGATGGAGAATATCACAGGAAAAATGGTTTTGGAGAAAAGCAAAGTCTTTTCTTTAGGAAAGTGCATAAAATGTCATCTATACAAACAGAAATATCATGTTTGTTTGCCGCAGTTCCTCTAGCTTTCTCCCTAGAAAATATGAATGTGTAGAGCTGGTGTCTCCATGTGGAACCAATTAGTGTTTCCCAGCACAAAATTAAATGTTCCCTGATAAATAACATGCAAAAACATAAATTCCGTTGACAATATCCGGAAAACATAAACACAGAGGCTTTCACAATATCTGGGTTGTAGTAAGCCAAAACACAACCGGATATTTCTGGTTTCATCCAGTCATATCCGGACAAAGCGAGGTGGAATTCGTATGCAATGGACCGAGAAAATCACAGTAAAAATGGTTTTGGAGAAAAGCAAAGTTTTTTTCGTTATGCAAGTGCATAAAATGTCATGTATACAAACAGAAATATCATGTTTGTTTGCCGCAGTTCCTCTAACTTTCTCCCTAGAACATACGAATGTGTAGACTGGTGTCTCCATGTTGAACCTATTAGTGTTTCTAAGGTACAAAATTAAATGTTCCCTGATAAAAACATTCAAAACAATAAAGTCCGTTGATAATGTCCAGAAAACACAAACACAGAGTCCGTCGCAATATCTGGGATTGAGTTAGCCAAAACACAACCGGATATTTCTGGTTTCATCCAGTCATATCCGGACTAAGTTTGGTGGAATTCGTATGCAATGAACCGGGAAAATCGCAGTAAAATGGTTTTGGAGTAAAACAAAGTCTTTTCCTTAAGCCAGTGCATAAAATGTCATCTATACAAACAGAAACATCATGATTGTTTACCGCAGTTATTCTAGCTTTCTCCCTAGAAAATACGAATGTGTAGACTGGTGTCTCCATGTGGAACCAATTAGTGTTTCCCAGCACAAAATTAAGTGTTCCCTGATCAAAACATTCAAAACAATATAATCCATCGATAATATCCAGAAAACACAAACACAGAGTCTGTAGTAATATCTGGGATATAGTAACCAAAAAAAAAAAGAAAACAGATATGTCTGGTTTCATCCAGTCATATCCGGACAAAGTGAGGTGGAATTCGTATGCAATGGACCGAGAAAATCACAGTAAAAATGGTTTTGGAGAAAAGTAAAGTCTTTTTCTTAGGAAAGTGCATAAAATGTCATGTATACAAACAGAAATATCATGTTTGTTTGCCGCAGTTCCTCTAGATTTCTCCCTAGAAAATACGAATGTGTAGAGCTGGTGTCTCCATGTGGAACCAATTAGTGTTTCCCAGCACAAAATTAAATGTTCCCTGATAAATAACATGCAAAAACATAAATTCCGTTGATAATATCCGGAAAACATAAACACAGAGGCTTTCACAATATCTGGGTTGTAGTAAGCCAAAACACAACCGGATATTTCTGGTTTCATCCAGTCATATCCGGACAAAGCGAGGTGGAATTCGTATGCAATGGACCGAGAAAATCACAGTAAAAATGGTTTTGGAGAAAAGCAAAGTTTTTTTCGTTATGCAAGTGCATAAAATGTCATGTATACAAACAGAAATATCATGTTTGTTTGCTGCAGTTCCTCTAACTTTCTCCCTAGAACATACGAATGTGTAGACTGGTGTCTCCATGTTGAACCTATTAGTGTTTCTAAGGTACAAAATTAAATGTTCCCTGATAAAAACATTCAAAACAATAAAGCCCGTTGATAATGTCCAGAAAACACAAACACAGAGTCCGTCGCAATATCTGGGATTGAGTTAGCCAAAACACAATCGGATATTTCTGGTTTCATCCACTTATATCCGGAGAAACTGTTATGGAATTCGTATGCAATGGACCGAGAAAATCACAGTAAAAATGGTTTTGGAGAAAAGTAAAGTCTTTTTCTTAGGAAAGTGCATAAAATGTCATCTATACAAACAGAAATATCATGTTTGTTTGCCGCAGTTCCTCTAGCTTTCTCCCTAGAAAATACAAATGTGTAGAGCTGGTGTTTCCGTGTGGAACCAATTAGTGTTTCTACGGTACAAAATTAAATGTTCCCTGATAAAAAACATGCAAAACCATAAAATCCGTTCATAATATCCGGAGAACACAAATACAGAAGCTTTCACAATATCTGGGTTGTAGTAAGCCAAAACACAACCGGATATTTCTGGTTTCATCCAGTCATATCCGGACAAAGTGGGTTGGAATTCGTATGCAATGGACCAACAAAATCACAGTAAAAATGGTTTTAGAGAAAGGCAAAAAGTCTTTTCCATCGCAAGTGCATAAAATGTCATCTATACAAACAGACATATCATATCGATTTGCAGTTCCTCAAGCTTTCTCCCTAGAACATAGGAATGTGTTACTGGTGTCTCCATGTGGAACCAATTAGTGTTTCTACGGTACAAAATTAAATGTTCCCTGACAGAAACATTCAAAACAATAAAATCCATCGATAATATCCAGAAAACACAGACACTGAGGCTGTAGCAATATCTCGGATATAGTAAGCCAAAACACAACCGGATATTTCTGGTTTCATCCACTCATATCCGGACAAAGTGGGGTGGAATTCATATGTAATGGATGGAGAAAATCACTGTAAATATGGTTTTGGAGAAAAGCAAAGTCTTTTCTTTAGGAAAGTGCATAAAATGTCATCTATACAAACAGAAATATCATGTTTGTTTGCCGCAGTTCCTCTAGCTTTCTCCCTAGAAAATACGAATGTGTAGAGCTGGTGTCTCCGTGTGGAACCAATTAGTGTTTCTACGGTACAAAATTAAATGTTCCCTGATAAAAAACATGCAAAACCATAAAATCCGTTCATAATATCCGGAGAACACAAATACAGAAGCTTTCACAATATCTGGGTTGTAGTAAGCCAAAACACAACCGGATATTTCTGGTTTCATCCAGTCATATCCGGACAAAGTGGGTTGGAATTCGTATGCAATGGACCAACAAAATCACAGTAAAAATGGTTTTAGAGAAAGGCAAAAAGTCTTTTCCATCGCAAGTGCATAAAATGTCATCTATACAAACAGACATATCATATCGATTTGCAGTTCCTCAAGCTTTCTCCCTAGAACATAGGAATGTGTTCCTGGTGTCTCCATGTGGAACCAATTAGTGTTTCTACGGTACAAAATTAAATGTTCCCTGATAGAAACATTCAAAACAATAAAATCCATCGATAATATCCAGAAAACACAGACACTGAGGCTGTAGCAATATCTGGGATATAGTAAGACAAAACACAACCGGATATTTCTGGTTTCATCCACTCATATCCGGACAAAGTGGGGTGGAATTCATATGTAATGGATGGAGAATATCACAGGAAAAATGGTTTTGGAGAAAAGCAAAGTCTTTTCTTTAGGAAAGTGCATAAAATGTCATCTATACAAACAGAAATATCATGTTTGTTTGCCGCAGTTCCTCTAGCTTTCTCCCTAGAAAATATGAATGTGTAGAGCTGGTGTCTCCATGTGGAACCAATTAGTGTTTCCCAGCACAAAATTAAATGTTCCCTGATAAATAACATGCAAAAACATAAATTCCGTTGACAATATCCGGAAAACATAAACACAGAGGCTTTCACAATATCTGGGTTGTAGTAAGCCAAAACACAACCGGATATTTCTGGTTTCATCCAGTCATATCCGGACAAAGCGAGGTGGAATTCGTATGCAATGGACCGAGAAAATCACAGTAAAAATGGTTTTGGAGAAAAGCAAAGTTTTTTTCGTTATGCAAGTGCATAAAATGTCATGTATACAAACAGAAATATCATGTTTGTTTGCCGCAGTTCCTCTAACTTTCTCCCTAGAACATACGAATGTGTAGACTGGTGTCTCCATGTTGAACCTATTAGTGTTTCTAAGGTACAAAATTAAATGTTCCCTGATAAAAACATTCAAAACAATAAAGTCCGTTGATAATGTCCAGAAAACACAAACACAGAGTCCGTCGCAATATCTGGGATTGAGTTAGCCAAAACACAACCGGATATTTCTGGTTTCATCCAGTCATATCCGGACTAAGTTTGGTGGAATTCGTATGCAATGAACCGGGAAAATCGCAGTAAAATGGTTTTGGAGTAAAACAAAGTCTTTTCCTTAAGCCAGTGCATAAAATGTCATCTATACAAACAGAAACATCATGATTGTTTACCGCAGTTATTCTAGCTTTCTCCCTAGAAAATACGAATGTGTAGACTGGTGTCTCCATGTGGAACCAATTAGTGTTTCCCAGCACAAAATTAAGTGTTCCCTGATCAAAACATTCAAAACAATATAATCCATCGATAATATCCAGAAAACACAAACACAGAGTCTGTAGTAATATCTGGGATATAGTAACCAAAAAAAAAAAGAAAACAGATATGTCTGGTTTCATCCAGTCATATCCGGACAAAGTGAGGTGGAATTCGTATGCAATGGACCGAGAAAATCACAGTAAAAATGGTTTTGGAGAAAAGTAAAGTCTTTTTCTTAGGAAAGTGCATAAAATGTCATGTATACAAACAGAAATATCATGTTTGTTTGCCGCAGTTCCTCTAGATTTCTCCCTAGAAAATACGAATGTGTAGAGCTGGTGTCTCCATGTGGAACCAATTAGTGTTTCCCAGCACAAAATTAAATGTTCCCTGATAAATAACATGCAAAAACATAAATTCCGTTGATAATATCCGGAAAACATAAACACAGAGGCTTTCACAATATCTGGGTTGTAGTAAGCCAAAACACAACCGGATATTTCTGGTTTCATCCAGTCATATCCGGACAAAGCGAGGTGGAATTCGTATGCAATGGACCGAGAAAATCACAGTAAAAATGGTTTTGGAGAAAAGCAAAGTTTTTTTCGTTATGCAAGTGCATAAAATGTCATGTATACAAACAGAAATATCATGTTTGTTTGCTGCAGTTCCTCTAACTTTCTCCCTAGAACATACGAATGTGTAGACTGGTGTCTCCATGTTGAACCTATTAGTGTTTCTAAGGTACAAAATTAAATGTTCCCTGATAAAAACATTCAAAACAATAAAGCCCGTTGATAATGTCCAGAAAACACAAACACAGAGTCCGTCGCAATATCTGGGATTGAGTTAGCCAAAACACAATCGGATATTTCTGGTTTCATCCACTTATATCCGGAGAAACTGTTATGGAATTCGTATGCAATGGACCGAGAAAATCACAGTAAAAATGGTTTTGGAGAAAAGTAAAGTCTTTTTCTTAGGAAAGTGCATAAAATGTCATCTATACAAACAGAAATATCATGTTTGTTTGCCGCAGTTCCTCTAGCTTTCTCCCTAGAAAATACAAATGTGTAGAGCTGGTGTTTCCGTGTGGAACCAATTAGTGTTTCTACGGTACAAAATTAAATGTTCCCTGATAAAAAACATGCAAAACCATAAAATCCGTTCATAATATCCGGAGAACACAAATACAGAAGCTTTCACAATATCTGGGTTGTAGTAAGCCAAAACACAACCGGATATTTCTGGTTTCATCCAGTCATATCCGGACAAAGTGGGTTGGAATTCGTATGCAATGGATCAACAGAATCACAGTAAAAATGGTTTTAGAGAAAGGCAAAAAGTCTTTTCCATCGCAAGTGCATAAAATGTCATCTATACAAACAGACATATCATATCGATTTGCAGTTCCTCAAGCTTTCTCCCTAGAACATAGGAATGTGTTACTGGTGTCTCCATGTGGAACCAAATTGTATTTCTACGGTACAAAATTAAAGGTTCCCTGATAAAAACATTCAAAACAATAAAATCCATCGATAATATCCAGAAAACACAGACAATGAGGCTGTAGCAATATCTGGGATATAGTAAGACAAAACACAACCGGATATTTCTGGTTTCATCCACTCATATCCGGACAAAGTGGGGTGGAATTCATATGTAATGGATCGAGAATATCACAGGAAAAATGGTTTTGGAGAAAAGCAAAGTCTTTTCTTTAGGAAAGTGCATAAAATGTCATCTATACAAACAGAAATATCATGTTTGTTTGCCGCAGTTCCTCTAGCTTTCTCCCTAGAAAATACGAATGTGTAGACTGGTGTCTCCATGTGGAACCAATTAGTGTTTCCCAGCACAAAATTAAATGTTCCCTGATAAATAACATGCAAAAACATAAATTCTGTTGATAATATCCGGAAAACATAAACACAGAGGCTTTCACAATATCTGGGTTGTAGTAAGCCAAAACACAACCGGATATTTCTGGTTTCATCCAGTCATATCTGGACAAAGCGAGGTGGAATTCGTATGCAATGGACCGAGAAAATCACAGTAAAAATGGTTTTGGAGAAAAGCAAAGTTTTTTTCGTTATGCAAGTGCATAAAATGTCATGTATACAAACAGAAATATCATGTTTGTTTGCCGCAGTTCCTCTAACTTTCTCCCTAGAACTTACGAATGTGTATACTGGTGTCTCCATGTTGAACCTATTAGTGTTTCTAAGGTACAAAATTAAATGTTCCCTGATAAAAACATTCAAAACAATAAAGTCCGTCGATAATATCAGAAATCACAAACACAGAGGCTTTCTCACCATTTCGGATTGAGTTAGCCAAAACACAATCGGATATTTCTGTTTTGAACCACGCATATCCGGACAAAGTGGGTTGGAATTCATATGAAATGGACTGAGAAAATCAGAGTATAAATGGTTCTGAAGAAAAGCAAAGTCATTTCTTCAGGCAAGTGCATAAAATGTCATGTATACAAACAGAAATATCATGTTTGTTTGCCGCAGTTCCTCTAGCTTCCTCCCTAGAAAATACGAATATGCAGTCTGGTGTATCCATGTGGAACCAATTAGTTTTCCCAGGACAAAATTGAATATTCTCTGATAAAAAACATTCAATATCAGAAAGCCCATTGATAACATCTGGAAAACACAAACACAAAGGCTGTAGCAATATCTGGGATTGAGTTAGCCAAAACACAATCGGATATTTCTGGTTTCATCCACTCATATCCGGACAAACTGTTATGGAATTCGTATGCAATGGACTGAGAAAATCACAGCAAAAATGGTTTTGGAGAAAAGCAAAGTCTTTTCTTTAGGAAAGTGCATAAAATGTCATCTATACAAACAGAAATATCATGTTTGTTTGCCGCAGTTCCTCTAGCTTCCTCCCTAGAAAACACGAATATGCAGTCTGGTGTATCCTTGTGAAGTCAACTAGTGTTTCCCAGCACAAAATTAAATGTTCCCTGAAAAAAAACATTCAAAAAAAAGTCCGTTGATAATATTCGGAAAACACAAACACACAGGCTTTCACAATATTTCGGATAGAGTTAGCCAAAACACAACCGGATATTTCTGGTTTCATCCACTCATATCCGGACAAAGTGGTGTGGAATTCGTATGCAAAGGACCGAGAAAATCACAGTAAAAACGGTTTTGGAGAAAAGCAAAGTCTTTTCGTTAGGAAAGTGCATAAAATGTCATCTACAGAAACAGAAATATCATGTTTGCCGCATTTCCTCTCGCTTTCTCCCTAGAAAATAAGAATGTGTAGAGCTGGTTTCTCCATGGTGAATTAATTAGTGTTTAAACGGTACAAAATTAAATGTTACCTGATAAAAACAATCAAAACGATAAAGTCCATCGATAATATCCAAAAATTACAAGCACAGTGGCTTTCTCAATATTTCGGATTTAGTTAGCCAAAATACAACCGTATATTTCAGTTTACATCCATGCATATTCGGACAAAGTGGTGTGGAATTTGTATGCAATGGACGGAGAAAATAAAAGTAAAAATGGTTTTGGAGAAAAGCAAAGTCTTTTTTTTAGGCAAGTGCATAAAGGTCAGGTATACAAACAGAAATATCATGTTTGTTTGCCACAGTTCCTCTAGCTTTCTGCTAAGAAAATATGAATGTGTAGAGCTGGTTTCTCCTTGTGAAACCAATTAGTGTTTCCCAGCACAAAATTAAATGTTCCTTGATAAAAAAACATTCAAATCCATAAAGTCCGTTGATAATATCCGGAAAACACCAACACAGAGGCTTTCAAAATATTTTGGATTCAGTTAGCCAAAACACAACTGGATATTTCTGGTTTCATCCACTCATATCCGGACAAAGTGGGATGGAATTCGTATGCAATGGACCGAGAAAATCACAGTAAAAATAGTTTTGGAGAAAAGCGAAGTCTTTTCGTTAGGGAAGTGTATAAAATGTCATCTATTCAAACAGAAATATCATGTTTGTTTGCCCCAGTTCCTCTAGGTTTCTACCTACAAAATACAAATGTGTAGAGCTGGTGTCTCCATGTGGAACCTGTTAGTGTTTCTACGGTACAAAATTAAATGTTCCCTGATAAAAAAGATTCAAAACCATAAAGTCGGTTGATAATATCTAGAAAACACAAACACAGAGGCTGTAGGAATATCTGGGATTGAGTTAGCCAAAACGCAACCAGATATTTCTGGTTTCATCCAGTCATATCCAGACAAAGTGGTGTGGAATTCGTATGCAATAGTCTGAGAAAATCATCGTAAAAATGGTTCTTGAGAAAAGCAAACTCTTTTCTTTAGGCAAGTGCATAAAATATCATCAAGAGGAACAGAAATATCAGGTTGGTTTGCCACAGTTCCTCTAGCTTCCTCCCTAGAAAATACGAATGTGCATCTGGTGTATCCATGTGGAGTCAACTACTGTTTCCCAGCACAAGATTAAATGTTCCCTGACAAAAAACATTCAAAAAAAAAGTCCATTGATAATATCCGGAAAACACAAACAGAGAGGCTTTCGAAATATTTCGGATTGAGTTAGCCAAAACACAACCGGATATTTCTGGTTTCATCCAGTCATATCCGGACAAAGTGGTGTGGAATTCGTATGCAATGGACCGAGAAAATCACAGTAAAAATGGTTTTGGAGAAAAGCAAAGTCTTTTCGTTAGGCAAGTGCATAAAATGCCATGTATACAAACAGAAATATCATGCTTGTTTGCCGCAGTTCCTCTAGCTTTCTCCCTAGAAAATACGAATGTGTAGAGCTGGTGTCTCCATGTGAAATTAATTAGTGATTCCCAGCACAAAATTGAATATTCTCTGATAAAAAACATTCAAAACCATAAAGCCCGTTGATAATATCCGGAAAACACAAACAGAGAGGTTGTAGCAATAATGGGATTGACTTAGCCAAAACACAATCGGATATTTCTGGTTTCATCCACTCATATCCGGACAAAGTGGTGTGGAATTCGTATGCAATGGACCGAGAAAATCACTGTAAAAATGGTTTTGGAGAAAAGCAAAGTCCTTTTGTCAGGCAAGTGCATAAAATGTCATGTATACAAACAGAAATATCATGTTTGTTTGCCGCAGTTCCTCTAGCTTTCTCCCTAGAAAATACGAATGTGTAGAGCTGGTGTCTCCGTGTGGAACCAATTAGTGTTTCTACGGTACAAAATTAAATGTTCCCTGATAAATAACATGCAAAACCATAAAATCCGTTCATAATATCCGGAGAACACAAATACAGAAGCTTTCACAATATCTGGGTTGTAGTAAGCCAAAACACAACCGGATATTTCTGGTTTCATCCAGTCATATCCGGACAAAGTGGGTTGGAATTCGTATGCAATGGACCAACAAAATCACAGTAAAAATGGTTTTAGAGAAAGGCAAAAAGTCTTTTCCATCGCAAGTGCATAAAATGTCATCTATACAAACAGACATATCATATCGATTTGCAGTTCCTCAAGCTTTCTCCCTAGAACATAGGAATGTGTTACTGGTGTCTCCATGTGGAACCAATTAGTGTTTCTACGGTACAAAATTAAATGTTCCCTGATAGAAACATTCAAAACAATAAAATCCATCGATAATATCCAGAAAACACAGACACTGAGGCTGTAGCAATATCTCGGATATAGTAAGCCAAAACACAACCGGATATTTCTGGTTTCATCCACTCATATCCGGACAAAGTGGGGTGGAATTCATATGTAATGGATCGAGAATATCACAGGAAAAATGGTTTTGGAGAAAAGCAAAGTCTTTTCTTTAGGAAAGTGCATAAAATGTCATCTACAGAAACAGAAATATCATGTTTGCCGCATTTCCTCTCGCTTTCTCCCTAGAAAATACGAATGTGTAGAGCTGGTGTCTCCATGTGGAACCAATTAGTGTTTCCCAGCACAAAATTAAATGTTCCCTGATAAATAACATGCAAAAACATAAATTCCGTTGATAATATCCGGAAAACATAAACACAGAGGCTTTCACAATATCTGGGTTGTAGTAAGCCAAAACACAACCGGATATTTCTGGTTTCATCCAGTCATATCCGGACAAAGCGAGGTGGAATTCGTATGCAATGGACCGAGAAAATCACAGGAAAAATGGTTTTGGAGAAAAGCAAAGTTTTTTTCGTTATGCAAGTGCATAAAATGTCATGTATACAAACAGAAATATCATGTTTGTTTGCCACAGTTCCTCTAACTTTCTCCCTAGAACATACGAATGTGTATACTGGTGTCTCCATGTTGAACCTATTAGTGTTTCTAAGGTACAAAATTAAATGTTCCATGATAAAAACATTCAAAACAATAAAGCCCGTTGATAATGTCCAGAAAACACAAACACAGAGTCCGTCGCAATATCTGGGATTGATTTAGCCAAAACACAACCGGATATTTCTGGTTTCATCCAGTCATATCCGGACAAAGTGGGTTGGAATTCGTATGCAATGGACCGAGAAAATCACAGTAAAAATGGTTTTGGAGAAAAGTAAAGTCTTTTTCTTAGGAAAGTGCATAAAATGTCATGTATACAAACAGAAATATCATGTTTGTTTGCCGCAGTTCCTCTAGCTTTCTCCCTAGAAAATAGAAATGTGTAGAGCTGGTGTCTCCGTGTGGAACCAATTAGTGTTTCTACGGTACAAAATTAAATGTTCCCTGATAAATAACATGCAAAACCATAAAATCCGTTCATAATATCTGGAGAACACAAATACAGAAGCTTTCACAATATCTGGGATTGAGTTAGCCAAAACACAACCGGATATTTCTGGTTTCATCCAGTCATATCCGGACAAAGTGGGTTGGAATTCGTATGCAATGGACCAACAAAATCACAGTAAACATGGTTTTAGAGAAAGGCAAAAAGTCTTTTCCATCGCAAGTGCATAAAATGTCATCTATACAAACAGACATATCATATCGATTTGCAGTTCCTCAAGCTTTCTCCCTAGAACATAGGAATGTGTTACTGGTGTCTCCATGTGGAACCAAATTGTATTTCTACGGTACAAAATAAAAGGTTCCCTGATAAAAACATTCAAAACAATAAAATCCATCGATAATATCCAGAAAACACAGACACTGAGGCTGTAGCAATATCTGGGATATAGTAAGACAAAACACAACCGGATATTTCTGGTTTCATCCACTCATATCCGGACAAAGTGGGGTGGAATTCATATGTAATGGATCGAGAATATCACAGGAAAAATGGTTTTGGAGAAAAGCAAAGTCTTTTCTTTAGGAAAGTGCATAAAATGTCATCTATACAAACAGAAATATCATGTTTGTTTGCCGCAGTTCCTCTAGCTTCCTCCCTAGAAAATACGAATGTGTAGAGCTGGTGTCTCCATGTGGAACCAATTAGTGTTTCCCAGCACAAAATTGAATATTCTCTGATAAAAAACATTCAATATCAGAAAGCCCATTTATAACATCTGGAAAACACAAACACAAAGGCTTTAGCAATATCTGGGATTGAGTTAGCCAAAACACAATCGGATATTTCTGGTTTCATCCACTTATATCCGGAGAAACTGTTATGGAATTCGTATGCAATGGACTGAGAAAATCACAGCAAAAATGGTTTTGGAGAAATGCAAAGTCTTTTCTTTAGGAAAGTGCATAAAATGTCATCTATACAAACAGAAATATCATGTTTGTTTGCCGCAGTTCCTCTAGCTTCCTCCCTAGAAAACACGAATATGCAGTCTGGTGTATCCTTGTGAAGTCAACTAGTGTTTCCCAGCACAAAATTAAATGTTCCCTGAAAAAAACATTCAAAAAAAAGTCCGTTGATAATATTCGGAAAACACAAACACACAGGCTTTCACAATATTTCGGATAGAGTTAGCCAAAACACAACGGGATATTTCTGGTTGCATCCACTCATATCCGGACAAAGTGGTGTGGAATTCATATGCAAAGGACCGAGAAAATCACAGTAAAAACGGTTTTGGAGAAAAGCAAAGTCTTTTCTTTGGAAAGTGCATAAAATGTCATCTACAGAAACAGAAATATCATGTTTGCCGCATTTCCTCTCGCTTTCTCCCTAGAAAATAAGAATGTGTAGAGCTGGTTTCTCCATGGTGAATTAATTAGTGTTTAAACGGTACAAAATTAAATGTTACCTGATAAAAACAATCAAAACGATAAAGTCCATCGATAATATCCAAAAATTACAAGCACAGTGGCCTTCTCAATATTTCGGATTTAGTTAGCCAAAATACAACCGTATATTTCAGTTTACATCCAGGCATATTCGGACAAAGTGGTGTGGAATTTGTATGCAATGGACGGAGAAAATAAAAGTAAAAATGGTTTTGGAGAAAAGCAAAGTCTTTTTTTTAGGCAAGTGCATAAAGGTCAGGTATACAAACAGAAATATCATGTTTGTTTGCCACAGTTCCTCTAGCTTTCTGCTAAGAAAATATGAATGTGTAGAGCTGGTTTCTCCTTGTGAAACCAATTAGTGTTTCCCAGCACAAAATTAAATGTTCCTTGATAAAAAAACATTCAAATCCATAAAGTCCATTGATAATATCCGGAAAACACCAACACAGAGGCTTTCAAAATATTTTGGATTCAGTTAGCCAAAACACAACTGGATATTTCTGGTTTAATCCACTCATATCCGGACAAAGTGGGATGGAATTCGTATGAAATGGACCGAGAAAATCACAGTAAAAATAGTTTTGGAGAAAAGCGAAGTCTTTTCGTTAGGGAAGTGTATAAAATGTCATCTATTCAAACAGAAATATCATGTTTGTTTGCCCCAGTTCCTCTAGGTTTCTACCTACAAAATACAAATGTGTAGAGCTGGTGTCTCCATGTGGAACCTGTTAGTGTTTCTACGGTACAAAATTAAATGTTCCCTGATAAAAAAGATTCAAAACCATAAAGTCGGTTGATAATATCTAGAAAACACAAACACAGAGGCTGTAGGAATATCTGGGATTGAGTTAGCCAAAACGCAACCAGATATTTCTGGTTTCATCCAGTCATATCCAGACAAAGTGGTGTGGAATTCGTATGCAATAGTCTGAGAAAATCATCGTAAAAATGGTTCTTGAGAAAAGCAAACTCTTTTCTTTAGGCAAGTGCATAAAATATCATCAAGAGGAACAGAAATATCAGGTTGGTTTGCCACAGTTCCTCTAGCTTCCTCCCTAGAAAATACGAATGTGCATCTGGTGTATCCATGTGGAGTCAACTACTGTTTCCCAGCACAAGATTAAATGTTCCCTGACAAAAAACATTCAAAAAAAAAGTCCATTGATAATATCCGGAAAACACAAACAGAGAGGCTTTCGAAATATTTCGGATTGAGTTAGCCAAAACACAACCGGATATTTCTGGTTTCATCCAGTCATATCCGGACAAAGTGGTGCGGAATTCGTATGCAATGGACCGAGAAAATCACAGTAAAAATGGTTTTGGAGAAAAGCAAAGTCTTTTCGTTAGGCAAGTGCATAAAATGCCATGTATACAAACAGAAATATCATGCTTGTTTGCCGCAGTTCCTCTAGCTTTCTCCCTAGAAAATACGAATGTGTAGAGCTGGTGTCTCCATGTGAAATTAATTAGTGATTCCCAGCACAAAATTGAATATTCTCTGATAAAAAAACATTAAAACCATAAAGCCCATTGATAATATCCGGAAAACACAAACAGAGAGGTTGTAGCAATAATGGGATTGAGTTAGCCAAAACACAATCGGATATTTCTGGTTTCATCCACTCATATCCGGACAAAGTGGTGTGGAATTCGTATGCAATGGACCGAGAAAATCACTGTAAAAATGGTTTTGGAGAAAAGCAAAGTCCTTTTGTCAGGCAAGTGCATAAAATGTCATCTATACAAACAGAAATATCATGTTTGTTTGCCACAGTTCCTCTAGCTTTCTCCCTAGAAAATACGAATGTGTAGAGCTGGTGTCTCCGTGTGGAACCAATTAGTGTTTCTACGGTACAAAATTAAATGTTCCCTGATAAAAAACATGCAAAACCATAAAATCCGTTCATAATATCCGGAGAACACAAATACAGAAGCTTTCACAATATCTGGGTTGTAGTAAGCCAAAACACAACCGGATATTTCTGGTTTCATCCAGTCATATCCGGACAAAGTGGGTTGGAATTCGTATGCAATGGACCAACAAAATCACAGTAAAAATGGTTTTAGAGAAAGGCAAAAAGTCTTTTCCATCGCAAGTGCATAAAATGTCATCTATACAAACAGACATATCATATCGATTTGCAGTTCCTCAAGCTTTCTCCCTAGAACATAGGAATGTGTTACTGGTGTCTCCATGTGGAACCAATTAGTGTTTCTACGGTACAAAATTAAATGTTCCCTGATAAAAACATTCAAAACAATAAAATCCATCGATAATATCCAGAAAACACAGACACTGAGGCTGTAGCAATATCTGGGATATCGTAAGACAAAACACAACCGGATATTTCTGGTTTCATCCACTCATATCCGGACAAAGTGGGGTGGAATTCATATGTAATGGATCGAGAATATCACAGGAAAAATGGTTTTGGAGAAAAGCAAAGTCTTTTCTTTAGGAAAGTGCATAAAATGTCATCTATACAAACAGAAATATCATGTTTGTTTGCCGCAGTTCCTCTAGCTTTCTCCCTAGAAAATACGAATGTGTAGACTGGTGTCTCCATGTGGAACCAATTAGTGTTTCCCAGCACAAAATTAAATGTTCCCTGATAAATAACATGCAAAAACATAAATTCCGTTGACAATATCCGGAAAACATAAACACAGAGGCTTTCACAATATCTGGGTTGTAGTAAGCCAAAACACAACCAGATATTTCTGGTTTCATCCAGTCATATCCGGACAAAGCGAGGTGGAATTCGTATGCAATGGACCGAGAAAATCACAGTAAAAATGGTTTTGGAGAAAAGCAAAGTTTTTTTTCGTTATGCAAGTGCATAAAATGTCATGTATACAAACAGAAATATCATGTTTGTTTGCCGCAGTTCCTCTAACTTTCTCCATAGAACATACGAATGTGTAGACTGGTGTCTCCATGTTGAACCTATTAGTGTTTCTAAGGTACAAAATTAAATGTTCCCTGATAAAAACATTCAAAACAATAAAGTCCGTTGATAATGTCCAGAAAACACAAACACAGAGTCCGTCGCAATATCTGGGATTGATTTAGCCAAAACACAACCGGATATTTCTGGTTTCATCCAGTCATATCCGGACTAAGTTTGGTGGAATTCGTATGCAATGAACCGGGAAAATCGCAGTAAAATGGTTTTGGAGTAAAACAAAGTCTTTTCCTTAAGCCAGTGCATAAAATGTCATCTATACAAACAGAAACATCATGTTTGTTTACCGCAGTTATTCTAGCTTTCTCCCTAGAAAATACGAATGTGTAGACTGGTGTCTCCATGTGGAACCAATTAGTGTTTCCCAGCACAAAATTAAGTGTTCCCTGATCAAAACATTCAAAACAATATAATCCATCGATAATATCCAGAAAACACAAACACAGAGTCTGTAGTAATATCTGGGATATAGTAAGCCAAAAAAAAAAGAAAACGGATATTTCTGGTTTCATCCAGTCATATCCGGACAAAGTGAGGTGGAATTCGTATGCAATGGACCGAGAAAATCACAGTAAAAATGGTTTTGGAGAAGATTAAAGTCTTTTTCTAAGGAAAGTGCATAAAATGTCATGTATACAAACAGAAATATCATGTTTGTTTGCTGCAGTTCCTCTAGCTTTCTCCCTAGAAAATACAAATGTGTAGAGCTGGTGTCTCCGTGTGGAACCAATTAGTGTTTCCCAGCACAAAATTAAATGTTCCCTGATAAATAACATGCAAAAACATAAATTCCGTTGATAATATCCGGAAAACATAAACACAGAGGCTTTCACAATATCTGGGTTGTAGTAAGCCAAAACACAACCGGATATTTCTGGTTTCATCCAGTCATATCCGGACAAAGTGGGTTGGAATTCGTATGCAATGGACCGAGAAAATCACAGTAAAAATGGTTTTGGAGAAAAGTAAAGTCTTTTTCTTAGGAAAGTGCATAAAATGTCATGTATACAAACAGAAATATCATGTTTGTTTGCCGCAGTTCCTCTAGCTTTCTCCCTAGAAAATAGAAATGTGTAGAGCTGGTGTCTCCGTGTGGAACCAATTAGTGTTTCTACGGTACAAAATTAAATGTTCCCTGATAAAAAACATGCAAAACCATAAAATCCGTTCATAATATCAGGAGAACACAAATACAGAAGCTTTCACAATATCTGGGATTGAGTTAGCCAAAACACAACCGGATATTTCTGGTTTCATCCAGTCATATCCGGACAAAATGGGTTGGAATTCGTATGCAATGGACCAACAAAATCACAGTAAAAATGGTTTTAGAGAAAGGCAAAAAGTCTTTTCCATCGCAAGTGCATAAAATGTCATCTATACAAACAGACATATCATATCGATTTGCAGTTCCTCAAGCTTTCTCCCTAGAACATAGGAATGTGTTACTGGTGTCTCCATGTGGAACCAAATTGTATTTCTACGGTACAAAATAAAAGGTTCCCTGATAAAAACATTCAAAACAATAAAATCCATCGATAATATCCAGAAAACACAGACACTGAGGCTGTAGCAATATCTGGGATATAGTAAGACAAAACACAACCGGATATTTCTGGTTTCATCCACTCATATCCGGACAAAGTGGGGTGGAATTCAGATGTAATGGATCGAGAATATCACAGGAAAAATGGTTTTGGAGAAAAGCAAAGTCTTTTCTTTAGGAAAGTGCATAAAATGTCATCTATACAAACAGAAATATCATGTTTGTTTGCCGCAGTTCCTCTAGCTTTCTCCCTAGAAAATACGAATGTGTAGAGCTGGTGTCTCCATGTGGAACCAATTAGTGTTTCCCAGCACAAAATTAAATGTTCCCTGATAAATAACATGCAAAAACATAAATTCCGTTGATAATATCCGGAAAACATAAACACAGAGGCTTTCACAATATCTGGGTTGTAGTAAGCCAAAACACAACCGGATATTTCTGGTTTCATCCAGTCATATCCGGACAAAGCGAGGTGGAATTCGTATGCAATGGACCGAGAAAATCACAGTAAAAATGGTTTTGGAGAAAAGCAAAGTTTTTTTCATTATGCAAGTGCATAAAATGTCATGTATACAAACAGAAATATCATGTTTGTTTGCCGCAGTTCCTCTAACTTTCTCCCTAGAACATACGAATGTGTATACTGGTGTCTCCATGTTGAACCTATTAGTGTTTCTAAGGTACAAAATTAAATGTTCCATGATAAAAACATTCAAAACAATAAAGCCCGTTGATAATGTCCAGAAAACACAAACACAGAGTGCGTCGCAATATCTGGGATTGATTTAGCCAAAACACAGCCGGATATTTCTGGTTTCATCCAGTCATATCCGGACAAAGTGGGTTGGAATTCGTATGCAATGGACCGAGAAAATCACAATGAAAATGGTTTTGGAGAAAAGGAAAGTCTTTTTCTTAGGAAAGTGCATAAAATGTCATGTATACAAACAGAAATATCATGTTTGTTTACCGCAGTTCCTCTAGCTTTCTCCCTAGAAAATAGAAATGTGTAGAGCTGGTGTCTCCGTGTGGAACCAATTAGTGTTTCTACGGTACAAAATTAAATGTTCCCTGATAAAAAACATGCAAAACCATAAAATCCGTTCATAATATCAGGAGAACACAAATACAGAAGCTTTCACAATATCTGGGATTGAGTTAGCCAAAACACAACCGGATATTTCTGGTTTCATCCAGTCATATCCGGACAAAATGGGTTGGAATTCGTATGCAATGGACCAACAAAATCACAGTAAAAATGGTTTTAGAGAAAGGCAAAAAGTCTTTTCCATCGCAAGTGCATAAAATGTCATCTATACAAACAGACATATCATATCGATTTGCAGTTCCTCAAGCTTTCTCCCTAGAACATAGGAATGTGTTACTGGTGTCTCCATGTGGAACCAAATTGTATTTCTACGGTACAAAATAAAAGGTTCCCTGATAAAAACATTCAAAACAATAAAATCCATCGATAATATCCAGAAAACACAGACACTGAGGCTGTAGCAATATCTGGGATATAGTAAGACAAAACACAACCGGATATTTCTGGTTTCATCCACTCATATCCGGACAAAGTGGGGTGGAATTCATATGTAATGGATCGAGTATATCACAGGAAAAATGGTTTTGGAGAAAAGCAAAGTCTTTTCTTTAGGAAAGTGCATAAAATGCCATCTATACAAACAGAAATATCATGTTTGTTTGCCGCAGTTCCTCTAGCTTTCTCCCTAGAAAATACGAATGTGTAGAGCTGGTGTCTCCATGTGGAACCAATTAGTGTTTCCCAGCACAAAATTAAATGTTCCCTGATAAATAACATGCAAAAACATAAATTCCGTTGATAATATCCGGAAAACATAAACACAGAGGCTTTCACAATATCTGGGTTGTAGTAAGCCAAAACACAACCGGATATTTCTGGTTTCATCCAGTCATATCCGGACAAAGCGAGGTGGAATTCGTATGCAATGGACCGGGAAAATCGCAGTAAAAATGGTTTGGAGTAAAACAAAGTCTTTTCCTTAAGCCAGTGCATAAAATGTCATCTATACAAACAGAAACATCATGTTTGTTTACCGCAGTTATTCTAGCTTTCTCCCTAGAAAATACGAATGTGTAGACTGGTGTCTCCATGTGGAACCAATTAGTGTTTCCCAGCACAAAATTAAGTGTTCCCTGATCAAAACATTCAAAACAATATAATCCATCGATAATATCCAGAAAACACAAACAAGAGTCTGTAGTAATATCTGGGATATAGTAAGCCCAAAAAAAAGAAAACGGATATTTCTGGTTTCATCCAGTCATATCCGGACAAAATGAGGTGGAATTCATATGCAATGGACCGAGAAAATCACAGTAAAAATGGTTTTGGAGAAAAGTAAATCTTTTTCTTAGGAAAGTGCATAAAATGTCATGTATACAAACAGAAATATCATGTTTGTTTGCCGCAGTTCCTCTAGCTTTCTCCCTAGAAAATACAAATGTGTAGAGCTGGTGTCTCCGTGTGGAACCAATTAGTGTTTCTACGGTACAAAATTAAATGTTCCCTGATAAAAAAAATGCAAAACCATAAAATCCGTTCATAATATCCAGAGAACACAAATACAGAAGCTTTCACAATATCTGGGATTGAGTTAGCCAAAACACCACCGGATATTTCTGGTTTCATCCAGTCATATCCGGACAAAGTGGGTTGGAATTCGTATGCAATGGACCAACAAAATCACAGTAAAAATGGTTTTAGAGAAAGGCAAAAAGTCTTTTCCATCGCAAGTGCATAAAATGTCATCTATACAAACAGACATATCGATTTGCAGTTCCTCAAGCTTTCTCCCTAGAACATAGGAATGTGTTACTGGTGTCTCCATGTGGAACCAATTAGTGTTTCTACGGTGAAAATTAAATGTTCCCTGATAGAAACATTCAAAACAATAAAATCCTTCGATAATATCCAGAAAACACAGACACTGAGGCTGTAGCAATATCTGGGATATAGTAAGACAAAACACAACCTGATATTTCCGGTTTCATCCACTCATATCCGGACAAAGTGGGGTGGAATTCATATGTAATGGATCTAGAATATCACAGGAAAAATGGTTTTGGAGTAAAGCAAAGTCTTTTCTTTAGGAAAGTGCATAAAATGTCATCTATACAAACAGAAATATCACGTTGTTTGCCGCAGTTCCTCTAGCTTTCTCCCTAGAAAATACGAACATGTAGAGCTGGTGTCTCCGTGTGGAACCAATTAGTGTTTCTACGGTACAAAATTAAATGTTCCCTGATAAAAAACATGCAAAACCATAAAATCCGTTCATAATATCCGGAGAACACAAATACAGAAGCTTTCACAATATCTGGGATTGAGTTAGCCAAAACACAACCGGATATTTCTGGTTTCATCCAGTCATATCCGGACAAAGTGGGTTGGAATTCGTATGCAATGGACCAACAAAATCACAGTAAAAATGGTTTTAGAGAAAGGCAAAAAGTCTTTTCCATCGCAAGTGCATAAAATGTCATCTATACAAACAGACATATCATATCTATTTGCAGTTCCTCAAGCTTTCTCCCTAGAACATAGGAATGTGTTACTGGTGTCTCGATGTGGAATCAATTAGTGTTTCTATGGTACAAAATTAAATGTTCCCTGATAGAAACATTCAAAACAATAAAATCCATCGATAATATCCAGAAAACACAGACACTGAGCCTGTAGCAATATCTGGGATATAGTAAGACAAAACACAACCGGATATTTCTGGTTTCATCCACTCATATCCGGACAAAGTGGGGTGGAATTCATATGTAATGGATCGAGAATATCACAGGAAAAATGGTTTTGGAGAAAAGCAAAGTCTTTTCTTTAGGAAAGTGCATAAAATGTCATCTATACAAACAGAAATATCATGTTTGTTTGCCACAGTTCCTCTAGCTTTCTCCCTAGAAAATACGAATGTGTAGAGCTGGTGTCTCCATGTGGAACCAATTAGTGTTTCCCAGCACAAAATTAAATGTTCCCTGATAAATAACATGCAAAAACATAAATTCCGTTGATAATATCCGGAAAACAAAAACACAGAGGCTTTCACAATATCTGGGTTGTAGTAAGCCAAAACACAACCGGATATTTCTGGTTTCATCCAGTCGTATCCGGACAAAGCGAGGTGGAATTCGTATGCAATGGACCGAGAAAATCACAGGAAAAATGGTTTTGGAGAAAAGCAAAGTTTTTTTCGTTATGCAAGTGCATAAAATGTCATGTATACAAACAGAAATATCATGTTTGTTTGCCGCAGTTCCTCTAGCTTTCTCCCTAGAACATACGAATGTGTAGACTGGTGTCTCCATGTTGAACCTATTAGTGTTTCTAAGGTACAAAATTAAATGTTCCCTGATAAAATCATTCAAAACAATAAAGTCCGTTGATAATGTCCAGAAAACACAAACACAGAGTCCGTCGCAATATCTGGGATTGATTTAGCCAAAACACAACCGGATATTTCTGGTTTCATCCAGTCATATCCGGACAAAGCGAGGTGGAATTTGTCTGCAATGGACCGAGAAAATCACAGTAAAAATGGTTTTGGAGAAAAGCAAAGCTTTTTCGTTATGCAAGTGCATAAAATGTCATGTATACAAACAGAAATATCATGTTTGTTTGCCGCAGTTCCTCTAACTTTCTCCCTAGAACATACGAATGTGTAGACTGGTGTCTCCATGTTGAACCTATTAGTGTTTCTACGGTACAAAATTAAATGTTCCCTGATAAAAACATTCAAAACTATAAAGTCCGTTGATAATGTCCAGAAAACACAAACACAGAGTGCGTCGCAATATCTGGGATTGAGTTAGCCAAAACACAACCGGATATTTCTGGTTTCATCCAGTCATATCCGGACTAAGTTTGGTGGTATTCATATGCAATGAACCAGGAAAATCGCAGTAAAAATGGTTTTGGAGGAAAACAAAGTCTTTTCCTTAAGCCAGTGCATAAAATGTCATCTATACAAACAGAAACATCATGTTTGTTTACCGCAGTTATTCTAGCTTTCTCCCTAGAAAATACGAATGTGTAGACTGGTGTCTCCATGTGGAACCAATTAGTGTTTCCCAGCACAAAATTAAGTGTTCCCTGATCAAAACATTCAAAACAATATAATCCATCGATAATATCCAGAAAACACAAACACAGAGTCTGTAGTAATATCTGGGATATAGTAAGCCCAAAAAAAAGAAAACGGATATTTCTGGTTTCATCCAGTCATATCCGGACAAAGTGAGGTGGAATTCATATGCAATGGACTGAGAAAATCACAGTAAAAATGGTTTTGGAGAAAAGTAAAGTCTTTTTCTTAGGAAAGTGCATAAAATGTCATCTATACAAACAGAAATATCATGTTTGTTTGCCGCAGTTCCTCTAGCTTTCTCCCTAGAAAATACAAATGTGTAGAGCTGGTGTCTCCGTGTGGAACCAATTAGTGTTTCTACGGTACAAAATTAAATGTTCCCTGATAAAAAACATGCAAAACCATAAAATCCGTTCATAATATCCGGAGAACACAAATACAGAAGCTTTCACAATATCTGGGATTGAGTTAGCCAAAACACAACCGGATATTTCTGGTTTCATCCAGTCATATCCGGACAAAGTGGGTTGGAATTCGTATGCAATGGACCGAGAAAATCACAGTAAAAATGGTTTTAGAGAAAGGCAAAAAGTCTTTTCCATCGCAAGTGCATAAAATGTCATCTATACAAACAGACATATCATATCGATTTGCAGTTCCTCAAGCTTTCTCCCTAGAACATAGGAATGTGTTACTGGTGTCTCCATGTGGAACCAATTAGTGTTTCTACGGTACAAAATTAAATGTTCCCTGATAGAAACATTCAAAACAATAAAATCCATCGATAATATCCAGAAAACACAGACACTGAGGCTGTAGCAATATCTGGGATATAGTAAGACAAAACACAACCGGATATTTCTGGTTTCATCCACTCATATTCGGACAAAGTGGGGTGGAATTCATATGTAATGGATCGAGAATATCACAGGAAAAATGGTTTTGGAGAAAAGCAAAGTCTTTTCTTTAGGAAAGTGCATAAAATGTCATCTATACAAACAGAAATATCATGTTTGTTTGCCGCAGTTCCTCTAGCTTTCTCCCTAGAAAATACGAATGTGTAGAGCTGGTGTCTCCGTGTGGAACCAATTAGTGTTTCCCAGCACAAAATTAAATGTTCCCTGATAAATAACATGCAAAAACATAAATTCCGTTGATAATATCCGGAAAACATAAACACAGAGGCTTTCACAATATCTGGGTTGTAGTAAGCCAAAACACAACCGGATATTTCTGGTTTCATCCAGTCATATCCGGACAAAGCGAGGTGGAATTCGTATGCAATGGACCGAGAAAATCACAGTAAAAATGGTTTTGGAGAAAAGCAAAGTTTTTTTCGTTATGCAAGTGCATAAAATGTCATGTATACAAACAGAAATATCATGTTTGTTTGCCGCAGTTCCTCTAACTTTCTCCCTAGAACATACGAATGTGTATACTGGTGTCTCCATGTTGAACCTATTAGTGTTTCTAAGGTACAAAATTAAATGTTCCATGATAAAAACATTCAAAACAATAAAGCCTGTTGATAATGTCCAGAAAACACAAACACAGAGTCCGTCGCAATATCTGGGATTGATTTAGCCAAAACACAACCGGATATTTCTGGTTTCATCCAGTCATATCCGGACAAAGTGGGTTGGAATTCGTATGCAATGGACCGAGAAAATCACAGTAAAAATGGTTTTGGAGAAAAGTAAAGTCTTTTTCTTAGGAAAGTGCATAAAATGTCATCTATACAAACAGAAATATCATGTTTGTTTGCCGCAGTTCCTCTAGCTTTCTCCCTAGAAAATACAAATGTGTAGAGCTGGTGTCTCCGTGTGGAACCAATTAGTGTTTCTACGGTACAAAATTAAATGTTCCCTGATAAAAAACATGCAAAACCATAAAATCCGTTCATAATATCAGGAGAACACAAATACAGAAGCTTTCACAATATCTGGGATTGAGTTAGCCAAAACACAACCGGATATTTCTGGTTTTATCCACTCATATCCGAAAAGTGGGTTGGAATTCGTATGCAATGGACCAACAAAATCACAGTAAAAATGGTTTTAGAGAAAGGCAAAAAGTCTTTTCCATCGCAAGTGCATAAAATGTCATCTATACAAACAGACATATCATATCAATTTGCAGTTCCTCAAGCTTTCTCCCTAGAACATAGGAATGTGTTACTGGTGTCTCCATGTGGAACCAAATTGTATTTCTACGGTACAAAATTAAAGGTTCCCTGATAAAAACATTCAAAACAATAAAATCCATCGATAATATCCAGAAAACACAGACACTGAGGCTGTAGCAATATCTGGGATATAGTAAGACAAAACACAACCGGATATTTCTGGTTTCATCCACTCATATCCGGACAAAGTGGGGTGGAATTCATATGTAATGGATCGAGAATATCACAGGAAAAATGGTTTTGGAGAAAAGCAAAGTCTTTTCTTTAGGAAAGTGCATAAAATGTCATCTATACAAACAGAAATATCATGTTTGTTTGCCGCAGTTCCTCTAGCTTTCTCCCTAGAAAATACGAATGTGTAGAGCTGGTGTCTCCATGTGGAACCAATTAGTGTTTCCCAGCACAAAATTAAATGTTCCCTGATAAATAACATGCAAAAACATAAATTCCGTTGATAATATCCGGAAAACATAAACACAGAGGCTTTCACAATATCTGGGTTGTAGTAAGCCAAAACACAACCGGATATTTCTGGTTTCATCCAGTCATATCCGGACAAAGCGAGGTGGAATTCGTATGCAATGGACCGAGAAAATCACAGTAAAAATGGTTTTGGAGAAAAGCAAAGTTTTTTTCATTATGCAAGTGCATAAAATGTCATGTATACAAACAGAAATATCATGTTTGTTTGCCGCAGTTCCTCTAACTTTCTCCCTAGAACATACGAATGTGTATACTGGTGTCTCCATGTTGAACCTATTAGTGTTTCTAAGGTACAAAATTAAATGTTCAATGATAAAAACATTCAAAACAATAAAGCCCGTTGATAATGTCCAGAAAACACAAACACAGAGTGCGTCGCAATATCTGGGATTGATTTAGCCAAAACACAACCGGATATTTCTGGTTTCATCCAGTCATATCCGGACAAAGTGGGTTGGAATTCGTATGCAATGGACCGAGAAAATCACAATGAAAATGGTTTTGGAGAAAAGTAAAGTCTTTTTCTTAGGAAAGTGCATAAAATGTCATGTATACAAACAGAAATATCATGTTTGTTTGCCGCAGTTCCTCTAGCTTTCTCCCTAGAAAATAGAAATGTGTTGAGCTGGTGTCTCCGTGTGGAACCAATTAGTGTTTCTACGGTACAAAATTAAATGTTCCCTGATAAAAAACATGCAAAACCATAAAATCCGTTCATAATATCCGGAGAACACAAATACAGAAGCTTTCACAATATCTGGGATTGAGTTAGCCAAAACACAACCGGATATTTCTGGTTTCATCCAGTCATATCCGGACAAAATGGGTTGGAATTCGTATGCAATGGACCAACAAAATCATAGTAAAAATGGTTTTAGAGAAAGGCAAAAAGTCTTTTCCATCGCAAGTGCATAAAATGTCATCTATACAAACAGACATATCATATCTATTTGCAGTTCCTCAAGCTTTCTCCCTAGAACATAGGAATGTGTTACTGGTGTCTCCATGTGGAACCAAATTGTATTTCTACGGTACAAAATAAAAGGTTCCCTGATAAAAACATTCAAAACAATAAAATCCTTCGATAATATCCAGAAAACACAGACACTGAGGCTGTAGCAATATCTGGGATATAGTAAGACAAAACACAACCGGATATTTCTGGTTTCATCCACTCATATCCGGACAAAGTGGGGTGGAATTCATATGTAATGGATCGAGTATATCACAGGAAAAATGGTTTTGGAGAAAAGCAAAGTCTTTTCTTTAGGAAAGTGCATAAAATGCCATCTATACAAACAGAAATATCATGTTTGTTTGCCGCAGTTCCTCTAGCTTTCTCCCTAGAAAATACGAATGTGTAGAGCTGGTGTCTCCATGTGGAACCAATTAGTGTTTCCCAGCACAAAATTAAATGTTCCCTGATAAATAACATGCAAAAACATAAATTCCGTTGATAATATCCGGAAAACAAAAACACAGAGGCTTTCACAATATCTGGGTTGTAGTAAGCCAAAACACAACCGGATATTTCTGGTTTCATCCAGTCATATCCGGACAAAGCGAGGTGGAATTCGTATGCAATGAACCGGGAAAATCGCAGTAAAAATGGTTTTGGAGAAAAGTAAAGTTTTTTTCGTTATGCAAGTGCATAAAATGTCATGTATACAAACAGAAATATCATGTTTGTTTGCCGCAGTTCCTCTAGCTTTCTCCCTAGAAAATACAAGAGCTGGTGTCTCCATGTGGAACCAAATTGTATTTCTACGGTACAAAATTAAAGGTTCCCTGATAAAAACATTCAAAACAATAAAATCCATCGATAATATCCAAAAACACAGACACTGAGGCTGTAGCAATATCTGGGATATAGTAAGCCAAAAAAAAAAAAAGAAAACGGATATTTCTGGTTTCATCCAGTCATATCCGGACAAAGTGGGTTGGAATTCGTATGCAATGGACCAACAAAATCACAGTAAAAATGGTTTTAGAGAAAGGCAAAAAGTCTTTTCCATCGCAAGTGCATAAAATATCCTCTATACAAACAGACATATCATATCGATTTGCAGTTCCTCAAGCTTTCTCCCTAGAACATAGGAATGTGTTACTGGTGTCTCCATGTGGAACCAATTAGTGTTTCTACGGTACAAAATTAAATGTTCCCTGATAGAAACATTCAAAACAATAAAATCCATCGATAATATCCAGAAAACACAGACACTGAGGCTGTAGCAATATCTGGGATATAGTAAGACAAAACACAACCGGATATTTCTGGTTTCATCCACTCATATCCAGACAAAGTGGGGTGGAATTCATATGTAATGGATGGAGAATATCATAGGAAAAATGGTTTTGGAGAAAAGCAAAGTCTTTTCTTTAGGAAAGTGCATAAAATGTCATCTATACAAACAGAAATATCATGTTTGTTTGCCGCAGTTCCTCTAGCTTTCTCCCTAGAAAATACGAATGTGTAGAGCTGGGGTCTCCATGTGGAACCAAATTGTATTTCTACGGTACAAAATTAAAGGTTCCCTGATAAAAACATTCAAAACAATAAAATCCATCGATAATATCCAGAAAACACAGACACTGAGGCTGTAGCAATATCTGGGATATAGTAAGACAAAACACAACCGGATATTTCTGGTTTCATCCACTCATATCCGGACAAAGTGGGGTGGAATTCATATGTAATGGATCGAGAATATCACAGGAAAAATGGTTTTGGAGAGAAGCAAAGTCTTTTCTTTAGGAAAGTGCATAAAATGTCATCTATACAAACAGAAATATCATGTTTGTTTGCCGCAGTTCCTCTAGCTTTCTCCCTAGAAAATACGAATGTGTAGAGCTGGTGTCTCCATGTGGAACCAATTAGTGTTTCCCAGCACAAAATTAAATGTTCCCTGATAAATAACATGCAAAAACATAAATTCCGTTGACAATATCCGGAAAACATAAACACAGAGGCTTTCACAATATCTGGGTTGTAGTAAGCCAAAACACAACCAGATATTTCTGGTTTCATCCAGTCATATCCAGACAAAGCGAGGTGGAATTCGTATGCAATGGACCGAGAATATCACAGGAAAAATGGTTTTGGAGAAAAGCAAAGTCTTTTCTTTAGAAAAGTGCATAAAATGTCATCTATACAAACAGAAATATCATGTTTGTTTGCCGCAGTTCCTCTAACTTTCTCCCTAGAACATACGAATGTGTAGAGCTGGTGTCTCCATGTTGAACCTATTAGTGTTTCTAAGGTACAAAATTAAATGTTCCCTGATAAAAACATTCAAAACAATAAAGTCCGTTGATAATGTCCAGAAAACACAAACACAGAGTCCATCGCAATATCTGGGATTGATTTAGCCAAAACACAACCGGATATTTCTGGTTTCATCCAGTCATATCCGGACTAAGTTTGGTGGAATTCGTATGCAATGAACCGGGAAAATCGCAGTAAAAATGGTTTTGGAGTAAAACAAAGTCTTTTCCTTAAGCCAGTGCATAAAATGTCATCTATACAAAAGGAAACATCATGTTTGTTACCGCAGTTATTATAGCTTTCTCCCTAGAAAATACGAACGTGTAGACTGGTGTCTCCATGTGGAACCAATTAGTGTTTCCCAGCACAAAATTAAATGTTCCCTGATAAAAACATTCAAAACAATATAATCCATCGATAATATCCAGAAAACACAAACACAGAGTCTGTAGTAATATCTGGGATATAGTAAGCCAAAAAAAAAAAAAAAAAGAAAACGGATATTTCTGGTTTCATCCAGTCATATCCGGACAAAGTGAGGTGGAATTCGTATGCAATGGACCGAGAAAATCACAGTAAAAATGGTTTTGGAGAAAAGTAAAGTCTTTTTCTTAGGAAAGTGCATAAAATGTCATCTATACAAACAGAAATATCATGTTTGTTTGCCGCAGTTCCTCTAGCTTTCTCCCTAGAAAATACAAATGTGTAGAGCTGGTGTCTCCGTGTGGAACCAATTAGTGTTTCTACGGTACAAAATTAAATGTTCCCTGATAAAAAACATGCAAAACCATAAAATCCGTTTATAATATCCAGAGAACACAAATACAGAAGCTTTCACAATATCTGGGATTGAGTTAGCCAAAACACAACCGGATATTTCTGGTTTCATCCAGTCATATCTGGACAAAGTGGGTTGGAATTCGTATGCAATGGACCAACAAAATCACAGTAAAAATGGTTTTAGAGAAAGGCAAAAAGTCTTTTCCATCGCAAGTGCATAAAATGTCATCTATACAAACAGACATATCATATCGATTTGCAGTTCCTCAAGCTTTCTCCCTAGAACATAGGAATGTGTTACTGGTGTCTCCATGTGGAACCAATTAGTGTTTCTACGGTACAAAATTAAATGTTCCCTGATAGAAACATTCAAAACAATAAAATCCATCGATAATATCCAGAAAACACAGACACTGAGGCTGTAGCAATATCTGGGATATAGTAAGACAAAACACAACCGGATATTTCTGGTTTCATCCACTCATATCCGGACAAAGTGGGGTGGAATTCATATGTAATGGATCGAGAATATCACAGGAAAAATGGTTTTGGAGAAAAGCAAAGTCTTTTCTTTAGGAAAGTGCATAAAATGTCATCTATACAAACAGAAATATCATGTTTGTTTGCCGCAGTTCCTCTAGCTTTCTCCCTAGAAAATACGAATGTGTAGAGCTGGTGTCTCCATGTGGAACCAATTAGTGTTTCCCAGCACAAAATTAAATGTTCCCTGATAAATAACATGCAAAAACATAAATTCCGTTGACAATATCCGGAAAACATAAACACAGAGGCTTTCACAATATCTGGGTTGTAGTAAGCCAAAACACAACCAGATATTTCTGGTTTCATCCAGTCATATCCAGACAAAGCGAGGTGGAATTCGTATGCAATGGACCGAGAAAATCACAGTAAAAATGGTTTTGGAGAAAAGCAAAGTTTTTTTCATTATGCAAGTGCATAAAATGTCATGTATACAAACAGAAATATCATGTTTGTTTGCCGCAGTTCCTCTAACTTTCTCCCTAGAACATACGAATGTGTAGACTGGTGTCTCCATGTTGAACCTATTAGTGTTTCTAAGGTACAAAATTAAATGTTCCCTGATAAAAACATTCAAAACAATAAAGTCCGTTGATAATGTCCAGAAAACACAAACACAGAGTCCATCGCAATATCTGGGATTGATTTAGCCAAAACACAACCGGATATTTCTGGTTTCATCCAGTCATATCGGGACTAAGTTTGGTGGAATTCGTATGCAATGAACCGGGAAAATCGCAGTAAAAATGGTTTTGGAGTAAAACAAAGTCTTTTCCTTAAGCCAGTGCATAAAATGTCATCTATACAAACAGAAACATCATGTTTGTTTACCGCAGTTATTCTAGCTTTCTCCCTAGAAAATACGAATGTGTAGACTGGTGTCTCCATGTGGAACCAATTAGTGTTTCCCAGCACAAAATTAAGTGTTCCCTGATAAAAACATTCAAAACAATATAATCCATCGATGATATCCAGAAATCACAAACACAGAGTCTGTATTAATATCTGGGATATAGTAAGCCAAAAAAAAAAAAAGAAAACGGATATTTCTGGTTTCATCCAGTCATATCCGGACAAAGTGAGGTGGAATTCGTATGCAATGGACCGAGAAAATCACAGTAAAAATGGTTTTGGAGAAAAGTAAAGTCTTTTTCTTAGGAAAGTGCATAAAATGTCATCTATACAAACAGAAATATCATGTTTGTTTGCCGCAGTTCCTCTAGCTTTCTCCCTAGAAAATACAAATGTGTAGAGCTGGTGTCTCCGTGTGGAACCAATTAGTGTTTCTACGGTACAAAATTAAATGTTCCCTGATAAAAAACATGCAAAACCATAAAATCCGTTCATAATATCCAGAGAACACAAATACAGAAGCTTTCACAATATCTGGGATTGAGTTAGCCAAAACACAACCGGATATTTCTGGTTTCATCCAGTCATATCCGGACAAAGTGGGTTGGAATTCGTATGCAATGGACCAACAAAATCACAGTAAAAATGGTTTTAGAGAAAGGCAAAAAGTCTTTTCCATCGCAAGTGCATAAAATGTCATCTATACAAACAGACATATCATATCGATTTGCAGTTCCTCAAGCTTTCTCCCTAGAACATAGGAATGTGTTACTGGTGTCTCCATGTGGAACCAATTAGTGTTTCTACGGTACAAAATTAAATGTTCCCTGATAGAAACATTCAAAACAATAAAATCCATCGATAATATCCAGAAAACACAGACACTGAGGCTGTAGCAATATCTGAGATATAGTAAGACAAAACACAACCGGATATTTCTGGTTTCATCCACACATATCCGGACAAAGTGGGGTGGAATTCATATGTAATGGATCGAGAATATCACAGGAAAAATGGTTTTGGAGAAAAGCAAAGTCTTTTCTTTAGGAAAGTGCATAAAATGTCATCTATACAAACAGAAATATCATGTTTGTTTGCCGCAGTTCCTCTAGCTTTCTCCCTAGAAAATACGAATGTGTAGAGCTGGGGTCTCCATGTGGAACCAAATTGTATTTCTACGGTACAAAATTAAAAGTTCCCTGATAAAAACTTTCAAAACAATAAAATCCATCGATAATATCTAGAAAACACAGACACTGAGTCTGTAGCAATATCTGGGATATAGTAAGACAAAACACAACCGGATATTTCTGGTTTTATCCACTCATATCCGGACAAAGTGGGGTGGAATTCATATGTAATGGATTGAGAATATCACAGGAAAAATGGTTTTGGAGAAAAGCAAAGTCTTTTCTTTAGGAAAGTGCATAAAATGTCATCTATACAAACAGAAATATCATGTTTGTTTGCTGCAGTTCCTCTAGCTTTCTCCCTAGAAAATACGAATGTGTAGAGCTGGTGTCTCCATGTGGAACCAATTAGTGTTTCCCAGCACAAAATTAAATGTTCCCTGATAAATAACATGCAAAAACATAAATTCCGTTGACAATATCCGGAAAACATAAACACAGAGGCTTTCACAATATCTGGGTTGTAGTAAGACAAAACACAACCAGTATTTCTGGTTTCATCCAGTCATATCCAGACAAAGCGAGGTGGAATTCGTATGCAATGGACCGAGAAAATCACAGTAAAAATGGTTTTGTAGAAAAGCAAAGTTTTTTTCGTTATGCAAGTGCATAAAATGTCATGTATACAAACAGAAATATCATGTTTGTTTGCCGCAGTTCCTCTAACTTTCTCCCTAGAACATACGAATGTGTAGACTGGTGTCTCCATGTTAAACCTATTAGTGTTTCTAAGGTACAAAATTAAATGTTCCCTGATAAAAAACATGCAAAACCATAAAATCCGTTGATAATATCCGGAAAACAAAAATACAGAAGCTTTCACAATATCTGGGATTGAGTTAGCCAAAACACAACCGGATATTTCTGGTTTCATCCAGTCATATCCGGACTAAGTTTGGTGGAATTCGTATGCAATGAACCGGGAAAATCGCAGTAAAAATGGTTTTGGAGTAAAACAAAGTCTTTTCCTTAAGCCAGTGCATAAAATGTCATCTATACAAAAGGAAACATCATGTTTGTTTACCGCAGTTATTCTAGCTTTCTCCCTAGAAAATACGAACGTGTAGACTGGTGTCTCCATGTGGAACCAATTAGTGTTTCCCAGCACAAAATTAAATGTTCCCTGATAAAAACATTGAAAACAATATAATCCATCGATAATATACAGAAAACACAAACACAGAGTCTGTAGTAATATCTGGGATATAGTAAGCCAAAAAAAAAAAAAAGAAAACGGATATTTCTGGTTTCATCCAGTCATATCCGGACAAAGTGAGGTGGAATTCGTATGCAATGGACCGAGAAAATCACAGTAAAAATGGTTTTGGAGAAAAGTAAAGTCTTTTTCTTAGGAAAGTGCATAAAATGTCATCTATACAAACAGAAATATCATGTTTGTTTGCCGCAGTTCCTCTAGCTTTCTCCCTAGAAAATACAAATGTGTAGAGCTGGTGTCTCCGTGTGGAACCAATTAGTGTTTCTACGGTACAAAATTAAATGTTCCCTGATAAAAAACATGCAAAACCATAAAATCCGTTCATAATATCCAGAGAACACAAATACAGAAGCTTTCACAATATCTGGGATTGAGTTAGCCAAAACACAACCGGATATTTCTGGTTTCATCCAGTCATATCCGGACAAAGTGGGTTGGAATTCGTATGCAATGGACCAATAAAATCACAGTAAAAATGGTTTTAGAGAAAGGCAAAAAGTCTTTTCCATCGCAAGTGCATAAAATGTCATCTATACAAACAGACATATCATATCGATTTGCAGTTCCTCAAGCTTTCTCCCTACAACATAGGAATGTGTTACTGGTGTCTCCATGTGGAACCAATTAGTGTTTCTACGGTACAAAATTAAATGTTCCCTGATAGAAACATTCAAAACAATAAAATCCATCGATAATATCCAGAAAACACAGACACTGAGGCTGTAGCAATATCTGAGATATAGTAAGACAAAGCACAACCGGATATTTCTGGTTTCATCCACTCATATGCGGACAAAGTGGGGTGGAATTCATATGTAATGGATTGAGAATATCACAGGAAAAATGGTTTTGGAGAAAAGCAAAGTCTTTTCTTTAGGAAAGTGCATAAAATGTCATCTATACAAACAGAAATATCATGTTTGTTTGCCGCAGTTCCTCTAGCTTTCTCCCTAGAAAATACGAATGTGTAGAGCTGGGGTCTCCATGTGGAACCAAATTGTATTTCTACGGTACAAAATTAAAGGTTCCCTGATAAAAACATTCAAAACAATAAAATCCATCGATAATATCCAGAAAACACAGACACTGAGTCTGTAGCAATATCTGGGATATAGTAAGACAAAACACAACCGATTATTTCTGGTTTCATCCACTCATATCCGGACAAAGTGGGGTGGAATTCATATGTAATGGATCGAGAATATCACAGGAAAAATGGTTTTGGAGAAAAGCAAAGTCTTTTCTTTAGGAAAGGGCATAAAATGTCATCTATACAAACAGAAATATCATGTTTGTTTGCCGCAGTTCCTCTAGCTTTCTCCCTAGAAAATACGAATGTTTAGAGCTGGTGTCTCCATGTGGAACCAATTAGTGTTTCCCAGCACAAAATTAAATGTTCCCTGATAAATAACATGCAAAAACATAAATTCCATTGACAATATCCGGAAAACATAAACACAGAGGCTTTCACAATATCTGGGTTGTAGTAAGCCAAAACACAACCAGATATTTCTGGTTTCATCCAGTCATATCCAGACAAAGCGAGGTGGAATTCGTATGCAATGGACCGAGAAAATCACAGTAAAAATGGTTTTGTAGAAAAGCAAAGTTTTTTTCGTTATGCAAGTGCATAAAATGTCATGTATACAAACAGAAATATCATGTTTGTTTGCCGCAGTTCCTCCAAATTTCTCCCTAGAACATACGAATGTGTAGACTGGTGTCTCCATGTTGAACCTATTAGTGTTTCTACGGTACAAAATTAAATGTTCCCTGATAAAAACATTCAAAACAATAAAGTCCGTTGATAATGTCCAGAAAACACAAACACAGATTCCGTCGCAATATCTGGGATTGAGTTAGCCAAAACACAACCGGATATTTCTGGTTTCATCCAGTCATATCCGGACTAAGTTTGGTGGAATTCGTATGCAATGAACCGGGAAAATCGCAGTAAAAATGGTTTTGGAGTAAAACAAAGTCTTTTCCTTAAGCCAGTGCATAAAATGTCATCTATACAAACAGAAACATCATGTTTGTTTACCGCAGTTATTCTAGCTTTCTCCCTAGAAAATACGAATGTGTAGACTGGTGTCTCCATGTGGAACCAATTAGTGTTTCCCAGCACAAAATTAAGTGTTCCCTGATAAAAACATTCAAAACAATATAATCCATCGATAATATCCAGAAATCACAAACACAGAGTCTGTAGTAATATCTGGGATATAGTAAGCCAAAAAAAAAAAAGAAAACTGATATTTCTGGTTTCATCCAGTCATATCCGGACAAAGTGAGGTGGAATTCGTATGCAATGGACCGAGAAAAATCACAGTAAAAATGGTTTTGGAGAAAAGTAAAGTCTTTTTCTTAGGAAAGTGCATAAAATGTCATCTATACAAACAGAAATATCATGTTTGTTTGCCGCAGTTCCTCTAGCTTTCTCCCTAGAAAATACAAATGTGTAGAGCTGGTGTCTCCGTGTGGAACCAATTAGTGTTTCTACGGTACAAAATTAAATGTTCCCTGATAAAAAACATGCAAAACCATAAAATCCGTTCATAATATCCAGAGAACACAAATACAGAAGCTTTCACAATATCTGGGATTGAGTTAGCCAAAACACAACCGGATATTTCTGGTTTCATCCAGTCATATCCGGACAAAGTGGGTTGGAATTCGTATGCAATGGACCAACAAAATCACAGTAAAAATGGTTTTAGAGAAAGGCAAAAAGTCTTTTCCATCGCAAGTGCATAAAATGTCATCTATACAAACAGACATATCATATCGATTTGCAGTTCCTCAAGCTTTCTCCCTAGAACATAGGAATGTGTTACTGGTGTCTCCATGTGGAACCAATTAGTGTTTCTACGGTACAAAATTAAATGTTCCCTGATAAAAACATTCAAAACAATAAAATCCATCGATAATATCCAGAAAACACAGACACTGAGGCTGTAGCAATATCTGGGACATAGTAAGACAAAACACAACCGGATATTTCTGGTTTCATCCACTCATATCCGGACAAAGTGGGGTGGAATTCATATGTAATGGATCGAGAATATCACAGGAAAAATGGTTTTGGAGAAAAGCAAAGTCTTTTCTTTAGGAAAGTGCATAAAATGTCATCTATACAAACAGAAATATCATGTTTGTTTGCCGCAGTTCCTCTAGCTTTCTCCCTAGAAAATACGAATCTGTAGAGCTGGGGTCTCCATGTGGAACCAATTAGTGTTTCTACGGTACAAAATTAAAGGTTCCCTGATAAAAATATTCAAAACAATAAAATCCATCGATAATATCCAGAAAACACAGACACTGAGTCTGTAGCAATATCTGGGATATAGTAAGACAAAACACAACCGGATATTTCTGGTTTTATCCACTCATATCCGGACAAAGTGGGGTGGAATTCATATGTAATGGATCGAGAATATCACAGGAAAAATGGTTTTGGAGAAAAGCAAAGTCTTTTCTTTAGGAAAGTGCATAAAATGTCATCTATACAAACAGAAATATCATGTTTGTTTGCCGCAGTTCCTCTAGCTTTCTCCCTAGAAAATACGAATGTGTAGAGCTGGTGTCTCCATGTGGAACCAATTAGTGTTTCCCAGCACAAAATTAAATGTTCCCTGATAAATAACATGCAAAAACATAAATTCCGTTGACAATATCCGGAAAACATAAACACAGAGGCTTTCACAATATCTGGGTTGTAGTAAGCCAAAACACAACCAGATATTTCTGGTTTCATCCAGTCATATCAAGACAAAGCGAGGTGGAATTCGTATGCAATGGACCGAGAAAATCACAGTAAAAATGGTTTTGGAGAAAAGCAAAGTTTTTTTCGTTATGCAAGTGCATAAAATGTCATGTATACAAACAGAAATATCATGTTTGTTTGCCGCAGTTCCTCTAACTTTCTCCCTAGAACATACGAATGTGTAGACTGGTGTCTCCATGTTGAACCTATTAGTGTTTCTACGGTACAAAATTAAATGTTCCCTGATAAAAAACATGCAAAACCATAAAATCCGTTGATAATATCCGGAAAACACCAATACAGAAGCTTTCACAATATCTGGGATTGAGTTAGCCAAAACACAACCGGATATTTCTGGTTTCATCCAGTCATATCCGGACTAAGTTTGGTGGAATTCGTATGCAATGAACCGGGAAAATCGCAGTAAAAATGGTTTTGGAGTAAAACAAAGTCTTTTCCTTAAGCCAGTGCATAAAATGTCATCTATACAAAAGGAAACATCATGTTTGTTACCGCAGTTATTATAGCTTTCTCCTTAGAAAATACGAACGTGTAGACTGGTGTCTCCATGTGGAACCAATTAGTGTTTCCCAGCACAAAATTAAATGTTCCCTGATAAAAACATTCAAAACAATATAATCCATCGATAATATCCAGAAAACACAAACACAGAGTCTGTAGTAATATCTGGGATATAGTAAGCCAAAAAAAAAAAAAAGAAAACGGATATTTCTGGTTTCATCCAGTCATATCCGGACAAAGTGAGGTGGAATTCGTATGCAATGGACCGAGAAAAGCACAGTAAAAATGGTTTTGGAGAAAAGTAAAGTCTTTTTGTTAGGAAAGTGCATAAAATGTCATCTATACAAACAGAAATATCATGTTTGTTTGCCGCGGTTCCTCTAGCTTTCTCCCTAGAAAATACAAATGTGTAGAGCTGGTGTCTCCGTGTGGAACCAATTAGTGTTTCTATGGTACAAAATTAAATGTTCCCTGATAAAAAACATGCAAAACCATAAAATCCGTTCATAATATCCAGAGAACACAAATACAGAAGCTTTCACAATATCTGGGATTGAGTTAGCCAAAACACAACCGGATATTTCTGGTTTCATCCAGTCATATCCGGACAAAGTGGGTTGGAATTCGTATGCAATGGACCAACAAAATCACAGTCAAAATGGTTTTAGAGAAAGGCAAAAAGTCTTTTCCATCGCAAGTACATAAACTGTCATCTATACAAACAGACATATCATATCGATTTGCAGTTCCTCAAGCTTTCTCCCTAGAACATAGGAATGTGTTACTGGTGTCTCCATGTGGAACCAATTAGTGTTTCTACGGTACAAAATTAAATGTTCCCTGATAGAAACATTCAAAACAATAAAATCCATCGATAATATCCAGAAAACACAGACACTGAGGCTGTAGCAATATCTGGGATATAGTAAGACAAAGCACAACCGGATATTTCTGGTTTCATCCACTCATATGCGGATAAAGTGGGGTGGAATTCATATGTAATGGATCGAGAATATCACAGGAAAAATGGTTTTGGAGAAAAGCAAAGTCTTTTCGTTATGCAAGTGCATAAAATGTCATGTATACAAACAGAAATATCATGTTTGTTTGCCGCAGTTCCTCTAACTTTCTCCCTAGAACATACGAATGTGTAGACTGGTGTCTCCATGTTGAACCTATTAGTGTTTCTACGGTACAAAATTAAATGTTCCCTGATAAAAACATTCAAAACAATAAAGTCCGTTGATAATGTCCAGAAAACACAAACACAGAGTCCGTCGCAATATCTGGGATTGAGTTAGCCAAAACACAACCGGATATTTCTGGTTTCATCCAGTCATATCCGGACTAAGTTTGGTGGAATTCGTATGCAATGAACCGGGAAAATCGCAGTAAAAATGGTTTTGGAGTAAAACAAAGTCTTTTCCTTAAGCCAGTGCATAAAATGTCATCTATACAAACAGAAACATCATGTTTGTTTACCGCAGTTATTCTAGCTTTCTCCCTAGAAAATACGAATGTGTAGACTGGTGTCTCCATGTGGAACCAATTAGTGTTTCCCAGCACAAAATTAAGTGTTCCCTGATAAAAACATTCAAAACAATATAATCCATCGATAATATCCAGAAATCACAAACACAGAGTCTGTAGTAATATCTGGGATATAGTAAGCCAAAAAAAAAAAAAGAAAACGGATATTTCTGGTTTCATCCAGTCATATCCGGACAAAGTGAGGTGGAATTCGTATGCAATGGACCGAGAAAATCACAGTAAAAATGGTTTTGGAGAAAAGTAAAGTCTTTTTCTTAGGAAAGTGCATAAAATGTCATCTATACAAACAGAAATATCATGTTTGTTTGCCGCAGTTCCTCTAGCTTTCTCCCTAGAAAATACAAATGTGTAGAGCTGGTGTCTCCGTGTGGAACCAATTAGTGTTTCTACGGTACAAAATTAAATGTTCCCTGATAAAAAACATGCAAAACCATAAAATCCGTTCATAATATCCAGAGAACACAAATACAGAAGCTTTCACAATATCTGGGATTGAGTTAGCCAAAACACAACCGGATATTTCTGGTTTCATCCAGTCATATCCGGACAAAGTGGGTTGGAATTCGTATGCAATGGACCAACAAAATCACAGTAAAAATGGTTTTAGAGAAAGGCAAAAAGTCTTTTCCATCGCAAGTGCATAAAATGTCATCTATACAAACAGACATATCATATCGATTTGCAGTTCCTCAAGCTTTCTCCCTAGAACATAGGAATGTGTTACTGGTGTCTCCATGTGGAACCAATTAGTGTTTCTACGGTACAAAATTAAATGTTCCCTGATAAAAACATTCAAAACAATAAAATCCATCGATAATATCCAGAAAACACAGACACTGAGGCTGTAGCAATATCTGGGACATAGTAAGACAAAACACAACCGGATATTTCTGGTTTCATCCACTCATATCCGGACAAAGTGGGGTGGAATTCATATGTAATGGATCGAGAATATCACAGGAAAAATGGTTTTGGAGAAAAGCAAAGTCTTTTCTTTAGGAAAGTGCATAAAATGTCATCTATACAAACAGAAATATCATGTTTGTTTGCCGCAGTTCCTCTAGCTTTCTCCCTAGAAAATACGAATCTGTAGAGCTGGGGTCTCCATGTGGAACCAATTAGTGTTTCTACGGTACAAAATTAAAGGTTCCCTGATAAAAATATTCAAAACAATAAAATCCATCGATAATATCCAGAAAACACAGACACTGAGTCTGTAGCAATATCTGGGATATAGTAAGACAAAACACAACCGGATATTTCTGGTTTTATCCACTCATATCCGGACAAAGTGGGGTGGAATTCATATGTAATGGATCGAGAATATCACAGGAAAAATGGTTTTGGAGAAAAGCAAAGTCTTTTCTTTAGGAAAGTGCATAAAATGTCATCTATACAAACAGAAATATCATGTTTGTTTGCCGCAGTTCCTCTAGCTTTCTCCCTAGAAAATACGAATGTGTAGAGCTGGTGTCTCCATGTGGAACCAATTAGTGTTTCCCAGCACAAAATTAAATGTTCCCTGATAAATAACATGCAAAAACATAAATTCCGTTGACAATATCCGGAAAACATAAACACAGAGGCTTTCACAATATCTGGGTTGTAGTAAGCCAAAACACAACCAGATATTTCTGGTTTCATCCAGTCATATCAAGACAAAGCGAGGTGGAATTCGTATGCAATGGACCGAGAAAATCACAGTAAAAATGGTTTTGGAGAAAAGCAAAGTTTTTTTCGTTATGCAAGTGCATAAAATGTCATGTATACAAACAGAAATATCATGTTTGTTTGCCGCAGTTCCTCTAACTTTCTCCCTAGAACATACGAATGTGTAGACTGGTGTCTCCATATTGAACCTATTAGTGTTTCTACGGTACAAAATTAAATGTTCCCTGATAAAAAACATTCAAAACAATAAAGTCCGTTGATAATGTCCAGAAAACACAAACACAGAGTCCGTCGCAATATCTGGGATTGAGTTAGCCAAAACACAACCGGATATTTCTGGTTTCATCCAGTCATATCCGGACTAAGTTTGGTGGAATTCGTATGCAATGAACCGGGAAAATCGCAGTAAAAATGGTTTTGGAGTAAAACAAAGTCTTTTCCTTAAGCCAGTGCATAAAATGTCATCTATACAAACAGAAACATCATGTTTGTTTACCGCAGTTATTCTAGCTTTCTCCCTAGAAAATACGAATGTGTAGACTGGTGTCTCCATGTGGAACCAATTAGTGTTTCCCAGCACAAAATTAAGTGTTCCCTGATAAAAACATTCAAAACAATATAATCCATCGATAATATCCAGAAATCACAAACACAGAGTCTGTAGTAATATCTGGGATATAGTAAGCCAAAAAAAAAAAAAGAAAACGGATATTTCTGGTTTCATCCAGTCATATCCGGACAAAGTGAGGTGGAATTCGTATGCAATGGACCGAGAAAATCACAGTAAAAATGGTTTTGGAGAAAAGTAAAGTCTTTTTCTTAGGAAAGTGCATAAAATGTCATCTATACAAACAGAAATATCATGTTTGTTTGCCGCAGTTCCTCTAGCTTTCTCCCTAGAAAATACAAATGTGTAGAGCTGGTGTCTCCGTGTGGAACCAATTAGTGTTTCTACGGTACAAAATTAAATGTTCCCTGATAAAAAACATGCAAAACCATAAAATCCGTTCATAATATCCAGAGAACACAAATACAGAAGCTTTCACAATATCTGGGATTGAGTTAGCCAAAACACAACCGGATATTTCTGGTTTCATCCAGTCATATCCGGACAAAGTGGGTTGGAATTCGTATGCAATGGACCAACAAAATCACAGTAAAAATGGTTTTAGAGAAAGGCAAAAAGTCTTTTCCATCGCAAGTGCATAAAATGTCATCTATACAAACAGACATATCATATCGATTTGCAGTTCCTCAAGCTTTCTCCCTAGAACATAGGAATGTGTTACTGGTGTCTCCATGTGGAACCAATTAGTGTTTCTACGGTACAAAATTAAATGTTCCCTGATAAAAACATTCAAAACAATAAAATCCATCGATAATATCCAGAAAACACAGACACTGAGGCTGTAGCAATATCTGGGACATAGTAAGACAAAACACAACCGGATATTTCTGGTTTCATCCACTCATATCCGGACAAAGTGGGGTGGAATTCATATGTAATGGATCGAGAATATCACAGGAAAAATGGTTTTGGAGAAAAGCAAAGTCTTTTCTTTAGGAAAGTGCATAAAATGTCATCTATACAAACAGAAATATCATGTTTGTTTGCCGCAGTTCCTCTAGCTTTCTCCCTAGAAAATACGAATCTGTAGAGCTGGGGTCTCCATGTGGAACCAATTAGTGTTTCTACGGTACAAAATTAAAGGTTCCCTGATAAAAATATATAAAACAATAAAATCCATTGATAATATCCAGAAAACACAGACACTGAGTCTGTAGCAATATCTGGGATATAGTAAGACAAAACACAACCAGATATTTCTGGTTTTATCCACTCATATCCGGACAAAGTGGGGTGGAATTCATATGTAATGGATCGAGAATATCACAGGAAAAATGGTTTTGGAGAAAAGCAAAGTCTTTTCTTTAGGAAATTGCATAAAATGTCATCTATACAAACAGAAATATCATGTTTGTTTGCCGCAGTTCCTCTAGCTTTCTCCCTAGAAAATACGAATCTGTAGAGCTGGTGTCTCCATGTGGAACCAATTAGTGTTTCCCAGCACAAAATTAAATGTTCCCTGATAAATAACATGCAAAAACATAAATTCCGTTGACAATATCCGGAAAACATAAACACAGAGGCTTTCACAATATCTGGGTTGTAGTAAGCCAAAACACAACCAGATATTTCTGGTTTCATCCAGTCATATCAAGACAAAGCGAGGTGGAATTCGTATGCAATGGACCGAGAAAATCACAGTAAAAATGGTTTTGGAGAAAAGCAAAGTTTTTTTCGTTATGCAAGTGCATAAAATGTCATGTATACAAACAGAAATATCATGTTTGTTTGCCGCAGTTCCTCTAACTTTCTCCCTAGAACATACGAATGTGTAGACTGGTGTCTCCATGTTGAACCTATTAGTGTTTCTACGGTACAAAATTAAATGTTCCCTGATAAAAAACATGCAAAACCATAAAATCCGTTGATAATATCCGGAAAACACCAATACAGAAGCTTTCACAATATCTGGGATTGAGTTAGCCAAAACACAACCGGATATTTCTGGTTTCATCCAGTCATATCCGGACTAAGTTTGGTGGAATTCGTATGCAATGAACCGGGAAAATCGCAGTAAAAATGGTTTTGGAGTAAAACAAAGTCTTTTCCTTAAGCCAGTGCATAAAATGTCATCTATACAAACAGAAACATCATGTTTGTTTACCGCAGTTATTCTAGCTTTCTCCTTAGAAAATACGAACGTGTAGACTGGTGTCTCCATGTGGAACCAATTAGTGTTTCCCAGCACAAAATTAAATGTTCCCTGATAAAAACATTCAAAACAATATAATCCATCGATAATATCCAGAAAACACAAACACAGAGTCTGTAGTAATATCTGGGATATAGTAAGCCAAAAAAAAAAAAAAGAAAACGGATATTTCTGGTTTCATCCAGTCATATCCGGACAAAGTGAGGTGGAATTCGTATGCAATGGACCGAGAAAAGCACAGTAAAAATGGTTTTGGAGAAAAGTAAAGTCTTTTTGTTAGGAAAGTGCATAAAATGTCATCTATACAAACAGAAATATCATGTTTGTTTGCCGCAGTTCCTCTAGCTTTCTCCCTAGAAAATACAAATGTGTAGAGCTGGTGTCTCCGTGTGGAACCAATTAGTGTTTCTATGGTACAAAATTAAATGTTCCCTGATAAAAAACATGCAAAACCATAAAATCCGTTCATAATATCCAGAGAACACAAATACAGAAGCTTTCACAATATCTGGGATTGAGTTAGCCAAAACACAACCGGATATTTCTGGTTTCATCCAGTCATATCCGGACAAAGTGGGTTGGAATTCGTATGCAATGGACCAACAAAATCACAGTAAAAATGGTTTTAGAGAAAGGCAAAAAGTCTTTTCCATCGCAAGTACATAAAATGTCATCTATACAAACAGACATATCATATCGATTTGCAGTTCCTCAAGCTTTCTCCCTAGAACATAGGAATGTGTTACTGGTGTCTCCATGTGGAACCAATTAGTGTTTCTACGGTACAAAATTAAAGGTTCCCTGATAAAAGCATTCAAAGCAATAAAATCCATCGATAATATCCAGAAAACACAGACACTGAGGCTGTAGCAATATCTGGGATATAGTAAGACAAAGCACAACCGGATATTTCTGGTTTCATCCACTCATATGCGGACAAAGTGGGGTGGAATTCATATGTAATGGATCGAGAATATCACAGGAAAAATGGTTTTGGAGAAAAGCAAAGTCTTTTCTTTAGGAAAGTGCATAAAATGTCATCTATACAAACAGAAATATCATGTTTGTTTGCCGCAGTTCCTCTAGCTTTCTCCCTAGAAAATACGAATCTGTAGAGCTGGGGTCTCCATGTGGAACCAATTAGTGTTTCTACGGTACAAAATTAAATGTTCCCTGATAAAAACATTCAAAACAATAAAATCCATCGATAATATCCAGAAAACACAGACACTGAGTCTGTAGCAATATCTGGGATATAGTAAGACAAAACACAACCGGATATTTCTGGTTTCATCCACTCATATCCGGACAAAGTGAGGTGGGATTCGTATGCAATGGACCGAGAAAATCACAGTAAAAATGGTTTTGGAGAAAAGTAAAGTCTTTTTCTTAGGAAAGTGCATAAAATGTCATCTATACAAACAGAAATATCATGTTTGTTTGCCGCAGTTCCTCTAGCTTTCTCCCTAGAAAATACAAATGTGTAGAGCTGGTGTCTCCGTGTGGAACCAATTAGTGTTTCTACGGTACAAAATTAAATGTTCCCTGATAAAAAACATGCAAAACCATAAAATCCGTTCATAATATCCAGAGAACACAAATACAGAAGCTTTCACAATATCTGGGATTGAGTTAGCCAAAACACAACCGGATATTTCTGGTTTCATCCAGTCATATCCGGACAAAGTGGGTTGGAATTCGTATGCAATGGACCAACAAAATCACAGTAAAAATGGTTTTAGAGAAAGGCAAAAAGTCTTTTCCATCGCAAGTGCATAAAATGTCATCTATACAAACAGACATATCATATCGATTTGCAGTTCCTCAAGCTTTCTCCCTAGAACATAGGAATGTGTTACTGGTGTCTCCATGTGGAACCAGTTAGTGTTTCTACGGTACAAAATTAAATGTTCCCTGATAGAAACATTCAAAACAATAAAATCCATCGATAATATCCAGAAAACACAGACACTGAGGCTGTAGCAATATCTGGGATATAGTAAGACAAAGCACAACCGGATATTTCTGGTTTCATCCACTCATATCCGGACAAAGTGGGGTGGAATTCATATGTAATGGATCGAGAATATCACAGGAAAAATGGTTTTGGAGAAAAGCAAAGTCTTTTCTTTAGGAAAGTGCATAAAATGTCATCTATACAAACAGAAATATCATGTTTGTTTGCCGCAGTTCCTCTAGCTTTCTCCCTAGAAAATACGAATGTGTAAAAATGGGGTCTCCATGTGGAACCAAATTGTATTTCTACGGTACAAAATTAAAGGTTCCCTGATAAACACATTCAAAACAATAAAATCCATCGATAATATCCAGAAAACACAGACACTGAGTCTGTAGCAATATCTGGGATATAGTAAGACAAAACACAACCGGATATTTCTGGTTTCATCCACTCATATCCGGACAAAGTGGGGTGGAATTCATATGTAATGGATCGAGAATATCACAGGAAAATGGTTTTGGAGAAAAGCAAAGTCTTTTCTTTAGGAAAGTGCATAAAATGTCATCTATACAAACAGAAATATCATGTTTGTTTGCCGCAGTTCCTCTAGCTTTCTCCCTAGAAAATACGAATGTGTAGAGCTGGTGTCTCCATGTGGAACCAATTAGTGTTTCCCAGCACAAAATTAAATGTTCCCTGATAAATAATATGCAAAAACATAAATTCCGTTGACAATATCCGGAAAACATAAACACAGAGGCTTTCACAATATCTGGGTTGTAGTAAGCCAAAACACAACCAGATATGTCTGGTTTCATCCTGTCATATCCAGACAAAGCGAGGTGGAATTCGTATGCAATGGACCGAGAAAATCACAGTAAAAATGGTTTTGGAGAAAAGCAAAGTTTTTTTCGTTATGCAAGTGCATAAAATGTCATGTATACAAACAGAAATATCATGTTTGTTTGCCGCAGTTCCTCTAACTTTCTCCCTAGAACATACGAATGTGTAGACTGGTGTCTCCATGTTGAACCTATTAGTGTTTCTAAGGTACAAAATTAAATGTTCCCTGATAAAAAACATGCAAAACCATAAAATCCGTTGATAATATCCGGAAAACACCAATACAGAAGCTTTCACAATATCTGGGATTGCGTTAGCCAAAACACAACCGGATATTTCTGGTTTCATCCAGTCATATCCGGACTAAGTTTGGTGGAATTCGTATGCAATGAACCGGGAAAATCGCAGTAAAAATGGTTTTGGAGTAAAACAAAGTCTTTTCCTTAAGCCAGTGCATAAAATGTCATCTATACAAACAGAAACATCATGTTTGTTTACCGCAGTTATTCTAGCTTTCTCCCTAGAAAATACGAATGTGTAGACTGGTGTCTCCATGTGGAACCAATTAGTGTTTCCCAGCACAAAATTAAATGTTCCCTGATAAAAACATTCAAAACAATATAATCCATCGATAATATCCAGAAAACACAAACACAGAGTCTGTAGTAATATCTGGGATATAGTAAGCCAAAAAAAAAAGAAAACGGATATTTCTGGTTTCATCCAGTCATATCCGGACAAAGTGGGTTGGAATTCGTATGCAATGGACCAACAAAATCACAGTAAAAATGGTTTTAGAGAAAGGCAAAAAGTCTTTTCCATCGCAAGTGCATAAAATGTCATCTATACAAACAGACATATCATATCGATTTGCAGTTCCTCAAGCTTTCTCCCTAGAACATAGGAATGTGTTACTGGTGTCTCCATGTGGAACCAATTAGTGTTTCTATGGTACAAAATTAAATATTCCCTGATAGAAACATTCAAAACAATAAAATCCATCGATAATATCCAGAAAACACAGACACTGAGGCTGTAGCAATATCTGGGATATAGTAAGACAAAACACAACCGGATATTTCTGGTTTCATCCACTCAAATCCGGACAAAGTGGGGTGGAATTCATATGTAATGGATGGAGGATATCACAGGAAAAATGGTTTTGGAGAAAAGCAAAGTCTTTTCTTTAGGAAAGTGCATAAAATGTCATCTATACAAACAGAAATATCATGTTTGTTTGCCGCAGTTCCTCTAGCTTTCTCCCTAGAAAATACGAATGTGTAGAGCTGGTGTCTCCATGTGGAACCAATTAGTGTTTCCCAGCACAAAATTAAATGTTCCCTGATAAATAACATGCAAAAACATAAATTCCGTTGATAATATCCGGAAAACATAAACACAGAGGCTTTCACAATATCTGGGTTGTAGTAAGCCAAAACACAACCGGATATTTCTGGTTTCATCCAGTCATATCCGGACAAAGCGAGGTGGAATTCGTATGCAATGGACCGAGAAAATCACAGTAAAAATGGTTTTAGAGAAAGGCAAAATGTCTTTTCCATCGCAAGTGCATAAAATGTCATCTATACAAACAGACATATCATATCGATTTGCAGTTCCTCAAGCTTTCTCCCTAGAACATAGGAATGTGTTACTGGTGTCTCCATGTGGAACCAAATTGTATTTCTACGGTACAAAATTAAAGGTTCCCTGAGAAAAACATTCAAAACAATAAAATCCATCGATAATATCCAGAAAACACAGACACTGAGGCTGTAGCAATATCTGGGATATAGTAAGACAAAACACAACCGGATATTTCTGGCTTCATCCACTCAAATCCGGACAAAGTGTGGTGGAATTCATATGTAATGGATGGAGAATATCACAGGAAAAATGGTTTTGGAGAAAAGCAAAGTCTTTTCTTTAGGAAAGTGCATAAAATGTCATCTATACAAACAGAAATATCATGTTTGTTTGCCGCAGTTCCTCTAGCTTTCTCCCTAGAAAATACGAATGTGTAGAGCTGGTGTCTCCATGTGGAACCAATTAGTGTTTCCCAGCACAAAATTAAATGTTCCCTGATAAATAACATGCAAAAACATAAATTCCGTTGATAATATCCGGAAAACATAAACACAGAGGCTTTCACAATATCTGGGTTGTAGTAAGCCAAAACACAACCAGATATTTCTGCTTTCATCCAGTCATAACCAGACAAAGCGAGGTGGAATTCGTATGCAATGGACCGAGAAAATCACAGTAAAAATGGTTTTGGAGAAAAGCAAAGTTTTTTTCGTTATGCAAGTGCATAAAATGTCATGTATACAAACAGAAATATCATGTTTGTTTGCCGCAGTTCCTCTAACTTTCTCCCTAGAACATACGAATGTGTAGACTGGTGTCTCCATGTTGAACCTATTAGTGTTTCTAAGGTACAAAATTAAATGTTCCCTGATAAAAAACATGCAAAACCATAAAATCCGTTGATAATATCCGGAAAACACCAATACAGAAGCTTTCACAATATCTGGGATTGAGTTAGCCAAAACACAACCGGATATTTCTGGTTTCATCCAGTCATATCCGGACTAAGTTTGGTGGAATTCGAATGCAATGAACCGGGAAAATCGCAGTAAAAATGGTTTTGGAGTAAAACAAAGTCTTTTCCTTAAGCCAGTGCATAAAATGTCATCTATACAAACAGAAACATCATGTTTGTTTACCGCAGTTATTCTAGCTTTCTCCCTAGAAAATACGAATGTGTAGACTGGTGTCTCCATGTGGAACCAATTAGTGTTTCCCAGCACAAAATTAAATGTTCCCTGATAAAAACATTCAAAACAATATAATCCATCGATAATATCCAGAAAACACAAACACAGAGTCTGTAGTAATATCTGGGATATAGTAAGCCAAAAAAAAAAAGAAAACGGATATTTCTGGTTTCATCCAGTCATATCCGGACAAAGTGAGGTGGAATTCGTATGCAATGGACCGAGAAAATCACAGTAAAAATGGTTTTGGAGAAAAGTAAAGTTTTTCTTAGGAAAGTGCATAAAATGTCATCTATACAAACAGAAATATCATGTTTGTTTGCCGCAGTTCCTCTAGCTTTCTCCCTAGAAAATACAAATGTGTAGAGCTGGTGTCTCCGTGTGGAACCAATTAGTGTTTCTACGGTACAAAATTAAATGTTCCCTGATAAAAAACATGCAAAACCATAAAATCCGTTCATAATATCCAGAGAACACAAATACAGAAGCTTTCACAATATCTGGGATTGAGTTAGCCAAAACACAACCGGATATTTCTGGTTTCATCCAGTCATATCCGGACAAAGTGGGTTGGAATTCGTATGCAATGGACCAACAAAATCACAGTCAAAATGGTTTTAGAGAAAGGCAAAAAGTCTTTTCCATCGCAAGTGCATAAAATGTCATCTATACAAACAGACATATCATATCGATTTGCAGTTCCTCAAGCTTTCTCCCTAGAACATAGGAATGTGTTACTGGTGTCTCCATGTGGAACCAAATTGTATTTCTATGGTACAAAATTAAAGGTTCCCTGATAAAAACATTCAAAACAATAAAATCCATCGATAATATCCAGAAAACACAGACACTGAGGCTGTAGCAATATCTGGGATATAGTAAGACAAAACACAACCGGATATTTCTGGTTTCATCCAGTCATATCCGGACAAAGTGGGGTGGAATTCATATGTAATGGATCGAGAATATCACAGGAAAAATGGTTTTGGAGAAAAGCAAAGTCTTTTCTTTAGGAAAGTGCATAAAATGTCATCTATACAAACAGAAATATCATGTTTGTTTGCCGCAGTTCCTCTAGCTTTCTCCCTAGAAAATACGAATGTGTAGAGCTGGTGTCTCCATGTGGAACCAATTAGTGTTTCCCAGAACAAAATTAAATGTTCCCTGATAAATAACATGCAAAAACATAAATTCCGTTGATAATATCCGGAAAACATAAACACAGAGGCTTTCACAATATCTGGGTTGTAGTAAGCCAAAACACAACCGGATATTTCTGGTTTCATCCAGTCATATCCGGACAAAGCGAGGTGGAATTCGTATGCAATGGACCGAGAAAATCACAGTAAAAATGGTTTTAGAGAAAGGCAAAAAGTCTTTTCCATCGCAAGTGCATAAAATGTCATCTATACAAACAGACATATCATATCGATTTGCAGTTCCTCAAGCTTTCTCCCTAGAATATAGGAATGTGTTGCTGGTGTCTCCATGTGGAACCAAATTGTATTTCTACGGTACAAAATTAAAGGTTCCCTGATAAAAACATTCAAAACAATAAAATCCATTGATAATATCCAGAAAACACAGACACTGAGGCTGTAGCAATATCTGGGATAGAGTAAGACAAAACACAACCGGATATTTCTGGTTTCATCCACTCATATCCGGACAAAGTGGGGTGGAATTCATATGTAATGGATGGAGAATATCACAGGAAAAATAGTTTTGGAGAAAAGCAAAGTCTTTTCTTTAGGAAAGTGCATAAAATGTCATCTATACAAACAGAAATATCATGTTTGTTTGCCGCAGTTCCTCTAGCTTTCTCCCTAGAAAATACGAATGTGTAGAGCTGGTGTCTCCATGTGGAACCAATTAGTGTTTCCCAGCACAAAATTAAATGTTCCCTGATAAATAACATGCAAAAACATAAATTCCGTTGATAATATCCGGAAAACATAAACACAGAGGCTTTCACAATATCTAGGTTGTAGTAAGCCAAAACACAACCAGATATTTCTGGTTTCATCCAGTCATATCCAGACAAAGCGAGGTGGAATTCGTATGCAATGGACCGAGAAAATCACAGTAAAAATGGTTTTGGAGAAAAACAAAGTTTTTTTCGTTATGCAAGTGCATAAAATGTCATGTATACAAACAGAAATATCATGTTTGTTTGCCGCAGTTCCTCTAGCTTTCTCCCTAGAACATACGAATGTGTAGACTGGTGTCTCCATGTTGAACCTATTAGTGTTTCTAAGGTACAAAATTAAATGTTCCCTGATAAAAAACATGCAGAACCATAAAATCCGTTGATAATATCCGGAAAACACCAATACAGAAGCTTTCACAATATCTGGGATTGCGTTAGCCAAAACACAACCGGATATTTCTGGTTTCATCCAGTCATATCCGGACTAAGTTTGGTGGAATTCGTATGCAATGAACCGGGAAAATCGCAGTAAAAATGGTTTTGGAGTAAAACAAAGTCTTTTCCTTAAGCCAGTGCATAAAATGTCATCTATACAAACAGAAACATCATGTTTGTTTACCGCAGTTATTCTAGCTTTCTCCCTAGAAAATACGAATGTGTAGACTGGTGTCTCCATGTGGAACCAATTAGTGTTTCCCAGCACAAAATTAAATGTTCCCTGATAAAAACATTCAAAACAATATAATCCATCGATAATATCCAGAAAACACAAACACAGAGTCTGTAGTAATATCTGGGATATAGTAAGCCAAAAAAAAAAGAAAACGGATATTTCTGGTTTCATCCAGTCATATCCGGACAAAGTGAGGTGGAATTCGTATGCAATGGACCGAGAAAATCACAGTAAAAATGGTTTTAGAGAAAGGCAAAAAGTCTTTTCCATCGCAAGTGCATAAAATGTCATCTATACAAACAGACATATCATATCGATTTGCAGTTCCTCAAGCTTTCTCCCTAGAACATAGGAATGTGTTACTGGTGTCTCCATGTGGAACCAATTAGTGTTTCTACGGTACAAAATTAAATGTTCCCTGATAGAAACATTCAAAACAATAAAATCCATCGATAATATCCAGAAAACACAGACACTGAGGCTGTAGCAATATCTGGGATAGAGTAAGACAAAACACAACCGGATATTTCTGGTTTCATCCACTCATATCCGGACAAAGTGGGGTGGAATTCATATGTAATGGATGGAGAATATCACAGGAAAAATGGTTTTGGAGAAAAGCAAAGTCTTTTCTTTAGGAAAGTGCATAAAATGTCATCTATACAAACAGAAATATCATGTTTGTTTGCCGCAGTTCCTCTAGCTTTCTCCCTAGAAAATACGAATGTGTAGAGCTGGTGTCTCCATGTGGAACCAATTAGTGTTTCCCAGCACAAAATTAAATGTTCCCTGATAAATAACATGCAAAAACATAAATTCCGTTGATAATATCCGGAAAACATAAACACAGAGGCTTTCACAATATCTGGGTTGTAGTAAGCCAAAACACAACCGGATATTTCTGGTTTCATCCAGTCATATCCGGACAAAGCGAGGTGGAATTCGTATGCAATGGACCGAGAAAATCACAGTAAAAATGGTTTTAGAGAAAGGCAAAATGTCTTTTCCATCGCAAGTGCATAAAATGTCATCTATACAAACAGACATATCATATCGATTTGCAGTTCCTCAAGCTTTCTCCCTAGAACATAGGAATGTGTTACTGGTGTCTCCATGTGGAACCAAATTGTATTTCTACGGTACAAAATTAAAGGTTCCCTGAGAAAAACATTCAAAACAATAAAATCCATCGATAATATCCAGAAAACACAGACACTGAGGCTGTAGCAATATCTGGGATATAGTAAGACAAAACACAACCGGATATTTCTGGTTTCATCCAGTCATATCCGGACAAAGTGGGGTGGAATTCATATGTAATGGATCGAGAATATCACAGGAAAAATGGTTTTGGAGAAAAGCAAAGTCTTTTCTTTAGGAAAGTGCATAAAATGTCATCTATACAAACAGAAATATCATGTTTGTTTGCCGCAGTTCCTCTAGCTTTCTCCCTAGAAAATACGAATGTGTAGAGCTGGTGTCTCCATGTGGAACCAATTAGTGTTTCCCAGCACAAAATTAAATGTTCCCTGATAAATAACATGCAAAAACATAAATTCCGTTGATAATATCCGGAAAACATAAACACAGAGGCTTTCACAATATCTGGGTTGTAGTAAGCCAAAACACAACCAGATATTTCTGCTTTCATCCAGTCATAACCAGACAAAGCGAGGTGGAATTCGTATGCAATGGACCGAGAAAATCACAGTAAAAATGGTTTTGGAGAAAAGCAAAGTTTTTTTCGTTATGCAAGTGCATAAAATGTCATGTATACAAACAGAAATATCATGTTTGTTTGCCGCAGTTCCTCTAACTTTCTCCCTAGAACATACGAATGTGTAGACTGGTGTCTCCATGTTGAACCTATTAGTGTTTCTAAGGTACAAAATTAAATGTTCCCTGATAAAAAACATGCAAAACCATAAAATCCGTTGATAATATCCGGAAAACACCAATACAGAAGCTTTCACAATATCTGGGATTGAGTTAGCCAAAACACAACCGGATATTTCTGGTTTCATCCAGTCATATCCGGACTAAGTTTGGTGGAATTCGAATGCAATGAACCGGGAAAATCGCAGTAAAAATGGTTTTGGAGTAAAACAAAGTCTTTTCCTTAAGCCAGTGCATAAAATGTCATCTATACAAACAGAAACATCATGTTTGTTTACCGCAGTTATTCTAGCTTTCTCCCTAGAAAATACGAATGTGTAGACTGGTGTCTCCATGTGGAACCAATTAGTGTTTCCCAGCACAAAATTAAATGTTCCCTGATAAAAACATTCAAAACAATATAATCCATCGATAATATCCAGAAAACACAAACACAGAGTCTGTAGTAATATCTGGGATATAGTAAGCCAAAAAAAAAAAGAAAACGGATATTTCTGGTTTCATCCAGTCATATCCGGACAAAGTGAGGTGGAATTCGTATGCAATGGACCGAGAAAATCACAGTAAAAATGGTTTTGGAGAAAAGTAAAGTTTTTCTTAGGAAAGTGCATAAAATGTCATCTATACAAACAGAAATATCATGTTTGTTTGCCGCAGTTCCTCTAGCTTTCTCCCTAGAAAATACAAATGTGTAGAGCTGGTGTCTCCGTGTGGAACCAATTAGTGTTTCTACGGTACAAAATTAAATGTTCCCTGATAAAAAACATGCAAAACCATAAAATCCGTTCATAATATCCAGAGAACACAAATACAGAAGCTTTCACAATATCTGGGATTGAGTTAGCCAAAACACAACCGGATATTTCTGGTTTCATCCAGTCATATCCGGACAAAGTGGGTTGGAATTCGTATGCAATGGACCAACAAAATCACAGTCAAAATGGTTTTAGAGAAAGGCAAAAAGTCTTTTCCATCGCAAGTGCATAAAATGTCATCTATACAAACAGACATATCATATCGATTTGCAGTTCCTCAAGCTTTCTCCCTAGAACATAGGAATGTGTTACTGGTGTCTCCATGTGGAACCAAATTGTATTTCTATGGTACAAAATTAAAGGTTCCCTGATAAAAACATTCAAAACAATAAAATCCATCGATAATATCCAGAAAACACAGACACTGAGGCTGTAGCAATATCTGGGATATAGTAAGACAAAACACAACCGGATATTTCTGGTTTCATCCAGTCATATCCGGACAAAGTGGGGTGGAATTCATATGTAATGGATCGAGAATATCACAGGAAAAATGGTTTTGGAGAAAAGCAAAGTCTTTTCTTTAGGAAAGTGCATAAAATGTCATCTATACAAACAGAAATATCATGTTTGTTTGCCGCAGTTCCTCTAGCTTTCTCCCTAGAAAATACGAATGTGTAGAGCTGGTGTCTCCATGTGGAACCAATTAGTGTTTCCCAGAACAAAATTAAATGTTCCCTGATAAATAACATGCAAAAACATAAATTCCGTTGATAATATCCGGAAAACATAAACACAGAGGCTTTCACAATATCTGGGTTGTAGTAAGCCAAAACACAACCGGATATTTCTGGTTTCATCCAGTCATATCCGGACAAAGCGAGGTGGAATTCGTATGCAATGGACCGAGAAAATCACAGTAAAAATGGTTTTAGAGAAAGGCAAAAAGTCTTTTCCATCGCAAGTGCATAAAATGTCATCTATACAAACAGACATATCATATCGATTTGCAGTTCCTCAAGCTTTCTCCCTAGAATATAGGAATGTGTTGCTGGTGTCTCCATGTGGAACCAAATTGTATTTCTACGGTACAAAATTAAAGGTTCCCTGATAAAAACATTCAAAACAATAAAATCCATTGATAATATCCAGAAAACACAGACACTGAGGCTGTAGCAATATCTGGGATAGAGTAAGACAAAACACAACCGGATATTTCTGGTTTCATCCACTCATATCCGGACAAAGTGGGGTGGAATTCATATGTAATGGATGGAGAATATCACAGGAAAAATAGTTTTGGAGAAAAGCAAAGTCTTTTCTTTAGGAAAGTGCATAAAATGTCATCTATACAAACAGAAATATCATGTTTGTTTGCCGCAGTTCCTCTAGCTTTCTCCCTAGAAAATACGAATGTGTAGAGCTGGTGTCTCCATGTGGAACCAATTAGTGTTTCCCAGCACAAAATTAAATGTTCCCTGATAAATAACATGCAAAAACATAAATTCCGTTGATAATATCCGGAAAACATAAACACAGAGGCTTTCACAATATCTAGGTTGTAGTAAGCCAAAACACAACCAGATATTTCTGGTTTCATCCAGTCATATCCAGACAAAGCGAGGTGGAATTCGTATGCAATGGACCGAGAAAATCACAGTAAAAATGGTTTTGGAGAAAAGCAAAGTTTTTTTCGTTATGCAAGTGCATAAAATGTCATGTATACAAACAGAAATATCATGTTTGTTTGCCGCAGTTCCTCTAGCTTTCTCCCTAGAACATACGAATGTGTAGACTGGTGTCTCCATGTTGAACCTATTAGTGTTTCTAAGGTACAAAATTAAATGTTCCCTGATAAAAAACATGCAGAACCATAAAATCCGTTGATAATATCCGGAAAACACCAATACAGAAGCTTTCACAATATCTGGGATTGAGTTAGCCAAAACACAACCGGATATTTCTGGTTTCATCCAGTCATATCCGGACTAAGTTTGGTGGAATTCGTATGCAATGAACCGGGAAAATCGCAGTAAAAATGGTTTTGGAGTAAAACAAAGTCTTTTCCTTAAGCCAGTGCATAAAATGTCATCTATACAAACAGAAACATCATGTTTGTTTACCGCAGTTATTCTAGCTTTCTCCCTAGAAAATACGAATGTGTAGACTGGTGTCTCCATGTGGAACCAATTAGTGTTTCCCAGCACAAAATTAAATGTTCCCTGATAAAAACATTCAAAACAATATAATCCATCGATAATATCCAGAAAACACAAACACAGAGTCTGTAGTAATATCTGGGATATAGTAAGCCAAAAAAAAAAGAAAACGGATATTTCTGGTTTCATCCAGTCATATCCGGACAAAGTGAGGTGGAATTCGTATGCAATGGACCGAGAAAATCACAGTAAAAATGGTTTTAGAGAAAGGCAAAAAGTCTTTTCCATCGCAAGTGCATAAAATGTCATCTATACAAACAGACATATCATATCGATTTGCAGTTCCTCAAGCTTTCTCCCTAGAACATAGGAATGTGTTACTGGTGTCTCCATGTGGAACCAATTAGTGTTTCTACGGTACAAAATTAAATGTTCCCTGATAGAAACATTCAAAACAATAAAATCCATCGATAATATCCAGAAAACACAGACACTGAGGCTGTAGCAATATCTGGGATAGAGTAAGACAAAACACAACCGGATATTTCTGGTTTCATCCACTCATATCCGGACAAAGTGGGGTGGAATTCATATGTAATGGATGGAGAATATCACAGGAAAAATGGTTTTGGAGAAAAGCAAAGTCTTTTCTTTAGGAAAGTGCATAAAATGTCATCTATACAAACAGAAATATCATGTTTGTTTGCCGCAGTTCCTCTAGCTTTCTCCCTAGAAAATACGAATGTGTAGAGCTGGTGTCTCCATGTGGAACCAATTAGTGTTTCCCAGCACAAAATTAAATGTTCCCTGATAAATAACATGCAAAAACATAAATTCCGTTGATAATATCCGGAAAACATAAACACAGAGGCTTTCACAATATCTGGGTTGTAGTAAGCCAAAACACAACCGGATATTTCTGGTTTCATCCAGTCATATCCGGACAAAGTGGGTTGGAATTCGTATGCAATGGACCAACAAAATCACAGTAAAAATGGTTTTAGAGAAAGGCAAAAAGTCTTTTCCATCGCAAGTGCATAAAATGTCATCTATACAAACAGACATATCATATCGATTTGCAGTTCCTCAAGCTTTCTCCCTAGAACATAGGAATGTGTTACTGGTGTCTCCATGTGGAACCAATTAGTGTTTCTATGGTACAAAATTAAATGTTCCCTGATAGAAACATTCAAAACAATAAAATCCATCGATAATATCCAGAAAACACAGACACTGAGGCTGTAGCAATATCTGGGATATAGTAAGACAAAACACAACCGGATATTTCTGGTTTCATCCACTCAAATCCGGACAAAGTGGGGTGGAATTCATATGTAATGGATGGAGGATATCACAGGAAAAATGGTTTTGGAGAAAAGCAAAGTCTTTTCTTTAGGAAAGTGCATACAATGTCATCTATACAAACAGAAATATCATGTTTGTTTGCCGCAGTTCCTCTAGCTTTCTCCCTAGAAAATACGAATGTGTAGAGCTGGTGTCTCCATGTGGAACCAATTAGTGTTTCCCAGCACAAAATTAAATGTTCCCTGATAAATAACATGCAAAAACATAAATTCCGTTGACAATATCCGGAAAACATAAACACAGAGGCTTTCACAATATCTGGGTTGTAGTAAGCCAAAACACAACCAGATATTTCTGGTTTCATCCAGTCATATCCAGACAAAGCGAGGTGGAATTCGTATGCAATGGACCGAGAAAATCACAGTAAAAATGGTTTTGGAGAAAAGCAAAGTTTTTTTCGTTATGCATGTGCATAAAATGTCATGTATACAAACAGAAATATCATGTTTGTTTGCCGCAGTTCCTCTAACTTTCTCCCTAGAACATACGAATGTGTAGACTTTTGTCTCCATGTTGAACCTATTAGTGTTTCTAAGGTACAAAATTAAATGTTCCCTGATAAAAAAACATGCAAAACCATAAAATCCATTGATAATATCCGGAAAACACCAATACAGGAGCTTTCACAAAATCTGGGATTGAGTTAGCCAAAACACAACCGGATATTTCTGGTTTCATCCAGTCATATCCGGACTAAGTTTGGTGGAATTCGTTTGCAATGAACCGGGAAAATCGCAGTAAAAATGGTTTTGGAGTAAAACAAAGTCTTTTCCTTAAGCCAGTGCATAAAATGTCATCTATACAAACAGAAACATCATATTTGTTTACCGCAGTTATTCTAGCTTTCTCCCTAGAATATACGAATGTGTAGACTGGTGTCTCCATGTGGAACCAATTAGTGTTTCCCAGCACAAAATTAAATGTTCCCTGATAAAAACATTCAAAACAATATAATCCATCGATAATATCCAGAAAACACAAACACAGAGTCTGTAGTAATATCTGGGATATAGTAAGCCAAAAAAAAAAAAGAAAACGGATATTTCTGGTTTCATCCAGTCATATCTGGACAAAGTGAGGTGGAATTCGTATGCAATGGACTGAGAAAATCACAGTAAAAATGGTTTTGGAGAAAAGTAAAGTCTTTTTCTTAGGAAAGTGCATAAAATGTCATCTATACAAACAGAAATGTCATGTTTGTTTGCCGCAGTTCCTCTAGCTTTCTCCCTAGAAAATACAAATGTGTAGAGCTGGTGTCTCCGTGTGGAACCAATTAGTGTTTCTACAGTACAAAATTAAATGTTCCCTGATAAAAAACATGCAAAACCATAAAATCCGTTCATAATATCCAGAGAACACAAATACAGAAGCTTTCACAATATCTGGGATTGAGTTAGCCAAAACACAACCGGATATTTCTGGTTTCATCCAGTCATATCCGGACAAAGTGGGTTGGAATTCGTATGCAATGGACCAACAAAATCACAGTAAAAATGGTTTTAGAGAAAGGCAAAAAGTCTTTTCCATCGCAAGTGCATAAAATGTCATCTGTACAAACAGACATATCATATCGATTTGCAGTTCCTCAAGCTTTCTCCCTAGAACATAGGAATGTGTTACTGGTGTCTCCATGTGGAACCAATTAGTGTTTCTACGGTACAAAATTAAATGTTCCCTGATAAAAACATTCAAAACAATAAAATCCATCGATAATGTCCAGAAAACACAGACACTGAGGCTGTAGCAATATCTGGGATATAGTAAGACAAAACACAACCGGATATTTCTGGTTTCATCCACTCATATCCGGACAAAGTGGGGTGGAATTCATATGTAATGGATCGAGAATATCACAGGAAAAATGGTTTTGGAGAAAAGCAAAGTCTTTTCTTTAGGAAAGTGCATAAAATGTCATCTATACAAACAGAAATATCATGTTTGTTTGCCGCAGTTCCTCTAGCTTTCTCCCTAGAAAATACAAATGTGTAGAGCTGGTGTCTCCATGTGGAACCAATTAGTGTTTCCCAGCACAAAATTAAATGTTCCCTGATAAATAACATGCAAAAACATAAATTCCGTTGATAATATCCGGAAAACATAAACACAGAGGCTTTCACAATATGTGGGTTGTAGTAAGCCAAAACACAACCGGATATTTCTGGTTTCATCCAGTCATATCCGGACTAAGTTTGGTGGAATTCGTATGCAATGAACCGGGAAAATCGCAGTAAAAATGGTTTTGGAGTAAAACAAAGTCTTTTCCTTAAGCCAGTGCATAAAATGTCATCTATACAAACAGACACATCATGTTTGTTTACCGCAGTTATTCTAGCTTTCTCCCTAGAAAATACGAATGTGTAGACTGGTGTCTCCATGTGGAACCAATTAGTGTTTCCCAGCACAAAATTAAATGTTCCCTGATAAATAACATGCAAAACAATATAATCCATCGATAATATCCAGAAAACACAAACACAGAGTCTGTAGTAATATCTGGGATATAGTAAGCCAAAAAAAAAAGAAAACGGATATTTCTGGTTTCATCCAGTCATATCCGGACAAAGTGAGGTGGAACTCGTATGCAATGGACCGAGAAAATCACAGAAAAAATGGTTTTGGAGAAAAGTAAAGTCTTTTTCTTAGGAAAGTGCATGAAATGTCATCTATACAAACAGAAATATCATGTTTGTTTGCCACAGTTCCTCTAGCTTTCTCCCTAGAAAATACAAATGTGTAGAGCTGGTGTCTCCGTGTGGAACCAATTAGTGTTTCTACGGTACAAAATTAAATGTTCCCTGATAAAAAACATGCAAAACCATAAAATCCGTTCATAATATCCAGAGAACACAAATACAGAAGCTTTCAGAATATCTGGGATTGAGTTAGCCAAAACACAACCGGATATTTCTGGTTTCATCCAGTCATATCCGGACAAAGTGGGTTGGAATTTGTATGCAATGGACCAACAAAATCACAGTAAAAATGGTTTTAGATAAAGGCAAAAAGTCTTTTCCATCGCAAGTACATAAAATGTCATCTATACAAACAGACATATCATATCGATTTGCAGTTCCTCAAGCTTTCTCCCTACAACATAGGAATGTGTTACTGGTGTCTCCATGTGGAACCAATTAGTGTTTCTACGGTACAAAATTAAATGTTCCCTGATAAAAACATTCAAAACAATAAAATCCATCGATAATATCCAGAAAACACAGACACTGAGTCTGTAGCAATATCTGGGATATAGTAAGACAAAATACAACCGGATATTTCTGGTTTCATCCACTCATATCCGGACAAAGTGGCGTGGAATTCATATGTAATGGATCGAGAATATCACAGGAAAAATGGTTTTGGAGAAAAGCAAAGTCTTTTCTTTAGGAAAGTGCATAAAATGTCATCTATACAAACAGAAATATCATGTTTGTTTGCCGCAGTTCCTCTAGCTTTCTCCCTAGAAAATACAAATGTGTAGAGCTGGTGTCTCCATGTGGAACCAATTAGTGCTTCCCAGCACAAAATTAAATGTTCCCTGATAAATAACATGCAAAAACATAAATTCCGTTGATAATATCCGGAAAACATAAACACAGAGGCTTTCACAATATCTGGGTTGTAGTAAGCCAAAACACAACCGGATATTTCTGGTTTCATCCAGTCATATCCGGACAAAGTGGGTTGGAATTCGTATGCAATGGACCAACAAAATCACAGTAAAAATGGTTTTAGAGAAAGGCAAAAAGTCTTTTCCATCGCAAGTGCATAAAATGTCATCTATACAAACAGACATATCATATCGATTTGCAGTTCCTCAAGCTTTCTCCCTAGAACATAGGAATGTGTTACTGGTGTCTCCATGTGGAACCAATTAGTGTTTCCACGGTACAAAATTAAATGTTCCCTGATAAAAACATTCAAAACAATAAAATCCATCGATAATATCCAGAAAACACAGACACTGAGTCTGTAGCAATATCTGGGATATAGTAAGACAAAATACAACCGGATATTTCTGGTTTCATCCACTCATATCCGGACAAAGTGGGGTGGAATTCATATGTAATGGATCGAGAATATCACAGGAAAAATGGTTTTGGAGAAAAGCAAAGTCTTTTCTTTAGGAAAGTGCATAAAATGTCATCTATACAAACAGAAATATCATGTTTGTTTGCCGCAGTTCCTCTAGCTTTCTCCCTAGAAAATACAAATGTGTAGAGCTGGTGTCTCCATGTGGAACCAATTAGTGCTTCCCAGCACAAAATTAAATGTTCCCTGATAAATAACATGCAAAAACATAAATTCCGTTGATAATATCCGGAAAACATAAACACAGAGGCTTTCACAATATCTGGGTTGTTGTAAGCCAAAACACAACCGGATATTTCTGGTTTCATCCAGTCATATCCGGACAAAGTGGGTTGGAATTCGTATGCAATGGACCAACAAAATCACAGTAAAAATGGTTTTAGAGAAAGGCAAAAAGTCTTTTCCATCGCAAGTGCATAAAATGTCATCTATACAAACAGACATATCATATCGATTTGCAGTTCCTCAAGCTTTCTCCCTAGAACATAGGAATGTGTTATTGGTGTCTCCATGTGGAACCAAATTGTATTTCTACGGTACAAAATTAAAGGTTCCCTGATAAAAACATTCAAAACAATAAAATCCATCAATAATATCCAGAAAACACAGACACTGAGGCTGTAGCAATATCTGGGATATAGTAAGACAAAACACAACCGGATATTTCTGGTTTCATCCAGTCATATCCGGACAAAGTGAGGTGGAATTCATATGTAATGGATCGAGAATATCACAGGAAAAATGGTTTTGGAGAAAAGCAAAGTCTTTTCTTTAGGAAAGTGCATAAAATGTCATCTATACAAACAGAAATATCATGTTTGTTTGCCGCAGTTCCTCTAGCTTTCTCCCTAGAAAATACGAATGTGTAGAGCTGGTGTCTCCATGTGGAACCAATTAGTGTTTCCCAGCACAAAATTAAATGTTCCCTGATAAATAACATGCAAAAACATAAATTCCGTTGACAATATCCGGAAAACATAAACACAGAGGCTTTCACAATATCTGGGTTGTACTAAGCCAAAACACAACCGGATATTTCTGGTTTCATCCAGTCATATCCAGACAAAGCGAGGTGGAATTTGTATGCAATGGACCGAGAAAATCACAGTAAAAATGGTTTTGGAAAAAAGCAAAGTTTTTTTTTGTTATGCAAGTGCATAAAATGTCATGTATACAAACAGAAATATCATGTTTGTTTGCCGCAGTTCCTCTAACTTTCTCCCTAGAACATACGAATGTGTAGACTGGTGTCTCCATGTTGAACCTATTAGTGTTTCTAAGGTACAAAATTAAATGTTCCCTGATAAAAACATGCAAAACCATAAAATCCGTTGATAATATCCGGAAAACACCAATACAGAAGCTTTCACAATATCTGGGTTTGAGTTAGCCAAAACACAACCGGATATTTCTGGTTTCATCCAGTCATATCGGGACTAAGTTTGGTGGAATTCGTATGCAATGAACCGGGAAAATCGCAGTAAAAATGGTTTTGGAGTAAAACAAAGTCTTTTCCTTAAACCAGTGCATAAAATGTCATCTATACAAACAGAAACATCATGTTTGTTTACCGCAGTTATTCTAGCTTTCTCCCTAGAAAATACGAATGTGTAGACTGGTGTCTCCATGTGGAACCAATTAGTGTTTCCCAGCACAAAATTAAATGTTCCCTGATAAAAACATTCAAAACAATATAATCCATCGATAATATCCAGAAAACACAAACACAGAGTCTGTAGGAATATCTGGGATATAGTAAGCCAAAAAAAAAAAAGAAAACGGATATTTCTGGTTTCATCCAGTCATATCCGGACAAAGTGAGGTGGAATTCGTATGCAATGGACCGAGAAAATCACAGTAAAAATGGTTTTGGAGAAAAGTAAAGTCTTTTTCTTAGGAAAGTGCATGAAATGTCATCTATACAAACAGAAATATCATGTTTGTTTGCCACAGTTCCTCTAGCTTTCTCCCTAGAAAATACAAATGTGTAGAGCTGGTGTCACCGTGTGGAACCAATTAGTGTTTCTACGGTACAAAATTAAATGTTCCCTGATAAAAAACATGCAAAACCATAAAATCCGTTCATAATATCCAGAGAACACAAATACAGAAGCTTTCAGAATATCTGGGATTGAGTTAGCCAAAACACAACCGGATATTTCTGGTTTCATCCAGTCATATCCGGACAAAGTGGGTTGGAATTCGTATGCAATGGACCAACAAAATCACAGTAAAAATGGTTTTAGAAAAAGGCAAAAAGTCTTTTCCATCGCAAGTACATAAAATGTCATCTATACAAACAGACATATCATATCGATTTGCAGTTCCTCAAGCTTTCTCCCTAGAACATAGGAATGTGTTACTGGTGTCTCCATGTGGAACCAATTAGTGTTTCTACGGTACAAAATTAAATGTTCCCTGATAAAAACATTCAAAACAATAAAATCCATCGATAATATCCAGATAACACAGACACTGAGTCTGTAGCAATATCTGGGATATAGTAAGACAAAACACAACCGGATATTTCTGGTTTCATCCACTCATATCCGGACAAAGTGGGGTGGAATTCATATGTAATGGATCGAGAATATCACAGGAAAAATGGTTTTGGAGAAAAGCAAAGTCTTTTCTTTAGGAAAGTGCATAAAATGTCATCTATACAAACAGAAATATCATGTTTGTTTGCCGCAGTTCCTCTAGCTTTCTCCCTAGAAAATACAAATGTGTAGAGCTGGTGTCTCCATGTGGAACCAATTAGTGCTTCCCAGCACAAAATTAAATGTTCCCTGATAAATAACATGCAAAAACATAAATTCCGTTGATAATATCCGGAAAACATAAACACAGAGGCTTTCACAATATCTGGGTTGTAGTAAGCCAAAACACAACCGGATATTTCTGGTTTCATCCAGTCATATCCTGACAAAGTGGGTTGGAATTCGTATGCAATGGACCAACAAAATCACAGTAAAAATGGTTTTAGAGAAAGGCAAAAAGTCTTTTCCATCGCAAGTGCATAAAATGTCATCTATACAAACAGACATATCATATCGATTTGCAGTTCCTCAAGCTTTCTCCCTAGAACATAGGAATGTGTTATTGGTGTCTCCATGTGGAACCAAATTGTATTTCTACGGTACAAAATTAAAGGTTCCCTGATAAAAACATTCAAAACAATAAAATCCATCGATAATATCCAGAAAACACAGACACTGAGGCTGTAGCAATATCTGGGATATAGTAAGACAAAACACAACCGGATATTTCTGGTTTCATCCAGTCATATCCGGACAAAGTGAGCTGGAATTCATATGTAATGGATCGAGAATATCACAGGAAAAATGGTTTTGGAGAAAAGCAAAGTCTTTTCTTTAGGAAAGTGCATAAAATGTCATCTATACAAACAGAAATATCATGTTTGTTTGCCGCAGTTCCTCTAGCTTTCTCCCTAGAAAATACGAATGTGTAGAGCTGGTGTCTCCATGTGGAACCAATTAGTGTTTCCCAGCACAAAATTAAATGTTCCCTGATAAATAACATGCAAAAACATAAATTCCGTTGACAATATCCGGAAAACATAAACACAGAGGCTTTCACAATATCTGGGTTGTAGTAAGCCAAAACACAACCGGATATTTCTGGTTTCATCCAGTCATATCCAGACAAAGCGAGGTGGAATTTGTATGCAATGGACCGAGAAAATCACAGTAAAAATGGTTTTGGAAAAAAGCAAAGTATTTTTTTGTTATGCAAGTGCATAAAATGTCATGTATACAAACAGAAATATCATGTTTGTTTGCCGCAGTTCCTCTAACTTTCTCCCTAGAACATACGAATGTGTAGACTGGTGTCTCCATGTTGAACCTATTAGTGTTTCTAAGGTACAAAATTAAATGTTCCCTGATAAAAACATGCAAAACCATAAAATTCGTTGATAATATCCGGAAAACACCAATACAGTAGCTTTTACAATATCTGGGTTTGAGTTAGCCAAAACACAACCGGATATTTCTGGTTTCATCCAGTCATATCGGGACTAAGTTTGGTGGAATTCGTATGCAATGAACCGGGAAAATCGCAGGAAAAATGGTTTTGGAGTAAAACAAAATCTTTTCCTTAAGCCAGTGCATAAAATGTCATCTATACAAACAGAAACATCATGTTTGTTTACCGCAGTTATTCTAGCTTTCTCCCTAGAAAATACGAATGTGTAGACTGGTGTCTCCATGTGGAACCAATTAGTGTTTCCCAGCACAAAATTAAATGTTCCCTGATAAAAACATTCAAAACAATATAATCCATCGATAATATCCAGAAAACACAAACACAGAGTCTGTAGTAATATCTGGGATATAGTAAGCCAAAAAAAAAACAAAGAAAACGGATATTTCTGGTTTCATCCAGTCATATCCGGACAAAGTGAGGTGGAATTCGTATGCAATGGACCGAGAAAATCACAGTAAAAATGGTTTTGGAGAAAAGCAAATTGTTTTTCGTTATGCAAGTGCATAAAATGTCATGTATACAAACAGAAATATCATGTTTGTTTGCCGCAGTTCCTCGAGCTTTCTCCCTAGAAAATACAAATGTGTAGAGCTGGTGTCTCCGTGTGGAACCAATTAGTGTTTCTACGGTACAAAATTAAATGTTCCCTGATAAAAAACATGCAAAACCATAAAATCCGTTCATAATATCCGGAGAACCCAAATACAGAAGCTTTCACAATATCTGGGATTGAGTTAGCCAAAACACAACCGGATATTTCTGGTTTCATCCAGTCATATCCGGACAAAGTGGGTTGGAATTCGTATGCAATGGACCAACAAAATCACAGTAAAAATGGTTTTAGAGAAAGGCAAAAAGTCTTTTCCATCGCAAGTGCATAAAATGTCATCTATACAAACAGACATATCATATCGATTTGCAGTTCCTCAAGCTTTCTCCCTAGAACATAGGAATGTGTTACTGGTGTCTCCATGTGGAAGCAATTAGTGTTTCTACGGTACAAAATTAAATGTTCCCTGATAAAAACATTCAAAACAATAAAATCCATCGATAATATCCAGAAAACACAGACACTGAGGCTGTAGCAATATCTGGGATATAGTAAGACAAAACACAACCGGATATTTCTGGTTTCATCCACTCATATCCGGACAAAGTGGGGTGGAATTCATATGTAATGGATCGAGAATATCACAGGAAAAATGGTTTTGGAGAAAAGCAAAGTCTTTTCTTTAGGAAAGTGCATAAAATGTCATCTATACAAACAGAAATATCATGTTTGTTTGCCGCAGTTCCTCTAGCTTTCTCCCTAGAAAATAAAAATGTGTACAGCTGGTGTCTCCATGTGGAACCAATTAGTGTTTCCCAGCACAAAATTAAATGTTCCCTGATAAATAACATGCAAAAACATAAATTCCGTTGATAATATCCGGAAAACATAAACACAGAGGCTTTCACAATATCTGGGTTGTAGTAAGCCAAAACACAACCGTATATTTCTGGTTTCATCCAGTCATATCCGGACAAAGTGGGTTGGAATTCGTATGCAATGGACCAAGAAAATCACAGTAAAAATGGTTTTAGAGAAAGGCAAAAAGTCTTTTCCATCGCAAGTGCATAAAATGTCATCTATACAAACAGACATATCATATTGATTTGCAGTTCCTCAAGCTTTCTCCCTAGAACATAGGAATGTGTTACTGGTGTCTCCATGTGGAACCAAATTGTATTTCTACGGTACAAAATTAAAGGTTCCCTGATAAAAACATTCAAAACAATAAAATCCATCGATAATATCCAGAAAACACAGACACTGAGGCTGTAGCAATATCTGGGATATAGTAAGACAAAACACAACCGGATATTTCTGGTTTCATCCAGTCATATCCGGACAAAGTGGGGTGGAATTCATATGTAATGGATGGAGAATATTACAGGAAAAATGGTTTTGGAGAAAAGCAAAGTCTTTTCTTTAGGAAAGTGCATAAAATGTCATCTATACAAACAGAAATATCATGTTTGTTTGCCGCAGTTCCTCTAGCTTTCTCCCTAGAAAATACAAATGTGTAGAGCTGGTGTCTCCATGTGGAACCAATTAGTGTTTCCCAGCACAAAATTAAATGTACCCTGATAAATAACATGCAAAAACATAAATTCCGTTGACAATATCCGGAAAACATAAACACAGAGGCTTTCACAATATCTGGGTTGTAGTAAGCCAAAACACAACCAGATATTTCTGGTTTCATCCAGTCATATCCGGACAAAGCGAGGTGGAATTCGTATGCAATGGACCGAGAAAATCACAGTAAAAATGGTTTTGGAAAAAAGCAAAGTTTTTTTCGTTATGCAAGTGCATAAAATGTCATGTATACAAACAGAAATTTCATGTTTGTTTGCCGCAGTTCCTCTAACTTTCTCCCTAGAACATAAGAATGTGTAGACTGGTGTCTCCATGTTGAACCTATTAGCGTTTCTAAGGTACAAAATTAAATGTTCCCTGATAAAAAACATGCAAAACCATAAAATCCGTTGATAATATCCGGAAAACACCAATACAGTAGCTTTCACAATATCTGGGATTGAGTTAGCCAAAACACAACCGGATATTTCTGGTTTCATCCAGTCATATCCGGACTAAGTTTGGTGGAATTCGTATGCAATGAACCGGGAAAATCGCAGTAAAAATGGTTTTGGAGTAAAACAAAGTCTTTTCCTTAAGCCAGTGCATAAAATGTCATCTATACAAACAGAAACATCATGTTTGTTTACCGCAGTTATTCTAGCTTTCTCCCTAGAAAATACGAATGTGTAGACTGGTGTCTCCATGTGGAACCAATTAGTGTTTCCCAGCACAAAATTAAATGTTCCCTGATAAAAACATTCAAAACAATATAATCCATCGATAATATCCAGAAAACACAAACACAGAGTCTGTAGTAATATCTGGGATATAGTAAGCCAAAAAAAAAAAAAAAAAAGAAAACGGATATTTCTGGTTTCATCCAGTCATATCCGGACAAAGTGAGGAGGAATTCGTATGCAATGGACCGAGAAAATCACAGTAAAAATGGTTTTGGAGAAAAGTAAAGTCTTTTTCTTAGGAAAGTGCATAAAATGTCATCTATACAAACAGAAATATCATGTTTGTTTGCCGCAGTTCCTCTAGCTTTCTCCCTAGAAAATATAAATGTGTAGAGCTGGTGTCTCCGTGTGGAACCAATTAGTGTTTCTACGGTACAAAATTAAATGTTCCCTGATAAAAAACATTCAAAACCATAAAATCCGTTCATAATATCCAGAGAAAACAAATACAGAAGCTTTCACAATATCTGGGATTGAGTTAGCCAAAACACAACCGGATATTTCTGGTTTCATCCAGTCATATCCGGACAAAGTGGGTTGGAATTCGTATGCAATGGACCAACAAAATCACAGTCAAAATGGTTTTAGAGAAAGGCAAAAAGTCTTTTCCATCGCAAGTGCATAAAATGTCATCTATACAAACAGACATATCATATCGATTTGCAGTTCCTCAAGCTTTCTCCCTAGAACATAGGAATGTGTTACTGGTGTCTCCATGTGGAACCAATTAGTGTTTCTACGGTACAAAATTAAATGTTCCCTGATAAAAACATTCAAAACAATAAAATCCATCGATAATGTCCAGAAAACACAGACACTGAGGCTGTAGCAATATCTGGGATATAGTAAGACAAAACACAACCGGATATTTCTGGTTTCATGCACTCATATCCGGACAAAGTGGGGTGGAATTCGTATGTAATGGATGGAGAATATCACAGGAAAAATGGTTTTGGAGAAAAGCAAAGTCTTTTCTTTAGGAAAGTGCATAAAATGTCATCTATACAAACAGAAATATCATGTTTGTTTGCCGCAGTTCCTCTAGCTTTCTCCCTAGAAAATACGAATGTGTAGAGCTGGTGTCTCCATGTGGAACCAATTAGTGTTTCCCAGCACAAAATTAAATGTTCCCTGATAAATAACATGCAAAAACATAAATTCCGTTGATAATTTCCGGAAAACATAAACACAGAGGCTTTCACAATATCTGGGTTGTAGTAAGCCAAAACACAACCGGATATTCTGGTTTCATCCAGTCATATCCGGACAAAGCGAGGTGGAATTCGTATGCAATGGACCGAGAAAATCACAGTAAAAATGGTTTTGGAGAAAAGCAAAGTTTTGTTCGTTATGCAAGTGCATAAAATGTCATGTATACAAACAGAAATATCATGTTTGTTTGCCGCAGTTCCTCTAACTTTCTCCCTAGAACATACGAATGTGTAGACTGGTGTCTCCATGTTGAACCTATTAGTGTTTCTAAGGTACAAAATTGAATGTTCCCTGATAAAAAACATGCAAAACCATAAAATCCGTTCATAATATCCGGAAAACACCAATACAGGAGCTTTCACAATATCTGGGATTGAGTTAGCCAAAACACAACCGGATATTTCTGGTTTCATCCAGTCATATCGGGACTAAGTTTGGTGGAATTCGTATGCAATGAACCGGGAAAATCGCAGTAAAAATGGTTTTGGAGTAAAACAAAGTCTTTTCCTTTAGCCAGTGCATAAAATGTCATCTATACAAACAGAAACATCATGTTTGTTTACCGCAGTTATTCTAGCTTTCTCCCTAGAAAATACGAATGTGTAGACTGGTGTCTCCATGTGGAACCAATTAGTGTTTCCCAGCACAAAATTAAATGTTCCCTGATAAAAACATTCAAAACAATATAATCCATCGATAATATCCAGAAAACACAAACACAGAGTCTGTAGTAATATCTGGGATATAGTAAGCCAAAAAAAAAAAAAAAAAAAGAAAACGGATATTTCTGGTTTCATCCAGTCATATCCGGACAAAGTGAGGTGGAATTCGTATGCAATGGACCGAGAAAATCACAGTAAAAATGGTTTTGGAGAAAAGCAAATTGTTTTTCGTTATGCAAGTGCATAAAATGTCATGTATACAAACAGAAATATCATGTTTGTTTGCCGCAGTTCCTCTAGCTTTCTCCCTAGAAAATACAAATGTGTAGAGCTGGTGTCTCCGTGTGGAACCAATTAGTGTTTCTACGGTACAAAATTAAATGTTCCCTGATAAAAAACATGCAAAACCATAAAATCCGTTCATAATATCCAGAGAACACAAATACAGAAGCTTTCACAATATCTGGGATTGAGTTAGCGAAAACACAACCGGATATTTCTGGTTTCATCCAGTCATATCCGGACAAAGTGGATTGGAATTCGTATGCAATGGACCAACAAAATCACAGTAAAAATGGTTTTAGAGAAAGGCAAAAAGTCTTTTCCATCGCAAGTGCATAAATTGTCATCTATACAAACAGACATATCATATCGATTTGCAGTTCCTCAAGCTTTCTCCCTACAACATAGGAATGTGTTACTGGTGTCTCCATGTGGAACCAATTAGTGTTTCTACGGTACAAAATTAAATGTTCCCTGATAGAAACATTCAAAACAATAAAATCCATCGATAATATCCAGAAAACACAGACACTGAGGCTGTAGCAATATCTGGGATAGAGTAAGACAAAACACAACCGGATATTTCTGGTTTCATCCACTCATATCCGGACAAAGGGGGGTGGAATTCATATGTAATGGATCGAGAATATCACAGGAAAAATGGTTTTGGAGAAAAGCAAAGTCTTTTCTTTAGGAAAGTGCATAAAATGTCATCTATACAAACAGAAATATCATGTTTGTTTGCCGCAGTTCCTCTAGCTTTCTCCCTAGAAAATACAAATGTGTAGAGCTGGTGTCTCCATGTGGAACCAATTAGTGTTTCCCAGCACAAAATTAAATGTTCCCTGATAAATAACATGCAAAAACATAAATTCCGTTGATAATATCCGGAAAACATAAACACAGAGGCTTTCACAATATCTGGGTTGTAGTAAGCCAAAACACAACCGGATATTTCTGGTTTCATCCAGTCATATCCGGACAAAGTGGGTTGGAATTCGTATGCAATGGACCAACAAAATCACAGTAAAAATGGTTTTAGAGAAAGGCAAAAAGTCTTTTCCATCGCAAGTGCATAAAATGTCATCTATACAAACAGACATATCATATTGATTTGCAGTTCCTCAAGCTTTCTCCCTAGAACATAGGAATGTGTTACTGGTGTCTCCATGTGGAACCAAATTGTATTTCTACGGTACAAAATTAAAGGTTCCCTGATAAAAACATTCAAAACAATAAAATCCATCGATAATATCCAGAAAACACAGACACTGAGGCTGTAGCAATATCTGGGATATAGTAAGACAAAACACAACCGGATATTTCTGGTTTCATCCAGTCATATCCGGACAAAGTGGGGTGGAATTCATATGTAATGGATGGAGAATATTACAGGAAAAATGGTTTTGGAGAAAAGCAAAGTCTTTTCTTTAGGAAAGTGCATAAAATGTCATCTATACAAACAGAAATATCATGTTTGTTTGCCGCAGTTCCTCTAGCTTTCTCCCTAGAAAATACGAATGTGTAGAGCTGGTGTCTCCATGTGGAACCAATTAGTGTTTCCCAGCACAAAATTAAATGTACCCTGATAAATAACATGCAAAAACATAAATTCCATTGACAATATCCGGAAAACATAAACACAGAGGCTTTCACAATATCTGGGTTGTAGTAAGCCAAAACACAACCGGATATTCTGGTTTCATCCAGTCATATCCGGACAAAGCGAGGTGGAATTCGTATGCAATGGACCGAGAAAATCACAGTAAAAATGGTTTTGGAGAAAAGCAAAGTTTTGTTCGTTATGCAAGTGCATAAAATGTCATGTATACAAACAGAAATATCATGTTTGTTTGCCGCAGTTCCTCTAACTTTCTCCCTAGAACATACGAATGTGTATACTGGTGTCTCCATGTTGAACCTATTAGTGTTTCTAAGGTACAAAATTAAATGTTCCCTGATAAAAAACATGCAAAACCATAAAATCCGTTCATAATATCCGGAAAACACCAATACAGGAGCTTTTACAATATCTGGGATTGAGTTAGCCAAAACACAACCGGATATTTCTGGTTTCATCCAGTCATATCGGGACTAAGTTTGGTGGAATTCGTATGCAATGAACCGGGAAAATCGCAGTAAAAATGGTTTTGGAGTAAAACAAAGTCTTTTCCTTAAGCCAGTGCATAAAATGTCATCTATACAAACAGAAACATCATGTTTGTTTACCGCAGTTATTCTAGCTTTCTCCCTAGAAAATACGAATGTGTAGACTGGTGTCTCCATGTGGAACCAATTAGTGTTTCCCAGCACAAAATTAAATGTTCCCTGATAAAAACATTCAAAACAATATAATCCATCGATAATATCCAGAAAACACAAACACAGAGTCTGTAGTAATATCTGGGATATAGTAAGCCAAAAAAAAAAACAAAGAAAACGGATATTTCTGGTTTCATCCAGTCATATCCGGACAAAGTGAGGTGGAATTCGTATGCAATGGACCGAGAAAATCACAGTAAAAATGGTTTTGGAGAAAAGCAAAGTCTTTTTGTTAGGAAAGTGCATAAAATGTCATGTATACAAAGAGAAATATCATGTTTGTTTGCCGCAGTTCCTCTAGCTTTCTCCCTAGAAAATACAAATGTGTAGAGCTGGTGTCTCCATGTGGAACCAATTAGTGTTTCTACGGTACAAAATTAAATGTTCCCTGATAAAAACATTCAAAACAATAAAATCCATCGATAATATCCAGAAAACACAGACACTGAGGCTGTAGCAATATCTGGGATATAGTAAGACAAAACACAACCGGATATTTCTGGTTTCATCCAGTCATATCCGGACAAAGTGGTGTGGAATTCATATGTAATGGATGGAGAATATCACAGGAAAAATGGTTTTGGAGAAAAGCAAAGTCTTTTCTTTAGGAAAGTGCATAAAATGTCATCTATACAAACAGAAATATCATGTTTGTTTGCCGCAGTTCCTCTAGCTTTCTCCCTAGAAAATACAAATGTGTAGAGCTGGTGTCTCCATGTGGAACCAATTAGTGCTTCCCAGCACAAAATTAAATGTTCCCTGATAAATAACATGCAAAAACATAAATTCCGTTGACAATATCCGGAAAACATAAACACAGAGGCTTTCACAATATCTGGGTTGTAGTAAGCCAAAACACAACCGGATATTTCTGGTTTCATCCAGTCATATCCAGACAAAGCGAGGTGGAATTTGTATGCAATGGACCGAGAAAATCACAGTAAAAATGGTTTTGGAAAAAAGCAAAGTTTTTTTTTGTTATACAAGTGCATAAAATGTCATGTATACAAACAGAAATATCATGTTTGTTTGCCGCAGTTCCTCTAACTTTCTCCCTAGAACATACGAATGTGTAGACTGGTGTCTCCATGTTGAACCTATTAGTGTTTCTAAGGTACAAAATTAAATGTTCCCTGATAAAAACATGCAAAACCATAAAATCCGTTGATAATATCCGGAAAACACCAATACAGAAGCTTTCACAATATCTGGGTTTGAGTTAGCCAAAACACAACCGGATATTTCTGGTTTCATCCAGTCATATCGGGACTAAGTTTGGTGGAATTCGTATGCAATGAACCGGGAAAATCGCAGGAAAAATGGTTTTGGAGTAAAACAAAATCTTTTCCTTAAGCCAGTGCATAAAATGTCATCTATACAAACAGAAATATCATGTTTGTTTACCGCAGTTATTCTAGCTTTCTCCCTAGAAAATACGAATGTGTAGACTGGTGTCTCCATGTGGAACCAATTAGTGTTTCCCAGCACAAAATTAAATGTTCCCTGATAAAAACATTCAAAACAATATAATCCATCGATAATATCCAGAAAACACAAACACAGAGTCTGTAGTAATATCTGGGATATAGTAAGCCAAAAAAAAAACAAAGAAAACGGATATTTCTGGTTTCATCCAGTCATATCCGGACAAAGTGAGGTGGAATTCGTATGCAATGGACCGAGAAAATCACAGTAAAAATGGTTTTGGAGAAAAGCAAATTGTTTTTCGTTATGCAAGTGCATAAAATGTCATGTATACAAACAGAAATATCATGTTTGTTTGCCGCAGTTCCTCGAGCTTTCTCCCTAGAAAATACAAATGTGTAGAGCTGGTGTCTCCGTGTGGAACCAATTAGTGTTTCTACGGTACAAAATTAAATGTTCCCTGATAAAAAACATGCAAAACCATAAAATCCGTTCATAATATCCGGAGAACACAAATACAGAAGCTTTCACAATATCTGGGATTGAGTTAGCCAAAACACAACCGGATATTTCTGGTTTCATCCAGTCATATCCGGACAAAGTGGGTTGGAATTCGTATGCAATGGACCAACAAAATCACAGTAAAAATGGTTTTAGAGAAAGGCAAAAAGTCTTTTCCATCGCAAGTGCATAAAATGTCATCTATACAAACAGACATATCATATCGATTTGCAGTTCCTCAAGCTTTCTCCCTAGAACATAGGAATGTGTTACTGGTGTCTCCATGTGGAACCAATTAGTGTTTCTACGGTACAAAATTAAATGTTCCCTGATAGAAACATTCAAAACAATAAAATCCATCGATAATATCCAGAAAACACAGACACTGAGGCTGTAGCAATATCTGGGATAGAGTAAGACAAAACACAACCGGATATTTCTGGTTTCATCCACTCATATCCGGACAAAGTGGGGTGGAATTCATATGTAATGGATCGAGAATATCACAGGAAAAATGGTTTTGGAGAAAAGCAAAGTCTTTTCTTTAGGAAAGTGCATAAAATGTCATCTATACAAACAGAAATATCATGTTTGTTTGCCGCAGTTCCTCTAGCTTTCTCCCTAGAAAATACAAATGTGTAGAGCTGGTGTCTCCATGTGGAACCAATTAGTGTTTCCCAGCACAAAATTAAATGTTCCCTGATAAATAACATGCAAAAACATAAATTCCGTTGATAATATCCGGAAAACATAAACACAGAGGCTTTCACAATATCTGGGTTGTAGTAAGCCAAAACACAACCGGATATTTCTGGTTTCATCCAGTCATATCCGGACAAAGTGGGTTGGAATTCGTATGCAATGGACCAACAAAATCACAGTAAAAATGGTTTTAGAGAAAGGCAAAAAGTCTTTTCCATCGCAAGTGCATAAAATGTCATCTATACAAACAGACATATCATATTGATTTGCAGTTCCTCAAGCTTTCTCCCTAGAACATAGGAATGTGTTACTGGTGTCTCCATGTGGAACCAAATTGTATTTCTACGGTACAAAATTAAAGGTTCCCTGATAAAAACATTCAAAACAATAAAATCCATCGATAATATCCAGAAAACACAGACACTGAGGCTGTAGCAATATCTGGGATATAGTAAGACAAAACACAACCGGATATTTCTGGTTTCATCCAGTCATATCCGGACAAAGTGGGGTGGAATTCATATGTAATGGATGGAGAATATTACAGGAAAAATGGTTTTGGAGAAAAGCAAAGTCTTTTCTTTAGGAAAGTGCATAAAATGTCATCTATACAAACAGAAATATCATGTTTGTTTGCCGCAGTTCCTCTAGCTTTCTCCCTAGAACATACGAATGTGTAGAGCTGGTGTCTCCATGTGGAACCAATTAGTGTTTCCCAGCACAAAATTAAATGTACCCTGATAAATAACATGCAAAAACATAAATTCCGTTGACAATATCCGGAAAACATAAACACAGAGGCTTTCACAATATCTGGGTTGTAGTAAGCCAAAACACAACCAGATATTTCTGGTTTCATCCAGTCATATCCGGACAAAGCGAGGTGGAATTCGTATGCAATGGACCGAGAAAATCACAGTAAAAATGGTTTTGGAGAAAAGCAAAGTTTTTTTCGTTATGCAAGTGCATAAAATGTCATGTATACAAACAGAAATTTCATGTTTGTTTGCCGCAGTTCCTCTAACTTTCTCCCTAGAACATACGAATGTGTATACTGGTGTCTCCATGTTGAACCTATTAGTGTTTCTACGGTACAAAATTAAATGTTCCCTGATAAAAACATTCAAAACAATAAAGTCCGTTGATAATGTCCAGAAAACACAAACACAGAGTCCGGCGCAATATCTGGGATTCAGTTAACCAAAACACAACCGGATATTTCTGGTATCATCCAGTCATATCCGGACTAAGGCTGGTGGAATTCGTATGCAATGAACTGGGAAAATCGCAGTAAAATTGGTTTTGGAGTAAAACAAAGTCTTTTCCTGAAGCCAGTGCATAAAATGTCATCTATACAAACAGACATATCATGTTTGTTTACCGCAGTTATTCTAGCTTTCTCCCTAGAAAATACGAATGTGTAGACTGGTGTCTCCATGTGGAACCAATTAGTGTTTCCCAGCACAAAATTAAATGTTCCCTGATAAAAACATTCAAAACAATATAATCCATCGATAATATCCAGAAAACACAAACACAGAGTCTGTAGTAATATCTGGGATATAGTAAGCCAAAAAAAAAAAAAAGAAAGCGGATATTTCGGGTTTCATCCAGTCATATCCGGACAAAGTGAGGTGGAATTCATATGCAATGGACCGAGAGAATAACAGTAAAAATGGTTTTGGAGAAAAGTAAAGTCTTTTTCTTAGGAAAGTGCATAAAATGTCATCTATACAAACAGAAATATCATGTTTGTTTGCCGCAGTTCCTCTAGCTTTCTCCCTAGAAAATACAAATGTGTAGAGCTGGTGTCTCCGTGTGGAACCAATTAGTGTTTCTACGGTACAAAATTAAATGTTCCCTGATAAAAAACATGCAAAACCATAAAATCCGTTCATAATATCCGGAGAACACAAATACAGAAGCTTTCACAATATCTGGGATTGAGTTAGCCAAAACACAACCGGATATTTCTGGTTTCATCCAGTCATATCCGGACAAAGTGGGTTGGAAGTCGTATGCAATGGACCAACAAAATCACAGTAAAAATGGTTTTAGAGAAAGGCAAAAAGTCTTTTCCATCGCAAGTGCATAAAATGTCATCTATACAAACAGACATATCATATCGATTTGCAGTTCCTCACGCTTTCTCCCTAGAACATAGGAATGTGTTACTGGTGTCTCCATGTGGAACCAATTAGTGTTTCTACGGTACAAAATTAAATGTTCCCTGATAAAAACATTCAAAACAATAAAATCCATCGATAATATCCAGAAAACACAGACACTGAGGCTGTAGCAATATCTGGGATATAGTAAGACAAAACACAACCGGATATTTCTGGTTTCATCCACTCATATCCGGACAAAGTGGGGTGAAATTCATATGTAATGGATCGAGAATATCACAGGAAAAATGGTTTTGGAGAAAAGCAAAGTCTTTTCTTTAGGAAAGTGCATAAAATGTCATCTATACAAACAGAAATATCATGTTTGTTTGCCGCAGTTCCTCTAGCTTTCTCCCTAGAACATACGAATGTGTAGAGCTGGTGTCTCCATGTGGAACCAATTAGTGTTTCCCAGCACAAAATTAAATGTTCCCTGATAAAAAACATGCAAAAACATAAATTCCGTTGATAATATCCGGAAAACATAAACACAGAGGCTTTCACAATATCTGGGTTGTAGTAAGCCAAAACACAACCGGATATTCTGGTTTCATCCAGTCATATCCGGACAAAGCGAGGTGGAATTCGTATGCAATGGACCGATAAAATCACAGTAAAAATGGTTTTGGAGAAAAGCAAAGTTTTTTTCGTTATGCAAGTGCATAAAATGTCATGTATACAAACAGAAATATCATGTTTGTTTGCCGCAGTTCCTCTAACTTTCTCCCTAGAACATACGAATGTGTATACTGGTGTCTCCATGTTGAACCTATTAGTGTTTCTACGGTACAAAATTAAATGTTCCCTGATAAAAACATTCAAAACAATAAAGTCCGTTGATAATGTCCAGAAAACACAAACACAGAGTCCGTCGCAATATCTGGGATTGAGTTAGCCAAAACACAACCGGATATTTCTGGTTTCATCCAGTCATATCCGGACTAAGTTTGGTGGAATTCGTATGCAATGAACCGGGAAAATCGCAGTAAAAATGGTTTTGGAGTAAAACAAAGTCTTTTCCTTAAGCCAGTGCATAAAATGTCATCTATACAAAGAGAAACATCATGTTTGTTTACCGCAGTAATTCTAGCTTTCTCCCTAGAAAATACGAATGTGTAGACTGGTGTCTCCATGTGGAACCAATTAGTGTTTCCCAGCACAAAATTAAGTGTTCCCTGATAAAAACATTCAAAACAATATAATCCATCGATAATATCCAGAAAACACAAACACAGAGTCTGTAGTAATATCTGGGATATAGTAAGCCAAAAACAAAGAAAACGGATATTTCTGGTTTCATCCAGTCATATCCGGACAAAGTGAGGTGGAATTCGTATGCAATGGACCGAGAGAATCACAGTAAAAATGGTTTTGGAGAAAAGTAAAGTCTTTTTCTTAGGAAAGTGAATAAAATGTCATCTATACAAACAGAAATATCATGTTTGTTTGCCGCAGTTCCTCTAGCTTTCTCCCTAGAAAATACAAATGTGTAGAGCTGGTGTCTCCGTGTGGAACCAATTAGTGTTTCTACGGTACAAAATTAAATGTTCCCTGATAAAAAACATGCAAAACCATAAAATCCGTTCATAATATCCAGAGAACACAAATACAGAAGCTTTCACAATATCTGGGATTGAGTTAGCCAAAACACAACCGGATATTTCTGGTTTCATCCAGTCATATCCGGACAAAGTGGGTTGGAAGTCGTATGCAATGGACCAACAAAATCACAGTAAAAATGGTTTTAGAGAAAGGCAAAAAGTCTTTTCCATCGCAAGTGCATAAAATGTCATCTATACAAACAGACATATCATATCGATTTGCAGTTCCTCACGCTTTCTCCCTAGAACATAGGAATGTGTTACTGGTGTCTCCATGTGGAACCAATTAGTGTTTCTACGGTACAAAATTAAAGGTTCCCTGATAAAAACATTCAAAACAATAAAATCCATCCATAATATCCAGAAAACACAGACACTGAGGCTGTAGCAATATCTGGGATAGAGTAAGACAAAACACAACCGGATATTTCTGGTTTCATCCACTCATATCCGGACAAAGTGGGGTGGAATTCATATGTAATGGATCGAGAATATCACAGGAAAAATGGTTTTGGAGAAAAGCAAAGTCTTTTCTTTAGGAAAGTGCATAAAATGTCATCTATACAAACAGAAATATCATGTTTGTTTGCCGCAGTTCCTCTAGCTTTCTCCCTAGAACATACGAATGTGTAGAGCTGGTGTCTCCATGTGGAACCAATTAGTGTTTCCCAGCACAAAATTAAATGTTCCCTGATAAAAAACATGCAAAAACATAAATTCCGTTGATAATATCCGGAAAACATAAACACAGAGGCTTTCACAATATCTGGGTTGTAGTAAGCGAAAACACAACCGGATATTCTGGTTTCATCCAGTCATATCCGGACAAAGCGAGGTGGAATTCGTATGCAATGGACCGAGAAAATCACAGTAAAAATGGTTTTGGAGAAAAGCAAAGTTTTTTTCGTTATGCAAGTGCATAAAATGTCATGTATACAAACAGAAATATCATGTTTGTTTGCCGCAGTTCCTCTAACTTTCTCCCTAGAACATACGAATGTGTATACTGGTGTCTCCATGTTGAACCTATTAGTGTTTCTACGGTACAAAATTAAATGTTCCCTGATAAAAACATTCAAAACAATAAAGTCCGTTGATAATGTCCAGAAAACACAAACACAGAGTCCGTCGCAATATCTGGGATTGAGTTAGCCAAAACACAACCGGATATTTCTGGTTTCATCCAGTCATATCCGGACTAAGTTTGGTGGAATTCGTATGCAATGAACCGGGAAAATCGCAGTAAAAATGGTTTTGGAGTAAAACAAAGTCTTTTCCTTAAGCCAGTGCATAAAATGTCATCTATACAAAGAGAAACATCATGTTTGTTTACCGCAGTAATTCTAGCTTTCTCCCTAGAAAATACGAATGTGTAGACTGGTGTCTCCATGTGGAACCAATTAGTGTTTCCCAGCACAAAATTAAGTGTTCCCTGATAAAAACATTCAAAACAATATAATCCATCGATAATATCCAGAAAACACAAACACAGAGTCTGTAGTAATATCTGGGATATAGTAAGCCAAAAACAAAGAAAACGGATATTTCTGGTTTCATCCAGTCATATCCGGACAAAGTGAGGTGGAATTCGTATGCAATGGACCGAGAGAATCACAGTAAAAATGGTTTTGGAGAAAAGTAAAGTCTTTTTCTTAGGAAAGTGCATAAAATGTCATCTATACAAACAGAAATATCATGTTTGTTTGCCGCAGTTCCTCTAGCTTTCTCCCTAGAAAATACAAATGTGTAGAGCTGGTGTCTCCGTGTGGAACCAATTAGTGTTTCTACGGTACAAAATTAAATGCTCCCTGATAAAAAACATGCAAAACCATAAAATCCGTTCATAATATCCAGAGAACACAAATACAGAAGCTTTCACAATATCTGGGATTGAGTTAGCCAAAACACAACCGGATATTTCTGGTTTCATCCAGTCATATCCGGACAAAGTGGGTTGGAATTCGTATGCAATGGACCAACAAAATCACAGTAAAAATGGTTTTAGAGAAAGGCAAAAAGTCTTTTCCATCGCAAGTGCATAAAATATCATCTATACAAACAGACATATCATATCGATTTGCAGTTCCTCACGCTTTCTCCCTAGAACATAGGAATGTGTTACTGGTGTCTCCATGTGGAACCAATTAGTGTTTCTACGGTACAAAATTAAAGGTTCCCTGATAAAAACATTCAAAACAATAAAATCCATCGATAATATCCAGAAAACACAGACACTGAGGCTGTAGCAATATCTGGGATATAGTAAGACAAAACACAACCGGATATTTCTGGTTTCATCCACTCATATCCGGACAAAGTGGGGTGGAATTCATATGTAATGGATCGAGAATATCACAGGAAAAATGGTTTTGGAGAAAAGCAAAGTCTTTTCTTTAGGAAAGTGCATAAAATGTCATCTATACAAACAGAAATATCATGTTTGTTTGCCGCAGTTCCTCTAGCTTTCTCCCTAGAACATACGAATGTGTAGAGCTGGTGTCTCCATGTGGAACCAATTAGTGTTTCCCAGCACAAAATTAAATGTTCCCTGATAAATAACATGCAAAAACATAAATTCCGTTGATAATATCCGGAAAACATAAACACAGAGGCTTTCACAATATCTGGGTTGTAGTAAGCCAAAACACAACCGGATATTCTGGTTTCATCCAGTCATATCCGGACAAAGCGAGGTGGAATTCGTATGCAATGGACCGAGAAAATCACAGTAAAAATGGTTTTGGAGAAAAGCAAAGTTTTTTTCGTTATGCAAGTGCATAAAATGTCATGTATACAAACAGAAATATCATGTTTGTTTGCCGCAGTTCCTCTAACTTTCTCCCTAGAACATACGAATGTGTATACTGGTGTCTCCATGTTGAACCTATTAGTGTTTCTACGGTACAAAATTAAATGTTCCCTGATAAAAACATTCAAAACAATAAAGTCCGTTGATAATGTCCAGAAAACACAAACACAGAGTCCATCGCAATATCTGGGATTGAGTTAGCCAAAACACAACCGGATATTTCTGGTTTCATCCAGTCATATCCGGACTAAGTTTGGTGGAATTCGTATGCAATGAACCGGGAAAATCGCAGTAAAAATGGTTTTGGAGTAAAACAAAGTCTTTTCCTTAAGCCAGTGCATAAAATGTCATCTATACAAAGAGAAACATCATGTTTGTTTACCGCAGTAATTCTAGCTTTCTCCCTAGAAAATACGAATGTGTAGACTGGTGTCTCCATGTGGAACCAATTAGTGTTTCCCAGCACAAAATTAAGTGTTCCCTGATAAAAACATTCAAAACAATATAATCCATCGATAATATCCAGAAAACACAAACACAGAGTCTGTAGTAATATCTGGGATATAGTAAGCCCAAAAAAAAGAAAACGGATATTTCTGGTTTCATCCAGTCATATCCGGACAAACTGAGGTGGAATTCGTATGCAATGGACCGAGAGAATCACAGTAAAAATGGTTTTGGAGAAAAGTAAAGTCTTTTTGTTAGGAAAGTGCATAAAATGTCATCTATACAAACAGAAATATCATGTTTGTTTGCCGCAGTTCCTCTAGCTTTCTCCCTAGAAAATACAAATGTGTAGAGCTGGTGTCTCCGTGTGGAACCAATTAGTGTTTCCCAGCACAAAATTAAATGTTCCCTGATAAATAACATGCAAAAACATAAATTCCGTTGATAATATCCGGAAAACATAAACACAGAGGCTTTCACAATATCTGGGTTGTATAAGCCAAAACACAACCGGATATTTCTGGTTTCATCCAGTCATATCCGGACTAAGTTTGGTGGAATTCGTATGCAATGAACCGGGAAAATCGCAGTAAAAATGGTTTTGGAGTAAAACAAAGTCTTTTCCTTAAGCCAGTGCATAAAATGTCATCTATACAAACAGAAACATCATGTTTGTTTACCGCAGTTATTCTAGCTTTCTCCCTAGAAAATACGAATGTGTAGACTGGTGTCTCCATGTGGAACCAATTAGTGTTTCCCAGCACAAAATTAAATGTTCCCTGATAAAAACATTCAAAACAATATAATCCATCGATAATATCCAGAAAACACAAACACAGAGTCTGTAGTAATATCTGGGATATAGTAAGCCAAAAAAAAAAAAAAAAAAAGAAAACGGATATTTCTGGTTTCATCCAGTCATATCCGGACAAAGTGAGGTGGAATTCGTATGCAATGGACCGAGAAAATCACAGTAAAAATGGTTTTGGAGAAAAGTAAAGTCTTTTTGTTAGGAAAGTGCATAAAATGTCATCTATACAAACAGAAATATCATGTTTGTTTGCCGCAGTTCCTCTAGCTTTCTCCCTAGAAAATACAAATGTGTAGAGCTGGTGTCTCCGTGTGGAACCAATTAGTGTTTCTATGGTACAAAATTAAATGTTCCCTGATAAAAAACATGCAAAACCATAAAATCCGTTCATAATATCCAGAGAACACAAATACAGAAGCTTTCACAATATCTGGGATTGAGTTAGCCAAAACACAACCGGATATTTCTGGTTTCATCCAGTCATATCCGGACAAAGTGGGGTGGAATTCATATGTAATGGATGGAGAATATCACAGGAAAAATGGTTTTGGAGAAAAGCAAAGTCTTTTCTTTAGGAAAGTGCATAAAATGTCATCTATACAAACAGAAATATCATGTTTGTTTGCCGCAGTTCCTCTAGCTTTCTCCCTAGAAAATACGAATGTGTAGAGCTGGTGTCTCCATGTGGAACCAATTAGTGTTTCCCAGCACAAAATTAAATGATCCCTGATAAATAACATGCAAAAACATAAATTCCGTTGATAATATCCGGAAAACATAAACACAGAGGCTTTCACAATATCTGGGTTGTATAAGCCAAAACACAACCGGATATTTCTGGTTTCATCCAGTCATATCCGGACAAAGCGAGGTGGAATTTGTATGCAATGGACCGAGAAAATCACAGTAAAAATGGTTTTGGAGAAAAGCAAAGTTTTTTTCGTTATGCAAGTGCATAAAATGTCATGTATACAAACAGAAATATCATGTTTGTTTCCCGAAGTTCCTCTAGCTTTCTCCCTAGAAAATACAAATGTGTAGAGCTGGTGTCTCCGTGTGGAACCAATTAGTGTTTCCCAGCACAAAATTAAATGTTCCCTGCTAAAAAACATGCCAAACCATAAAATCCGTTGATAATATTCGGAAAATACCAATACAGAAGCTTTCACAATATCTGGGATTGAGTTAGCCAAAACACAACCGGATATTTCTGGTTTCATCCAGTCATATCGGGACTAAGTTTGGTGGAATTCGTATGCAATGAACCGGGAAAATCGCAGTAAAAATGGTTTTGGAGTAAAACAAAGTCTTTTCCTTAAGCCAGTGCATAAAATGTCATCTATAGAAACAGAAACATCATGTTTGTTTACCGCAGTTATTCTAGCTTGCTCCCTAGAAAATACGAATGTGTAGACTGGTGTCTCCATGTGGAACCAATTAGTGTTTCCCAGCACAAAATTAAATGTTCCCTGATAAAAACATTCAAAACAATATAATCCATCGATAATATCCAGAAAACACAAACACAGAGTCTGTAGTAATATCTGGGATATAGTAAGCCCCAAAAAAAGAAAACGGATATTTCTGGTTTCATCCAGTCATATCCGGACAAAGTGAGGTGGAATTCGTATGCAATGGACCGAGAAAATCACAGTAAAAATGGTTTTGGAGAAAAGCAAATTTTTTTTCGTTATGCAAGTGCATAAAATGTCATGTATACAAACAGAAATATCATGTTTGTTTGCCGCAGTTCCTCTAGCTTTCTCCCTAGAAAATACAAATGTGTAGAGCTGGTGTCTCCGTGTGGAACCAATTAGTGTTTCTATGGTACAAAATTAAATGATCCCTGATAAAAAACATGCAAAACCATAAAATCCGTTCATAATATCCGGAGAACACAAATACAGAAGCTTTCACAATATCTTGGATTGAGTTAGCCAAAACACAACCGGATATTTCTGGTTTCATCCAGTCATATCCGGACAAAGTGGGTTGGAATTCATATGCAATGGACCAACAAAATCACAGTAAAAATGGTTTTAGAGAAAGGCAAAATGTCTTTTCCATCGCAAGTGCATAAAATGTCATCTATACAAACAGACATATCATATCGATTTGCAGTTCCTCAAGCTTTCTCCCTAGAACATAGGAATGTGTTACTGGTGTCTCCATGTGGAACCAATTAGTGTTTCTACATTACAAAATTAAATGTTCCCTGATAAAAACATTCAAAACAATAAAATCCATCGATAATATCCAGAAAACACAGACACTGAGGCTGTAGCAATATCTGGGATATAGTAAGACAAAACACAACCGGATATTTCTGGTTTCATCCACTCATATCCGGATAAAGCGAGGTGGAATTCATATGTAATGGATCGAGAAAATCACAGGAAAAATGGTTTTGGAGAAAAGCAAAGTCTTTTCTTTAGGAAAGTGCATAAAATGTCATCTATACAAACAGAAATATCATGTTTGTTTGCCGCAGTTCCTCTAGCTTTCTCCCTCGAAAATAAGAAATGTGTAGAGCTGGTGTCTCCATGTGGAACCAATTAGTGTTTCCCAGCACAAAATTAAATGTTCCCTGATAAATAACATGCAAAAACATAAATTCCGTTGATAATATCCGGAAAACATAAACACAGAGGCTTTCACAATATCTGGGTTGTAGTAAGCCAAAGCACAACCGGATATTTCTGGTTTCATCCATTCATATCCGGACAAAGCGAGGTGGAATTCGTATGCAATGGACCGATAAAATCACAGTAAAAATGGTTATGGAGAAAAGCAAAGTTTTTTTCGTTATGCAAGTGCATAAAATATCATGTATACAAACAGAAATATCATGTTTGTTTGCCGCAGTTCCTCCAAATTTCTCCCTAGAACATACGAATGTGTATACTGGTGTCTCCATGTTGAACCTATTAGTGTTTCTAAGGTACAAAATTAAATGTTCCCTGATAAAAACATTCAAAACAATAAAGTCCGTTGATAATGTCCAGAAAACACAAACACAGAGTCCGTCGCAATATCTGGGATTGATTTAGCCAAAACACAACCGGATATTTCTGGTTTCATCCAGTCATATCCGAACTAAGTTTGGTGGAATTCATATGCAATGAACCGGGAAAATCGCAGTAAAAATGGTTTTGGAGTAAAACAAAGTCTTTTCCTTAAGCCAGTGCATAAAATGTCATCTATACAAACAGAAACATCATGTTTGTTTACCGCAGTTATTCTAGCTTTCTCCCTAGAAAATACGAATGTGTAGACTGGTGTCTCCATGTGGAACCAATTAGTGTTTCCCAGCACAAAATTAAATGTTCCCTGATAAAAACATTCAAAACAATATAATCCATCGATAATATCCAGAAAACACAAACACAGAGTCTGTAGTAATATCTGGGATATAGTAAGCCAAAAAAAAAGAAAACGGATATTTCTGGTTTCATCCAGTCATATCCGGACAAAGCGAGGTGGAATTCGTATGCAATGGACCGGGAAAATCACAGTAAAAATGGTTTTGGAGAAAAGCAAAGTTTTTTTCGTTATGCAAGTGCATAAAATGTCATGTATACAAACAGAAATATCATGTTTGTTTGCCACAGTTCCTCTAACTTTCTCCCTAGAACATACGAATGTGTATACTGGTGTCTCCATGTTGAACCTATTAGTGTTTCTACGGTACAAAATTAAATGTTCCCTGATAAAAACATTCAAAACAATAAAGTCCGTTGATAATGTCCAGAAAACTCAAACACAGAGTCCGTCGCAATATCTGGGATTGATTTAGCCAAAACACAACCGGATATTTCTGGTTTCATCCAGTCATATCCGGACTAAGTTTGGTGGAATTCGTATGCAATGAACCAGGAAAATCGCAGTAAAAATGGTTTTGGAGTAAACCAAAGTCTTTTCCTTAAGCCAGTGCATAAAATGTCATCTATACAAACAGAAACATTATGTTTGTTTACCGCAGTTATTCTAGCTTTCTCCCTAGAAAATACGAATGTGTAGACTGGTGTCTCCATGTGCAAACAATTAGTGTTTCCCACCACAAAATTAAGTGTTCCCTGATAAAAACATTCAAAACAATATAATCCATCGATAATATCCAGAAAACACAAACACAGAGTCTGTAGTAATATCTGGGATATAGTAAGCCCCAAAAAAAGAAAACGGATATTTCTGGTTTCATCCAGTCATATCCGGACAAAGTGAGGTGGAATTCGTATGCAATGGACCGAGAAAATCACAGTAAACATGGTTTTGGAGAAAAGTAATGTCTTTTTCTTAGGAAAGTGCATAAAATGTCATCTATACAAACAGAAATATCATGTTTGTTTGCCGCAGTTCCTCTAGCTTTCTCCCTAGAAAATACAAATGTGTAGAGCTGGTGTCTCCGTGTGGAACCAATTAGTGTTTCTACGGTACAAAATTAAATGTTCCCTGATAAAAAACATGCAAAACCATAAAATCCGTTCATAATATCCGGAGAACACAAATACAGAAGCTTTCACAATATCTGGGATTGAGTTAGCCAAAACACAACCGGATATTTCTGGTTTCATCCAGTCATATCTGGACAAAGTGGGTTGGAATTCGTATGCAATGGACCAACAAAATCACAGTAAAAATGGTTTTAGAGAAAGGCAAAAAGTCTTTTCCATCGCAAGTGCATAAAATGTCATCTATACAAACAGACATATCATATTGATTTGCAGTTACTCAAGCTTTCTCCCTAGAACATAGGAATGTGTTACTGGTGTCTCCATGTGGAACCAATTAGTGTTTCTACGGTACAAAATTAAATGTTCCCTGATAAAAACATTCAAAACAATAAAATCCATCGATAATATCCAGAAAACACAGACACTGAGGCTGTAGCAATATCTGGGATATAGTAAGACAAAACACAACCGGATATTTCTGGTTTCATCCACTCATATCCGGACAAAGTGGGGTGGAATTCATATGTACTGGATCGAGAATATCACAGGAAAAATGGTTTTGGAGAAAAGCAAAGTCTTTTCTTTAGGAAAGTGCATAAAATGTCATCTATACAAACAGAAATATCATGTTTGTTTGCCACAGTTCCTCTAGCTTTCTCCCTAGAAAATAAGAATGTGTAGAGCTGGTGTCTCCATGTGGAACCAATTAGTGTTTCCCAGCACAAAATTAAATGTTCCCTGATAAATAACATGCAAAAACATAAATTCCGTTGATAATATCCGGAAAACATAAACACAGAGGCTTTCACAATATCTGGGTTGTAGTAAGCCAAAACACAACCGGATATTTCTTGTTTCATCCAGTCATATCCGGACAAAGTGGGTTGGAATTCGTATGCCATGGACCAACAAAATCACAGTAAAAATGGTTTTACAGAAAGGCAAAAAGTCTTTTCCATCGCAAGTGCATAAAATGTCATCTATACAAACAGACATATCATATCGATTTACAGTTCCTCAAGCTTTCTCCCTAGAACATAGGAATGTGTTACTGGTGTCTCCATGTGGAACCAAATTGTATTTCTACGGTACAAAATTAAAGGTTCCCTGATAAAAACATTCAAAACAATAAAATCCATCGATAATATCCAGAAAACACAGACACTGAGGCTGTAGCAATATCTGGGATATAGTAAGACAAAACACAACCGGATATTTCTGGTTTCATCCAGTCATATCCGGACTAAGTTTGGTGGAATTCGCATGCAATGGACCAACAAAATCACAGTAAAAATGGTTTTAGAGAAAGGCAAAAAGTCTTTTCCATCGCAAGTGCATAAAATGTCATCTATACAAACAGACATATCATATCGATTTGCAGTTCCTCAAGCTTTCTCCCTAGAACATAGGAATGTGTTACTGGTGTCTCCATGTAGAACCAATTAGTGTTTCTACGGTGAAAATTAAATGTTCCCTGATAGAAACATTCAAAACAATAAAATCCATCGATAATATCCAGAAAACACAGACACTGAGGCTGTAGCAATATCTGGGATATAGTAAGACAAAACACAACCGGATATTTCTGGTTTCATCCACTCATATCCGGACAAAGCGGGGTGGAATTCATATGTAATGGATCGAGAATATCACAGGAAAAATGGTTTTGGAGAAAAGCAAAGTCTTTTCTTTAGGAAAGTGCATAAAATGTCATCTATACAAACAGAAATATCATGTTTGTTTGCCGCAGTTCCTCTAGCTTTCTCCCTAGAAAATACGAATGTGTAGAGCTGGTGTCTCCATGTGGAACCAATTAGTGTTTCCCAGCACAAAATTAAATGTTCCCTGATAAATAACATGCAAAAACATAAATTCCGTTGATAATATCCGGAAAACATAAACACAGAGGCTTTCACAATATCTGGGTTGTAGTAAGCCAAAACACAACCGGATATTTCTGGTTTCATCCAGTCATATCCGGACAAAGCGAGGTGGAATTCGTATGCAATGGACCGAGAAAATCACAGTAAAAATGGTTTTGGAGAAAAGCAAAGTTTTTTTCGTTATGCAAGTGCATAAAATGTCATGTATACAAACAGAAATATCATGTTTGTTTGCCACAGTTCCTCTAACTTTCTCCCTAGAACATACAAATGTGTATACTGGTGTCTCCATGTTGAACCTATTAGTGTTTCTACGGTACAAAATTAAATGTTCCCTGATAAAAACATTCAAAACAATAAAGTCCGTTGATAATGTCCAGAAAACACAAACACAGAGTCCGTCGCAATATCTGGGATTGATTTAGCCAAAACACAACCGGATATTTCTGGTTTCATCCAGTCATATCCGGACTAAGTTTGGTGGAATTCGTATGCAATGAACCGGGAAAATCGCAGTAAAAATGGTTTTGGAGTAAAACAAAGTCTTTTCCTTAAGCCAGTGCATAAAATGTCATCTATACAAACAGAAACATCATGTTTGTTTACCGCAGTTATTCTAGCTTTCTCCCTAGAAAATACGAATGTGTAGACTGGTGTCTCCATGTGCAAACAATTAGTGTTTCCCAGCACAAAATTAAGTGTTCCCTGATAAAAACATTCAAAACAATATAATCCATCGATAATATCCAGAAAACACAAACACAGAGTCTGTAGTAATATCTGGGATATAATAAGCAAAAAGAAAAAAGAAAACGGATATTTCTGGTTTCATCCAGTCATATCCGGACAAAGTGAGGTGGAATTCGTATGCAATGGACCGAGAAAATCACAGTAAAAATTGTTTTGGAGAAAAGTAAAGTCTTTTTCTTAGGAAAGTGCATAAAATGTCATCTATACAAACAGAAATATCATGTTTGTTTGCCGCAGTTCCTCTAGCTTTCTCCCTAGAAAATGCAAATGTGTAGAACTGGTGTCTCCGTGTGGAACCAGTTAGTGTTTCTACGGTACAAAATTAAATGTTCCCTGATAAAAAACATGCAAAACCATAAAATCCGTTCATAATATCCGGAGAACACAAATACAGAAGCTTTCACAATATCTTGGATTGAGTTAGCCAAAACACAACCGGATATTTCTGGTTTCATCCAGTCATATCCGGACAAAGTGGGTTGGAATTCGTATGCAATGGACCAACAAAATCACAGTAAAAATGGTTTTAGAGAAAGGCAAAAAGTCTTTTCCATCGCAAGTGCATAAAATGTCATCTATACAAACAGACATATCATATCGATTTGCAGTTCCTCAAGCTTTCTCCCTAGAACATAGGAATGTGTTACTGGTGTCTCCATGTAGAACCAATTAGTGTTTCTACGGTGAAAATTAAATGTTCCCTGATAGAAACATTCAAAACAATAAAATCCATCGATAATATCCAGAAAACACAGACACTGAGGCTGTAGCAATATCTGGGATAGAGTAAGACAAAACACAACCGGATATTTCTGGTTTCATCCACTCATATCCGGACAAAGTGGGGTGGAATTCATATGAAATGGATCGAGAATATCACAGGAAAAATGGTTTTGGAGTAAAGCAAAGTCTTTTCTTTAGGAAAGTGCATAAAATGTCATCTATACAAACAGAAATATCATGTTTGTTTGCCGCAGTTCCTCTAGCTTTCTCCCTAGAAAATACGAATGTGTAGAGCTGGTGTCTCCATGTGGAACCAATTAGTGTTTCCCAGCACAAAATTAAATGTTCCCTGATAAATAACATGCAAAAACATAAATTCCGTTGATAATATCCGGAAAACATAAACACAGAGGCTTTCACAATATCTGGGTTGTAGTAAGCCAAAACACAACCGGATATTTCTGGTTTCATCCAGTCATATCCGGACAAAGCGAGGTGGAATTCGTATGCAATGGACCGAGAAAATCACAGTAAAAATGGTTTTGGAGAAAAGCAAAGTTTTTTTCGTTATGCAAGTGCATAAAATGTCATGTATACAAACAGAAATATCATGTTTGTTTGCCACAGTTCCTCTAACTTTCTCCCTAGAACATACAAATGTGTATACTGGTGTCTCCATGTTGAACCTATTAGTGTTTCTACGGTACAAAATTAAATGTTCCCTGATAAAAACATTCAAAACAATAAAGTCCGTTGATAATGTCCAGAAAACACAAACACAGAGTCCGTCGCAATATCTGGGATTGATTTAGCCAAAACACAACCGGATATTTCTGGTTTCATCCAGTCATATCCGGACTAAGTTTGGTGGAATTCGTATGCAATGAACCGGGAAAATCGCAGTAAAAATGGTTTTGGAGTAAAACAAAGTCTTTTCCTTAAGCCAGTGCATAAAATGTCATCTATACAAACAGAAACATCATGTTTGTTTACCGCAGTTATTCTAGCTTTCTCCCTAGAAAATACGAATGTGTAGACTGGTGTCTCCATGTGCAAACAATTAGTGTTTCCCAGCACAAAATTAAGTGTTCCCTGATAAAAACATTCAAAACAATATAATCCATCGATAATATCCAGAAAACACAAACACAGAGTCTGTAGTAATATCTGGGATATAATAAGCAAAAAAAAAAAAAGAAAACGAATATTTCTGGTTTCATCCAGTCATATCCGGACAAAGTGAGGTGGAATTCGTATGCAATGGACCGAGAAAATCACAGTAAAAATGGTTTTGGAGAAAAGTAAAGTCTTTTTCTTAGGAAAGTGCATAAAATGTCATCTATACAAACAGAAATATCATGTTTGTTTGCCGCAGTTCCTCTAGCTTTCTCCCTAGAAAATGCAAATGTGTAGAGCTGGTGTCTCTGTGTGGAACCAGTTAGTGTTTCTACGGTACAAAATTAAATGTTCCCTGATAAAAAACATGCAAAACCATAAAATCCGTTCATAATATCCGGAGAACACAAATACAGAAGCTTTCACAATATCTTGGATTGAGTTAGCCAAAACACAACCGGATATTTCTGGTTTCATCCAGTCATATCCGGACAAAGTGGGTTGGAATTCGTAGGCAATGGACCAACAAAATCACAGTAAAAATGGTTTTAGAGAAAGGCAAAAAGTCTTTTCCATCGCAAGTGCATAAAATGTCATCTATACAAACAGACATATCATATCGATTTGCAGTTCCTCACGCTTTCTCCCTAGAACATAGGAATGTGTTACTGGTGTCTCCATGTGGAACCAATTAGTGTTTCTACGGTGAAAATTAAAGGTTCCCTGATAAAAACATTCAAAACAATAAAATCCATCGATAATATCCAGAAAACACAGACACTGAGGCTGTAGCAATATCTGGGATATAGTAAGACAAAACACAACCGGATATTTCTGGTTTCATCCAGTCATATCCGGACAAAGTGGGGTGGAATTCATATGTAATGGATCGAGAATATCACAGGAAAAATGGTTTTGGAGTAAAGCAAAGTCTTTTCTTTAGGAAAGTGCATAAAATGTCATCTATACAAACAGAAATATCATGTTTGTTTGCCGCAGTTCCTCTAGCTTTCTCCCTAGAAAATACGAACGTGTATAGCTGGTGTCTCCATGTGGAACCAATTAGTGTTTCCCAGCACAAAATTAAATGTTCCCTGATAAATAACATGCAAAAACATAAATTCCGTTGATAATATCCGGAAAACATAAACACAGAGGCTTTCACAATATCTGGGTTGTAGTAAGACAAAACACAACCGGATATTTCTGGTTTCATCCAGTCATATCCGGACAAAGCGAGGTGGAATTCGTATGCAATGGACCGGGAAAATCACAGTAAAAATTGTTTTGGAGAAAAGCAAAGTTTTTTTCGTTATGCAAGTGCATAAAATGTCATGTATACAAACAGAAATATCATGTTTGTTTGCCGCAGTTCCTCTAACTTTCTCCCTAGAACATACGAATGTGTATACTGGTGTCTCCATGTTGAACCTATTAGTGTTTCTATGGTACAAAATTAAATGTTCCCTGATAAAAACATTCAAAACAATAATGTCCGTTGATAATATCCAGAAAACACAAACACAGAGTCCGTCGCAATATCTGGGATTGAGTTAGCCAAAACACAACCGGATATTTCTGGTTTCATCCAGTCATATCCGGACTAAGTTTGGTGGAATTCGTATGCAATGAACCGGGAAAATCGCAGTAAAAATGGTTTTGGAGTAAAACAAAGTCTTTTCCTTAAGCCAGTGCATAAAATGTCATCTATACAAACAGAAACATCATGTTTGTTTACCGCAGTTATTCTAGCTTTCTCCCTAGAAAATACGAATGTGTAGACTGGTGTCTCCATGTGGAACCAATTAGTGTTTCCCAGCACAAAATTAAATGTTCCCTGATAAAAACATTCAAAACAATATAATCCATCGATAATATCCAGAAAACACAAACACAGAGTCTGTAGTAATATCTGGGATATAGTAAGCCAAAAAAAAAAAAAAAAAAAGAAAACGGATATTTCTGGTTTCATCCAGTCATATCCGGACAAAGTGAGGTGGAATTCGTATGCAATGGACCGAGAAAATCACAGTAAAAATGGTTTTGGAGAAAAGTAAAGTCTTTTTCTTAGGAAAGTGCATAAAATGTCATCTATACAAACAGAAATATCATGTTTGTTTGCCGCAGTTCCTCTAGCTTTCTCCCTAGAAAATACAAATGTGTAGAGCTGGTGTCTCCGTGTGGAACCAATTAGTGTTTCTACGGTACAAAATTAAATGTTCCCCGATAAAAAACATGCAAAACCATAAAATCCGTTCATAATATCCAGAGAACACAAATACAGAAGCTTTCACAATATCTGGGATTGAGTTAGCCAAAACACAACCGGATATTTCTGGTTTCATCCAGTCATATCCGGACAAAGTGGGTTGGAATTCGTATGCAATGGACCAACAAAATCACAGTAAAAATGGTTTTAGAGAAAGGCAAAAAGTCTTTTCCATCGCAAGTGCATAAAATGTCATCTATACAAACAGACATATCATATCGATTTGCAGTTCCTCAAGCTTTCTCCCTAGAACATAGGAATGTGTTACTGGTGTCTCCATGTGGAACCAAATTGTATTTCTACGGTACAAAATTAAAGGTTCCCTGATAAAAACATTCAAAACAATAAAATCCATCGATAATATCCGGTAAACACAGATACTGAGGCTGTAGCAATATCTGGGATATAGTAAGACAAAACACAACCGGATATTTCTGGTTTCATCCAGTCATATCCGGACAAAGTATGGTGGAATTCATATGTAATGGATCGAGAATATCACAGGAAAAATGGTTTTGGAGAAAAGCAAAGTCTTTTCTTTAGGAAAGTGCATAAAATGTCATCTATACAAACAGAAATATCATGTTTGTTTGCCGCAGTTCCTCTAGCTTTCTCCCTAGAAAATACGAATGTGTAGAGCTGGTGTCTCCATGTGGAACCAATTAGTGTTTCCCAGCACAAAATTAAATGTTCCCTGATAAATAACATGCAAAAACATAAATTCCGTTGATAATATCCGGAAAACATAAACACAGAGGCTTTCACAATATCTGGGTTGTAGTAAGCCAAAACACAACCGGATAGTTCTGGTTTCATCCAGTCATATCCGGACAAAGTGGGGTGGAATTCATATGTAATGGATCGAGAATATCACAGGAAAAATGGTTTTGGAGAAAAGCAAAGTCTTTTCTTTAGGAAAGTGCATAAAATGTCATCTATACAAACAGAAATATCATGTTTGTTTGCCGCAGTTCCTCTAGCTTTCTCCCTAGAAAATACGAATGTGTAGAGCTGGTGTCTCCATGTGGAACCAATTAGTGTTTCCCAGCACAAAATTAAATGTTCCCTGATAAATAACATGCAAAAACATAAATTCCGTTGATAATATCCGGAAAACATAAACACAGAGGCTTTCACAATATCTGGGTTGTAGTAAGCCAAAACACAACCGGATATTTCTGGTTTCATCCAGTCATATCCGGACAAAGCGAGGTGGAATTCGTATGCAATGGACCGAGAAAATCACAGTAAAAATGGTTTTGGAGAAAAGCAAAGTTTTTTTCGTTATGCAAGTGCATAAAATGTCATGTATACAAACAGAAATATCATGTTTGTTTGCCGCAGTTCCTCTAACTTTCTCCCTAGAACATACGAATATGTATACTGGTGTCTCCATGTTGAACCTATTAGTGTTTCTACGGTACAAAATTAAATGTTCCCTGATAAAAACATTCAAAGCAATAAAGTCCGTTGATAATGTCCAGAAAACACAAACACAGAGTCCGCCGCAATATCTGGGATTGATTTAGCCAAAACACAACCGGATATTTCTGGTTTCATCCAGTCATATCCGGACTAAGGTTGGTGGAATTCGTATGCAATGAACCGGGAAAATCGCAGTAAAAATGGTTTTGGAGTAAAACAAAGTCTTTTCCTTAAGCCAGTGCATAAAATGTCATCTATACAAACAGAAACATCATGTTTGTTTACCGCAGTTATTCTAGCTTTCTCCCTAGAAAATACGAATGTGTAGACTGGTGTCTCCATGTGCAAACAATTAGTGTTTCCCAGCACAAAATTAAGTGTTCCCTGATAAAAACATTCAAAACAATATAATCCATCCATAATATCCAGAAAACACAAACACAGAGTGTAGTAATATCTGGGATTGAGTAAGCCAAAAAAAAAGAAAACGGATATTTCTGGTTTCATCCACTCATATCCGGACAAAGTGAGGTGGAATTCGTATGCAATGGACCGAGAAAATCACAGTAAAAATGGTTTTGGAGAAAAGTAAAGTCTTTTTGTTAGGAAAGTGCATAAAATGTCATCTATACAAACAGAAATATCATGTTTGTTTGCCGCAGTTCCTCTAGCTTTCTCCCTAGAAAATACAAATGTGTAGAGCTGGTGTCTCCATGTGGAACCAATTAGTGTTTCCCAGCACAAAATTAAATGTTCCCTGATAAATAACATGCAAAAACATAAATTCCGTTGATAATATCCGGAAAACATAAACACAGAGGCTTTCACAATATCTGGGTTGTAGTAAGCCAAAACACAACCGGATATTTCTGGTTTCATCCAGTCATATCCGGACAAAGTGGGTTGGAATTCGTATGCAATGGACCAACAAAATCACAGTAAAAATGGTTTTAGAGAAAGGCAAAAAGTCTTTTCCATCGCAAGTGCATAAAATGTCATCTATACAAACAGACATATCATATCGATTTGCAGTTCCTCAAGCTTTCTCCCTAGAACATAGGAATGTGTTACTGGTGTCTCCATGTGGAACCAAATTGTATTTCTACGGTACAAAATTAAAGGTTCCCTGATAAAAACATTCAAAACAATAAAATCCATCGATAATATCCAGAAAACACAGACACTGAGGCTGTAGCAATATCTGGGATATAGTAAGACAAAACACAACCGGATATTTCTGGTTTCATCCACTCATATCCGGACAAAGTGGGGTGGAATTCATATGTAATGGATCGAGAATATCACAGGAAAAATGGTTTTGGAGAAAAGCAAAGTCTTTTCTTTAGGAAAGTGCATAAAATGTCATCTATACAAACAGAAATATCATGTTTGTTTGCCGCAGTTCCTCTAGCTTTCTCCCTAGAAAATACGAATGTGTAGAGCTGGTGTCTCCATGTGGAACCAATTAGTGTTTCCCAGCACAAAATTAAATGTTCCCTGATAAATAACATGCAAAAACATAAATTCCGTTGATAATATCCGGAAAACATAAACACAGAGGCTTTCACAATATCTGGGTTGTAGTAAGCCAAAACACAACCGGATATTTCTGGTTTCATCCAGTCATATCCGGACAAAGCGAGGTGGAATTCGTATGCAATGGACCGAGAAAATCACAGTAAAAATGGTTTTGGAGAAAAGCAAAGTTTTTTTCGTTATGCAAGTGCATAAAATATCATGTATACAAACAGAAATATCATGTTTGTTTGCCGCAGTTCCTCTAACTTTCTCCCTAGAACATACGAATGTGTAGACTGGTGTCTCCATGTTGAACCTATTAGTGTTTCTAAGGTACAAAATTAAATGTTCCCTGATAAAAAACATGCAAAACCATAAAATCCGTTGATAATATCCGGAAAACACCAATACAGAAGCTTTCACAATATCTGGGATTGAGTTAGCCAAAACACAACCGGATATTTCTGGTTTCATCCAGTCATATCCGGACTAAGTTTGGTGGAATTCGTATGCAATGAACCGGGAAAATCGCAGTAAAAATGGTTTTGGAGTAAAACAAAGTCTTTTCCTTAAGCCAGTGCATAAAATGTCATCTATACAAACAGAAACATCATGTTTGTTTACCGCAGTTATTCTAGCTTTCTCCCTAGAAAATACGAATGTGTAGACTGGTGTCTCCATGTGGAACCAATTAGTGTTTCCCAGCACAAAATTAAGTGTTCCCTGATAAAAACATTCAAAACAATATAATCCATCGATAATATCCAGAAAACGCAGACACTGAGGCTGTAGCAATATCTGGGATACAGTAAGCCAAAACACAACCGGATATTTCTGGTTTCATCCAGTCATACCCGGACAAAGCGAGGTGGAATTCGTATGCAATGGACCGAGAAAATCACAGTAAAAATGGTTTTTGAGAAAAGCAAAGTTTTTTTCGTTATGCAAGTGCATAAAATGTCATGTATACAAACAGAAATATGTTTGTTTGCCGCAGTTCCTCTAACTTTCTCCCTAGAACATACGAATGTGTATACTGGTGTCTCCATGTTGAACCTATTAGTGTTTCTAAGGTACAAAATTAAATGTTCCCTGATAAAAACATTCAAAACAATAAAGTCCGTTGATAATGTCCAGAAAACACAAACACAGAATCCATCGCAATATCTGGGATTGATTCAGCCAAAACACAACCGGATATTTCTGGTTTCATCCAGTCATATCCGGACTAAGTTTGGTGGAATTCGTATGCAATGAACCGGGAAAATCGCAGTAAAAATGGTTTTGGAGTAAAACAAAGTCTTTTCCTTAAGCCAGTGCATAAAATGTCATCTATACAAACAGAAACATCATGTTTGTTTACCGCAGTTATTCTAGCTTTCTCCCTAGAAAATACGAATGTGTAGACTGGTGTCTCCATGTGCAAACAATTAGTGTTTCCCAGCACAAAATTCAGTGTTCCCTGATAAAAACATTCAAAACAATATAATCCATCGATAATATCCAGAAAACACAAACACCGAGTGTAGTAATATCTGGGATATAGTAAGCCAAAAAAATAGGAAAACGGATATTTCTGGTTTCATCCAGTCATATCCGGACAAAGTGAGGTGGAATTCGTATGCAATGGACCGAGAAAATCACAGTAAAAATGGTTTTGGAGAAAAGTAAAGTCTTTTTCTTAGGAAAGTGCATAAAATGTCATCTATACAAACAGAAATATCATGTTTTTTTGCCGCAGTTCCTCTAGCTTTCTCCCTAGAACATAGGAATGTGTTACTGGTGTCTCCATGTGGAACCAATTAGTGTTTCTACGGTACAAAATTAAATGTTCCCTGATAAAAACATTCAAAACAATAAAATCCATCGATAATATCCAGAAAACACAGACACTGAGGCTGTAGGAATATCTGGGATATAGTAAGACAAAACACAACCGGATATTTCTGGTTTCATCCACTCATATCCGGACAAAGTGGGGTGGAATTCATATGTAATGGATCGAGTATATCACAGGAAAAATGGTTTTGGAGAAAAGCAAAGTCTTTTCATTAGGAAAGTGCATAAAATGTCATCTATACAAACAGAAATATCATGTTTGTTTGCCGCAGTTCCTCTAGCTTTCTCCCTAGAAAATACGAATGTGTAGAGCTGGTGTCTCCATGTGGAACCAATTAGTGTTTCCCAGCACAAAATTAAATGTTCCCTGATAAATAACATGCAAAAACATAAATTACGTTGATAATATCCGGAAAACATAAACACAGAGGCTTTCACAATATCTGGGTTGTAGTAAGCCAAAACACAACCGGATATTTCTGGTTTCATCCAGTCATATCCGGACAAAGTGGGTTGGAATTCGTATGCAATGGACCAACAAAATCACAGTAAAAATGGTTTTAGAGAAAGGCAAAAAGTCTTTTCCATCGCAAGTGCATAAAATGTCATCTATACAAACAGACATATCATATCGATTTGCAGTTCCTCAAGCTTTCTCCCTAGAACATAGGAATGTGTTACTGGTGTCTCCATGTGGAACCAAATTGTATTTCTACGGTACAAAATTAAAGGTTCCCTGATAAAAACATTCAAAACAATAAAATCCATCGATAATATCCAGAAAACACAGACACTGAGGCTGTAGCAATATCTGGGATATAGTAAGACAAAACACAACCGGATATTTCTGGTTTCATCCACTCATATCCGGACAAAGTGGGGTGGAATTCATATGTAATGGATCGAGAATATCACAGGAAAAATGGTTTTGGAGAAAAGCAAAGTCTTTTCTTTAGGAAAGTGCATAAAATGTCATCTATACAAACAGAAATATCATGTTTGTTTGCCGCAGTTCCTCTAGCTTTCTCCCTAGAAAATACGAATGTGTAGAGCTGGTGTCTCCATGTGGAACCAATTAGTGTTTCCCAGCACAAAATTAAATGTTCCCTGATAAATAACATGCAAAAACATAAATTACGTTGATAATATCCGGAAAACATAAACACAGAGGCTTTCACAATATCTGGGTTGTAGTAAGCCAAAACACAACCAGATATTTCTGGTTTCATCCAGTCATACCCGGACAAAGCGAGGTGGAATTCGTATGCAATGGACCGAGAAAATCACAGTAAAAATGGTTTTGGAGAAAAGCAAAGTTTTTTTCGTTATGCAAGTGCATAAAATGTCATGTATACAAACAGAAATATCATGTTTGTTTGCCGCAGTTCCTCTAACTTTCTCCCTAGAACATACGAATGTGTAGACTGGTGTCTCCATGTTGAACCTATTAGTGTTTCTAAGGTACAAAATTAAAGGTTCCCTGATAAAAAACATGCAAAACCATAAAATCCGTTGATAATATCCGGAAAACACCAATACAGAAGCTTTCACAATATCTGGGATTGAGTTAGCCAAAACACAACCGGATATTTCTGGTTTCATCCAGTCATATCCGGACTAAGTTTGGTGGAATTCGTATGCAATGAACCGGGAAAATCGCAGTAAAAATGGTTTTGGAGTAAAACAAAGTCTTTTCCTTAAGCCAGTGCATAAAATGTCATCTATACAAACAGAAACATCATGTTTGTTTACCGCAGTTATTCTAGCTTTCTCCCTAGAAAATATGAACGTGTAGACTGGTGTCTCCATGTGGAATCAATTAGTGTTTCCCAGCACAAAATTAAATGTTCCCTGATAAAAACATTCAAAACAATATAATCCATCGATAATATCCAGAAAACACAGACACTGAGGCTGTACCAATATCTGGGATACAGTAAGCCAAAACACAACCGGATATTTCTGGTTTCATCCAGTCATACCCGGACAAAGCGAGGTGGAATTCGTATGCAATGGACCGAGAAAATCACAGTAAAAATGGTTTTGGAGAAAAGCAAAGTTTTTTTCGTTATGCAAGTGCATAAAATGTCATGTATACAAACAGAAATATCATGTTTGTTTGCCGCAGTTCCTCTAACTTTCTCCCTAGAACATACGAATGTGTAGACTGGTGTCTCCATGTTAAACCTATTAGTGTTTCTAAGGTACAAAATTAAATGTTCCCTGATAAAAACATTCAAAACAATAAAGTCCGTTGATAATGTCCAGAAAACACAAACACAGAGTCCGTCGCAATATCTGGGATTGAGTTAGCCAAAACACAACCGGATATTTCTGGTTTCATCCAGTCATATCCGGACTAAGTTTGGTGGAATTCGTTTGCAATGAACCGGGAAAATCGCAGTAAAAATGGTTTTGGAGTAAAACAAAGTCTTTTCCTTAAGCCAGTGCATAAAATGTCATCTATACAAACAGAAACATCATGTTTGTTTACCGCAGTTATTCTACCTTTCTCCCTAGAAAATACGAATGTGTAGACTGGTGTCTGCATGTGCAAACAATTAGTGTTTCCCAGCACAAAATTCAGTGTTCCCTGATAAAAACATTCAAAACAATATAATCCATCGATAATATCCAGAAAACACAAACACCGAGTGTAGTAATATCTGGGATATAGTAAGCCAAAAAAAAAAAGAAAACGGATATTTCTGGTTTCATCCAGTCATATCCGGACAAAGTGAGGTGGAATTCGTATGCAATGGACCGAGAAAATCACAGTAAAAATGGTTTTGGAGAAAAGTAAAGTCTTTTTCTTAGGAAAGTGCATAAAATGTCATGTATACAAACAGAAATATCATGTTTGTTTGCCGCAGTTCCTCTAGCTATCTCCCTAGAAATTACAAATGTGTAGAGCTGGTGTCTCCGTGTGGAAACAATTAGTGTTTCTACGGTACAAAATTAAATGTTCCCTGATAAAAAACATGCAAAACCATAAAATCCGTTCATAATATCCGGAGAACACAAATACAGAAGCTTTCACAATATCTGGGATTGAGTTAGCCAAAACACAACCTGATATTTCTGGTTTCATCCAGTCATATCCGGACAAAGTGGGTTGGAATTCGTATGCAATGGACCAACAAAATCACAGTAAAAATGGTTTTAGAGAAAGGCAAAAAGTCTTTTCCATCGCAAGTGCATAAAATGTCATCTATACAAACAGACATATCATATCGATTTGCAGTTCCTCAAGCTTTCTCCCTAGAACATAGGAATGTGTTACTGGTGTCTCCATGTGGAACCAATTAGTGTTTCTACGGTACAAAATTAAAGGTTCCCTGATAAAAACATTCAAAACAATAAAATCCATCCATAATATCCAGAAAACACAGACACTGAGGCTGTAGCAATATCTGGGATATAGTAAGACAAAACACAACCGGATATTTCTGGTTTCATCCACTCATATCCGGACAAAGTGGGGTGGAATTCATATGTAATGGATGGAGAATATCACAGGAAAAATGGTTTTGGAGAAAAGCAAAGTCTTTTCTTTAGGAAAGTGCATAAAATGTCATCTATACAAACAGAAATATCATGTTTGTTTGCCGCAGTTCCTCTAGCTTTCTCCCTAGAAAATACGAATGTGTAGAGCTGGTGTCTCCATGTGGAACCAATTAGTGTTTCCCAGCACAAAATTAAATGCTCCCTGATATATAACATGCAAAAACATAAATTCCGTTGATAATATCCGGAAAACATAAACACAGAGGCTTTCACAATATCTGGGTTGTAGTAATCCAAAACACAACCGGATATTTCTGGTTTCATCCAGTCATATCCGGAGAAAGTGAGGTGGAATTCGTATGCAATGGACCGAGAAAATAACAGTAAAAATGGTTTTGGAGAAAAGCAAAGTTTTTTTCGTTATGCAAGTGCATAAAATGTCATGTATACAAACAGAAATATCATGTTTGTTTGCCGCAGTTCCTCTAACTTTCTCCCTAGAACATACGAATGTGTAGACTGGTGTCTCCATGTTGAACCTATTAGTGTTTCTAAGGTACAAAATTAAATGTTCCCTGATAAAAAACATGCAAATCCATAAAATCCGTTGATAATATCCGGAAAACACCAATGCAGAAGCTTTCACAATATCTGGGATTGAGTTAGCCAAAACACAACCGGATATTTCTGGTTTCATCCAGTCATATCCGGACTAAGTTTGGTGGAATTCGTATGCAATGAACCGGAAAAATCGCAGTAAATATGGTTTTGGAGTAAAACAAAGTCTTTTCCTTAAGCCAGTGCATAAAATGTCATCTATACAAACAGAAACATCATGTTTGTTTACCGCAGTTATTCTAGCTTTCTCCCTAGAAAATACGAATGTATAGACTGGTGTCTCCATGTGGAACCAATTAGTGTTTCCCAGCACAAAATTAAGTGTTCCCTGATAAAAACATTCAAAACAATATAATCCATCGATAATATCCAGAAAACACAAACACAGAGTCTGTAGTAATATCTGGGATATAGTAAGCCCCAAAAAAAGAAAACGGATATTTCTGGTTTCATCCAGTCATATCCGGACAAAGTGAGGTGGAATTCGTATGCAATGGACCGAGAAAATCACAGTAAAAATGGTTTTGGAGAAAAGTAAAATCTTTTTGTTAGGAAAGTGCATAAAATGTCATCTATACAAACAGAAATATCATGTTTGTTTGCCGCAGTTCCTCTAGCTTTCTCCCTAGAAAATACAAATGTGTAGAGCTGGTGTCTCCGTGTGGAACCAATTAGTGTTTCCCAGCACAAAATTAAATGTACCCTGATAAATAACATGCAAAAACATAAATTCTGTTGATAATATCCGGAAAACATAAACACAGAGGTTTTCACAATATCTGGGTTGTAGTAAGCCAAAACACAACCGGATATTTCTGGTTTCATCCAGTCATATCCGGACAAAGTGGGTTGGAATTCGTATGCAATGGACCAACAAAATCACAGTAAAAATGGTTTTAGAGAAAGGCAAAAAGTCTTTTCCATCGCAAGTGCATAAAATGTCATCTATACAAACAGACATATCATATCGATTTGCAGTTCCTCAAGCTTTCTCCCTAGAACATAGGAATGTGTTACTGGTGTCTCCATGTGGAACCAAATTGTATTTCTACGGTACAAAATTAAAGGTTCCCTGATAAAAACATTCAATGCAATAAAATCCATCGATAATATCCAGAAAACACAGACACTGAGGCTGTAGCAATATCTGGGATATAGTAAGACAAAACACAACCGGATATTTCTGGTTTCATCCACTCATATCCGGACAAAGTGGGGTGGAATTCATATGTAATGGATGGAGAATATCACAGGAAAAATGGTTTTGGAGAAAAGCAAAGTCTTTTCTTTAGGAAAGTGCATAAAATGTCATCTATACAAACAGAAATATCATGTTTGTTTGCCGCAGTTCCTCTAGCTTTCTCCCTAGAAAATATGAATGTGTAGACTGGTGTCTCCATGTGGAACCAATTAGTGTTTCCCAGCACAAAATTAAATGTTCCCTGATAAATAACATGCAAAAACATAAATTCCGTTGATAATATCCGGAAAACATAAACACAGAGGCTTTCACAATATCTGGGTTGTAGTAAGCCAAAACACAACCAGATATTTCTGGTTTCAACCAGTCATATCCGGACAAAGCGAGGTGGAATTCGTATGCAATGGACCGAGAAAATCACAGTAAAAATGGTTTTGGAGAAAAGCAAAGTATTTTTCGTTATGCAAGTGCATAAAATGTCATGTATACAAACAGAAATATCATGTTTGTTTGCCGCAGTTCCTCTAACTTTCTCCCTAGAACATACGAATGTGTAGACTGGTGTCTCCATGTTGAACCTATTAGTGTTTCTAAGGTACAAAATTAAATGTTCCCTGATAAAAAACATGCAAAACCATAAAATCCGTTGATAATATCCGGAAAACACCAATACAGAAGCTTTCACAATATCTGGGATTGAGTTAGCCAAAACACAACCGGATATTTCTGGTTTCATCCAGTCATATCCGGACTAAGTTTGGTGGAATTCGTATGCAATGAACCGGGAAAATCGCAGTAAAAATGGTTTTGGAGTAAAACAAAGTCTTTTCCTTAAGCCAGTGCATAAAATGTCATCTATACAAACAGAAACATCATGTTTGTTTACCGCAGTTATTCTAGCTTTCTCCCTAGAAAATACGAATGTGTAGACTGGTGTCTCCATGTGGAACCAATTAGTGTTTCCCAGCACAAAATTAAGTGTTCCCTGATAAAAACATTCAAAACAATATAATCCATCGATAATATCCAGAAAACACAAACACAGAGTGTAGTAATATCTGGGATATAGTAAGCCAAAAAAAAAGAAAACGGATATTTCTGGTTTCATCCAGTCATATCCGGACAAAATGAGGTGGAATTCGTATGCAATGGACCGAGAAAATCACAATAAAAATGGTTTTGGAGAAAAGTAAAGTCTTTTTCTTAGGAAAGTGCATAAAATGTCATCTATACAAACAGAAATATCATGTTTGTTTGCCGCAGTTCCTCTAGCTTTCTCCCTAGAAAATACAAATGTGTAGAGCTGGTGTCTCCGTGTGGAACCAATTAGTGTTTTTACGGTACAAAATTAAATGTTCCCTGATAAAAAACATGCAAAACCATAAAATCCGTTCATAATATCCAGAGAACACAAATACAGAAGCTTTCACAATATCTGGGATTGAGTTAGCCAAAACACAACCGGATATTTCTGGTTTCATCCAGTCATATCCGGACAAAGTGGGTTGGAATTCGTATGCAATGGACCAACAAAATCACAGTAAAAATGGTTTTAGAGAAAGGCAAAAAGTCTTTTCCATCGCAAGTGCATAAAATGTCATCTATACAAACAGACATATCATATCGATTTGCAGTTCCTCAAGCTTTCTCCCTAGAACATAGGAATGTGTTACTGGTGTCTGCATGTGGAACCAATTAGTGTTTCTACGGTACAAAATTAAATGTTCCCTGATAAAAACATTCAAAACAATAAAATCCATCGATAATATCCAAAAAACACAGACACTGAGGCTGTAGCAATATCTGGGATATAGTAAGACAAAACACAACCGGATATTTCTGGTTTCATCCACTCATATCCGGACAAAGTGGGGTGGAATTCATATGTAATGGATCGAGAATATCACAGGAAAAATGGTTTTGGAGAAAAGCAAAGTCTTTTCTTTAGGAAAGTGCATAAAATGTCATCTATACAAACAGAAATATCATGTTTGTTTGCCGCAGTTCCTCTAGCTTTCTCCCTAGAAAATACGAATGTGTAGAGCTGGTGTCTCCATGTGGAACCAATTAGTGTTTCCCAGCACAAAATTAAATGTTCCCTGATAAATAACATGCAAAAACATAAATTCCGTTGATAATATCCGGAAAACATAAACACAGAGGATTTCACAATATCTGGGTTGTAGTAAGCCAAAACACAACCGGATATTTCTGGTTTCATCCAGTCATATACGGGCAAAGCGAGGTGGAATTCGTATGCAATGGACCGAGAAAATCACAGTAAAAATTGTTTTGGAGAAAAGCAAAGTTTTTTTCGTTATGCAAGTGCATAAAATGTCATCTATACAAACAGAAATATCATGTTTGTTTGCCTCAGTTCCTCTAACTTTCTCCCTAGAACATACGAATGTGTAGACTGGTGTCTCCATGTTGAACCTATTAGTGTTTCTAAGGTACAAAATTAAATGTTCCCTGATAAAAAACATGCAAAACCATAAAATCCGTTGATAATATCCGGAAAACATAAACACAGAGGCTTTCACAATATCTGGGTTGTAGTTAGCCAAAACACAACCGGATATTTCTGGTTTCATCCAGTCATATCCGGACAAAGTGGGTTGGAATTCGTATGCAATGGACCAACAAAATCACAGTAAAAATGGTTTTAGAGAAAGGCAAAAAGTCTTTTCCATCGCAAGTGCATAAAATGTCATCTATACAAACAGACATATCATATCGATTTGCAGTTCCTCAAGCTTTCTCCCTAGAACATAGGAATGTGTTACTGGTGTCTCCATGTGGAACCAAATTGTATTTCTACGGTACAAAATTAAAGGTTCCCTGATAAAAGCATTCAAAGCAATAAAATCCATCGATAATATCCAGAAAACACAGACACTGAGGCTGTAGCAATATCTGGGATATAGTAAGACAAAACACAACCGGATATTTCTGGTTTCATCCACTCATATCCGGTCAAAGTGGGGTGGAATTCATATGTAATGGATCGAGAATATCACAGGAAAAATGGTTTTGGAGAAAAGCAAAGTCTTTTCTTTAGGAAAGTGCATAAAATGTCATCTATACAAACAGAAATATCATGTTTGTTTGCCACAGTTCCTCTAGCTTTCTCCCTAGAAAATAAGAATGTGTAGAGCTGGTGTCTCCATGTGGAACCAATTAGTGTTTCCCAGCACAAAATTAAATGTTCCCTGATAAATAACATGCAAAAACATAAATTCCGTTGATAATATCCGGAAAACATAAACACAGAGGCTTTCACAATATCTGGGTTGTAGTAAGCCAAAACACAACCGGATATTTCTGGTTTCATCCAGTCATATACGGGCAAAGCGAGGTGGAATTTGTATGCAATGGACCGAGAAAATCACAGTAAAAATGGTTTTGGAGAAAAGCAAAGTTTTTTTCGTTATGCAAGTGCATAAAATGTCATGTATACAAACAGAAATATCATGTTTGTTTGCCTCAGTTCCTCTAACTTTCTCCCTAGAACATACGAATGTGTAGACTGGTGTCTCCATGTTGAACCTATTAGTGTTTCTAAGGTACAAAATTAAATGTTCCCTGATAAAAAACATGCAAAACCATAAAATCCGTTGATAATATCCGGAAAACATAAACACAGAGGCTTTCACAATATCTGGGTTGTAGTTAGCCAAAACACAACCGGATATTTCTGGTTTCATCCAGTCATATCCGGACAAAGTGGGTTGGAATTCGTATGCAATGGACCAACAAAATCACAGTAAAAATGGTTTTAGAGAAAGGCAAAAAGTCTTTTCCATCGCAAGTGCATAAAATGTCATCTATACAAACAGACATATCATATCGATTTGCAGTTCCTCAAGCTTTCTCCCTAGAACATAGGAATGTGTTACTGGTGTCTCCATGTGGAACCAAATTGTATTTCTACGGTACAAAATTAAATGTTCCCTGATAAAAACATTCAAAACTATAAAATCCATCGATAATATCCAGAAAACACAGACACTGAGGCTGTAGCAATATCTGGGATATAGTAAGACAAAACACAACCGGATATTTCTGGTTTCATCCACTCATATCCGGTCAAAGTGGGGTGGAATTCATATGTAATGGATCGAGAATATCACAGGAAAAATGGTTTTGGAGAAAAGCAAAGTCTTTTCTTTAGGAAAGTGCATAAAATGTCATCTATACAAACAGAAATATCATGTTTGTTTGCCGCAGTTCCTCTAGCTTTCTCCCTAGAAAATAAGAATGTGTAGAGCTGGTGTCTCCATGTGGAACCAATTAGTGTTTCCCAGCACAAAATTAAATGTTCCCTGATAAATAACATGCAAAAACATAAATTCCGTTGATAATATCCGGAAAACATAAACACAGAGGCTTTCACAATATCTGGGTTGTAGTAAGCCAAAACACAACCGGATATTTCTGGTCTGATCCAGTCATATCCGGACAAAGCGAGGTGGAATTCGTATGCAATGGACCGAGAAAATCACAGTAAAAATGGTTTTGGAGAAAAGCAAAGTTTTTTTCGTTATGCAAGTGCATAAAATGTCATGTATACAAACAGAAATATCATGTTTGTTTGCCGCAGTTCCTCTAACTTTCTCCCTAGAACATACGAATGTGTAGACTGGTGTCTCCATGTTGAACCTATTAGTGTTTCTAAGGTACAAAATTAAATGTTCCCTGATAAAAAACATGCAAAACCATAAAATCCGTTGATAATATCCGGAAAACACCAATACAGAAGCTTTCACAATATCTGGGATTGAGTTAGCCAAAACACAACCGGATATTTCTGGTTTCATCCAGTCATATCCGGACTAAGTTTGGTGGAATTCGTATGCAATGAACCGGGAAAATCGCAGTAAAAATGGTTTTGGAGTAAAACAAAGTCTTTTCCTTAAGCCAGTGCATAAAATGTCATCTATACAAACAGAAACATCATGTTTGTTTACCGCAGTTATTCTAGCTTTCTCCCTAGAAAATACGAATGTGTAGACTGGTGTCTCCATGTGCAAACAATTAGTGTTTCCCAGCACAAAATTAAGTGTTCCCTGATAAAAACATTCAAAACAATATAATCCATCGATAATATCCAGAAAACACAAACACAGAGTGTAGTAATATCTGGGATATAGTAAGCCAAAAAAAAAGAAAACGGATATTTCTGGTTTCATCCAGTCATATCCGGACAAAGTGAGGTGGAATTCGTATGCAATGGACCGAGAAAATCACAGTAAAAATGGTTTTGGAGAAAAGTAAAGTCTTTTTCTTAGGAAAGTGCATAAAATGTCATCTATACAAACAGAAATATCATGTTTGTTTGCCGCAGTTCCTCTAGCTTTCTCCCTAGAAAATACAAATGTGTAGAGCTGGTGTCTCCGTGTGGAACCAATTAGTGTTTTTACGGTACAAAATTAAATGTTCCCTGATAAAAAACATGCAAAACCATAAAATCCGTTCATAATATCCGGAGAACACAAATACAGAAGCTTTCACAATATCTGGGATTGAGTTAGCCAAAACACAACCGGATATTTCTGGTTTCATCCAGTCATATCCGGACAAAGTGGGTTGGAATTCGTATGCAATGGACCAACAAAATCACAGTAAAAATGGTTTTAGAGAAAGGCAAAAAGTCTTTTCCATCGCAAGTGCATAAAATGTCATCTATACAAACAGACATATCATATCGATTTGCAGTTCCTCAAGCTTTCTCCCTAGAACATAGGAATGTGTAGAGCTGGGGTCTCCATGTGGAACCAATTAGTGTTTCTACGGTACAAAATTAAATGTTCCCTGATAAAAACATTCAAAACAATAAAATCCTTCGATAATATCCAAAAAACACAGACACTGAGGCTGTAGCAATATCTGGGATATAGTAAGACAAAACACAACCGGATATTTCTGGTTTCATCCACTCATATCCGGACAAAGTGGGGTGGAATTCATATGTAATGGATCGAGAATATCACAGGAAAAATGGTTTTGGAGAAAAGCAAAGTCTTTTCTTTAGGAAAGTGCATAAAATGTCATCTATACAAACAGAAATATCATGTTTGTTTGCCGCAGTTCCTCTAGCTTTCTCCCTAGAAAATACGAATGTGTAGAGCTGGTGTCTCCATGTGGAACCAATTAGTGTTTCCCAGCACAAAATTAAATGTTCCCTGATAAATAACATGCAAAAACATAAATTCCGTTGATAATATCCGGAAAACATAAACACAGAGGCTTTCACAATATCTGGGTTGTAGTAAGCCAAAACACAACCGGATATTTCTGGTTTCATCCAGTCATATCCGGACAAAGTGGGTTGGAATTCGTATGCAATGGACCAACAAAATCACAGTAAAAATGGTTTTAGAGAAAGGCAAAAAGTCTTTTCCATCACAAGTGCATAAAATGTCATCTATACAAACAGACATATCATATCGATTTGCAGTTCCTCAAGCTTTCTCCCTAGAACATAGGAATGTGTTACTGGTGTCTCCATGTGGAACCAAATTGTATTTCTACGGTACAAAATTAAAGGTTCCCTGATAAAAACATTCAAAGCAATAAAATCCATCGATAATATCCAGAAAAGAGAGACACTGAGGCTGTAGCAATATCTGGGATATAGTAAGACAAAACACAACCAGATATTTCTGGTTTCATCCAGTCATATCCGGACAAAGCGAGGTGGAATTCGTATGCAATGGACCGAGAAAATCACAGTAAAAATGGTTTTGGAGAAAAGCAAAGTTTTTTTCGTTATGCAAGTGCATAAAATGTCATGTATACAAACAGAAATATCATGTTTGTTTGCCGCAGTTCCTCTAACTTTCTCCTAGAACATACGAATGTGTAGACTGGTGTCTCCATGTTGAACCTATTAGTGTTTCTACGGTACAAAATTAAATGTTCCCTGATAAAAAACATGCAAAACCATAAAATCCGTTGATAATATCCGGAAAACACCAATGCAGAAGCTTTCACAATATCTGGGATTGATTTAGCCAAAAGACAACCGGATATTTCTGGTTTCATCCAGTCATATCCGGATTAAGTTTGGTGGAATTCGTATGCAATGATCCGGGAAAATCGCAGTAAAAATGGTTTTGGAGTAAAACAAAGTCTTTTCCTTAAGCCAGTGCATAAAATGTCATCTATACAAACAGAAACATCATGTTTGTTTACCGCAGTTATTCTAGCTTTCTCCCTAGAAAATACGAATGTGTAGACTGGTGTCTCCATGTGGAACCAATTAGTGTTTCCCAGCACAAAATTAAATGTTCCCTGATAAAAACATTCAAAACAATATAATCCATCGATAATATCCAGAAAACACAAACACAGAGTCTGTAGTAATATCTGGGATATAGTAAGCCAAAAAAAAAGAAAACGGATATTTCTGGTTTCATCCAGTCATATCCGGACAAAGTGAGGTGGAATTCGTATGCAATGGACCGAGAAAATCACAGTAAAAATGGTTTTGGAGAAAAGTAAAATCTTTTTGTTAGGAAAGTGCATAAAATGTCATCTATACAAACAGAAATATCATGTTTGTTTGCCGCAGTTCCTCTAGCTTTCTCCCTAGAAAATACAAATGTGTAGAGCTGGTGTCTCCGTGTGGAACCAATTAGTGTTTCCCAGCACAAAATTAAATGTTCCCTGATAAATAACATGCAAAAACATAAATTCTGTTGATAATATCCGGAAAACATAAATACAGAGTCTTTCACAATATCTGGGTTGTAGTAAGCCAAAACACAACCGGATATTTCTGGTTTCATCCAGTCATATCCGGACAAAGTGGGTTGGAATTCGTATGCAATGGACCAACAAAATCACAGTAAAAATGGTTTTAGAGAAAGGCAAAAAGTCTTTTCCATCACAAGTGCATAAAATGTCATCTATACAAACAGACATATCATATCGATTTGCAGTTCCTCAAGCTTTCTCCCTAGAACATAGGAATGTGTTACTGGTGTCTCCATGTGGAACCAAATTGTATTTCTACGGTACAAAATTAAAGGTTCCCTGATAAAAACATTCAAAGCAATAAAATCCATCGATAATATCCAGGAAACAGAGACACTGAGGCTGTAGCAATATCTGGGATATAGTAAGACAAAACACAACCAGATATTTCTGGTTTCATCCAGTCATATCCGGACAAAGCGAGGTGGAATTCGTATGCAATGGACCGAGAAAATCACAGTAAAAATGGTTTTGGAGAAAAGCAAAGTTTTTTTCGTTATGCAAGTGCATAAAATGTCATCTATACAAACAGAAATATCATGTTTCTTTGCCGCAGTTCCTCTAACTTTCTCCCTAGAACATACAAATTCGTAGAGCTGGTGTCTCCGTGTGGAACCAATTAGTGTTTCTACGGTACAAAATTAAATGTTCCCTGATAAAAAACATGCAAAACCATAAAATCCGTTCATAATATCCGGAGAACACAAATACAGAAGCTTTCACAATATCTGGGATTGAGTTAGCCAAAACAAAACCAGATATTTCTGGTTTCATCCAGTCATATCCGGACAAAGTGGGTTGGAATTCGTATGCAATGGACCAACAAAATCACAGTAAAAATGGTTTTAGAGAAAGGCAAAAAGTCTTTTCCATCGCAAGTGCATAAAATGTCATCTATACAAACAGACATATCATATCGATTTGCAGTTCCTCAAGCTTTCTCCCTAGAACATAGGAATGTGTTACTGGTGTCTCCATGGGAACCAATTAGTGTTTATATGGTACAAAATTAAAGGTTCCCTGATAAAAACATTCAAAACAATAAAATCCATCGATAATATCCAGAAAACACAGACACTGAGCCTGTAGCAATATCTGGGATATAGTAAGACAAAACACAACCGGATATTTCTGGTTTCATCCAGTCATATCCGGACAAAGTGGGTTGGATTTCCTATGCAATGGACCAACAAAATCACAGTAAAAATGGTTTTAGAGAAAGGCAAAAAGTCTTTTCCATCGCAAGTGCATAAAATGTCATCTATACAAACAGACATATCATATCGATTTGCAGTTCCTCAAGCTTTCTCCCTAGAACATAGGAATGTGTTACTGGTGTCTCCATGTGGAACCAACTTGTATTTCTACAGTACAAAATTAAAGGTTCCCTGATAAAAACATTCAAAACAATAAAATCCATCGATAATATCCAGAAAACACAGACACTGAGGCTGTAGCAATATCTGGGATATAGTAAGACAAAACACAACCGGATATTTCTGGTTTCATCCACTCATATCCGGACAAAGCGGGGTGGAATTCATATGTACTGGATCGAGAATATCACAGGAAAAATGGTTTTGGAGAAAAGCAAAGTCTTTTCTTTAGGAAAGTGCATAAAATGTCATCTATACAAACAGAAATATCATGTTTGTTTGCCGCAGTTCCTCTAGCTTTCTCCCTAGAAAATACGAATGTGTAGAGCTGGTGTCTCCATGTGGAACCAATTAGTGTTTTTACGGTACAAAATTAAATGTTCCCTGATAAAAAACATGCAAAACCATAAAATCCGTTCATAATATCCGGAGAACACAAATACAGAAGCTTTCACAATATCTGGGATTGAGTTAGCCAAAACACAACCGGATATTTCTGGTTTCATCCAGTCATATCCGGACAAAGTGGGTTGGAATTCGTATGCAATGGACCAACAAAATCACAGTAAAAATGGTTTTAGAGAAAGGCAAAAAGTCTTTTCCATCGCAAGTGCATAAAATGTCATCTATACAAACAGACATATCATATCGATTTGCAGTTCCTCAAGCTTTCTCCCTAGAACATAGGAATGTGTAGAGCTGGGGTCTCCATGTGGAACCAATTAGTGTTTCTACGGTACAAAATTAAATGTTCCCTGATAAAAACATTCAAAACAATAAAATCCTTCGATAATATCCAAAAAACACAGACACTGAGGCTGTAGCAATATCTGGGATATAGTAAGACAAAACACAACCGGATATTTCTGGTTTCATCCACTCATATCCGGACAAAGTGGGGTGGAATTCATATGTAATGGATCGAGAATATCACAGGAAAAATGGTTTTGGAGAAAAGCAAAGTCTTTTCTTTAGGAAAGTGCATAAAATGTCATCTATACAAACAGAAATATCATGTTTGTTTGCCGCAGTTCCTCTAGCTTTCTCCCTAGAAAATACGAATGTGTAGAGCTGGTGTCTCCATGTGGAACCAATTAGTGTTTCCCAGCACAAAATTAAATGTTCCCTGATAAATAACATGCAAAAACATAAATTCCGTTGATAATATCCGGAAAACATAAACACAGAGGCTTTCACAATATCTGGGTTGTAGTAAGCCAAAACACAACCGGATATTTCTGGTTTCATCCAGTCATATCCGGACAAAGTGGGTTGGAATTCGTATGCAATGGACCAACAAAATCACAGTAAAAATGGTTTTAGAGAAAGGCAAAAAGTCTTTTCCATCACAAGTGCATAAAATGTCATCTATACAAACAGACATATCATATCGATTTGCAGTTCCTCAAGCTTTCTCCCTAGAACATAGGAATGTGTTACTGGTGTCTCCATGTGGAACCAAATTGTATTTCTACGGTACAAAATTAAAGGTTCCCTGATAAAAACATTCAAAGCAATAAAATCCATCGATAATATCCAGAAAAGAGAGACACTGAGGCTGTAGCAATATCTGGGATATAGTAAGACAAAACACAACCAGATATTTCTGGTTTCATCCAGTCATATCCGGACAAAGCGAGGTGGAATTCGTATGCAATGGACCGAGAAAATCACAGTAAAAATGGTTTTGGAGAAAAGCAAAGTTTTTTTCGTTATGCAAGTGCATAAAATGTCATGTATACAAACAGAAATATCATGTTTGTTTGCCGCAGTTCCTCTAACTTTCTCCTAGAACATACGAATGTGTAGACTGGTGTCTCCATGTTGAACCTATTAGTGTTTCTACGGTACAAAATTAAATGTTCCCTGATAAAAAACATGCAAAACCATAAAATCCGTTGATAATATCCGGAAAACACCAATGCAGAAGCTTTCACAATATCTGGGATTGAGTTAGCCAAAACACAACCGGATATTTCTGGTTTCATCCAGTCATATCCGGATTAAGTTTGGTGGAATTCGTATGCAATGATCCGGGAAAATCGCAGTAAAAATGGTTTTGGAGTAAAACAAAGTCTTTTCCTTAAGCCAGTGCATAAAATGTCATCTATACAAACAGAAACATCATGTTTGTTTACCGCAGTTATTCTAGCTTTCTCCCTAGAAAATACGAATGTGTAGACTGGTGTCTCCATGTGGAACCAATTAGTGTTTCCCAGCACAAAATTAAATGTTCCCTGATAAAAACATTCAAAACAATATAATCCATCGATAATATCCAGAAAACACAAACACAGAGTCTGTAGTAATATCTGGGATATAGTAAGCCAAAAAAAAAGAAAACGGATATTTCTGGTTTCATCCAGTCATATCCGGACAAAGTGAGGTGGAATTCGTATGCAATGGACCGAGAAAATCACAGTAAAAATGGTTTTGGAGAAAAGTAAAATCTTTTTGTTAGGAAAGTGCATAAAATGTCATCTATACAAACAGAAATATCATGTTTGTTTGCCGCAGTTCCTCTAGCTTTCTCCCTAGAAAATACAAATGTGTAGAGCTGGTGTCTCCGTGTGGAACCAATTAGTGTTTCCCAGCACAAAATTAAATGTTCCCTGATAAATAACATGCAAAAACATAAATTCTGTTGATAATATCCGGAAAACATAAATACAGAGTCTTTCACAATATCTGGGTTGTAGTAAGCCAAAACACAACCGGATATTTCTGGTTTCATCCAGTCATATCCGGACAAAGTGGGTTGGAATTCGTATGCAATGGACCAACAAAATCACAGTAAAAATGGTTTTAGAGAAAGGCAAAAAGTCTTTTCCATCACAAGTGCATAAAATGTCATCTATACAAACAGACATATCATATCGATTTGCAGTTCCTCAAGCTTTCTCCCTAGAACATAGGAATGTGTTACTGGTGTCTCCATGTGGAACCAAATTGTATTTCTACGGTACAAAATTAAAGGTTCCCTGATAAAAACATTCAAAGCAATAAAATCCATCGATAATATCCAGGAAACAGAGACACTGAGGCTGTAGCAATATCTGGGATATAGTAAGACAAAACACAACCAGATATTTCTGGTTTCATCCAGTCATATCCGGACAAAGCGAGGTGGAATTCGTATGCAATGGACCGAGAAAATCACAGTAAAAATGGTTTTGGAGAAAAGCAAAGTTTTTTTCGTTATGCAAGTGCATAAAATGTCATCTATACAAACAGAAATATCATGTTTCTTTGCCGCAGTTCCTCTAACTTTCTCCCTAGAACATACAAATTCGTAGAGCTGGTGTCTCCGTGTGGAACCAATTAGTGTTTCTACGGTACAAAATTAAATGTTCCCTGATAAAAAACATGCAAAACCATAAAATCCGTTCATAATATCCGGAGAACACAAATACAGAAGCTTTCACAATATCTGGGATTGAGTTAGCCAAAACAAAACCAGATATTTCTGGTTTCATCCAGTCATATCCGGACAAAGTGGGTTGGAATTCGTATGCAATGGACCAACAAAATCACAGTAAAAATGGTTTTAGAGAAAGGCAAAAAGTCTTTTCCATCGCAAGTGCATAAAATGTCATCTATACAAACAGACATATCATATCGATTTGCAGTTCCTCAAGCTTTCTCCCTAGAACATAGGAATGTGTTACTGGTGTCTCCATGGGAACCAATTAGTGTTTATATGGTACAAAATTAAAGGTTCCCTGATAAAAACATTCAAAACAATAAAATCCATCGATAATATCCAGAAAACACAGACACTGAGCCTGTAGCAATATCTGGGATATAGTAAGACAAAACACAACCGGATATTTCTGGTTTCATCCAGTCATATCCGGACAAAGTGGGTTGGATTTCCTATGCAATGGACCAACAAAATCACAGTAAAAATGGTTTTAGAGAAAGGCAAAAAGTCTTTTCCATCGCAAGTGCATAAAATGTCATCTATACAAACAGACATATCATATCGATTTGCAGTTCCTCAAGCTTTCTCCCTAGAACATAGGAATGTGTTACTGGTGTCTCCATGTGGAACCAACTTGTATTTCTACAGTACAAAATTAAAGGTTCCCTGATAAAAACATTCAAAACAATAAAATCCATCGATAATATCCAGAAAACACAGACACTGAGGCTGTAGCAATATCTGGGATATAGTAAGACAAAACACAACCGGATATTTCTGGTTTCATCCACTCATATCCGGACAAAGCGGGGTGGAATTCATATGTACTGGATCGAGAATATCACAGGAAAAATGGTTTTGGAGAAAAGCAAAGTCTTTTCTTTAGGAAAGTGCATAAAATGTCATCTATACAAACAGAAATATCATGTTTGTTTGCCGCAGTTCCTCTAGCTTTCTCCCTAGAAAATACGAATGTGTAGAGCTGGTGTCTCCATGTGGAACCAATTAGTGTTTCCCAGCACAAAATTAAATGTTCCCTGATAAATAACATGCAAAAACATAAATTCCGTTGATAATATCCGGAAAACATAAACACAGAGGCTTTCACAATATCTGGGTTGTAGTAAGCCAAAACACAACCGGATATTTCTGGTTTCATCCAGTCATATCCGGACAAAGCGAGGTGGAATTCGGATGCAATGGACCGAGAAAATCACAGTAAAAATGGTTTTGGAGAAAAGCAAAGTTTTTTTCGTTATGCAAGTGCATAAAATGTCATGTATACAAACAGAAATATCATGTTTGTTTGCCGCACTTCCTCTAACTTTCTACCTAGAACATACGAATGTGTAGACTGGTGTCTCCATGTTGAACCTACTAGTGTTTCTAAGGTACAAAATTAAATGTTCCCCGATAAAAACATTCAAAACAATAAAGTCCGTTGATAATGTCCAGAAAACACAAACACAGTGTCCGTCGCAATATCTGGGATTGAGTTAGCCAAAACACAACCGGATATTTCTGGTTTCATCCAGTCATATCCGGACTAAGTTTGGTGGAATTCGTATGCAATGAACCGGGAAAATCGCAGTAAAAATGGTTTTGGAGTAAAACAAAGTCTTTTCCTTAAGCCAGTGCATAAAATGTCATCTATACAAACAGAAACATCATGTTTGTTTACCGCAGTTATTCTAGCTTTCTCCCTAGAAAATACGAATGTGTAGACTGGTGTCTCCATGTGCAAACAATTAGTGTTTCCCAGCACAAAATTAAGTGTTCCCTGATCAAAACATTCAAAACAATATAATCCATCGATAATATCCAGAAAACACAAACACCTAGTGTAGTAATATCTGGGATATAGTAAGCCAAAAAAAAAAAGAAAACGGATATTTCTGGTTTCATCCAGTCATATCCGGACAAAGTGAGGTGGAATTCGTATGCAATGGACCGAGAAAATCACAGTAAAAATGGTTTTGGAGAAAAGTAAAGTCTTTTTCTTAGGAAAGTGCATAAAATGTCATCTATACAAACAGAAATATCATGTTTGTTTGCCGCAGTTCCTCTAGCTTTCTCCCTAGAAAATACAAATGTGTAGAGCTGGTGTCTCCGTGTGGAACCAATTAGTGTTTCTACGGTACAAAATTAAATGTTCCCTGATAAAAAACATGCAAAACCATAAAATCCGTTCATAATATCCGGAGAACACAAATACAGTAGCTTTCACAATATCTGGGATTGAGTTAGCCAAAACACAACCGGATATTTCTGGTTTCATCCAGTCATATCCGGACTAAGGTTGGTGGAATTCGTATGCAATGAACCGGGAAAATCGCAGTAAAAATGGTTTTGGAGTAAAACAAAGTCTTTTCCTTAAGCCAGTGCATAAAATGTCATCTATACAAACAGAAACATCATGTTTGTTTACCGCAGTTATTCTAGCTTTCTCCCTAGAAAATACGATTGTGTAGACTGGTGTCTCCATGTGGAACCAATTAGTGTTTCCCAGCACAAAATTAAATGTTCCCTGATAAAAAACATGCAAAACCATAAAATCCGTTCATAATATCCGGAGAACACAAATACAGAAGCTTTCGCAATATCTGGGATTGAGTTAGCCAAAACACAACTGGATATTTCTGGTTTCATCCAGTCATATCCGGACACAGTGGGTTGGAATTCGTATGCAATGGACCAACAAAATCACAGTAAAAATGGTTTTAGAGAAAGGCAAAAAGTCTTTTCCATCGCAAGTGCATAAAATGTCATCTATACAAACAGACATATCATATCGATTTGCAGTTCCTCAAGCTTTCTCCCTAGAACATAGGAATGTGTTACTGGTGTCTCCATGTGGAACCAATTAGTGTTTCTACGGTACAAAATTAAAGGTTCCCTGATAAAAACATTCAAAACAATAAAATCCATCGATAATATCCAGAAAACACAGACACTGAGGCTGTAGCAATATCTGGGATATAGTAAGACAAAACACAACCGGATATTTCTGGTTTCATCCACTCATATCCGGACAAAGTGGGGTGGAATTCATATGTAATGGATGGAGAATATCACAGGAAAAATGGTTTTGGAGAAAAGCAAAGTCTTTTCTTTAGGAAAGTGCATAAAATGTCATCTATACAAACAGAAATATCATGTTTGTTTGCCGCAGTTCCTCTAGCTTTCTCCCTAGAAAATACGAATGTGTAGAGCTGGTGTCTCCATGTGGAACCAATTAGTGTTTCCCAGCACAAAATTAAATGTTCCCTGATAAATAACATGCAAAAACATAAATTCCGTTGATAATATCCGGAAAACATAAACACAGAAGCTTTCACAATATCTGGGTTGTAGTAAGCCAAAACACAACCGGATATTTCTGGTTTCATCCAGTCATATCCGGACAAAGCGAGGTGGAATTCGTATGCAATGGACCGAGAAAATCACAGTAAAAATGGTTTTGGAGAAAAGCAAAGTTTTTTTCGTTATGCAAGTGCATAAAATGTCATGTATACAAACAGAAATATCATGTTTGTTTGCCGCAGTTCCTCTAACTTTCTCCCTAGAACATACGAATGTGTATACTGGTGTCTCCATGTTGAACCTATTAGTGTTTCTAAGGTACAAAATTAAATGTTCCCAGATAAAAACATTCAAAACAATAAAGTCCGTTGATAATGTCCAGAAAACACAAACACAGAGTCCGTCGCAATATCTGGGATTGATTTAGCCAAAACACAACCGGATATTTCTGGTTTCATCCAGTCATATCCGGACTAAGTTTGGTGGAATTCGTATGCAATGAACCGGGAAAATCGCAGTAAAAATGGTTTTGGAGTAAAACAAAGTCATTTCCTTAAGCCAGTGCATAAAATGTCATCTATAGAAACAGAAACATCATGTTTGTTTACCGCAGTTATTCTAGCTTTCTCCCTAGAAAATACGATTGTGTAGACTGGTGTCTCCATGTGCAAACAATTAGTGTTTCCCAGCACAAAATTAAGTGTTCCCTGATCAAAACATTCAAAACAATATAATCCATCGATAATATCCAGAAAACACAAACACAGAGTCTGTAGTAATATCTGGGATATAGTAAGCCAAAAAAAAAAAAGAAAACGGATATTTCTGGTTTCATCCAGTCATATCCGGACAAAGTGAGGTGGAATTCGTATGCAATGGACCGAGATAATCACAGTAAAAATGGTTTTGGAGAAAAGTAAAGTCTTTTTGTTAGGAAAGTGCATAAAATGTCATCTATACAAACAGAAATATCATGTTTGTTTGCCGCAGTTCCTCTAGCTTTCTCCCTAGAAAATACAAATGTGTAGAGCTGGTGTCTCCGTGTGGAACCAATTAGTGTTTCTACGGTACAAAATTAAATGTTCCCTGATAAAAAACATGCAAAACCATAAAATCCGTTCATAATATCCGGAGAACACAAATACAGAAGCTTTCACAATATCTGGGATTGAGTTAGCCAAAACACAACTGGATATTTCTGGTTTCATCCAGTCATATCCGGACACAGTGGGTTGGAATTCGTATGCAATGGACGAACAAAATCACAGTAAAAATGGTTTTAGAGAAAGGCAAAAAGTCTTTTCCATCGCAAGTGCATAAAATGTCATCTATACAAACAGACATATCATATCGATTTGCAGTTCCTCAAGCTTTCTCCCTAGAACATAGGAATGTGTTACTGGTGTCTCCATGTGGAACCAATTAGTGTTTCTACGGTACAAAATTAAAGGTTCCCTGATAAAAACATTCAAAACAATAAAATCCATCGATAATATCCAGAAAACACAGACACTGAGGCTGTAGCAATATCTGGGATATAGTAAGACAAAACACAACCGGATATTTCTGGTTTCATCCACTCATATCCGGACAAAGTGGGGTGGAATTCATATGTAATGGATGGAGAATATCACAGGAAAAATGGTTTTGGAGAAAAGCAAAGTCTTTTCTTTAGGAAAGTGCATAAAATGTCATCTATACAAACAGAAATATCATGTTTGTTTGCCGCAGTTCCTCTAGCTTTCTCCCTAGAAAATACGAATGTGTAGAGCTGGTGTCTCCATGTGGAACCAATTAGTGTTTCCCAGCACAAAATTAAATGTTCCCTGATAAATAACATGCAAAAAGATGAATTCCGTTGATAATATCCGGAAAACATAAACACAGAAGCTTTCACAATATCTGGGTTGTAGTAAGCCAAAACACAACCGGATATTTCTGGTTTCATCCAGTCATATCCGGACAAAGCGAGGTGGAATTCGTATGCAATGGACCGAGAAAATCACAGTAAAAATGGTTTTGGAGAAAAGCAAAGTTTTTTTCGTTATGCAAGTGCATAAAATGTCATGTATACAAACAGAAATATCATGTTTGTTTGCCGCAGTTCCTCTAACTTTCTCCCTAGAACATACGAATGTGTAGACTGGTGTCTCCATGTTGAACCTATTAGTGTTTCTAAGGTACAAAATTAAATGTTCCCCGATAAAAACATTCAAAACAATAAAGTCCGTTGATAATGTCCAGAAAACACAAACACAGAGTCCATCGCAATATCTGGGATTGATTTAGCCAAAACACAACCGGATATTTCTGGTTTCATCCAGTCATATCCGGACTAAGTTTGGTGGAATTCGTATGCAATGAACCGGGAAAATCGCAGTAAAAATGGTTTTGGAGTAAAACAAAGTCTTTTCCTTAAGCCAGTGCATAAAATGTCATCTATAGAAACAGAAACATCATGTTTGTTTACCGCAGTTATTCTAGCTTTCTCCCTAGAAAATACGAATGTGTAGACTGGTGTCTCCATGTGCAAACAATTAGTGTTTCCCAGCACAAAATTAAGTGTTCCCTGATAAAAACATTCAAAACAATATAATCCATCGATAATATCCAGAAAACACAAACATAGAGTGTAGTAATATCTGGGATATAGTAAGCCAAAAAAAAAAAAAAAGAAAACGGATATTTCTGGTTTCATCCAGTCATATCCGGACAAAGTGAGGTGGAATTCGTATGCAATGGACCGAGAAAATCACAGTAAAAATGGTTTTGGAGAAAAGTAAAGTCTTTTTGTTAGGAAAGTGCATAAAATGTCATCTATACAAACAGAAATATCATGTTTGTTTGCCGCAGTTCCTCTAGCTTTCTCCCTAGAAAATACAAATGTGTAGAGCTGGTGTCTCCGTGTGGAACCAATTAGTGTTTCCCAGCACAAAATTAAATGTTCCCTGATAAATAACATGCAAAAACATAAATTCCGTTGATAATATCCGGAAAACATAAACACAGAGGCTTTCACAATATCTGGGTTGTAGTAAGCCAAAACACAACCGGATATTTCTGGTTTCATCCAGTCATATCCGGACAAAGTGGGTTGGAATTCGTATGCAATGGACCAACAAAATCACAGTAAAAATGGTTTTAGAGAAAGGCAAAAAGTCTTTTCCATCGCAAGTGCATAAAATGTCATCTATACAAACAGACATATCATATCGATTTGCAGTTCCTCAAGCTTTCTCCCTAGAACATAGGAATGTGTTACTGGTGTCTCCATGTGGAACCAAATTGTATTTCTACGGTACAAAATTAAAGGTTCCCTGATAAAAACATTCAAAACAATAAAATCCATCGATAATATCCAGAAAACACAGACACTGAGGCTGTAGCAATATCTGGGATATAGTAAGACAAAACACAACCGGATATTTCTGGTTTCATCCACTCATATCCGGACAAAGTGGGGTGGAATTCATATGTACTGGATCGAGAATATCACAGGAAAAATGGTTTTGGAGAAAAGCAAAGTCTTTTCTTTAGGAAAGTGCATAAAATGTCATCTATACAAACAGAAATATCATGTTTGTTTGCCGCAGTTCCTCTAGCTTTCTCCCTAGAAAATACGAATGTGTAGAGCTGGTGTCTCCATGTGGAACCAATTAGTGTTTCCCAGCACAAAATTAAATGTTCCCTGATAAATAACATGCAAAAACATAAATTCCATTGATAATATCCGGAAAACATAAACACAGAGGCTTTCACAATATCTGGGTTGTAGTAAGCCAAAACACAACCGGATATTTCTGGTTTCATCCAGTCATATCCGGACAAAGCGAGGTGGAATTCGTATGCAATGGACCGAGAAAATCACAGTAAAAATGGTTTTGGAGAAAAGCAAAGTTTTTTCGTTATGCAAGTGCATAAAATGTCATGTATACAAACAGAAATATCATGTTTGTTTGCCGCAGTTCCTCTAACTTTCTCCCTAGAACATACGAATGTGTATACTGGTGTCTCCATGTTGAACCTACTAGTGTTTCTAAGGTACAAAATTAAATGTTCCCCGATAAAAACATTCAAAACAATAAAGTCCGTTGATAATGTCCAGAAAACACAAACACAGTGTCCGTCGCAATATCTGGGATTGAGTTAGCCAAAACACAACCGGATATTTCTGGTTTCATCCAGCCATATCCGGACTAAGTTGCATAACGAAAAATTAAATTGTTTAATTAGACATTAGATCTAATGTTTTGGCTTACTACAACCCAGATATTGTGAAAGCTTCTGTATTTGTGTTCTCCGGATATTATGAACGGATTTTATGGTTTTGCATGTTATTTATCAGGGAACATTTAATTTTGTGCTGGGAAACACTAATTGGTTCCACATGGAGACACCAGCTCTACACATTCGTATTTTCTAGGGAGAAAGCTAGAGGAACTGCGGCAAACAAACATGATATTTCTGTTTGTATAGATGACATTTTATGCACTTTCCTAAAGAAAAGACTTTGCTTTTCTCCAAAACCATTTTTCCTGTGATATTCTCCATCCATTACATATGAATAACACCCCCACTTTGTCCGGATATGAGTGGATGAAACCAGAAATATCCGGTTGTGTTTTGTCTTACTATATCCCAGATATTGCTACAGCCTCAGTGTCTGTGTTTTCTGGATATTATCGATGGATTTTATTGTTTTGAATGTTTTTATCAGGGAACCTTTAATTTTGTACCGTAGAAATACAATTTGGTTCCACATGGAAACACCAGTAACACATTCCTATGTTCTAGGGAGAAAGCTTGAGGAACTGCAAATCGATATGATATGTCTGTTTGTATAGATGACATTTTATGCACTTGCGATGGAAAAGACTTTTTGCCTTTCTCTAAAACCATTTTTACTGTGATTTTGTTGGTCCATTGCATACGAATTCCAACCCACTTTGTCCGGATATGACTGGATGAAACCAGAAATATCCGGTTGTGTTTTGGCTAACTCAATCCCAGATATTGTGAAAGCTTCTGTATTTGTGTTCTCCGGATATTATGAACGGATTTTATGGTTTTGCATGCTTTTTATCAGGGAACATTTAATTTTGTACCGTAGAAACACTAATTGGTTCCACACGGAGACACCAGCTCTACACATTTGTATTTTCTAGGGAGAAAGCTAGAGGAACTGCGGCAAACAAACATGATATTTCTGTTTGTATAGATGACATTTTATGCACTTTCCTAACAAAAAGACTTTACTTTTCTCCAAAACCATTTTTACTGTGATTTTCTCGGTCCATTGCATACGAATTCCACCTCACTTTGTCCGGATATGAGTGGATGAAACCAGAAATATCCGTTTTCTTTTTTTTTTTTTGGCTTACTATATCCCAGATATTACTACAGACTCTGTGTTTGTGTTTTCTGGATATTATCGATGGATTATATTGTTTTGAATGTTTTTATCAGGGAACACTTAATTTTGTGCTGGGAAACACTAATTGTTTGCACATGGAGACACCAGTCTACACATTCGTATTTTCTAGGGAGAAAGCTAGAATAACTGCGGTAAACAAACATGACGTTTCTGTTTGTATAGATGACATTTTATGCACTGGCTTAAGGAAAAGACTTTGTTTTACTCCAAAACCATTTTTACTGCGATTTTCCCGGTTCATTGCATACGAATTCCACCAACCTTAGTCCGGATATGACTGGATGAAACCAGAAATATCCGGTTGTGTTTTGGCTAACTCAATCCCAGATATTGCAACGGACTCTGTGTTTGTGTTTTCTGGACATTATCAACGGACTTTATTGTTTTGAATGTTTTTATCAGGGAACATTTAATTTTGTACCTTAGAAACACTAATAGGTTCAACATGGAGACACCAGTCTACACATTCGTATGTTCTAGGGAGAAAGCTAGAGGAACTGCGGCAAACAAACATGATATTTCTGTTTGTATAGATGACATTTTATGCACTTTCCTAAGAAAAAGACTTTACTTTTCTCCAAAACCATTTTTACTGTGATTTTCTCGGTCCATTGCATACGAATTCCACCTCACTTTGTCCGGATATGACTGGATGAAACCAGAAATATCCATTTTCTTTTTTTTTTTTTTGGCTTAGTATATCCCAGATATTACTACAGACTCTGTGTTTGTGTTTTCTGGATATTATCGATGGATTATATTGTTTTGAATGTTTTTATCAGGGAACATTTAATTTTGTGCTGGGAAACACTAATTGGTTCCACATGGAGACACCAAGTCTACACATTCGTATTTTCTAGGGAGAAAGCTAGAATAACTGCGGTAAACAAACATGATGTTTCTGTTTGTATAGATGACATTTTATGCACTGGCTTAAGGAAAAGACTTTGTTTTACTCCAAAACCATTTTTACTGCGATTTTCCCGGTTCATTGCATACGAATTCCACCAACCTTAGTCCGGATATGACTGGATGAAACCAGAAATATCCGGTTGTGTTTTGGCTAACTCAATCCCAGATATTGCGACGGACTCTGTGTTTGTGTTTTCTGGACATTATCAACGGACTTTATTGTTTTGAATGTTTTTATCAGGGAACATTTAATTTTGTACCTTAGAAACACTAATAGGTTCAACATGGAGACACCAGTCTACACATTCGTATGTTCTAGGGAGAAAGTTAGAGGAACTGCGGCAAACAAACATGATATTTCTGTTTGTATACATGACATTTTATGCACTTGCATAACGAAAAAAACTTTGCTTTTCTCCAAAACCATTTTTACTGTGATTTTCTCGGTCCTTTGCATACGAATTCCACCAAACTTAGTCCTGATATGACTGGATGTAACCAGAAATATCCGGTTGTGTTTTGGCTTACTACAACCCAGATATTGTGAAAGCCTCTGTGTTTATGTTTTCCGGATATTATCAACGGAATTTATGTTTTTGCATGTTATTTATCAGGGAACATTTAATTTTGTGCTGGGAAACACTAATTGGTTCCACATGGAGACACCAGCTCTACACATTCGTATTTTCTAGGGAGAAAGCTAGAGGAACTGCGGCAAACAAACATGATATTTCTGTTTGTATAGATGACATTTTATGCACTTTCCTAAAGAAAAGAATTTGCTTTTCTCCAAAACCATTTTTCCTGTGATATTCTCGATCCATTACATATGAATTCCACCCCACTTTGTCCGGATATGAGTGGATGAAACCAGAAATATCCGGTTGTGTTTTGTCTTACTATATCCCAGATATTGCTACAGCCTCAGTGTCTGTGTTTTCTGGATATTATCGATGGATTTTATTGTTTTGAATGTTTTTATCAGGGAACATTTAATTTTGTACCGTAGAAATACAATTTGGTTCCACATGGAGACACCAGTAACACATTCCTCTGTTCTAGGGAGAAAGCTTGAGGAACTGCAAATCGATATGATATGTCTGTTTGTATAGATGACATTTTATGCACTTGCGATGGAAAAGACTTTTTGCCTTTCTCTAAAACCATTTTTACTGTGATTTTGTTGGTCCATTGCATACGAATTCCACCCCACTTTGTCCGGATATGACTGGATGAAACCAGAAATATCCGGTTGTGTTTTGGCTAACTCAATCCCAGATATTGTGAAAGCTTCTGTATTTGTGTTCTCCGGATATTATGAACGGATTTTATGGTTTTGCATGTTTTTTTTCAGGGAACATTTAATTTTGTACCGTAGAAACACTAATTGGTTCCACACGGAGACACCAGCTCTACACATTTGTATTTTCTAGGGAGAAAGCTAGAGGAACTGCGGCAAACAAACATGATATTTCTGTTTGTATAGATGACATTTTATGCACTTTCCTAACAAAAAGACTTTACTTTTCTCCAAAACCATTTTTACTGTGATTTTCTCGGTCCATTGCATACGAATTCCACCTCACTTTGTCCGGATATGACTGGATGAAACCAGAAATATCCGTTTTCTTTTTTTTTTTTTTTGGCTTACTATATCCCACATATTACTACAGACTCTGTGTTTGTGTTTTCTGGATATTATCGATGGATTATATTGTTTTGAATGTTTTTATCAGGGAACATTTAATTTTGTGCTGGGAAACACTAATTGGTTCCACATGGAGACACCAGTCTACACATTCGTATTTTCTAGGGAGAAAGCTAGAATAACTGCGGTAAACAAACATGATGTTTCTGTTTGTATAGATGACATTTTATGCACTGGCTTAAGGAAAAGACTTTGTTTTACTCCAAAACCATTTTTACTGCGATTTTCCCGGTTCATTGCATACGAATTCCACCAACCTTAGTCCGGATATGACTGGATGAAACCAGAAATATCCGGTTGTGTTTTGGCTAACTCAATCCCAGATATTGCGACGGACTCTGTGTTTGTGTTTTCTGGACATTATCAACGGACTTTATTGTTTTGAATGTTTTTATCAGGGAACATTTAATTTTGTACCTTAGAAACACTAATAGGTTCAACATGGAGACACCAGTCTACACATTCGTATGTTCTAGGGAGAAAGTTAGAGGAACTGCGGCAAACAAACATGATATTTCTGTTTGTATACATGACATTTTATGCACTTGCATAACGAAAAAAACTTTGCTTTTCTCCAAAACCATTTTTACTGTGATTTTCTCGGTCCATTGCATACGAATTCCACCTCGCTTTGTCCGGATATGACTGGATGAAACCAGAAATATCCGGTTGTGTTTTGGCTTACTACAACCCAGATATTGTGAAAGCCTCTGTGTTTATGTTTTCCGGATACTATCAACGGAATTTATGTTTTTGCATGTTATTTATCAGGGAACATTTAATTTTGTGCTGGGAAACACTAATTGGTTCCACATGGAGACACCAGCTCTACACATTCGTATTTTCTAGGGAGAAAGCTAGAGGAACTGCGGCAAACAAACATGATATTTCTGTTTGTATAGATGACATTTTATGCACTTTCCTAAAGAAAAGACTTTGCTTTTCTCCAAAACCATTTTTCCTGTGATATTCTCCATCCATTACATATGAATTCCACCCCACTTTGTCCGGATATGAGTGGATGAAACCAGAAATATCCGGTTGTGTTTTGTCTTACTATATCCCCGATATTGCTACAGCCTCAGTGTCTGTGTTTTCTGGATATTATCGATGGATTTTATTGTTTTGAATGTTTTTATCAGGGAACATTTAATTTTGTACCGTAGAAACACTAATTGGTTCCACATGGAGACACCAGTAACACATTCCTATGTTCTAGGGAGAAAGCTTGAGGAACTGCAAATCGATATGATATGTCTGTTTGTATAGATGACATTTTATGCACTTGCGATGGAAAAGACTTTTTGCCTTTCTCTAAAACCATTTTTACTGTGATTTTGTTGGTCCATTGCATACGAATTCCAACCCACTTTGTCCGGATATGACTGGATGAAACCAGAAATATCCGGTTGTGTTTTGGCTAACTCAATCCCAGATATTGTGAAAGCTTCTGTATTTGTGTTCTCTGGATATTATGAACGGATTTTATGGTTTTGCATGCTTTTTATCAGGGAACATTTAATTTTGTACCGTAGAAACACTAATTGGTTCCACACGGAGACACCAGCTCTACACATTTGTATTTTCTAGGGAGAAAGCTAGAGGAACTGCGGCAAACAAACATGATATTTCTGTTTGTATAGATGACATTTTATGCACTTTCCTAAGAAAAAGACTTTACTTTTCTCCAAAACCATTTTTACTGTGATTTTCTCGGTCCATTGCATACGAATTCCACCTCACTTTGTCCGGATATGACTGGATGAAACCAGAAATATCCGTTTTCTTTTTTTTTTTTTTGGCTTACTATATCCCAGATATTACTACAGACTCTGTGTTTGTGTTTTCTGGATATTATCGATGGATTATATTGTTTTGAATGTTTTTATCAGGGAACATTTAATTTTGTGCTGGGAAACACTAATTGGTTCCACATGGAGACACCAGTCTACACATTCGTATTTTCTAGGGAGAAAGCTAGAATAACTGCGGTAAACAAACATGATGTTTCTGTTTGTATAGATGACATTTTATGCACTGGCTTAAGGAAAAGACTTTGTTTTACTCCAAAACCATTTTTACTGCGATTTTCCCGGTTCATTGCATACGAATTCCACCAACCTTAGTCCGGATATGACTGGATGAAACCAGAAATATCCGGTTGTGTTTTGGCTAACTCAATCCCAGATATTGCGACGGAGTCTGTGTTTGTGTTTTCTGGACATTATCAACGGACTATATTGTTTTGAATGTTTTTATCAGGGAACATTTAATTTTGTACCTTAGAAACACTAATAGGTTCAACATGGAGACACCAGCTCTACACATTCGTATGTTCTAGGGAGAAAGTTAGAGGAACTGCGGCAAACAAACATGATATTTCTGTTTGTATACATGACATTTTATGCACTTGCATAACGAAAAAAACTGTGCTTTTCTCCAAAACCATTTTTACTGTGATTTTCTCGGTCCATTGCATACGAATTCCACCTCGCTTTGTCCGGATATGACTGGATGAAACCAGAAATATCCGGTTGTGTTTTGGCTTACTACAACCCAGATATTGTGAAAGCCTCTGTGTTTATGTTTTCCGGATACTATCAACGGAATTTATGTTTTTGCATGTTATTTATCAGGGAACATTTAATTTTGTGCTGGGAAACACTAATTGGTTCCACATGGAGACACCAGCTCTACACATTCGTATTTTCTAGGGAGAAAGCTAGAGGAACTGCGGCAAACAAACATGATATTTCTGTTTGTATAGATGACATTTTATGCACTTTCCTAAAGAAAAGACTTTGCTTTTCTCCAAAACCATTTTTCCTGTGATATTCTCCATCCATTACATATGAATTCCACCCCACTTTGTCCGGATATGAGTGGATGAAACCAGAAATATCCGGTTGTGTTTTGTCTTACTATATCCCCGATATGGCTACAGCCTCAGTGTCTGTGTTTTCTGGATATTATCGATGGATTTTATTGTTTTGAATGTTTTTATCAGGGAACATTTAATTTTGTACCGTAGAAACACTAATTGGTTCCACATGGAGACACCAGTAACACATTCCTATGTTCTAGGGAGAAAGCTTGAGGAACTGCAAATCGATATGATATGTCTGTTTGTATAGATGACATTTTATGCACTTGCGATGGAAAAGACTTTTTGCCTTTCTCTAAAACCATTTTTACTGTGATTTTGTTGGTCCATTGCATACGAATTCCAACCCACTTTGTCCGGATATGACTGGATGAAACCAGAAATATCCGGTTGTGTTTTGGCTAACTCAATCCCAGATATTGTGAAAGCTTCTGTATTTGTGTTCTCTGGATATTATGAACGGATTTTATGGTTTTGCATGTTTTTTATCAGGGAACATTTAATTTTGTACCGTAGAAACACTAATTGGTTCCACACGGAGACACCAGCTCTACACATTTGTATTTTCTAGGGAGAAAGCTAGAGGAACTGCGGCAAACAAACATGATATTTCTGTTTGTATAGATGACATTTTATGCACTTTCCTAAGAAAAAGACTTTACTTTTCTCCAAAACCATTTTTACTGTGATTTTCTCGGTCCATTGCATACGAATTCCACCTCACTTTGTCCGGATATGACTGGATGAAACCAGAAATATCCGTTTTCTTTTTTTTTTTTTTGGCTTACTATATCCCAGATATTACTACAGACTCTGTGTTTGTGTTTTCTGGATATTATCGATGGATTATATTGTTTTGAATGTTTTTATCAGGGAACATTTAATTTTGTGCTGGGAAACACTAATTGGTTCCACATGGAGACACCAGTCTACACATTCGTATTTTCTAGGGAGAAAGCTAGAAAAACTGCGGTAAACAAACATGATGTTTCTGTTTGTATAGATGACATTTTATGCACTGGCTTAAGGAAAAGACTTTGTTTTACTCCAAAACCATTTTTACTGCGATTTTCCCGGTTCATTGCATACGAATTCCACCAAACTTAGTCCGGATATGACTGGATGAAACCAGAAATATCCGGTTGTGTTTTGGCTAACTCAATCCCAGATATTGCGACGGACTCTGTGTTTGTGTTTTCTGGACATTATCAACGGACTTTATTGTTTTGAATGTTTTTATCAGGGAACATTTAATTTTGTACCTTAGAAACACTAATAGGTTCAACATGGAGACACCAGTCTACACATTCGTATGTTCTAGGGAGAAAGTTAGAGGAACTGCGGCAAACAAACATGATATTTCTGTTTGTATACATGACATTTTATGCACTTGCATAACGAAAAAAACTTTGCTTTTCTCCAAAACCATTTTTACTGTGATTTTCTCGGTCCATTGCATACGAATTCCACCTCGCTTTGTCCGGATATGACTGGATGAAACCAGAAATATCCGGTTGTGTTTTGGCTTACTACAACCCAGATATTGTGAAAGCCTCTGTGTTTATGTTTTCCGGATACTATCAACGGAATTTATGTTTTTGCATGTTATTTATCAGGGAACATTTAATTTTGTGCTGGGAAACACTAATTGGTTCCACATGGAGACACCAGCTCTACACATTCGTATTTTCTAGGGAGAAAGCTAGAGGAACTGCGGCAAACAAACATGATATTTCTGTTTGTATAGATGACATTTTATGCACTTTCCTAAAGAAAAGACTTTGCTTTTCTCCAAAACCATTTTTCCTGTGATATTCTCGATCCATTACATATGAATTCCACCCCACTTTGTCCGGATATGAGTGGATGAAACCAGAAATATCCGGTTGTGTTTTGTTTTACAATATCCCAGATATTGCTACAGCCTCAGTGTCTGTGTTTTCTGGATATTATCGATGGATTTTATTGTTTTGAATGTTTTTATCAGGGAACCTTTAATTTTGTACCGTAGAAATACAATTTGGTTCCACATGGAGACACCAGTAACACATTCCTCTGTTCTAGGGAGAAAGCTTGAGGAACTGCAAATCGATATGATATGTCTGTTTGTATAGATGACATTTTATGCACTTGCGATGGAAAAGACTTTTTGCCTTTCTCTAAAACCATTTTTACTGTGATTTTGTTTGTCCATTGCATACGAATTCCAACCCACTTTGTCCGGATATGACTGGATGAAACCAGAAATATCCGGTTGTGTTTTGGCTAACTCAATCCCAGATATTGTGAAAGCTTCTGTATTTGTGTTCTCCGGATATTATGAACGGATTTTATGGTTTTGCATGTTTTTTTTCAGGGAACATTTAATTTTGTACCGTAGAAACACTAATTGGTTCCACACGGAGACACCAGCTCTACACATTTGTATTTTCTAGGGAGAAAGCTAGAGGAACTGCGGCAAACAAACATGATATTTCTGTTTGTATAGATGACATTTTATGCACTTTCCTAACAAAAAGACTTTACTTTTCTCCAAAACCATTTTTACTGTGATTTTCTCGGTCCATTGCATACGAATTCCACCTCACTTTGTCCGGATATGACTGGATGAAACCAGAAATATCCGTTTTCTTTTTTTGTCGCTTACTATATCCCAGATATTACTACAGACTCTGAGTTTGTGTTTTCTGGATATTATCAATGGATTATATTGTTTTGAATGTTTTTATCAGGGAACATTTAATTTTGTGCTGGGAAACACTAATTGGTTCCACATGGAGACACCAGTCTACACATTCGTATTTTCTAGGGAGAAAGCTAGAATAACTGCGGTAAACAAACATGATGTTTCTGTTTGTATAGATGACATTTTATGCACTGGCTTAAGGAAAAGACTTTGTTTTACTCCAAAACCATTTTCACTGCGATTTTCCCGGTTCATTGCATACGAATTCCACCAAACTTAGTCCGGATATGACTGGATGAAACCAGAAATATCCGGTTGTGTTTTGGCTAACTCAATCCCAGATATTGCGACGGATTCTGTGTTTGTGTTTTCTGGACATTATCAACGGACTTTATTGTTTTGAATGTTTTTATCAGGGAACATTTAATTTTGTACCTTAGAAACACTAATAGGTTCAACATGGAGACACCAGTCTACACATTCGTATGTTCTAGGGAGAAAGTTAGAGGAACTGCGGCAAACAAACATGATATTTCTGTTTGTATACATGACATTTTATGCACTTGCATAACGAAAAAAACTTTGCTTTTCTCCAAAACCATTTTTACTGTGATTTTCTCAGTCCATTGCATACGAATTCCACCTCGCTTTGTCCGGATATGCCTGGATGAAACCAGAAATATCCGGTTGTGTTTTGGCTTACTACAACCCAGATATTGTGAAAGCCTCTGTGTTTATGTTTTCCGGATACTATCAACGGAATTTATGTTTTTGCATGTTATTTATCAGGGAACATTTAATTTTGTGCTGGGAAACACTAATTGGTTCCACATGGAGACACCAGCTCTACACATTCGTATGTTCTAGGGAGAAAGCTAGAGGAACTGCGGCAAACAAACATGATATTTCTGTTTGTATAGATGACATTTTATGCACTTTCCTAAAGAAAAGACTTTGCTTTTCTCCAAAACCATTTTTCCTGTGATATTCTCGATCCATTACATATGAATTCCACCCCACTTTGTCCGATATGAGTGGATGAAACCAGAAATATCCGGTTGTGTTTTGTCTTACTATATCCCAGATATTGCTACAGCCTCAGTGTCTGTGTTTTCTGGATATTATCGATGGATTTTATTGTTTTGAATATTTTTATCAGGGAACATTTAATTTTGTACCGTAGAAACACTAATTGGTTCCACATGGAGACACCAGTAACACATTCCTATGTTCTAGGGAGAAAGCGTGAGGAACTGCAAATCGATATGATATGTCTGTTTGTATAGATGACATTTTATGCACTTGCGATGGAAAAGACTTTTTGCCTTTCTCTAAAACCATTTTTACTGTGATTTTGTTGGTCCATTGCATACGACTTCCAACCCACTTTGTCCGGATATGACTGGATGAAACCAGAAATATCCGGTTGTGTTTTGGCTACTTCAATCCCAGATATTGTGAAAGCTTCTGTATTTGTGTTCTCCGGATATTATGAACGGATTTTATGGTTTTGCATGTTTTTTATCAGGGAACATTTAATTTTGTACCGTAGAAACACTAATTGGTTCCACACGGAGACACCAGCTCTACACATTTGTATTTTCTAGGGAGAAAGCTAGAGGAACTGCGGCAAACAAACATGATATTTCTGTTTGTATAGATGACATTTTATGCACTTTCCTAAGAAAAAGACTTTACTTTTCTCCAAAACCATTTTTACTGTGATTTTCTCGGTCCATTGCATACGAATTCCACCTCACTTTGTCCGGATATGACTGGATGAAACCAGAAATATCCGTTTTCTTTTTTTTTTTTTTGGCTTACTATATCCCAGATATTACTACAGACTCTGTGTTTGTGTTTTCTGGATATTATCGATGGATTATATTGTTTTGAATGTTTTTATCAGGGAACATTTAATTTTGTGCTGGGAAACACTAATTGGTTCCACATGGAGACACCAGTCTACACATTCGTATTTTCTAGGGAGAAAGCTAGAAAAACTGCGGTAAACAAACATGATGTTTCTGTTTGTATAGATGACATTTTATGCACTGGCTTAAGGAAAAGACTTTGTTTTACTCCAAAACCATTTTTACTGCGATTTTCCCGGTTCATTGCATACGAATTCCACCAAACTTAGTCCGGATATGACTGGATGAAACCAGAAATATCCGGTTGTGTTTTGGCTAACTCAATCCCAGATATTGCGACGGACTCTGTGTTTGTGTTTTCTGGACATTATCAACGGACTTTATTGTTTTGAATGTTTTTATCAGGGAACATTTAATTTTGTACCTTAGAAACACTAATAGGTTCAACATGGAGACACCAGTCTACACATTCGTATGTTCTAGGGAGAAAGTTAGAGGAACTGCGGCAAACAAACATGATATTTCTGTTTGTATACATGACATTTTATGCACTTGCATAACGAAAAAAACTTTGCTTTTCTCCAAAACCATTTTTACTGTGATTTTCTCGGTCCATTGCATACGAATTCCACCTCGCTTTGTCCGGATATGACTGGATGAAACCAGAAATATCCGGTTGTGTTTTGGCTTACTACAACCCAGATATTGTGAAAGCCTCTGTGTTTATGTTTTCCGGATACTATCAACGGAATTTATGTTTTTGCATGTTATTTATCAGGGAACATTTAATTTTGTGCTGGGAAACACTAATTGGTTCCACATGGAGACACCAGCTCTACACATTCGTATTTTCTAGGGAGAAAGCTAGAGGAACTGCGGCAAACAAACATGATATTTCTGTTTGTATAGATGACATTTTATGCACTTTCCTAAAGAAAAGACTTTGCTTTTCTCCAAAACCATTTTTCCTGTGATATTCTCGATCCATTACATATGAATTCCACCCCACTTTGTCCGGATATGAGTGGATGAAACCAGAAATATCCGGTTGTGTTTTGTTTTACAATATCCCAGATATTGCTACAGCCTCAGTGTCTGTGTTTTCTGGATATTATCGATGGATTTTATTGTTTTGAATGTTTTTATCAGGGAACCTTTAATTTTGTACCGTAGAAATACAATTTGGTTCCACATGGAGACACCAGTAACACATTCCTCTGTTCTAGGGAGAAAGCTTGAGGAACTGCAAATCGATATGATATGTCTGTTTGTATAGATGACATTTTATGCACTTGCGATGGAAAAGACTTTTTGCCTTTCTCTAAAACCATTTTTACTGTGATTTTGTTTGTCCATTGCATACGAATTCCAACCCACTTTGTCCGGATATGACTGGATGAAACCAGAAATATCCGGTTGTGTTTTGGCTAACTCAATCCCAGATATTGTGAAAGCTTCTGTATTTGTGTTCTCCGGATATTATGAACGGATTTTATGGTTTTGCATGTTTTTTTTCAGGGAACATTTAATTTTGTACCGTAGAAACACTAATTGGTTCCACACGGAGACACCAGCTCTACACATTTGTATTTTCTAGGGAGAAAGCTAGAGGAACTGCGGCAAACAAACATGATATTTCTGTTTGTATAGATGACATTTTATGCACTTTCCTAACAAAAAGACTTTACTTTTCTCCAAAACCATTTTTACTGTGATTTTCTCGGTCCATTGCATACGAATTCCACCTCACTTTGTCCGGATATGACTGGATGAAACCAGAAATATCCGTTTTCTTTTTTTGTCGCTTACTATATCCCAGATATTACTACAGACTCTGAGTTTGTGTTTTCTGGATATTATCAATGGATTATATTGTTTTGAATGTTTTTATCAGGGAACATTTAATTTTGTGCTGGGAAACACTAATTGGTTCCACATGGAGACACCAGTCTACACATTCGTATTTTCTAGGGAGAAAGCTAGAATAACTGCGGTAAACAAACATGATGTTTCTGTTTGTATAGATGACATTTTATGCACTGGCTTAAGGAAAAGACTTTGTTTTACTCCAAAACCATTTTCACTGCGATTTTCCCGGTTCATTGCATACGAATTCCACCAAACTTAGTCCGGATATGACTGGATGAAACCAGAAATATCCGGTTGTGTTTTGGCTAACTCAATCCCAGATATTGCGACGGATTCTGTGTTTGTGTTTTCTGGACATTATCAACGGACTTTATTGTTTTGAATGTTTTTATCAGGGAACATTTAATTTTGTACCTTAGAAACACTAATAGGTTCAACATGGAGACACCAGTCTACACATTCGTATGTTCTAGGGAGAAAGTTAGAGGAACTGCGGCAAACAAACATGATATTTCTGTTTGTATACATGACATTTTATGCACTTGCATAACGAAAAAAACTTTGCTTTTCTCCAAAACCATTTTTACTGTGATTTTCTCAGTCCATTGCATACGAATTCCACCTCGCTTTGTCCGGATATGCCTGGATGAAACCAGAAATATCCGGTTGTGTTTTGGCTTACTACAACCCAGATATTGTGAAAGCCTCTGTGTTTATGTTTTCCGGATACTATCAACGGAATTTATGTTTTTGCATGTTATTTATCAGGGAACATTTAATTTTGTGCTGGGAAACACTAATTGGTTCCACATGGAGACACCAGCTCTACACATTCGTATGTTCTAGGGAGAAAGCTAGAGGAACTGCGGCAAACAAACATGATATTTCTGTTTGTATAGATGACATTTTATGCACTTTCCTAAAGAAAAGACTTTGCTTTTCTCCAAAACCATTTTTCCTGTGATATTCTCGATCCATTACATATGAATTCCACCCCACTTTGTCCGATATGAGTGGATGAAACCAGAAATATCCGGTTGTGTTTTGTCTTACTATATCCCAGATATTGCTACAGCCTCAGTGTCTGTGTTTTCTGGATATTATCGATGGATTTTATTGTTTTGAATATTTTTATCAGGGAACATTTAATTTTGTACCGTAGAAACACTAATTGGTTCCACATGGAGACACCAGTAACACATTCCTATGTTCTAGGGAGAAAGCGTGAGGAACTGCAAATCGATATGATATGTCTGTTTGTATAGATGACATTTTATGCACTTGCGATGGAAAAGACTTTTTGCCTTTCTCTAAAACCATTTTTACTGTGATTTTGTTGGTCCATTGCATACGACTTCCAACCCACTTTGTCCGGATATGACTGGATGAAACCAGAAATATCCGGTTGTGTTTTGGCTACTTCAATCCCAGATATTGTGAAAGCTTCTGTATTTGTGTTCTCCGGATATTATGAACGGATTTTATGGTTTTGCATGTTTTTTATCAGGGAACATTTAATTTTGTACCGTAGAAACACTAATTGGTTCCACACGGAGACACCAGCTCTACACATTTGTATTTTCTAGGGAGAAAGCTAGAGGAACTGCGGCAAACAAACATGATATTTCTGTTTGTATAGATGACATTTTATGCACTTTCCTAAGAAAAAGACTTTACTTTTCTCCAAAACCATTTTTACTGTGATTTTCTCGGTCCATTGCATACGAGTTCCACCTCACTTTGTCCGGATATGACTGGATGAAACCAGAAATATCCGTTTTCTTTTTTTTTTGGCTTACTATATCCCAGATATTACTACAGACTCTGTGTTTGTGTTTTCTGGATATTATCGATGGATTATATTGTTTTGAATGTTTTGATCAGGGAACATTTAATTTTGTGCTGGGAAACACTAATTGGTTCCACATGGAGACACCAGTCTACACATTCGTATTTTCTAGGGAGAAAGCTAGAATAACTGCGGTAAACGAACATGATGTTTCTGTTTGTATAGATGACATTTTATGCACTGGCTTAAGGAAAAGACTTTGTTTTACTCCAAAACCATTTTCACTGCGATTTTCCCGGTTCATTGCATACGAATTCCACCAACCTTAGTCCGGATATGACTGGATGAAACCAGAAATATCCGGTTGTGTTTTGGCTAACTCAATCCCAGATATTGCGACGGACTCTGTGTTTGTGTTTTCTGGACATTATCAACGGACTTTATTGTTTTGAATGTTTTTATCAGGGAACATTTAATTTTGTACCTTAGAAACACTAATAGGTTCAACATGGAGACACCAGTCTACACATTCGTATGTTCTAGGGAGAAAGTTAGAGGAACTGCGGCAAACAAACATGATATTTCTGTTTGTATACATGACATTTTATGCACTTGCATAACAAAAAAAACTTTGCTTTTCTCCAAAACCATTTTTACTGTGATTTTCTCGGTCCATTGCATACGAATTCCACCTCGCTTTGTCCGGATATGACTGGATCAGACCAGAAATATCCGGTTGTGTTTTGGCTTACTACAACCCAGATATTGTGAAAGCCTCTGTGTTTATGTTTTCCGGATATTATCAACGGAATTTATGTTTTTGCATGTTATTTATCAGGGAACATTTAATTTTGTGCTGGGAAACACTAATTGGTTCCACATGGAGACACCAGCTCTACACATTCGTATTTTCTAGGGAGAAAGCTAGAGGAACTGCGGCAAACAAACATGATATTTCTGTTTGTATAGATGACATTTTATGCACTTTCCTAAAGAAAAGACTTTGCTTTTCTCCAAAACCATTTTTCCTGTGATATTCTCGATCCATTACATATGAATTCCACCCCACTTTGTCCGGATATGAGTGGATGAAACCAGAAATATCCGGTTGTGTTTTGTCTTACTATATCCCAGATATTGCTACAGCCTCAGTGTCTGTGTTTTCTGGATATTATCGATGGATTTTATTGTTTTGAATGTTTTTATCAGGAACATTTAATTTTGTGCTGGGAAACACTAATTGGTTCCACATGGAGACACCAGTCTACACATTCGTATTTTCTAGGGAGAAAGCTAGAATAACTGCGGTAAACAAACATGATATTTCTGTTTGTATAGATGACATTTTATGCACTGGCTTAAGGAAAAGACTTTGTTTTACTCCAAAACCATTTTTACTGCGATTTTCCCGGTTCATTGCATACGAATTCCCCCAACCTTAGTCCGGATATGACTGGATGAAACCAGAAATATCCGGTTGTGTTTTGTCTTACTATAACCCAGATATTGTGAAAGCTTCTGTATTTGTGTTCTCCGTACATTATGAACGGATTTTATGGTTTTGCATGTTTTTTATCAGGGAACATTTAATTTTGTACCGTAGAAATACAATTTGGTTCCACATGGAGACACCAGTAACACATTCCTATGTTCTAGGCAGAAAGCTTGAGGAACTGCAAATCGATATGATATGTCTGTTTGTATAGATGACATTTTATGCACTTGCGATGGAAAAGACTTTTTGCCTTTCTCTAAAACCATTTTTACTGTGATTTTGTTGGTCCATTGCATACGAATTCCAACCCACTTTGTCCGGATATGACTGGATGAAACCAGAAATATCCGGTTGTGTTTTGGCTTACTATAACCCAGATATTGTGAAAGCTTCTGTATTTGTGTTCTCCGGATATTATGAACGGATTTTATGGTTTTGCATGTTTTTTATCAGGGAACATTTAATTTTGTACCGTAGAAATACAATTTGGTTCCACATGGAGACACCAGTAACACATTCCTATGTTCTAGGGAGAAAGCTTGAGGAACTGCAAATCGATATGATATGTCTGTTTGTATAGATGACATTTTATGCACTTGCGATGGAAAAGACTTTTTGCGTTTCTCTAAAACCATTTTTACTGTGATTTTCTCGGTCCATTGCATAGGAATTCCACCTCACTTTGTCCGGATATGACTGGATGAAACCAGAAATATCCGTTTTCTTTTTTTTTTTGGCTTACTATATCCCAGATATTACTACAGACTCTGTGTTTGTGTTTTCTGGATATTATCGATGGATTATATTGTTTTGAATGTTTTTATCAGGGAACATTTAATTTTGTGCCGGGAAACACTAATTGGTTCCACATGGAGACACCAGTCTACACATTCGTATTTTCTAGGGAGAAAGCTAGAATAACTGCGGTAAACAAACATGATGTTTCTGTTTGTATAGATGACATTTTATGCACTGGCTTAAGGAAAAGACTTTGTTTTACTCCAAAACCATTTTTACTGCGATTTTCCCGGTTCATTGCATACGAATTCCCCCAACCTTAGTCCGGATATGACTGGATGAAACCAGAAATATCCGGTTGTGTTTTGTCTTACTATAACCCAGATATTGTGAAAGCTTCTGTATTTGTGTTCTCCGTACATTATGAACGGATTTTATGGTTTTGCATGTTTTTTATCAGGGAACATTTAATTTTGTACCGTAGAAATACAATTTGGTTCCACATGGAGACACCAGTAACACATTCCTATGTTCTAGGCAGAAAGCTTGAGGAACTGCAAATCGATATGATATGTCTGTTTGTATAGATGACATTTTATGCACTTGCGATGGAAAAGACTTTTTGCCTTTCTCTAAAACCATTTTTACTGTGATTTTGTTGGTCCATTGCATACGAATTCCAACCCACTTTGTCCGGATATGACTGGATGAAACCAGAAATATCCGGTTGTGTTTTGGCTTACTATAACCCAGATATTGTGAAAGCTTCTGTATTTGTGTTCTCCGGATATTATGAACGGATTTTATGGTTTTGCATGTTTTTTATCAGGGAACATTTAATTTTGTACCGTAGAAATACAATTTGGTTCCACATGGAGACACCAGTAACACATTCCTATGTTCTAGGGAGAAAGCTTGAGGAACTGCAAATCGATATGATATGTCTGTTTGTATAGATGACATTTTATGCACTTGCGATGGAAAAGACTTTTTGCGTTTCTCTAAAACCATTTTTACTGTGATTTTCTCGGTCCATTGCATACGAATTCCACCTCACTTTGTCCGGATATGACTGGATGAAACCAGAAATATCCGTTTTCTTTTTTTTTTTGGCTTACTATATCCCAGATATTACTACAGACTCTGTGTTTGTGTTTTCTGGATATTATCGATGGATTATATTGTTTTGAATGTTTTTATCAGGGAACATTTAATTTTGTGCCGGGAAACACTAATTGGTTCCACATGGAGACACCAGTCTACACATTCGTATTTTCTAGGGAGAAAGCTAGAATAACTGCGGTAAACAAACATGATGTTTCTGTTTGTATAGATGACATTTTATGCACTGGCTTAAGGAAAAGACTTTGTTTTACTCCAAAACCATTTTTACTGCGATTTTCCCGGTTCATTGCATACGAATTCCACCAACCTTAGTCCGGATATGACTGGATGAAACCAGAAATATCCGGTTGTGTTTTGGCTAACTCAATCCCAGATATTGCGACGGACTCTGTGTTTGTGTTTTCTGGACATTATCAACGGACTTTATTGTTTTGAATGTTTTTATCAGGGAACATTTAATTTTGTACCTTAGAAACACTAATAGGTTCAACATGGAGACACCAGTCTACACATTCGTATGTTCTAGGGGAAAGTTAGAGGAACTGCGGCAAACAAACATGATATTTCTGTTTGTATACATGACATTTTATGCACTTGCATAACGAAAAAAACTTTGCTTTTCTCCAAAACCAATTTTACTGTGATTTTCTCGGTCCATTGCATACGAATTCCACCTCGCTTTGTCCGGTTATGACTGGATGAAACCAGAAATATCCGGTTGTGTTTTGGCTTACTACAACCCAGATATTGTGAAAGCCTCTGTGTTTATGTTTTCCGGATATTATCAACGGAATTTATGTTTTTGCATGTTATTTATCAGGGAACATTTAATTTTGTGCTGGGAAACACTAATTGGTTCCACATGGAGACACCAGCTCTACACATTCGTATGTTCTAGTGAGAAAGCTAGAGGAACTGCGGCAAACAAACATGATATTTCTGTTTGTATAGATGACATTTTATGCACTTTCCTAAAGAAAAGACTTTGCTTTTCTCCAAAACCATTTTTCCTGTGATATTCTCCATCCATTACATATGAATTCCACCCCACTTTGTCCGGATATGAGTGGATGAAACCAGAAATATCCGGTTGTGTTTTGTCTTACTATATCCCCGATATGGCTACAGCCTCAGTGTCTGTGTTTTCTGGATATTATCGATGGATTTTATTGTTTTGAATGTTTTTATCAGGGAACATTTAATTTTGTGCTGGGAAACACTAATTGGTTCCACATGGAGACACCAGCTCTACACATTCGTATGTTCTAGGGAGAAAGCTAGAGGAACTGCGGCAAACAAACATGATATTTCTGTTTGTATACATGACATTTTATGCACTTGCATAACGAAAAAAACTTTGCTTTTCTCCAAAAGCATTTTTACTGTGATTTTCTCGGTCCATTGCATACGAATTCCACCTCACTTTCTCCGGATATGACTGGATGAAACCAGAAATATCCGTTTTCTTTTTTTTTTTGGCTTACTATATCCCAGATATTACTATAGACTCTGTGTTTGTGTTTTCTGGATATTATCGATGGATTATATTGTTTTGAATGTTTTTATCAGGGAACATTTAATTTTGTGCTGGGAAACACTAATTGGTTCCACATGGAGACACCAGTCTACACATTCGTATTTTCTAGGGAGAAAGCTAGAATAACTGCGGTAAACAAACATGATGTTTCTGTTTGTATAGATGACATTTTATGCACTGGCTTAAGGAAAAGACTTTGTTTTACTCCAAAACCATTTTTACTGCGATTTTCCCGGTTCATTGCATACGAATTCCACCAAACTTAGTCCGGATGTGACTGGATGAAACCAGAAATATCCGGCTGTGTTTTGGCTAACTCAATCCCAGATATTGTGAAAGCTTCTGTATTTGTGTTTTCCGGATATTATCAACGGATTTTATGGTTTTGCATGTTTTTTATCAGGGAACATTTAATTTTTTACCTTAGAAACACTAATTGGTTGCACACGGAGACACCAGCTCTACACATTTGTATGTTCTAGGGAGAAAGCTAGAGGAACTGCGGCAAACAAACATGATATTTCTGTTTGTATACATGACATTTTATGCACTTGCATAACGAAAAAAACTTTGCTTTTCTCCAAAAGCATTTTTACTGTGATTTTCTCGGTCCATTGCATATGAATTCCACCTCGCTTTGTCCGGATATGACTGGATGAAACCAGAAATATCCGGTTGTGTTTTGGCTTACTACAACCCAGATATTGTGAAAGCCTCTGTGTTTATGTTTTCCGGATATTATCAACGGAATTTATGTTTTTGCATGTTATTTATCAGGGAACATTTAATTTTGTGCTGGGAAACACTAATTGGTTCCACATGGAGACACCAGCTCTACACATTCGTATTTTCTAGGGAGAAAGCTAGAGGAACTGCGGCAAACAAACATGATATTTCTGTTTGTATAGATGACATTTTATGCACTTTCCTAAAGAAAAGACTTTGCTTTTCTCCAAAACCATTTTTCCTGTGATATTCTCGATCCATTACATATGAATTCCACCCCACTTTGTCCGGATATGAGTGGATGAAACCAGAAATATCCGGTTGTGTTTTGTTTTACTATATCCCAGATATTGCTACAGCCTCAGTGTCTGTGTTTTCTGGATATTATCGATGGATTTTATTGTTTTGAATGTTTTTATCAGGGAACATTTAATTTTGTACCGTAGAAATACAATTTGTTTCCACATGGAGACACCAGTAACACATTCCTATGTTCTAGGGAGAAAGCTTGAGGAACTGCAAATCGATATGATATGTCTGTTTGTATAGATGACATTTTATGCACTTGCGATGGAAAAGACTTTTTGCCTTTCTCTAAAACCATTTTTACTGTGATTTTGTTGGTCCATTGCATACGAATTCCAACCCACTTTGTCCGGATATGACTGGATGAAACCAGAAATATCCGGTTGTGTTTTGGCTTACTATAACCCAGATATTGTGAAAGCTTCTGTATATGTGTTCTCCTGATATTATGAACGGATTTTATGGTTTTGCATGTTTTTTATCAGGGAACATTTAATTTTGTACCGTAGAAACACTAATAGGTTCAACATGGAGACACCAGTATACACATTCGTATGTCTAGGGAGAAAGTTAGAGGAACTGCGGCAAACAAACATGATATTTCTGTTTGTATACATGATATTTTATGCACTTGCATAACGAAAAAAACTTTGCTTTTCTCCAAAAGCATTTTTACTGTGATTTTCTCGGTCCATTGCATACGAATTCCACCTCACTTTGTCCGGATATGACTGGATGAAACCAGAAATATCCGTTTTCTTTTTTTTGGCTTACTATATCCCAGATATTACTACAGACTCTGTGTTTGTGTTTTCTGGATATTATCGATGGATTATATTGTTTTGAATGTTTTTATCAGGGAACATTTAATTTTGTGCTGGGAAACACTAATTGGTTCCACATGGAGACACCAGTCTACACATTCGTATTTTCTAGGGAGAAAGCTAGAATAACTGCGGTAAACAAACATGATGTTTCTGTTTGTATAGATGACATTTTATGCACTGGCTTAAGGAAAAGACTTTGTTTTACTCCAAAACCATTTTTACTGCGATTTTCCCGGTTCATTGCATACGAATTCCACCAAACTTAGTCCGGATATGACTGGATGAAACCAGAAATATCCGGTTGTGTTTTGGCTAACTCAATCCCAGATATTGCGACGGACTCTGTGTTTGTGTTTTCTGGACATTATCAACGGACTTTATTGTTTTGAATGTTTTTATCAGGGAACATTTAATTTTGTACCTTAGAAACACTAATAGGTTCAACATGGAGACACCAGTATACACATTCGTATGTTCTAGGGAGAAAGTTAGATGAAATGCGGCAAACAAACATGATATTTCTGTTTGTATACATGACATTTTATGCACTTGCATAACGAAAAAAACTTTGCTTTTCTCCAAAACCATTTTTACTGTGATTTTCTCGGTCCATTGCATACGAATTCCACCTCGCTTTGTCCGGATATGACTGGATGAAACCAGAAATATCCGGTTGTGTTTTGGCTTACTACAACCCAGATATTGTGAAAGCCTCTGTGTTTATGTTTTCCGGATATTATCAACGGAATTTATGTTTTTGCATGTTATTTATCAGGGAACATTTAATTTTGTGCTGGGAAACACTAATTGGTTCCACATGGAGACACCAGCTCTACACATTCATATTTTCTAGGGAGAAAGCTAGAGGAACTGCGGCAAACAAACATGATATTTCTGTTTGTATAGATGACATTTTATGCACTTTCCTAAAGAAAAGACTTTGCTTTTCTCCAAAACCATTTTTCCTGTGATATTCTCGATCCATTACATATGAATTCCACCCCACTTTGTCCGGATATGAGTGGATGAAACCAGAAATATCCGGTTGTGTTTTGTCTTACTATATCCCAGATATTGCTACAGCCTCAGTGTCTGTGTTTTCTGGATATTATCGATGGATTATATAGTTTTAAATGTTTTTATCAGGGAACATTTAATTTTGTACCGTAGAAATACAATTTGGTTCCACATGGAGACACCAGGAACACATTCCTATGTTCTAGGGAGAAAGCTTTAGGAACTGCAAATCGATATGATATGTCTGTTTGTATAGATGACATTTTATGCACTTGCGATGGAAAAGACTTTTTGCCTTTCTCTAAAACCATTTTTACTGTGATTTTGTTGGTCCATTGCATACGAATTCCAACCCGCTTTGTCCGGATATGACTGGATGAAACCAGAAATATCCGGTTGTGTTTTGGCTAACTCAATCCCAGATATTGTGAAAGCTTCTGTATTTGTGTTCTCCGGATATTATGAATGGATTTTATGGTTTTGCATGTTTTTTATCAGGGAACATTTAATTTTGTACCGTAGAAACACTAATTGGTTCCACACGGAGACACCAGCTCTACACATTTGTATTTTCTAGGGAGAAAGCTAGAGGAACTGCGGCAAACAAACATGATATTTCTGTTTGTATAGATGACATTTTATGCACTTTCCTAAGAAAAAGACTTTACTTTTCTCCAAAACCATTTTTACTGTGATTTTCTCGGTCCATTGCATACGAATTCCAGCTCACTTTGTCCGGATATGACTGGATGAAACCAGAAATATCCGTTTTCTTTTTTTTTGGCTTACTATATCCCAGATATTACTACAGACTCTGTGTTTGTGTTTTCTGGATATTATCGATGGATTTTATTGTTTTGAATGTTTTTATCAGGGAACATTTAATTTTGTGCTGGGAAACACTAATTGGTTCCACATGGAGACACCAAGTCTACACATTCGTATTTTCTAGTGAGAAAGCTAGAATAACTGCAGTAAACAAACATGATGTTTCTGTTTGTATAGATGACATTTTATGCACTGGCTTAAGGAAAAGACTTTGTTTTACTCCAAAACCATTTTTACTGCGATTTTCCCGGTTCATTGCATACGAATTCCACCAAACTTAGTCCGGATATGACTGGATGAAACCAGAAATATCCGGTTGTGATTTGGCTAACTCAATCCCAGATATTGCGACGGACTCTGTGTTTGTGTTTTCTGGATATTATCAACGGACTTTATTGTTTTGAATGTTTTTATCAGGGAACATTTAATTTTGTACCTTAGAAACACTAATAGGTTCAACATGGAGACACCAGTATACACATTCGTATGTTCTAGGGAGAAAGCTAGAGGAACTGTGGCAAACAAACATGATATTTCTGTTTGTATACATGACATTTTATGCACTTGCATAACGAAAAAAACTTTGCTTTTCTCCAAAACCATTTTTACTGTGATTTTCTCGGTCCATTGCATACGAATTCCACCTCGCTTTGTCCGGATATGTCTGGATGAAACCAGAAATATCCGGTTGTGTTTTGGCTTACTACAACCCAGATATTGTGAAAGCCTCTGTGTTTATGTTTTCCGGATATTATCAACGGAATTTATGTTTTTGCATGTTATTTATCAGGGAACATTTAATTTTGTGCTGGGAAACACTAATTGGTTCCACATGGAGACACCAGCTCTACACATTCGTATTTTCTAGGGAGAAAGCTAGAGGAACTGCGGCAAACAAACATGATATTTCTGTTTGTATAGATGACATTTTATGCACTTTCCTAAAGAAAAGACTTTGCTTTTCTCCAAAACCATTTTTCCTGTGATATTCTCGATCCATTACATATGAATTCCACCCCACTTTGTCCGGATATGAGTGGATGAAACCAGAAATATCCGGTTGTGTTTTGTCTTTCTATATCCCAGATATTGCTACAGCCTCAGTGTCTGTGTTTTCTGGATATTATCGATGGATTTTATTGTTTTGAATGTTTTTATCAGGGAACATTTAATTTTGTACCGTAGAAACACTAATTGGTTCCACATGGAGACACCAGTAACACATTCCTATGTTCTAGGGAGAAAGCTTGAGGAACTGCAAATCGATATGATATGTCTGTTTGTATAGATGACATTTTATGCACTTGCGATGGAAAAGACTTTTTGCCTTTCTCTAAAACCATTTTTACTGTGATTTTGTTGGTCCATTGCATACGAATTCCAACCCACTTTGTCCGGATATGACTGGATGAAACCAGAAATATCCGGTTGTGTTTTGGCTAACTCAATCCCAGATATTGCAACGGACTCTGTTTGTGTTTTCTGGACATTATCAACGGACTTTATTGTTTTGAATGTTTTTATCAGGGAACATTTAATTTTGTACCTTAGAAACACTAATAGGTTCAACATGGAGACACCAGTATACACATTCGTATGTTCTAGGGAGAAAGTTAGATGAACTGCGGCAAACAAACATGATATTTCTGTTTGTATACATGACATTTTATGCACTTGCATAACGAAAAAAACTTTGCTTTTCTCCAAAACCATTTTTACTGTGATTTTCTCGGTCCATTGCATACGAATTCCACCTCGCTTTGTCCGGATATGACTGGATGAAACCAGAAATATCCGGTTGTGTTTTGGCTTACTACAACCCAGATATTGTGAAAGCCTCTGTGTTTATGTTTTCCGGATATTATCAACGGAATTTATGTTTTTGCATGTTATTTATCAGGGAACATTTAATTTTGTGCTGGGAAACACTAATTGGTTCCACATGGAGACACCAGCTCTACACATTCATATTTTCTAGGGAGAAAGCTAGAGGAACTGCGGCAAACAAACATGATATTTCTGTTTGTATAGATGACATTTTATGCACTTTCCTAAAGAAAAGACTTTGCTTTTCTCCAAAACCATTTTTCCTGTGATATTCTCGATCCATTACATATGAATTCCACCCCACTTTGTCCGGATATGAGTGGATGAAACCAGAAATATCCGGTTGTGTTTTGTCTTACTATATCCCAGATATTGCTACAGCCTCAGTGTCTGTGTTTTCTGGATATTATCGATGGATTTTATAGTTTTGAATGTTTTTATCAGGGAACATTTAATTTTGTACCGTAGAAATACAATTTGGTTCCACATGGAGACACCAGGAACACATTCCTATGTTCTAGGGAGAAAGCTTTAGGAACTGCAAATCGATATGATATGTCTGTTTGTATAGATGACATTTTATGCACTTGCGATGGAAAAGACTTTTTGCCTTTCTCTAAAACGATTTTTACTGTGATTTTGTTGGTCCATTGCATACGAATTCCAACCCGCTTTGTCCGGATATGACTGGATGAAACCAGAAATATCCGGTTGTGTTTTGGCTAACTCAATCCCAGATATTGTGAAAGCTTCTGTATTTGTGTTCTCCGGATATTATGAATGGATTTTATGGTTTTGCATGTTTTTTATCAGGGAACATTTAATTTTGTACCGTAGAAACACTAATTGGTTCCACACGGAGACACCAGCTCTACACATTTGTATTTTCTAGGGAGAAAGCTAGAGGAACTGCGGCAAACAAACATGATATTTCTGTTTGTATAGATGACATTTTATGCACTTTCCTAAGAAAAAGACTTTACTTTTCTCCAAAACCATTTTTACTGTGATTTTCTCGGTCCATTGCATACGAATTCCAGCTCACTTTGTCCGGATATGACTGGATGAAACCAGAAATATCCGTTTTCTTTTTTTTTGGCTTACTATATCCCAGATATTACTACAGACTCTGTGTTTGTGTTTTCTGGATATTATCGATGGATTTTATTGTTTTGAATGTTTTTATCAGGGAACATTTAATTTTGTGCTGGGAAACACTAATTGGTTCCACATGGAGACACCAAGTCTACACATTCGTATTTTCTAGTGAGAAAGCTAGAATAACTGCAGTAAACAAACATGATGTTTCTGTTTGTATAGATGACATTTTATGCACTGGCTTAAGGAAAAGACTTTGTTTTACTCCAAAACCATTTTTACTGCGATTTTCCCGGTTCATTGCATACGAATTCCACCAAACTTAGTCCGGATATGACTGGATGAAACCAGAAATATCCGGTTGTGATTTGGCTAACTCAATCCCAGATATTGCGACGGACTCTGTGTTTGTGTTTTCTGGATATTATCAACGGACTTTATTGTTTTGAATGTTTTTATCAGGGAACATTTAATTTTGTACCTTAGAAACACTAATAGGTTCAACATGGAGACACCAGTATACACATTCGTATGTTCTAGGGAGAAAGCTAGAGGAACTGCGGCAAACAAACATGATATTTCTGTTTGTATACATGACATTTTATGCACTTGCATAACGAAAAAAACTTTGCTTTTCTCCAAAACCATTTTTACTGTGATTTTCTCGGTCCATTGCATACGAATTCCACCTCGCTTTGTCCGGATATGTCTGGATGAAACCAGAAATATCCGGTTGTGTTTTGGCTTACTACAACCCAGATATTGTGAAAGCCTCTGTGTTTATGTTTTCCGGATATTATCAACGGAATTTATGTTTTTGCATGTTATTTATCAGGGAACATTTAATTTTGTGCTGGGAAACACTAATTGGTTCCACATGGAGACACCAGCTCTACACATTCGTATTTTCTAGGGAGAAAGCTAGAGGAACTGCGGCAAACAAACATGATATTTCTGTTTGTATAGATGACATTTTATGCACTTTCCTAAAGAAAAGACTTTGCTTTTCTCCAAAACCATTTTTCCTGTGATATTCTCGATCCATTACATATGAATTCCACCCCACTTTGTCCGGATATGAGTGGATGAAACCAGAAATATCCGGTTGTGTTTTGTCTTTCTATATCCCAGATATTGCTACAGCCTCAGTGTCTGTGTTTTCTGGATATTATCGATGGATTTTATAGTTTTGAATGTTTTTATCAGGGAACATTTAATTTTGTACCGTAGAAATACAATTTGGTTCCACATGGAGACACCAGGAACACATTCCTATGTTCTAGGGAGAAAGCTTTAGGAACTGCAAATCGATATGATATGTCTGTTTGTATAGATGACATTTTATGCACTTGCGATGGAAAAGACTTTTTGCCTTTCTCTAAAACGATTTTTACTGTGATTTTGTTGGTCCATTGCATACGAATTCCAACCCGCTTTGTCCGGATATGACTGGATGAAACCAGAAATATCCGGTTGTGTTTTGGCTAACTCAATCCCAGATATTGTGAAAGCTTCTGTATTTGTGTTCTCCGGATATTATGAATGGATTTTATGGTTTTGCATGTTTTTTATCAGGGAACATTTAATTTTGTACCGTAGAAACACTAATTGGTTCCACACGGAGACACCAGCTCTACACATTTGTATTTTCTAGGGAGAAAGCTAGAGGAACTGCGGCAAACAAACATGATATTTCTGTTTGTATAGATGACATTTTATGCACTTTCCTAAGAAAAAGACTTTACTTTTCTCCAAAACCATTTTTACTGTGATTTTCTCGGTCCATTGCATACGAATTCCAGCTCACTTTGTCCGGATATGACTGGATGAAACCAGAAATATCCGTTTTCTTTTTTTTTGGCTTACTATATCCCAGATATTACTACAGACTCTGTGTTTGTGTTTTCTGGATATTATCGATGGATTTTATTGTTTTGAATGTTTTTATCAGGGAACATTTAATTTTGTGCTGGGAAACACTAATTGGTTCCACATGGAGACACCAAGTCTACACATTCGTATTTTCTAGTGAGAAAGCTAGAATAACTGCAGTAAACAAACATGATGTTTCTGTTTGTATAGATGACATTTTATGCACTGGCTTAAGGAAAAGACTTTGTTTTACTCCAAAACCATTTTTACTGCGATTTTCCCGGTTCATTGCATACGAATTCCACCAAACTTAGTCCGGATATGACTGGATGAAACCAGAAATATCCGGTTGTGATTTGGCTAACTCAATCCCAGATATTGCGACGGACTCTGTGTTTGTGTTTTCTGGATATTATCAACGGACTTTATTGTTTTGAATGTTTTTATCAGGGAACATTTAATTTTGTACCTTAGAAACACTAATAGGTTCAACATGGAGACACCAGTATACACATTCGTATGTTCTAGGGAGAAAGCTAGAGGAACTGCGGCAAACAAACATGATATTTCTGTTTGTATACATGACATTTTATGCACTTGCATAACGAAAAAAACTTTGCTTTTCTCCAAAACCATTTTTACTGTGATTTTCTCGGTCCATTGCATACGAATTCCACCTCGCTTTGTCCGGATATGTCTGGATGAAACCAGAAATATCCGGTTGTGTTTTGGCTTACTACAACCCAGATATTGTGAAAGCCTCTGTGTTTATGTTTTCCGGATATTATCAACGGAATTTATGTTTTTGCATGTTATTTATCAGGGAACATTTAATTTTGTGCTGGGAAACACTAATTGGTTCCACATGGAGACACCAGCTCTACACATTCGTATTTTCTAGGGAGAAAGCTAGAGGAACTGCGGCAAACAAACATGATATTTCTGTTTGTATAGATGACATTTTATGCACTTTCCTAAAGAAAAGACTTTGCTTTTCTCCAAAACCATTTTTCCTGTGATATTCTCGATCCATTACATATGAATTCCACCCCACTTTGTGCGGATATGAGTGGATGAAACCAGAAATATCCGGTTGTGTTTTGTCTTTCTATATCCCAGATATTGCTACAGCCTCAGTGTCTGTGTTTTCTGGATATTATCGATGGATTTTATTGTTTTGAATGTTTTTATCAGGGAACATTTAATTTTGTACCGTAGAAACACTAATTGGTTCCACATGGAGACACCAGGAACACATTCCTATGTTCTAGGGAGAAAGCTTGAGGAACTGCAAATCGATATGATATGTCTGTTTGTATAGATGACATTTTATGCACTTGCGATGGAAAAGACTTTTTGCCTTTCTCTAAAACCATTTTTACTGTGATTTTGTTGGTCCATTGCATACGAATTCCAACCCACTTTGTCCGGATATGACTGGATGAAACCAGAAATATCCGGTTGTGTTTTGGCTAACTCAATCCCAGATATTGCAACGGACTCTGTTTGTGTTTTCTGGACATTATCAACGGACTTTATTGTTTTGAATGTTTTTATCAGGGAACATTTAATTTTGTACCTTAGAAACACTAATAGGTTCAACATGGAGACACCAGTATACACATTCGTATGTTCTAGGGAGAAAGTTAGAGGAACTGCGGCAAACAAACATGATATTTCTGTTTGTATACATGACATTTTATGCACTTGCATAACGAAAAAAACTTTGCTTTTCTCCAAAACCATTTTTACTGTGATTTTCTCGGTCCATTGCATACGAATTCCACCTCGCTTTGTCCGGATATGTCTGGATGAAACCAGAAATATCCGGTTGTGTTTTGGCTTACTACAACCCAGATATTGTGAAAGCCTCTGTGTTTATGTTTTCCAGATATTATCAACGGAATTTATGTTTTTGCATGTTATTTATCAGGGAACATTTAATTTTGTGCTGGGAAACACTAATTGGTTCCACATGGAGACACCAGCTCTACACATTCGTATTTTCTAGGGAGAAAGCTAGAGGAACTGCGGCAAACAAACATGATATTTCTGTTTGTATAGATGACATTTTATGCACTTTCCTAAAGAAAAGACTTTGCTTTTCTCCAAAACCATTTTTCCTGTGATATTCTCGATCCATTACATATGAATTCCACCCCACTTTGTCCGGATATGACTGGATGAAACCAGAAATATCCGGTTGTGTTTTGTCTTACTATATCCCAGATATTGCTACAGCCTCAGTGTCTGTGTTTTCTGGATATTATCGATGGATTTTATTGTTTTGAATGTTTTTATCAGGGAACATTTAATTTTGTACCGTAGAAACACTAAATGGTTCCACATGGAGACACCAGTAACACATTCCTATGTTCTAGGGAGAAAGCTTGAGGAACTGCAAATCGATATGATATGTCTGTTTGTATAGATGACATTTTATGCACTTGCGATGGAAAAGACTTTTTGCCTTTCTCTAAAACCATTTTTACTGTGATTTTGTTGGTCCATTGCATACGAATTCCAACCCACTTTGTCCGGATATGACTGGATGAAACCAGAAATATCCGGTTGTGTTTTGGCTAACTCAATCCCAGATATTGTGAAAGCTTCTGTATTTGTGTTCTCCGGATATTATGAACGGATTTTATGGTTTTGCATGTTATTTATCAGGGAACATTTAATTTTGTACCGTAGAAACACTAATAGGTTCAACATGGAGACACCAGTATACACATTCGTATGTCTAGGGAGAAAGTTAGAGGAACTGCGGCAAACAAACATGATATTTCTGTTTGTATACATGACATTTTATGCACTTGCATAACGAAAAAAACTTTGCTTTTCTCCAAAACCATTTTTACTGTGATTTTCTCGGTCCATTGCATACGAATTCCACCTCGCTTTGTCCGGATATGACTGGATGAAACCAGAAATATCCGGTTGTGTTTTGGCTTACTACAACCCAGATATTGTGAAAGCCTCTGTGTTTATGTTTTCCGGATATTATCAACGGAATTTATGTTTTTGCATGTTATTTATCAGGGAACATTTAATTTTGTGCTGGGAAACACTAATTGGTTCCACATGGAGACACCAGTAACACATTCCTATGTTCTAGGGAGAAAGCTTTAGGAACTGCAAATCGATATGATATGTCTGTTTGTATAGATGACATTTTATGCACTTTCCTAAAGAAAAGACTTTGCTTTTCTCCAAAACCATTTTTCCTGTGATATTCTCGATCCATTACATATGAATTCCACCCCACTTTGTCCGGATATGAGTGGATGAAACCAGAAATATCCGGTTGTGTTTTGTTTTACTATATCCCAGATATTGCTACAGCCTCAGTGTCTGTGTTTTCTGGATATTATCGATGGATTTTATTGTTTTGAATGTTTTTATCAGGGAACCTTTAATTTTGTACCGTAGAAATACAATTTGGTTCCACATGGAGACACCAGGAACACATTCCTATGTTCTAGGGAGAAAGCTTGAGGAACTGCAAATCGATATGATATGTCTGTTTGTATAGATGACATTTTATGCACTTGCGATGGAAAAGACTTTTTGCCTTTCTCTAAAACCATTTTTACTGTGATTTTGTTGGTCCATTGCATACGACTTCCAACCCACTTTGTCCGGATATGACTGGATGAAACCAGAAATATCCGGTTGTGTTTTGGCTAACTCAATCCCAGATATTGTGAAAGCTTCTGTATTTGTGTTCTCCGGATATTATGAACGGATTTTATGGTTTTGCATGTTTTTTATCAGGGAACATTTAATTTTGTACCTTAGAAACACTAATTGGTTCCACACGGAGACACCAGCTCTACACATTTGTATTTTCTAGGGAGAAAGCTAGAGGAACTGCGGCAAACAAACATGATATTTCTGTTTGTATAGATGACATTTTATGCACTTTCCTAACAAAAAGATTTTACTTTTCTCCAAAACCATTTTTACTGTGATTTTCTCGGTCCATTGCATACAATTCCACCTCACTTTGTCCGGATATGACTGGATGAAACGAGAAATATCCGTTTTATTTTTTTTTTTTGGCTTACTATATCCCAGATATTACTACAGACTCTGTGTTTGTGTTTTCTGGATATTATCGATGGATTATATTGTTTTGAATGTTTATATCAGGGAACACTCAATTTTGTGCTGGGAAACACTAATTGGTTCCACATGGAGACACCAGTCTACACATTCGTATTTTCTAGGGAGAAAGCTAGAATAACTGCGGTAAACAAACATGATGTTTCTGTTTGTATAGATGACATTTTATGCACTGGCTTAAGGAAAAGACTTTGTTTTACTCCAAAACCATTTTTACTGCGATTTTCCCGGTTCATTGCATACGAATTCCACCAAACTTAGTCCGGATATGACTGGATGAAACCAGAAATATCCGGTTGTGTTTTGGCTAAATCAATCCCAGATATTGGGATGGACTCTGTGTTTGTGTTTTCCGGATATTATCAACGGTTTTTATGGTTTTGCATGTTTTTTATCAGGGAACAAATTAATTTTGTACCTTAAAAACACTAATTGGTTCCACACGGAGACACCAGCTCTACACATTTGTATTTTCTAGGGAGAAAGCTAGAGGAACTGCGGCAAACAAACATGATATTTCTGTTTGTATACATGACATTTTATGCACTTGCATAACGAAAAAAACTTTGCTTTTCTCCAAAACCATTTTTACTGCGATTTTCCCGGTTCGTTGCATACGAATTCCACCTCGCTTTGTCCGGATATGACTGGATCAAACCAGAAATATCCGGTTGTGTTTTGGCTTACTACAACCCAGATATTGTGAAAGCCTCTGTGTTTATGTTTTCCGGATATTATCAACGGAATTCATCTTTTTGCATGTTATTTATCAGGGAACATTTAATTTTGTGCTGGGAAACACTAATTGGTTCCACATGGAGACACCAGCTCTACACATTCGTATTTTCTAGGGAGAAAGCTAGAGGAACTGCGGCAAACAAACATGATATTTCTGTTTGTATAGATGACATTTTATGCACTTTCCTAAAGAAAAGACTTTGCTTTTCTCCAAAACCATTTTTCCTGTGATATTCTCGATCCATTACATATGAATTCCACCCCACTTTGTCCGGATATGAGTGGATGAAACCAGAAATATCCGGTTGTGTTTTGTCTTACTATATCCCAGATATTGCTACAGCCTCAGTGTCTGTGTTTTCTGGATATTATCGATGGATTTTATTGTTTTGAATGTTTTTATCAGGGAACATTTAATTTTGTACCATAGAAGCACTAATTGGTTCCACATGGAGACACCAGTAACACATTCCTATGTTCTAGGGAGAAAGCTTGAGGAACTGCAAATCGATATGATATGTCTGTTTGCATAGATGACATTTTATGCACTTGCGATGGAAAAGACTTTTTGCCTTTCTCTAAAACCATTTTTACTGTGATTTTGTTGGTCCATTGCATACGAATTCCAACCCACTTTGTCCGGATATGACTGGATGAAACCAGAAATATCCAGTTGTGTTTTGGCTTACTACAACCCAGATATTGTGAAAGCCTCTGTGTTTATGTTTTCCGGATATTATCAACGGAATTTATGTTTTTGCATGTTATTTATCAGGGAACATTTAATTTTGTGCTGGGAAACACTAATTGGTTCCACATGGAGACACCAGCTCTACACATTCGTATTTTCTAGGGAGAAAGCTAGAGGAACTGCGGCAAACAAACATGATATTTCTGTTTGTATAGATGACATTTTATGCACTTGCGATGGAAAAGACTTTTTGCCTTTCTCTAAAACCATTTTTACTGTGATTTTTTGGTCCATTGCATACGAATTCCAACCCACTTTGTCCGGATATGACTGGATGAAACCAGAAATATCCGGTTGTGTTTTGGCTAACTCAATCCCAGATATTGTGAAAGCTTCTCTATTTGTGTTCTCCAGATATTATGAACGGATTTTATGGTTTTGCATGTTTTTTATCAGGGAACATTTAATTTTGTACCATAGAAACTCTAATTGGTTCCACACGGAGACACCAGCTCTACACATTTGTATTTTCTTGGGAGAAAGCTAGAGGAACTGCGGCAAACAAACATGATATTTCTGTTTGTATAGATGATATTTTATGCACTTTCCTAAGAAAAAGACTTTACTTTTCTCCAAAACCATTTTTACTGTGATTTTCTCAGTCCATTGCATACGAATTCCACCTCGCTTTGTCCGGATATGACTGGATGAAACCAGAAATATCCGTTTTATTTTTTTTTGGCTTACTATATCCCAGATATTACTACAGACTCTGTGTTTGTGTTTTCTGGATATTATCTATGGATTATATTGTTTTGAATGTTTTTATCAGGGAACATTTAATTTTGTGCTGGGAAACACTAATTGGTTCCACATGGAGACACCAGTCTACACATTCGTATTTTCTAGGGAGAAAGCTAGAATAACTGCTTTAAACAAACATGATGTTTCTGTTTGTATAGATGACATTTTATGCACTGGCTTAAGGAAAAGACTTTGTTTTACTCCAAAACCATTTTTACTGCGATTTTCCTGGTTCATTGCATACGAATTCCACCAAACTTAGTCCGGATATGACTGGATGAAACCAGAAATATCCGGTTGTGTTTTGGCTAACTCAATCCCAGATATTGCGACGGACTCTGTGTTTGTGTTTTCTGGACATTATCAACGGACTTTATTGTTTTGAATGTTTTTATCAGGGAACATTTAATTTTGTACCTTAGAAACACTAATAGGTTCAACATGGTGACACCAGTATACACATTCGTATGTTCTAGGAAGAAAGCTAGAGGAACTGCGGCAAACAAACATGATATTTCTGTTTGTATACATGACATTTTATGCACTTGCATAACGAAAAAAACTTTGCTTTTCTCCAAAACCATTTTTACTGTGATTTTCTCGGTCCATTGCATACGAATTCCACCTCGCTTTGTCCGGATATGTCTGGATGAAACCAGAAATATCCGGTTGTGTTTTGGCTTACTACAACCCAGATATTGTGAAAGCCTCTGTGTTTATGTTTTCCGGATATTATCAACGGAATTTATGTTTTTGCATGTTATTTATCAGGGAACATTTAATTTTGTGCTGGGAAACACTAATTGGTTCCACATGGAGACACCAGCTCTACACATTCGTATTTTCTAGGGAGAAAGCTAGAGGAACTGCGGCAAACAAACATGATATTTCTGTTTGTATAGATGACATTTTATGCACTTTCCTAAAGAAAAGACTTTGCTTTTCTCCAAAACCATTTTTCCTGTGATATTCTCGATCCATTACATATGAATTCCACCCCACTTTGTCCGGATATGAGTGGATGAAACCAGAAATATCCGGTTGTGTTTTTTTTTACTATATCCCAGATATTGCTACAGCCTCAGTGTCTGTGTTTTCTGGATATTATCGATGGATTTTATTGTTTTGAATGTTTTTATCAGGGAACCTTTAATTTTGTACCGTAGAAACACTAATTGGTTCCACATGGAGACACCAGTAACACATTCCTATGTTCTAGGGAGAAAGCTTGAGGAACTGCAAATCGATATGATATGTCTGTTTGTATAGATGACATTTTATGCACTTGCGATGGAAAAGACTTTTTGCCTTTCTCTAAAACCATTTTTACTGTGATTTTGTTGGTCCATTGCATACGAATTCCAACCCACTTTGTCCGGATATGACTGGATGAAACCAGAAATATCCGGTTGTGTTTTGGCTAACTCAATCCCAGATATTGTGAAAGCTTCTGTATTTGTGTTCTCCGGATATTATGAACGGATTTTATGGTTTTGCATGTTTTTTATCAGGGAACATTTAATTTTGTACCATAGAAACACTAATTGGTTCCACACGGAGACACCAGCTCTACACATTTGTATTTTCTAGGGAGAAAGCTAGAGGAACTGCGGCAAACAAACATGATATTTCTGTTTGTATAGATGACATTTTATGCACTTTCCTAACAAAAAGATTTTACTTTTCTCCAAAACCATTTTTACTGTGATTTTCTCGGTCCATTGCATACGAATTCCACCTCACTTTGTCCGGATATGACTGGATGAAACGAGAAATATCCGTTTTATTTTTTTTTTGGCTTACTATATCCCAGATATTACTACAGACTCTGTGTTTGTGTTTTCTGGATATTATCGATGGATTATATTGTTTTGAATGTTTTTATCAGGGAACATTTAATTTTGTGCTGGGAAACACTAATTGGTTCCACATGGAGACACCAGTCTACACATTCGTATTTTCTAGGGAGAAAGCTAGAATAACTGCTTTAAACAAACATGATGTTTCTGTTTGTATAGATGACATTTTATGCACTGGCTTAAGGAAAAGACTTTGTTTTACTCCAAAACCATTTTTACTGCGATTTTCCCGGTTCATTGCATACGAATTCCACCAAACTTAGTCCGGATATGACTGGATGAAACCAGAAATATCCGGTTGTGTTTTGGCTAAATCAATCCCAGATATTGGGATGGACTCTGTGTTTGTGTTTTCCGGATATTATCAACGGTTTTTATGGTTTTGCATGTTTTTTATCAGGGAACAAATTAATTTTGTACCTTAAAAACACTAATTGTTTCCACACGGAGACACCAGCTCTACACATTTTTATTTTCTAGGGAGAAAGCTAGAGGAACTGCGGCAAACAAACATGATATTTCTGTTTGTATACATGACATTTTATGCACTTGCATAACGAAAAAAACTTTGCTTTTCTCCAAAACCATTTTTACTGCGATTTTCCCGGTTCGTTGCATACGAATTCCACCTCGCTTTGTCCGGGTATGACTGGATCAAACCAGAAATATCCGGTTGTGTTTTGGCTTACTACAACCCAGATATTGTGAAAGCCTCTGTGTTTATGTTTTCCGGATATTATCAACGGAATTCATCTTTTTGCATGTTATTTATCAGGGAACATTTAATTTTGTGCTGGGAAACACTAATTGGTTCCACATGGAGACACCAGCTCTACACATTCGTATTTTCTAGGGAGAAAGCTAGAGGAACTGCGGCAAACAAACATGATATTTCTGTTTGTATAGATGACATTTTATGCACTTTCCTAAAGAAAAGACTTTGCTTTTCTCCAAAACCATTTTTCCTGTGATATTCTCGATCCATTACATATGAATTCCACCCCACTTTGTCCGGATATGAGTGGATGAAACCAGAAATATCCGGTTGTGTTTTGTCTTACTATATCCCAGATATTGCTACAGCCTCAGTGTCTGTGTTTTCTGGATATTATCGATGGATTTTATTGTTTTGAATGTTTTTATCAGGGAACATTTAATTTTGTACCATAGAAGCACTAATTGGTTCCACATGGAGACACCAGTAACACATTCCTATGTTCTAGGGAGAAAGCTTGAGGAACTGCAAATCGATATGATATGTCTGTTTGCATAGATGACATTTTATGCACTTGCGATGGAAAAGACTTTTTGCCTTTCTCTAAAACCATTTTTACTGTGATTTTGTTGGTCCATTGCATACGAATTCCAACCCACTTTGTCCGGATATGACTGGATGAAACCAGAAATATCCGGTTGTGTTTTGGCTTACTACAACCCAGATATTGTGAAAGCCTCTGTGTTTATGTTTTCCGGATATTATCAACGGAATTTATGTTTTTGCATGTTATTTATCAGGGAACATTTAATTTTGTGCTGGGAAACACTAATTGGTTCCACATGGAGACACCAGCTCTACACATTCGTATTTTCTAGGGAGAAAGCTAGAGGAACTGCGGCAAACAAACATGATATTTCTGTTTGTATAGATGACATTTTATGCACTTGCGATGGAAAAGACTTTTTGCCTTTCTCTAAAACCATTTTTACTGTGATTTTGTTGGTCCATTGCATACGAATTCCAACCCACTTTGTCCGGATATGAGTGGATGAAACCAGAAATATCCGGTTGTGTTTTGGCTAACTCAATCCCAGATATTGTGAAAGCTTCTGTATTTGTGTTCTCCGAATATTATGAACGGATTTTATGGTTTTGCATGTTTTTTATCAGGGAACATTTAATTTTCTACCATAGAAACACTAATTGGTTCCACACGGAGACACCAGCTCTACACATTTGTATTTTCTAGGGAGAAAGCTAGAGGAACTGCGGCAAACAAACATGATATTTCTGTTTGTATAGATGACATTTTATGCACTTTCCTAAGAAAAAGACTTTACTTTTCTCCAAAACCATTTTTACTGTGATTTTCTCGGTCCATTGCATACGAATTCCACCTCACTTTGTCCGGATATGACTGGATGAAACCAGAAATATCCGTTTTATTTTTTTTTGGCTTACTATATCCCAGATATTACTACAGACTCTGTGTTTGTGTTTTCTGGATATTATCTAAGAATTATATTGTTTTGAATGTTTTTATCAGGGAACATTTAATTTTGTGCTGGGAAACACTAATTGGTTCCACATGGAGACACCAGTCTACACATTCGTATTTTCTAGGGAGAAAGCTAGAATAACTGCGGTAAACAAACATGATGTTTCTGTTTGTATAGATGACATTTTATGCACTGGCTTAAGGAAAAGACTTTGTTTTACTCCAAAACCATTTTTATTGCGATTTTCCCGGTTCATTGCATACGAATTCCACCAAACTTAGTCCGGATATGACTGGATGAAACCAGAAATATCCGGTTGTGTTTTGGCTAACTCAAACCCAGATATTGTGAAAGCTTCTGTATTTGTGTTCTCCGGATATTATGAACGGATTTTATTGTTTTGAATGTTTTTATCAGGGAACATTTAATTTTGTACCGTAGAAACACTAATTGGTTCCACATGGAGACACCAGTAACACATTCCTCTGTTCTAGGGAGAAAGCTTGAGGAACTGCAAATCGATATGATATGTCTGTTTGTATAGATGACATTTTATGCACTTGCGATGGAAAAGACTTTTTGCCTTTCTCTAAAACCATTTTTACTGTGATTTTGTTGGTCCATTGCATACGAATTCCAACCCACTTTGTCCGGATATGACTGGATGAAACCAGAAATATCCGGTTGTGTTTTGGCTAACTCAATCCCAGATATTGTGAAAGCTTCTGTATTTGTGTTTTCTGGATATTATCAACGGTTTTTATGGTTTTGCATGTTTTTTATCAGGGAACATTTAATTTTGTACCTTAGAAACACTAATTGGTTCCACACGGAGACACCAGCTCTACACATTTGTATTTTCTAGGGAGAAAGCTAGAGGAACTGCGGCAAACAAACATGATATTTCTGTTTGTATACATGACATTTTATGCACTTGCATAACGAAAAAAACTTTGCTTTTTTCCAAAACCATTTTTACTGCGATTTTCCCGGTTCATTGCATACGAATTCCACCTCGCTTTGTCCGGATATGACTGGATGAAACCAGAAATATCCGGTTGTGTTTTGGCTTACTACAACCCAGATATTGTGAAAGCCTCTGTGTTTATGTTTTCCGGATATTATCAACGGAATTCATATTTTTACATGTTATTTATCAGGGAACATTTAATTTTGTGCTGGGAAACACTAATTGGTTCCACATGGAGACACCAGCTCTACACATTCGTATTTTCTAGGGAGAAAGCTAGAGGAACTGCGGCAAACAAACATGATATTTCTGTTTGTATAGATGACATTTTATGCACTTTCCTAAAGAAAAGACTTTGCTTTTCTCCAAAACCATTTTTCCTGTGATATTCTCGATCCATTACATATGAATTCCACCCCACTTTGTCCGGATATGAGTGGATGAAACCAGAAATATCCGGTTGTGTTTTGTCTTACTATATCCCAGATATTGCTACAGCCTCAGTGTCTGTGTTTTCTGGATATTATCGATGGATTTTATTGTTTTGAATGTTTTTATCAGGGAACATTTAATTTTGTACCGTAGAAACACTAATTGGTTCCACATGGAGACACCAGTAACACATTCCTATGTTCTAGGGTGAAAGCTTGAGGAACTGCAAATCGATATGATATGTCTGTTTGTATAGATGACATTTTATGCACTGGCTTTAGGAAAAGACTTTGTTTTACTCCAAAACAATTTTTAATGCGATTTTCCCGGTTCATTGCATACGAATTCCACCAAACTTAGTCCGGATATGACTGGATGAAACCAGAAATATCCGGTTGTGTTTTGGCTAACTCAATCCCAGATATTGTGAAAGCTTCTGTATTTGTGTTCTCCGGATATTATGAACGGATTTTATGGTTTTGCATGTTTTTTATCAGGGAACATTTAATTTTGTACCGTAGAAACACTAATTGGTTCCACATGGAGACACCAGCTCTACACATTTGTATTTTCTAGGGAGAAAGCTAGAGGAACTGCGGCAAACAAACATGATATTTCTGTTTGTATAGATGACATTTTATGCACTTTCCTAACAAAAAGACTACTTTTCTCCAAAACCATTTTTACTGTGATTTTCTCGGTCCATTGCATACGAATTCCACCTCACTTTGTCCGGATATGACTGGATGAAACCAGAAATATCCGTTTTCTTTTTTTTTGGCTTACTATATCCCAGATATTACTACAGACTCTGTGTTTGTGTTTTCTGGATATTATCGATGGATTATATTGTTTTGAATGTTTTTATCAGGGAACATTTAATTTTGTGCTGGGAAACACTAATTGGTTCCACATGGAGACACCAGCTCTACACATTCGTATTTTCTAGGGAGAAAGCTAGAGGAACTGCGGCAAACAAACATGATGTTTCTGTGTGTATAGATGACATTTTATGCACTGGCTTAAGGAAAAGACTTTGTTTTACTCCAAAACCATTTTTCCTGCGATTTTCCCGGTTCATTGCATACGAATTCCACCAAACTTAGTCCGGATATGACTGGATGAAACCAGAAATATCCGGTTGTGTTTTGGCTAACTCAATCCCAGATATTGTGAAAGCTTCTGTATTTGTGTTCTCCGGATATTATGAACGGATTTTATTGTTTTGAATGTTTTTATCAGGGAACATTTAATTTTGTACCGTAGAAACACTAATTGGTTCCACATGGAGACACCAGTAACACATTCCTCTGTTCTAGGGAGAAAGCTTGAGGAACTGCAAATCGATATGATATGTCTGTTTGTATAGATGACATTTTATGCACTTGCGATGGAAAAGACTTTTTGCCTTTCTCTAAAACCATTTTTACTGTGATTTTGTTGGTCCATTGCATACGAATTCCAACCCACTTTGTCCGGATATGACTGGATGAAACCAGAAATATCCGGTTGTGTTTTGGCTTACTACAACCCAGATATTGTGAAAGCCTCTGTGTTTATGTTTTCCGGATATTATCAACGGAATTTATGTTTTTGCATGTTATTTATCAGGGAACATTTAATTTTGTGCTGGGAAACACTAATTGGTTCCACATGGAGACACCAGCTCTACACATTCGTATTTTCTAGGGAGAAAGCTAGAGGAACTGCGGCAAACAAACATGATATTTCTGTTTGTATAGATGACATTTTATGCACTTGCGATGGAAAAGACTTTTTGCCTTTCTCTAAAACCATTTTTACTGTGATTTTGTTGGTCCATTGCATACGAATTCCAACCCACTTTGTCCGGATATGAGTGGATGAAACCAGAAATATCCGGTTGTGTTTTGGCTAACTCAATCCCAGATATTGTGAAAGCTTCTGTATTTGTGTTCTCCGAATATTATGAACGGATTTTATGGTTTTGCATGTTTTTTATCAGGGAACATTTAATTTTCTACCATAGAAACACTAATTGGTTCCACACGGAGACACCAGCTCTACACATTTGTATTTTCTAGGGAGAAAGCTAGAGGAACTGCGGCAAACAAACATGATATTTCTGTTTGTATAGATGACATTTTATGCACTTTCCTAAGAAAAAGACTTTACTTTTCTCCAAAACCATTTTTACTGTGATTTTCTCGGTCCATTGCATACGAATTCCACCTCACTTTGTCCGGATATGACTGGATGAAACCAGAAATATCCGTTTTCTTTTTTTTTGGCTTACTATATCCCAGATATTACTACAGACTCTGTGTTTGTGTTTTCTGGATATTATCTAAGAATTATATTGTTTTGAATGTTTTTATCAGGGAACATTTAATTTTGTGCTGGGAAACACTAATTGGTTCCACATGGAGACACCAGTCTACACATTCGTATTTTCTAGGGAGAAAGCTAGAATAACTGCGGTAAACAAACATGATGTTTCTGTTTGTATAGATGACATTTTATGCACTGGCTTAAGGAAAAGACTTTGTTTTACTCCAAAACCATTTTTATTGCGATTTTCCCGGTTCATTGCATACGAATTCCACCAAACTTAGTCCGGATATGACTGGATGAAACCAGAAATATCCGGTTGTGTTTTGGCTAACTCAAACCCAGATATTGTGAAAGCTTCTGTATTTGTGTTCTCCGGATATTATGAACGGATTTTATTGTTTTGAATGTTTTTATCAGGGAACATTTAATTTTGTACCGTAGAAACACTAATTGGTTCCACATGGAGACACCAGTAACACATTCCTCTGTTCTAGGGAGAAAGCTTGAGGAACTGCAAATCGATATGGTATGTCTGTTTGTATAGATGACATTTTATGCACTTGCGATGGAAAAGACTTTTTGCCTTTCTCTAAAACCATTTTTACTGTGATTTTGTTGGTCCATTGCATACGAATTCCAACCCACTTTGTCCGGATATGACTGGATGAAACCAGAAATATCCGGTTGTGTTTTGGCTAACTCAATCCCAGATATTGTGAAAGCTTCTGTATTTGTGTTTTCTGGATATTATCAACGGTTTTTATGGTTTTGCATGTTTTTTATCAGGGAACATTTAATTTTGTACCTTAGAAACACTAATTGGTTCCACACGGAGACACCAGCTCTACACATTTGTATTTTCTAGGGAGAAAGCTAGAGGAACTGCGGCAAACAAACATGATATTTCTGTTTGTATACATGACATTTTATGCACTTGCATAACGAAAAAAACTTTCCTTTTCTCCAAAACCATTTTTACTGCGATTTTCCCGGTTCATTGCATACGAATTCCACCTCGCTTTGTCCGGATATGACTGGATGAAACCAGAAATATCCGGTTGTGTTTTGGCTTACTACAACCCAGATATTGTGAAAGCCTCTGTGTTTATGTTTTCCGGATATTATCAACGGAATTCATATTTTTACATGTTATTTATCAGGGAACATTTAATTTTGTGCTGGGAAACACTAATTGGTTCCACATGGAGACACCAGCTCTACACATTCGTATTTTCTAGGGAGAAAGCTAGAGGAACTGCGGCAAACAAACATGATATTTCTGTTTGTATAGATGACATTTTATGCACTTTCCTAAAGAAAAGACTTTGCTTTTCTCCAAAACCATTTTTCCTGTGATATTCTCGATCCATTACATATGAATTCCACCCCACTTTGTCCGGATATGAGTGGATGAAACCAGAAATATCCGGTTGTGTTTTGTCTTACTATATCCCAGATATTGCTACAGCCTCAGTGTCTGTGTTTTCTGGATATTATCGATGGATTTTATTGTTTTGAATGTTTTTATCAGGGAACATTTAATTTTGTACCGTAGAAACACTAATTGGTTCCACATGGAGACACCAGTAACACATTCCTATGTTCTAGGGTGAAAGCTTGAGGAACTGCAAATCGATATGATATGTCTGTTTGTATAGATGGCATTTTATGCACTGGCTTTAGGAAAAGACTTTGTTTTACTCCAAAACAATTTTTAATGCGATTTTCCCGGTTCATTGCATACGAATTCCACCAAACTTAGTCCGGATATGACTGGATGAAACCAGAAATATCCGGTTGTGTTTTGGCTAACTCAATCCCAGATATTGTGAAAGCTTCTGTATTTGTGTTCTCCGGATATTATGAACGGATTTTATGGTTTTGCATGTTTTTTATCAGGGAACATTTAATTTTGTACCGTAGAAACACTAATTGGTTCCACATGGAGACACCAGCTCTACACATTTGTATTTTCTAGGGATAAAGCTAGAGGAACTGCGGCAAACAAACATGATATTTCTGTTTGTATAGATGACATTTTATGCACTTTCCTAACAAAAAGACTACTTTTCTCCAAAACCATTTTTACTGTGATTTTCTCGGTCCATTGCATACGAATTCCACCTCACTTTGTCCGGATATGACTGGATGAAACCAGAAATATCCGTTTTCTTTTTTTTTGGCTTACTATATCCCAGATATTACTACAGACTCTGTGTTTGTGTTTTCTGGATATTATCGATGGATTATATTGTTTTGAATGTTTTTATCAGGGAACATTTAATTTTGTGCTGGGAAACACTAATTTGTTCCACATGGAGACACCAGCTCTACACATTCGTATTTTCTAGGGAGAAAGCTAGAGGAACTGCGGCAAACAAACATGATGTTTCTGTGTGTATAGATGACATTTTATGCACTGGCTTAAGGAAAAGACTTTGTTTTACTCCAAAACCATTTTTCCTGCGATTTTCACGGTTCATTGCATACGAATTCCACCAAACTTAGTCCGGATATGACTGGATGAAACCAGAAATATCCGGTTGTGTTTTGGCTAACTCAATCCCAGATATTGTGAAAGCTTCTGTATTTGTGTTCTCCGGATATTATGAACGGATTTTATTGTTTTGAATGTTTTTATCAGGGAACATTTAATTTTGTACCGTAGAAACACTAATTGGTTCCACATGGAGACACCAGTAACACATTCCTCTGTTCTAGGGAGAAAGCTTGAGGAACTGCAAATCGATATGATATGTCTGTTTGTATAGATGACATTTTATGCACTTGCGATGGAAAAGACTTTTTGCCTTTCTCTAAAACCATTTTTACTGTGATTTTGTTGGTCCATTGCATACGAATTCCAACCCACTTTGTCCGGATATGACTGGATGAAACCAGAAATATCCGGTTGTGTTTTGGCTAACTCAATCCCAGATATTGTGAAAGCTTCTGTATTTGTGTTTTCCGGATATTATCAACGGTTTTTATGGTTTTGCATGTTTTTTATCAGGGAACATTTAATTTTGTACCTTAGAAACACTAATTGGTTCCACACGGAGACACCAGCTCTACACATTTGTATTTTCTAGGGAGAAAGCTAGAGGAACTGCGGCAAACAAACATGATATTTCTGTTTGTATACATGACATTTTATGCACTTGCATAACGAAAAAAACTTTCCTTTTCTCCAAAACCATTTTTACTGCGATTTTCCCGGTTCATTGCATACGAATTCCACCTCGCTTTGTCCGGATATGACTGGATGAAACCAGAAATATCCGGTTGTGTTTTGGCTTACTACAACCCAGATATTGTGAAAGCCTCTGTGTTTATGTTTTCCGGATATTATCAACGGAATTCATCTTTTTACATGTTATTTATCAGGGAACATTTAATTTTGTGCTGGGAAACACTAATTGGTTCCACATGGAGACACCAGCTCTACACATTCGTATTTTCTAGGGAGAAAGCTAGAGGAACTGCGGCAAACAAACATGATATTTCTGTTTGTATAGATGACATTTTATGCACTTTCCTAAAGAAAAGACTTTGCTTTTCTCCAAAACCATTTTTCCTGTGATATTCTCGATCCATTACATATGAATTCCACCCCACTTTGTCCGGATATGAGTGGATGAAACCAGAAATATCCGGTTGTGTTTTGTCTTACTATATCCCAGATATTGCTACAGCCTCAGTGTCTGTGTTTTCTGGATATTATCGATGGATTTTATTGTTTTGAATGTTTTTATCAGGGAACATTTAATTTTGTACCGTAGAAACACTAATTGGTTCCACATGGAGACACCAGTAACACATTCCTATGTTCTAGGGTGAAAGCTTGAGGAACTGCAAATCGATATGATATGTCTGTTTGTATAGATGACATTTTATGCACTGGCTTTAGGAAAAGACTTTGTTTTACTCCAAAACAATTTTTAATGCGATTTTCCCGGTTCATTGCATACGAATTCCACCAAACTTAGTCCGGATATGACTGGATGAAACCAGAAATATCCGGTTGTGTTTTGGCTAACTCAATCCCAGATATTGTGAAAGCTTCTGTATTTGTGTTCTCCGGATATTATGAACGGATTTTATGGTTTTGCATGTTTTTTATCAGGGAACATTTAATTTTGTACCGTAGAAACACTAATTGGTTCCACACGGAGACACCAGCTCTACACATTTGTATTTTCTAGGGAGAAAGCTAGAGGAACTGCGGCAAACAAACATGATATTTCTGTTTGTATAGATGACATTTTATGCACTTTCCTAACAAAAAGACTTTACTTTTCTCCAAAACCATTTTTACTGTGATTTTCTCGGTCCATTGCATACGAATTCCACCTCACTTTGTCCGGATATGACTGGATGAAACCAGAAATATCCGTTTTCTTTTTTTTTGGCTTACTATATCCCAGATATTACTACAGACTCTGTGTTTGTGTTTTCTGGATATTATCGATGGATTATATTGTTTTGAATGTTTTTATCAGGGAACATTTAATTTTGTGCTGGGAAACACTAATTTGTTCCACATGGAGACACCAGCTCTACACATTCGTATTTTCTAGGGAGAAAGCTAGAGGAACTGCGGCAAACAAACATGATGTTTCTGTTTGTATAGATGACATTTTATGCACTGGCTTAAGGAAAAGACTTTGTTTTACTCCAAAACCATTTTTACTGCGATTTTCCCGGTTCATTGCATACGAATTCCACCAAACATAGTCCGGATATGACTGGATGAAACCAGAAATATCCGGTTGTGTTTTGGCTAACTCAATCCCAGATATTGCGACGGACTCTGTGTTTGTGTTTTCTGGACATTATCAACGGACTTTATTGTTTTGAATGTTTTTATCAGGGAACATTTAATTTTGTACCTTAGAAACCCTAATAGGTTCAACATGGAGACACCAGTCTACACATTCGTATGTTCTAGGGAGAAAGTTAGAGAAACTGCGGCAAACAAACATGATATTTCTGTTTGTATACATGACATTTTATGCACTTGCATAACGAAAAAAACTTTGCTTTTCTCCAAAACCATTTTTACTGTGATTTTCTCGGTCCATTGCATTCGAATTCCACCTCGCTTTGTCCGGATATGACTGGATGAAACCAGAAATATCCGGTTGTGTTTTGGCTTACTACAACCCAGATATTGTGAAAGCCTCTGTGTTTATGTTTTCCGGATACTATCAACGGAATTTATGTTTTTGCATGTTATTTATCAGGGAACATTTAATTTTGTGCTGGGAAACACTAATTGGTTCCACATGGAGACACCAGCTCTACACATTCGTATTTTCTAGGGAGAAAGCTAGAGGAACTGCGGCAAACAAACATGATATTTCTGTTTGTATAGATGACATTTTATGCACTTTCCTAAAGAAAAGACTTTGCTTTTCTCCAAAACCATTTTTCCTGTGATATTCTCGATCCATTACATATGAATTCCACCCCACTTTGTCCGGATATGAGTGGATGAAACCAGAAATATCCGGTTGTGTTTTGTCTTACTATATCCCAGATATTGCTACAGCCTCAGTGTCTGTGTTTTCTGGATATTATGGATGGATTTTATTGTTTTGAATGTTTTTATCAGGGAACATTGAATTTTGTACCGTAGAAACACTAATTGGTTCCACATGGAGACACCAGTAACACATTCCTATGTTCTAGGGAGAAAGCTTGAGGAACTGCAAATCGATATGATATGTCTGTTTGTATAGATGACATTTTATGCACTTGCGATGGAAAAGACTTTTTGCCTTTCTCTAAAACCATTTTTACTGTGATTTTGTTGGTCCATTGCATACAAATTCCAACCCACTTTGTCCGGATATGACTGGATGAAACCAGAAATATCCAGTTGTGTTTTGGCTAAATCAATCCCAGATATTGTGAAAGCTTCTGTATTTGTGTTCTCTGGATATTATGAACGGATTTCATGGTTTTGCATGTTTTTTATCAGGGAACATTTAATTTTGTACCATAGAAATACTAATTGGTTCCACACGGAGACACCAGCTCTACACATTTGTATTTTCTAGGGAGAAAGCTAGAGGAACTGCGGCAAACAAACATGATATTTCTGTTTGTATAGATGACATTTTATGCACTTTCCTAACAAAAAGACTTTACTTTTCTCCAAAACCATTTTTACTGTGATTTTCTCGGTCCATTGCATACGAATTCCACCTCACTTTGTCCGGATATGACTGGATGAAACCAGAAATATCCGTTTTCTTTTTTTTTTTGGCTTACTATATCCCAGATATTACTACAGACTCTGTGTTTGTGTTTTCTGGATATTATCGATGGATTATATTGTTTTGAATGTTTTTATCAGGGAACATTTAATTTTGTGCTGGGAAACACTAATTGTTTGCACATGGAGACACCAGTCTACACATTCGTATTTTCTAGGGAGAAAGCTAGAAAAACTGCGGTAAACAAACATGATGTTTCTGTTTGTATAGATGACATTTTATGCACTGGCTTAAGGAAAAGACTTTGTTTTACTCCAAAACCATTTTTACTGCGATTTTCCCGGTTCATTGCATACGAATTCCACCAAACTTAGTCCGGATATGACTGGATGAAACCAGAAATATCCGGTTGTGTTTTGCCTTACTACAACCCAGATATTGTGAAAGCCTCTGTGTTTATGTTTCCGGATATTATCAACGGAATTTATGTTTTTGCATGTTATTTATCAGGGAACATTTAATTTTGTGCTGGGAAACACTAATTGGTTCCACACGGAGACACCAGCTCTACACATTTGTATTTTCTAGGGAGAAAGCTAGGGGAACTGCGGCAAACAAACATGATATTTCTGTTTGTATAGATGACATTTTATGCACTTTCCTAACAAAAAGACTTTACTTTTCTCCAAAACCATTTTTACTGTGATTTTCTCGGTCCATTGCATACGAATTCCACCTCACTTTGTCCGGATATGACTGGATGAAACCAGAAATATCCGTTTTCTTTTTTTTTGGCTTACTATATCCCAGATATTACTACAGACTCTGTGTTTGTGTTTTCTGGATATTATCGATGGATTATATTGTTTTGAATGTTTTTATCAGGGAACATTTAATTTTGTGCTGGGAAACACTAATTGTTTGCACATGGAGACACCAGTCTACACATTCGTATTTTCTAGGGAGAAAGCTAGAATAACTGCGGTAAACAAACATGATGTTTCCGTGTGTATAGATGACATTTTATGCACTGGCTTAAGGAAAAGACTTTGTTTTACTCCAAAACCATTTTTACTGCGATTTTCCCGGTTCATTGCATACGAATTCCACCAAACTTAGTCCGGATATGACTGGATGAAACCAGAAATATCCGGTTGTGTTTTGGCTAACTCAATCCCAGATATTGCGACGGACTCTGTGTTTGTGTTTTCTGGACATTATCAACGGACTTTATTGTTTTGAATGTTTTTATCAGGGAACATTTAATTTTGTACCTTGGAAACACTAATAGGTTCAACATGGAGACACCAGTCTACACATTCGTATGTTCTAGGGAGAAAGTTAGAGGAACTGCGGCAAACAAACATGATATTTCTGTTTGTATACATGACATTTTATGCACTTGCATAACGAAAAAACTTTGCTTTTCTCCAAAACCATTTTTACTGTGATTTTCTCGGTCCATTGCATACGAATTCCACCTCGCTTTGTCCGGATATGACTGGATGAAACCAGAAATATCCGGTTGTGTTTTGGCTTACTACAAACCAGATATTGTGAAAGCCTCTGTGTTTATGTTTTCCGGATATTATCAACGGAATTTATGTTTTTGCATGTTATTTATCAGGGAACATTTAATTTTGTGCTGGGAAACACTAATTGGTTCCACATGGAGACACCAGCTCTACACATTCGTATTTTCTAGGGAGAAAGCTAGAGGAACTGCGGCAAACAAACATGATATTTCTGTTTGTATAGATGACATTTTATGCACTTTCCTAAAGAAAAGACTTTGCTTTTCTCCAAAACCACTTTTCCTGTGATATTCTCGATCCATTACATATGAATTCCACCCCACTTTGTCCGGATATGACTGGATGAAACCAGAAATATCCGGTTGTGTTTTGTCTTACTATATCCCAGATATTGCTACAGCCTCAGTGTCTGTGTTTTCTGGATATTATCGATGGATTTTATTGTTTTGAATGTTTTTATCAGGGAACCTTTAATTTTGTACCGTAGAAATACAATTTGGTTCCACATGGAGACACCAGTAACACATTCCTATGTTCTAGGGAGAAAGCTTGAGGAACTGCAAATCGATATGATATGTCTGTTTGTATAGATGACATTTTATGCACTTGCGATTGAAAAGACTTTTTGCCTTTCTCTAAAACCATTTTTACTGTGATTTTGTTGGTCCATTGCATACGAATTCCAACCCACTTGTTTCGGATATGACTGGATGAAACCAGAAATATCCGGTTGTGTTTTGGCTAACTCAATCCCAGATATTGTGAAAGCTTCTGTATTTGTGTTTTCCGGATATTATCAACGGTTTTTATGGTTTTGCATGTTTTTTATCAGGGAACATTTAATTTTGTACCGTAGAAACACTAATTGGTTCCACACGGAGACACCAGCTCTACACATTTGTATTTTCTAGGGAGAAAGCTAGAGGAACTGCGGCAAACAAACATGATATTTCTGTTTGTATAGATGACATTTTATGCACTTTCCTAAGAAAAAGACTTTACTTTTCTCCAAAACCATTTTTACTATGATTCTCTCGGTCCATTGCATACGAATTCCACCTCACTTTGTCCGGATATGACTGGATGAAACCAGAAATATCCGTTTTCTTTTTTTTTGGCTTACTATATCCCAGATATTATTACAGATTCTGTGTTTGTGTTTTCTGGATATTATCGATGGATTATATTGTTTTGAATGTTTTTATCAGGGAACATTAAATTTTGTGCTGGGAAACACTAATTGGTTCCACATGGAGACACCAGTCTACACATTCGTATTTTCTAGGGAGAAAGCTAGAAAAACTGCGGTAAACAAACATGATGTTTCTGTTTGTATAGATGACATTTTATGCACTGGCTTAAGGAAAAGACTTTGTTTTACTCCAAAACCATTTTTACTGCGATTTTCCCGGTTCATTGCATACGAATTCCACCAAACTTAGTCCGGATATGACTGGATGAAACCAGAAATATCCGGTTGTGTTTTGTCTTACTATATCCCAGATATTGTGAAAGCTTCTGTATTGGTTTTTTCCGGAAATTATCAACGGATTTTATGGTTTTGCATGTTTTTTATCAGGGAACCTTTAATTTTGTACCGTAGAAATACAATTTGGTTCCACATGGAGACACCAGTAACACATTCCTCTGTTCTAGGGAGAAAGCTTGAGGAACTGCAAATCGATATGATATGTCTGTTTGTATAGATGACATTTTATGCACTGGCTTAAGGAAAAGACTTTGTTTTACTCCAAAACCATTTTTAATGCGATTTTCCCGGTTCATTGCATACGAATTCCACCAAACTTAGTCCGGATATGACTGGATGAAACCAGAAATATCCGGTTGTGTTTTGGCTAACTCAATCCCAGATATTGTGAAAGCTTCTGTATTGGTGTTTTCCGGATATTATCAACGGATGTTATGGATTTGCATGTTTTTTATCAGGGAACATTTAATTTTGTACCGTAGAAACACTAATTGGTTCCACACGGAGACACCAGCTCTACACATTTGTATTTTCTAGGGAGAAAGCTAGAGGAACTGCGGCAAACAAACATGACATTTCTGTTTGTATAGATGACATTTTATGCACTTTCCTAAGAAAAAGACTTTACTTTTCTCCAAAACCATTTTTACTGTGATTTTCTCGGTCCATTGCATACGAATTCCACCTCACTTTGTCCAGATATGACTGGATGAAACCAGAAATATCCGTTTTCTTTTTTTTTGGCTTACTATATCCCAGATATTACTACAGACTCTGTGTTTGTGTTTTCTGGATATTATCGATGGATTATATTGTTTTGAATGTTTTTATCAGGGAACATTTAATTTTGTGCTGGGAAACACTAATTGGTTCCACATGGAGACACCAGTCTACACATTCGTATTTTCTAGGGAGAAAGCTAGAATAACTGCGGTAAACAAACATGATGTTTCTGTTTGTATAGATGACATTTTATGCACTGGCTTAAGGAAAAGACTTTGTTTTACTCCAAAACCATTTTTACTGCGATTTTCCCGGTTCATTGCATACGAATTCCACCAAACTTAGTCCGGATATGACTGGATGAAACCAGAAATATCCGGTTGTGTTTTGGCTAACTCAATCCCAGATATTGCGACGGACTCTGTGTTTGTGTTTTCTGGACATTATCAACGGACTATATTGTTTTGAATGTTTTTATCAGGGAACATTTAATTTTGCACCTTAGAAACACTAATAGGTTCAACATGGAGACACCAGTCTACACATTCGTATGTTCTAGGGAGAAAGTTAGAGGAACTGCGGCAAACAAACATGATATTTCTGTTTGTATACATGACATTTTATGCACTTGCATAATGAAAAAAACTTTGCTTTTCTCCAAAACCATTTTTACTGTGATTTTCTTGGTCCATTGCATACGAATTCCACCTCGCTTTGTCCGGATATGACTGGATGAAACCAGAAATATCCGGTTGTGTTTTGGCTTACTACAACCCAGATATTGTGAAAGCCTCTGTGTTTATGTTTCCGGATATTATCAACGGAATTTATGTTTTTGCATGTTATTTATCAGGGAACATTTAATTTTGTGCTGGGAAACACTAATTGGTTCCACACGGAGACACCAGCTGTACACATTTGTATTTTCTAGGGAGAAAGCTAGAGGAACTGCGGCAAACAAACATGATATTTCTGTTTGTATAGATGACATTTTATGCACTTTCCTAACAAAAAGACTTTACTTTTCTCCAAAACCATTTTTACTGTGATTTTCTCGGTCCATTGCATACGAATTCCACCTCACTTTGTCCGGATATGACTGGATGAAACCAGAAATATCCGTTTTCATTTTTTTTGGCTTACTATATCCCAGATATTACTACAGACTCTGTGTTTGTGTTTTCTGGATATTATCGATGGATTATATTGTTTTGAATGTTTTTATCAGGGAACATTTAATTTTGTGCTGGGAAACACTAATTGTTTGCACATGGAGACACCAGTGTACACATTCGTATTTTCTAGGGAGAAAGCTAGAATAACTGCGGTAAACAAACATGATGTTTCTGTTTGTATAGATGACATTTTATGCACTGGCTTAAGGAAAAGACTTTGTTTTACTCCAAAACCATTTTTACTGCGATTTTCCCGGTTCATTGCATACGAATTCCACCAAACTTAGTCCGGATATGACTGGATGAAACCAGAAATATCCGGTTGTGTTTTGGCTAAATCAATCCCAGATATTGCGACGGACTCTGTGTTTGTGTTTTCTGGACATTATCAACGGACTTTATTGTTTTGAATGTTTTTATCAGGGAACATTTAATTTTGTACCTTGGAAACACTAATAGGTTCAACATGGAGACACCAGTCTACACATTCGTATGTTCTAGGGAGAAAGTTAGAGGAACTGCGGCAAACAAACATGATATTTCTGTTTGTATACATGACATTTTATGCACTTGCATAACGAAAAAAACTTTGCTTTTCTCCAAAACCATTTTTACTGTGATTTTCTCGGTCCATTGCATACGAATTCCACCTCGCTTTGTCCGGATATGACTGGATGAAACCAGAAATATCCGGTTGTGTTTTGGCTTACTACAACCCAGATATTGTGAAAGCCTCTGTGTTTATGTTTTCCGGATATTATCAACGGAATTTATGTTTTTGCATGTTATTTATCAGGGAACATTAAATTTTGTGCTGGGAAACACTAATTGGTTCCACATGGAGACACCAGCTCTACACATTCGTATTTTCTAGGGAGAAAGCTAGAGGAACTGCGGCAAACAAACATGATATTTCTGTTTGTATAGATGACATTTTATGCACTTTCCTAAAGAAAAGACTTTGCTTTTCTCCAAAACCACTTGTCCTGTGATATTCTCGATCCATTACATATGAATTCCACCCCACTTTGTCCGGATATGAGTGGATGAAACCAGAAATATCCGGTTGTGTTTTGTCTTACTATATCCCAGATATTGCTACAGCCTCAGTGTCTGTGTTTTCTGGATATTATCGATGGATTTTATTGTTTTGAATGTTTTTATCAGGGAACCTTTAATTTTGTACCGTAGAAACACTAATTGGTTCCACATGGAGACACCAGTAACACATTCCTATGTTCTAGGGAGAAAGCTTGAGGAACTGCAAATCGATATGATATGTCTGTTTGTATAGATGACATTTTATGCACTTGCGATTGAAAAGACTTTTTGCCTTTCTCTAAAACCATTTTTACTGTGATTTTGTTGGTCCATTGCATACGACTTCCAACCCACTTGTTTCGGATATGACTGGATGAAACCAGAAATATCCGGTTGTGTTTTGGCTAACTCAATCCCAGATATTGTGAAAGCTTCTGTATTTGTGTTCTCCAGATATTATGAATGGATTTTATGGTTTTGCATGTTTTTTATCAGGGAACATTTAATTTTGTACCGTAGAAACACTAATTGGTTCCACACGGAGACACCAGCTCTACACATTTGTATTTTCTAGGGAGAAAGCTAGAGGAACTGCGGCAAACAAACATGATATTTCTGTTTGTATACATGACATTTTATGCACTTTCCTAAGAAAAAGACTTTACTTTTCTCCAAAACCATTTTTACTATGATTCTCTCGGTCCATTGCATATGAATTCCACCTCACTTTGTCCGGATATGACTGGTTGAAACCAGAAATATCCGTTTTCTTTTTTTTTGGCTTACTATATCCCAGATATTATTACAGATTCTGTGTTTGTGTTTTCTGGATATTATCGATGGATTATATTGTTTTGAATGTTTTTATCAGGGAACATTAAATTTTGTGCTGGGAAACACTAATTGGTTCCACATGGAGACACCAGTCTACACATTCGTATTTTCTAGGGAGAAAGCTAGAATAACTGCGGTAAACAAACATGATGTTTCTGTTTGTATAGATGACATTTTATGCACTGGCTTAAGGAAAAGACTTTGTTTTACTCCAAAACCATTTTTACTGCAATTTTCCCGGTTCATTGCATACGAATTCCACCAAACTTAGTCCGGATATGACTGGTTGAAACCAGAAATATCCGGTTGTGTTTTGGCTAACTCAATCCCAGATATTGTGAAAGCTTCTGTATTGGTGTTTTCCGGATATTATCAACGGATTTTATGGTTTTGCATGTTTTTTACCAGGGAACCTTTAATTTTGTACCGTAGAAATACAATTTGGTTCCACATGGAGACACCAGTAACACATTCCTATGTTCTAGGGAGAAAGCTTGAGGAACTGCAAATCGATATGATATGTCTGTTTGTATAGATGACATTTTATGCACTTGCGATGGAAAAGACTTTTTGCCTTTCTCTAAAACCATTTTTACTGTGATTTTGTTGGTCCATTGCATACGAATTCCAACCCACTTTGTCCGGATATGACTGGATGAAACCAGAAATATCCGGTTGTGTTTTGGCTAACTCAATCCCAGATATTGTGAAAGCTTCTGTATCTGTGTTCTCCGGATATTATGAACGGATTTTATGGTTTTGCATGTTTTTTATCAGGGAACATTTAATTTTGTACCGTAGAAACACTAATTGTTTGCACATGGAGACACCAGTCTACACATTCGTATTTTCTAGGGAGAAAGCTAGAGGAACTGCGGCAAACAAACATGATATTTCTGTTTGTATAGATGACATTTTATGCACTTTCCTAACAAAAAGACTTTACTTTTCTCCAAAACCATTTTTACTGTGATTTTCTCGGTCTATTGCATACGAATTCCACCTCACTTTGTCCGGATATGACTGGATGAAACCAGAAATATCTGTTTTCTTTTTTTTTTGGCTTACTATATCCCAGATATTACTACAGACTCTGTGTTTGTGTTTTCTGGATATTATCGATGGATTATATTGTTTTGAATGTTTTTATCAGGGAACATTTAATTTTGTGCTGGGAAACACTAATTGGTTCCACATTTAGACACCAGTCTACATATTCGTAATTTCTAGGGAGAAAGCTAGAATAACTGCGGTAAACAAACATGATATTTCTGTTTGTATAGATGACATTTTATGCACTGGCTTAAGGAAAAGACTTTGTTTTACTCCAAAACCATTTTTGCTGCGATTTTCCTGGTTCATTGCATACGAATTCCACCAACCTTAGTCCGGATATGACTGGATGAAACCAGAAATATCCGGTTGTGTTTTGGCTAACTCAATCCCAGATATTGCGACGGACTCTGTGTTTGTGTTTTCTGGACATTATCAACGGACTTTATTGTTTTGAATGTTTTTATCAGGGAACATTTAATTTTGTACCTTAGAAACACTAATAGGTTCAACATGGAGACTCCAGTCTACACATTCGTATGTTCTAGGGAGAAAGTTAGAGGAACTGCGGCAAACAAACATGATATTTCTGTTTGTATACATGACATTTTATGCACTTGCATAACGAAAAAAACTTTGCTTTTCTCCAAAACCATTTTTACTGTGATTTTCTCGGTCCATTGCATACGAATTCCACCTCGCTTTGTCCGGATATGACTGGATGAAACCAGAAATATCCGGTTGTGTTTTGGCTAACTCAATCCCAGATATTGTGAAAGCTTCTGAATTTATGTTTTCCGGATATTATCAACGGAATTTATGTTTTTGCATGTTATGTATCAGGGAACATTTAATTTTGTGCTGGGAAACACTAATTGGTTCCACATGGAGACACCAGCTCTACACATTCGTATTTTCTAGGGAGAAAGCTAGAGGAACTGCGGCAAACAAACATCATATTTCTGTTTGTATAGATGACATTTTATGCACTTTCCTAAAGAAAAGACTTTGCTTTTCTCCAAAACCATTTTTCCTGTGATATTCTCGATCCATTACATATGAATTCCACCCCACTTTGTCCGGATATGACTGGATGAAACCAGAAATATCCGGTTGTGTTTTGTCTTACTATATCCCAGATATTGCTACAGCCTCAGTGTCTGTGTTTTCTGGATATTATCGATGGATTTTATTGTTTTGAATGTTTTTATCAGGGAACATTTAATTTTGTACCGTATAAACACTAATTGGTTCCACATGGAGACACCAGTAACACATTCCTATGTTCTAGGGAGAAAGCTTGAGGAACTGCAAATCGATATGATATGTCTGTTTGTATAGATGACATTTTATGCACTTGCGATGGAAAAGACTTTTTGCCTTTCTCTAAAACCATTTTTACTGTGATTTTGTTGGTCCATTGCATACGAATTCCAACCCACTTTGTCCGGATATGACTGGATGAAACCAGAAATATCCGGTTGTGTTTTGGCTAACTCAATCCCAGATATTGTGAAAGCTTCTGTATTTGTGTTCTCCGGATATTATGAACGGATTTTATGGTTTTGCATGTTTTTTATCAGGGAACATTTAATTTTGTACCGTAGAAACACTAATTGGTTCCACACGGAGACACCAGCTCTACACATTTGTATTTTCTAGGGAGAAAGCTAGAGGAACTGCGGCAAACAAACATGATATTTCTGTTTGTATAGATGACATTTTATGCACTTTCCTAAGAAAAAGACTTTACTTTTCTCCAAAACCATTTTTACTGTGATTTTCTCAGTCCATTGCATACGAATTCCAGCTCACTTTGTCCGGATATGACTGGATGAAACCAGAAATATCCGTTATGTTTTTTTTTTTTTTTGGCTTACTATATCCCAGATATTACTACAGACTCAGTGTTTGTGTTTTCTGGATGTTATTGATGGATTATATTGTTTTGAATGTTTTTATCAGGGAACATTTAATTTTGTGCTGGGAAACACTAATTGGTTCCACATGGAGACACCAGTCTACACATTCGTATTTTCTAGGGAGAAAGCTAGAATAACTGCGGTAAACAAACATGATGTTTCTGTTTGTATAGATGACATTTTATGCACTGGCTTAAGGAAAAGACTTTGTTTTACTCCAAAACCCTTTTTACTGCGATTTTCCCAGTTCATTGCATACGAATTCCACCAAACTTAGTCCGGATATGACTGGATGAAACCAGAAATATCCGGTTGTGTTTTGGCTAACTCAATCCCAGATATTGAGACGGACTCTGTGTTTGTGTTTTCTGGACATTATCAACGGACTTTATTGTTTTGAATGTTTTTATCAGGGAACATTTAATTTTGTACCTTAGGAACACTAATTGGTTCAACATGGAGACACCAGTCTACACATTCGTATGTTCTAGGGAGAAAGTTAGAGGAACTGCGGCAAACAAACATGATATTTCTGTTTGTATACATGACATTTTATGCACTTGCATAACGAAAAAAACTTTGCTTTTCTCCAAAACCATTTTTACTGTGATTTTCTCGGTCCATTGCATACGAATTCCGCCAAACTTAGTCCTAATATGACTGGATGAAACCAGAAATATCCGGTTGTGTTTTGGCTTACTACAACCGAGATATTGTGAAAGCCTCTGTGTTTATGTTTTCCGGATATTATCAACGGAATTTATGTTTTTGCATGTTATTTATCAGGGAACATTTAATTTTGTGCTGGGAAACACTAATTGGTTCCACATGGAGACACCAGCTCTACATATTCGTATTTTCTAGGGAGAAAGCTAGAGGAACTGCGGCAAACAAACATGATATTTCTGTTTGTATAGATGACATTTTATGCACTTTCCTAAAGAAAAGACTTTGCTTTTCTCCAAAACCATTTTTCCTGTGATATTCTCGATCCATTACATATGAATTCCACCCCACTTTGTCCGGATATGAGTGGATGAAACCAGAAATATCCGGTTGTGTTTTGTCTTACTATATCCCAGATATTGCTACAGCCTCAGTGTCTGTGTTTTCTGGATATTATCGATGGATTTTATTGTTTTGAATGTTTTTATCAGGGAACATTTAATTTTGTACCGTAGAAACACTAATTGGTTCCACATGGAGACACCAGTAACACATTCCTCTGTTCTAGGGAGAAAGCTTGAGGAACTGCAAATCGATATGATATGTCTGTTTGTATAGATGACATTTTATGCACTTGCGATGGAAAAGACTTTTTGCCTTTCTCTAAAACCATTTTTACTGTGATTTTGTTGGTCCATTGCATACGAATTCCAACCCACTTTGTCCGGATATGACTGGATGAAACCAGAAATATCCGGTTGTGTTTTGGCTAACTCAATCCCAGATATTGTGAAAGCTTCTGTATTTGTGTTCTCCGGATATTATGAACGGATTTTATGGTTTTGCATGTTTTTTATCAGGGAATATTTAATTTTGTACCGTAGAAACACTAATTGGTTCCACACGGAGACACCAGCTCTACACATTTGTATTTTCTAGGGAGAAAGTTAGAGGAACTGCGGCAAACAAACATGATATTTCTGTTTGTATAGATGACATTTTATGCACTTTCCTAAGAAAAAGACTTTACTTTTCTCCAAAACCATTTTTACTGCGATTTTCCCGGTTCATTGCATACGAATTCCACCAAACTTAGTCCGGATATGACTGGATGAAACCAGAAATATCCGGTTGTGTTTTGGCTAACTCAATCCCAGATATCGCGACAGACTCTGTGTTTGTGTTTTCTGGACATTATCAACGGACTTTATTGTTTTGAATGTTTTTATCAGGGAACATTTAATTTTGTACCTTAGAAACACTAATTGGTTCAACATGGAGACACCAGTATACACATTCGTATGTTCTATGGAGAAAGTTAGAGGAACTGCGGCAAACAAACATGATATTTCTGTTTGTATACATGACATTTTATGCACTTGCATAACGAAAAAAACTTTGCTTTTCTCCAAAACCATTTTTACTGTGATTTTCTCGGTCCATTGCATACGAATTCCACCAAACTTACTCCTGATATGACTGGATGAAACCAGAAATATCCGGTTGTGTTTTGGCTTACTACAACCCAGATATTGTGAAAGCCTCTGTGTTTATGTTTTCCGGATATTATCAACGGAATTTATGTTTTTGCATGTTATTTATCAGGGAACATTTAATTTTGTGCTGGGAAACACTAATTGGTTCCACATGGAGACACCAGCTCTACACATTCGTATTTTCTAGGGAGAAAGCTAGAGGAACTGCGGCAAACAAACATGATATTTCTGTTTGTATAGATGACATTTTATGCACTTTCCTAAAGAAAAGACTTTGCTTTTCTCCAAAACCATTTTTCCTGTGATATTCTCCATCCATTACATATGAATTCCACCCCCCTTTGTCCGGATATTAGTGGATGAAACCAGAAATATCCGGTTGTGTTTTGTCTTACTATATCCCAGATATTGCTACAGCCTCAGTGTCTGTGTTTTCTGGATATTATCGATGGATTTTATTGTTTTGAATGTTTTTATCAGGGAACATTTAATTTTGTACCATAGAAATACTAATAGGTTCCACACGGAGACACCAGCTCTACACATTTGTATTTTCTAAGGAGAAAGCTAGAGGAACTGCGGCAAACAAACATGATATTTCTGTTTGTATAGATGACATTTTATGCACTTTCCTAAGAAAAAGACTTTACTTTTCTCCAAAACCATTTTTACCTTGATTTTCTCGGTCCATTGCATCCGAATTCCACCTCACTTTGTCCGGATATGACTGGATGAAACCAGAAATATCCGTTTTCTTTTTTTTTGGCTTACTATATCCCAGATATTACTACAGACTCTGTGTTTGTGTTTTCTGGATATTATCGATGGATTATATTGTTTTGAATGTTTTTATCAGGGAACATTTAATTTTGTGCTGGGAAACACTAATTGGTTCCACATGGAGACACCAGCTCTACACATTCGTATTTTCTAGGGAGAAAGCTAGAATAACTGCGGTAAACAAACATGATATTTCTGTTTGTATAGATGACATTTTATGCACTGGCTTAAGGAAAAGACTTTGTTTTACTCCAAAACCATTTTTACTGCGATTTTCCCGGTTCATTGCATACGAATTCCACCAAACTTAGTCCGGATATGACTGGATGAAACCAGAAATATCCGGTTGTGTTTTGGCTAACTCAATCCCAGATATTGTGAAAGCTTCTGTAATTGTGTTCTCCGGATATTATGAACGGATTTTATTGTTTTGAATGTTTTTATCAGGGAACATTTAATTTTGTACCGTAGAAACACTAATTGGTTCCACATGGAGACACCAGTAACACCTTCCTCTGTTCTAGGGAGAAAGCTTGAGGAACTGCAAATCGATATGATATGTCTGTTTGTATAGATGACATTTTATGCACTTGCGATGGAAAAGACTTTTTGCCTTTCTCTAAAACCATTTTTACTGTGATTTTGTTGGTCCATTGCATACGAATTCCAACCCACTTTGTCCGGATATGACTGGATGAAACCAGAAATATCCGGTTGTGTTTTGGCTAACTCAATCCCAGATATTGTGAATCCTTCTGTATTGGTGTTTTCCGGATATTATCAACGGATTTTATGGTTTTGCATGTTTTTTTATCAGGGAACATTTAATTTTGTACCTTAGAAACACTAATAGGTTCAACATGGAGACACCAGTCTACACATTCGTATGTTCTAGGGAGAAAGTTATAGGAACTGCGGCAAACAAACATGATATTTCTGTTTGTATACATGACATTTTATGCACTTGCATAACGAAAAAAACTTTGCTTTTCTCCAAAACCATTTTTACTGTGATTTTCTCGGTCCATTGCATACGAATTCCACCTCGTTTTGTCCGGATATGACTGGATGAAACCAGAAATATCTGGTTGTGTTTTGGCTTACTACAACCCAGATATTGTAAAAGCCTCTGTGTTTATGTTTTCCGGATATTATCAACGGAATTTATGTTTTTGCATGTTATTTATCAGGGAACATTTAATTTTGTGCTGGGAAACACTAATTGGTTCCACATGGAGACACCAGCTCTACACATTCGTATTTTCTAGGGAGAAAGCTAGAGGAACTGCGGCAAACAAACATGATATTTCTGTTTGTATAGATGACATTTTATGCACTTTCCTAAAGAAAAGACTTTGCTTTTCTCCAAAACCATTTTTCCTGTGATATTCTCGATCCATTACATATGAATTACACCCCACTTTGTCTGGATAAGAGTGGATGAAACCAGAAATATCCGGTTGTGTTTTGTCTTACTATATCCCAGATATTGCTACAGCCTCAGTGTCTGTGTTTTCTGGATATTATCGATGGATTTTATTGTTTTGAATGTTTTTATCAGGGAACATTTAATTTTGTACCATAGAAATACTAATAGGTTCCACACGGAGACACCAGCTCTACACATTTGTATTTTCTAAGGAGAAAGCTAGAGGAACTGCGGCAAACAAACATGATATTTCTGTTTGTATAGATGACATTTTATGCACTTTCCTAAGAAAAAGACTTTACTTTTCTCCAAAACCATTTTTACCTTGATTTTCTCGGTCCATTGCATCCGAATTCCACCTCACTTTGTCCGGATATGACTGGATGAAACCAGAAATATCCGTTTTCTTTTTTTTTGGCTTACTATATCCCAGATATTACTACAGACTCTGTGTTTGTGTTTTCTGGATATTATCGATGGATTATATTGTTTTGAATGTTTTTATCAGGGAACATTTAATTTTGTGCTGGGAAACACTAATTGGTTCCACATGGAGACACCAGTCTACACATTCGTATTTTCTAGGGAGAAAGCTAGAATAACTGCGGTAAACAAACATGATATTTCTGTTTGTATAGATGACATTTTATGCACTGGCTTAAGGAAAAGACTTTGTTTTACTCCAAAACCATTTTTACTGCGATTTTCCCGGTTCATTGCATACGAATTCCACCAAACTTAGTCCGGATATGACTGGATGAAACCAGAAATATCCGGTTGTGTTTTGGCTAACTCAATCCCAGATATTGTGAAAGCTTCTGTAATTGTGTTCTCCGGATATTATGAACGGATTTTATTGTTTTGAATGTTTTTATCAGGGAACATTTAATTTTGTACCGTAGAAACACTAATTGGTTCCACATGGAGACACCAGTAACACCTTCCTCTGTTCTAGGGAGAAAGCTTGAGGAACTGCAAATCGATATGATATGTCTGTTTGTATAGATGACATTTTATGCACTTGCGATGGAAAAGACTTTTTGCCTTTCTCTAAAACCATTTTTACTGTGATTTTGTTGGTCCATTGCATACGAATTCCAACCCACTTTGTCCGGATATGACTGGATGAAACCAGAAATATCCGGTTGTGTTTTGGCTAACTCAATCCCAGATATTGTGAATCCTTCTGTATTGGTGTTTTCCGGATATTATCAACGGATTTTATGGTTTTGCATGTTTTTTTATCAGGGAACATTTAATTTTGTACCTTAGAAACACTAATAGGTTCAACATGGAGACACCAGTCTACACATTCGTATGTTCTAGGGAGAAAGTTATAGGAACTGCGGCAAACAAACATGATATTTCTGTTTGTATACATGACATTTTATGCACTTGCATAACGAAAAAAACTTTGCTTTTCTCCAAAACCATTTTTACTGTGATTTTCTCGGTCCATTGCATACGAATTCCACCTCGCTTTGTCCGGATATGACTGGATGAAACCAGAAATATCTGGTTGTGTTTTGGCTTACTACAACCCAGATATTGTAAAAGCCTCTGTGTTTATGTTTTCCGGATATTATCAACGGAATTTATGTTTTTGCATGTTATTTATCAGGGAACATTTAATTTTGTGCTGGGAAACACTAATTGGTTCCACATGGAGACACCAGCTCTACACATTCGTATTTTCTAGGGAGAAAGCTAGAGGAACTGCGGCAAACAAACATGATATTTCTGTTTGTATAGATGACATTTTATGCACTTTCCTAAAGAAAAGACTTTGCTTTTCTCCAAAACCATTTTTCCTGTGATATTCTCGATCCATTACATATGAATTACACCCCACTTTGTCCGGATAAGAGTGGATGAAACCAGAAATATCCGGTTGTGTTTTGTCTTACTATATCCCAGATATTGCTACAGCCTCAGTGTCTGTGTTTTCTGGATATTATCGATGGATTTTATTGTTTTGAATGTTTGTATCAGGGAACATTTAATTTTGTACCATAGAAATACTAATAGGTTCCACACGGAGACACCAGCTCTACACATTTGTATTTTCTAGGGAGAAAGCTAGAGGAACTGCGGCAAACAAACATGATATTTCTGTTTGTATAGATGACATTTTATGCACTTTCCTAACAAAAAGATTTAACTTTTCTCCAAAACCATTTTTACTGTGATTTTCTCGGTCCATTGCATACGAATTCCACCTCACTTTGTCTGGATATGACTGGATGAAACCAGAAATATCCGTTTTCTTTTTTTTTGGCTTACTATATCCCAGATATTACTACAGACTCTGTGTTTGTGTTTTCTGGATATTATCGATGGATTATATTGTTTTGAATGTTTTTATCAGGGAACATTTAATTTTGTGCTGGGAAACACTAATTGGTTCCACATGGAGACACCAGTCTACAAATTCGTATTTTCTAGGGAGAAACCTAGAATAACTGCGGTAAACAAACATGATATTTCTGTTTGTATAGATGACATTTTATGCACTGGCTTAAGGAAAAGACATTGTTTTACTCCAAAACCATTTTTACTGCGATTTTCCCGGTTCATTGCATACGAATTCCACCAAACTTAGTCCGGATATGACTGGATGAAACCAGAAATATCCGGTTGTGTTTTGGCTAACTCAATCCCAGATATTGTGAAAGCTTCTGTAATTGTGTTCTCCGGATATTATGAACGGATTTTATTGTTTTGAATGTTTTTATCAGGGAACATTTAATTTTGTACCGTAGAAACACTAATTGGTTCCACATGGAGACACCAGTAACACATTCCTCTGTTCTAGGGAGAAAGCTTGAGGAACTGCAAATCGATATGATATGTCTGTTTGTATAGATGACATTTTATGCACTTGCGATGGAAAAGACTTTTTGCCTTTCTCTAAAACCATTTTTACTGTGATTTTGTTGGTCCATTGCATACGAATTCCAACCCACTTTGTCCGGATATGACTGGATGAAACCAGAAATATCCGGTTGTGTTTTGGCTAACTCAATCCCAGATATTGTGAATGCTTCTGTATTGGTGTTTTCCGGATATTATCAACGGATTTTATGGTTTTGCATGTTTTTTTATCAGAGAACATTTAATTTTGTACCTTAGAAACACTAATAGGTTCAACATGGAGACACCAGTCTACACATTCGTATGTTCTAGGGAGAAAGTTAGAGGAACTGCGGCAAACAAACATGATATTTCTGTTTGTATACATGACATTTTATGCACTTGCATAACGAAAAAAACTTTGCTTTTCTCCAAAACCATTTTTACTGTGATTTTCTCGGTCCATTGCATACGAATTCCACCAAACTTAGTCCTGATATGACTGGATGAAACCAGAAATATCCGGTTGTGTTTTGGCTTACTACAACCCAGATATTGTGAAAGCCTCTGTGTTTATGTTTTCCGGATATTATCAACGGAATTTATGTTTTTGCATGTTATTTATCAGGGAACATTTAATTTTGTGCTGGGAAACACTAATTGGTTCCACATGGAGACACCAGCTCTACACATTCGTATTTTCTAGGGAGAAAGCTAGAGGAACTGCGGCAAACAAACATGATATTTCTGTTTGTATAGATGACATTTTATGCACTTTCCTAAAGAAAAGACTTTGCTTTTCTCCAAAACCATTTTTCCTGTGATATTCTCGATCCATTACATATGTATTCCACCTCACTTTGTCCGGATATGAGTGGATGAAACCAGAAATATCCGGTTGTGTTTTGTCTTACTATATCCCAGATATTGCTACAGCCTCAGTGTCTGTGTTTTCTGGATATTATCGATGGATTTTATTGTTTTGAATGTTTTTATCAGGGAACCTTTAATTTTGTACCGTAGAAATACAATTTGGTTCCACATGGAGACACCAGGAACACATTCCTATGTTCTAGGGAGAAAGCTTGAGGAACTGCAAATCGATATGATATGTCTGTTTGTATAGATGACATTTTATGCACTTGCGATGGAAAAGACTTTTTGCCTTTCTCTAAAACCATTTTTACTGTGATTTTGTTGGTCCATTGCATACGAATTCCAACCCACTTTGTCCGGATATGACTGGATGAAACCAGAAATATCTGGTTGTGTTTTGGCTAACTCAATCCCAGATATTGTGAAAGCTTCTGTATTTGTGTTCTCCGGATATTATGAACGGATTTTATGGTTTTGCATGTTTTTTATCAGGGAATATTTAATTTTGTACCGTAGAAACACTAATTGGTTCCACACGGAGACACCAGCTCTACACATTTGTATTTTCTAGGGAGAAAGCTAGAGGAACTGCGGCAAACAAACATGATATTTCTGTTTGTATAGATGACATTTTATGCACTTTCCTAAGAAAAAGACTATACTTTTCTCCAAAACCATTTTTACTGCGATTTTCCCGGTTCATTGCATATGAATTCCACCAAACTTAGTCCGGATATGACTGGATGAAACCAGAAATATCCGGTTGTGTTTTGGCTAACTCAATCCCAGATATCGCGACAGACTCTGTGTTTGTGTTTTCTGGACATTATCAACGGACTTTATTGTTTTGAATGCTTTTATCAGGGAACATTTAATTTTGTACCTTAGAAACACTAATTGGTTCAACATGGAGACACCAGTCTACACATTCGTATGTTCTAGGGAGAAAGTTAGAGGAACTGCGGCAAACAAACATGATATTTCTGTTTGTATACATGACATTTTATGCACTTGCATAACGAAAAAAACTTTGCTTTTCTCCAAAACCATTTTTACTGTGATTTTCTCGGTCCATTGCATACGAATTCCACCTCGCTTTGTCCAGATATGACTGGATGAAACCAGAAATATCCGGTTGTGTTTTGGCTTACTACAACCCAGATATTGTGAAAGCCTCTGTGTTTATGTTTTCCGGATATTATCAACGGAATTTATGTTTTTGCATGTTATTTATCAGGGAACATTTAATTTTGTGCTGGGAAACACTAATTGGTTCCACATGGAGACACCAGCTCTACACATTCGTATTTTCTAGGGAGAAAGCTAGAGGAACTGCGGCAAACAAACATGATATTTCTGTTTGTATAGATGACATTTTATGCACTTTCCTAAAGAAAAGACTTTGCTTTTCTCCAAAACCATTTTTCCTGTGATATTCTCGATCCATTACATATGAATTCCACCCCCCTTTGTCCGGATATGAGTGGATGAAACCAGAAATATCAAGTTGTGTTTTGTCTTACTATATCCCAGATATTGCTACAGCCTCAGTGTCTGTGTTTTCTGGATATTATCGATGGATTTTATTGTTTTGAATGTTTTTATCAGGGAACATTTAATTTTGTACCATAGAAATACTAATTGGTTCCACACAGAGACACCAGCTCTACACATTTGTATTTTCTAGGGAGAAAGCTAGAGGAACTGCGGCAAACAAACATGATATTTCTGTTTGTATAGATGACATTTTATGCACTTTCCTAACAAAAAGATTTAACTTTTCTCCAAAACCATTTTTACTGTGATTTTCTCGATCCATTGCATACGAATTCCACCTCACTTTGTCCGGATATGACTGGATGAAACCAGAAATATCCGTTTTCTTTTTTTTTGGCTTACTATATCCCAGATATTACTACAGACTCTGTGTTTGTGTTTTCTGGATATTATCGATGGATTATATTGTTTTGAATGTTTTTATCAGGGAACATTAAATTTTGTGCTGGGAAACACTAATTGGTTCCACATGGAGACACCAGTCTACACATTCGTATTTTCTAGGGAGAAAGCTAGAATAACTGCGGTAAACAAACATGATATTTCTGTTTGTATAGATGACATTTTATGCACTGGCTTAAGGAAAAGACTTTGTTTTACTCCAAAAGCATTTTTACTGCGATTTTCCCGGTTCATTGCATACGAATTCCACCAAACTTAGTCCAGATATGACTGGATGAAACCAGAAATATCCGGTTGTGTTTTGGCTAACTCAATCCCAGATATTGTGAAAGCTTCTGTAATTGTGTTCTCCGGATATTATGAACGGATTTTATTGTTTTGAATGTTTTTATCAGGGAACATTTAATTTTGTACCGTAGAAACACTAATTGGTTCCACATGGAGACACCAGTAACACATTCCTATGTTCTAGGGAGAAAGCTTGAGGAACTGCAAATCGATATGGTATGTCTGTTTGTATAGATGACATTTTATGCACTTGCGATGGAAAAGACTTTTTGCCTTTCTCTAAAACCATTTTTACTGTGATTTTGTTGGTCCATTGCATACGAATTCCAACCCACTTTGTCCGGATATGACTGGATGAAACCAGAAATATCCGGTTGTGTTTTGGCTAACTCAATCCCAGATATTGTGAAAGCTTCTGTATTTGTGTACTCCGGATATTATGAACGGATTTTATGGTTTTGCATGTTTTTTATCAGGGAGCATTTAATTTTGTACCGTAGAAACACTAATTGGTTCCACACGGAGACACCAGCTCTACACATTTGTATTTTCTAGGGAGAAAGCTAGAGGAACTGCGGCAAACAAACATGATATTTCTGTTTGTATACATGACATTTTATGCACTTGCATAACGAAAAAAACTTTGCTTTTCTCCAAAACTATTTTTACTGTGATTTTCTCGGTTCATTGCATACGAATTCCACCTCGCTTTGTCCGGATATGACTGGATGAAACCAAAAATATCCGGTTGTGTTTTGGCTTACTACAACCCAGATATTGTGAAAGCCTCTGTGTTTATGTTTTCCGGATATTATCAACGGAATTTATGTTCTTGCATGTTATTTATCAGGGAACATTTAATTTTGTGCTGGGAAACACTAATTGGTTCCACATGGAGACACCAGCTCTACACATTCGTATTTTCTAGGGAGAAAGCTAGAGGAACTGCGGCAAACAAACATGATATTTCTGTTTGTATAGATGACATTTTATGCACTTTCCTAAAGAAAAGACTTTGCTTTTCTCCAAAACCATTTTTCCTGTGATATTCTCGATCCATTACATATGAATTCCACCCCACTTTGTCCGGATATGACTGGATGAAACCAGAAATATCTGGTTGTGTTTTGTCTTACTATATCCCCGATATTGCTACAGCCTCAGTGTCTGTGTTTTCTGGATATTATCGATGGATTTTATTGTTTTGAATGTTTTTATCAGGGAACCTTTAATTTTGTACCGTAGAAATACAATTTGGTTCCACATGGAGACACCAGGAACACATTCCTATGTTCTAGGGAGAAAGCTTGAGGAACTGCAAATCGATATGATATGTCTGTTTGTATAGATGACATTTTATGCACTTGCGATGGAAAAGACTTTTTGCCTTTCTCTAAAACCATTTTTACTGTGATTTTGTTGGTCCATTGCATACGAATTCCAACCCACTTTGTCCGGATATGACTGGATGAAACCAGAAATATCCGGTTGTGTTTTGGCTAACTCAATCCCAGATATTGTGAAAGCTTCTGTATTTGTGTTCTCCGGATATTATGAACGGATTTTATGGTTTTGCATGTTTTTTATCAGGGAACATTTAATTTTGTACCGTAGAAACACTAATTGGTTCCACACGGAGACACCAGCTCTACACATTTGTATTTTCTAGGGAGAAAGCTAGAGGAACTGCGGCAAACAAACATGATATTTCTGTTTGTATAGATGACATTTTATGCACTTTCCTAAGAAAAAGACTTTACTTTTCTCCAAAACCATTTTTACTGTGATTTTCTCGGTCCATTGCATACGAATTCCACCTCGCTTTGTCCGGATATGACTGGATGAAACCAGAAATATCTGTTTTCTTTTTTTTTTGGCTTACTATATCCCAGATATTACTACAGACTCTGTGTTTGTGTTTTCTGGATATTATCGATGGATTATATTGTTTTGAATGTTTTGATCAGGGAACACTTAATTTTGTGCTGGGAAACACTAATTGTTTGCACATGGAGACACCAGTCTACACATTCGTATTTTCTAGGGAGAAAGCTAGAATAACTGCGGTAAACAAACATGATGTTTCTGTTTGTATAGATGACATTTTATGCACTGGCTTAAGGAAAAGACTTTGTTTTACTCCAAAACCATTTTTACTGCGATTTTCCCGGTTCATTGCATACGAATTCCACCAAACTTAGTCCGGATATGACTGGATGAAACCAGAAATATCCGGTTGTGTTTTGGCTAACTCAATCCCAGATATTGTGAAAGCTTCTGTATTGGTGTTTTCCGGATATTATCAACGGATTTTATGGTTTTGCATGTTTTTTTATCAGGGAACATTTAATTTTGTACCTCAGAAACACTAATAGGTTCAACATGGAGACACCAGTCTACACATTCGTATGTTCTAGGGAGAAAGTTAGAGGAACTGCGGCAAACAAACATGATATTTCTGTTTGTATACATGACATTTTATGCACTTGCATAACAAAAAAAAACTTTGCTTTTCTCCAAAACCATTTTTACTGTGATTTTCTCGGTCCATTGCATACGAATTCCACCTCGCTTTGTCCGGATATGACTGGATGAAACCAGAAATATCTGGTTGTGTTTTGGCTTACTACAACCCAGATATTGTGAAAGCCTCTGTGTTTATGTTTTCCGGATATTATCAACGGAATTTATGTTTTTGCATGTTATTTATCAGGGAACATTTAATTTTGTGCTGGGAAACACTAATTGGTTCCACATGGAGACACCAGCTCTACACATTCGTATTTTCTAGGGAGAAAGCTAGAGGAACTGCGGCAAACAAACATGATATTTCTGTTTGTATAGATGACATTTTATGCACTTTCCTAAAGAAAAGACTTTGCTTTTCTCCAAAACCATTTTTCCTGTGATATTCTCCATCCATTACATATGAATTCCACCCCACTTTGTCCGAATATGACTGGATGAAACCAGAAATATCCGGTTGTGTTTCGTCTTACTATATCCCAGATATTGCTACAGCCTCAGTGTCTGTGTTTTCTGGATATTATCGATGGATTTTATTGTTTTGAATGTTTTTATCAGGGAACCTTTAATTTTGTACCGTAGAAATACAATTTGGTTCCACATGGAGACACCAGGAACACATTCCTATGTTCTAGGGAGAAAGCTTGAGGAACTGCAAATCGATATGATATGTCTGTTTGTATAGATGACATTTTATGCACTTGCGATGGAAAAGACTTTTTGCCTTTCTCTAAAACCATTTTTACTGTGATTTTGTTGGTCCATTGCATACGAATTCCAACCCACTTTGTCCGGATATGACTGGATGAAACCAGAAATATCCGGTTGTGTTTTGGCTAACTCAATCCCAGATATTGTGAAAGCTTCTGTATTTGTGTTCTCCGGATATTATGAACGGATTTTATGGTTTTGCATGTTTTTTATCAGGGAACATTTAATTTTGTACCGTAGAAACACTAATTGGTTCCACACGGAGACACCAGCTCTACACATTTGTATTTTCTAGGGAGAAAGCTAGAGGAACTGCGGCAAACAAACATGATATTTCTGTTTGTATAGATGACATTTTATGCACTTTCCTAAGAAAAAGACTTTACTTTTCTCCAAAACCATTTTTACTTTGATTTTCTCGGTCCATTGCATACGAATTCCACCTCACTTTGTCCGGATATGACTGGATGAAACCAGAAATATCCGTTTTCTTTTTTTTTGGCTTACTATATCCCAGATATTACTACAGACTCTGTGTTTGTGTTTTCTGGATATTATCGATGGATTATATTGTTTTGAATGTTTTCATCAGGGAACATTAAATTTTGTGCTGGGAAACACTAATTGGTTCCACATGGAGACACCAGTCTACACATTCGTATTTTCTAGGGAGAAAGCTAGAATAACTGCGGTAAACAAACATGATGTTTCTGTTTGTATAGATGACATTTTATGCACTGGCTTAAGGAAAAGACTTTGTTTTACTCCAAAACCATTTTTACTGCGATTTTCCCGGTTCATTGCATACGAATTCCACCAAACTTAGTCCGGATATGACTGGATGAAACCAGAAATATCCGGTTGTGTTTTGGCTAACTCAATCCCAGATATTGTGAAAGCTTTTGTAATTGTGTTCTCCGGATATTATGAACGGATTTTATTGTTTTGAATGTTTTTATCAGGGAACATTTAATTTTGTACCGTAGAAACACTAATTGGTTCCACATGGAGACACCAGTAACACATTCCTATGTTCTAGGGAGAAAGCTTGAGGAACTGCAAATCGATATGGTATGTCTGTTTGTATAGATGACATTTTATGCACTTGCGATGGAAAAGACTTTTTGCCTTTCTCTAAAACCATTTTTACTGTGATTTTGTTGGTCCATTGCATACGAATTCCAACCCACTTTGTCCGGATATGACTGGATGAAACCAGAAATATCCGGTTGTGTTTTGGCTAACTCAATCCCAGATATTGTGAAAGCTTCTGTATTTGTGTTCTCCGGATATTATGAACGGATTTTATGGTTTTGCATGTTTTTTATCAGGGAGCATTTAATTTTGTACCGTAGAAACACTAATTGGTTCCACACGGAGACACCAGCTCTACACATTTGTATTTTCTAGGGAGAAAGCTAGAGGAACTGCGGCAAACAAACATGATATTTCTGTTTGTATACATGACATTTTATGCACTTGCATAACGAAAAAAACTTTGCTTTTCTCCAAAACCATTTTTACTGTGATTTTCTCGGTCCATTGCATACGAATTCCACCTCGCTTTGTCCGGATATGACTGGATGAAACCAAAAATATCCGGTTGTGTTTTGGCTTACTATAACCCAGATATTGTGAAAGCCTCTGTGTTTATGTTTTCCGGATATTATCAACGGAATTTATGTTTTTGCATGTTATTTATCAGGGAACATTTAATTTTGTGCTGGGAAACACTAATTGGTTCCACATGGAGACACCAGCTCTACACATTCGTATTTTCTAGGGAGAAAGCTAGAGGAACTGCGGCAAACAAACATGATATTTCTGTTTGTATAGATGACATTTTATGCACTTTCCTAAAGAAAAGACTTTGCTTTTCTCCAAAACCATTTTTCCTGTGATATTCTCCATCCATTACATATGAATTCCACCCCACTTTGTCCGAATATGACTGGATGAAACCAGAAATATCCGGTTGTGTTTCGTCTTACTATATCCCAGATATTGCTACAGCCTCAGTGTCTGTGTTTTCTGGATATTATCGATGGATTTTATTGTTTTGAATGTTTTTATCAGGGAACCTTTAATTTTGTACCGTAGAAATACAATTTGGTTCCACATGGAGACACCAGGAACACATTCCTATGTTCTAGGGAGAAAGCTTGAGGAACTGCAAATCGATATGATATGTCTGTTTGTATAGATGACATTTTATGCACTTGCGATGGAAAAGACTTTTTGCCTTTCTCTAAAACCATTTTTACTGTGATTTTGTTGGTCCATTGCATACGAATTCCAACCCACTTTGTCCGGATATGACTGGATGAAACCAGAAATATCCGGTTGTGTTTTGGCTAACTCAATCCCAGATATTGTGAAAGCTTCTGTATTTGTGTTCTCCGGATATTATGAACGGATTTTATGGTTTTGCATGTTTTTTATCAGGGAACATTTAATTTTGTACCGTAGAAACACTAATTGGTTCCACACGGAGACACCAGCTCTACACATTTGTATTTTCTAGGGAGAAAGCTAGAGGAACTGCGGCAAACAAACATGATATTTCTGTTTGTATAGATGACATTTTATGCACTTTCCTAAGAAAAAGACTTTACTTTTCTCCAAAACCATTTTTACTTTGATTTTCTCGGTCCATTGCATACGAATTCCACCTCACTTTGTCCGGATATGACTGGATGAAACCAGAAATATCCGTTTTCTTTTTTTTTGGCTTACTATATCCCAGATATTACTACAGACTCTGTGTTTGTGTTTTCTGGATATTATCGATGGATTATATTGTTTTGAATGTTTTCATCAGGGAACATTAAATTTTGTGCTGGGAAACACTAATTGGTTCCACATGGAGACACCAGTCTACACATTCGTATTTTCTAGGGAGAAAGCTAGAATAACTGCGGTAAACAAACATGATGTTTCTGTTTGTATAGATGACATTTTATGCACTGGCTTAAGGAAAAGACTTTGTTTTACTCCAAAACCATTTTTACTGCGATTTTCCCGGTTCATTGCATACGAATTCCACCAAACTTAGTCCGGATATGACTGGATGAAACCAGAAATATCCGGTTGTGTTTTGGCTAACTCAATCCCAGATATTGTGAAAGCTTCTGTAATTGTGTTCTCCGGATATTATGAACGGATTTTATTGTTTTGAATGTTTTTATCAGGGAACATTTAATTTTGTACCGTAGAAACACTAATTGGTTCCACATGGAGACACCAGTAACACATTCCTATGTTCTAGGGAGAAAGCTTGAGGAACTGCAAATCGATATGGTATGTCTGTTTGTATAGATGACATTTTATGCACTTGCGATGGAAAAGACTTTTTGCCTTTCTCTAAAACCATTTTTACTGTGATTTTGTTGGTCCATTGCATACGAATTCCAACCCACTTTGTCCGGATATGACTGGATGAAACCAGAAATATCCGGTTGTGTTTTGGCTAACTCAATCCCAGATATTGTGAAAGCTTCTGTATTTGTGTTCTCCGGATATTATGAACGGATTTTATGGTTTTGCATGTTTTTTATCAGGGAGCATTTAATTTTGTACCGTAGAAACACTAATTGGTTCCACACGGAGACACCAGCTCTACACATTTGTATTTTCTAGGGAGAAAGCTAGAGGAACTGCGGCAAACAAACATGATATTTCTGTTTGTATACATGACATTTTATGCACTTGCATAACGAAAAAAACTTTGCTTTTCTCCAAAACCATTTTTACTGTGATTTTCTCGGTTCATTGCATACGAATTCCACCTCGCTTTGTCCGGATATGACTGGATGAAACCAAAAATATCCGGTTGTGTTTTGGCTTACTACAACCCAGATATTGTGAAAGCCTCTGTGTTTATGTTTTCCGGATATTATCAACGGAATTTATGTTTTTGCATGTTATTTATCAGGGAACATTTAATTTTGTGCTGGGAAACACTAATTGGTTCCACATGGAGACACCAGCTCTACACATTCGTATTTTCTAGGGAGAAAGCTAGAGGAACTGCGGCAAACAAACATGATATTTCTGTTTGTATAGATGACATTTTATGCACTTTCCTAAAGAAAAGACTTTGCTTTTCTCCAAAACCATTTTTCCTGTGATATTCTCGATCCATTACATATGAATTCCACCCCACTTTGTCCGGATATGACTGGATGAAACCAGAAATATCCGTTTTCTTTTTTTTTTGGCTTACTATATCCCAGATATTACTACAGACTCTGTGTTTGTGTTTTCTGGATATTATCGATGGATTATATTGTTTTGAATGTTTTTATCAGGGAACACTTAATTTTGTGCTGGGAAACACTAATTGTTTGCACATGGAGACACCAGTCTACACATTCGTATTTTCTAGGGAGAAAGCTAGAATAACTGCGGTAAACAAACATGATGTTTCTGTTTGTATAGATGACATTTTATGCACTGGCTTAAGGAAAAGACTTTGTTTTACTCCAAAACCATTTTTACTGCGATTTTCCCGGTTCATTGCATACGAATTCCACCAAACTTAGTCCGGATATGACTGGATGAAACCAGAAATATCCGGTTGTGTTTTGGCTAACTCAATCCCAGATATTGTGAATGCTTCTGTATTGGTGTTTTCCGGATATTATCAACGGATTTTATGGTTTTGCATGTTTTTTTATCAGGGAACATTTAATTTTGTACCTCAGAAACACTAATAGGTTCAACATGGAGACACCAGTCTACACATTCGTATGTTCTAGGGAGAAAGTTAGAGGAACTGCGGCAAACAAACATGATATTTCTGTTTGTATACATGACATTTTATGCACTTGCATAACAAAAAAAAACTTTGCTTTTCTCCAAAACCATTTTTACTGTGATTTTCTCGGTCCATTGCATACGAATTCCACCTCGCTTTGTCCGGATATGACTGGATGAAACCAGAAATATCTGGTTGTGTTTTGGCTTACTACAACCCAGATATTGTGAAAGCCTCTGTGTTTATGTTTTCCGGATATTATCAACGGAATTTATGTTTTTGCATGTTATTTATCAGGGAACATTTAATTTTGTGCTGGGAAACACTAATTGGTTCCACATGGAGACACCAGCTCTACACATTCGTATTTTCTAGGGAGAAAGGTAGAGGAACTGCGGCAAACAAACATGATATTTCTGTTTGTATAGATGACATTTTATGCACTTTCCTAAAGAAAAGACTTTGCTTTTCTCCAAAACCATTTTTCCTGTGATATTCTCCATCCATTACATATGAATTCCACCCCACTTTGTCCGAATATGACTGGATGAAACCAGAAATATCCGGTTGTGTTTTGTCTTACTATATCCCAGATATTGCTACAGCCTCAGTGTCTGTGTTTTCTGGATATTATCGATGGATTTTATTGTTTTGAATGTTTTTATCAGGGAACCTTTAATTTTGTACCGTAGAAATACAATTTGGTTCCACATGGAGACACCAGGAACACATTCCTATGTTCTAGGGAGAAAGCTTGAGGAACTGCAAATCGATATGATATGTCTGTTTGTATAGATGACATTTTATGCACTTGCGATGGAAAAGACTTTTTGCCTTTCTCTAAAACCATTTTTACTGTGATTTTGTTGGTCCATTGCATACGAATTCCAACCCACTTTGTCCGGATATGACTGGATGAAACCAGAAATATCCGGTTGTGTTTTGGCTAACTCAATCCCAGATATTGTGAAAGCTTCTGTATTTGTGTTCTCCGGATATTATGAACGGATTTTATGGTTTTGCATGTTTTTTATCAGGGAACATTTAATTTTGTACCGTAGAAACACTAATTGGTTCCACACGGAGACACCAGCTCTACACATTTGTATTTTCTAGGGAGAAAGCTAGAGGAACTGCGGCAAACAAACATGATATTTCTGTTTGTATACATGACATTTTATGCACTTTCCTAAGAAAAAGACTTTACTTTTCTCCAAAACCATTTTTACTGTGATTTTCTCGGTCCATTGCATACGAATTCCACCTCACTTTGTCCGGATATGACTGGATGAAACCAGAAATATCCGTTTTCTTTTTTTTTGCTTACTATATCCCAGATATTACTACAGACTCTGTGTTTGTGTTTTCTGGATATTATCGATGGATTATATTGTTTTGAATGTTTTGATCAGGGAACACTTAATTTTGTGCTGGGAAACACTAATTGTTTGCACATGGAGACACCAGTCTACACATTCGTATTTTCTGGGGAGAAAGCTAGAATAACTGCGGCAAACAAACATGATGTTTCTGTTTGTATAGATGATATTTTATGCACTGGCTTAAGGAAAAGACTTTGTTTTACTCCAAAACCATTTTTACTGCGATTTTCCCGGTTCATTGCATACGAATTCCACCAAACTTAGTCCGGATATGACTGGATGAAACCAGAAATATCCGGTTGTGTTTTGTCTTACTATATCCCAGATATTGCTACAGCCTCAGTGTCTGTGTTTTCTGGATATTATCGATGGCTTTTATTGTTTTGAATGTTTTTATCAGGGAACATTTAATTTTGTACCTTGGAAACACTAATTGGTTCCACATGGAGACACCAGTAACACATTCCTATGTTCTAGGGAGAAAGCTTGAGGAACTGCAAATCGATATGATATGTCTGTTTGTATAGATGATATTTTATGCACTTGCGATGGAAAAGACTTTTTGCCTTTCTCTAAAACCATTTTTACTGTGATTTTCTCGGTCCATTGCATACGAATTCCAACCCACTTTGTCCGGATATGACTGGATGAAACCAGAAATATCCGGTTGTGTTTTGGCTTACTACAACCCAGATATTGTGAAATCCTCTGTGTTTATGTTTCCGGATATTATCAACGGAATTTATGTTTTTGCATGTTATTTATCAGGGAACATTTAATTTTGTGCTGGGAAACACTAATTGGTTCCACACGGAGACACCAGCTCTACACATTTGTATTTTCTAGGCAGAAAGCTAGAGGAACTGCGGCAAACAAACATGATATTTCTGTTTGTATAGATGACATTTTATGCACTTTCCTAACAAAAAGACTTTACTTTTCTCCAAAACCATTTTTACTGTGATTTTCTCGGTCCATTGCATACGAATTCCACCTCGCTTTGTCCGGATATGACTGGATGAAACCAGAAATATCTGGTTGTGTTTTGGCTTACTACAACCCAGATATTGTGAAAGCCTCTGTGTTTATGTTTTCCGGATATTATCAACGGAATTTATGTTTTTGCATGTTATTTATCAGGGAACATTTAATTTTGTGCTGGGAAACACTAATTGGTTCCACATGGAGACACCAGCTCTACACATTCGTATTTTCTAGGGAGAAAGCTAGAGGAACTGCGGCAAACAAACATGATATTTCTGTTTGTATAGATGACATTTTATGCACTTTCCTAAAGAAAAGACTTTGCTTTTCTCCAAAACCATTTTTCCTGTGATATTCTCGATCCATTACATATGAATTCCACCCCACTTTGTCCGGATATGAGTGGATGAAACCAGAAATATCCGGTTGTGTTTTGTCTTTCTATATCCCAGATATTGCTACAGCCTCAGTGTCTGTGTTTTCTGGATATTATCGATGGATTTTATTGTTTTGAATGTTTTTATCAGGGAACATTTAATTTTGTACTGTAGAAACACTAATTGGTTCCACATGGAGACACCAGTAACACATTCCTATGTTCTAGGGAGAAAGCTTGAGGAACTGCAAATCGATATGATATGTCTGTTTGTATAGATGACATTTTATGCACTTGCGATGGAAAAGACTTTTTGCCTTTCTCTAAAACCATTTTTACTGTGATTTTGTTGGTCCATTGCATACGAATTCCAACCCACTTTGTCCGGATATGACTGGATGAAACCAGAAATATCCGGTTGTGTTTTGGCTAACTCAATCCCAGATATTGTGAAAGCTTCTGTATTTGTGTTCTCCGGATATTATGAACGGATTTTATGGTTTTGCATGTTTTTTATCAGGGAACATTTAATTTTGTACCGTAGAAACACTAATTGGTTCCACACGGAGACACCAGCTCTACACATTTGTATTTTCTAGGGAGAAAGCTAGAGGAACTGCGGCAAACAAACATGATATTTCTGTTTGTATACATGACATTTTATGCACTTTCCTAAGAAAAAGACTTTACTTTTCTCCAAAACCATTTTTACTGTGATTTTCTCGGTCCATTGCATACGAATTCCACCTCACTTTGTCCGGATATGACTGGATAAAACCAGAAATATCCGTTTTCTTTTTTTTTTGGCTTACTATATCCCAGATATTACTACAGACTCTGTGTTTGTGTTTTCTGGATATTATCGATGGATTATATTGTTTTGAATGTTTTTATCAGGGAACACTTAATTTTGTGCTGGGAAACACTAATTGGTTCCACATGGAGACACCAGTCTACACATTCGTATTTTCTCGGGAGAAAGCTAGAATAACTGCGGTAAACAAACATGATGTTTCTGTTTGTATAGATGACATTTTATGCACTGGCTTAAGCAAAAGACTTTGTTTTACTCCAAAACCATTTTTACTGCGATTTTCCCGGTTCATTGCATACGAATTCCACCAAACTTAGTCCGGATATGACTGGATGAAACCAGAAATATCCGGTTGTGTTTTGGCTAACTCAATCCCAGATATTTTGAAAGCTTCTGTATTGGTGTTTTCCGGATATTATCAACGGATTTTATGGTTTTGCATGTTTTTTATCAGGGAACATTTAATTTTGTACCTTAGAAACACTAATAGGTTCAACATGGAGACACCAGTCTACACATTCGTATGTTCTAGGGAGAAAGTTAGAGGAACTGCGGCAAACAAACATGATATTTCTGTTTGTATACATGACATTTTATGCACTTGCATAACGAAAAAAACTTTGCTTTTCTCCAAAACCATTTTTACTGTGATTTTCTCGGTCCATTGCATACGAATTCCACCTCGCTTTGTCCGGATATGACTGGATGAAACCAGAAATATCTGGTTGTGTTTTGGCTTACTACAACCCAGATATTGTGAAAGCCTCTGTGTTTATGTTTTCCGGATATTATCAACGGAATTTATGTTTTTGCATGTTATTTATCAGGGAACATTTAATTTTGTGCTGGGAAACACTAATTGGTTCCACATGGAGACACCAGCTCTACACATTCGTATTTTCTAGGGAGAAAGGTAGAGGAACTGCGGCAAACAAACATGATATTTCTGTTTGTATAGATGACATTTTATGCACTTTCCTAAAGAAAAGACTTTGCTTTTCTCCAAAACCATTTTTCCTGTGATATTCTCCATCCATTACATATGAATTCCACCCCACTTTGTCCGAATATGACTGGATGAAACCAGAAATATCCGGTTGTGTTTTGTCTTACTATATCCCAGATATTGCTACAGCCTCAGTGTCTGTGTTTTCTGGATATTATCGATGGATTTTATTGTTTTGAATGTTTTTATCAGGGAACCTTTAATTTTGTACCGTAGAAATACAATTTGGTTCCACATGGAGACACCAGGAACACATTCCTATGTTCTAGGGAGAAAGCTTGAGGAACTGCAAATCGATATGATATGTCTGTTTGTATAGATGACATTTTATGCACTTGCGATGGAAAAGACTTTTTGCCTTTCTCTAAAACCATTTTTACTGTGATTTTGTTGGTCCATTGCATACGAATTCCAACCCACTTTGTCCGTATATGACTGGATGAAACCAGAAATATCCGGTTGTGTTTTGGCTAACTCAATCCCAGATATTGTGAAAGCTTCTGTATTTGTGTTCTCCGGATATTATGAACGGATTTTATGGTTTTGCATGTTTTTTATCAGGGAACATTTAATTTTGTACCGTAGAAACACTAATTGGTTCCACACGGAGACACCAGCTCTACACATTTGTATTTTCTAGGGAGAAAGCTAGAGGAACTGCGGCAAACAAACATGATATTTCTGTTTGTATACATGACATTTTATGCACTTTCCTAAGAAAAAGACTTTACTTTTCTCCAAAACCATTTTTACTGTGATTTTCTCGGTCCATTGCATACGAATTCCACCTCACTTTGTCCGGATATGACTGGATGAAACCAGAAATATCCGTTTTCTTTTTTTTTGCTTACTATATCCCAGATATTACTACAGACTCTGTGTTTGTGTTTTCTGGATATTATCGATGGATTATATTGTTTTGAATGTTTTGATCAGGGAACACTTAATTTTGTGCTGGGAAACACTAATTGTTTGCACATGGAGACACCAGTCTACACATTCGTATTTTCTGGGGAGAAAGCTAGAATAACTGCGGCAAACAAACATGATGTTTCTGTTTGTATAGATGATATTTTATGCACTGGCTTAAGGAAAAGACTTTGTTTTACTCCAAAACCATTTTTACTGCGATTTTCCCGGTTCATTGCATACGAATTCCACCAAACTTAGTCCGGATATGACTGGATGAAACCAGAAATATCCGGTTGTGTTTTGTCTTACTATATCCCAGATATTGCTACAGCCTCAGTGTCTGTGTTTTCTGGATATTATCGATGGCTTTTATTGTTTTGAATGTTTTTATCAGGGAACATTTAATTTTGTACCTTGGAAACACTAATTGGTTCCACATGGAGACACCAGTAACACATTCCTATGTTCTAGGGAGAAAGCTTGAGGAACTGCAAATCGATATGATATGTCTGTTTGTATAGATGATATTTTATGCACTTGCGATGGAAAAGACTTTTTGCCTTTCTCTAAAACCATTTTTACTGTGATTTTGTTGGTCCATTGCATACGAATTCCAACCCACTTTGTCCGGATATGACTGGATGAAACCAGAAATATCCGGTTGTGTTTTGGCTTACTACAACCCAGATATTGTGAAATCCTCTGTGTTTATGTTTCCGGATATTATCAACCGAATTTATGTTTTTGCATGTTATTTATCAGGGAACATTTAATTTTGTGCTGGGAAACACTAATTGGTTCCACACGGAGACACCAGCTCTACACATTTGTATTTTCTAGGCAGAAAGCTAGAGGAACTGCGGCAAACAAACATGATATTTCTGTTTGTATAGATGACATTTTATGCACTTTCCTAACAAAAAGACTTTACTTTTCTCCAAAACCATTTTTACTGTGATTTTCTCGGTCCATTGCATACGAATTCCACCTCGCTTTGTCCGGATATGACTGGATGAAACCAGAAATATCTGGTTGTGTTTTGGCTTACTACAACCCAGATATTGTGAAAGCCTCTGTGTTTATGTTTTCCGGATATTATCAACGGAATTTATGTTTTTGCATGTTATTTATCAGGGAACATTTAATTTTGTGCTGGGAAACACTAATTGGTTCCACATGGAGACACCAGCTCTACACATTCGTATTTTCTAGGGAGAAAGCTAGAGGAACTGCGGCAAACAAACATGATATTTCTGTTTGTATAGATGACATTTTATGCACTTTCCTAAAGAAAAGACTTTGCTTTTCTCCAAAACCATTTTTCCTGTGATATTCTCGATCCATTACATATGAATTCCACCCCACTTTGTCCGGATATGAGTGGATGAAACCAGAAATATCCGGTTGTGTTTTGTCTTTCTATATCCCAGATATTGCTACAGCCTCAGTGTCTGTGTTTTCTGGATATTATCGATGGATTTTATTGTTTTGAATGTTTTTATCAGGGAACATTTAATTTTGTACTGTAGAAACACTAATTGGTTCCACATGGAGACACCAGTAACACATTCCTATGTTCTAGGGAGAAAGCTTGAGGAACTGCAAATCGATATGATATGTCTGTTTGTATAGATGACATTTTATGCACTTGCGATGGAAAAGACTTTTTGCCTTTCTCTAAAACCATTTTTACTGTGATTTTGTTGGTCCATTGCATACGAATTCCAACCCACTTTGTCCGGATATGACTGGATGAAACCAGAAATATCCGGTTGTGTTTTGGCTAACTCAATCCCAGATATTGTGAAAGCTTCTGTATTTGTGTTCTCCGGATATTATGAACGGATTTTATGGTTTTGCATGTTTTTTATCAGGGAACATTTAATTTTGTACCGTAGAAACACTAATTGGTTCCACACGGAGACACCAGCTCTACACATTTGTATTTTCTAGGGAGAAAGCTAGAGGAACTGCGGCAAACAAACATGATATTTCTGTTTGTATACATGACATTTTATGCACTTTCCTAAGAAAAAGTGTAGGGAACCAGACCGGAGGAACCGTGCCCCTAAGATGGCGCCGACTCCCTGCTTCCGGGTTCTTCCTCATCTCAGGGAGTTCCCGCTCTTGCTCGCTCCTTCCCGCCTTGGATTTCCCGCTCTAGCTCGCTCCTTCCCGCCTTGCCACGAGATTGTCCTATCCCCGCGCTTCTAGCCTATCACCTGATTTGTGACGTGTATTGTGCATATAAACCCTTGCTACGCGGGTGTAAGGGAAGTTCCTGCCCAGAAGAGATCGAAGCTGGATCTCCTGCTTGCCGAGCAATAAAGGAACCCCGTGCAAAGTGTTCGGTCTCTGTCTCTTGCTGGACGAGGACGGCGCCGAGCAGCTGGTGGCCCGTACGGGGAGCTTCCTCTACGTTGCCCGGTAAGTAGAAGGTAAGCGAGGTCAGTCTTACCGTCTGGGCCCCGCGAGTGAGGTATATCTCGTGGTTGGAGGGTGGACGCACCCTAAGATAGCGGACGTGTTTCCCCGCTTTAAACTGAAAGAATAGCAGACTTGTTCCCCCGCTTTAAACTGAAAATAAGATAGCGGACGTGTCTTCCCGCTTTAAACTGAAAATGGGAAATTCATCTAGCCATTCAATGTTGCTTAATCCGTTAAAAGCATTATTGCGTAGCAAAGGGATTAAGGTTTCTAAGACCACACTTGTCAGGTTCCTTGGAAGTGTTGATTTCTTTGCGCCGTGGCTCACCCACGAGGGCCAAATAACTCTTGAGTCTTGGGAGAAATTAGGAAAGGATCTCCGGCGCACAGTTAACGATCCCCAGGAACCCGATATCGACCCCGTTGTTCTCCCCTTATGGGAACTACTGCGGGCGTGCCTCCAAGAGGAGAGGTCGGTGGGAGCGGACCGCCCGACTCTTACGGCGGTTCGCGAGGCTCTCGAGGAAGTTCGTTCTCAGAGCTCGGACGGCGCCCGGGACCTCATACAATTTAAGGACACGGGATGCCAGACTTCCTCACTGGCCTCAGGCTCCGAATGTGGCTCCGCCTCCTCTGAGTCTGAGGGGGAAGGGGACGGCGATCCTAAATCCCCGCCTCCTACGTATGCGCAGCTGCGGCAAAAGTTAAAAGATGCCTGTTTACGCCCTCTAGTGCCTACGGCTCCTCCTATCGATGTCGTGCCCGCCCATCAGATTAAAGACGCAGCGCCTCCTACTGGCGGTCATGTAGGCGTGCCTCAGCCCCATCTAACACCCGTGCCGCCATGGCCATTAAACGTCCCAAATGTGCCACCTTTTTCAGGCAGACAGTTTCATCAACAAGCCTGGAAACAGTTGCGAACTGGCGCTCCCGCTGCCCCCGCTCAGGCTTACCCTGTTTTGGCTTTGGGCACGCGAGAGGCCCGGCACGAACCATTGGACATGACAGTATTAAAACAACTTAAGGCTGCGGTCCATGACTATGGACCCACAGCCCCATTCACATTGTCACTCCTTGAATCAGTCGGCCAGTCCATTTTAACACCTAGCGACTGGACCCAATTGGCTCGGGCCTGTTTAAGTCCAGGCGGCTTTCTTTTGTGGCAATCTATGAATACAGAGTGCTGTCATGACCAGGCAGATGAAAATGCTGAGGACGGCCACCCTACGTGGAATGCTGATATGCTTTTAGGGCGTGGACCTTATCAGGCTGACCAGACCCAATTCCCTAGACAAGTATACAGGCAAATTTCCAACTGTGCCCAACGTGCGTGGAGGCAGGCGTCCAATCCAAGTGACTCAGCTAGCCACCTCACCAAGATCGTTCAGGGCACGGCCGAACCCTTCGCTAATTTTGTCGCTCGCATACTTGAGGCTGCGTCGCGTATTTTCCCTTCCGAGGTTGACGTTCAGCCACTGGTCAAACAAATTATTTTTGAGCAGGCTAATAAAGAGTGCAAAAACATTCTTCGACAATATAGACATAAATCTCTGGACTCCTGGTTAAAATACTGCAGAGATACCGGTGGGCCACTTACTAATGCGGGCCTAGCTGCGATGCTGGCAAAAGTCAAAGAAAACAGTCCAAAATCTAAATCGACCCGACCCCCCATATCTTCAGGACTTTGCTTCCAATGTCATCAACCGGGTCACAGAAAACGCGATTGCCCCAATCTCAGCCATGGGTATTCCACGGCACAGCCTTCAGGCATAGAGCCTTGTCGCCGTTGCCGCAAGGGCCCTCATAGGGCAGAGGTATGCCGTTCTGCTTTCGATATCGATGGCAACCCACTTACAGGTAGCGCCCAGGGGCCAAAAAACGGCCAGAGGGGGCTCCCCAACCCAGCGAGGAGCCCCCAAAATCAAATCTACTCTCAGGTTCCACCTCCCGTGTCTGCGCTACACCCAGTGCACCCTCAGCCCGTGCCACTCACGGGTCCGCAGGCCTGGACCTCCGCGCCACCTCCCCTCTCCTCTTAACTCCGGAGATGGGGGTACAATTAGTGGAGAGCGACTGCTCCGGTCCTCTGCCCCCGGATTCGGTTGGATTAGTGTTGGGTCGGTCCTCCGCCGCCCTCCGAGGGCTAGCTGTGATCCCCAGGGTAGTTGACTCTGATTTCACTGGTAAAGTAAAGATCATGGTTCAGGCCCCTCAGGGACCTTTAGTAATCAATCCTGGAGACCGTATCGCACAAATGTTATTACTGCCCAGTCTTCACTCTTTAATCCCAGCTAAAAACCACGTTCGCGGCGCTGGTAACTTTGGGTCCTCTGGCATTAATTTTACCGGCTTACATATGCTTTTAAATGAACGTCCCACTTTAGTGTTGCAGATTAATGGCAAGAACATTAAGGGACTTTTAGACACAGGAGCCGACAAATCCATTATAGCAACAAAGGACTGGCCTAGTACATGGCCTACAAATGTGGCGGAACAAACCTTGCAAGGACTTGGTTTTGCTCATTTCCCAAAAATCAGTGCAGCCTTGTTGTCATGGCAGGATAGCGAGGGTCATAGAGGACAGTTTTCTCCATTCATTTTACCTCTACCCATTTCCCTTTGGGGGAGAGACGTCCTGGCCGAAATGGATGTTGCTTTGGTCACCACTTCCCCTGCAGTACGATCTATGCTACAAAATATGGGTTACGTCCCAGGCAAGGGACTCGGTGTCCAGCTCCAGGGCCACCCTTCCCCCATTGAACCAAAACAAAGACCAAGTAAAGTTGGCCTGGGTTTTTCCTAGGGGTCACTGTTTCGCCTCCTAAACCAGTGGAGCCTTTACCCATCTCGTGGCTAACGGACGTACCCGTCTGGGTTCCACAGTGGCCCCTATCTCAGGAGAAACTGGAGGCAGTCAACACTCTGGTCTTGGAGCAGGTCAACGCTGGTCATTTGATCCCATCCACCTCTCCATGGAATACGCCTATTTTTGCCATCCGCAAAAAATTAGGTCAATGGAGACTCTTACATGATCTTAGGGCAGTCAACGCACAGATGCAGCCTATGGGCCCTGTGCAACGTGGTCTTCCTCTGCTTTCGGCACTTCCCAACCAATGGCCTGTTATTGTAATAGATCTTAAGGATTGTTTCTTTTCCATTCCATTGGACAAAAAGGATACCCCACGTTTTGCTTTTACTGTCCCCACCCAGAACCAGGAACAACCGGACAAGCGTTGGGAGTGGACAGTCTTGCCTCAGGGTATGACTAATAGCCCCACCATGTGTCAAGTCTATGTAGCCCAAGTACTAAAACCTCTTAGAGACCGATATTCCGACTGCAGGTGCCTACATTATATGGACGACCTACTGTGTGCAGCCCCCACAGCAGAGAGGCTCCTGGCCTTATACAGTACACTCCAACAAGTGCTGGAAGGGGCAGGGCTGCATATTGCACCTAATAAGGTGCAATTGTCGTCTGTAGTTTCTTATCTTGGGGCTATAGTCGCCCCTACTCAAATTAGACCTCAAAAAATTCAAATAAAAATCAATGCTATCTCCACTCTAAATGACTTACAAAAACTTTTAGGGGATATCAATTGGATTAGGCACTACCTTAACATTCCTAATGCTGCATTGCAGCCCCTCTTTAATATACTTAAAGGAGACCCGGATCTTGCTTCCCCCCGAACCTTCACCTCTGAGGCCAAACAAGCACTGTCAATTGTCAACGATGCCCTTAGTAAAGCTGCCCTAAAACGTTGGGACCCTGCGGGAGACCTTACTCTTTGGGTCCTCGACACCCTTAAACAGCCCACCGCGGTCCTATGGCAGGATGGGCCTCTCCTCTGGATCCATCCCTCAATGTCATCTACTAGATCTATTAGTTACTATCCCGTGGCAGTGGCGGAGATAACTCTCCTAGCCATTCAGAGGGCTATCCAACATTTTGGACGCGAACCATCCACCATTGTTGTCCCCTATTCCATGGAACAGGTACGTGTGCTAATCGCTTGTACTGATGCTTGGGCGGTTTTAGTCTGCTCCACTTCCGCAACTATTACAAACAGAACACCCTCTGATCCTTTGCTAACCTTTGTTCAGTCTCACCCAGTTATTTTTCCAAAGTCCACATCCCAAAAGCCCTTACAGGGAGCCCCAGTAGTGTATACCGACGGTTCTAAAACAGGAGTCGGTGCATATGTTGTTTCAGGATCTGTGCCAAAAACATTCCAATTCGCTACTAACTCCCCCCAGGTAACTGAACTTCTTATAGTTAACCAAGTCTTCTCTGATTTCCCCGGACCTGTCAATATTGTGTCTGATTCACGCTATGTGGTTAATTCTGTGTCTATCCTTGAGGCCGCAGGACTAGTCAATTCTTCATCCTCCGTAGCGACAGTTTTCCTCACCCTGCAAAAATCTATTTGGAATCGGTCTGCTCCTTTCTTTATTACTCATATTAGAGCTCATTCTTCCTTACCTGGACCCATGACCACAGGCAATGCTATAGCTGATCAAGCCACACGCCCCATTTGGATACTCCAATTTTCTTCCCCAGAAGAGCAGGCTATCCAGTTTCATTCAGAGTTCCATGTAAACGCAAAAACCCTTGCCGCCAAATTCGGTCTTTCTCGTGCTGCCGCTCGCGATATTGTTCGCCATTGTGCCGCATGCCCTACTTTAACCCCTGTGCCTTCGGTGGGGGTTAATCCCCGAGGATTACTACCAGGACATATCTGGCAGATGGATGTCACCCACATATCCGAGTTTGGGACCTTAAAGTATGTTCATGTGTCAGTTGACACCTGTTCCCAAGTAATTTTTGCTTCTCTGGAGACGGGTGAGCGTACCACCCATGTCATTAATCACTGCCTTGCTGCATGGGCAGCCTGGGGCAAACCAAAAACTTTAAAAACAGATAATGGTCCTGCATACACAAGTAAATCATTCCAAGATTTCTGCACCCGTATGCAGGTACAACATAAAACTGGAATCCCTTATAACCCTCAGGGACAGGCCATAATTGAAAGGGCTCATCGAACCCTCAAGGCTTTTCTCTTAAAACAAAAGGAGGGAATTGCCACGGGCAAAACCCCTCGAATGCGCCTCTCCCTTGCACTGTTTACTATAAACTTTTTGAATTTGACAGATCATTCTATGTCCCCCGCTGAGAGACACATGTTAAAGGAGCCATCTTCACGAGGCTATGTCCGTTGGAAAGATGTCCTCACGGGAAAGTGGTACGGCCCGGATCCGGTATTATGCTGGAACCGAGGCGCGGTCTGTGTCTTCCCACAGGAATCTGGAAGAGAACCTCTCTGGATACCGGAAAGATTGGTCAGAAAAACAGCCCCGCCGCCACAAGATACACCTCTATCACCTACGGACGACATCTCCCCCGAGATAACCGAGATTACCACGCTCTCACAGGACGACAAATTGCAACAAAACAACGAGACGTGAGATGCACCCCTTCCGCTTCTTCATACTGGCAGCGGCTTTGCTCCCTGGCTCTTATGCGGGCTTTAACTCCAACCCCACTGCTTTACTGCAGAACGTAGGCAACCCTTGCGACTGCAAGGGGGGGACCAGCAACACCGTACTGCAGCGTACTCACATCGCCACAGCTGATTGTGGGGACAAAACTGCATATCTGCCCCTCCAGGGGATCCCCGGCCTACCACGCGGCTACATATGTGTGCCCAAACCCCGCGTTTCTGATCCCCATAGCAAAAACCACTCCTGTCCTTGCTCGACCTTTCAAGAATCCATGCACAGCTCTTGCGATTCCTCATACTTCCAATGCACTTCTGGCGGTCAGTCGTACTATGCCACCCAGTTACAAAGTACTCGCAGGTCCTCTAGTCCTGACCATTTGCCACAGGTAGTCCATTCATCCCCCTACCTCTCAGCCCCCTGTGTTGGTACGCCTGGACAGTGGGCGTGCTGGCGCACTACGGCACCCGTGCATATCTCTGATGGCGGAGGCCCACAGGACCAGCTCCGCCACCAACAGCTAACAAAGCGTTGGAAAACCCTCTTTTCTCCTTCTCCTTTGCTGTATCACCCCTTGGTCAGGCCTCGACCTCATTCTGTGGCCCTTGATCCACAAACTCAGGATATTCTTGAGGCTACTCACAGGGCATTAAATCTAACCGCCCCCAGCTTGGCTCAGGATTGTTGGTTGTGCTTGGCCCTAGGGACACCTTACCCGCTAGCGATTCCTGTCTTAAATTCTTCCCTTCTTAATCTTACCACTGACAATTGTTCTGCCACTCCTCCTTTCCCTGTACAAGTATCTTCTCCTCTGAATGCCTCCTGCATTACTACCAATTTGAACTCTACAGACGCTGTTCCAGTAGGAATTTCCCTGTCACTATGCAACTACGAAGTACTAACCGTCAGTCCGTCTCAAAGATGTGCTCCCCCTGGCCACGTGCTGGTTTGCGGATCTCAGGCCTACTCCGCGCTTCCCTTTAATTGGACTGGGATCTGTGCTCTTGCCATCATTCTCCCAGACATAGAGATCATTCCGGGAGACCAGCCGATCCCCATACCCGCCTTGGATACCTGGCCTGTTCGTACAAAGCGAGCGGTCCACATGGTACCCTTGTTAGTAGGCCTTGGCATCGCTACCGCCGTGGGTACTGGTACGGCGGGATTAGGAGTTTCCTTGGATAAGTATACCAAACTTGCACATCAAATGATTAATGACATGGAAGCCGTAGGTCAGTCCCTCCAGGAAATTCAAGATCAAATAGACTCCCTCGCAGAAGTGGTCCTGCAAAATAGGCGTGGCCTGGATCTTTTAACCGTGGAGAAGGGAGGTGTCTGTCTTGCTTTACAGGAACGCTGCTGTTTCTACACCAACAAGTCTGGAGTGGTCCGAGATCGAGTAAAAAAAAAAAAAAAAAAAAAAAAAAAAAAAAAAAATTACAAGAATCCCTAGAAAAAAGACGCAAAGAACTATATGAAAACCCGCTCTGGAGCGCCTGGAATGGATTCCTTCCTTACCTTCTCCCTTTCCTGGGACCGTTAATATCTCTGTTCCTATTGTTGTCCATAGGTCCCTGTGTACTTCGCTGGGTGAGCTCCTTCATCAACAACAAGTTGGAGAGCGTCAGACATCAGTTCCACGCGGCAGCGTATGCTGCTCTCCATCACCGTGATCCGGATGCATATGCCATGCTGGCTCGCATGACTTATGACCGGGTCCATACCAGCGATTTAAACCCTCGTCCCCCCATCCCTACTCACGCCTCACATATGGACAATGCCTCCATCAGGCACACACCTTCCTCGAGTTGTCTTGTTCCCCCTCTCATTCATTGGGCTGTATCACCCATCCCTGACGGGGAGCGAAAACTGGGTATGCGAGACCAAAGGTACTGCAGCAGGAGTCCACCCGGGGGTTCCGGGGGTCCTGGGAGAGCATATGCATATGCATGCAGGTTCAATTCCCAGCCTGCCCCAGCAAAAGGGAATAAAAACTGATCCCTAACGGAGACATCAGGGGTTGTGGCCAGGCCCTTGAAGTTCCGTAACTAACGGATCACAAGCACGCTGGGTATGCACCTCTACTCTCTGCCTAGTAAATATTCTCCCGGCCCTCATGAGCCAGGGCCGTCGGGGATGTGATTTGTGCAAAAACAAAAGGAGGGAGATGTAGGGAACCAGACCGGAGGAACCGTGCCCCTAAGATGGCGCCGACTCCCTGCTTCCGGGTTCTTCCTCATCTCAGGGAGTTCCCGCTCTTGCTCGCTCCTTCCCGCCTTGGATTTCCCGCTCTAGCTCGCTCCTTCCCGCCTTGCCACGAGATTGTCCTATCCCCGCGCTTCTAGCCTATCACCTGATTTGTGACGTGTATTGTGCATATAAACCCTTGCTACGCGGGTGTAAGGGAAGTTCCTGCCCAGAAGAGATCGAAGCTGGATCTCCTGCTTGCCGAGCAATAAAGGAACCCCGTGCAAAGTGTTCGGTCTCTGTCTCTTGCTGGACGAGGACGGCGCCGAGCAAAAAAGACTTTACTTTTCTCCAAAACCATTTTTACTGTGATTTTCTCGGTCCATTGCATACGAATTCCACCTCACTTTGTCCGGATATGACTGGATAAAACCAGAAATATCCGTTTTCTTTTTTTTTTGGCTTACTATATCCCAGATATTACTACAGACTCTGTGTTTGTGTTTTCTGGATATTATCGATGGATTATATTGTTTTGAATGTTTTTATCAGGGAACACTTAATTTTGTGCTGGGAAACACTAATTGGTTCCACATGGAGACACCAGTCTACACATTCGTATTTTCTCGGGAGAAAGCTAGAATAACTGCGGTAAACAAACAGGATGTTTCTGTTTGTATAGATGACATTTTATGCACTGGCTTAAGCAAAAGACTTTGTTTTACTCCAAAACCATTTTTACTGCGATTTTCCCGGTTCATTGCATACGAATTCCACCAAACTTAGTCCGGATATGACTGGATGAAACCAGAAATATCCGGTTGTGTTTTGGCTAACTCAATCCCAGATATTGTGAATCCTTCTGTATTGGTGTTTTCCGGATAATATCAACGGATTTTATGGTTTTGCATGTTTTTTATCAGGGAACATTTAATTTTGTACCGTAGAAACACTAATAGGTTCAACATGGAGACACCAGTCTACACATTCGTATGTTCTAGGGAGAAAGTTAGAGGAACTGCGGCAAACAAACATGATATTTCTGTTTGTATACATGATATTTTATGCACTTGCATAACGAAAAAAACTTTGCTTTTCTCCAAAACCATTTTTACTGTGATTTTCTCGGTCCATTGCATACGAATTCCACCTCGCTTTGTCCGGATATGACTGGATGAAACCAGAAATATCCGGTTGTGATTTGGCTTACTACAACCCAGATATTGTGAAAGCCTCTGTGTTTATGTTTTCCGGATATTATCAACGGAATTTATGTTTTTGCATGTTATTTATCAGGGAACATTTAATTTTGTGCTGGGAAACACTAATTGGTTCCACATGGAGACACCAGCTCTACACATTCGTATTTTCTAGGGAGAAAGCTAGAGGAATTGCGGCAAACAAACATGATATTTCTGTTTGTATAGATGACATTTTATGCACTTTCCTAAAGAAAAGACTTTGCTTTTCTCCAAAACCATTTTTCCTGTGATATTCTCGATCCATTACATATGAATTCCACCCCACTTTGTCCGGATATGAGTGGATGAAACCAGAAATATCCGGTTGTGTTTTGTCTTACTATATCCCAGATATTGCTACAGCCTCAGTGTCTGTGTTTTCTGGATATTATCGATGGATTTTATTGTTTTGAATGTTTTTATCAGGGAACCTTTAATTTTGTACCGTAGAAATACAATTTGGTTCCACATGGAGACACCAGTAACACATTCCTATGTTCTAGGGAGAAAGCTTGAGGAACTGCAAATCGATATGATATGTCTGTTTGTATAGATGACATTTTATGCACTTGCGATGGAAAAGACTTTTTGCCTTTCTCTAAAACCATTTTTACTGTGATTTTCTTGGTCCATTGCATACGAATTCCAACCCACTTTGTCCGGATATGACTGGATGAAACCAGAAATATCCGGTTGTGTTTTGGCTTACTACAACCCAGATATTGTGAAAACCTCTGTGTTTATGTTTCCGGATATTATCAACGGAATTTATGTTTTTGCATGTTATTTATCAGGGAACATTTAATTTTGTGCTGGGAAACACTAATTGGTTCCACATGGAGACACCAGCTCTACACATTTGTATTTTCTAGGGAGAAAGCTAGAGGAACTGCGGCAAACAAACATGATATTTCTGTTTGTATAGATGACATTTTATGCACTTTCCTAAGAAAAAGACTTTACTTTTCTCCAAAACCATTTTTACTGTGGTTTTCTCAGTCCATTGCATACGAATTCCACCTCACTTTGTCCGGATATGACTGGATGAAACCAGAAATATCCGTTTTCTTTTTTTTTGGCTTACTATATCCCAGATATTACTACAGACTCTGTGTTTGTGTTTTCTGGATATTATCGATGGATTATATTGTTTTGAATGTTTTTATCAGGGAACACTTAATTTTGTGCTGGGAAACACTAATTGGTTCCACATGGAGACACCAGTCTACACATTCGTATATTCTAGGGAGAAAGCTAGATTAACTGCGGTAAACAAACATGATGTTTCTGTTTGTATAGATGACATTTTATGCACTGGCTTAAGGAAAAGACTTTGTTTTACTCCAAAACCATTTTTACTGCGAATTTCCCGGTTCATTGCATACGAATTCCACCAAACTTAGTCCGGATATGACTGGATGAAACCAGAAATATCCGGTTGTGTTTTGGCTAACTCAATCCCAGATATTGTGAAAGCTTCTGTATTGGTGTTTTCCGGATAATATCAACGGATTTTATGGTTTTGCATGTTTTTTATCAGGGAACATTTAATTTTGTACCTTAGAAACACTAATAGGTTCAACATGGAGACACCAGTCTACACATTCGTATGTTCTAGGGAGAAAGTTAGAGGAACTGCGGCAAACAAACATGATATTTCTGTTTGTATACATGACATTTTATGCACTTGCATAACGAAAAAAACTTTGCTTTTCTCCAAAACCATTTTTACTGTGATTTTCTCGGTCCATTGCATACGAATTCCACATCGCTTTGTCAAGATATGACTGGATGAAACCAGAAATATCCGGTTGTGTTTTGGCTTACTACAACCCAGATATTGTGAAAGCCTCTGTGTTTATGTTTTCCGGATATTATCAACGGAATTTATGTTTTTGCATGTTATTTATCAGGGAACATTTAATTTTGTGCTGGGAAACACTAATTGGTTCCACATGGAGACACCAGCTCTACACATTCGTATGTTCTAGGGAGAAAGCTAGAGGAACTGCGGCAAACAAACATGATATTTCTGTTTGTATAGATGACATTTTATGCACTTTCCTAAAGAAAAGACTTTGCTTTTCTCCAAAACCATTTTTCCTGTGATATTCTCGATCCATTACATATGAATTCCACCCCACTTTGTCCGGATATGAGTAGATGAAACCAGAAATATCCGGTTGTGTTTTGTCTTACTATATCGCAGATATTGCTACAGCCTCAGTGTCTGTGTTTTCTGGATATTATCGATGGATTTTATTGTTTTGAATGTTTTTATCAGGGAACATTTAATTTTGTACCGTAGAAATACAATTTGGTTCCACATGGAGACACCAGTAACACATTCCTATGTTCTAGGGAGAAAGCTTGAGGAACTGCAAATCGATATGTTATGTCTGTTTGTATAGATGACATTTTATGCACTTGCGATGGAAAAGAGTTTTTGCCTTTCTCTAAAACCATTTTTACTGTGATTTTGTTGGTCCATTGCATACGAATTCCAACCCACTTTGTCCGGATATGACTGGATGAAACCAGAAATATCCGGTTGTGTTTTGGCTAACTCAATCCCAGATATTGTGAAAGCTTCTGTATTTGTGTTCTCTGGATATTATGAACGGATTTTATGGTTTTGCATGTTTTTTATCAGGGAACATTTAATTTTGTACCGTAGAAACACTAATTGGTTCCACACGGAGACACCAGCTCTACACATTTGTATTTTCTAGGGAGAAAGCTAGAGGAACTGCGGCAAACAAACATGATATTTCTGTTTGTATAGATGACATTTTATGCACTTTCCTAAGAAAAAGACTTTACTTTTCTCCAAAACCATTTTAATGTGATTTTCTCGGTCCATTGCATACGAATTCCACCTCACTTTGTCCGGATATGACTGGATGAAACCAGAAATATCCGTTTTCTTTTTTTTGGCTTACTATATCCCAGATATTACTACAGACTCTGTGTTTGTGTTTTCTGGATATTATCGATGGATTATATTGTTTTGAATGTTTTTATCAGGGAACACTTAATTTTGTGCTGGGAAACACTAATTGGTTCCACATGGAGACACCAGTCTACACATTCGTATTTTCTAGGGAGAAAGCTAGAATAACTGCGGTAAACAAACATGATGTTTCTGTTTGTATAGATGACATTTTATGCACTGGCTTAAGGAAAAGACTTTGTTTTACTCCAAAACCATTTTTACTGCGATTTTCCCGGTTCATTGCATACGAATTCCACCAAACTTAGTCCGGATATGACTGGATGAAACCAGAAATATCCGGTTGTGTTTTGGCTAAATCAATCCCAGATATTGCGACGGACTCTGTGTTTGTGTGTTCTGGACATTATCAACGGACTTTATTGTTTTGAATGTTTTTATCAGGGAACATTTAATTTTGTACCTTAGAAACACTAATAGGTTCAACATGGAGACACCAGTCTACACATTCGTATGTTCTAGGGAGAAAGTTAGAGGAACTGCGGCAAACAAACATGATATTTCTGTTTGTATACATGACATTTTATGCACTTGCATAACGAAAAAAACTTTGCTTTTCTCCAAAACCATTTTTACTGTGATTTTCTCGGTCCATTGCATACGAATTCCACCTCGCTTTGTCTGGTTATGACTGGATGAAACCAGAAATATCTGGTTGTGTTTTGGCTTACTACAACCCAGATATTGTGAAAGCCTCTGTGTTTATGTTTTCCGGATATTATCAACGGAATTTATGTTTTTGCATGTTATTTATCAGGGAACATTTAATTTTGTGCTGGGAAACACTAATTGGTTCCACATGGAGACACCAGCTCTACACATTCGTATGTTCTAGGGAGAAAGCTAGAGGAACTGCGGCAAACAAACATGATATTTCTGTTTGTATAGATGACATTTTATGCACTTTCCTAAAGAAAAGACTTTGCTTTTCTACAAAACCATTTTTCCTGTGATATTCTCGATCCATTACATATGAATTCCACCCCCCTTTGTCCGGATATGACTGGATGAAACCAGAAATATCCGGTTGTGTTTTGTCTTACTCTATCCCAGATATTGCTACAGCCTCAGTGTCTGTGTTTTCTGGACATTATCGATGGATTTTATTGTTTTGAATGTTTTTATCAGGGAACATTTAATTTTGTACCGTAGAAACACTAATTGGTTCCACATGCAGACACCAGTAACACATTCCTATGTTCTAGGGAGAAAGCTTGAGGAACTGCAAATCGATATGATATGTCTGTTTGTATAGATGACATTTTATGCACTTGCGATGGAAAAGACTTTTTGCCTTTCTCTAAAACCATTTTTACTGTGATTTTGTTGGTCCATTGCATACGAATTCCAACCCACTTTGTCCGGATATGACTGGATGAAACCAGAAATATCCGGTTGTGTTTTGGCTAACTCAATCCCAGATATTGTGAAAGCTTCTGTATTTGTGTTCTCTGGATATTATGAACGGATTTTATGGTTTTGCATATTTTTTATCAGGGAACATTTAATTTTGTACCGTAGAAACACTAATTGGTTCCACACGGAGACACCAGCTCTACACATTTGTATTTTCTAGGGAGAAAGCTAGAGGAACTGCGGCAAACAAACATGATATTTCTGTTTGTATAGATGACATTTTATGCACTTTCCTAAGAAAAAGACTTTACTTTTCTCCAAAACCATTTTTACTGTGATTTTCTCAGTCCATTGCATACGAATTCCACCTCGCTTTGTCCGGATATGACTGGATGAAACCAGAAATATCCGGTTGTGATTTGGCTTACTACAACCCAGATATTGAGAAAGCCTCTGTGTTTATGTTTTCCGGATATTATCAACGGAATTTATGTTTTTGCATGTTATTTATCAGGGAACATTTAATTTTGTGCTGGGAAACACTAATTGGTTCCACATGGAGACACCAGCTCTACACATTCGTATTTTCTAGGGAGAAAGCTAGAGGAACTGCGGCAAACAAACATGATATTTCTGTTTGTATAGATGACATTTTATGCACTTTCCTAAAGAAAAGACTTTGCTTTTCTCCAAAACCATTTTTCCTGTGATATTCTCGATCCATTACATATGAATTCCACCCCACTTTGTCCGGATATGAGTGGATGAAACCAGAAATATCCGGTTGTGTTTTGTCTTACTATATCCCAGATATTGCTACAGCCTCAGTGTCTGTGTTTTCTGGATATTATCGATGGATTTTATTGTTTTGAATGTTTTTATCAGGGAACATTTAATTTTGTACCGTAGAAACACTAATTGGTTACACATGGAGACACCAGTAACACATTCCTATGTTCTAGGGAGAAAGCTTGAGGAACTGCAAATCGATATGATATGTCTGTTTGTATAGATGACACTTTATGCACTTGCGATGGAAAAGACTTTTTGCCTTTCTCTAAAACCATTTTTACTGTGATTTTGTTGGTCCATTGCATACGAATTCCAACCCACTTTGTCCGGATATGACTGGATGAAACCAGAAATATCCGGTTGTGTTTTGGCTAACTCAATCCCAGATATTGTGAAAGCTTCTGTATTTGTGTTCTCAGGATATTATGAACGGATTTTATGGTTTTGCATGTTTTTTATCAGGGAACATTTAATTTTGTACCGTAGAAACACTAATTGGTTCCACACGGAGACACCAGCTCTACACATTTGTATTTTCTAGGGAGAAAGCTAGAGGAACTGCGGCAAACAAACATGATATTTCTGTTTGTATAGATGACATTTTATGCACTTTCCTAAGAAAAAGACTTTACTTTTCTCCAAAACCATTTTTACTGTGGTTTTCTCACTCCATTGCATACGAATTCCACCTCACTTTGTCCGGATATGACTGGATGAAACCAGAAATATCCGTTTTCTTTTTTTTTTTGCTTACTATATCCCAGATATTACTACAGACTCTGTGTTTGTGTTTTCTGGATATTATCGATGGATTATATTGTTTTGAATGTTTTTATCGGGGAACATTTAATTTTGTGCTGGGAAACACTAATTGGTTCCACATAAAGTCAACAGTCTACACATTCGTATATTCTAGGGAGAAAGCTAGATTAACTGCGGTAAACAAACATGATGTTTCTGTTTGTATAGATGACATTTTATGCACTGGCTTAAGGAAAAGACTTTGTTTTACTCCAAAACCATTTCTACTGCGAATTTCCCGGTTCATTGCATACGAATTCCACCAAACTTAGTCCGGATATGACTGGATGAAACCAGAAATATCCGGTTGTGTTTTGGCTAACTCAATCCCAGATATTGTGAAAGCTTCTGTATTGGTGTTTTCCGGATATTATCAACGGATTTTATGGTTTTGCATGTTTTTTTATCAGGGAACATTTAATTTTGTACCTTAGAAACACTAATAGGTTCCACATGGAGACACCAGTCTACACATTCGCATGTTCTAGGGAGAAAGTTAGAGGAACTGCGGCAAACAAACATGATATTTCTGTTTGTATACATGACATTTTATGCACTTGCATAACGAAAAAAACTTTGCTTTTCTCCAAAACCATTTTTACTGTGATTTTCTCGGTCCATTGCATACGAATTCCACCTTGCTTTGTCCAGATATGACTGGATGAAACCAGAAATATCCGGTTGTGTTTTGGCTTACTACAACCCAGATATTGTGAAAGCCTCTGTGTTTATGTTTTCCGGATATTATCAACGGAATTTATGTTTTTGCATGTTATTTATCAGGGAACATTTAATTTTGTGCTGGGAAACACTAATTGGTTCCACATGGAGACACCAGCTCTACACATTCGTATGTTCTAGGGAGAAAGCTAGAGGAACTGCGGCAAACAAACATGATATTTCTGTTTGTATAGATGACATTTTATGCACTTTCCTAAAGAAAAGACTTTGCTTTTCTACAAAACCATTTTTCCTGTGATATTCTCGATCCATTACATATGAATTCCACCCCACTTTGTCCGGATATGACTGGATGAAACCAGAAATATCCGGTTGTGTTTTGTCTTACTATATCCCAGATATTGCTACAGCCTCAGTGTCTGTGTTTTCTGGACATTATCGATGGATTTTATTGTTTTGAATGTTTTTATCAGGGAACATTTAATTTTGTACCGTAGAAACACTAATTGGTTCCACATGCAGACACCAGTAACACATTCCTATGTTCTAGGGAGAAAGCTTGAGGAACTGCAAATCGATATGATATGTCTGTTTGTATAGATGACATTTTATGCACTTGCGATGGAAAAGAGTTTTTGCCTTTCTCTAAAACCATTTTTACTGTGATTTTGTTGGTCCATTGCATACGAATTCCAACCCACTTTGTCCGGATATGACTGGATGAAACCAGAAATATCCGGTTGTGTTTTGGCTAACTCAATCCCAGATATTGTGAAAGCTTCTGTATTTGTGTTCTCTGGATATTATGAACGGATTTTATGGTTTTGCATGTTTTTTATCAGGGAACATTTAATTTTGTACCGTAGAAACACTAATTGGTTCCACACGGAGACACCAGCTCTACACATTTGTATTTTCTAGGGAGAAAGCTAGAGGAACTGCGGCAAACAAACATGATATTTCTGTTTGTATACATGATATTTTATGCACTTTCCTAAGAAAAAGACTTTACTTTTCTCCAAAACCATTTTTACTGTGATTTTCTCGGTCCATTGCATACGAATTCCACCTCACTTTGTCCGGATATGACTGGATGAAACCAGAAATATCCGTTTTCTTTTTTTTGGCTTACTATATCCCAGATATTACTACAGACTCTGTGTTTGTGTTTTCTGGATATTATCGATGGATTATATTGTTTTGAATGTTTTTATCAGGGAACACTTAATTTTGTGCTGGGAAACACTAATTGTTTGCACATGGAGACACCAGTCTACACATTCGTATTTTCTAGGGAGAAAGCTAGAATAACTGCGGTAAACAAACATGATGTTTCTGTTTGTATAGATGAGATTTTATGCACTGGCTTAAGGAAAAGACTTTGTTTTACTCCAAAACCATTTTTACTGCGATTTTCCCGGTTCATTGCATACGAATTCCACCAAACTTAGTCCGGATATGACTGGATGAAACCAGAAATATCCGGTTGTGTTTTGGCTAAATCAATCCCAGATATTGCGACGGACTCTGTGTTTGTGTTTTCTGGACATTATCAACGGACTTTATTGTTTTGAATGTTTTTATCAGGGAACATTTAATTTTGTACCTTAGAAACACTAATAGGTTCAACATGGAGACACCAGTCTACACATTCGTATGTTCTAGGGAGAAAGTTAGAGGAACTGCGGCAAACAAACATGATATTTCTGTTTGTATACATGACATTTTATGCACTTGCATAACGAAAAAAACTTTGCTTTTCTCCAAAACCATTTTTACTGTGATTTTCTCGGTCCATTGCATACGAATTCCACCTCGCTTTGTCCAGATATGACTGGATGAAACCAGAAATATCCGGTTGTGTTTTGGCTTACTACAACCCAGATATTGTGAAAGCTTCTGTATTTGTGTTCTCCGGATATTATGAACGGATTTTATGTTTTTGCATGTTATTTATCAGGGAACATTTAATTTTGTGCTGGGAAACACTAATTGGTTCCACATGGAGACACCAGCTCTACACATTCGTATGTTCTAGGGAGAAAGCTAGAGGAACTGCGGCAAACAAACATGATATTTCAGTTTGTATAGATGACATTTTATGCACTTTCCTAAAGAAAAGACTTTGCTTTTCTCCAAAACCATTTTTCCTGTGATATTCTCGATCCATTACATATGAATTCCACCCCGCTTTGTCCGGATATGACTGGATGAAACCAGAAATATCCGGTTGTGTTTTGTCTTACTATATCCCAGATATTACTACAGACTCTGTGTCTGTGTTTTCTGGATATTATCGATGGATTTTATTGTTTTGAATGTTTTTATCAGGGAACATTTAATTTTGTACCGTAGAAACACTAATTGGTTCCACATGGAGACACCAGTAACACATTCCTATGTTCTAGGGAGAAAGCTTGAGGAACTGCAAATCGATATGATATGTCTGTTTGTATAGATGACACTTTATGCACTTGCGATGGAAAAGACTTTTTGCCTTTCTCTAAAACCATTTTTACTGTGATTTTTTGGTCCATTGCATACGAATTCCAACCCACTTTGTCCGGATATGACTGGATGAAACCAGAAATATCCAGTTGTGTTTTGGCTAACTCAATCCCAGATATTGTGAAAGCTTCTGTATTTGTGTTCTCCGGATATTATGAACGGATTTTATGTTTTTGCATGTTATTTATCAGGGAACATTTAATTTTGTGCTGGGAAACACTAATTGGTTCCACATGGAGACACCAGCTCTACACATTCGTATTTTCTAGGGAGAAAGCTAGAGGAACTGCGGCAAACAAACATGATATTTCTGTTTGTATAGATGACATTTTATGCACTTTCCTAAAGAAAAGACTTTGCTTTTCTCCAAAACCATTTTTCCTGTGATATTCTCGATCCATTACATATGAATTCCACCCCACTTTGTCCGGATATGACTGGATGAAACCAGAAATATCCGGTTGTGTTTTGTCTTACTATATCCCAGATATTGCTACAGCCTCAGTGTCTGTGTTTTCTGGACATTATCGATGGATTTTATTGTTTTGAATGTTTTTATCAGGGAACATTTAATTTTGTACCGTAGAAACACTAATTGGTTCCACATGCAGACACCAGTAACACATTCCTATGTTCTAGGGAGAAAGCTTGAGGAACTGCAAATCGATATGATATGTCTGTTTGTATAGATGACATTTTATGCACTTGCGATGGAAAAGACTTTTTGCCTTTCTCTAAAACCATTTTTACTGTGATTTTGTTGGTCCATTGCATACGAATTCCAACCCACTTTGTCCGGATATGACTGGATGAAACCAGAAATATCCGGTTGTGTTTTGGCTAACTCAATCCCAGATATTGTGAAAGCTTCTGTATTTGTGTTCTCTGGATATTATGAACGGATTTTATGGTTTTGCATGTTTTTTATCAGGGAACATTTAATTTTGTACCGTAGAAACACTAATTGGTTCCACACGGAGACACCAGCTCTACACATTTGTATTTTCTAGGGAGAAAGCTAGAGGAACTGCGGCAAACAAACATGATATTTCTGTTTGTATAGATGACATTTTATGCACTTTCCTAAGAAAAAGACTTTACTTTTCTCCAAAACCATTTTTACTGTGATTTTCTCGGTCCATTGCATACGAATTCCACCTCGCTTTGTCCGGATATGACTGGATGAAACCAGAAATATCCGTTTTCTTTTTTTTGGCTTACTATATCCCAGATATTACTACAGACTCTGTGTTTGTGTTTTCTGGATATTATCAATGGATTATATTGTTTTGAATGTTTTTATCAGGGAACACTTAATTTTGTGCTGGGAAACACTAATTGTTTGCACATGGAGACACCAGTCTACACATTCGTATTTTCTAGGGAGAAAGCTAGAATAACTGCGGTAAACAAACATGATGTTTCTGTTTGTATAGATGAGATTTTATGCACTGGCTTAAGGAAAAGACTTTGTTTTACTCCAAAACCATTTTTACTGCGATTTTCCCGGTTCATTGCATACGAATTCCACCAAACTTAGTCCGGATATGACTGGATGAAACCAGAAATATCCGGTTGTGTTTTGGCTAAATCAATCCCAGATATTGCGACGGACTCTGTGTTTGTGTTTTCTGGACATTATCAACGGACTTTATTGTTTTGAATGTTTTTATCAGGGAACATTTAATTTTGTACCTTAGAAACACTAATAGGTTCAACATGGAGACACCAGTCTACACATTCGTATGTTCTAGGGAGAAAGTTAGAGGAACTGCGGCAAACAAACATGATATTTCTGTTTGTATACATGACATTTTATGCACTTGCATAACGAAAAAAACTTTGCTTTTCTCCAAAACCATTTTTACTGTGATTTTCTCGGTCCATTGCATACGAATTCCACCTCGCTTTGTCCAGATATGACTGGATGAAACCAGAAATATCCGGTTGTGTTTTGGCTTACTGCAACCCAGATATTGTGAAAGCCTCTGTGTTTATGTTTTCCGGATATTATCAACGGAATTTATGTTTTTGCATGTTATTTATCAGGGAACATTTAATTTTGTGCTGGGAAACACTAATTGGTTCCACATGGAGACACCAGTCTACACATTCGTATTTTCTAGGGAGAAAGCTAGAATAACTGCGGTAAACAAACATGATGTTTCTGTTTGTATAGATGACATTTTATGCACTGGCTTAAGGAAAAGACTTTGTTTTACTCCAAAACCATTTTTACTGCGATTTTCCCGGTTCATTGCATACGAATTCCACCAAACTTAGTCCGGATATGACTGGATGAAACCAGAAATATCCGGTTGTGTTTTGGCTAAATCAATCCCAGATATTGCGACGGACTCTGTGTTTGTGTTTTCTGGACATTATCAATGGACTTTATTGTTTTGAATGTTTTTATCAGGGAACATTTAACTTTGTACCTTAGAAACACTAATAGGTTCAACATGGAGACACCAGTCTACACATTCGTATATTCTAGGGAGAAAGTTAGAGGAACTGCGGCAAACAAACATGATATTTCTGTTTGTATACATGACATTTTATGCACTTGCATAACGAAAAAAACTTTGCTTTTCTCCAAAACCATTTTTACTGTGATTTTCTCGGTCCATTGCATACGAATTCCACCTCGCTTTGTCCAGATATGACTGGATGAAACCAGAAATATCCGGTTGTGTTTTGGCTTACTACAACCCAGATATTGTGAAAGCCTCTGTGTTTATGTTTTCCGGATATTATCAACGGAATTTATGTTTTTGCATGTTATTTATCAGGGAACATTTAATTTTGTGCTGGGAAACACTAATTGGTTCCACATGGAGACACCAGCTCTACACATTCGTATGTTCTAGGGAGAAAGCTAGAGGAACTGCGGCAAACAAACATGATATTTCAGTTTGTATAGATGACATTTTATGCACTTTCCTAAAGAAAAGACTTTGCTTTTCTCCAAAACCATTTTTCCTGTGATATTCTCGATCCATTACATATGAATTCCACCCCACTTTGTCCGGATATGACTGGATGAAACCAGAAATATCCGGTTGTGTTTTGTCTTACTATATCCCAGATATTACTACAGACTCTGTGTCTGTGTTTTCTGGATATTATCGATGGATTTTATTGTTTTGAATGTTTTTATCAGGGAACATTTAATTTTGTACAATAGAAACACTAATTGGTTCCACATGGAGACACCAGTAACACATTCCTATGTTCTAGGGAGAAAGCTTGAGGAACTGCAAATCGATATGATATGTCTGTTTGTATAGATGACACTTTATGCACTTGCGATGGAAAAGACTTTTTGCCTTTCTCTAAAACCATTTTTACTGTGATTTTTTGGTCCATTGCATACGAATTCCAACCCACTTTGTCCGGATATGACTGGATGAAACCAGAAATATCCAGTTGTGTTTTGGCTAACTCAATCCCAGATATTGTGAAAGCTTCTGTATTTGTGTTCTCCGGATATTATGAACGGATTTTATGTTTTTGCATGTTATTTATCAGGGAACATTTAATTTTGTGCTGGGAAACACTAATTGGTTCCACATGGAGACACCAGCTCTACACATTCGTATTTTCTAGGGAGAAAGCTAGAGGAACTGCGGCAAACAAACATGATATTTCTGTTTGTATAGATGACATTTTATGCACTTTCCTAAAGAAAAGACTTTGCTTTTCTCCAAAACCATTTTTCCTGTGATATTCTCGATCCATTACATAAGAATTCCACCCCACTTTGTCCGGATATGACTGGATGAAACCAGAAATATCCGGTTGTGTTTTGTCTTACTATATCCCAGATATTGCTACATCCTCAGTGTCTGTGTTTTCTGGATATTATCGATGGATTTTATTGTTTTGAATGTTTTTATCAGGGAACCTTTAATTTTGTACCGTAGAAACACTAATTGGTTCCACATGGAGACACCAGTAACACATTCCTATGTTCTAGGGAGAAAGCTTGAGGAACTGCAAATCGATATGTTATGTCTGTTTGTATAGATGACATTTTATGCACTTGCGATGGAAAAGACTTTTTGCCTTTCTCTAAAACCATTTTTACTGTGATTTTGTTGGTCCATTGCATACGAATTCCAACCCACTTTGTCCGGATATGACTGGATGAAACCAGAAATATCCGGTTGTGTTTTGGCTAACTCAATCCCAGATATTGTGAAAGCTTCTGTATTTGTGTTCTCTGGATATTATGAACGGATTTTATGGTTTTGCATGTTTTTTATCAGGGAACATTTAATTTTGTACCGTAGAAACACTAATTGGTTCCACACGGAGACACCAGCTCTACACATTTGTATTTTCTAGGGAGAAAGCTAGAGGAACTGCGGCAAACAAACATGATATTTCTGTTTGTATAGATGACATTTTATGCACTTTCCTAAGAAAAAGACTTTACTTTTCTCCAAAACCATTTTTCCTGTGATTTTCTCGGTCCATTGCATACGAATTCCACCTCGCTTTGTCCGGATATGACTGGATGAAACCAGAAATATCCGGTTGTGTTTTGGCTTACTACAACCCAGATATTGTGAAAGCCTCTGTGTTTATGTTTTCCGGATACTATCAACGGAATTTATGTTTTTGCATGTTATTTATCAGGGAACATTTAATTTTGTGCTGGGAAACACTAATTGGTTCCACATGGAGACACCAGCTCTACACATTCGTATTTTCTAGGGAGAAAGCTAGAGGAACTGCGGCAAACAAACATGATATTTCTGTTTGTATAGATGACATTTTATGCACTTTCCTAAAGAAAAGACTTTGCTTTTCTCCAAAACCATTTTTCCTGTGATATTCTCCATCCATTACATATGAATTCCACCCCACTTTGTCCGGATATGAGTGGATGAAACCAGAAATATCCGGTTGTGTTTTGTCTTACTATATCCCAGATATTGCTACAGCCTCAGTGTCTGTGTTTTCTGGATATTATCGATGGATTTTATTGTTTTGAATGTTTTTATCAGGGAACATTTAATTTTGTACCGTAGAAACACTAATTGGTTCCACACGGAGACACCAGCTCTACACATTTGTATTTTCTAGGGAGAAAGCTAGAGGAACTGCGGCAAACAAACATGATATTTCTGTTTGTATAGATGACATTTTATGCACTTTCCTAAGAAAAAGACTTTACTTTTCTCCAAAACCATTTTTACTGTGATTTTCTCGGTCCATTGCATACGAATTCCACCTCACTTTGTCCGGATATGACTGGATGAAACCAGAAATATCCGTTTTCTTTTTTTTGGCTTACTATATCCCAGATATTACTACAGACTCTGTGTTTGTGTTTTCTGGATATTATCAATGGATTATATTGTTTTGAATGTTTTTATCAGGGAACACTTAATTTTGTGCTGGGAAACACTAATTGGTTCCACATGGAGACACCAGTCTACATATTCGTATTTTCTAGGGAGAAAGCTAGAATAACTGCGGTAAACAAACATGATGTTTCTGTTTGTATAGATGACATTTTATGCACTGGCTTAAGGAAAAGACTTTGTTTTACTCCAAAACCATTTTTACTGCGATTTTCCCGGTTCATTGCATACGAATTCCACCAAACTTAGTCCGGATATGACTGGATGAAACCAGAAATATCCGGTTGTGTTTTGGCTAACTCAATCCCAGATATTGCGACGGACTCTGTGTTTGTGTTTTCTGGACATTATCAACGGACTTTATTGTTTTGAATGTTTTTATCAGGGAACATTTAATTTTGTACCGTAGAAACACTAATAGGTTCAACATGGAGACACCAGTCTACACATTCGTATATTCTAGGGAGAAAGCTAGAGGAACTGCGGCAAACAAACATGATATTTCTGTTTGTATACATGACATTTTATGCACTTGCATAACGAAAAAAACTTTGCTTTTCTCCAAAACCATTTTTACTGTGATTTTCTCGGTCCATTGCATACGAATTCCACCTCGCTTTGTCCGGATATGACTGGATGAAACCAGAAATATCCGGTTGTGTTTTGGCTTACTACAACCCAGATATTGTGAAAGCCTCTGTGTTTATGTTTTCCGGATATTATCAACGGAATTTATGTTTTTGCATGTTATTTATCAGGGAACATTTAATTTTGTGCTGGGAAACACTAATTGGTTCCACATGGAGACACCAGCTCTACACATTCGTATGTTCTAGGGAGAAAGCTAGAGGAACTGCGGCAAACAAACATGATATTTCTGTTTGTATAGATGACATTTTATGCACTTTCCTAAAGAAAAGACTTTGCTTTTCTCCAAAACCATTTTTCCTGTGATATTCTCGATCCATTACATATGAATTCCACCCCCCTTTGTCCGGATATGAGTGGATGAAACCAGAAATATCCGGTTGTGTTTTGTCTTACTATATCCCAGATATTGCTACAGCCTCAGTGTCTGTGTTTTCTGGATATTATCGATGGATTTTATTGTTTTGAATGTTTTTATCAGGGAACATTTAATTTTGTACCGTAGAAACACTAATTGGTTCCACACGGAGACACCAGCTCTACACATTTGTATTTTCTAGGGAGAAAGCTAGAGGAACTGCGGCAAACAAACATGATATTTCTGTTTGTATAGATGACATTTTATGCACTTTCCTAAGAAAAAGACTTTACTTTTCTCCAAAACCATTTTTACTGTGATTTTCTCGGTCCATTGCATACGAATTCCACCTCACTTTGTCCGGATATGACTGGATGAAACCAGAAATATCCGTTTTCTTTTTTTTGGCTTACTATATCCCAGATATTACTACAGACTCTGTGTTTGTGTTTTCTGGATATTATCAATGGATTATATTGTTTTGAATGTTTTTATCAGGGAACACTTAATTTTGTGCTGGGAAACACTAATTGTTTGCACATGGAGACACCAGTCTACACATTCGTATTTTCTAGGGAGAAAGCTAGAATAACTGCGGTAAACAAACATGATATTTCTGTTTGTATACATGGCATTTTATGCACTTGCCTAACGAAAAGACTTTGCTTTTCTCCAAAACCGTTTTTACTGTGATTTTCTCGGTCAATTGCATACGAATTCCACACCACTTTGTCCGGATATGACTGGATGAAACCAGAAATATCCGGTTGTGTTTTGGCTAACTCAATCCGAAATATTTCGAAAGCCTCTCTGTTTGTGTTTTCCGGATATTATCAATGGACTTTTTTTTTTGAATGTTTTTTATCAGGGAACATTTAATCTTGTGCTGGGAAACAGTAGTTGACTCCACATGGATACACCAGATGCACATTCGTATTTTCTAGGGAGGAAGCTAGAGGAACTGTGGCAAACCAACCTGATATTTCTGTTCCTCTTGATGATATTTTATGCACTTGCCTAAAGAAAAGAGTTTGCTTTTCTCAAGAACCATTTTTACGATGATTTTCTCAGACTATTGCATACGAATTCCACACCACTTTGTCTGGATATGACTGGATGAAACCAGAAATATCTGGTTGCGTTTTGGCTAACTCAATCCCAGATATTCCTACAGCCTCTGTGTTTGTGTTTTCTAGATATTATCAACCGACTTTATGGTTTTGAATCTTTTTTATCAGGGAACATTTAATTTTGTACCGTAGAAACACTAACAGGTTCCACATGGAGACACCAGCTCTACACATTTGTATTTTGTAGGTAGAAACCTAGAGGAACTGGGGCAAACAAACATGATATTTCTGTTTGAATAGATGACATTTTATACACTTCCCTAACGAAAAGACTTCGCTTTTCTCCAAAACTATTTTTACTGTGATTTTCTCGGTCCATTGCATACGAATTCCATCCCACTTTGTCCGGATATGAGTGGATTAAACCAGAAATATCCGGTTGTGTTTTGGCTAACTGAATCCGAAATATTTTGAAAGCCTCTGTGTTGGTGTTTTCCGGATATTATCAACGGACTTTATGGATTTGAATGTTTTTTATCATGGAACATTTAATTTTGTGCTGGGAAACACTAATTGGTTTCACAAGGAGAAACCAGCTCTACACATTCATATTTTCTTAGCAGAAAGCTAGAGGAACTGTGGCAAACAAACATGATATTTCTGTTTGTATACCTGACATTTATGCACTTGCCTAAAAAAAAGACTTTGCTTTTCTCCAAAACCATTTTTACTTTTATTTTCTCTGTCCATTGCATACGAATTCCACACCACTTTGTCCGGATATGCCTGGATGAAAACTGAAATATACGGTTGTATTTTGGCTAACTAAATCCGAAATATTGAGAAAGCCACTGTGCTTGTAATTTTTGGATATTATCGATGGACTTTATCGTTTTGATTGTTTTTATCAGGTAACATTTAATTTTGTACCGTTTAAACACTAATTAATTCACCATGCAGAAACCAGCTCTACACATTCTTATTTTCTAGGGAGAAAGCTAGAGGAAATGCGGCAAACATGATATTTCTGTTTGTGTAGATGACATTTTATGCACTTTCCTAACGAAAAGACTTCGCTTTTCTCCAAAACCGTTTTTACTGTGATTTTCTCCGTCCTTTGCATACGAATTCCAACCCACTTTGTCCGGATATGACTGGATGAAACCAGAAATATCCGGTTGTGTTTTGGCTAACTCAATCCCAGATATTGTGAAAGCTTCTGTATTTGTGTTTTCCGGATATTATCAACGGATTTTATGGTTTTGCATGTTTTTTATCAGGGAACATTTAATTTTGTACCTTAGAAACACTAATTGGTTCCACATGGAGACACCAGCTCTACACATTCGTATTTTCTAGGGAGAAAGCTAGAGGAACTGCGGCAAATAAACATGATATTTCTGTTTGTATAGATGACATTTTATGCACTGGCTTAAGGAAAAGACTTTGCTTTTCTCCAAAACCATTTTTACTGCGATTTTCCCGGTTCATTGCATACGAATTCCACCAAACTTAGTCCGGATATGAGTGGATGAAACCAGAAATATCCGGTTGTGTTTTGTCTTACTATATCCCAGATATTGCTACAGCCTCAGTGTCTGTGTTTTCTGGATATTATCGATGGATTTTATTGTTTTGAATGTTTTTATCAGGGAACATTTAATTTTGTACTGTAGAAACACTAATTGGTTCCACATGGAGACACCAGTAACACATTCCTATGTTCTAGGGAGAAAGCTTGAGGAACTGCAAATCGATATGATATGTCTGTTTGTATAGATGACATTTTATGCACTTGCGATGGAAAAGACTTTTTGCCTTTCTCTAAAACCATTTTTACTGTGATTTTGTTGGTCCATTGCATACGAATTCCAACCCACTTTGTCCGGATATGACTGGATGAAACCAGAAATATCCGGTTGTGTTTTGGCTAACTCAATCCCAGATATTGTGAAAGCTTCTGTATTTGTGTTCTCCGGATATTATGAACGGATTTTATGGTTTTGCATGTTTTTTATCTGGGAACATTTAATTTTGTACCGTAGAAACACTAATTGCTTCCACACGGAGACACCAGCTCTACACATTTGTATTTTCTAGGGAGAAAGCTAGAGGAACTGCGGCAAACAAACATGATATTTCTGTTTGTATAGATGACATTTTATGCACTTTCCTAAGAAAAAGACTTTACTTTTCTCCAAAACCATTTTTACTGTGATTTTCTCGGTCCATTGCATACGAATTCCACCTCACTTTGTCCGGATATGAGTGGATGAAACCAGAAATATCCGTTTTCTTTTTTTTTTTTTTTGGCTTACTATATCCCAGATATTACTACAGACTCTGTGTTTGTGTTTTCTGGATATTATCGATGGATTATATTGTTTTGAATGTTTTTATCAGGGAACATTTAATTTTGTGCTGGGAAACACTAATTGGTTCCACATGGAGACACCAGTCTACACATTCGTATTTTCTAGGGAGAAAGCTAGAATAACTGCGGTAAACAAACATGATGTTTCTGTTTGTATAGATGACATTTTATGCACTGGCTTAAGGAAAAGACTTTGTTTTACTCCAAAACCATTTTTACTGCGATTTTCCCGGTTCATTGCATACGAGTTCCACCAAACTTAGTCCGGATATGACTGGATGAAACCAGAAATATCCGGTTGTGTTTTGGCTAACTCAATCCCAGATATTGTGAAAGCTTCTGTATTTGTGTTTTCCGGATATTATCAACGGATTTTATGGTTTTGCATGTTTTTTATCAGGGAACATTTAATTTTGTACCTTAGAAACACTAATTGGTTCCACACGGAGACACCAGCTCTACACATTTGTATTTTCTAGGGAGAAAGCTAGAGGAACTGTGGCAAACAAACATGATATTTCTGTTTGTATACATGACATTTTATGCACTTGCATAACGAAAAAAATTTGCTTTTCTCCAAAATCATTTTTACTGTGATTTTCTCGGTCCATTGCATACGAATTCCACCTCGCTTTGTCCGGATATGACTGGATGAAACCAGAAATATCCGGTTGTGTTTTGGCTTACTACAACCCAGATATTGTGAAAGTCTCTGTGTTTATGTTTTCCGGATATTATCAACGGAATTTATGTTTTTGCATGTTATTTATCAGGGAACATTTAATTTTGTGCTGGGAAACACTAATTGGTTCCACATGGAGACACCAGCTCTACACATTCGTATTTTCTAGGGAGAAAGCTAGAGGAACTGCGGCAAACAAACATGATATTTCTGTTTGTATAGATGACATTTTATGCACTGGCTTAAGGAAAAGACTTTGCTTTTCTCCAAAACCATTTTTACTGCGATTTTCCCGGTTCATTGCATACGAATTCCACCAAACTTAGTCCGGATATGAGTGGATGAAACCAGAAATATCCGGTTGTGTTTTGTCTTACTATATCCCAGATATTGCTACAGCCTCAGTGTCTGTGTTTTCTGGATATTATCGATGGATTTTATTGTTTTGAATGTTTTTATCAGGGAACATTTAATTTTGTACCGTAGAAACACTAATTGGTTCCACATGGAGACACCAGTAACACATTCCTATGTTCTAGGGAGAAAGCTTGAGGAACTGCAAATCGATATGATATGTCTGTTTGTATAGATGACATTTTATGCACTTGCGATGGAAAAGACTTTTTGCCTTTCTCTAAAACCATTTTTACTGTGATTTTGTTGGTCCATTGCATACGAATTCCAACCCACTTTGTCCGGATATGACTGGATGAAACCAGAAATATCCGGTTGTGTTTTGGCTAACTCAATCCCAGATATTGTGAAAGCTTCTGTATTTGTGTTCTCCGGATATTATGAACGGATTTTATGGTTTTGCATGTTTTTTATCAGGGAACATTTAATTTTGTACCTTAGAAACACTAATTGGTTCCACACGGAGACACCAGCTCTACACATTTGTATTTTCTAGGGAGAAAGCTAGAGGAACTGCGGCAAACAAACATGATATTTCTGTTTGTATAGATGACATTTTATGCACTTTCCTAAGAAAAAGACTTTACTTTTCTCCAAAACCATTTTTACTGTGATTTTCTCGGTCCATTGCATACGAATTCCACCTCACTTTGTCCGGATATGAGTGGATGAAACCAGAAATATCCGTTTTCTTTTTTTTTGGCTTACTATATCCCAGATATTACTACAGACTCTGTGTTTGTGTTTTCTGGATATTATCGATGGATTATATTGTTTTGAATGTTTTTATCAGGGAACATTTAATTTTGTGCTGGGAAACACTAATTGGTTCCACATGGAGACACCAGTCTACACATTCGTATTTTCTAGGGAGAAAGCTAGAATAACTGCGGTAAACAAACATGATGTTTCTGTTTGTATAGATGACATTTTATGCACTGGCTTAAGGAAAAGACTTGGTTTTACTCCAAAACCATTTTTACTGCGATTTTCCCGGTTCATTGCATACGAATTCCACCAAACTTAGTCCGGATATGACTGGATGAAACCAGAAATATCCGGTTGTGTTTTGGCTAACTCAATCCCAGATATTGCGACGGACTCTGTGTTTGTGTTTTCTGGACATTATCAACGGACTTTATTGTTTTGAATGTTTTTATCAGGGAACATTTAATTTTGTACCTTAGAAACACTAATAGGTTCAACATGGAGACACCAGTCTACACATTCGTATGTTCTAGGGAGAAAGTTAGAGGAACTGCGGCAAACAAACATGATATTTCTGTTTGTATACATGACATTTTATGCACTTGCATAACGAAAAATCTTTGCTTTTCTCCAAAACCATTTTTACTGTGATTTTCTCGGTCCATTGCATACGAATTCCACCTCTCTTTGTCCGGATATGACTGGATGAAACCAGAAATATCCGGTTGTGTTTTGGCTTACTACAACCCAGATATTGTGAAAGCCTCTGTGTTTATGTTTTCCGGATACTATCAACGGAATTTATGTTTTTGCATGTTATTTATCAGGGAACATTTAATTTTGTGCTGGGAAACACTAATTGGTTCCACATGGAGACACCAGCTCTACACATTCGTATTTTCTAGGGAGAAAGCTAGAGGAACTGCGGCAAACAAACATGATATTTCTGTTTGTATAGATGACATTTTATGCACTGGCTTAAGGAAAAGACTTTGCTTTTCTCCAAAACCATTTTTCCTGTGATATTCTCGATCCATTACATATGAATTCCACCCCACTTTGTCCGGATATGACTGGATGAAACCAGAAATATCCGGTTGTGTTTTGTCTTACTATATCCCAGATATTGCTACAGCCTCAGTGTCTGTGTTTTCTGGACATTATCGATGGATTTTATTGTTTTGAATGTTTTTATCAGGGAACATTTAATTTTGTACCGTAGAAACACTAATTGGTTCCACATGCAGACACCAGTAACACATTCCTATGTTCTAGGGAGAAAGCTTGAGGAACTGCAAATCGATATGATATGTCTGTTTGTATAGATGACATTTTATGCACTTGCGATGGAAAAGACTTTTTGCCTTTCTCTAAAACCATTTTTACTGTGATTTTGTTGGTCCATTGCATACGAATTCCAACCCACTTTGTCCGGATATGACTGGATGAAACCAGAAATATCCGGTTGTGTTTTGGCTAACTCAATCCCAGATATTGTGAAAGCTTCTGTATTTGTGTTCTCTGGATATTATGAACGGATTTTATGGTTTTGCATGTTTTTTATCAGGGAACATTTAATTTTGTACCGTAGAAACACTAATTGGTTCCACACGGAGACACCAGCTCTACACATTTGTATTTTCTAGGGAGAAAGCTAGAGGAACTGCGGCAAACAAACATGATATTTCTGTTTGTATAGATGACATTTTATGCACTTTCCTAAGAAAAAGACTTTACTTTTCTCCAAAACCATTTTTACTGTGATTTTCTCGGTCCATTGCATACGAATTCCACCTCGCTTTGTCCGGATATGACTGGATGAAACCAGAAATATCCGTTTTCTTTTTTTTGGCTTACTATATCCCAGATATTACTACAGACTCTGTGTTTGTGTTTTCTGGATATTATCAATGGATTATATTGTTTTGAATGTTTTTATCAGGGAACACTTAATTTTGTGCTGGGAAACACTAATTGTTTGCACATGGAGACACCAGTCTACACATTCGTATTTTCTAGGGAGAAAGCTAGAATAACTGCGGTAAACAAACATGATGTTTCTGTTTGTATAGATGAGATTTTATGCACTGGCTTAAGGAAAAGACTTTGTTTTACTCCAAAACCATTTTTACTGCGATTTTCCCGGTTCATTGCATACGAATTCCACCAAACTTAGTCCGGATATGACTGGATGAAACCAGAAATATCCGGTTGTGTTTTGGCTAAATCAATCCCAGATATTGCGACGGACTCTGTGTTTGTGTTTTCTGGACATTATCAACGGACTTTATTGTTTTGAATGTTTTTATCAGGGAACATTTAATTTTGTACCTTAGAAACACTAATAGGTTCAACATGGAGACACCAGTCTACACATTCGTATGTTCTAGGGAGAAAGTTAGAGGAACTGCGGCAAACAAACATGATATTTCTGTTTGTATACATGACATTTTATGCACTTGCATAACGAAAAAAACTTTGCTTTTCTCCAAAACCATTTTTACTGTGATTTTCTCGGTCCATTGCATACGAATTCCACCTCGCTTTGTCCAGATATGACTGGATGAAACCAGAAATATCCGGTTGTGTTTTGGCTTACTGCAACCCAGATATTGTGAAAGCCTCTGTGTTTATGTTTTCCGGATATTATCAACGGAATTTATGTTTTTGCATGTTATTTATCAGGGAACATTTAATTTTGTGCTGGGAAACACTAATTGGTTCCACATGGAGACACCAGTCTACACATTCGTATTTTCTAGGGAGAAAGCTAGAATAACTGCGGTAAACAAACATGATGTTTCTGTTTGTATAGATGACATTTTATGCACTGGCTTAAGGAAAAGACTTTGTTTTACTCCAAAACCATTTTTACTGCGATTTTCCCGGTTCATTGCATACGAATTCCACCAAACTTAGTCCGGATATGACTGGATGAAACCAGAAATATCCGGTTGTGTTTTGGCTAAATCAATCCCAGATATTGCGACGGACTCTGTGTTTGTGTTTTCTGGACATTATCAATGGACTTTATTGTTTTGAATGTTTTTATCAGGGAACATTTAACTTTGTACCTTAGAAACACTAATAGGTTCAACATGGAGACACCAGTCTACACATTCGTATATTCTAGGGAGAAAGTTAGAGGAACTGCGGCAAACAAACATGATATTTCTGTTTGTATACATGACATTTTATGCACTTGCATAACGAAAAAAACTTTGCTTTTCTCCAAAACCATTTTTACTGTGATTTTCTCGGTCCATTGCATACGAATTCCACCTCGCTTTGTCCAGATATGACTGGATGAAACCAGAAATATCCGGTTGTGTTTTGGCTTACTACAACCCAGATATTGTGAAAGCCTCTGTGTTTATGTTTTCCGGATATTATCAACGGAATTTATGTTTTTGCATGTTATTTATCAGGGAACATTTAATTTTGTGCTGGGAAACACTAATTGGTTCCACATGGAGACACCAGCTCTACACATTCGTATGTTCTAGGGAGAAAGCTAGAGGAACTGCGGCAAACAAACATGATATTTCAGTTTGTATAGATGACATTTTATGCACTTTCCTAAAGAAAAGACTTTGCTTTTCTCCAAAACCATTTTTCCTGTGATATTCTCGATCCATTACATATGAATTCCACCCCACTTTGTCCGGATATGACTGGATGAAACCAGAAATATCCGGTTGTGTTTTGTCTTACTATATCCCAGATATTACTACAGACTCTGTGTCTGTGTTTTCTGGATATTATCGATGGATTTTATTGTTTTGAATGTTTTTATCAGGGAACATTTAATTTTGTACAATAGAAACACTAATTGGTTCCACATGGAGACACCAGTAACACATTCCTATGTTCTAGGGAGAAAGCTTGAGGAACTGCAAATCGATATGATATGTCTGTTTGTATAGATGACACTTTATGCACTTGCGATGGAAAAGACTTTTTGCCTTTCTCTAAAACCATTTTTACTGTGATTTTTTGGTCCATTGCATACGAATTCCAACCCACTTTGTCCGGATATGACTGGATGAAACCAGAAATATCCAGTTGTGTTTTGGCTAACTCAATCCCAGATATTGTGAAAGCTTCTGTATTTGTGTTCTCCGGATATTATGAACGGATTTTATGTTTTTGCATGTTATTTATCAGGGAACATTTAATTTTGTGCTGGGAAACACTAATTGGTTCCACATGGAGACACCAGCTCTACACATTCGTATTTTCTAGGGAGAAAGCTAGAGGAACTGCGGCAAACAAACATGATATTTCTGTTTGTATAGATGACATTTTATGCACTTTCCTAAAGAAAAGACTTTGCTTTTCTCCAAAACCATTTTTCCTGTGATATTCTCGATCCATTACATAAGAATTCCACCCCACTTTGTCCGGATATGACTGGATGAAACCAGAAATATCCGGTTGTGTTTTGTCTTACTATATCCCAGATATTGCTACATCCTCAGTGTCTGTGTTTTCTGGATATTATCGATGGATTTTATTGTTTTGAATGTTTTTATCAGGGAACCTTTAATTTTGTACCGTAGAAACACTAATTGGTTCCACATGGAGACACCAGTAACACATTCCTATGTTCTAGGGAGAAAGCTTGAGGAACTGCAAATCGATATGTTATGTCTGTTTGTATAGATGACATTTTATGCACTTGCGATGGAAAAGACTTTTTGCCTTTCTCTAAAACCATTTTTACTGTGATTTTGTTGGTCCATTGCATACGAATTCCAACCCACTTTGTCCGGATATGACTGGATGAAACCAGAAATATCCGGTTGTGTTTTGGCTAACTCAATCCCAGATATTGTGAAAGCTTCTGTCTTTGTGTTCTCTGGATATTATGAACGGATTTTATGGTTTTGCATGTTTTTTATCAGGGAACATTTAATTTTGTACCGTAGAAACACTAATTGGTTCCACACGGAGACACCAGCTCTACACATTTGTATTTTCTAGGGAGAAAGCTAGAGGAACTGCGGCAAACAAACATGATATTTCTGTTTGTATAGATGACATTTTATGCACTTTCCTAAGAAAAAGACTTTACTTTTCTCCAAAACCATTTTTCCTGTGATTTTCTCGGTCCATTGCATACGAATTCCACCTCGCTTTGTCCGGATATGACTGGATGAAACCAGAAATATCCGGTTGTGTTTTGGCTTACTACAACCCAGATATTGTGAAAGCCTCTGTGTTTATGTTTTCCGGATACTATCAACGGAATTTATGTTTTTGCATGTTATTTATCAGGGAACATTTAATTTTGTGCTGGGAAACACTAATTGGTTCCACATGGAGACACCAGCTCTACACATTCGTATTTTCTAGGGAGAAAGCTAGAGGAACTGCGGCAAACAAACATGATATTTCTGTTTGTATAGATGACATTTTATGCACTTTCCTAAAGAAAAGACTTTGCTTTTCTCCAAAACCATTTTTCCTGTGATATTCTCCATCCATTACATATGAATTCCACCCCACTTTGTCCGGATATGAGTGGATGAAACCAGAAATATCCGGTTGTGTTTTGTCTTACTATATCCCAGATATTGCTACAGCCTCAGTGTCTGTGTTTTCTGGATATTATCGATGGATTTTATTGTTTTGAATGTTTTTATCAGGGAACATTTAATTTTGTACCGTAGAAACACTAATTGGTTCCACACGGAGACACCAGCTCTACACATTTGTATTTTCTAGGGAGAAAGCTAGAGGAACTGCGGCAAACAAACATGATATTTCTGTTTGTATAGATGACATTTTATGCACTTTCCTAAGAAAAAGACTTTACTTTTCTCCAAAACCATTTTTACTGTGATTTTCTCGGTCCATTGCATACGAATTCCACCTCACTTTGTCCGGATATGACTGGATGAAACCAGAAATATCCGTTTTCTTTTTTTTGGCTTACTATATCCCAGATATTACTACAGACTCTGTGTTTGTGTTTTCTGGATATTATCAATGGATTATATTGTTTTGAATGTTTTTATCAGGGAACACTTAATTTTGTGCTGGGAAACACTAATTGGTTCCACATGGAGACACCAGTCTACATATTCGTATTTTCTAGGGAGAAAGCTAGAATAACTGCGGTAAACAAACATGATGTTTCTGTTTGTATAGATGACATTTTATGCACTGGCTTAAGGAAAAGACTTTGTTTTACTCCAAAACCATTTTTACTGCGATTTTCCCGGTTCATTGCATACGAATTCCACCAAACTTAGTCCGGATATGACTGGATGAAACCAGAAATATCCGGTTGTGTTTTGGCTAACTCAATCCCAGATATTGCGACGGACTCTGTGTTTGTGTTTTCTGGACATTATCAACGGACTTTATTGTTTTGAATGTTTTTATCAGGGAACATTTAATTTTGTACCGTAGAAACACTAATAGGTTCAACATGGAGACACCAGTCTACACATTCGTATATTCTAGGGAGAAAGCTAGAGGAACTGCGGCAAACAAACATGATATTTCTGTTTGTATACATGACATTTTATGCACTTGCATAACGAAAAAAACTTTGCTTTTCTCCAAAACCATTTTTACTGTGATTTTCTCGGTCCATTGCATACGAATTCCACCTCGCTTTGTCCGGATATGACTGGATGAAACCAGAAATATCCGGTTGTGTTTTGGCTTACTACAACCCAGATATTGTGAAAGCCTCTGTGTTTATGTTTTCCGGATATTATCAACGGAATTTATGTTTTTGCATGTTATTTATCAGGGAACATTTAATTTTGTGCTGGGAAACACTAATTGGTTCCACATGGAGACACCAGCTCTACACATTCGTATGTTCTAGGGAGAAAGCTAGAGGAACTGCGGCAAACAAACATGATATTTCTGTTTGTATAGATGACATTTTATGCACTTTCCTAAAGAAAAGACTTTGCTTTTCTCCAAAACCATTTTTCCTGTGATATTCTCGATCCATTACATATGAATTCCACCCCCCTTTGTCCGGATATGAGTGGATGAAACCAGAAATATCCGGTTGTGTTTTGTCTTACTATATCCCAGATATTGCTACAGCCTCAGTGTCTGTGTTTTCTGGATATTATCGATGGATTTTATTGTTTTGAATGTTTTTATCAGGGAACATTTAATTTTGTACCGTAGAAACACTAATTGGTTCCACACGGAGACACCAGCTCTACACATTTGTATTTTCTAGGGAGAAAGCTAGAGGAACTGCGGCAAACAAACATGATATTTCTGTTTGTATAGATGACATTTTATGCACTTTCCTAAGAAAAAGACTTTACTTTTCTCCAAAACCATTTTTACTGTGATTTTCTCGGTCCATTGCATACGAATTCCACCTCACTTTGTCCGGATATGACTGGATGAAACCAGAAATATCCGTTTTCTTTTTTTTGGCTTACTATATCCCAGATATTACTACAGACTCTGTGTTTGTGTTTTCTGGATATTATCAATGGATTATATTGTTTTGAATGTTTTTATCAGGGAACACTTAATTTTGTGCTGGGAAACACTAATTGTTTGCACATGGAGACACCAGTCTACACATTCGTATTTTCTAGGGAGAAAGCTAGAATAACTGCGGTAAACAAACATGATATTTCTGTTTGTATACATGGCATTTTATGCACTTGCCTAACGAAAAGACTTTGCTTTTCTCCAAAACCGTTTTTACTGTGATTTTCTCGGTCAATTGCATACGAATTCCACACCACTTTGTCCGGATATGACTGGATGAAACCAGAAATATCCGGTTGTGTTTTGGCTAACTCAATCCGAAATATTTCGAAAGCCTCTCTGTTTGTGTTTTCCGGATATTATCAATGGACTTTTTTTTTTGAATGTTTTTTATCAGGGAACATTTAATCTTGTGCTGGGAAACAGTAGTTGACTCCACATGGATACACCAGATGCACATTCGTATTTTCTAGGGAGGAAGCTAGAGGAACTGTGGCAAACCAACCTGATATTTCTGTTCCTCTTGATGATATTTTATGCACTTGCCTAAAGAAAAGAGTTTGCTTTTCTCAAGAACCATTTTTACGATGATTTTCTCAGACTATTGCATACGAATTCCACACCACTTTGTCTGGATATGACTGGATGAAACCAGAAATATCTGGTTGCGTTTTGGCTAACTCAATCCCAGATATTCCTACAGCCTCTGTGTTTGTGTTTTCTAGATATTATCAACCGACTTTATGGTTTTGAATCTTTTTTATCAGGGAACATTTAATTTTGTACCGTAGAAACACTAACAGGTTCCACATGGAGACACCAGCTCTACACATTTGTATTTTGTAGGTAGAAACCTAGAGGAACTGGGGCAAACAAACATGATATTTCTGTTTGAATAGATGACATTTTATACACTTCCCTAACGAAAAGACTTCGCTTTTCTCCAAAACTATTTTTACTGTGATTTTCTCGGTCCATTGCATACGAATTCCATCCCACTTTGTCCGGATATGAGTGGATTAAACCAGAAATATCCGGTTGTGTTTTGGCTAACTGAATCCGAAATATTTTGAAAGCCTCTGTGTTGGTGTTTTCCGGATATTATCAACGGACTTTATGGATTTGAATGTTTTTTATCATGGAACATTTAATTTTGTGCTGGGAAACACTAATTGGTTTCACAAGGAGAAACCAGCTCTACACATTCATATTTTCTTAGCAGAAAGCTAGAGGAACTGTGGCAAACAAACATGATATTTCTGTTTGTATACCTGACATTTATGCACTTGCCTAAAAAAAAGACTTTGCTTTTCTCCAAAACCATTTTTACTTTTATTTTCTCTGTCCATTGCATACGAATTCCACACCACTTTGTCCGGATATGCCTGGATGAAAACTGAAATATACGGTTGTATTTTGGCTAACTAAATCCGAAATATTGAGAAAGCCACTGTGCTTGTAATTTTTGGATATTATCGATGGACTTTATCGTTTTGATTGTTTTTATCAGGTAACATTTAATTTTGTACCGTTTAAACACTAATTAATTCACCATGCAGAAACCAGCTCTACACATTCTTATTTTCTAGGGAGAAAGCTAGAGGAAATGCGGCAAACATGATATTTCTGTTTGTGTAGATGACATTTTATGCACTTTCCTAACGAAAAGACTTCGCTTTTCTCCAAAACCGTTTTTACTGTGATTTTCTCCGTCCTTTGCATACGAATTCCAACCCACTTTGTCCGGATATGACTGGATGAAACCAGAAATATCCGGTTGTGTTTTGGCTAACTCAATCCCAGATATTGTGAAAGCTTCTGTATTTGTGTTTTCCGGATATTATCAACGGATTTTATGGTTTTGCATGTTTTTTATCAGGGAACATTTAATTTTGTACCTTAGAAACACTAATTGGTTCCACATGGAGACACCAGCTCTACACATTCGTATTTTCTAGGGAGAAAGCTAGAGGAACTGCGGCAAATAAACATGATATTTCTGTTTGTATAGATGACATTTTATGCACTGGCTTAAGGAAAAGACTTTGCTTTTCTCCAAAACCATTTTTACTGCGATTTTCCCGGTTCATTGCATACGAATTCCACCAAACTTAGTCCGGATATGAGTGGATGAAACCAGAAATATCCGGTTGTGTTTTGTCTTACTATATCCCAGATATTGCTACAGCCTCAGTGTCTGTGTTTTCTGGATATTATCGATGGATTTTATTGTTTTGAATGTTTTTATCAGGGAACATTTAATTTTGTACTGTAGAAACACTAATTGGTTCCACATGGAGACACCAGTAACACATTCCTATGTTCTAGGGAGAAAGCTTGAGGAACTGCAAATCGATATGATATGTCTGTTTGTATAGATGACATTTTATGCACTTGCGATGGAAAAGACTTTTTGCCTTTCTCTAAAACCATTTTTACTGTGATTTTGTTGGTCCATTGCATACGAATTCCAACCCACTTTGTCCGGATATGACTGGATGAAACCAGAAATATCCGGTTGTGTTTTGGCTAACTCAATCCCAGATATTGTGAAAGCTTCTGTATTTGTGTTCTCCGGATATTATGAACGGATTTTATGGTTTTGCATGTTTTTTATCTGGGAACATTTAATTTTGTACCGTAGAAACACTAATTGCTTCCACACGGAGACACCAGCTCTACACATTTGTATTTTCTAGGGAGAAAGCTAGAGGAACTGCGGCAAACAAACATGATATTTCTGTTTGTATAGATGACATTTTATGCACTTTCCTAAGAAAAAGACTTTACTTTTCTCCAAAACCATTTTTACTGTGATTTTCTCGGTCCATTGCATACGAATTCCACCTCACTTTGTCCGGATATGAGTGGATGAAACCAGAAATATCCGTTTTCTTTTTTTTTTTTTTTGGCTTACTATATCCCAGATATTACTACAGACTCTGTGTTTGTGTTTTCTGGATATTATCGATGGATTATATTGTTTTGAATGTTTTTATCAGGGAACATTTAATTTTGTGCTGGGAAACACTAATTGGTTCCACATGGAGACACCAGTCTACACATTCGTATTTTCTAGGGAGAAAGCTAGAATAACTGCGGTAAACAAACATGATGTTTCTGTTTGTATAGATGACATTTTATGCACTGGCTTAAGGAAAAGACTTTGTTTTACTCCAAAACCATTTTTACTGCGATTTTCCCGGTTCATTGCATACGAGTTCCACCAAACTTAGTCCGGATATGACTGGATGAAACCAGAAATATCCGGTTGTGTTTTGGCTAACTCAATCCCAGATATTGTGAAAGCTTCTGTATTTGTGTTTTCCGGATATTATCAACGGATTTTATGGTTTTGCATGTTTTTTATCAGGGAACATTTAATTTTGTACCTTAGAAACACTAATTGGTTCCACACGGAGACACCAGCTCTACACATTTGTATTTTCTAGGGAGAAAGCTAGAGGAACTGTGGCAAACAAACATGATATTTCTGTTTGTATACATGACATTTTATGCACTTGCATAACGAAAAAAATTTGCTTTTCTCCAAAATCATTTTTACTGTGATTTTCTCGGTCCATTGCATACGAATTCCACCTCGCTTTGTCCGGATATGACTGGATGAAACCAGAAATATCCGGTTGTGTTTTGGCTTACTACAACCCAGATATTGTGAAAGTCTCTGTGTTTATGTTTTCCGGATATTATCAACGGAATTTATGTTTTTGCATGTTATTTATCAGGGAACATTTAATTTTGTGCTGGGAAACACTAATTGGTTCCACATGGAGACACCAGCTCTACACATTCGTATTTTCTAGGGAGAAAGCTAGAGGAACTGCGGCAAACAAACATGATATTTCTGTTTGTATAGATGACATTTTATGCACTGGCTTAAGGAAAAGACTTTGCTTTTCTCCAAAACCATTTTTACTGCGATTTTCCCGGTTCATTGCATACGAATTCCACCAAACTTAGTCCGGATATGAGTGGATGAAACCAGAAATATCCGGTTGTGTTTTGTCTTACTATATCCCAGATATTGCTACAGCCTCAGTGTCTGTGTTTTCTGGATATTATCGATGGATTTTATTGTTTTGAATGTTTTTATCAGGGAACATTTAATTTTGTACCGTAGAAACACTAATTGGTTCCACATGGAGACACCAGTAACACATTCCTATGTTCTAGGGAGAAAGCTTGAGGAACTGCAAATCGATATGATATGTCTGTTTGTATAGATGACATTTTATGCACTTGCGATGGAAAAGACTTTTTGCCTTTCTCTAAAACCATTTTTACTGTGATTTTGTTGGTCCATTGCATACGAATTCCAACCCACTTTGTCCGGATATGACTGGATGAAACCAGAAATATCCGGTTGTGTTTTGGCTAACTCAATCCCAGATATTGTGAAAGCTTCTGTATTTGTGTTCTCCGGATATTATGAACGGATTTTATGGTTTTGCATGTTTTTTATCAGGGAACATTTAATTTTGTACCTTAGAAACACTAATTGGTTCCACACGGAGACACCAGCTCTACACATTTGTATTTTCTAGGGAGAAAGCTAGAGGAACTGCGGCAAACAAACATGATATTTCTGTTTGTATAGATGACATTTTATGCACTTTCCTAAGAAAAAGACTTTACTTTTCTCCAAAACCATTTTTACTGTGATTTTCTCGGTCCATTGCATACGAATTCCACCTCACTTTGTCCGGATATGAGTGGATGAAACCAGAAATATCCGTTTTCTTTTTTTTTGGCTTACTATATCCCAGATATTACTACAGACTCTGTGTTTGTGTTTTCTGGATATTATCGATGGATTATATTGTTTTGAATGTTTTTATCAGGGAACATTTAATTTTGTGCTGGGAAACACTAATTGGTTCCACATGGAGACACCAGTCTACACATTCGTATTTTCTAGGGAGAAAGCTAGAATAACTGCGGTAAACAAACATGATGTTTCTGTTTGTATAGATGACATTTTATGCACTGGCTTAAGGAAAAGACTTGGTTTTACTCCAAAACCATTTTTACTGCGATTTTCCCGGTTCATTGCATACGAATTCCACCAAACTTAGTCCGGATATGACTGGATGAAACCAGAAATATCCGGTTGTGTTTTGGCTAACTCAATCCCAGATATTGCGACGGACTCTGTGTTTGTGTTTTCTGGACATTATCAACGGACTTTATTGTTTTGAATGTTTTTATCAGGGAACATTTAATTTTGTACCTTAGAAACACTAATAGGTTCAACATGGAGACACCAGTCTACACATTCGTATGTTCTAGGGAGAAAGTTAGAGGAACTGCGGCAAACAAACATGATATTTCTGTTTGTATACATGACATTTTATGCACTTGCATAACGAAAAATCTTTGCTTTTCTCCAAAACCATTTTTACTGTGATTTTCTCGGTCCATTGCATACGAATTCCACCTCTCTTTGTCCGGATATGACTGGATGAAACCAGAAATATCCGGTTGTGTTTTGGCTTACTACAACCCAGATATTGTGAAAGCCTCTGTGTTTATGTTTTCCGGATACTATCAACGGAATTTATGTTTTTGCATGTTATTTATCAGGGAACATTTAATTTTGTGCTGGGAAACACTAATTGGTTCCACATGGAGACACCAGCTCTACACATTCGTATTTTCTAGGGAGAAAGCTAGAGGAACTGCGGCAAACAAACATGATATTTCTGTTTGTATAGATGACATTTTATGCACTGGCTTAAGGAAAAGACTTTGCTTTTCTCCAAAACCATTTTTCCTGTGATATTCTCGATCCATTACATATGAATTCCACCCCACTTTGTCCGGATATGAGTGGATGAAACCAGAAATATCCGGTTGTGTTTTGTCTTACTATATCCCAGATATTGCTACAGCCTCAGTGTCTGTGTTTTCTGGATATTATCGATGGATTTTATTGTTTTGAATGTTTTTATCAGGGAACATTTAATTTTGTACCGTAGAAACACTAATTGGTTCCACATGGAGACACCAGTAACACATTCCTATGTTCTAGGGAGAAAGCTTGAGGAACTGCAAATCGATAGGATATGTCTGTTTGTATAGATGACATTTTATGCACTTGCGATGGAAAAGACTTTTTGCCTTTCTCTAAAACCATTTTTACTGTGATTTTGTTGGTCCATTGCATACGAATTCCAACCCACTTTGTCCGGATATGACTGGATGAAACCAGAAATATCCGGTTGTGTTTTGGCTAACTCAATCCCAGATATTGTGAAAGCTTCTGTATTTGTGTTCTCCGGATATTATGAACGGATTTTATGGTTTTGCATGTTTTTTTTCAGGGAACATTTAATTTTGTACCTTAGAAACACTAATTGGTTCCACACGGAGACACCAGCTCTACACATTTGTATTTTCTAGGGAGAAAGCTAGAGGAACTGCGGCAAACAAACATGATATTTCTGTTTGTATAGATGACATTTTATGCACTTTCCTAACAAAAAGACTTTACTTTTCTCCAAAACCATTTTTACTGTGATTTTTCTCGGTCCATTGCATACGAATTCCACCTCACTTTGTCCGGATATGACTGGATGAAACCAGAAATATCCGTTTTCTTTTTTTTTGGCTTACTATATCCCAGATATTACTACAGACTCTGTGTTTGTGTTTTCTGGATATTATCGATGGATTATATTGTTTTGAATGTTTTTATCAGGGAACATTTAATTTTGTGCTGGGAAACACTAATTGGTTCCACATGGAGACACCAGTCTACACATTCATATTTTCTAGGGAGAAAGCTAGAATAACTGCGGTAAACAAACATGATGTTTCTGTTTGTATAGATGACATTTTATGCACTGGCTTAAGGAAAAGACTTTGTTTTACTCCAAAACCATTTTTACTGCGATTTTCCCGGTTCATTGCATACGAATTCCACCAAACTTAGTCCGGATATGACTGGATGAAACCAGAAATATCCGGTTGTGTTTTGGCTAACTCAATCCCAGATATTGCGACGGACTCTGTGTTTGTGTTTTCTGGACATTATCAACGGACTTTATTGTTTTGAATGTTTTTATCAGGGAACATTTAATTTTGTACCTTAGAAACACTAATAGGTTCAACATGGAGACACCAGTCTACACATTCGTATGTTCTAGGGAGAAAGTTAGAGGAACTGCGGCAAACAAACATGATATTTCTGTTTGTATAGATGACATTTTATGCACTTTCCTAAAGAAAAGACTTTGCTTTTCTCCAAAACCATTTTTCCTGTGATATTCTCGATCCATTACATATGAATTCCACCCCCACTTTGTCCGGATATGAGTGGATGAAACCAGAAATATCCGGTTGTGTTTTGTCTTACTATATCCCAGATATTGCTACAGCCTCAGTGTCTGTGTTTTCTGGATATTATGGATGGATTTTATTGTTTTGAATGTTTTTATCAGGGAACATTTAATTTTGTACCGTAGAAACACTAATTGGTTCCACATGGAGACACCAGGAACACATTCCTATGTTCTAGGGAGAAAGCTTGAGGAACTGCAAATCGATATGATATGTCTGTTTGTATAGATGACATTTTATGCACTTGCGATGGAAAAGACTTTTTGCCTTTCTCTAAAACCATTTTTACTGTGATTTTGTTGGTCCATTGCATACGAATTCCAACCCACTTTGTCCGGATATGACTGGATGAAACCAGAAATATCCGGTTGTGTTTTGGCTAACTCAATCCCAGATATTGTGAAAGATTCTGTATTTGTGTTCTCCGGATATTATGAACGGATTTTATGGTTTTGCATGTTTTTTATCAGGGAACATTTAATTTTGTACCTTAGAAACACTAATTGGTTCCACACGGAGACACCAGCTCTACACATTTGTATTTTCTAGGGAGAAAGCTAGAGGAACTGCGGCAAACAAACATGATATTTCTGTTTGTATAGATGACATTTTATGCACTTTCCTAACAAAAAGACTTTACTTTTCTCCAAAACCATTTTTACTGTGATTTTTCTCGGTCCATTGCATACGAATTCCACCTCACTTTGTCCGGATATGACTGGATGAAACCAGAAATATCCGTTTTCTTTTTTTTTTTTTTGGCTTACTATATCCCAGATATTACTACAGACTCTGTGTTTGTGTTTTCTGGATATTATTGATGGATTATATTGTTTTGAATGTTTTTATCAGGGAACATTTAATTTTGTGCTGGGAAACACTAATTGGTTCCACATGGAGACACCAGTTTACACATTCGTATTTTCTAGGGAGAAAGCTAGAATAACTGCGGTAAACAAACATGATGTTTCTCTTTGTATAGATGACATTTTATGCACTGGCTTAAGGAAAAGACTTTGTTTTACTCCAAAACCATTTTTACTGCGATTTTCCCGGTTCATTGCATACGAATTCCACCAAACTTAGTCCGGATATGACTGGATGAAACCAGAAATATCCGGTTGTGTTTTGGCTAACTCAATCCCAGATATTGCGACGGACTCTGTGTTTGTGTTTTCTGGACATTATCAACGGACTTTATTGTTTTGAATGTTTTTATCAGGGAACATTTAATTTTGTACCTTAGAAACACTAATAGGTTCAACATGGAGACACCAGTCTACACATTCGTATGTTCTAGGGAGAAAGTTAGAGGAACTGCGGCAAACAAACATGATATTTCTGTTTGTATACATGACATTTTATGCACTTGCATAACGAAAAAAACTTTGCTTTTCTCCAAAACCATTTTTACTGTGATTTTCTCGGTCCATTGCATACGAATTCCACCTCGCTTTGTCCGGATATGACTGGATGAAACCAGAAATATCCGGTTGTGTTTTGGCTTACTACAACCCAGATATTGTGAAAGCCTCTGTGTTTATGTTTTCCGGATACTATCAACGGAATTTATGTTTTTGCATGTTATTTATCAGGGAACATTTAATTTTGTGCTGGGAAACACTAATTGGTTCCACATGGAGACACCAGCTCTACACATTCGTATTTTCTAGGGAGAAAGCTAGAGGAACTGCGGCAAACAAACATGATATTTCTGTTTGTATAGATGACATTTTATGCACTTTCCTAAAGAAAAGACTTTGCTTTTCTCCAAAACCATTTTTCCTGTGATATTCTCGATCCATTACATATGAATTCCACCCCACTTTGTCCGGATATGAGTGGATGAAACCAGAAATATCCGGTTGTGTTTTGTCTTACTATATCCCAGATATTGCTACAGCCTCAGTGTCTGTGTTTTCTGGATATTATCGATGGATTTTATTGTTTTGAATGTTTTTATCAGGGAACATTTAATTTTGTACCGTAGAAACACTAATTGGTTCCCCATGGAGACACCAGTAACACATTCCTATGTTCTAGGGAGAAAGCTTGAGGAACTGCAAATCGATATGATATGTCTGTTTGTATAGATGACATTTTATGCACTTGCGATGGAAAAGACTTTTTGCCTTTCTCTAAAACCATTTTTACTGTGATTTTGTTGGTCCATTGCATACGAATTCCAACCCACTTTGTCCGGATATGACTGGATGAAACCAGAAATATCCGGTTGTGTTTTGGCTAACTCAATCCCAGATATTGTGAAAGCTTCTGTATTTGTGTTCTCCGGATATTATGAACGGATTTTATGGTTTTGCATGTTTTTTATCAGGGAATATTTAATTTTGTACCGTAGAAACACTAATTGGTTCCACACGGAGACACCAGCTCTACACATTTGTATTTTCTAGGGAGAAAGCTAGAGGAACTGCGGCAAACAAACATGATATTTCTGTTTGTATAGATGACATTTTATGCACTTTCCTAAGAAAAAGACTTTACTTTTCTCCAAAACCATTTTTACTGTGATTTTCTCGGTCCATTGCATACGAATTCCACCTCACTTTGTCCGGATATGACTGGATGAAACCAGAAATATCCGTTTTCTTTTTTTTTGGCTTACTATATCCCAGATATTACTACAGACTCTGTGTTTGTGTTTTCTGGATATTATCGATGGATTATATTGTTTTGAATGTTTTTATCAGGGAACATTTAATTTTGTGCTGGGAAACACTAATTGGTTCCACATGGAGACACCAGTCTACACATTCGTATTTTCTAGGGAGAAAGCTAGAATAACTGCGGTAAACAAACATGATGTTTCTGTTTGTATAGATGACATTTTATGCACTGGCTTAAGGAAAAGACTTTGTTTTACTCCAAAACCATTTTTACTGCGATTTTCCCGGTTCATTGCATACGAATTCCACCAAACTTAGTCCGGATATGACTGGATGAAACCAGAAATATCCGGTTGTGTTTTGGCTAACTCAATCCCAGATATTGCGACGGACTCTGTGTTTGTGTTTTCTGGACATTATCAACGGACTTTATTGTTTTGAATGTTTTTATCAGGGAACATTTAATTTTGTACCTTAGAAACACTAATAGGTTCAACATGGAGACACCAGTCTACACATTCGTATGTTCTAGGGAGAAAGTTAGAGGAACTGCGGCAAACAAACATGATATTTCTGTTTGTATACATGACATTTTATGCACTTGCATAACGAAAAAAACTTTGCTTTTCTCCAAAACCATTTTTACTGTGATTTTCTCGGTCCATTGCATACGAATTCCACCTCGCTTTGTCCGGATATGACTGGATGAAACCAGAAATATCCGGTTGTGTTTTGGCTTACTACAACCCAGATATTGTGAAAGCCTCTGTGTTTATGTTTTCCGGATACTATCAACGGAATTTATGTTTTTGCATGTTATTTATCAGGGAACATTTAATTTTGTGCTGGGAAACACTAATTGGTTCCACATGGAGACACCAGCTCTACACATTCGTATTTTCTAGGGAGAAAGCTAGAGGAACTGCGGCAAACAAACATGATATTTCTGTTTGTATAGATGACATTTTATGCACTTTCCTAAAGAAAAGACTTTGCTTTTCTACAAAACCATTTTTCCTGTGATATTCTCGATCCATTACATATGAATTCCACCCCACTTTGTCCGGATATGAGTGGATGAAACCAGAAATATCTGGTTGTGTTTTGTCTTACTATATCCCAGATATTGCTACAGCCTCAGTGTCTGTGTTTTCTGGATATTATCGATGGATTTTATTGTTTTGAATGTTTTTATCAGGGAACATTTAATTTTGTACCGTAGAAACACTAATTGGTTCCCCATGGAGACACCAGTAACACATTCCTATGTTCTAGGGAGAAAGCTTGAGGAACTGCAAATCGATATGATATGTCTGTTTGTATAGATGACATTTTATGCACTTGCGATGGAAAAGACTTTTTGCCTTTCTCTAAAACCATTTTTACTGTGATTTTGTTGGTCCATTGCATACGAATTCCAACCCACTTTGTCCGGATATGACTGGATGAAACCAGAAATATCCGGTTGTGTTTTGGCTAACTCAATCCCAGATATTGTGAAAGCTTCTGTATTTGTGTTCTCCGGATATTATGAACGGATTTTATGGTTTTGCATGTTTTTTATCAGGGAACATTTAATTTTGTACCGTAGAAACACTAATTGGTTCCACACGGAGACACCAGCTCTACACATTTGTATTTTCTAGGGAGAAAGCTAGAGGAACTGCGGCAAACAAACATGATATTTCTGTTTGTATAGATGACATTTTATGCACTTTCCTAAGAAAAAGACTTTACTTTTCTCCAAAACCATTTTTACTGTGATTTTCTCGGTCCATTGCATACGAATTCCACCTCACTTTGTCCGGATATGAGTGGATGAAACCAGAAATATCCGTTTTCTTTTTTTTTTGGCTTACTATATCCCAGATATTACTACAGACTCTGTGTTTGTGTTTTCTGGATATTATCGATGGATTATATTGTTTTGAATGTTTTTATCAGGGAACATTTAATTTTGTGCTGGGAAACACTAATTGGTTCCACATGGAGACACCAGTCTACACATTCGTATTTTCTAGGGAGAAAGCTAGAATAACTGCGGTAAACAAACATGATGTTTCTGTTTGTATAGATGACATTTTATGCACTGGCTTAAGGAAAAGACTTTGTTTTACTCCAAAACCATTTTTACTGCGATTTTCCCGGTTCATTGCATACGAATTCCACCAAACTTAGTCCGGATATGACTGGATGAAACCAGAAATATCCGGTTGTGTTTTGGCTAACTCAATCCAGATATTGCGACGGACTCTGTGTTTGTGTTTTCTGGACATTATCAACGGACTTTATTGTTTTGAATGTTTTTATCAGGGAATATTTAATTTTGTACCTTAGAAACACTAATAGGTTCAACATGGAGACACCAGTCTACACATTCGTATGTTCTAGGGAGAAAGTTAGAGGAACTGCGGCAAACAAACATGATATTTCTGTTTGTATACATGACATTTTATGCACTTGCATAATGAAAAAAACTTTGCTTTTCTCCAAAACCATTTTTACTGTGATTTTCTCGGTCCATTGCATACGAATTCCACCTCGCTTTGTCCGGATATGACTGGATGAAACCAGAAATATCCGGTTGTGTTTTGGCTTACTACAACCCAGATATTGTGAAAGCCTCTGTGTTTATGTTTTCCGGATACTATCAACGGAATTTATGTTTTTGCATGTTATTTATCAGGGAACATTTAATTTTGTGCTGGGAAACACTAATTGGTTCCACATGGAGACACCAGCTCTACACATTCGTATTTTCTAGGGAGAAAGCTAGAGGAACTGCGGCAAACAAACATGATATTTCTGTTTGTATAGATGACATTTTATGCACTTTCCTAAAGAAAAGACTTTGCTTTTCTCCAAAACCATTTTTCCTGTGATATTCTCGATCCATTACATATGAATTCCACCCCACTTTGTCCGGATATGAGTGGATGAAACCAGAAATATCCGGTTGTGTTTTGTCTTACTATATCCCAGATATTGCTACAGCCTCAGTGTCTGTGTTTTCTGGATATTATCGATGGATTATATTGTTTTGAATGTTTTTATCAGGGAACATTTAATTTTGTACCGTAGAAACACTAATTGGTTCCACATGGAGACACCAGTAACACATTCCTATGTTCTAGGGAGAAAGCTTGAGGAACTGCAAATCGATATGATATGTCTGTTTGTATAGATGACATTTTATGCACTTGCGATGGAAAAGACTTTTTGCCTTTCTCTAAAACCATTTTTACTGTGATTTTGTTGGTCCATTGCATAAGAATTCCAATCCACTTTGTCCGGATATGACTGGATGAAACCAGAAATATCCGGTTGTGTTTTCGCTAACTCAATCCCAGATATTGTGAAAGCTTCTGTATTTGTGTTCTCCGGATATTATGAACGGATTTTATGGTTTTGCATGTTTTTTATCAGGGAACATTTAATTTTGTACCTTAGAAACACTAATTGGTTCCACACGGAGACACCAGCTCTACACATTTGTATTTTCTAGGGAGAAAGCTAGAGGAACTGCGGCAAACAAACATGATATTTCTGTTTGTATAGATGACATTTTATGCACTTTCCTAACAAAAAGACTTTACTTTTCTCCAAAACCATTTTTACTGTGATTTTTCTCGGTCCATTGCATACGAATTCCACCTCACTTTGTCCGGATATGACTGGATGAAACCAGAAATATCCGTTTTCTTTTTTTTTTTTTTGGCTTACTATATCCCAGATATTACTACAGACTCTGTGTTTGTGTTTTCTGGATATTATTGATGGATTATATTGTTTTGAATGTTTTTATCAGGGAACATTTAATTTTGTGCTGGGAAACACTAATTGGTTCCACATGGAGACACCAGTTTACACATTCGTATTTTCTAGGGAGAAAGCTAGAATAACTGCGGTAAACAAACATGATGTTTCTCTTTGTATAGATGACATTTTATGCACTGGCTTAAGGAAAAGACTTTGTTTTACTCCAAAACCATTTTTACTGCGATTTTCCCGGTTCATTGCATACGAATTCCACCAAACTTAGTCCGGATATGACTGGATGAAACCAGAAATATCCGGTTGTGTTTTGGCTAACTCAATCCCAGATATTGCGACGGACTCTGTGTTTGTGTTTTCTGGACATTATCAACGGACTTTATTGTTTTGAATGTTTTTATCAGGGAACATTTAATTTTGTACCTTAGAAACACTAATAGGTTCAACATGGAGACACCAGTCTACACATTCGTATGTTCTAGGGAGAAAGTTAGAGGAACTGCGGCAAACAAACATGATATTTCTGTTTGTATACATGACATTTTATGCACTTGCATAACGAAAAAAACTTTGCTTTTCTCCAAAACCATTTTTACTGTGATTTTCTCGGTCCATTGCATACGAATTCCACCTCGCTTTGTCCGGATATGACTGGATGAAACCAGAAATATCCGGTTGTGTTTTGGCTTACTACAACCCAGATATTGTGAAAGCCTCTGTGTTTATGTTTTCCGGATACTATCAACGGAATTTATGTTTTTGCATGTTATTTATCAGGGAACATTTAATTTTGTGCTGGGAAACACTAATTGGTTCCACATGGAGACACCAGCTCTACACATTCGTATTTTCTAGGGAGAAAGCTAGAGGAACTGCGGCAAACAAACATGATATTTCTGTTTGTATAGATGACATTTTATGCACTTTCCTAAAGAAAAGACTTTGCTTTTCTCCAAAACCATTTTTCCTGTGATATTCTCGATCCATTACATATGAATTCCACCCCACTTTGTCCGGATATGAGTGGATGAAACCAGAAATATCCGGTTGTGTTTTGTCTTACTATATCCCAGATATTGCTACAGCCTCAGTGTCTGTGTTTTCTGGATATTATCGATGGATTTTATTGTTTTGAATGTTTTTATCAGGGAACATTTAATTTTGTACCGTAGAAACACTAATTGGTTCCCCATGGAGACACCAGTAACACATTCCTATGTTCTAGGGAGAAAGCTTGAGGAACTGCAAATCGATATGATATGTCTGTTTGTATAGATGACATTTTATGCACTTGCGATGGAAAAGACTTTTTGCCTTTCTCTAAAACCATTTTTACTGTGATTTTGTTGGTCCATTGCATACGAATTCCAACCCACTTTGTCCGGATATGACTGGATGAAACCAGAAATATCCGGTTGTGTTTTGGCTAACTCAATCCCAGATATTGTGAAAGCTTCTGTATTTGTGTTCTCCGGATATTATGAACGGATTTTATGGTTTTGCATGTTTTTTATCAGGGAATATTTAATTTTGTACCGTAGAAACACTAATTGGTTCCACACGGAGACACCAGCTCTACACATTTGTATTTTCTAGGGAGAAAGCTAGAGGAACTGCGGCAAACAAACATGATATTTCTGTTTGTATAGATGACATTTTATGCACTTTCCTAAGAAAAAGACTTTACTTTTCTCCAAAACCATTTTTACTGTGATTTTCTCGGTCCATTGCATACGAATTCCACCTCACTTTGTCCGGATATGACTGGATGAAACCAGAAATATCCGTTTTCTTTTTTTTTGGCTTACTATATCCCAGATATTACTACAGACTCTGTGTTTGTGTTTTCTGGATATTATCGATGGATTATATTGTTTTGAATGTTTTTATCAGGGAACATTTAATTTTGTGCTGGGAAACACTAATTGGTTCCACATGGAGACACCAGTCTACACATTCGTATTTTCTAGGGAGAAAGCTAGAATAACTGCGGTAAACAAACATGATGTTTCTGTTTGTATAGATGACATTTTATGCACTGGCTTAAGGAAAAGACTTTGTTTTACTCCAAAACCATTTTTACTGCGATTTTCCCGGTTCATTGCATACGAATTCCACCAAACTTAGTCCGGATATGACTGGATGAAACCAGAAATATCCGGTTGTGTTTTGGCTAACTCAATCCCAGATATTGCGACGGACTCTGTGTTTGTGTTTTCTGGACATTATCAACGGACTTTATTGTTTTGAATGTTTTTATCAGGGAACATTTAATTTTGTACCTTAGAAACACTAATAGGTTCAACATGGAGACACCAGTCTACACATTCGTATGTTCTAGGGAGAAAGTTAGAGGAACTGCGGCAAACAAACATGATATTTCTGTTTGTATACATGACATTTTATGCACTTGCATAACGAAAAAAACTTTGCTTTTCTCCAAAACCATTTTTACTGTGATTTTCTCGGTCCATTGCATACGAATTCCACCTCGCTTTGTCCGGATATGACTGGATGAAACCAGAAATATCCGGTTGTGTTTTGGCTTACTACAACCCAGATATTGTGAAAGCCTCTGTGTTTATGTTTTCCGGATACTATCAACGGAATTTATGTTTTTGCATGTTATTTATCAGGGAACATTTAATTTTGTGCTGGGAAACACTAATTGGTTCCACATGGAGACACCAGCTCTACACATTCGTATTTTCTAGGGAGAAAGCTAGAGGAACTGCGGCAAACAAACATGATATTTCTGTTTGTATAGATGACATTTTATGCACTTTCCTAAAGAAAAGACTTTGCTTTTCTACAAAACCATTTTTCCTGTGATATTCTCGATCCATTACATATGAATTCCACCCCACTTTGTCCGGATATGAGTGGATGAAACCAGAAATATCTGGTTGTGTTTTGTCTTACTATATCCCAGATATTGCTACAGCCTCAGTGTCTGTGTTTTCTGGATATTATCGATGGATTTTATTGTTTTGAATGTTTTTATCAGGGAACATTTAATTTTGTACCGTAGAAACACTAATTGGTTCCCCATGGAGACACCAGTAACACATTCCTATGTTCTAGGGAGAAAGCTTGAGGAACTGCAAATCGATATGATATGTCTGTTTGTATAGATGACATTTTATGCACTTGCGATGGAAAAGACTTTTTGCCTTTCTCTAAAACCATTTTTACTGTGATTTTGTTGGTCCATTGCATACGAATTCCAACCCACTTTGTCCGGATATGACTGGATGAAACCAGAAATATCCGGTTGTGTTTTGGCTAACTCAATCCCAGATATTGTGAAAGCTTCTGTATTTGTGTTCTCCGGATATTATGAACGGATTTTATGGTTTTGCATGTTTTTTATCAGGGAACATTTAATTTTGTACCGTAGAAACACTAATTGGTTCCACACGGAGACACCAGCTCTACACATTTGTATTTTCTAGGGAGAAAGCTAGAGGAACTGCGGCAAACAAACATGATATTTCTGTTTGTATAGATGACATTTTATGCACTTTCCTAAGAAAAAGACTTTACTTTTCTCCAAAACCATTTTTACTGTGATTTTCTCGGTCCATTGCATACGAATTCCACCTCACTTTGTCCGGATATGAGTGGATGAAACCAGAAATATCCGTTTTCTTTTTTTTTGGCTTACTATATCCCAGATATTACTACAGACTCTGTGTTTGTGTTTTCTGGATATTATCGATGGATTATATTGTTTTGAATGTTTTTATCAGGGAACATTTAATTTTGTGCTGGGAAACACTAATTGGTTCCACATGGAGACACCAGTCTACACATTCGTATTTTCTAGGGAGAAAGCTAGAATAACTGCGGTAAACAAACATGATGTTTCTGTTTGTATAGATGACATTTTATGCACTGGCTTAAGGAAAAGACTTTGTTTTACTCCAAAACCATTTTTACTGCGATTTTCCCGGTTCATTGCATACGAATTCCACCAAACTTAGTCCGGATATGACTGGATGAAACCAGAAATATCCGGTTGTGTTTTGGCTAACTCAATCCAGATATTGCGACGGACTCTGTGTTTGTGTTTTCTGGACATTATCAACGGACTTTATTGTTTTGAATGTTTTTATCAGGGAATATTTAATTTTGTACCTTAGAAACACTAATAGGTTCAACATGGAGACACCAGTCTACACATTCGTATGTTCTAGGGAGAAAGTTAGAGGAACTGCGGCAAACAAACATGATATTTCTGTTTGTATACATGACATTTTATGCACTTGCATAATGAAAAAAACTTTGCTTTTCTCCAAAACCATTTTTACTGTGATTTTCTCGGTCCATTGCATACGAATTCCACCTCGCTTTGTCCGGATATGACTGGATGAAACCAGAAATATCCGGTTGTGTTTTGGCTTACTACAACCCAGATATTGTGAAAGCCTCTGTGTTTATGTTTTCCGGATACTATCAACGGAATTTATGTTTTTGCATGTTATTTATCAGGGAACATTTAATTTTGTGCTGGGAAACACTAATTGGTTCCACATGGAGACACCAGCTCTACACATTCGTATTTTCTAGGGAGAAAGCTAGAGGAACTGCGGCAAACAAACATGATATTTCTGTTTGTATAGATGACATTTTATGCACTTTCCTAAAGAAAAGACTTTGCTTTTCTCCAAAACCATTTTTCCTGTGATATTCTCGATCCATTACATATGAATTCCACCCCACTTTGTCCGGATATGAGTGGATGAAACCAGAAATATCCGGTTGTGTTTTGTCTTACTATATCCCAGATATTGCTACAGCCTCAGTGTCTGTGTTTTCTGGATATTATCGATGGATTATATTGTTTTGAATGTTTTTATCAGGGAACATTTAATTTTGTACCGTAGAAACACTAATTGGTTCCACATGGAGACACCAGTAACACATTCCTATGTTCTAGGGAGAAAGCTTGAGGAACTGCAAATCGATATGATATGTCTGTTTGTATAGATGACATTTTATGCACTTGCGATGGAAAAGACTTTTTGCCTTTCTCTAAAACCATTTTTACTGTGATTTTGTTGGTCCATTGCATAAGAATTCCAATCCACTTTGTCCGGATATGACTGGATGAAACCAGAAATATCCGGTTGTGTTTTCGCTAACTCAATCCCAGATATTGTGAAAGCTTCTGTATTTGTGTTCTCCGGATATTATGAACGGATTTTATGGTTTTGCATGTTTTTTATCAGGGAACATTTAATTTTGTACCGTAGAAACACTAATTGGTTCCACACGGAGACACCAGCTCTACACATTTGTATTTTCTAGGGAGAAAGCTAGAGGAACTGCGGCAAACAAACATGATATTTCTGTTTGTATAGATGACATTTTATGCACTTTCCTAAGAAAAAGACTTTACTTTTCTCCAAAACCATTTTTACTGTGATTTTCTCGGTCCATTGCATACGAATTCCACCTCACTTTGTCCGGATATGAGTGGATGAAACCAGAAATATCCGTTTTCTTTTTTTTTGGCTTACTATATCCCAGATATTACTACAGACTCTGTGTTTGTGTTTTCTGGATATTATCGATGGATTATATTGTTTTGAATGTTTTTATCAGGGAACATTTAATTTTGTGCTGGGAAACACTAATTGGTTCCACATGGAGACACCAGTCTACACATTCGTATTTTCTAGGGAGAAAGCTAGAATAACTGCGGTAAACAAACATGATGTTTCTGTTTGTATAGATGACATTTTATGCACTGGCTTAAGGAAAAGACTTTGTTTTACTCCAAAACCATTTTTACTGCGATTTTCCCGGTTCATTGCATACGAATTCCACCAAACTTAGTCCGGATATGACTGGATGAAACCAGAAATATCCGGTTGTGTTTTGGCTAACTCAATCCCAGATATTGCGACGGACTCTGTGTTTGTGTTTTCTGGACATTATCAACGGACTTTATTGTTTTGAATGTTTTTATCAGGGAACATTTAATTTTGTACCTTAGAAACACTAATAGGTTCAACATGGAGACACCAGTCTACACATTCGTATGTTCTAGGGAGAAAGTTAGAGGAACTGCGGCAAACAAACATGATATTTCTGTTTGTATACATGACATTTTATGCACTTGCATAACGAAAAAAACTTTGCTTTTCTCCAAAACCATTTTTACTGTGATTTTCTCGGTCCATTGCATACGAATTCCACCTCGCTTTGTCCGGATATGACTGGATGAAACCAGAAATATCCGGTTGTGTTTTGGCTTACTACAACCCAGATATTGTGAAAGCCTCTGTGTTTATGTTTTCCGGATACTATCAACGGAATTTATGTTTTTGCATGTTATTTATCAGGGAACATTTAATTTTGTGCTGGGAAACACTAATTGGTTCCACATGGAGACACCAGCTCTACACATTCGTATTTTCTAGGGAGAAAGCTAGAGGAACTGCGGCAAACAAACATGATATTTCTGTTTGTATAGATGACATTTTATGCACTTTCCTAAAGAAAAGACTTTGCTTTTCTCCAAAACCATTTTTCCTGTGATATTCTCGATCCATTACATATGAATTCCACCCCACTTTGTCCGGATATGAGTGGATGAAACCAGAAATATCCGGTTGTGTTTTGTCTTACTATATCCCAGATATTGCTACAGCCTCAGTGTCTGTGTTTTCTGGATATTATCGATGGATTTTATTGTTTTGAATGTTTTTATCAGGGAACATTTAATTTTGTACCGTAGAAACACTAATTGGTTCCACATGGAGACACCAGTAACACATTCCTATGTTCTAGGGAGAAAGCTTGAGGAACTGCAAATCGATATGATATGTCTGTTTGTATAGATGACATTTTATGCACTTGCGATGGAAAAGACTTTTTGCCTTTCTCTAAAACCATTTTTACTGTGATTTTGTTGGTCCATTGCATACGAATTCCAACCCACTTTGTCCGGATATGACTGGATGAAACCAGAAATATCCGGTTGTGTTTTGGCTAACTCAATCCCAGATATTGTGAAAGCTTCTGTATTTGTGTTCTCCGGATATTATGAACGGATTTTATGGTTTTGCATGTTTTTTTATCAGGGAATATTTAATTTTGTACCGTAGAAACACTAATTGGTTCCACACGGAGACACCAGCTCTACACATTTGTATTTTCTAGGGAGAAAGCTAGAGGAACTGCGGCAAACAAACATGATATTTCTGTTTGTATAGATGACATTTTATGCACTTTCCTAAGAAAAAGACTTTACTTTTCTCCAAAACCACTTTTACTGTGATTTTCTCGGTCCATTGCATACGAATTCCACCTCACTTTGTCCGGATATGAGTGGATGAAACCAGAAATATCCGTTTTCTTTTTTTTTTTTTTTGGCTTACTATATCCCAGATATTACTACAGACTCTGTGTTTGTGTTTTCTGGATATTATCGATGGATTATATTGTTTTGAATGTTTTTATCAGGGAACATTTAATTTTGTGCTGGGAAACACTAATTGGTTCCACATGGAGACACCAGTCTACACATTCGTATTTTCTAGGGAGAAAGCTAGAATAACTGCGGTAAACAAACATGATGTTTCTGTTTGTATAGATGACATTTTATGCACTGGCTTAAGGAAAAGACTTTGTTTTACTCCAAAACCATTTTTACTGCGATTTTCCCGGTTCATTGCATACGAATTCCACCAAACTTAGTCCGGATATGACTGGATGAAACCAGAAATATCCGGTTGTGTTTTGGCTAACTCAATCCCAGATATTGCGACGGACTCTGTGTTTGTGTTTTCTGGACATTATCAACGGACTTTACTGTTTTGAATGTTTTTATCAGGGAACATTTAATTTTGTACCTTAGAAACACTAATAGGTTCAACATGGAGACACCAGTCTACACATTCGTATGTTCTAGGGAGAAAGTTAGAGGAACTGCGGCAAACAAACATGATATTTCTGTTTGTATACATGACATTTTATGCACTTGCATAATGAAAAAAACTTTGCTTTTCTCCAAAACCATTTTTACTGTGATTTTCTCGGTCCATTGCATACGAATTCCACCTCGCTTTGTCCGGATATGACTGGATGAAACCAGAAATATCCGGTTGTGTTTTGGCTTACTACAACCCAGATATTGTGAAAGCCTCTGTGTTTATGTTTTCCGGATACTATCAACGGAATTTATGTTTTTGCATGTTATTTATCAGGGAACATTTAATTTTGTGCTGGGAAACACTAATTGGTTCCACATGGAGACACCAGCTCTACACATTCGTATTTTCTAGGGAGAAAGCTAGAGGAACTGCGGCAAACAAACATGATATTTCTGTTTGTATAGATGACATTTTATGTACTTTCCTAAAGAAAAGACTTTGCTTTTCTCCAAAACCATTTTTCCTGTGATATTCTCGATCCATTACATATGAATTCCACCCCACTTTGTCCGGATATGAGTGGATGAAACGAGAAATATCCGGTTGTGTTTTGTCTTACTATATCCCAGATATTGCTACAGCCTCAGTGTCTGTGTTTTCTGGATATTATCGATGGATTTTATTGTTTTGAATGTTTTTATCAGGGAACATTTAATTTTGTACCGTAGAAACACTAATTGGTTCCACATGGAGACACCAGTAACACATTGCTATGTTCTAGGGAGAAAGCTTGAGGAACTGCAAATCGATATGATATGTCTGTTTGTATAGATGACATTTTATGCACTTGCGATGGAAAAGACTTTTTGCCTTTCTCTAAAACCATTTTTACTGTGATTTTGTTGGTCCATTGCATACGAATTCCAACCCACTTTGTCCGGATATGACTGGATGAAACCAGAAATATCCGGTTGTGTTTTGGCTAACTCAATCCCAGATATTGTGAAAGCTTCTGTATTTGTGTTCTCCGGATATTATGAACGGATTTTATGGTTTTGCATGTTTTTTTTCAGGGAACATTTAATTTTGTACCATAGAAACACTAATTGGTTCCACACGGAGACACCAGCTCTACACATTTGTATTTTCTAGGGAGAAAGCTAGAGGAACTGCGGCAAACAAACATGATATTTCTGTTTGTATAGATGACATTTTATGCACTTTCCTAAGAAAAAGACTTTACTTTTCTCCAAAACCATTTTTACTGTGATGTTCTCGGTCCATTGCATACGAATTCCACCTCACTTTGTCCGGATATGAGTGGATGAAACCAGAAATATCCGTTTTCTTTTTTTTTGGCTTACTATATCCCAGATATTACTACAGACTCTGTGTTTGTGTTTTCTGGATATTATCGATGGATTATATTGTTTTGAATGTTTTTATCAGGGAACATTTAATTTTGTGCTGGGAAACACTAATTGGTTCCACATGGAGACACCAGCTCTACACATTCGTATTTTCTAGGGAGAAAGCTAGAGGAACTGCGGCAAACTAACATGATATTTCTGTTTGTATAGATGACATTTTATGCACTTTCCTAAAGAAAAGACTTTGCTTTTCTACAAAACCATTTTTCCTGTGATATTCTCGATCCATTACATATGAATTCCACCCCACTTTGTCCGGATATGAGTGGATGAAACCAGAAATATCCGGTTGTGTTTTGTCTTACTATATCCCAGATATTGCTACAGCCTCAGTGTCTGTGTTTTCTGGATATTATCGATGGATTTTATTGTTTTGAATGTTTTTATCAGGGAACATTTAATTTTGTACTGTAGAAACACTAATTGGTTCCACATGGAGACACCAGTAACACATTCCTATGTTCTAGGGAGAAAGCTTGAGGAACTGCAAATCGATATGATATGTCTGTTTGTATAGATGACATTTTATGCACTTGCGATGGAAAAGACTTTTTGCCTTTCTCTAAAACCATTTTTACTGTGATTTTGTTGGTCCATTGCATACGAATTCCAACCCACTTTGTCCGGATATGACTGGATGAAACCAGAAATATCCGGTTGTGTTTTGGCTAACTCAATCCCAGATATTGTGAAAGCTTCTGTATTTGTGTTCTCCGGATATTATGAACGGATTTTATGGTTTTGCATGTTTTTTATCAGGGAATATTTAATTTTGTACCGTAGAAACACTAATTGGTTCCACACGGAGACACCAGCTCTACACATTTGTATTTTCTAGGGAGAAAGCTAGAGGAACTGCGGCAAACAAACATGATATTTCTGTTTGTATAGATGACATTTTATGCACTTTCCTAAGAAAAAGACTTTACTTTTCTCCAAAACCATTTTTACTGTGATTTTCTCGGTCCATTGCATACGAATTCCACCTCACTTTGTCCGGATATGACTGGATGAAACCAGAAATATCCGTTTTTTTTTTTTTTTTTTTTTTTTTGGCTTACTATATCCCAGATATTACTACAGACTCTGTGTTTGTGTTTTCTGGATATTATCGATGGATTATATTGTTTTGAATGTTTTTATCAGGGAACATTTAATTTTGTGCTGGGAAACACTAATTGGTTCCACATGGAGACACCAGTCTACACATTCGTATTTTCTAGGGAGAAAGCTAGAATAACTGCGGTAAACAAACATGATGTTTCTGTTTGTATAGATGACATTTTATGCACTGGCTTAAGGAAAAGACTTTGTTTTACTCCAAAACCATTTTTACTGCGATTTTCCCGGTTCATTGCATACGAATTCCACCAAACTTAGTCCGGATATGACTGGATGAAACCAGAAATATCCGGTTGTGTTTTGGCTAACTCAATCCCAGATATTGTGACGGACTCTGTGTTTGTGTTTTCTGGACATTATCAACGGACTTTACTGTTTTGAATGTTTTTATCAGGGAACATTTAATTTTGTACCTTAGAAACACTAATAGGTTCAACATGGAGACACCAGTCTACACATTCGTATGTTCTAGGGAGAAAGTTAGAGGAACTGCGGCAAACAAACATGATATTTCTGTTTGTATACATGACATTTTATGCACTTGCATAATGAAAAAAACTTTGCTTTTCTCCAAAACCATTTTTACTGTGATTTTCTCGGTCCATTGCATACGAATTCCACCTCGCTTTGTCCGGATATGACTGGATGAAACCAGAAATATCCGGTTGTGTTTTGGCTTACTACAACCCAGATATTGTGAAAGCCTCTGTGTTTATGTTTTCCGGATACTATCAACGGAATTTATGTTTTTGCATGTTATTTATCAGGGAACATTTAATTTTGTGCTGGGAAACACTAATTGGTTCCACATGGAGACACCAGCTCTACACATTCGTATTTTCTAGGGAGAAAGCTAGAGGAACTGCGGCAAACAAACATGATATTTCTGTTTGTATAGATGACATTTTATGCACTTTCCTAAAGAAAAGACTTTGCTTTTCTCCAAAACCATTTTTCCTGTGATATTCTCGATCCATTACATATGAATTCCACCCCACTTTGTCCGGATATGAGTGGATGAAACCAGAAATATCCGGTTGTGTTTTGTCTTACTATATCCCAGATATTGCTACAGCCTCAGTGTCTGTGTTTTCTGGATATTATCGATGGATTTTATTGTTTTGAATGTTTTTATCAGGGAACATTTAATTTTGTACCGTAGAAACACTAATTGGTTCCACATGGAGACACCAGGAACACATTCCTATGTTCTAGGGAGAAAGCTTGAGGAACTGCAAATCGATATGATATGTCTGTTTGTATAGATGACATTTTATGCACTTGCGATGGAAAAGACTTTTTGCCTTTCTCTAAAACCATTTTTACTGTGATTTTGTTGGTCCATTGCATACGAATTCCAACCCACTTTGTCCGGATATGACTGGATGAAACCAGAAATATCCGGTTGTGTTTTGGCTAACTCAATCCCAGATATTGTGAAAGCTTCTGTATTTGTGTTCTCCGGATATTATGAACGGATTTTATGGTTTTGCATGTTTTTTATCAGGGAACATTTAATTTTGTACCGTAGAAACACTAATTGGTTCCACACGGAGACACCAGCTCTACACATTTGTATTTTCTAGGGAGAAAGCTAGAGGAACTGCGGCAAACAAACATGATATTTCTGTTTGTATAGATGACATTTTATGCACTTTCCTAAGAAAAAGACTTTACTTTTCTCCAAAACCATTTTTACTGTGATTTTCTCGGTCCATTGCATACGAATTCCACCTCACTTTGTCCGGATATGACTGGATGAAACCAGAAATATCCGTTTTCTTTTTTTTTTTTTTTGGCTTACTATATCCCAGATATTACTACAGACTCTGTGTTTGTGTTTTCTGGATATTATCGATGGATTATATTGTTTTGAATGTTTTTATCAGGGAACATTTAATTTTGTGCTGGGAAACACTAATTGGTTCCACATGGAGACACCAGTCTACACATTCGTATTTTCTAGGGAGAAAGCTAGAATAACTGCGGTAAACAAACATGATGTTTCTGTTTGTATAGATGACATTTTATGCACTGGCTTAAGGAAAAGACTTTGTTTTACTCCAAAACCATTTTTACTGCGATTTTCCCGGTTCATTGCATACGAATTCCACCAAACTTAGTCCAGATATGACTGGATGAAACCAGAAATATCCGGTTGTGTTTTGGCTAACTCAATCCCAGATATTGCGACGGACTCTGTGTTTGTGTTTTCTGGACATTATCAACGGACTTTATTGTTTTGAATGTTTTTATCAGGGAACATTTAATTTTGTACCTTAGAAACACTAATAGGTTCAACATGGAGACACCAGTCTACACATTCGTATGTTCTAGGGAGAAAGTTAGAGGAACTGCGGCAAACAAACATGATATTTCTGTTTGTATACATGGCATTTTATGCACTTGCATAACGAAAAAAACTTTGCTTTTCTCCAAAACCATTTTTACTGTGATTTTCTCGGTCCATTGCATACGAATTCCACCTCGCTTTGTCCGGATATGACTGGATGAAACCAGAAATATCCGGTTGTGTTTTGGCTTACTACAACCCAGATATTGTGAAAGCCTCTGTGTTTATGTTTTCCGGATACTATCAACGGAATTTATGTTTTTGCATGTTATTTATCAGGGAACATTTAATTTTGTGCTGCGAAACACTAATTGGTTCCACATGGAGACACCAGCTCTACACATTCGTATTTTCTAGGGAGAAAGCTAGAGGAACTGCGGCAAACAAACATGATATTTCTGTTTGTATAGATGACATTTTATATACTTTCCTAAAGAAAAGACTTTGCTTTTCTCCAAAACCATTTTTCCTGTGATATTCTCGATCCATTACATATGAATTCCACCCCACTTTGTCCGGATATGAGTGGATGAAACCAGAAATATCCGGTTGTGTTTTGTCTTACTATATCCCAGATATTGCTACAGCCTCAGTGTCTGTGTTTTCTGGATATTATCGATGGATTTTATTGTTTTGAATGTTTTTATCAGGGAACATTTAATTTTGTACTGTAGAAACACTAATTGGTTCCACATGGAGACACCAGTAACACATTCCTATGTTCTAGGGAGAAAGCTTGAGGAACTGCAAATCGATATGATATGTCTGTTTGTATAGATGACATTTTATGCACTTGCGATGGAAAAGACTTTTTGCCTTTCTCTAAAACCATTTTTACTGTGATTTTGTTGGTCCATTGCATACGAATTCCAACCCACTTTGTCCGGATATGACTGGATGAAACCAGAAATATCCGGTTGTGTTTTGGCTAACTCAATCCCAGATATTGTGAAAGCTTCTGTATTTGTGTTCTCCGGATATTATGAACGGATTTTATGGTTTTGCATGTTTTTTTTCAGGAAACATTTAATTTTGTACCATAGAAACACTAATTGGTTCCACACGGAGACACCAGCTCTACACATTTGTATTTTCTAGGGAGAAAGCTAGAGGAACTGCGGCAAACAAACATGATATTTCTGTTTGTATAGATGACATTTTATGCACTTTCCTAAGAAAAAGACTTTACTTTTCTCCAAAACCATTTTTACTGTGATGTTCTCGGTCCATTGCATACGAATTCCACCTCACTTTGTCCGGATATGAGTGGATGAAACCAGAAATATCCGTTTTCTTTTTTTTTGGCTTACTATATCCCAGATATTACTACAGACTCTGTGTTTGTGTTTTCTGGATATTATCGATGGATTATATTGTTTTGAATGTTTTTATCAGGGAACATTTAATTTTGTGCTGGGAAACACTAATTGGTTCCACATGGAGACACCAGTCTACACATTCGTATTTTCTAGGGAGAAAGCTAGAATAACTGCGGTAAACAAACATGATGTTTCTGTTTGTATAGATGACATTTTATGCACTGGCTTAAGGAAAAGACTTTGTTTTACTCCAAAACCATTTTTACTGCGATTTTCCCGGTTCATTGCATACGAATTCCACCAAACTTAGTCCGGATATGACTGGATGAAACCAGAAATATCCGGTTGTGTTTTGGCTAACTCAATCCCAGATATTGCGACGGACTCTGTGTTTGTGTTTTCTGGACATTATCAACGGACTTTATTGTTTTGAATGTTTTTATCAGGGAACATTTAATTTTGTACCTTAGAAACACTAATAGGTTCAACATGGAGACACCAGTCTACACATTCGTATGTTCTAGGGAGAAAGTTAGAGGAACTGCGGCAAACAAACATGATATTTCTGTTTGTATACATGGCATTTTATGCACTTGCATAACGAAAAAAACTTTGCTTTTCTCCAAAACCATTTTTACTGTGATTTTCTCGGTCCATTGCATACGAATTCCACCTCGCTTTGTCCGGATATGACTGGATGAAACCAGAAATATCCGGTTGTGTTTTGGCTTACTACAACCCAGATATTGTGAAAGCCTCTGTGTTTATGTTTTCCGGATACTATCAACGGAATTTATGTTTTTGCATGTTATTTATCAGGGAACATTTAATTTTGTGCTGGGAAACACTAATTGGTTCCACATGGAGACACCAGCTCTACACATTCGTATTTTCTAGGGAGAAAGCTAGAGGAACTGCGGCAAACAAACATGATATTTCTGTTTGTATAGATGACATTTTATGCACTTTCCTAAAGAAAAGACTTTGCTTTTCTCCAAAACCATTTTTCCTGTGATATTCTCGATCCATTACATATGAATTCCACCCCCCCTTTGTCCGGATATGAGTGGATGAAACCAGAAATATCCGGTTGTGTTTTGTCTTACTATATCCCAGATATTGCTACAGCCTCAGTGTCTGTGTTTTCTGGATATTATCGATGGATTTTATTGTTTTGAATGTTTTTATCAGGGAACATTTAATTTTGTACCGTAGAAACACTAATTGGTTCCCCATGGAGACACCAGTAACACATTCCTATGTTCTAGGGAGAAAGCTTGAGGAACTGCAAATCGATATGATATGTCTGTTTGTATAGATGACATTTTATGCACTTGCGATGGAAAAGACTTTTTGCCTTTCTCTAAAACCATTTTTACTGTGATTTTGTTGGTCCATTGCATACGAATTCCAACCCACTTTGTCCGGATATGACTGGATGAAACCAGAAATTGAGGGACCCCGAAGCTGGTGTCCCACGAATCGATTGACCCCAGATACACAAGCTCCACGCCACAATCGATGCAAAAACAAGAGGAAGTTTATTGCATTTGCGCAAATGGGCCGTCTCAGAGCACAACACACCTCAGTGCAGTGCGAGAAGAGAGGCACCTGATCATCGATTACACGGAGTATTTAAGGCTAAAAACCGCAACATTAGCATATTTCCACATCTTTACGAATGATCACAAGGTATAGGGACTTTCCAGGGCAAAAAGGAACAAAGTACAGGGGATTTCCAAAAGGGAACAAGATACATGCAGTACGCCTTAGGGATTTTTCCAATTTTTACTTGAGCAAGCATGAGTAAGGGGGTCACCGCGGTGTTACAGGATATAGGTTGGGTACATTTTCTGTTAACTGTAGCCTTTTTGGTTCCTAAAAACGGTTACATATTGCAAACTCAGCCATCTCATAAAAAGCAATCTCATTTCCTGCAAAATTACTGCAAGCTTAGCCATTTCATACAAAAGCAGAATAATATGCAGTTAGCTCCAGCAACTTTATTTTAAACCCGTCAAATTTCTTTTACCTGTTATTAAAATTATTTTAGGGCCTTACAAAATATCCGGTTGTGTTTTGGCTAACTCAATCCCAGATATTGTGAAAGCTTCTGTATTTGTGTTCTCCGGATATTATGAACGGATTTTATGGTTTTGCATGTTTTTTATCAGGGAACATTTAATTTTGTACCGTAGAAACACTAATTGGTTCCACACGGAGACACCAGCTCTACACATTTGTATTTTCTAGGAAGAAAGCTAGAGGAACTGCGGCAAACAAACATGATATTTCTGTTTGTATAGATGACATTTTATGCACTTTCCTAATAAAAAGACTTTACTTTTCTCCAAAACCATTTTTACTGTGATTTTCTCGGTCCATTGCATACGAATTCCACCTCAATTTGTCCGGATATGACTGGATGAAACCAGAAATATCCGTTTTCTTTATTTTTGGCTTACTATATCCCAGATATTACTACAGACTCTGTGTTTGTGTTTTCTGGATATTATCGATGGATTATATTGTTTTGAATGTTTTTATCAGGGAACATTTAATTTTGTGCTGGGAAACACTAATTGGTTCCACATGGAGACACCAGTCTACACATTCGTATTTTCTAGGGAGAAAGCTAGAATAACTGCGGTAAACAAACATGATGTTTCTGTTTGTATAGATGACATTTTATGCACTGGCTTAAGGAAAAGACTTTGTTTTACTCCAAAACCATTTTTACTGCGATTTTCCCGGTTCATTGCATACGATTCCACCAAACTTAGTCCGGATATGACTGGATGAAACCAGAAATATCCGGTTGTGTTTTGGCTAACTCAATCCCAGATATTGCGACGGACTCTGTGTTTGTGTTTTCTGGACATTATCAACGGACTTTATTGTTTTGAATGTTTTTATCAGGGAACATTTAATTTTGTACCTTAGAAACACTAATAGGTTCAACATGGAGACACCAGTCTACACATTCGTATGTTCTAGGGAGAAAGTTAGAGGAACTGCGGCAAACAAACATGATATTTCTGTTTGTATACATGACATTTTATGCACTTGCATAACGAAAAAAACTTTGCTTTTCTCCAAAACCATTTTTACTGTGATTTTTTCGGTCCATTGCATACGAATTCCACCTCGCTTTGTCCGGATATGACTGGATGAAACCAGAAATATCCGGTTGTGTTTTGGCTTACTACAACCCAGATATTGTGAAAGCCTCTGTGTTTATGTTTTCCGGATACTATCAACGGAATTTATGTTTTTGCATGTTATTTATCAGGGAACATTTAATTTTGTGCTGGGAAACACTAATTGGTTCCACATGGAGACACCAGCTCTACACATTCGTATTTTCTAGGGAGAAAGCTAGAGGAACTGCGGCAAACAAACATGATATTTCTGTTTGTATAGATGACATTTTATGCACTTTCCTAAAGAAAAGACTTTGCTTTTCTCCAAAACCATTTTTCCTGTGATATTCTCGATCCATTACATATGAATTCCACCCCACTTTGTCCGGATATGAGTGGATGAAACCAGAAATATCCGGTTGTGTTTTGTCTTACTATATCCCAGATATTGCTACAGCCTCAGTGTCTGTGTTTTCTGGATATTATCGATGGATTTTATTGTTTTGAATGTTTTTATCAGGGAACATTTAATTTTGTACCGTAGAAACACTAATTGGTTCCACATGGAGACACCAGTAACACATTCCTATGTTCTAGGGAGAAAGCTTGAGGAACTGCAAATCGATATGATATGTCTGTTTGTATAGATGACATTTTATGCACTTGCGATGGAAAAGACTTTTTGCCTTTCTCTAAAACCATTTTTACTGTGATTTTGTTGGTCCATTGCATACGAATTCCAACCCACTTTGTCCGGATATGACTGGATGAAACCAGAAATATCCGGTTGTGTTTTGGCTAACTCAATCCCAGATATTGTGAAAGCTTCTGTATTTGTGTTCTCCGGATATTATGAACGGATTTTATGGTTTTGCATGTTTTTTATCAGGGAACATTTAATTTTGTACCGTAGAAACACTAATTGGTTCCACACGGAGACACCAGCTCTACACATTTGTATTTTCTAGGGAGAAAGCTAGAGGAACTGCGGCAAACAAACATGATATTTCTGTTTGTATAGATGACATTTTATGCACTTTCCTAAGAAAAAGACTTTACTTTTCTCCAAAACCATTTTTACTGTGATTTTCTCGGTCCATTGCATACGAATTCCACCTCACTTTGTCCGGATATGACTGGATGAAACCAGAAATATCCGTTTTCTTTTTTTTTGGCTTACTATATCCCAGATATTACTACAGACTCTGTGTTTGTGTTTTCTGGATATTATCGATGGATTATATTGTTTTGAATGTTTTTATCAGGGAACATTTAATTTTGTGCTGGGAAACACTAATTGGTTCCACATGGAGACACCAGTCTACACATTCGTATTTTCTAGGGAGAAAGCTAGAATAACTGCGGTAAACAAACATGATGTTTCTGTTTGTATAGATGACATTTTATGCACTGGCTTAAGGAAAAGACTTTGTTTTACTCCAAAACCATTTTTACTGCGATTTTCCCGGTTCATTGCATACGAATCCCACCAAACTTAGTCCGGATATGACTGGATGAAACCAGAAATATCCGGTTGTGTTTTGGCTAACTCAATCCCAGATATTGCGACGGACTCTGTGTTTGTGTTTTCTGGACATTATCAACGGACTTTATTGTTTTGAATGTTTTTATCAGGGAACATTTAATTTTGTACCTTAGAAACACTAATAGGTTCAACATGGAGACACCAGTCTACACATTCGTATGTTCTAGGGAGAAAGCTAGAGGAACTGCGGCAAACAAACATGATATTTCTGTTTGTATACATGACATTTTATGCACTTGCATAACGAAAAAAACTTTGCTTTTCTCCAAAACCATTTTTACTGTGATTTTCTCGGTCCATTGCATACGAATTCCACCTCGCTTTGTCCGGATATGTCTGGATGAAACCAGAAATATCCGGTTGTGTTTTGGCTTACCTCAACCCAGATATTGTGAAAGCCTCTGTGTTTATGTTTTCCGGATATTATCAACGGAATTTATGTTTTTGCATGTTATTTATCAGGGAACATTTAATTTTGTGCTGGGAAACACTAATTGGTTCCACATGGAGACACCAGCTCTACACATTCGTATTTTCTAGGGAGAAAGCTAGAGGAACTGCGGCAAACAAACATGATATTTCTGTTTGTATAGATGACATTTTATGCACTTTCCTAAAGAAAAGACTTTGCTTTTCTCCAAAACCATTTTTCCTGTGATATTCTCGATCCATTACATATGAATTCCACCCCACTTTGTCCGGATATGAGTGGATGAAACCAGAAATATCCGGTTGTGTTTTGTCTTACTATATCCCAGATATTGCTACAGCCTCAGTGTCTGTGTTTTCTGGATATTATCGATGGATTTTATTGTTTTGAATGTTTTTATCAGGGAACATTTAATTTTGTACCATAGAAATACAATTTGGTTCCACATGGAGACACCAGGAACACATTCCTATGTTCTAGGGAGAAAGCTTGAGGAACTGCAAATCGATATGATATGTCTGTTTGTATAGATGACATTTTATGCACTTGCGATGGAAAAGACTTTTTGCCTTTCTCTAAAACCATTTTTACTGTGATTTTGTTGGTCCATTGCATACGAATTCCAACCCACTTTGTCCGGATATGACTGGATGAAACCAGAAATATCCGGTTGTGTTTTGGCTAACTCAATCCCAGATATTGTGAAAGCTTCTGTATTTGTGTTCTCCGGATATTATGAATGGATTTTATGGTTTTGCATGTTTTTTATCAGGGAACATTTAATTTTGTACCGTAGAAACACTAATTGGTTCCACACGGAGACACCAGCTCTACACATTTGTATTTTCTAGGGAGAAAGCTAGAGGAACTGCGGCAAACAAACATGATATTTCTGTTTGTATAGATGACATTTTATGCACTTTCCTAAGAAAAAGACTTTACTTTTCTCCAAAACCATTTTTACTGTGATTTTCTCGGTCCATTGCATACGAATTCCACCTCAATTTGTCCGGATATGACTGGATGAAACCAGAAATATCCGTTTTCTTTATTTTTGGCTTACTATATCCCAGATATTACTACAGACTCTGTGTTTGTGTTTTCTGGATATTATCGATGGATTATATTGTTTTGAATGTTTTTATCAGGGAACATTTAATTTTGTGCTGGGAAACACTAATTGGTTCCACATGGAGACACCAGTCTACACATTCGTATTTTCTAGGGAGAAAGCTAGAATAACTGCGGTAAACAAACATGATGTTTCTGTTTGTATAGATGACATTTTATGCACTGGCTTAAGGAAAAGACTTTGTTTTACTCCAAAACCATTTTTACTGCGATTTTCCCGGTTCATTGCATACGATTCCACCAAACTTAGTCCGGATATGACTGGATGAAACCAGAAATATCCGGTTGTGTTTTGGCTAACTCAATCCCAGATATTGCGACGGACTCTGTGTTTGTGTTTTCTGGACATTATCAACGGACTTTATTGTTTTGAATGTTTTTATCAGGGAACATTTAATTTTGTACCTTAGAAACACTAATAGGTTCAACATGGAGACACCAGTCTACACATTCGTATGTTCTAGGGAGAAAGTTAGAGGAACTGTGGCAAACAAACATGATATTTCTGTTTGTATACATGACATTTTATGCACTTGCATAACGAAAAAAACTTTGCTTTTCTCCAAAACCATTTTTACTGTGATTTTTTCGGTCCATTGCATACGAATTCCACCTCGCTTTGTCCGGATATGACTGGATGAAACCAGAAATATCCGGTTGTGTTTTGGCTTACTACAACCCAGATATTGTGAAAGCCTCTGTGTTTATGTTTTCCGGATACTATCAACGGAATTTATGTTTTTGCATGTTATTTATCAGGGAACATTTAATTTTGTGCTGGGAAACACTAATTGGTTCCACATGGAGACACCAGCTCTACACATTCGTATTTTCTAGGGAGAAAGCTAGAGGAACTGCGGCAAACAAACATGATATTTCTGTTTGTATAGATGACATTTTATGCACTTTCCTAAAGAAAAGACTTTGCTTTTCTCCAAAACCATTTTTCCTGTGATATTCTCGATCCATTACATATGAATTCCACCCCACTTTGTCCGGATATGAGTGGATGAAACCAGAAATATCCGGTTGTGTTTTGTCTTACTATATCCCAGATATTGCTACAGCCTCAGTGTCTGTGTTTTCTGGATATTATCGATGGATTTTATTGTTTTGAATGTTTTTATCAGGGAACATTTAATTTTGTACCGTAGAAACACTAATTGGTTCCACATGGAGACACCAGTAACACATTCCTATGTTCTAGGGAGAAAGCTTGAGGAACTGCAAATCGATATGATATGTCTGTTTGTATAGATGACATTTTATGCACTTGCGATGGAAAAGACTTTTTGCCTTTCTCTAAAACCATTTTTACTGTGATTTTGTTGGTCCATTGCATACGAATTCCAACCCACTTTGTCCGGATATGACTGGATGAAACCAGAAATATCCGGTTGTGTTTTGGCTAACTCAATCCCAGATATTGTGAAAGCTTCTGTATTTGTGTTCTCCGGATATTATGAACGGATTTTATGGTTTTGCATGTTTTTTATCAGGGAACATTTAATTTTGTACCGTAGAAACACTAATTGGTTCCACACGGAGACACCAGCTCTACACATTTGTATTTTCTAGGGAGAAAGCTAGAGGAACTGCGGCAAACAAACATGATATTTCTGTTTGTATAGATGACATTTTATGCACTTTCCTAAGAAAAAGACTTTACTTTTCTCCAAAACCATTTTTACTGTGATTTTCTCGGTCCATTGCATACGAATTCCACCTCACTTTGTCCGGATATGACTGGATGAAACCAGAAATATCCGTTTTCTTTTTTTTTGGCTTACTATATCCCAGATATTACTACAGACTCTGTGTTTGTGTTTTCTGGATATTATCGATGGATTATATTGTTTTGAATGTTTTTATCAGGGAACATTTAATTTTGTGCTGGGAAACACTAATTGGTTCCACATGGAGACACCAGTCTACACATTCGTATTTTCTAGGGAGAAAGCTAGAATAACTGCGGTAAACAAACATGATGTTTCTGTTTGTATAGATGACATTTTATGCACTGGCTTAAGGAAAAGACTTTGTTTTACTCCAAAACCATTTTTACTGCGATTTTCCCGGTTCATTGCATACGAATCCCACCAAACTTAGTCCGGATATGACTGGATGAAACCAGAAATATCCGGTTGTGTTTTGGCTAACTCAATCCCAGATATTGCGACGGACTCTGTGTTTGTGTTTTCTGGACATTATCAACGGACTTTATTGTTTTGAATGTTTTTTATCAGGGAACATTTAATTTTGTACCTTAGAAACACTAATAGGTTCAACATGGAGACACCAGTCTACACATTTGTATGTTCTAGGGAGAAAGCTAGAGGAACTGCGGCAAACAAACATGATATTTCTGTTTGTATACATGACATTTTATGCACTTGCATAACGAAAAAAACTTTGCTTTTCTCCAAAACCATTTTTACTGTGATTTTCTCGGTCCATTGCATACGAATTCCACCTCGCTTTGTCCGGATATGTCTGGATGAAACCAGAAATATCCGGTTGTGTTTTGGCTTACCTCAACCCAGATATTGTGAAAGCCTCTGTGTTTATGTTTTCCGGATATTATCAACGGAATTTATGTTTTTGCATGTTATTTATCAGGGAACATTTAATTTTGTGCTGGGAAACACTAATTGGTTCCACATGGAGACACCAGCTCTACACATTCGTATTTTCTAGGGAGAAAGCTAGAGGAACTGCGGCAAACAAACATGATATTTCTGTTTGTATAGATGACATTTTATGCACTTTCCTAAAGAAAAGACTTTGCTTTTCTCCAAAACCATTTTTCCTGTGATATTCTCGATCCATTACATATGAATTCCACCCCACTTTGTCCGGATATGAGTGGATGAAACCAGAAATATCCGGTTGTGTTTTGTCTTACTATATCCCAGATATTGCTACAGCCTCAGTGTCTGTGTTTTCTGGATATTATCGATGGATTTTATTGTTTTGAATGTTTTTATCAGGGAACATTTAATTTTGTACCATAGAAATACAATTTGGTTCCACATGGAGACACCAGGAACACATTCCTATGTTCTAGGGAGAAAGCTTTAGGAACTGCAAATCGATATGATATGTCTGTTTGTATAGATGACATTTTATGCACTTGCGATGGAAAAGACTTTTTGCCTTTCTCTAAAACCATTTTTACTGTGATTTTGTTGGTCCATTGCATACGAATTCCAACCCACTTTGTCCGGATATGACTGGATGAAACCAGAAATATCCGGTTGTGTTTTGGCTAACTCAATCCCAGATATTGTGAAAGCTTCTGTATTTGTGTTCTCCGGATATTATGAACGGATTTTATGGTTTTGCATGTTTTTTATCAGGGAACATTTAATTTTGTACCGTAGAAACACTAATTGGTTCCACACGGAGACACCAGCTCTACACATTTGTATTTTCTAGGGAGAAAGCTAGAGGAACTGCGGCAAACAAACATGATATTTCTGTTTGTATAGATGACATTTTATGCACTTTCCTAAGAAAAAGACTTTACTTTTCTCCAAAACCATTTTTACTGTGATTTTCTCGGTCCATTGCATACGAATTCCACCTCACTTTGTCCGGATATGACTGGATGAAACCAGAAATATCCGTTTTCTTTTTTTTTGGCTTACTATATCCCAGATATTACTACAGACTCTGTGTTTGTGTTTTCTGGATATTATCGATGGATTATATTGTTTTGAATGTTTTTATCAGGGAACATTTAATTTTGTGCTGGGAAACACTAATTGGTTCCACATGGAGACACCAAGTCTACACATTCGTATTTTCTAGTGAGAAAGCTAGAATAACTGCAGTAAACAAACATGATGTTTCTCTTTGTATAGATGACATTTTATGCACTGGCTTAAGGAAAAGACTTTGTTTTACTCCAAAACCATTTTTACTGCGATTTTCCCGGTTCATTGCATACGAATTCCACCAAACTTAGTCCGGATACGACTGGATGAAACCAGAAATATCCGGTTGTGTTTTGGCTAACTCAATCCCAGATATTGCGACGGACTCTGTGTTTGTGTTTTCTGGACATTATCAACGGTTTTTATGGTTTTGCATGTTTTTTATCAGGGAACAAATTAATTTTGTACCTTAAAAACACTAATTGGTTCCACACGGAGACACCAGCTCTACACATTTGTATTTTCTAGGGAGAAAGCTAGAGGAACTGCGGCAAACAAACATGATATTTCTGTTTGTATACATGACATTTTATGCACTTGCATAACGAAAAAAACTTTGCTTTTCTCCAAAACCATTTTTACTGCGATTTTCCCGGTTCGTTGCATACGAATTCCACCTCGCTTTGTCCGGATATGACTGGATCAGACCAGAAATATCCGGTTGTGTTTTGGCTTACTACAACCCAGATATTGTGAAAGCCTCTGTGTTTATGTTTTCCGGATATTATCAACGGAATTTATGTTTCTGCATGTTATTTATCAGGGAACATTTAATTTTGTGCTGGGAAACACTAATTGGTTCCACATGGAGACACCAGCTCTACACATTCGTATTTTCTAGGGAGAAAGCTAGAGGAACTGCGGCAAACAAACATGATATTTCTGTTTGTATAGATGACATTTTATGCACTTTCCTAAAGAAAAGACTTTGCTTTTCTCCAAAACCATTTTTCCTGTGATATTCTCGATCCATTACATATGAATTCCACCCCACTTTGTCCGGATATGAGTGGATGAAACCAGAAATATCCGGTTGTGTTTTGTCTTACTATATCCCAGATATTGCTACAGCCTCAGTGTCTGTGTTTTCTGGATATTATCGATGGATTTTATTGTTTTGAATGTTTTTATCAGGGAACATTTAATTTTGTACCATAGAAACACTAATTGGTTCCACATGGAGACACCAGTAACACATTCCTATGTTCTAGGGAGAAAGCTTGAGGAACTGCAAATCGATATGATATGTCTGTTTGCATAGATTACATTTTATGCACTTGCGATGGAAAAGACTTTTTGCCTTTCTCTGAAACCATTTTTACTGTGATTTTGTTGGTCCATTGCATACGAATTCCAACCCAATTTGTCCGGATATGACTGGATGAAACCAGAAATATCCGGTTGTGTTTTGGCTTACTACAACCCAGATATTGTGAAAGCCTCTGTGTTTATGTTTTCCGGATATTATCAACGGAATTTATGTTTTTGCATGTTATTTATCAGGGAACATTTAATTTTGTGCTGGGAAACACTAATTGGTTCCACATGGAGACACCAGTCTACACATTCGTATTTTCTAGGGAGAAAGCTAGAATAACTGCGGTAAACAAACATGATGTTTCTGTTTGTATAGATGACATTTTATGCACTGGCTTAAGGAAAAGACTTTGTTTTACTCCAAAACCATTTTTATTGCGATTTTCCTGGTTCATTGCATACGAATTCCACCAAACTTAGTCCGGATATGACTGGATGAAACCAGAAATATCCGGTTGTGTTTTCGCTAACTCAATCCCAGATATTGCGACGGACTCTGTGTTTGTGTTTTCTGGACATTATCAACGGACTTTATTGTTTTGAATGTTTTTATCAGGGAACATTTAATTTTGTACCTTAGAAACACTAATAGGTTCAACATGGAGACACCAGTATACAGATTCGTATGTTCTAGGGAGAAAGCTAGAGGAACTGCGGCAAACAAACATGATATTTCTGTTTGTATAGATGACATTTTATGCACTTTCCTAAAGAAAAGACTTTGCTTTTCTCCAAAACCATTTTTCCTGTGATATTCTCGATCCATTACATATGAATTCCACCCCACTTTGTCCGGATATGAGTGGATGAAACCAGAAATATCCGGTTGTGTTTTGTCTTACTATATCCCAGATATTGCTACAGCCTCAGTGTCTGTGTTTTCTCGATATTATCGATGGATTTTATTGTTTTGAATGTTTTTATCAGGGAACATTTAATTTTGTACCGTAGAAACACTAATTGGTTCCACATGGAGACACCAGTAACACATTCCTATGTTCTAGGGAGAAAGCTTGAGGAACTGCAAATCGATATGATATGTCTGTTTGTATAGATGACATTTTATGCACTTGCGATGGAAAAGACTTTTTGCCTTTCTCTAAAACCATTTTTACTGTGATTTTGTTGGTCCATTGCATACGAATTCCAACCCACTTTGTCCGGATATGACTGGATGAAACCAGAAATATCCAGTTGTGTTTTGGCTAACTCAATCCCAGATATTGTGAAAGCTTCTGTATTTGTGTTCTCCGGATATTATGAACGGATTTTATGGTTTTGCATGTTTTTTATCAGGGAACATTTAATTTTGTACCATAGAAACACTAATTGGTTCCACACGGAGACACCAGCTCTACACATTTGTATTTTCTAGGGAGAAAGCTAGAGGAACTGCGGCAAACAAACATGATATTTCTGTTTGTATACATGACATTTTATGCACTTGCATAATGAAAAAAACTTTGCTTTTCTCCAAAACCATTTTTACTGCGATTTTCCCGGTTCGTTGCATACGAATTCCACCTCGCTTTGTCCGGATATGACTGGATGAAACCAGAAATATCCGGTTGTGTTTTGGCTTACTACAACCCAGATATTGTGAAAGCCTCTGTGTTTATGTTTTCCGGATATTATCAACGGAATTCATCTTTTTGCATGTTATTCATCAGGGAACATTTAATTTTGTGCTGGGAAACACTAACTGGTTCCACATGGAGACACCAGCTCTACACATTCGTATTTTCTAGGGAGAAAGCTAGAGGAACTGCGGCAAACAAACATGATATTTCTGTTTGTATAGATGACATTTTATGCTCTTGCGATGGAGAAGACTTTTTGCCTTTCTCTAAAACCATTTTTACTGTGATTTTGTTGGTCCATTGCATACGAATTCCAACCCACTTTGTCCGGATATGACTGGATGAAACCAGAAATATCCGGTTGTGTTTTGGCTTACTACAACCCAGATATTGTGAAAGCTTCTGTATTTGTGTTCTCCGGATATTATGAACGGATTTTATGGTTTTGCATGTTTTTTATCAGGGAACATTTAATTTTGTACCATAGAAACACTAATTGGTTCCACACGGAGACACCAGCTCTACACATTTGTATTTTCTAGGGAGAAAGCTAGAGGAACTGCGGCAAACAAACATGATATTTCTGTTTGTATAGATGATATTTTATGCACTTTCCTAACAAAAAGACTTTACTTTTCTCCAAAACCATTTTTACTGTGATTTTCTCAGTCCATTGCATACGAATTCCAGCTCACTTTGTCCGGATATGACTGGATGAAACCAGAAATATCCGTTTTATTTTTTTTTTGGCTTACTATATCCCAGATATTACTACAGACTCTGTGTTTGTGTTTTCCGGATATTATCAACGGAAATCATCTTTTTGCATGTTATTTATCAGGGAACATTTAATTTTGTGCTGGGAAACACTAATTGGTTCCACATGGAGACACCAGTCTACACATTCGTATTTTCTAGGGAGAAAGCTAGAATAACTGCGGTAAACAAACATGATGTTTCTGTTTGTATAGATGACATTTTATGCACTGGCTTAAGGAAAAGACTTTGTTTTACTCCAAAACCATTTTTACTGCGATTTTCCCGGTTCATTGCATACGAATTCCACCAAACTTAGTCCGGATATGACTGGATGAAACCAGAAATATCCGGTTGTGTTTTGGCTAACTCAATCCCAGATATTGTGAAAGCTTCTGTATTTGTGTTCTCCGGATATTATGAACGGATTTTATGGTTTTGCATGTTTTTTATCAGGGAACATTTAATTTTGTACTGTAGAAACACTAATTGGTTCCAAACGGAGACACCAGCTCTACACATTTGTATTTTCTAGGGAGAAAGCTAGAGGAACTGCGGCAAACAATCATGATATTACTGTTTGTATACATGACATTTTATGCACTTGCATAACGAAAAAAAATTTGCTTTTCTCCAAAACCATTTTTACTGTGATTTTCTCGGTCCATTGCATACGAATTCCACCTCGCTTTGTCTGGATATGACTGGATGAAACCAGAAATATCCGGTTGTGTTTTGGCTTACTACAACCCAGATATTGTGAAAGCCTCTGTGTTTATGTATTCCGGATATTATCAACGGAATTTATGTTTTTGCATGTTACTTATCAGGGAACATTTAATTTTGTACTGGGAAACACTAATTGGTTCCACATGGAGACACCAGTTCTACACATTCGTATTTTCTAGGGAGAAAGCTAGAGGAACTGCGGCAAACAAACATGATATTTCTGTTTGTATAGATGACATTTTATGCACTTTCCTAAAGAAAAGACTTTGCTTTTCTCCAAAACCATTTTTCCTGTGATATTCTCGATCCATTACATATGAATTCCACCCCACTTTGTCCGGATATGAGTGGATGAAACCAGAAATATCCGGTTGTGTTTTGTCTTACTATATCCCAGATATTGCTACAGCCTCAGTGTCTGTGTTTTCTCGATATTATCGATGGATTTTATTGTTTTGAATGTTTTTATCAGGGAACGTTTAATTTTGTACCGTAGAAACCCTAATTGGTTCCACATGGAGACACCAGTAACACATTCCTATGTTCTAGGGAGAAAGCTTGAGGAACTGCAAATCGATATGATATGTCTGTTTGTATAGATGACATTTTATGCACTTGCGATGGAAAAGACTTTTTGCCTTTCTCTAAAACCATTTTTACTGTGATTTTGTTGGTCCATTGCATACGAATTCCAACCCACTTTGTCCGGATATGACTGGATGAAACCAGAAATATCCGGTTGTGTTTTGGCTAACTCAATCCCAGATATTGTGAAAGCTTCTGTATTTGTGTTCTCCGGATATTATGAACGGATTTTATGGTTTTGCATGTTTTTTATCAGGGAACATTTAATTTTGTACCGTAGAAACACTAATTGGTTCCACACGGAGACACCAGCTCTACACATTTGTATTTTCTAGGGAGAAAGCTAGAGGAACTGCGGCAAACAAACATGATATTTCTGTTTGTATAGATGACATTTTATGCACTTTCCTAAGAAAAAGACTTTACTTTTCTCCAAAACCATTTTTACTGTGATTTTCTCGGTCCATTGCATACGAATTCCACCTCACTTTGTCCGGATATGACTGGATGAAACCAGAAATATCCGTTTTCTTTTTTTTTTGGCTTACTATATCCCAGATATTACTACAGACTCTGTGTTTGTGTTTTCTGGATATTATCGATGGATTATATTGTTTTGAATGTTTTTATCAGGGAACATTTAATTTTGTGCTGGGAAACACTAATTGGTTCCACATGGAGACACCAGTCTACACAATCGTATTTTCTAGGGAGAAAGCTAGAATAACTGCGGTAAACAAACATGATGTTTCTGTTTCTATAGATGACATTTTATGCACTGGCTTAAGGAAAAGACTTTGTTTTACTCCAAAACCATTTTTACTGCGATTTTCCCGGTTCACTGCATACGAATTCCACCAAACTTAGTCCGGATATGACTGGATGAAACCAGAAATATCCGGTTGTGTTTTGGCTAACTCAATCCCAGATATTGTGAAAGCTTCTGTATTGGTGTTTTCCGGATAATATCAACGGATTTATGGTTTTGCATGTTTTTTATCAGGGAACATTTAATTTTGTACCTTAGAAACACTAATAGGTTCAACATGGAGACACCGTCTACACATTCGTATTTTCTAGGGAGAAAGTTAGAGGAACTGCGGCAAACAAACATGATATTTCTGTTTGTATACATGACATTTTATGCACTTGCATAACGAAAAAAACTTTGCTTTTCTCCAAAACCATTTTTACTGTGATTTTCTCGGTCCATTGCATACGAATTCCACCTCGCTTTCTCCGGATATGACTGGATGAAACCAGAAATATCCGGTTGTGTTTTGGCTTACTACAACCCAGATATTGTGAAAGCCTCTGTGTTTATGTTTTCCGGATACTATCAACGGAATTTATGTTTTTGCATGTTATTTATCAGGGAACATTTAATTTTGTGCTGTGAAACACTAATAGGTTCCACATGGAGACACCAGCTCTACACATTCGTATTTTCTAGGGAGAAAGCTAGAGGAACTGCGGCAAACAAACATGATATTTCTGTTTGTATAGATGACATTTTATGCACTTTCCTAAAGAAAAGACTTTGCTTTTCTCCAAAACCATTTTTCCTGTGATATTCTCGATCCATTACATATGAATTCCACCCCACTTTGTCCGGATATGAGTGGATGAAACCAGAAATATCCGGTTGTGTTTTGTCTTACTATATCCCAGATATTGCTACAGCCTCAGTGTCTGTGTTTTCTGGATATTATCGATGGATTTTATTGTTTTGAATGTTTTTATCAGGGAACCTTTAATTTTGTACCGTAGAAATACAATTTGGTTCCACATGGAGACACCAGTAACACATTCCTATGTTCTAGGGAGAAAGCTTGAGGAACTGCAAATCGATATGATATGTCTTTTTGTATAGATGACATTTTATGCACTTGCGATGGAAAAGACTTTTTGCCTTTCTCTAAAACCATTTTTACTGTGATTTTGTTGGTCCATTGCATACGAATTCCAACCCACTTTGTCCGGATATGACTGGATGAAACCAGAAATATCCGGTTGTGTTTTGGCTAACTCAATCCCAGATATTGTGAAAGCTTCTGTATTTGTGTTCTCCGGATATTATGAACGGATTTTATGGTTTTGCATGTTTTTTATCAGGGAACATTTAATTTTGTACCGTAGAAACACTAATTGGTTCCACACGGAGACACCAGCTCTACACATTTGTAATTTCTAGGGAGAAAGCTAGAGGAACTGCGGCAAACAAACATGATATTTCTGTTTGTATAGATGACATTTTATGCACTTTCCTAAGAAAAAGACTTTACTTTTCTCCAAAACCATTTTTACTGTGATTTTCTCGGTCCATTGCATACGAATTCCACCTCACTTTGTCCGGATATGACTGGATGAAACCAGAAATATCCGTTTTCTTTTTTTTGGCTTACTATATCCCAGATATTACTACAGACTCTGTGTTTGTGTTTTCTGGATATTATCGATGGATTATATTGTTTTCAATGTTTTTATCAGGGAACATTTAATTTTGTGCTGGGAAACACTAATTGGTTCCACATGGAGACACCAGTCTACACATTCGTATTTTCTAGGGAGAAAGCTAGAATAACTGCGGTAAACAAACATGATGTTTCTGTTTCTATAGATGACATTTTATGCACTGGCTTAAGGAAAAGACTTTGTTTTACTCCAAAACCATTTTTACTGCGATTTTCCCGGTTCATTGCATACGAATTCCACCAACCTTAGTCCGGATATGACTGGATGAAACCAGAAATATCCGGTTGTGTTTTGGCTAACTCAATCCCAGATATTGTGAAAGCTTCTGTATTGGTGTTTTCCGGATATTATCAACGGATTTTATGGTTTTGCATGTTTTTTATCAGGGAACATTTAATTTTGTACCTTAGAAACACTAATAGTTTCAACATGGAGACACCAGTCTACACATTCGTATGTTCTAGGGAGAAAGTTAGAGGAACTGCGGCAAACAAACATGATATTTCTGTTTGTATACATGACATTTTATGCACTTGCATAACGAAAAAAACTTTGCTTTTCTCCAAAACCATTTTTACTGTGATTTTCTCATTCCATTGCATACGAATTCCACCTCGCTTTGTCCGGATATGACTGGATGAAACCAGAAATATCTGGTTGTGTTTTGGCTTACTACAACCCAGATATTGTGAAAGCCTCTGTGTTTATGTTTTCCGGATATTATCAACGGAATTTATGTTTTTGCATGTTATTTATCAGGGAACATTAAATTTTGTGCTGGGAAACACTAATTGGTTCCACATGGAGACACCAGCTCTACACATTCGTATTTTCTAGGGAGAAAGCTAGAGGAACTGCGGCAAACAAACATGATATTTCTGTTTGTATAGATGACATTTTATGCACTTTCCTAAAGAAAAGACTTTGCTTTTCTCCAAAACCATTTTTCCTGTGATATTCTCCATCCATTACATATGAATTCCACCCCACTTTGTCCGGATATGAGTGCATGAAACCAGAAATATCCGGTTGTGTTTTGTCTTACTATATCCCAGATATTGCTACAGCCTCAGTGTCTGTGTTTTCTGGATATTATCGATGGATTTTATTGTTTTGAATGTTTTTATCAGGGAACCTTTAATTTTGTACCGTAGAAATACAATTTGGTTCCACATGGAGACACCAGTAACACATTCCTATGTTCTAGGGAGAAAGCTTGAGGAACTGCAAATCGATATGATATGTCTGTTTGTATAGATGACATTTTATGCACTTGCGATGGAAAAGACTTTTTGCCTTTCTCTAAAACCATTTTTACTGTGATTTTGTTGGTCCATTGCATACGAATTCCAACCCACTTTGTCCGGATATGACTGGATGAAACCAGAAATATCCGGTTGTGTTTTGGATAACTCAATCCCAGATATTGTGAAAGCTTCTGTATTTGTGTTCTCCGGATATTATGAACGGATTTTATGGTTTTGCATGTTTTTTATCAGGGAACATTTAATTTTGTACCGTAGAAACACTAATTGGTTCCACACGGAGACACCAGCTCTACACATTTGTAATTTCTAGGGAGAAAGCTAGAGGAACTGCGGCAAACAAACATGATATTTCTGTTTGTATAGATGACATTTTATGCACTTTCCTAAGAAAAAGACTTTACTTTTCTCCAAAACCATTTTTACTGTGATTTTCTCGGTCCATTGCATACGAATTCCACCTCACTTTGTCCGGATATGACTGGATGAAACCAGAAATATCCGTTTTCTTTTTTTTTGGCTTACTATATCCCAGATATTACTACAGACTCTGTGTTTGTGTTTTCTGGATATTATCGATGGATTATATTGTTTTGAATGTTTTTATCAGGGAACATTTAATTTTGTGCTGGGAAACACTAATTGGTTCCACATGGAGACACCAGTCTACACATTCGTATTTTCTAGGGAGAAAGCTAGAATAACTGCGGTAAACAAACATGATGTTTCTGTTTCTATAGATGACATTTTATGCACTGGCTTAAGGAAAAGACTTTGTTTTACTCCAAAACCATTTTTACTGCGATTTTCCCGGTTCATTGCATACGAATTCCAGCAACCTTAGTCCGGATATGACTGGATGAAACCAGAAATATCCGGTTGTGTTTTGGCCAACTCAATCCCAGATATTGTGAAAGCTTCTGTATTGGTGTTTTCCGGATATTATCAACGGATATTATGGTTTTGCATGTTTTTTATCAGGGAACATTTAATTTTGTACCTTAGAAACACTAATAGGTTCAACATGGAGACACCAGTCTACACATTTGTATGTTCTAGGGAGAAAGTTAGAGGAACTGCGGCAAACAAACATGATATTTCTGTTTGTATACATGACATTTTATGCACTTGCATAATGAAAAAAACTTTGCTTTTCTCCAAAACCATTTTTACTGTGATTTTCTCGGTCCATTGCCTATGAATTCCACCTCGCTTTGTTCGTATATGACTGGATGAAACCAGAAATATCTGGTTGTGTTTTGGCTTACTACAACCCAGATATTGTGAAAGCCTCTGTGTTTATGTTTTCCGGATATTATCAACGGAATTTATGTTTTTGCATATTATGTATCAGGGAACATTTAATTTTGTGCTGGGAAACACTAATTGTTTCCACATGGACACACCAGCTCTACACATTCGTATTTTCTAGGGAGAAAGCTAGAGGAACTGCGGCAAACAAACATGATATTTCTGTTTGTATAGATGACATTTTATGCACTTTCCTAAAGAAAAGACTTTGCTTTTCTCCAAAACCATTTTTCCTGTGATATTCTCGATCCATTACATATGAATTCCACCCCACTTTGTCCGGATATGAGTGGATGAAACCAGAAATATCCGGTTGTGTTTTGTCTTACTATATCCCAGATATTGCTACAGCCTCAGTGTCTGTGTTTTCTGGATATTATCGATGGATTTTATTGTTTTGAATGTTTTTATCAGGGAACATTTAATTTTGTACCGTAGAAACCCTAATTGGTTCCACATGGAGACACCAGTAACACATTCCTATGTTCTAGGGAGAAAGCTTGAGGAACTGCAAATCGATATGATATGTCTGTTTGTATAGATGACATTTTATGCACTTGCGATGGAAAAGACTTTTTGCCTTTCTCTAAAACCATTTTTACTGTGATTTTGTTGGTCCATTGCATACGAATTCCAACCCACTTTGTCCGGATATGACTGGATGAAACCAGAAATATCCGGTTGTGTTTTGGCTAACTCAATCCCAGATATTGTGAAAGCCTCTGTGTTTATGTTTCCGGATATTATCAACGGAATTTATGGTTTTGCATGTTATTTATCAGGGAACATTTAATTTTGTGCTGGGAAACACTAATTGGTTCCACACGGAGACACCAGCTCTACACATTTGTATTTTCTAGGGAGAAAGCTAGAGGAACTGCGGCAAACAAACATGATATTTCTGTTTGTATAGATGACATTTTATGCACTTTCCTAACAAAAAGACTTTACTTTTCTCCAAAACCATTTTTACTGTGATTTTCTCGGTCCATTGCATACGAATTCCACCTCACTTTGTCCGGATATGACTGGAAGAAACCAGAAATATCCGTTTTCTTTTTTTTTTGCCTACTTTATCCCCGATATTACTACACTCTGTGTTTGTGTTTTCTGGATATTATCGATGGATTATATTGTTTTGAATGTTTTTATCAGGGAACACTTAATTTTGTGCTGGGAAACACTAATTGTTTGCACATGGAGACACCAGTCTACACATTCGTATTTTCTAGGGAGAAAGCTAGAATAACTGCGGTAAACAAACATGATGTTTCTGTTTGTATAGATGACATTTTATGCACTGGCTTAAGGAAAAGACTTTGTTTTACTCCAAAACCATTTTTACTGCGATTTTCCCGGTTCATTGCATACGAATTCCACCAAACTTAGTCCAGATATGACTGGATGAAACCAGAAATATAAGGTTGTGTTTTGGCTAACTCAATCCCAGATATTGTGAAAGCTTCTGTATTGGTGTTTTCCGGATATTATCAACGGATTTTATGGATTTGCATGTTTTTTATCAGGGAACATTTAATTTTGTACCTTAGAAACACTAATAGGTTCAACATGGAGACACCAGTCTACACATTCGTATGTTCTAGGGAGAAAGTTAGAGGAACTGCGGCAAACAAACATGATATTTCTGTTTGTATACATGACATTTAATGCACTTGCATAACGAAAAAAACTTTGCTTTTCTCCAAAACCATTTTTACTGTGATTTTCTCGGTCCATTGCATACGAATTCCACCTCGCTTTGTACGGATATGACTGGATGAAACCAGAAATATCTGGTTGTGTTTTGGTTTACTACAACCCAGATATTGTGAAAGGCTCTGTGTTTATGTTTTCCAGATGTTATCAACGGAATTTATGTTTTTGCATGTTATTTATCAGGGAACATTTAATTTTGTGCTGGGAAACACTAATTGGTTCCACATGGAGACACCAGCTCTACACATTCGTATTTTCTAGGGAGAAAGCTAGAGGAACTGCGGCAAACAAACATGATATTTCTGTTTGTATAGATGACATTTTATGCACTTTCCTAAAGAAAAGACTTTGCTTTTCTCCAAAACCATTTTTCCTGTGATATTCTCCATCCATTACATATGAATTCCACCCCACTTTGTCCGGATATGAGTGGATGAAACCAGAAATATCCGGTTGTGTTTTGTCTTACTATATCCCAGATATTGCTACAGCCTCAGTGTCTGTGTTTTCTGGATATTATCGATGGATTTTATTGTTTTGAATGTTTTTATCAGGGAACCTTTAATTTTGTAACGTAGAAATACAATTTGGTTCCACATGGAGACACCAGTAACACATTCCTATGTTCTAGGGAGAAAGCTTGAGGAACTACAAATCGATATGATATGTCTGTATAGATGACATTTTATGCACTTGCGATGGAAAAGACTTTTTGCCTTTCTCTAAAACCATTTTTACTGTGATTTTGTTGGTCCATTGCATACGAATCCCAACCCACTTTGTCCGGATATGACTGGATGAAACCAGAAATATCCGGTTGTGTTTTGGCTTACTACAACCCAGATATTGTGAAAGCTTCTGTATTTGTGTTCTCCAGATATTATCAACGGAATTTATGTTTTTGCATGTTATTTATCAGGGAACATTTAATTTTGTGCTGGGAAACACTAATTGGTTCCACACGGAGACACCAGCTCTACACATTTGTATTTTCTAGGGAGAAAGCTAGAGGAACTGCGGCAAACAAACATGATATTTCTGTTTGTATAGATGACATTTTATGCACTGGCTTAAGGAAAAGACTTTGTTTTACTCCAAAACCATTTTTACTGCGATTTTCCCGGTTCATTGCATACGAATTCCACCAAACTTAGTCCGGATATGAGTGGATGAAACCAGAAATATCCGGTTGTGTTTTGGCTAAATCAATCCCAGATATTGCGACGGACTCTGTGTTTGTGTTTTCTGGACATTATCAACGGACTTTATTGTTTTGAATGTTTTTATCGGGGAACATTTAATTTTGTACCTTAGAAACACTAATAGGTTCAACATGGAGATACCAGTCTACACATTCGTATGCTCTAGGGAGAAAGTTAGAGGAACTGCGGCAAACAAACATGATATTTCTGTTTGTATACATGACATTTTATGCACTTGCATAACGAAAAAAACTTTGCTTTTCTCCAAAACCATTTTTACTGTGATTTTCTCGGTCCATTGCATACGAATTCCACCTCGCTTTGTCCGGATATGACTGGATGAAACCAGAAATATCCGGTTGTGTTTTGGCTTACTACAACCCAGATATTGTGAAAGCCTCTGTGTTTATGTTTCCGGATATTATCAACGGAATTTATGTTTTTGCATGTTATTTATCAGGGTACATTTAATTTTGTGCTGGGAAACACTAATTGGTTCCACACGGAGACACCAGCTCTACACATTTGTATTTTCTAGGGAGAAAGCTAGAGGAACTGCGGCAAACAAACATGATATTTCTGTTTGTATAGATGACATTTTATGCACTTTCCTAACAAAAAGACTTTACTTTTCTCCAAAACCATTTTTACTGTGATTTTCTCGGTCCATTGCATACGAATTCCACCTCACTTTGTCCGGATATGACTGGATGAAACCAGAAATATCCGTTTTCTTTTTTTTTGGCTTACTATATCCCAGATATTTCTACAGACTCTGTGTTTGTGTTTTCTGGATATTATCGATGGATTATATTGTTTTGAATGTTTTTATCAGGGAACATTTAATTTTGTGCTGGGAAACACTAATTGTTTGCACATGGAGACACCAGTCTACACATTCGTATTTTCTAGGGAGAAAGCTAGAATAACTGCGGTAAACAAACATGATGTTTCTGTTTGTATAGATGACATTTTATGCACTGGCTTAAGGAAAAGACTTTGTTTTACTCCAAAACCATTTTTACTGCGATTTTCCCGGTTCATTGCATACGAATTCCACCAAACTTAGTCCGGATATGACTGGATGAAACCAGAAATATCCGGTTGTGTTTTGGCTAACTCAATCCCAGATATTGCGACGGACTCTGTGTTTGTGTTTTCTGGACATTATCAACGGACTTTATTGTTTTGAATGTTTTTATCAGGGAACATTTAATTTTGTACCGTAGAAACACTAATAGGTTCAACATGGAGACACCAGTCTACACATTCGTATGTTCTAGGGAGAAAGTTAGAGGAACTGCGGCAAACAAACATGATATTTCTGTTTGTATACATGACATTTTATGCACTTGCATAACGAAAAAAACTTTGCTTTTCTCCAAAACCATTTTTACTGTGATTTTCTTGGTCCATTGCATACGAATTCCACCTCACTTTGTCCGGATATGACTGGATGAAACCAGAAATATCCGGTTGTGTTTTGGCTTACTACAACCCAGATATTGTGAAAGCCTCTGTGTTTATGTTTTCCGGATATTATCAACGGAATTTATGTTTTTGCATGTTATTTATCAGGGAACATTTAATTTTGTGCTGGGAAACACTAATTGGTTCCACATGGAGACACCAGCTCTACACATTCGTATTTTCTAGGGAGAAAGCTAGAGGAACTGCGGCAAACAAACATGATATTTCTGTTTGTATAGATGACATTTTATGCACTTTCCTAAAGAAAAGACTTTGCTTTTCTCCAAAACCATTTTTCCTGTGATATTCTCAATCCATTACATATGAATTCCACCCCACTTTGTCCGGATATGAGTGGATGAAACCAGAAATATCCGGTTGTGTTTTGTCTTACTATATCCCAGATATTGCTACAGCCTCAGTGTCTGTGTTTTCTGGATATTATCGATGGATTTTATTGTTTTGAATGTTTTTATCAGGGAACCTTTAATTTTGTACCGTAGAAATACAATTTGGTTCCACATGGAGACACCAGTAACACATTCCTATGTTCTAGGGAGAAAGCTTGAGGAACTGCAAATCGATATGATATGCCTGTTTGTATAGATGACATTTTATGCACTTGCGATGGAAAAGACTTTTTGCCTTTCTCTAAAACCATTTTTACTGTGATTTTGTTGGTCCATTGCATACGAATTCCAACCCACTTTGTCCGGATATGACTGGATGAAACCAGAAATATCCGGATGTGTTTTGGCTTACTACAACCCAGATATTGTGAAAGCCTCTGTGTTTATGTTTCCGGATATTATCAACGGAATTTATGTTTTTGCATGTTATTTATCAGGGAACATTTAATTTTGTGCTGGGAAACACTAATTGGTTCCACACGGAGACACCAGCTCTACACATTTGTATTTTCTAGGGAGAAAGCTAGAGGAACTGCGGCAAACAAACATGATATTTCTGTTTGTATAGATGACATTTTATGCACTTTCCTAACAAAAAGACTTTACTTTTCTCCAAAACCATTTTTACTGTGATTTTCTCGGTCCATTGAATACGAATTCCACCTCACTTTGTCCGGATATGACTGGATGAAACCAGAAATATCCGTTTTCTTTTTTTTGGCTTACTATATCCCAGATATTACTACACTCTGTGTTTGTGTTTTCTGGATATTATCGATGGATTATATTGTTTTGAATGTTTTTATCAGGGAACATTTAATTTTGTGCTGGGAAACACTAATTGTTTGCACATGGAGACACCAGTCTACACATTCGTATTTTCTAGGGAGAAAGCTAGAATAACTGCGGTAAACAAACATGATGTTTCTGTTTGTATAGATGACATTTTATGCACTGGCTTAAGGAAAAGACTTTGTTTTACTCCAAAACCATTTTTACTGCGATTTTCCCGGTTCATTGCATACGAATTCCACCAAACTTAGTCCGGATATGACTGGATGAAACCAGAAATATCCGGTTGTGTTTTGGCTAAATCAATCCCAGATATTGCGACGGACTCTGTGTTTGTGTTTTCTGGACATTATCAACGGACTTTATTGTTTTGAATGTTTTTATCAGGGAACATTTAATTTTGTACCTTAGAAACACTAATAGGTTCAACATGGAGACACCAGTCTACACATTCGTATGTTCTAGGGAGAAAGTTAGAGGAACTGCGGCAAACAAACATGATATTTCTGTTTGTATACATGACATTTTATGCACTTGCATAACGAAAAAAACTTTGCTTTTCTCCAAAACCATTTTTACTGTGATTTTCTCGGTCCATTGCATACGAATTCCACCTCACTTTGTCCGGATATGAGTGGATGAAACCAGAAATATCCGTTTTCTTTTTTTTTGGCTTACTATATCCCAGATATTATTACAGACTCTGTGTTTGTGTTTTCTGGATATTATCGATGGATTATATTGTTTTGAATGTTTTTATCAGGGAACATTTAATTTTGTACCTTAGAAACACTAATAGGTTCAACATGGAGACACCAGTCTACACATTCGTATGTTCTAGGGAGAAAGTTAGAGGAACTGCGGCAAACAAACATGATATTTCTGTTTGTATACATGACATTTTATGCACTTGCATAACGAAAAAAACTTTGCTTTTCTCCAAAACCATTTTTACTGTGATTTTCTCGGTCCATTGCATACGAATTCCACCTCACTTTGTCCGGATATGACTGGATGAAACCAGAAATATCCGGTTGTGTTTTGGCTTACTACAACCCAGATATTGTGAAAGCCTCTGTGTTTATGTTTTCCAGATATTATCAACGGAATTTATGTTTTTGCATGTTATTTATCAGGGAACATTTAATTTTGTGCTGGGAAACACTAATTGGTTCCACATGGAGACACCAGCTCTACACATTCGTATTTTCTAGGGAGAAAGCTAGAGGAACTGCGGCAAACAAACATGATATTTCTGTTTGTATAGATGACATTTTATGCACTTTCCTAAAGAAAAGACTTTGCTTTTCTCCAAAACCATTTTTCCTGTGATATTCTCGATCCATTACATATGAATTCCACCCCACTTTGTCCGGATATGAGTGGATGAAACCAGAAATATCCGGTTGTGTTTTGTCTTACTATATCCCAGATATTGCTACAGCCTCAGTGTCTGTGTTTTCTGGATATTATGGATGGATTTTATTGTTTTGAATGTTTTTATCAGGGAACCTTTAATTTTGTACCATAGAAACACTAATTGGTTCCACATGGAGACACCAGTAACACATTCCTATGTTCTAGGGAGAAAGCTTGAGGAACTGCAAATCGATATGATATGTCTGTTTGTATAGATGACATTTTATGCACTTGCGATGGAAAAGAATTTTGCCTTTCTCTAAAACCATTTTTACTGTGATTTTGTTGGTCCATTGCATACGAATTCCAACCCACTTTGTCCGGATATGACTGGATGAAACCAGAAATATCCGGTTGTGTTTTGGCTAACTCAATCCCAGATATTGTGAAAGCTTCTGTATTTGTGTTCTCCGGATATTATGAACGGATTTTATGGTTTTGCATGTTTTTTATCAGGGAACATTTAATTTTGTACCGTAGAAACACTAATTGGTTCCACACGGAGACACCAGCTCTACACATTTGTATTTTCTAGGGAGAAAGCTAGAGGAACTGTGGCAAACAAACATGATATTTCTGCTTGTATAGATGACATTTTATGCACTTTCCTAAGAAAAAGACTTTACTTTTCTCCCAAACCATTTTTACTGTGATTTTCTCGGTCCATTGCATACGAATTCCACCTCACTTTGTCCGGATATGACTGGATGAAACCAGAAATATCCGTTTTCTTTTTTTTTGGCTTACTATATCCCAGATATTACTACACTCTGTGTTTGTGTTTTCTGGATATTATCGATGGATTATATTGTTTAGAATGTTTTTATCAGGGAACACTTAATTTTGTGCTGGGAAACACTAATTGTTTGCACATGGAGACACCAGTCTACACATTCGTATTTTCTAGGGAGAAAGCTAGAATAACTGCGGTAAACAAACATGATGTTTCTGTTTGTATAGATGACATTTTATGCACTGGCTTAAGGAAAAGACTTTGTTTTACTCCAAAACCATTTTTACTGCGATTTTCCCGGTTCATTGCATACGAATTCCACCAAACTTAGTCCGGATATGACTGGATGAAACCAGAAATATCCGGTTGTGTTTTGGCTAACTCAATCCCAGATATTGCGACGGACTCTGTGTTTGTGTTTTCTGGACATTATCAACGGACTTTATTGTTTTGAATGTTTTTATCAGGGAACATTTAATTTTGTACCTTAGAAACACTAATAGGTTCAACATGGAGACACCAGTCTACACATTCGTATGTTCTAGGGAGAAAGTTAGAGGAACTGCGGCAAACAAACATGATATTTCTGTTTGTATACATGACATTTTATGCACTTTCCTAAAGAAAAGACTTTGCTTTTCTCCAAAACCATTTTTACTGTGATTTTCTCGGTCCATTGCATACGAATTCCACCTCACTTTGTCCGGATATGACTGGATGAAACCAGAAATATCCGGTTGTGTTTTGGCTTACTACAACCCAGATATTGTGAAAGCCTCTGTGTTTATGTTTTCCAGATATTATCAACGGAATTTATGTTTTTGCATGTTATTTATCAGGGAACATTTAATTTTGTGCTGGGAAACACTAATTGGTTCCACATGGAGACACCAGCTCTACACATTCGTATTTTCTAGGGAGAAAGCTAGAGGAACTGCGGCAAACAAACATGATATTTCTGTTTGTATAGATGACATTTTATGCACTTTCCTAAAGAAAAGACTTTGCTTTTCTCCAAAACCATTTTTCCTGTGATATTCTCAATCCATTACATATGAATTCCACCCCACTTTGTCCGGATATGAGTGGATGAAACCAGAAATATCCGGTTGTGTTTTGTCTTACTATATCCCAGATATTGCTACAGCCTCAGTGTCTGTGTTTTCTGGATATTATCGATGGATTTTATTGTTTTGAATGTTTTTATCAGGGAACCTTTAATTTTGTACCGTAGAAATACAATTTGGTTCCACATGGAGACACCAGTAACACATTCCTATGTTCTAGGGAGAAAGCTTGAGGAACTGCAAATCGATATGATATGTCTTTTTGTATAGATGACATTTTATGCACTTGCGATGGAAAAGACTTTTTGCCTTTCTCTAAAACCATTTTTACTGTGATTTTGTTGGTCCATTGCATACGAATTCCAACCCACTTTGTCCGGATATGACTGGATGAAACCAGAAATATCCGGATGTGTTTTGGCTTACTACAACCCAGATATTGTGAAAGCCTCTGTGTTTATGTTTCCGGATATTATCAACGGAATTTATGTTTTTGCATGTTATTTATCAGGGAACATTTAATTTTGTGCTGGGAAACACTAATTGGTTCCACACGGAGACACCAGCTCTACACATTTGTATTTTCTAGGGAGAAAGCTAGAGGAACTGCGGCAAACAAACATGATATTTCTGTTTGTATAGATGACATTTTATGCACTTTCCTAACAAAAAGACTTTACTTTTCTCCAAAACCATTTTTACTGTGATTTTCTCGGTCCATTGAATACGAATTCCACCTCACTTTGTCCGGATATGACTGGATGAAACCAGAAATATCCGTTTTCTTTTTTTTGGCTTACTATATCCCAGATATTACTACACTCTGTGTTTGTGTTTTCTGGATATTATCGATGGATTATATTGTTTTGAATGTTTTTATCAGGGAACATTTAATTTTGTGCTGGGAAACACTAATTGTTTGCACATGGAGACACCAGTCTACACATTCGTATTTTCTAGGGAGAAAGCTAGAATAACTGCGGTAAACAAACATGATGTTTCTGTTTGTATAGATGACATTTTATGCACTGGCTTAAGGAAAAGACTTTGTTTTACTCCAAAACCATTTTTACTGCGATTTTCCCGGTTCATTGCATACGAATTCCACCAAACTTAGTCCGGATATGACTGGATGAAACCAGAAATATCCGGTTGTGTTTTGGCTAAATCAATCCCAGATATTGCGACGGACTCTGTGTTTGTGTTTTCTGGACATTATCAACGGACTTTATTGTTTTGAATGTTTTTATCAGGGAACATTTAATTTTGTACCTTAGAAACACTAATAGGTTCAACATGGAGACACCAGTCTACACATTCGTATGTTCTAGGGAGAAAGTTAGAGGAACTGCGGCAAACAAACATGATATTTCTGTTTGTATACATGACATTTTATGCACTTGCATAACGAAAAAAACTTTGCTTTTCTCCAAAACCATTTTTACTGTGATTTTCTCGGTCCATTGCATACGAATTCCACCTCACTTTGTCCGGATATGAGTGGATGAAACCAGAAATATCCGTTTTCTTTTTTTTTGGCTTACTATATCCCAGATATTATTACAGACTCTGTGTTTGTGTTTTCTGGATATTATCGATGGATTATATTGTTTTGAATGTTTTTATCAGGGAACATTTAATTTTGTACCTTAGAAACACTAATAGGTTCAACATGGAGACACCAGTCTACACATTCGTATGTTCTAGGGAGAAAGTTAGAGGAACTGCGGCAAACAAACATGATATTTCTGTTTGTATACATGACATTTTATGCACTTGCATAACGAAAAAAACTTTGCTTTTCTCCAAAACCATTTTTACTGTGATTTTCTCGGTCCATTGCATACGAATTCCACCTCACTTTGTCCGGATATGACTGGATGAAACCAGAAATATCCGGTTGTGTTTTGGCTTACTACAACCCAGATATTGTGAAAGCCTCTGTGTTTATGTTTTCCAGATATTATCAACGGAATTTATGTTTTTGCATGTTATTTATCAGGGAACATTTAATTTTGTGCTGGGAAACACTAATTGGTTCCACATGGAGACACCAGCTCTACACATTCGTATTTTCTAGGGAGAAAGCTAGAGGAACTGCGGCAAACAAACATGATATTTCTGTTTGTATAGATGACATTTTATGCACTTTCCTAAAGAAAAGACTTTGCTTTTCTCCAAAACCATTTTTCCTGTGATATTCTCGATCCATTACATATGAATTCCACCCCACTTTGTCCGGATATGAGTGGATGAAACCAGAAATATCCGGTTGTGTTTTGTCTTACTATATCCCAGATATTGCTACAGCCTCAGTGTCTGTGTTTTCTGGATATTATGGATGGATTTTATTGTTTTGAATGTTTTTATCAGGGAACCTTTAATTTTGTACCATAGAAACACTAATTGGTTCCACATGGAGACACCAGTAACACATTCCTATGTTCTAGGGAGAAAGCTTGAGGAACTGCAAATCGATATGATATGTCTGTTTGTATAGATGACATTTTATGCACTTGCGATGGAAAAGAATTTTGCCTTTCTCTAAAACCATTTTTACTGTGATTTTGTTGGTCCATTGCATACGAATTCCAACCCACTTTGTCCGGATATGACTGGATGAAACCAGAAATATCCGGTTGTGTTTTGGCTAACTCAATCCCAGATATTGTGAAAGCTTCTGTATTTGTGTTCTCCGGATATTATGAACGGATTTTATGGTTTTGCATGTTTTTTATCAGGGAACATTTAATTTTGTACCGTAGAAACACTAATTGGTTCCACACGGAGACACCAGCTCTACACATTTGTATTTTCTAGGGAGAAAGCTAGAGGAACTGTGGCAAACAAACATGATATTTCTGCTTGTATAGATGACATTTTATGCACTTTCCTAAGAAAAAGACTTTACTTTTCTCCCAAACCATTTTTACTGTGATTTTCTCGGTCCATTGCATACGAATTCCACCTCACTTTGTCCGGATATGACTGGATGAAACCAGAAATATCCGTTTTCTTTTTTTTTGGCTTACTATATCCCAGATATTACTACACTCTGTGTTTGTGTTTTCTGGATATTATCGATGGATTATATTGTTTAGAATGTTTTTATCAGGGAACACTTAATTTTGTGCTGGGAAACACTAATTGTTTGCACATGGAGACACCAGTCTACACATTCGTATTTTCTAGGGAGAAAGCTAGAATAACTGCGGTAAACAAACATGATGTTTCTGTTTGTATAGATGACATTTTATGCACTGGCTTAAGGAAAAGACTTTGTTTTACTCCAAAACCATTTTTACTGCGATTTTCCCGGTTCATTGCATACGAATTCCACCAAACTTAGTCCGGATATGACTGGATGAAACCAGAAATATCCGGTTGTGTTTTGGCTAACTCAATCCCAGATATTGCGACGGACTCTGTGTTTGTGTTTTCTGGACATTATCAACGGACTTTATTGTTTTGAATGTTTTTATCAGGGAACATTTAATTTTGTACCTTAGAAACACTAATAGGTTCAACATGGAGACACCAGTCTACACATTCGTATGTTCTAGGGAGAAAGTTAGAGGAACTGCGGCAAACAAACATGATATTTCTGTTTGTATACATGACATTTTATGCACTTTCCTAAAGAAAAGACTTTGCTTTTCTCCAAAACCATTTTTACTGTGATTTTCTCGGTCCATTGCATACGAATTCCACCTCACTTTGTCCGGATATGACTGGATGAAACCAGAAATATCCGGTTGTGTTTTGGCTTACTACAACCCAGATATTGTGAAAGCCTCTGTGTTTATGTTTTCCAGATATTATCAACGGAATTTATGTTTTTGCATGTTATTTATCAGGGAACATTTAATTTTGTGCTGGGAAACACTAATTGGTTCCACATGGAGACACCAGCTCTACACATTCGTATTTTCTAGGGAGAAAGCTAGAGGAACTGCGGCAAACAAACATGATATTTCTGTTTGTATAGATGACATTTTATGCACTTTCCTAAAGAAAAGACTTTGCTTTTCTCCAAAACCATTTTTCCTGTGATATTCTCGATCCATTACATATGAATTCCACCCCACTTTGTCCGGATATGAGTGGATGAAACCAGAAATATCCGGTTGTGTTTTGTCTTACTATATCCCAGATATTGCTACAGCCTCAGTGTCTGTGTTTTCTGGATATTATCGATGGCTTTTATTTTTTTTAATGTTTTTATCAGGGAACCTTTAATTTTGTACCATAGAAACACTAATTGGTTCCACATGGAGACACCAGTAACACATTCCTATGTTCTAGGGAGAAAGCTTGAGGAACTGCAAATCGATATGATATGTCTGTTTGTATAGATGACATTTTATGCACTTGCGATGGAAAAGACTTTTTGCCTTTCTCTAAAACCATTTTTACTGTGATTTTGTTGGTCCATTGCATACGAATTCCAACCCACTTTGTCCGGATATGACTGGATGAAACCAGAAATATCCGGTTGTGTTTTGGCTAACTCAATCCCAGATATTGTGAAATCTTCTGTATTTGTGTTTTCCGGATATTATGAACGGATTTTATGGTTTTGCATGTTTTTTATCAGGGAACATTTAATTTTGTACCGTAGAAACACTAATTGGTTCCACACGGAGACACCAGCTCTACACATTCGTATTTTCTAGGGAGAAATCTAGAGGAACTGCGGCAAACAAACATGATATTTCTGTTTGTATAGATGACATTTTATGCACTTTCCTAACAAAAAGACTTTACTTTTCTCCAAAACCATTTTTACTGTGATTTTCTCGGTCCATTGCATACGAATTCCACCTCACTTTGTCCGGATATGACTGGATGAAACCAGAAATATCCGTTTTCTTTTTTTTTTGGCTTACTATATCCCAGATATTACTACACTCTGTGTTTGTGTTTTCTGGATATTTTCGATGGATTATATTGTTTTGAATGTTTTTATCAGGGAACACTTAATTTTGTGCTGGGAAACACTAATTGGTTCCACATGGAGACACCAGTCTACACATTCGTATTTTCTAGGGAGAAAGCTAGAATAACTGCGGTAAACAAACATGATGTTTCTGTTTGTATAGATGACATTTTATGCACTGGCTTAAGGAAAAGACTTTGTTTTACTCCAAAACCATTTTTACTGCGATTTTCCCGGTTCATTGCATACGAATTCCACCAAACTTAGTCCGGATATGACTGGATGAAACCAGAAATATCCGGTTGTGTTTTGGCTAACTCAATCCCAGATATTGTGAAAGCTTCTGTATTGGTGTTTTCCGGATATTATCAACGGATTTTATGGATTTGCATGTTTTTTATCAGGGAACATTTAATTTTGTACCTTAGAAACACTAATAGGTTCAACATGGAGACAAGAGTCTACACATTCGTATGTTCTAGGGAGAAAGTTAGAGGAACTGCGGCAAACAAACATGATATTTCTGTTTGTATAGATGACATTTTATGCACTTTCCTAAAGAAAAGACTTTGCTTTTCTCCAAAACCATTTTTCCTGTGATATTCTCGATCCATTACATATGAATTCCACCCCAGTTTGTCCGGATATGAGTGGATGAACCAGAAATATCCGGTTGTGTTTTGTCTTACTATATCGTAGATATTGCTACAGCCTCAGTGTCTGTGTTTTCTGGATATTATCGATGGATTTTATTGTTTTGAATGTTTTTATCAGGGAACCTTTAATTTTGTACCGTAGAAATACAATTTGGTTCCACATGGAGACACCAGTAACACATTCCTATGTTCTAGGGAGAAAGCTTGAGGAACTACAAATCGATATGATATGTCTGTTTGTATAGATGACATTTTATGCACTTGCGATGGAAAAGACTTTTTGCCTTTCTCTAAAACCATTTTTACTGTGATTTTGTTGGTTTATTGCATACGAATCCCAACCCACTTTGTCCGGATATGACTGGATGAAACCAGAAATATCCGGTTGTGTTTTGGCTTACTACAACCCAGATATTGTGAAAGCTTCTGTGTTTATGTTTCCGGATATTATCAACGGAATTTATGTTTTTGCATGTTATTTATCAGGGAACATTTAATTTTGTGCTGGGAAACACTAATTGGTTCCACACGGAGACACCAGCTCTACACATTTGTATTTTCTAGGGAGAAAGCTAGAGGAACTGCGGCAAACAAACATGATATTTCTGTTTGTATAGATGACATTTTATGCACTTTTCTAACAAAAAGACTTTACTTTTCTCAAAAACCATTTTTACTGTGATTTTCTCGGTCCATTGCATATGAATTCCACCTCACTTTGTCCGGATATGACTGGATGAAACCAGAAATATCCGTTTTCTTTTTTTTGGCTTACTATATCCCAGATATTACTACAGACTCTGTGTTTGTGTTTTCTGGATATTATCGATGGATTATATTGTTTTGAATGTTTTTATCAGGCAACACTTAATTTTGTGCTGGGAAACACTAATTGGTTCCACATGGAGACACCAGTCTACACATTCGTATTTTCTAGGGAGAAAGCTAGAATAACTGCGGTAAACAAACATGATGTTTCTGTTTGTATAGATGACATTTTATGCACTGGCTTAAGGAAAAGACTTTGTTTTACTCCAAAACCATTTTTACTGCGATTTTCCCGGTTCATTGCATACGAATTCCACCAAACTTAGTCCGGATATGACTGGATGAAACCAGAAATATCCGGTTGTGTTTTGGCTAACTCAATCCCAGATATTGCGACGGACTCTGTGTTTGTGTTTTCTGGACATTATCAACGGACTTTATTGTTTTGAATGTTTTTATCAGGGAACATTTAATTTTGTACCTTAGAAACACTAATAGGTTCAACATGGAGACACCAGTCTACACATTCGTATGTTCTAGGGAGAAAGTTAGAGGAACTGCGGCAAACAAACATGATATTTCTGTTTGTATACATGACATTTTATGCACTTGCATAACGAAAAAAACTTTGCTTTTCTCCAAAACCATTTTTACTGTGATTTTCTCGGTCCATTGCATACGAATTCCACCTCGCTTTGTCCGGATATGACTGGATGAAACCAGAAATATCCGGTTGTGTTTTGGCTTACTACAACCCAGATATTGTGAAAGCCTCTGTACTTATGTTTTCCGGATATTATCAACGGAATTTATGTTTTTGCATGTTATTTATCAGGGAACATTTAATTTTGTGCTGGGAAACACTAATTGGTTCCACATGGAGACACCAGCTCTACACATTCGTATGTTCTAGGGAGAAAGCTAGAGGAACTGCGGCAAACAAACATGATATTTCTGTTTGTACAGATGACATTTTATGCACTTTCCTAAAGAAAAGACTTTGCTTTTCTCCAAAACCATTTTTCCTGTGATATTCTCGATCCATTACATATGAATTCCACCCCACTTTGTCCGGATATGAGTGGATGAAACCAGAAATATCCGGTTGTGTTTTGTCTTACTATATCCCAGATATTGCTACAGCCTCAGTGTCTGTGTTTTCTGGATATTATCGATGGATTTTATTGTTTTGAATGTTTTTATCAGGGAACATTTAATTTTGTACCGTAGAAACACTAATTGGTTCCCCATGGAGACACCAGTAACACATTCCTATGTTCTAGGGAGAAAGCTTGAGGAACTGCAAATCGATATGATATGTCTGTTTGTATAGATGACATTTTATGCACTTGCGATGGAAAAGACTTTTTGCCTTTCTCTAAAACCATTTTTACTGTGATTTTGTTGGTCCATTGCATACGAATTCCAACCCACTTTCTCCGAATATGACTGGATGAAACCAGAAATATCCGGTTGTGTTTTGGCTAACTCAATCCCAGATATTGTGAAAGCTTCTGTATTTGTGTTCTCCGGATATTATGAACGGATTTTATGGTTTTGCATGTTTTTTATCAGGGAACATTTAATTTTGTACCGTAGAAACACTAATTGGTTCCACACGGAGACACCAGCTCTACACATTTGTATTTTCTAGGGAGAAAGCTAGAGGAACTGCGGCAAACAAACATGATATTTCTGTTTGTATACATGACATTTTATGCACTTTACTAAGAAAAAGACTTTACTTTTCTCCAAAACTATTTTTACTGTGATTTTCTCGGTCCATTGCATATGAATTCCACCTCACTTTGTCCGGATATGAGTGGATGAAACCAGAAATATCCGTTTCCTTTTTTTTGGCTTACTATATCCCAGATATTACTACAGACTCAGTGTTTGTGTTTTCTGGATGTTATTGATGGATTATATTGTTTTGAATGTTTTTATCAGGGAACATTTAATTTTGTGCTGGGAAACACTAATTGGTTCCACATGGAGACACCAGTCTACACATTCGTATTTTCTAGGGAGAAAGCTAGAATAACTGCGGCAAACAAACATGATATTTCTGTTTGTATAGATGACATTTTATGCACTTTCCTAAAGAAAAGACTTTGCTTTTCTCCAAAACCATTTTTCCTGTGATATTCTCGGTCCATTACATATGAATTCCACCCCACTTTGTCCAGATATGAGTGGATGAAACCAGAAATATCCGGTTGTGTTTTGTCTTACTATATCCCAGATATTGCTACAGCCTCAGTGTCTGTGTTTTCTGGATATTATCGATGGATTTTATTGTTTTGAATGTTTTTATCAGGGAACATTTAATTTTGTACCGTAGAAACACTAATTGGTTCCCCATGGAGACACCAGTAACACATTCCTATGTTCTAGGGAGAAAGCTTGAGGAACTGCAAATCGATATGATATGTCTGTTTGTATAGATGACATTTTATGCACTTGCGATGGAAAAGACTTTTTGCCTTTCTCTAAAACCATTTTTACTGTGATTTTGTTGGTCCATTGCATACGAATTCCAACCCACTTTGTCCGAATATGACTGGATGAAACCAGAAATATCCGGTTGTGTTTTGGCTAACTCAATCCCAGATATTGTGAAAGCTTCTGTATTTGTGTTCTCCGGATATTATGAACGGATTTTATGGTTTTGCATGTTTTTTATCAGGGAACATTTAATTTTGTACCGTAGAAACACTAATTGGTTCCACACGGAGACACCAGCTCTACACATTTGTATTTTCTAGGGAGAAAGCTAGAGGAACTGCGGCAAACAAACATGATATTTCTGTTTGTATACATGACTTTTTATGCACTTTCCTAAGAAAAAGACTTTACTTTTCTCCAAAACTATTTTTACTGTGATTTTCTCGGTCCATTGCATATGAATTCCACCTCACTTTGTCCGGATATGAGTGGATGAAACCAGAAATATCCGTTTCCTTTTTTTTGGCTTACTATATCCCAGATATTACTACAGACTCAGTGTTTGTGTTTTCTGGATGTTATTGATGGATTATATTGTTTTGAATGTTTTTATCAGGGAACATTTAATTTTGTGCTGGGAAACACTAATTGGTTCCACATGGAGACACCAGTCTACACATTCGTATTTTCTAGGGAGAAAGCTAGAATAACTGCGGCAAACAAACATGATATTTCTGTTTGTATAGATGACATTTTATGCACTTTCCTAAAGAAAAGACTTTGCTTTTCTCCAAAACCATTTTTCCTGTGATATTCTCGGTCCATTACATATGAATTCCACCCCACTTTGTCCAGATATGAGTGGATGAAACCAGAAATATCCGGTTGTGTTTTGTCTTACTATATCCCAGATATTGCTACAGCCTCAGTGTCTGTGTTTTCTGGATATTATCGATGGATTTTATTGTTTTGAATGTTTTTATCAGGGAACATTTAATTTTGTACCGTAGAAACACTAATTGGTTCCACATTGAGACACCAGTAACACATTCCTATGTTCTAGGGAGAAAGCTTGAGGAACTGCATATCGATATGATATGTCTGTTTGTATAGATGACATTTTATGCACTTGCGATGGAAAAGACTTTTTGCCTTTCTCTAAAACCATTTTTACTGCGATTTTGTTGGTCCATTGCGTACGAATTCCAACCCACTTTGTCCGGATATGACTGGATGAAACCAGAAATATCCGGTTGTGTTTTGGCTAACTCAATCCCAGATATTGTGAAAGCTTCTGTATTTGTGTTCTCCGGATATTATGAACGGATTTTATGGTTTTGCATGTTTTTTATCAGGGAACATTTAATTTTGTACCGTATAAACACTAATTGGTTCCACATGGAGACACCAGTAACACATTCCTATGTTCTAGGGAGAAAGCTTGAGGAACTGCAAATCGATATGATATGTCTGTTTGTATAGATGACATTTTATGCACTTGCGATGGAAAAGACTTTTTGCCTTTCTCTAAAACCATTTTTACTGCGATTTTGTTGGTCCATTGCATACGAATTCCAACCCACTTTGTCCGGATATGACTGGATGAAACCAGAAATATCCGGTTGTGTTTTGGCTAACTCAATCCCAGATATTGTGAAAGCTTCTGTATTTGTGTTCTCCGGATATTATGAACGGATTTTATGGTTTTGCATGTTTTTTATCAGGGAACATTTAATTTTGTACCGTAGAAACACTAATTGGTTCCACACGGAGACACCAGCTCTACACATTTGTATTTTCTAGGGAGAAAGTTAGAGGAACTGCGGCAAACAAACATGATATTTCTGTTTGTATACATGACTTTTTATGCACTTTCCTAAGAAAAAGACTTTACTTTTCTCCAAAACCATTTTTACTGTGATTTTCTGGGTCCATTGCATACGAATTCCACCTCACTTTGTCCGGATATGACTGGATGAAACCAGAATTATCCGTTTTCTTTTTTTTTGGCTTACTATATCCCAGATATTACTACAGACTCTGTGTTTGTGTTTTCTGGATATTATCGATGGATTGTATTGTTTTGAATGTTTTAATCAGGGAATACTTCATTTTGTGCTGGGAAACACTAATTGGTTCCACATGGAGACACCAGTCTACACATTCGTATTTTCTAGGGAGAAAGCTAGAATAACTGCGGTAAACAAACATGATGTTTCTGTGTGTATAGATGACATTTTATTCACTGGCTTAAGGAAAAGACTTTGTTTTACTCCAAAACCATTTTTACTGCGATTTTCCTGGTTCATTGCATACGAATTCCACCAAACTTAGTCCGGATATGACTGGATGAAACCAGAAATATCCGGTTGTGTTTTGGCTAACTCAATCCCAGATATTGCGACGGACTCTGTGTTTGTGTTTTCTGGACATTATCAACGGACTTTATTGTTTTGAATGTTTTTATCAGGGAACATTTAATTTTGTACCTTAGAAACACTAATAGGTTCAACATGGAGACACCAGTCTACACATTCGTATGTTCTAGGGAGAAAGTTAGAGGAACTGCGGCAAACAAACATGATATTTCTGTTTGTATACATGACATTTTATGCACTTTCCTAAAGAAAAGACTTTGCTTTTCTCCAAAACCATTTTTACTGTGATTTTCTCGGTCCATTGCATACGAATTCCACCTCGCTTTGTCCGGATATGACTGGATGAAACCAGAAATATCCGGTTGTGTTTTGGCTTACTACAACCCAGATATTGTGAAAGCCTCTGTGTTTATGTTTTCCGGATATTATCAACGGAATTTATGTTTTTGCATGTTATTTATCAGGGAACATTTAATTTTGTGCTGGGAAACACTAATTGGTTCCACATGGAGACACCAGCTCTACACATTCGTATTTTCTAGGGAGAAAGCTAGAGGAACTGCGGCAAACAACATGATATTTCTGTTTGTATAGATGACATTTTATGCACTTTCCTAAAGAAAAGACTTTGCTTTTCTCCAAAACCATTTTTCCTGTGATATTCTCGATCCATTACATATGAATTCCACCCCACTTTGTCCGGATATGAGTGGATGAACCAGAAATATCCGGTTGTGTTTTGTCTTACTATATCGTAGATATTGCTACAGCCTCAGTGTCTGTGTTTTCTGGATATTATCGATGGATTTTATTGTTTTGAATGTTTTTATCAGGGAACCTTTAATTTTGTACCGTAGAAATACAATTTGGTTCCACATGGAGACACCAGTAACACATTCCTATGTTCTAGGGAGAAAGCTTGAGGAACTACAAATCGATATGATATGTCTGTTTGTATAGATGACATTTTATGCACTTGCGATGGAAAAGACTTTTTGCCTTTCTCTAAAACCATTTTTACTGTGATTTTGTTGGTTTATTTCATACGAATCCCAACCCACTTTGTCCGGATATGACTGGATGAAACCAGAAATATCCGGTTGTGTTTTGGCTTACTACAACCCAGATATTGTGAAAGCTTCTGTGTTTATGTTTCCGGATATTATCAACGGAATTTATGTTTTTGCATGTTATTTATCAGGGAACATTTAATTTTGTGCTGGGAAACACTAATTGGTTCCACACGGAGACACCAGCTCTACACATTTGTATTTTCTAGGGAGAAAGCTAGAGGAACTGCGGCAAACAAACATGATATTTCTGTTTGTATAGATGACATTTTATGCACTTTTCTAACAAAAAGACTTTACTTTTCTCAAAAACCATTTTTACTGTGATTTTCTCGGTCCATTGCATATGAATTCCACCTCACTTTGTCCGGATATGACTGGATGAAACCAGAAATATCCGTTTTCTTTTTTTTGGCTTACTATATCCCAGATATTACTACAGACTCTGTGTTTGTGTTTTCTGGATATTATCGATGGATTATATTGTTTTGAATGTTTTTATCAGGCAACACTTAATTTTGTGCTGGGAAACACTAATTGGTTCCACATGGAGACACCAGTCTACACATTCGTATTTTCTAGGGAGAAAGCTAGAATAACTGCGGTAAACAAACATGATGTTTCTGTTTGTATAGATGACATTTTATGCACTGGCTTAAGGAAAAGACTTTGTTTTACTCCAAAACCATTTTTACTGCGATTTTCCCGGTTCATTGCATACGAATTCCACCAAACTTAGTCCGGATATGACTGGATGAAACCAGAAATATCCGGTTGTGTTTTGGCTAACTCAATCCCAGATATTGCGACGGACTCTGTGTTTGTGTTTTCTGGACATTATCAACGGACTTTATTGTTTTGAATGTTTTTATCAGGGAACATTTAATTTTGTACCTTAGAAACACTAATAGGTTCAACATGGAGACACCAGTCTACACATTCGTATGTTCTAGGGAGAAAGTTAGAGGAACTGCGGCAAACAAACATGATATTTCTGTTTGTATACATGACATTTTATGCACTTGCATAACGAAAAAAACTTTGCTTTTCTCCAAAACCATTTTTACTGTGATTTTCTCGGTCCATTGCATACGAATTCCACCTCGCTTTGTCCGGATATGACTGGATGAAACCAGAAATATCCGGTTGTGTTTTGGCTTACTACAACCCAGATATTGTGAAAGCCTCTGTACTTATGTTTTCCGGATATTATCAACGGAATTTATGTTTTTGCATGTTATTTATCAGGGAACATTTAATTTTGTGCTGGGAAACACTAATTGGTTCCACATGGAGACACCAGCTCTACACATTCGTATTTTCTAGGGAGAAAGCTAGAGGAACTGCGGCAAACAAACATGATATTTCTGTTTGTACAGATGACATTTTATGCACTTTCCTAAAGAAAAGACTTTGCTTTTCTCCAAAACCATTTTTCCTGTGATATTCTCGATCCATTACATATGAATTCCACCCCACTTTGTCCGGATATGAGTGGATGAAACCAGAAATATCCGGTTGTGTTTTGTCTTACTATATCCCAGATATTGCTACAGCCTCAGTGTCTGTGTTTTCTGGATATTATCGATGGATTTTATTGTTTTGAATGTTTTTATCAGGGAACATTTAATTTTGTACCGTAGAAACACTAATTGGTTCCACATGGAGACACCAGTAACACATTCCTATGTTCTAGGGAGAAAGCTTGAGGAACTGCAAATCGATATGATATGTCTGTTTGTATAGATGACATTTTATGCACTTGCGATGGAAAAGACTTTTTGCCTTTCTCTAAAACCATTTTTACTGTGATTTTGTTGGTCCATTGCATACGAATTCCAACCCACTTTGTCCGGATATGACTGGATGAAACCAGAAATATCCGGTTGTGTTTTGGCTAACTCAATCCCAGATATTGTGAAAGCTTCTGTATTTGTGTTCTCCGGATATTATGAACGGATTTTATGGTTTTGCATGTTTTTTATCAGGGAACATTTAATTTTGTACCGTAGAAACACTAATTGGTTCCACACGGAGACACCAGCTCTACACATTTGTATTTTCTAGGGAGAAAGCTAGAGGAACTGCGGCAAACAAACATGATATTTCTGTTTTTATAGATGACATTTTATGCACTTTACTAAGAAAAAGACTTTACTTTTCTCCAAAACTATTTTTACTGTGATTTTCTCGGTCCATTGCATATGAATTCCACCTCACTTTGTCCGGATATGAGTGGATGAAACCAGAAATATCCGTTTCCTTTTTTTTGGCTTACTATATCCCAGATATTACTACAGACTCAGTGTTTGTGTTTTCTGGATGTTATTGATGGATTATATTGTTTTGAATGTTTTTATCAGGGAACATTTTATTTTGTGCTGGGAAACACTAATTGGTTCCACATGGAGACACCAGTCTACACATTCGTATTTTCTAGGGAGAAAGCTAGAATAACTGCGGCAAACAAACATGATATTTCTGTTTGTATAGATGACATTTTATGCACTTTCCTAAAGAAAAGACTTTGCTTTTCTCCAAAACCATTTTTCCTGTGATATTCTCGGTCCATTACATATGAATTCCACCCCACTTTGTCCAGATATGAGTGGATGAAACCAGAAATATCCGGTTGTGTTTTGTCTTACTATATCCCAGATATTGCTACAGCCTCAGTGTCTGTGTTTTCTGGATATTATCGATGGATTTTATTGTTTTGAATGTTTTTATCAGGGAACATTTAATTTTGTACCGTAGAAACACTAATTGGTTCCACATTGAGACACCAGTAACACATTCCTATGTTCTAGGGAGAAAGCTTGAGGAACTGCAAATCGATATGATATGTCTGTTTGTATAGATGACATTTTATGCACTTGCGATGGAAAAGACTTTTTGCCTTTCTCTAAAACCATTTTTACTGCGATTTTGTTGGTCCATTGCGTACGAATTCCAACCCACTTTGTCCGGATATGACTGGATGCAACCAGAAATATCCGGTTGTGTTTTGGCTAACTCAATCCCAGATATTGTGAAAGCTTCTGTATTTGTGTTCTCCGGATATTATGAACGGATTTTATGGTTTTGCATGTTTTTTATCAGGGAACATTTAATTTTGTACCGTATAAACACTAATTGGTTCCACATGGAGACACCAGTAACACATTCCTATGTTCTAGGGAGAAAGCTTGAGGAACTGCAAATCGATATGATATGTCTGTTTGTATAGATGACATTTTATGCACTTGCGATGGAAAAGACTTTTTGCCTTTCTCTAAAACCATTTTTACTGCGATTTTGTTGGTCCATTGCATACGAATTCCAACCCACTTTGTCCGGATATGACTGGATGAAACCAGAAATATCCGGTTGTGTTTTGGCTAACTCAATCCCAGATATTGTGAAAGCTTCTGTATTTGTGTTCTCCGGATATTATGAACGGATTTTATGGTTTTGCATGTTTTTTATCAGGGAACATTTAATTTTGTACCGTAGAAACACTAATTGGTTCCACACGGAGACACCAGCTCTACACATTTGTATTTTCTAGGGAGAAAGCTAGAGGAACTGCGGCAAACAAACATGATATTTCTGTTTGTATACATGACTTTTTATGCACTTTCCTAAGAAAAAGACTTTACTTTTCTCCAAAACCATTTTTACTGTGATTTTCTGGGTCCATTGCATACGAATTCCACCTCACTTTGTCCGGATATGACTGGATGAAACCAGAATTATCCGTTTTCTTTTTTTTTGGCTTACTATATCCCAGATATTACTACAGACTCTGTGTTTGTGTTTTCTGGATATTATCGATGGATTGTATTGTTTTGAATGTTTTAATCAGGGAATACTTCATTTTGTGCTGGGAAACACTAATTGGTTCCACATGGAGACACCAGTCTACACATTCGTATTTTCTAGGGAGAAAGCTAGAATAACTGCGGTAAACAAACATGATGTTTCTGTGTGTATAGATGACATTTTATGCACTGGCTTAAGGAAAAGACTTTGTTTTACTCCAAAACCATTTTTACTGCGATTTTCCTGGTTCATTGCATACGAATTCCACCAAACTTAGTCCGGATATGACTGGATGAAACCAGAAATATCCGGTTGTGTTTTGGCTAACTCAATCCCAGATATTGCGACGGACTCTGTGTTTGTGTTTTCTGGACATTATCAACGGACTTTATTGTTTTGAATGTTTTTATCAGGGAACATTTAATTTTGTACCTTAGAAACACTAATAGGTTCAACATGGAGACACCAGTCTACACATTCGTATGTTCTAGGGAGAAAGTTAGAGGAACTGCGGCAAACAAACATGATATTTCTGTTTGTATACATGACATTTTATGCACTTGCATAACGAAAAAAACTTTGCTTTTCTCCAAAACCATTTTTACTGTGATTTTCTCGGTCCATTGCATACGAATTCCACCTCGCTTTGTCCGGATATGACTGGATGAAACCAGAAATATCCGGTTGTGTTTTGGCTTACTACAACCCAGATATTGTGAAAGCCTCTGTGTTTATGTTTTCCGGATATTATCAACGGAATTTATGTTTTTGCATGTTATTTATCAGGGAACATTTAATTTTGTGCTGGGAAACACTAATTGGTTCCACATGGAGACACCAGCTCTACACATTCGTATTTTCTAGGGAGAAAGCTAGAGGAACTGCGGCAAACAAACATGATATTTCTGTTTGTATAGATGACATTTTATGCACTTTCCTAAAGAAAAGACTTTGCTTTTCTCCAAAACCATTTTTCCTGTGATATTCTCGATCCATTACATATGAATTCCACCCCACTTTGTCCGGATATGAGTGGATGAAACCAGAAATATCCGGTTGTGTTTTGTCTTACTATATCCCAGATATTGCTACAGCCTCAGTGTCTGTGTTTTCTGGATATTATCGATGGCTTTTATTGTTTTGAATGTTTTTATCAGGGAACATTTAATTTTGTACCGTAGAAACACTAATTGGTTCCACATGGAGACACCAGTAACACATTCCTATGTTCTAGGGAGAAAGCTTGAGGAACTACAAATCGATATGATATGTCTGTTTGTATAGATGACATTTTATGCACTTGCGATGGAAAAGACTTTTTGCCTTTCTCTAAAACCATTTTTACTGTGATTTTGTTGGTTTATTGCATACGAATCCCAACCCACTTTGTCCGGATATGACTGGATGAAACCAGAAATATCCGGTTGTGTTTTGGCTTACTACAACCCAGATATTGTGAAAGCTTCTGTGTTTATGTTTCCGGATATTATCAACGGAATTTATGTTTTTGCATGTTATTTATCAGGGAACATTTAATTTTGTGCTGGGAAACACTAATTGGTTCCACACGGAGACACCAGCTCTACACATTTGTATTTTCTAGGGAGAAAGCTAGAGGAACTGCGGCAAACAAACATGATATTTCTGTTTGTATAGATGACATTTTATGCACTTTTCTAACAAAAAGACTTTACTTTTCTCAAAAACCATTTTTACTGTGATTTTCTCGGTCCATTGCATATGAATTCCACCTCACTTTGTCCGGATATGACTGGATGAAACCAGAAATATCCGTTTTCTTTTTTTTGGCTTACTATATCCCAGATATTACTACAGACTCTGTGTTTGTGTTTTCTGGATATTATCGATGGATTATATTGTTTTGAATGTTTTTATCAGGCAACACTTAATTTTGTGCTGGGAAACACTAATTGGTTCCACATGGAGACACCAGTCTACACATTCGTATTTTCTAGGGAGAAAGCTAGAATAACTGCGGTAAACAAACATGATGTTTCTGTTTGTATAGATGACATTTTATGCACTGGCTTAAGGAAAAGACTTTGTTTTACTCCAAAACCATTTTTACTGCGATTTTCCCGGTTCATTGCATACGAATTCCACCAAACTTAGTCCGGATATGACTGGATGAAACCAGAAATATCCGGTTGTGTTTTGGCTAACTCAATCCCAGATATTGCGACGGACTCTGTGTTTGTGTTTTCTGGACATTATCAACGGACTTTATTGTTTTGAATGTTTTTATCAGGGAACATTTAATTTTGTACCTTAGAAACACTAATAGGTTCAACATGGAGACACCAGTCTACACATTCGTATGTTCTAGGGAGAAAGTTAGAGGAACTGCGGCAAACAAACATGATATTTCTGTTTGTATACATGACATTTTATGCACTTGCATAACGAAAAAAACTTTGCTTTTCTCCAAAACCATTTTTACTGTGATTTTCTCGGTCCATTGCATACGAATTCCACCTCGCTTTGTCCGGATATGACTGGATGAAACCAGAAATATCCGGTTGTGTTTTGGCTTACTACAACCCAGATATTGTGAAAGCCTCTGTACTTATGTTTTCCGGATATTATCAACGGAATTTATGTTTTTGCATGTTATTTATCAGGGAACATTTAATTTTGTGCTGGGAAACACTAATTGGTTCCACATGGAGACACCAGCTCTACACATTCATATTTTCTAGGGAGAAAGCTAGAGGAACTGCGGCAAACAAACATGATATTTCTGTTTGTACAGATGACATTTTATGCACTTTCCTAAAGAAAAGACTTTGCTTTTCTCCAAAACCATTTTTCCTGTGATATTCTCGATCCATTACATATGAATTCCACCCCACTTTGTCCGGATATGAGTGGATGAAACCAGAAATATCCGGTTGTGTTTTGTCTTACTATATCCCAGATATTGCTACAGCCTCAGTGTCTGTGTTTTCTGGATATTATCGATGGCTTTTATTGTTTTGAATGTTTTTATCAGGGAACATTTAATTTTGTACCGTAGAAACACTAATTGGTTCCCCATGGAGACACCAGTAACACATTCCTATGTTCTAGGGAGAAAGCTTGAGGAACTGCAAATCGATATGATATGTCTGTTTGTATAGATGACATTTTATGCACTTGCGATGGAAAAGACTTTTTGCCTTTCTCTAAAACCATTTTTACTGTGATTTTGTTGGTCCATTGCATACGAATTCCAACCCACTTTGTCCGAATATGACTGGATGAAACCAGAAATATCCGGTTGTGTTTTGGCTAACTCAATCCCAGATATTGTGAAAGCTTCTGTATTTGTGTTCTCCGGATATTATGAACGGATTTTATGGTTTTGCATGTTTTTTATCAGGGAACATTTAATTTTGTACCGTAGAAACACTAATTGGTTCCACACGGAGACACCAGCTCTACACATTTGTATTTTCTAGGGAGAAAGCTAGAGGAACTGCGGCAAACAAACATGATATTTCTGTTTGTATAGATGACATTTTATGCACTTTACTAAGAAAAAGACTTTACTTTTCTCCAAAACTATTTTTACTGTGATTTTCTCGGTCCATTGCATATGAATTCCACCTCACTTTGTCCGGATATGAGTGGATGAAACCAGAAATATCCGTTTCCTTTTTTTTGGCTTACTATATCCCAGATATTACTACAGACTCAGTGTTTGTGTTTTCTGGATGTTATTGATGGATTATATTGTTTTGAATGTTTTTATCAGGGAACATTTTATTTTGTGCTGGGAAACACTAATTGGTTCCACATGGAGACACCAGTCTACACATTCGTATTTTCTAGGGAGAAAGCTAGAATAACTGCGGCAAACAAACATGATATTTCTGTTTGTATAGATGACATTTTATGCACTTTCCTAAAGAAAAGACTTTGCTTTTCTCCAAAACCATTTTTCCTGTGATATTCTCGGTCCATTACATATGAATTCCACCCCACTTTGTCCAGATATGAGTGGATGAAACCAGAAATATCCGGTTGTGTTTTGTCTTACTATATCCCAGATATTGCTACAGCCTCAGTGTCTGTGTTTTCTGGATATTATCGATGGATTTTATTGTTTTGAATGTTTTTATCAGGGAACATTTAATTTTGTACCGTAGAAACACTAATTGGTTCCACATTGAGACACCAGTAACACATTCCTATGTTCTAGGGAGAAAGCTTGAGGAACTGCAAATCGATATGATATGTCTGTTTGTATAGATGACATTTTATGCACTTGCGATGGAAAAGACTTTTTGCCTTTCTCTAAAACCATTTTTACTGTGATTTTGTTGGTCCATTGCGTACGAATTCCAACCCACTTTGTCCGGATATGACTGGATGCAACCAGAAATATCCGGTTGTGTTTTGGCTAACTCAATCCCAGATATTGTGAAAGCTTCTGTATTTGTGTTCTCCGGATATTATGAACGGATTTTATGGTTTTGCATGTTTTTTATCAGGGAACATTTAATTTTGTACCGTATAAACACTAATTGGTTCCACATGGAGACACCAGTAACACATTCCTATGTTCTAGGGAGAAAGCTTGAGGAACTGCAAATCGATATGATATGTCTGTTTGTATAGATGACATTTTATGCACTTGCGATGGAAAAGACTTTTTGCCTTTCTCTAAAACCATTTTTACTGCGATTTTGTTGGTCCATTGCATACGAATTCCAACCCACTTTGTCCGGATATGACTGGATGAAACCAGAAATATCCGGTTGTGTTTTGGCTAACTCAATCCCAGATATTGTGAAAGCTTCTGTATTTGTGTTCTCCGGATATTATGAACGGATTTTATGGTTTTGCATGTTTTTTATCAGGGAACATTTAATTTTGTACCGTAGAAACACTAATTGGTTCCACACGGAGACACCAGCTCTACACATTTGTATTTTCTAGGGAGAAAGCTAGAGGAACTGCGGCAAACAAACATGATATTTCTGTTTGTATACATGACTTTTTATGCACTTTCCTAAGAAAAAGACTTTACTTTTCTCCAAAACCATTTTTACTGTGATTTTCTGGGTCCATTGCATACGAATTCCACCTCACTTTGTCCGGATATGACTGGATGAAACCAGAATTATCCGTTTTCTTTTTTTTTGGCTTACTATATCCCAGATATTACTACAGACTCTGTGTTTGTGTTTTCTGGATATTATCGATGGATTGTATTGTTTTGAATGTTTTAATCAAGGAATACTTCATTTTGTGCTGGGAAACACTAATTGGTTCCACATGGAGACACCAGTCTACACATTCGTATTTTCTAGGGAGAAAGCTAGAATAACTGCGGTAAACAAACATGATGTTTCTGTTTGTATAGATGACATTTTATGCACTGGCTTAAGGAAAAGACTTTGTTTTACTCCAAAACCATTTTTACTGCGATTTTCCTGGTTCATTGCATACGAATTCCACCAAACTTAGTCCGGATATGACTGGATGAAACCAGAAATATCCGGTTGTGTTTTGGCTAACTCAATCCCAGATATTGCGACGGACTCTGTGTTTGTGTTTTCTGGACATTATCAACGGACTTTATTGTTTTGAATGTTTTTATCAGGGAACATTTAATTTTGTACCTTAGAAACACTAATAGGTTCAACATGGAGACACCAGTCTACACATTCGTATGTTCTAGGGAGAAAGTTAGAGGAACTGCGGCAAACAAACATGATATTTCTGTTTGTATACATGACATTTTATGCACTTTCCTAAAGAAAAGACTTTGCTTTTCTCCAAAACCATTTTTACTGTGATTTTCTCGGTCCATTGCATACGAATTCCACCTCGCTTTGTCCGGATATGACTGGATGAAACCAGAAATATCCGGTTGTGTTTTGGCTTACTACAACCCAGATATTGTGAAAGCCTCTGTGTTTATGTTTTCCGGATATTATCAACGGAATTTATGTTTTTGCATGTTATTTATCAGGGAACATTTAATTTTGTGCTGGGAAACACTAATTGGTTCCACATGGAGACACCAGCTCTACACATTCGTATTTTCTAGGGAGAAAGCTAGAGGAACTGCGGCAAACAAACATGATATTTCTGTTTGTATAGATGACATTTTATGCACTTTCCTAAAGAAAAGACTTTGCTTTTCTCCAAAACCATTTTTCCTGTGATATTCTCGATCCATTACATATGAATTCCACCCCACTTTGTCCGGATATGAGTGGATGAAACCAGAAATATCCGGTTGTGTTTTGTCTTACTATATCCCAGATATTGCTACAGCCTCAGTGTCTGTGTTTTCTGGATATTATCGATGGCTTTTATTGTTTTGAATGTTTTTATCAGGGAACATTTAATTTTGTACCGTAGAAACACTAATTGGTTCCACATGGAGACACCAGTAACACATTCCTATGTTCTAGGGAGAAAGCTTGAGGAACTGCAAATCGATATGATATGTCTGTTTGTATAGATGACATTTTATGCACTTGCGATGGAAAAGACTTTTTGCCTTTCTCTAAAACCATTTTTACTGTGATTTTGTTGGTCCATTGCATACGAATTCCAACCCACTTTGTCGGGATATGACTGGATGAAACCAGAAATATCCGGTTGTGTTTTGGCTAACTCAATCCCAGATATTGTGAAATCTTCTGTATTTGTGTTTTCCGGATATTATGAACGGATTTTATGGTTTTGCATGTTTTTTATCAGGGAACATTTAATTTTGTACCGTAGAAACACTAATTGGTTCCACACGGAGACACCAGCTCTACACATTCGTATTTTCTAGGGAGAAATCTAGAGGAACTGCGGCAAACAAACATGATATTTCTGTTTGTATAGATGACATTTTATGCACTTTCCTAACAAAAAGACTTTACTTTTCTCCAAAACCATTTTTACTTTGATTTTCTCGGTCCAATGCATACGAATTCCACCTCACTTTGTCCGGATATGACTGGATGAAACCAGAAATATCCGTTTTCTTTTTTTTTTGGCTTACTATATCCCAGATGTTACTACACTCTGTGTTTGTGTTTTCTGGATATTATCGATGGATTATATTGTTTTGAATGTTTTTATCAGGGAACACTTAATTTTGTGCTGGGAAACACTAATTGGTTCCACATGGAGACACCAGTCTACACATTCGTAATTTCTAGGGAGAAAGCTAGAATAACTGCGGTAAACAAACATGATGTTTCTGTTTGTATAGATGACATTTTATGCACTGGCTTAAGGAAAAGACTTTGTTTTACTCCAAAACCATTTTTACTGTGATTTTCCTGGTTCATTGCATACGAATTCCACCAAACTTAGTCCGGATATGACTGGATGAAACCAGAAATATCCGGTTGTGTTTTGGCTAACTCAATCCCAGATATTGTGAAAGCTTCTGTATTGGTGTTTTCCGGATATTATCAACGGATTTTATGGATTTGCATGTTTTTTATCAGGGAACATTTAATTTTGTACCTTAGAAACACTAATAGGTTCAACATGGAGACAAGAGTCTACACATTCGTATGTTCTAGGGAGAAAGTTAGAGGAACTGCGGCAAACAAACATGATATTTCTGTTTGTATAGATGACATTTTATGCACTTTCCTAAAGAAAAGACTTTGCTTTTCTCCAAAACCATTTTTCCTGTGATATTCTCGATCCATTACATATGAATTCCACCCCACTTTGTCCGGATATGAGTGGATGAACCAGAAATATCCGGTTGTGTTTTGTCTTACTATATCGTAGATATTGCTACAGCCTCAGTGTCTGTGTTTTCTGGATATTATCGATGGATTTTATTGTTTTGAATGTTTTTATCAGGGAACCTTTAATTTTGTACCGTAGAAATACAATTTGGTTCCACATGGAGACACCAGTAACACATTCCTATGTTCTAGGGAGAAAGCTTGAGGAACTACAAATCGATATGATATGTCTGTTTGTATAGATGACATTTTATGCACTTGCGATGGAAAAGACTTTTTGCCTTTCTCTAAAACCATTTTTACTGTGATTTTGTTGGTTTATTGCATACGAATCCCAACCCACTTTGTCCGGATATGACTGGATGAAACCAGAAATATCCGGTTGTGTTTTGGCTAACTCAATCCCAGATATTGGGATGGACTCTGTGTTTGTGTTTTCTGGACATTATCAACGGACTTTATTGTTTTGAATGTTTTTATCAGGGAACATTTAATTTTGTGCTGGGAAACACTAATTGGTTCCACATGGAGACACCAGTCTACACATTCGTATTTTCTAGGGAGAAAGCTAGAATAACTGCGGTAAACAAACATGATGTTTCTGTTTGTATAGATGACATTTTATGCACTGGCTTAAGGAAAAGACTTTGTTTTACTCCAAAACCATTTTTACTGCGATTTTCCCGGTTCATTGCATACGAATTCCACCAAACTTAGTCCGGATATGACTGGATGAAACCAGAAATATCCGGTTGTGTTTTGGCTAACTCAATCCCAGATATCGCGACAGACTCTGTGTTTGTGTTTTCTGGACATTATCAACGGACTTTATTGTTTTGAATGTTTTTATCAGGGAACATTTAATTTTGTACCTTAGAAACACTAATTGGTTCAACATGGAGACACCAGTCTACACATTCGTATGTTCTAGGGAGAAAGTTAGAGGAACTGCGGCAAACAAACATGATATTTCTGTTTGTATACATGACATTTTATGCACTTGCATAACGAAAAAAACTTTGCTTTTCTCCAAAACCATTTTTACTGTGATTTTCTCGGTCCATTGCATACGAATTCCACCTCGCTTTCTCCGGATATGACTGGATGAAACCAGAAATATCCGGTTGTGTTTTGGCTTACTAGAACCCAGATATTGTGAAAGCCTCTGTGTTTATGTTTTCCGGATATTATCAAGGGAATTTATGTTTTTGCATGTTATTTATCAGGGAACATTTAATTTTGTGCTGGGAAACACAAATTGGTTCCACATGGAGACACCAGCTCTACACATTCGTATTTTCTAGGGAGAAAGCTAGAGGAACTGCGGCAAACAAACATGATATTTCTGTTTGTATAGATGACATTTTATGCACTTTCCTAAAGAAAAGACTTTGCTTTTCTCCAAAACCATTTTTCCTGTGATATTCTCCATCCATTACATATGAATTCCACCCCACTTTGTCCGGATATGAGTGGATGAAACCAGAAATATCCGGTTGTGTTTTGTCTTACTATATCCCAGATATTGCTACAGCCTCAGTGTCTGTGTTTTCCGGATATTATCGATGGCTTTTATTGTTTTGAATGTTTTTATCAGGGAACATTTAATTTTGTACCGTAGAAACACTAATTGGTTCCACATGGAGACACCAGTAACACATTCCTATGTTCTAGGGAGAAAGCTTGAGGAACTGCAAATCGATATGGTATGTCTGTTTGTATAGATGACATTTTATGCACTTGCGATGGAAAAGACCTTTTGCCTTTCTCTAAAACCATTTTTACTGTGATTTTGTTGGTCCATTGCATACGAATTCCAACCCACTTTGTCCGGATATGACTGGATGAAACCAGAAATATCCGGTTGTGTTTTGGCTAACTCAATCCCAGATATTGTGAAAGCTTCTGTATTTGTGTTCTCCGGATATTATGAATGGATTTTATGGATTGCATGTTTTTTATCAGGGAACATTTAATTTTGTACCGTAGAAACACTAATTGGTTCCACACGGAGACACCAGCTCTACACATTTGTATTTTCTAGGGAAAAAGCTAGAGGAACTGCGGCAAACAAACATGATATTTCTGTTTGTATAGATGACATTTTATGCACTTTCCTAACAAAAAGACTTTACTTTTCTCCAAAACCATTTTTACTGTGATTTTCTCGGTCCATTGCATACGAATTCCAGCTCACTTTGTCCGGATATGACTGGATGAAACCAGAATTATCCGTTTTCTTTTTTTTTGGCTTACTATATCCCAGATATTACTACAGACTCTGTGTTTGTGTTTTCTGGATATTATCGATGGATTATATTGTTTTGAATGTTTTTATCAGGGAACATTTAATTTTGTGCTGGGAAACACTAATTGGTTCCACATGGAGACACCAGTCTACACATTCGTATTTTCTAGGGAGAAAGCTAGAATAACTGCGGTAAACAAACATGATGTTTCTGTTTGTATAGATGACATTTTATGCACTGGCTTAAGGAAAAGACTTTGTTTTACTCCAAAACCATTTTTACTGCGATTTTCCCGGTTCATTGCATACGAATTCCACCAAACTTAGTCCGGATATGACTGGATGAAACCAGAAATATCCGGTTGTGTTTTGGCTAACTCAATCCCAGATATTGTGAAAGCTTCTGTATTTGTGTTCTCCGGATATTATGAACGGATTTTATGGTTTTGCATGTTTTTTATCAGGGAACATTTAATTTTGTACCTTAGAAACACTAATAGGTTCAACATGGAGACACCAGTCTACACATTCGTATGTTCTAGGGAGAAAGTTAGAGGAACTGCGGCAAACAAACATGTTATTTCTGTTTGTATACATGACATTTTATGCACTTGCATAACGAAAAAAACTTTGCTTTTCTCCAAAACCATTTTTACTGTGATTTTCTCGGTCCATTGCATACGAATTCCACCTCGCTTTGTCCGGATATGACTGGATGAAACCAGAAATATCCGGTTGTGTTTTGGCTTACTGCAACCCAGATATTGTGAAAGCCTCTGTGTTTATGTTTTCCGGATATTATCAACGGAATTTATGTTTTTGCATGTTATTTATCAGGGAACATTTAATTTTGTGCTGGGAAACACTAATTGGTTCCACATGGAGACACCAGCTCTACACATTTGTATGTTCTAGGGAGAAAGCTAGAGGAACTGCGGCAAACAAACATGATATTTCTGTTTGTATAGATGACATTTTATGCACTTTCCTAAAGAAAAGACTTTGCTTTTCTCCAAAACCATTTTTCCTGTGATATTCTCGATCCATTACATATGAATTCCACCCCACTTTGTCCGGATATGAATGCATGAAACCAGAAATATCCGGTTGTGTTTTGTCTTACTATATCCCAGATATTGCTACAGCCTCGGTGTCTGTGTTTTCTGGATATTATCGATGGCTTTTATTGTTTTGAATGTTTTTATCAGGGAACATTTAATTTTGTACCGTAGAAACACTAATTGGTTCCCCATGGAGACACCAGTAACACATTCCTATGTTCTAGGGAGAAAGCTTGAGGAACTGCAAATCGATATGATATGTCTGTTTGTATAGATGACATTTTATGCACTTGCGATGGAAAAGACTTTTTGCCTTTCTCTAAAACCATTTTTACTGTGATTTTGTTGGTCCATTGCATACGAATTCCAACCCACTTTGTCCGGATATGACTGGATGAAACCAGAAATATCCGGTTGTGTTTTGGCTAACTCAATCCCAGATATTGTGAAAGCTTCTGTATTTGTGTTCTCCGGATATTATGAACGGATTTTATGGTTTTGCATGTTTTTTTTCAGGGAACATTTAATTTTGTACCATAGAAACACTAATTGGTTCCACACGGAGACACCAGCTCTACACATTTGTATTTTCTAGGGAGAAAGCTAGAGGAACTGCGGCAAACAAACATGATATTTCTGTTTGTATAGATGACATTTTATGCACTTTCCTAAGAAAAAGACTACTTTTCTCCAAAACCATTTTTACTGTGATTTTCTCGGTCCATTGCATACGAATTCCACCTCAATTTGTCCGGATATGACTGGATGAAACCAGAAATATCCGTTTTCTTTTTTTTTTGGCTTACTATATCCCAGATATTACTACAGACTCTGTGTTTGTGTTTTCTGGATATTATCGATGGATTATATTGTTTTGAATGTTTTTATCAGGGAACACTTAATTTTGTGCTGGGAAACACTAATTGTTTGCACATGGAGACACCAGTCTACACATTCGTATTTTCTAGGGAGAAAGCTAGAATAACTGCGGTAAACAAACATGATGTTTCTGTTTGTATAGATGACATTTTATGCACTGGCTTAAGGAAAAGACTTTGTTTTACTCCAAAACCATTTTTACTGCGATTTTCCCGGTTCATTGCATACGAATTCCACCAAACTTAGTCCGGATATGACTGGATGAAAACAGAAATATCCGGTTGTGTTTTGGCTAACTCAATCCCAGATATTGCGACGGACTCTGTGTTTGTGTTTTCTGGACATTATCAACGGACTTTATTGTTTTGAATGTTTTTATCAGGGAACATTTAATTTTGTACCTTAGAAACACTAATAGGTTCAACATGGAGACACCAGTCTACACATTCGTATGTTCTAGGGAGAAAGTTAGAGGAACTGCGGCAAACAAACATGATATTTCTGTTTGTATACATGACATTTTATGCACTTGCATAACGAAAAAAACTTTGCTTTTCTCCAAAACCATTTTTACTGTGATTTTCTCGGTCCATTGCATACGAATTCCACCTCGCTTTGTCCGGATATGAGTGGATGAAACCAGAAATATCCGGTTGTGTTTTGTCTTACTATATCCCAGATATTGCTACAGCCTCAGTGTCTGTGTTTTCTGGATATTATCGATGGATTTTATTGTTTTGAATGTTTTTATCAGGGAACATTTAATTTTGTACCGTAGAAACACTAATTGGTTCCACATGGAGACACCAGTAACACATTCCTATGTTCTAGGGAGAAAGCTTGAGGAACTGCAAATCGATATGATATGTCTGTTTGTATAGATGACATTTTATGCACTTGCGATGGAAAAGACTTTTTGCCTTTCTCTAAAACCATTTTTACTGTGCTTTTGTTGGTCCATTGCATACGAATTCCAACCCACTTTGTCCGGATATGACTGGATGAAACCAGAAATATCCGGTTGTGTTTTGGCTTACTATAACCCAGATATTGTGAAAGCTTCTGTATTTGTGTTCTCCGGATATTATGAACGGATTTTATGGATTGCATGTTTTTTATCAGGGAACATTTAATTTTGTACCGTAGAAACACTAATTGGTTCCACACGGAGACACCAGCTCTACACATTTGTATTTTCTAGGGAGAAAGCTAGAGGAACTGTGGCAAACAAACATGATATTTCTGTTTGTATAGATGACATTTTATGCACTTTCCTAACAAAAAGACTTTACTTTTCTCCAAAAGCATTTTTACTGTGATTTTCTTGGTCCATTGCATACAAATTCCACCTCACTTTGTCCGGATATGACTGGATGAAACCAGAAATATCCGTTTTCTTTTTTTTTGGCTTACTATATCCCAGATATTACTACAGACTCTGTGTTTGTGTTTTCTGGATATTATCGATGGATTATATTGTTTTGAATGTTTTTATCAGGGAACACTCAATTTTGTGCTGGGAAACACTAATTGGTTCCACATGGAGACACCAGTCTACACATTCTATTTTCTAGGGAGAAAGCTAGAATAACTGCGGTAAACAAACATGATGTTTCTGTTTGTATAGATGACATTTTATGCACTTGCATAACGAAAAAAAACTTTGCTTTTCTCCAAAACCATTTTTACTGTGATTTTCTCGGTCCATTGCATACGAATTCCACCTCGCTTTGTCCGGATATGACTGGATGAAACCAGAAATATCTGGTTGTGTTTTGGCTTACTACAACCCAGATATTGTGAAAGCCTCTGTGTTTATGTTTTCCGGATATTATCAACGGAATTTATGTTTTTGCATGTTATTTATCAGGGAACATTTAATTTTGTGCTGGGAAACACTAATTGGTTCCACATGGAGACACCAGTCTACACATTCGTATTTTCTAGGGAGAAAGCTAGAATATCTGCGGTAAACAAACATGATGTTTCTGTTTGTATAGATGACATTTTATGCACTGGCTTAAGGAAAAGACTTTGTTTTACTCCAAAACCATTTTTACTGCGATTTTCCCGGTTCATTGCATACGAATTCCACCAAACTTAGTCCGGATATGACTGGATGAAACCAGAAATATCCGGTTGTGTTTTGGCTAAATCAATCCCAGATATTGGGATGGACTCTGTGTTTGTGTTTTCTGGACATTATCAACGGACTTTATTGTTTTGAATGTTTTTATCAGGGAACATTTAATTTTGTACCATAGAAACACTAATAGGTTCAACATGGAGACACCAGTCTACACATTCGTATGTTCTAGGGAGAAAGTTAGAGGAACTGCGGCAAACAAACATGATATTTCTGTTTGTATACATGACATTTTATGCACTTGCATAACGAAAAAAAACTTTGCTTTTCTCCAAAACCATTTTTACTGTGATTTTCTCGGTCCATTGCATACGAATTCCACCTCGCTTTGTCCGGCTATGACTGGATGAAACCAGAAATATCCGGTTGTGTTTTGGCTTACTACAACCCAGATATTGTGAAAGCCTCTGTGTTTATGTTTTCCGGATATTATCAACGGAATTCATCTTTTTGCATGTTATTTATCAGGGAACATTTAATTTTGTGCTGGGAAACATTAATTGGTTCCACATGGAGACACCAGCTCTACACATTCGTATTTTCTAGGGAGAAACCTAGAGGAACTGCGGCAAACAAACATGATATTTCTGTTTGTATAGATGACATTTTATGCACTTTCCTAAAGAAAAGACTTTGCTTTTCTCCAAAACCACTTTTCCTGTGATATTCTCGATCCATTACATATGAATTCCACCCCACTTTGTCCGGATATGACTGGATGAAACCAGAAATATCCGGTTGTGTTTTGTCTTACTATATCCCAGATATTGCTACAGCCTCAGTGTCTGTGTTTTCTGGATATTATCGATGGATTTTATTGTTTTGAATGTTTTTATCAGGGAACATTTAATTTTGTACCGTAGAAACACTAATTGGTTCCACATGGAGACACCAGTAACACATTCCTATGTTCTAGGGAGAAAGCTTGAGGAACTGCAAATCGATATGATATGTCTGTTTGTATAGATGACATTTTATGCACTTGCGATGGAAAAGACTTTTTGCCTTTCTCTAAAACCATTTTTACTGTGCTTTTGTTGGTCCATTGCATACGAATTCCAACCCACTTTGTCCGGATATGACTGGATGAAACCAGAAATATCCGGTTGTGTTTTGGCTTACTATAACCCAGATATTGTGAAAGCTTCTGTATTTGTGTTCTCCGGATATTATGAACGGATTTTATGGATTGCATGTTTTTTATCAGGGAACATTTAATTTTGTACCGTAGAAACACTAATTGGTTCCACACGGAGACACCAGCTCTACACATTTGTATTTTCTAGGGAGAAAGCTAGAGGAACTGTGGCAAACAAACATGATATTTCTGTTTGTATAGATGACATTTTATGCACTTTCCTAACAAAAAGACTTTACTTTTCTCCAAAACCATTTTTACTGTGATTTTCTTGGTCCATTGCATACAAATTCCACCTCACTTTGTCCGGATATGACTGGATGAAACCAGAAATATCCGTTTTCTTTTTTTTTGGCTTACTATATCCCAGATATAACTACAGACTCTGTGTTTGTGTTTTCTGGATATTATCGATGGATTATATTGTTTTGAATGTTTTTATCAGGGAACACTCAATTTTGTGCTGGGAAACACTAATTGGTTCCACATGGAGACACCAGTCTACACATTCTATTTTCTAGGGAGAAAGCTAGAATAACTGCGGTAAACAAACATGATGTTTCTGTTTGTATAGATGACATTTTATGCACTTGCATAACGAAAAAAAACTTTGCTTTTCTCCAAAACCATTTTTACTGTGATTTTCTCGGTCCATTGCATACGAATTCCACCTCGCTTTGTCCGGATATGACTGGATGAAACCAGAAATATCTGGTTGTGTTTTGGCTTACTACAACCCAGATATTGTGAAAGCCTCTGTGTTTATGTTTTCCGGATATTATCAACGGAATTTATGTTTTTGCATGTTATTTATCAGGGAACATTTAATTTTGTGCTGGGAAACACTAATTGGTTCCACATGGAGACACCAGTCTACACATTCGTATTTTCTAGGGAGAAAGCTAGAATATCTGCGGTAAACAAACATGATGTTTCTGTTTGTATAGATGACATTTTATGCACTGGCTTAAGGAAAAGACTTTGTTTTACTCCAAAACCATTTTTACTGCGATTTTCCCGGTTCATTGCATACGAATTCCACCAAACTTAGTCCGGATATGACTGGATGAAACCAGAAATATCCGGTTGTGTTTTGGCTAAATCAATCCCAGATATTGGGATGGACTCTGTGTTTGTGTTTTCTGGACATTATCAACGGACTTTATTGTTTTGAATGTTTTTATCAGGGAACATTTAATTTTGTACCATAGAAACACTAATAGGTTCAACATGGAGACACCAGTCTACACATTCGTATGTTCTAGGGAGAAAGTTAGAGGAACTGCGGCAAACAAACATGATATTTCTGTTTGTATACATGACATTTTATGCACTTGCATAACGAAAAAAAACTTTGCTTTTCTCCAAAACCATTTTTACTGTGATTTTCTCGGTCCATTGCATACGAATTCCACCTCGCTTTGTCCGGCTATGACTGGATGAAACCAGAAATATCCGGTTGTGTTTTGGCTTACTACAACCCAGATATTGTGAAAGCCTCTGTGTTTATGTTTTCCGGATATTATCAACGGAATTCATCTTTTTGCATGTTATTTATCAGGGAACATTTAATTTTGTGCTGGGAAACATTAATTGGTTCCACATGGAGACACCAGCTCTACACATTCGTATTTTCTAGGGAGAAACCTAGAGGAACTGCGGCAAACAAACATGATATTTCTGTTTGTATAGATGACATTTTATGCACTTTCCTAAAGAAAAGACTTTGCTTTTCTCCAAAACCACTTTTCCTGTGATATTCTCGATCCATTACATATGAATTCCACCCCACTTTGTCCGGATATGAGTGGATGAAACCAGAAATATCCGGTTGTGTTTTGTCTTACTATATCCCAGATATTGCTACAGCCTCAGTGTCTGTGTTTTCTGGATATTATCGATGGATTTTATTGTTTTGAATGTTTTTATCAGGGAACATTTAATTTTGTACCGTAGAAACACTAATTGGTTCCACATGGAGACACCAGTAACACATTCCTATGTTCTAGGGAGAAAGCTTGAGGAACTGCAAATCGATATGATATGTCTGTTTGTATAGATGACATTTTATGCACTTGCGATGGAAAAGACTTTTTGCCTTTCTCTAAAACCATTTTTACTGTGCTTTTGTTGGTCCATTGCATACGAATTCCAACCCACTTTGTCCGGATATGACTGGATGAAACCAGAAATATCCGGTTGTGTTTTGGCTTACTATAACCCAGATATTGTGAAAGCTTCTGTATTTGTGTTCTCCGGATATTATGAACGGATTTTATGGATTGCATGTTTTTTATCAGGGAACATTTAATTTTGTACCGTAGAAACACTAATTGGTTCCACACGGAGACACCAGCTCTACACATTTGTATTTTCTAGGGAGAAAGCTAGAGGAACTGTGGCAAACAAACATGATATTTCTGTTTGTATAGATGACATTTTATGCACTTTCCTAACAAAAAGACTTTACTTTTCTCCAAAACCATTTTTACTGTGATTTTCTTGGTCCATTGCATACAAATTCCACCTCACTTTGTCCGGATATGACTGGATGAAACCAGAAATATCCGTTTTCTTTTTTTTTGGCTTACTATATCCCAGATATAACTACAGACTCTGTGTTTGTGTTTTCTGGATATTATCGATGGATTATATTGTTTTGAATGTTTTTATCAGGGAACACTCAATTTTGTGCTGGGAAACACTAATTGGTTCCACATGGAGACACCAGTCTACACATTCTATTTTCTAGGGAGAAAGCTAGAATAACTGCGGTAAACAAACATGATGTTTCTGTTTGTATAGATGACATTTTATGCACTTGCATAACGAAAAAAAACTTTGCTTTTCTCCAAAACCATTTTTACTGTGATTTTCTCGGTCCATTGCATACGAATTCCACCTCGCTTTGTCCGGATATGACTGGATGAAACCAGAAATATCTGGTTGTGTTTTGGCTTACTACAACCCAGATATTGTGAAAGCCTCTGTGTTTATGTTTTCCGGATATTATCAATGGAATTTATGTTTTTGCATGTTATTTATCAGGGAACATTTAATTTTGTGCTGGGAAACACTAATTGGTTCCACATGGAGACACCAGTCTACACATTCGTATTTTCTAGGGAGAAAGCTAGAATATCTGCGGTAAACAAACATGATGTTTCTGTTTGTATAGATGACATTTTATGCACTGGCTTAAGGAAAAGACTTTGTTTTACTCCAAAACCATTTTTACTGCGATTTTCCCGGTTCATTGCATACGAATTCCACCAAACTTAGTCCGGATATGACTGGATGAAACCAGAAATATCCGGTTGTGTTTTGGCTAAATCAATCCCAGATATTGGGATGGACTCTGTGTTTGTGTTTTCTGGACATTATCAACGGACTTTATTGTTTTGAATGTTTTTATCAGGGAACATTTAATTTTGTACCATAGAAACACTAATAGGTTCAACATGGAGACACCAGTCTACACATTCGTATGTTCTAGGGAGAAAGTTAGAGGAACTGCGGCAAACAAACATGATATTTCTGTTTGTATACATGACATTTTATGCACTTGCATAACGAAAAAAAACTTTGCTTTTCTCCAAAACCATTTTTACTGTGATTTTCTCGGTCCATTGCATACGAATTCCACCTCGCTTTGTCCGGCTATGACTGGATGAAACCAGAAATATCCGGTTGTGTTTTGGCTTACTACAACCCAGATATTGTGAAAGCCTCTGTGTTTATGTTTTCCGGATATTATCAACGGAATTCATCTTTTTGCATGTTATTTATCAGGGAACATTTAATTTTGTGCTGGGAAACATTAATTGGTTCCACATGGAGACACCAGCTCTACACATTCGTATTTTCTAGGGAGAAACCTAGAGGAACTGCGGCAAACAAACATGATATTTCTGTTTGTATAGATGACATTTTATGCACTTTCCTAAAGAAAAGACTTTGCTTTTCTCCAAAACCACTTTTCCTGTGATATTCTCGATCCATTACATATGAATTCCACCCCACTTTGTCCGGATATGAGTGGATGAAACCAGAAATATCCGGTTGTGTTTTGTCTTACTATATCCCAGATATTGCTACAGCCTCAGTGTCTGTGTTTTCTGGATATTATCGATGGATTTTATTGTTTTGAATGTTTTTATCAGGGAACATTTAATTTTGTACCGTAGAAACACTAATTGGTTCCACATGGAGACACCAGTAACACATTCCTATGTTCTAGGGAGAAAGCTTGAGGAACTGCAAATCGATATGATATGTCTGTTTGTATAGATGACATTTTATGCACTTGCGATGGAAAAGACTTTTTGCCTTTCTCTAAAACCATTTTTACTGTGCTTTTGTTGGTCCATTGCATACGAATTCCAACCCACTTTGTCCGGATATGACTGGATGAAACCAGAAATATCCGGTTGTGTTTTGGCTTACTATAACCCAGATATTGTGAAAGCTTCTGTATTTGTGTTCTCCGGATATTATGAACGGATTTTATGGATTGCATGTTTTTTATCAGGGAACATTTAATTTTGTACCGTAGAAACACTAATTGGTTCCACACGGAGACACCAGCTCTACACATTTGTATTTTCTAGGGAGAAAGCTAGAGGAACTGTGGCAAACAAACATGATATTTCTGTTTGTATAGATGACATTTTATGCACTTTCCTAACAAAAAGACTTTACTTTTCTCCAAAACCATTTTTACTGTGATTTTCTTGGTCCATTGCATACAAATTCCACCTCACTTTGTCCGGATATGACTGGATGAAACCAGAAATATCCGTTTTCTTTTTTTTTGGCTTACTATATCCCAGATATAACTACAGACTCTGTGTTTGTGTTTTCTGGATATTATCGATGGATTATATTGTTTTGAATGTTTTTATCAGGGAACACTCAATTTTGTGCTGGGAAACACTAATTGGTTCCACATGGAGACACCAGTCTACACATTCTATTTTCTAGGGAGAAAGCTAGAATAACTGCGGTAAACAAACTTGATGTTTCTGTTTGTATAGATGACATTTTATGCACTTGCATAACGAAAAAAAACTTTGCTTTTCTCCAAAACCATTTTTACTGTGATTTTCTCGGTCCATTGCATACGAATTCCACCTCGCTTTGTCCGGATATGACTGGATGAAACCAGAAATATCTGGTTGTGTTTTGGCTTACTACAACCCAGATATTGTGAAAGCCTCTGTGTTTATGTTTTCCGGATATTATCAACGGAATTTATGTTTTTGCATGTTATTTATCAGGGAACATTTAATTTTGTGCTGGGAAACACTAATTGGTTCCACATGGAGACACCAGTCTACACATTCGTATTTTCTAGGGAGAAAGCTAGAATATCTGCGGTAAACAAACATGATGTTTCTGTTTGTATAGATGACATTTTATGCACTGGCTTAAGGAAAAGACTTTGTTTTACTCCAAAACCATTTTTACTGCGATTTTCCCGGTTCATTGCATACGAATTCCACCAAACTTAGTCCGGATATGACTGGATGAAACCAGAAATATCCGGTTGTGTTTTGGCTAAATCAATCCCAGACATTGGGATGGACTCTGTGTTTGTGTTTTCTGGACATTATCAACGGACTTTATTGTTTTGAATGTTTTTATCAGGGAACATTTAATTTTGTACCATAGAAACACTAATAGGTTCAACATGGAGACACCAGTCTACACATTCGTATGTTCTAGGGAGAAAGTTAGAGGAACTGCGGCAAACAAACATGATATTTCTGTTTGTATACATGACATTTTATGCACTTGCATAACGAAAAAAAACTTTGCTTTTCTCCAAAACCATTTTTACTGTGATTTTCTCGGTCCATTGCATACGAATTCCACCTCGCTTTGTCCGGCTATGACTGGATGAAACCAGAAATATCCGGTTGTGTTTTGGCTTACTACAACCCAGATATTGTGAAAGCCTCTGTGTTTATGTTTTCCGGATATTATCAACGGAATTTATGTTTTTGCATGTTATTTATCAGGGAACATTTAATTTTGTGCTGGGAAACATTAATTGGTTCCACATGGAGACACCAGCTCTACACATTCGTATTTTCTAGGGAGAAACCTAGAGGAACTGCGGCAAACAAACATGATATTTCTGTTTGTATAGATGACATTTTATGCACTTTCCTAAAGAAAAGACTTTGCTTTTCTCCAAAACCATTTTTCCTGTGATATTCTCGATCCATTACATATGAATTCCACCCCACTTTGTCCGGATATGAGTGCATGAAACCAGAAATATCCGGTTGTGTTTTGTCTTACTATATCCCAGATATTGCTACAGCCTCAGTGTCTGTGTTTTCTAGATAATATCGATAGATTTTATTGTTTTGAATGTTTTTATCAGGGAACATTTAATTTTGTACCGTAGAAACACTAATTGGTTCCACATGGAGACACCAGTAACACATTCCTATGTTCTAGGGAGAAAGCTTGAGGAACTGCAAATCGATATGATATGTCTGTTTGTATAGATGACATTTTATGCACTTGCGATGGAAAAGACTTTTTGCCTTTCTCTAAAACCATTTTTACTGTGATTTTGTTGGTCCATTGCATACGAATTCCAACCCACTTTGTCCGGATATGACTGGATGAAACCAGAAATATCCGGTTGTGTTTTGGCTAACTCAATCCCAGATATTGTGAAAGCTTCTGTATTTGTGTTCTCCGGATATTATGAACGGATTTTATGGTTTTGCATGTTTTTTATCAGGGAACATTTAATTTTGTACCGTAGAAACACTAATTGGTTCCACACGGAGACACCAGCTCTACACATTTGTATTTTCTAGGGAGAAAGCTAGAGGAACTGCGGCAAACAAACATGATATTTCTGTTTGTATAGATGACATTTTATGCACTTTCCTAACAAAAAGACTTTACTTTTCTCCAAAACCATTTTTACTGTGATTTTCTCGGTCCATTGCATACGAATTCCACCTCACTTTGTCCGGATATGACTGGATGAAACCAGAAATATCCGTTTTCTTTTTTTTTTGGCTTACTATATCCCAGATATTACTACAGACTCTGTGTTTGTGTTTTCTGGATATTATCGATGGATTATATTGTTTTGAATGTTTTTATCAGGGAACATTTAATTTTGTGCTGGGAAACACTAATTGTTTCCACATGGAGACACCAGTCTACACATTCGTATTTTCTAGGGAGAAAGCTAGAATAACTGCGGTAAACAAACATGATGTTTCTGTTTGTATAGATGACATTTTATGCACTGGCTTAAGGAAAAGACTTTGTTTTACTCCAAAACCATTTTTACTGCGATTTTCCCGGTTCATTGCATACGAATTCCACCAAACTTAGTCCGGATATGACTGGATGAAACCAGAAATATCCGGTTGTGTTTTGGCTAACTCAATCCCAGATATTGTGAAAGCTTCTGTATTGGTGTTTTCCGGATATTATCAACGGATTTTATGGTTTTGCATTTTTTTTATCAGGGAACATTTAATTTTGTACCTTAGAAACACTAATAGGTTCAACACGGAGACACCAGTCTACACATTTGTATGTTCTAGGGAGAAAGTTAGAGGAACTGTGGCAAACAAACATGATGTTTCTGTTTGTATAGATGACATTTTATGCACTTGCATAACGAAAAAAAACTTTGCTTTTCTCCAAAACCATTTTTACTGTGATTTTCTCGGTCCATTGCATACGAATTCCACCTCGCTTTGTCCGGATATGACTGGATGAAACCAGAAATATCCGGTTGTGTTTTGGCTTACTACAACCCAGATATTGTGAAAGCCTCTGTGTTTATGTTTTCCGGATATTATCAACGGAATTTATGTTTTTGCATGTTATTTATCAGGGAACATTTAATTTTGTGCTGGGAAACACTAATTGGTTCCACATGGAGACACCAGTCTACACATTCGTATTTTCTAGGGAGAAAGCTAGAGGAACTGCGGCAAACAAACATGACATTTCTGTTTGTATAGATGACATTTTATGCACTGGCTTAAGGAAAAGACTTTGTTTTACTCCAAAACCATTTTTACTGCGATTTTCCCGGTTCATTGCATACGAATTCCACCAAACTTAGTCCGGATATGACTGGATGAAACCAGAAATATCCGGTTGTGTTTTGGCTAAATCAATCCCAGATATTGGGATGGACTCTGTGTTTGTGTTTTCTGGACATTATCAACGGACTTTATTGTTTTGAATGTTTTTATCAGGGAACATTTAATTTTGTACCATAGAAACACTAATAGGTTCAACATGGAGACACCAGTCTACACATTCGTATGTTCTAGGGAGAAAGTTAGAGGAACTGCGGCAAACAAACATGATATTTCTGTTTGTATACATGACATTTTATGCACTTGCATAACGAAAAAAAACTTTGCTTTTCTCCAAAACCATTTTTACTGTGATTTTCTCGGTCCATTGCATACGAATTCCACCTCGCTTTGTCCGGCTATGACTGGATGAAACCAGAAATATCCGGTTGTGTTTTGGCTTACTACAACCCAGATATTGTGAAAGCCTCTGTGTTTATGTTTTCCGGATATTATCAACGGAATTTATGTTTTTGCATGTTATTTATCAGGGAACATTTAATTTTGTGCTGGGAAACATTAATTGGTTCCACATGGAGACACCAGCTCTACACATTCGTATTTTCTAGGGAGAAACCTAGAGGAACTGCGGCAAACAAACATGATATTTCTGTTTGTATAGATGACATTTTATGCACTTTCCTAAAGAAAAGACTTTGCTTTTCTCCAAAACCATTTTTCCTGTGATATTCTCGATCCATTACATATGAATTCCACCCCACTTTGTCCGGATATGAGTGCATGAAACCAGAAATATCCGGTTGTGTTTTGTCTTACTATATCCCAGATATTGCTACAGCCTCAGTGTCTGTGTTTTCTAGATAATATCGATAGATTTTATTGTTTTGAATGTTTTTATCAGGGAACATTTAATTTTGTACCGTAGAAACACTAATTGGTTCCACATGGAGACACCAGTAACACATTCCTATGTTCTAGGGAGAAAGCTTGAGGAACTGCAAATCGATATGATATGTCTGTTTGTATAGATGACATTTTATGCACTTGCGATGGAAAAGACTTTTTGCCTTTCTCTAAAACCATTTTTACTGTGATTTTGTTGGTCCATTGCATACGAATTCCAACCCACTTTGTCCGGATATGACTGGATGAAACCAGAAATATCCGGTTGTGTTTTGGCTAACTCAATCCCAGATATTGTGAAAGCTTCTGTATTTGTGTTCTCCGGATATTATGAACGGATTTTATGGTTTTGCATGTTTTTTATCAGGGAACATTTAATTTTGTACCGTAGAAACACTAATTGGTTCCACACGGAGACACCAGCTCTACACATTTGTATTTTCTAGGGAGAAAGCTAGAGGAACTGCGGCAAACAAACATGATATTTCTGTTTGTATAGATGACATTTTATGCACTTTCCTAACAAAAAGACTTTACTTTTCTCCAAAACCATTTTTACTGTGATTTTCTCGGTCCATTGCATACGAATTCCACCTCACTTTGTCCGGATATGACTGGATGAAACCAGAAATATCCGTTTTCTTTTTTTTTTGGCTTACTATATCCCAGATATTACTACAGACTCTGTGTTTGTGTTTTCTGGATATTATCGATGGATTATATTGTTTTGAATGTTTTTATCAGGGAACATTTAATTTTGTGCTGGGAAACACTAATTGTTTCCACATGGAGACACCAGTCTACACATTCGTATTTTCTAGGGAGAAAGCTAGAATAACTGCGGTAAACAAACATGATGTTTCTGTTTGTATAGATGACATTTTATGCACTGGCTTAAGGAAAAGACTTTGTTTTACTCCAAAACCATTTTTACTGCGATTTTCCCGGTTCATTGCATACGAATTCCACCAAACTTAGTCCGGATATGACTGGATGAAACCAGAAATATCCGGTTGTGTTTTGGCTAACTCAATCCCAGATATTGCGACGGACTCTGTGTTTGTGTTTTCTGGACATTATCAACGGACTTTATTGTTTTGAATGTTTTTATCAGGGAACATTTAATTTTGTACCTTAGAAACACTAATAGGTTCAACATGGAGACACCAGTCTACACATTCGTATGTTCTAGGGAGAAAGTTAGAGGAACTGCGGCAAACAAACATGATATTTCTGTTTGTATACATGACATTTTATGCACTTGCATAACGAAAAAAACTTTGCTTTTCTCCAAAACCATTTTTACTGTGATTTTCTTGGTCGATTGCATACAAATTCCACCTCGCTTTGTCCGGATATGACTGGATGAAACCAGAAATATCCGGTTGTGTTTTGGCTTACTACAACCCAGATATTGTGAAAGCCTCTGTGTTTATGTTTTCCGGATATTATCAACGGAATTTATGTTTTTGCATGTTATTTATCAGGGAACATTTAATTTTGTGCTGGGAAACACTAATTGGTTCCACATGGAGACACCAGCTCTACACATTCGTATTTTCTAGGGAGAAAGCTAGAGGAACTGCGGCAAACAAACATGATATTTCTGTTTGTATAGATGACATTTTATGCACTTTCCTAAAGAAAAGACTTTGCTTTTCTCCAAAACCATTTTTCCTGTGATATTCTCGATCCATTACATATGAATTCCACCCCACTTTGTCCGGATATGAGTGGATGAAACCAGAAATATCCGGTTGTGTTTTGTCTTACTATATCCCAGATATTGCTACAGCCTCAGTGTCTGTGTTTTCTGGATATTATGGATGGATTTTATTGTTTTGAATGTTTTTATCAGGGAACCTTTAATTTTGTACCGTAGAAATACAATTTGGTTCCACATGGAGACACCAGTAACACATTCCTATGTTCTAGGGAGAAAGCTTGAGGAACTGCAAATCGATATGCTATGCCTGTTTGTATAGATGACATTTTATGCACTTGCGATGGAAAAGACTTTTTGCCTTTCTCTAAAACCATTTTTACTGTGATTTTGTTGGTCCATTGCATACGAATTCCAACCCACTTTGTCCGGATATGACTGGATGAAACCAGAAATATCCGGTTGTGTTTTGGCTTACTACAACCCAGATATTGTGAAAGCCTCTGTGTTTATGTTTCCGGATATTATCAACGGAATTTATGTTTTTGCATGTTATTTATCAGGGAACTTTTAATTTTGTGCTGGGAAACACTAATTGGTTCCACACGGAGACACCAGCTCTACACATTCGTATTTTCTAGGGAGAAAGCTAGAGGAACTGCGGCAAACAAACATGATATTTCTGTTTGTATAGATGACATTTTATGCACTTTCCTAACAAAAAGACTTTACTTTTCTCCAAAACCATTTTTACTGTGATTTTCTCGGTCCATTGCATACGAATTCCACCTCACTTTGTCCGGATATGACTGGATGAAACCAGAAATATCCGTTTTCTTTTTTTTGGCTTACTATATCCCAGATATTACTACACTCTGTGTTTGTGTTTTCTGGATATTATCGATGGATTATATTGTTTTGAATGTTTTTATCAGGGAACATTTAATTTTGTGCTGGGAAACACTAATTGGTTCCACATGGAGACACCAGTCTACACATTCGTATTTTCTAGGGAGAAAGCTAGAATAACTGTGGTAAACAAACATGATGTTTCTGTTTGTATAGATGACATTTTATGCACTGGCTTAAGGAAAAGACTTTGTTTTACTCCAAAACCATTTTTACTGCGATTTTCCCGGTTCATTGCATACGAATTCCACCAAACTTAGTCCGGATATGACTGGATGAAACCAGAAATATCCGGTTGTGTTTTGGCTAACTCAATCCCAGATATTGCGACGGACTCTGTGTTTGTGTTTTCTGGACATTATCAACGGACTTTATTGTTTTGAATGTTTTTATCAGGGAACATTTAATTTTGTACCTTAGAAACACTAATAGGTTCAACATGGAGACACCAGTCTACACATTCGTATGTTCTAGGGAGAAAGTTAGAGGAACTGCGGCAAACAAACATGATATTTCTGTTTGTATACATGACATTTTATGCACTTGCATAACGAAAAAAACTTTGCTTTTCTCCAAAACCATTTTTACTGTGATTTTCTCGGTCCATTGCATACGAATTCCACCTCGCTTTGTCCGGATATGACTGGATGAAACCAGAAATATCCGGTTGTGTTTTGGCTTACTACAACCCAGATATTGTGAAAGCCTCTGTGTTTATGTTTTCCGGATATTATCAACGGAATTTATGTTTTTGCATGTTATTTATCAGGGAACATTTAATTTTGTGCTGGGAAACACTAATTGGTTCCACATGGAGACACCAGCTCTACACATTCGTATTTTCTAGGGAGAAAGCTAGAGGAACTGCGGCAAACAAACATGATATTTCTGTTTGTATAGATGACATTTTATGCACTTTCCTAAAGAAAAGACTTTGCTTTTCTCCAAAACCATTTTTCCTGTGATTTTCTCGATCCATTACATATGAATTCCACCCCACTTTGTCCGGATATGAGTGGATGAAACCAGAAATATCCGGTTGTGTTTTGTCTTACTATATCCCAGATATTGCTACAGCCTCAGTGTCTGTGTTTTCTGGATATTATCGATGGATTTTATTGTTTTGAATGTTTTTATCAGGGAACATTTAATTTTGTACCGTAGAAACACTAATTGGTTCCACACGGAGACACCAGCTCTACACATTTGTATTTTCTAGGGAGAAAGCTAGAGGAACTGCGGCAAACAAACATGATATTTCTGTTTGTATAGATGACATTTTATGCACTTTCCTAAGAAAAAGACTTTACTTTTCTCCAAAACCATTTTTACTGTGATTTTCTCGGTCCATTGCATACGAATTCCACCTCACTTTGTCCGGATATGACTGGATGAAACCAGAAATACCCGTTTTCTTTTTTTTTTGGCTTACTATATCCCAGATATTACTACACTCTGTGTTTGTGTTTTCTGGATATTATCGATGGATTATATTGTTTTGAATGTTTTTATCAGGGAACACTTAATTTTGTGCTGGGAAACACTAATTGGTTCCACATGGAGACACCAGTCTACACATTCGTATTTTCTAGGGAGAAAGCTAGAATAACTGCGGTAAACAAACATGATGTTTCTGTTTGTATAGATGACATTTTATGCACTGGCTTAAGGAAAAGACTTTGTTTTACTCCAAAACCATTTTTACTGTGATTTTCCCGGTTCATTGCATACGAATTCCACCAAACTTAGTCCGGATATGACTGGATGAAACCAGAAATATCCGGTTGTGTTTTGGCTAACTCAATCCCAGATATTGTGAAAGCTTCTGTATTGGTGTTTTCCGGATATTATCAACGGATTTTATGGATTTGCATGTTTTTTATCAGGGAACATTTAATTTTGTACCTTAGAAACACTAATAGGTTCAACATGGAGACACCAGTCTACACATTCGTATGTTCTAGGGAGAAAGTTAGAGGAACTGCGGCAAACAAACATGATATTTCTGTTTGTATACATGACATTTAATGCACTTGCATAACGAAAAAAACTTTGCTTTTCTCCAAAACCATTTTTACTGTGATTTTCTCGGTCCATTGCATCCGAATTCCACCTCGCTTTGTCCGGATATGACTGGATGAAACCAGAAATATCCGGTTGTGTTTTGGCTTACTACAACCCAGATATTGTGAAAGCCTCTGTGTTTATGTTTTCCGGATATTATCAACGGAATTTATGTTTTTGCATGTTATTTATCAGGGAACATTTAATTTTGTGCTGGGAAACACTAATTGGTTCCACATGGAGACACCAGCTCTACACATTCGTATTTTCTAGGGAGAAAGCTAGAGGAACTGCGGCAAACAAACATGATATTTCTGTTTGTATAGATGACATTTTATGCACTTTCCTAAAGAAAAGACTTTGCTTTTCTACAAAACCATTTTTCCTGTGATATTCTCGATCCATTACATATGAATTCCACCCCACTTTGTCCGGATATGACTGGATGAAACCAGAAATATCCGGTTGTGTTTTGTCTTACTATATCGCAGATATTGCTACAGCCTCAGTGTCTGTGTTTTCTGGATATTATCGATGGATTTTATTGTTTTGAATGTTTTTATCAGGGAACCTTTAATTTTGTACCGTAGAAATACAATTTGGTTCCACATGGAGACACCAGTAACACATTCCTATGTTCTAGGGAGAAAGCTTGAGGAACTACAAATCGATATGATATGTCTGTTTGTATAGATGACATTTTATGCACTTGCGATGGAAAAGACTTTTTGCCTTTCTCTAAAACCATTTTTACTGTGATTTTGTTGGTCCATTGCATACGAATCCCAACCCACTTTGTCCGGATATGACTGGATGAAACCAGAAATATCCGGTTGTGTTTTGGCTTACCTCAACCCAGATATTCTGAAAGCTTCTGTGTTTATGTTTCCGGATATTATCAACGGAATTTATGTTTTTGCATGTTATTTATCAGGGAACATTTAATTTTGTGCTGGGAAACACTAATTTGTTCCACACGGAGACACCAGCTCTACACATTTGTATTTTCTAGGGAGAAAGCTAGAGGAACTGCGGCAAACAAACATGATATTTCTGTTTGTATAGATGACATTTTATGCACTGGCTTAAGGAAAAGACTTTGTTTTACTCCAAAACCATTTTTACTGCGATTTTCCCGGTTCATTGCATACGAATTCCACCAAACTTAGTCCGGATATGACTGGATGAAACCAGAAATATCCGGTTGTGTTTTGGCTAACTCAATCCCAGATATTGCGACGGACTCTGTGTTTGTGTTTTCTGGACATTATCAACGGACTTTATTGTTTTGAATGTTTTTATCGGGGAACATTTAATTTTGTACCTTAGAAACACTAATAGGTTCAACATGGAGATACCAGTCTACACATTCGTATGTTCTAGGGAGAAAGTTAGAGGAACTGCGGCAAACAAACATGATATTTCTGTTTGTATAGATGACATTGTATGCACTTTCCTAAAGAATAGACTTTGCTTTTCTCCAAAACCATTTTTCCTGTGATATTCTCGATCCATTACATATGAATTCCACCCCACTTTGTCCGGATATGAGTGGATGAAACCAGAAATATCCGGTTGTGTTTTGTCTTACTATATCCCAGATATTGCTACAGCCTCAGTGTCTGTGTTTTCTGGATATTATCGATGGATTTTATTGTTTTGAATGTTTTTATCAGGGAACCTTTAATTTTGTACCGTAGAAATACAATTTGGTTCCACATGGAGACACCAGTAACACATTCCTATGTTCTAGGGAGAAAGCTTGAGGAACTGCAAATCGATATGATATGTCTGTTTGTATAGATGACATTTTATGCACTTGCGATGGAAAAGACTTTTTGCCTTTCTCTAAAACCATTTTTACTGTGATTCTGTTGGTCCATTGCATACGAATTCCAACCCACTTTGTCCGGATATGACTGGATGAAACCAGAAATATCCGGTTGTGTTTTGGCTTACTACAACCCAGATATTGTGAAAGCCTCTGTGTTTATGTTTCCGTATATTATCAACGGAATTTATGTTTTTGCATGTTATTTATCAGGGAACATTTAATTTTGTGCTGGGAAACACTAATTGGTTCCACACGGAGACACCAGCTCTACACATTTGTATTTTCTAGGGAGAAAGCTAGAGGAACTGCGGCAAACAAACATGATATTTCTGTTTGTATAGATGACATTTTATGCACTTTCCTAACAAAAAGACTTTGCTTTTCTCCAAAACCATTTTTACTGTGATTTTCTCAGTCCATTGCATACGAATTCCAGCTCACTTTGTCCGGATATGACTGGATGAAACCAGAAATATCCGTTTTCTTTTTTTTTGGCTTACTATATCCCAGATATTTCTACAGACTCTGTGTTTGTGTTTTCTGGATATTATCGATGGATTATATTGTTTTGAATGTTTTTATCAGGGAACATTTAATTTTGTGCTGGGAAACACTAATTGGTTCCACATGGAGACACCAGTCTACACATTCTTATTTTCTAGGGAGAAAGCTAGAATAACTGCGGTAAACAAACATGATGTTTCTGTTTGTATAGATGACATTTTATGCACTGGCTTAAGGAAAAGACTTTGTTTTACTCCAAAACCATTTTTACTGCGATTTTCCCAGTTCATTGCATACGAATTCCACCAAACTTAGTCCGGATATGACTGGATGAAACCAGAAATATCCGGTTGTGTTTTGGCTAACTCAATCCCAGATATTGCGCCAGACTCTGTGTTTGTGTTTTCTGGACATTATCAACGGACTTTATTGTTTTGAATGTTTTTATCAGGGAACATTTAATTTTGTACCTTAGAAACACTAATAGGTTCAACATGGAGACACCAGTTACACATTCGTATGTTCTAGGGAGAAAGTTAGAGGAACTGCGGCAAACAAACATGATATTTCTGTTTGTATACATGACATTTTATGCACTTGCATAACGAAAAAAACTTTGCTTTTCTCCAAAACCATTTTTACTGTGATTTTCTCGGTCCATTGCATACGAATTCCACCTCGCTTTGTCCGGATATGAGTGGATGAAACCAGAAATATCCGGTTGTGTTTTGTCTTACTATATCCCAGATATTGCTACAGCCTCAGTGTCTGTGTTTTCTGGATATTATCGATGGCTTTTATTGTTTTGAATGTTTTTATCAGGGAACATTTAATTTTGTACCGTAGAAACACTAATTGGTTCCACATGGAGACACCAGTAACACATTCCTATGTTCTAGGGAGAAAGCTTGAGGAACTGCAAATCGATATGATATGTCTGTTTGTATAGATGACATTTTATGCACTTGCGATGGAAAAGACTTTTTGCCTTTCTCTAAAACCATTTTTACTGTGATTTTGTTGGTCCATTGCATACGAATTCCAACCCACTTTGTCCGGATATGACTGGATGAAACCAGAAATATCCGGTTGTGTTTTGGCTTACTACAACCCAGATATTGTGAAAGCTTCTGTGTTTATGTTTCCGGATATTATCAACGGAATTTATGTTTTTGCATGTTATTTATCAGGGAACATTTAATTTTGTGCTGGGAAACACTAATTGGTTCCACACGGAGACACCAGCTCTACACATTTGTATTTTCTAGGGAGAAAGCTAGAGGAACTGCGGCAAACAAACATGATATTTCTGTTTGTATAGATGACATTTTATGCACTTTTCTAACAAAAAGACTTTACTTTTCTCAAAAACCATTTTTACTGTGATTTTCTCGGTCCATTGCATACGAATTCCACCTCACTTTGTCCGGATATGACTGGATGAAACCAGAAATATCCGTTTTCTTTTTTTTGGCTTACTATATCCCAGATATTACTACAGACTCTGTGTTTGTGTTTTCTGGATATTATCGATGGATTATATTGTTTTGAATGTTTATATCAGGCAACACTTAATTTTGTGCTGGGAAACACTAATTGTTTGCACATGGAGACACCAGTCTACACATTCTTATTTTCTAGGGAGAAAGCTAGAATAACTGCGGTAAACAAACATGATGTTTCTGTTTGTATAGATGACATTTTATGCACTGGCTTAAGGAAAAGACTTTGTTTTACTCCAAAACCATTTTTACTGCGATTTTCCCGGTTCATTGCATACGAATTCCACCAAACTTAGTCCGGATATGACTGGATGAAACCAGAAATATCCGGTTGTGTTTTGGCTAACTCAATCCCAGATATTGCGACGGACTCTGTGTTTGTGTTTTCTGGACATTATCAACGGACTTTATTGTTTTGAATGTTTTTATCAGGGAACATTTAATTTTGTACCTTAGAAACACTAATAGGTTCAACATGGAGACACCAGTCTACACATTCGTATGTTCTAGGGAGAAAGTTAGAGGAACTGCGGCAAACAAACATGATATTTCTGTTTGTATACATGACATTTTATGCACTTGCATAACGAAAAAAACTTTGCTTTTCTCCAAAACCATTTTTACTGTGATTTTCTCGGTCCATTGCATACGAATTCCACCTCGCTTTGTCCGGATATGTCTGGATGAAACCAGAAATATCCGGTTGTGTTTTGGCTTACTACAACCCAGATATTGTGAAAGCCTCTGTGTTTATGTTTTCCGGATATTATCAACGGAATTTATGTTTTTGCATGTTATTTATCAGGGAACATTTAATTTTGTGCTGGGAAACACTAATTGGTTCCACATGGAGACACCAGCTCTACACATTCGTATTTTCCAGGGAGAAAGCTAGAGGAACTGCGGCAAACAAACATGATATTTCTGTTTGTATAGATGACATTTTATGCACTTTCCTAAAGAAAAGACTTTGCTTTTCTCCAAAACCATTTTTCCTGTGATATTCTCGATCCATTACATATGAATTCCACCCCACTTTGTCCGGATATGAGTGGATGAAACCAGAAATATCCGGTTGTGTTTTGTCTTACTATATCCCAGATATTGCTACAGCCTCAGTGTCTGTGTTTTCTGGATATTATCGATGGATTTTATTGTTTTGAATGTTTTTATCAGGGAACCTTTAATTTTGTACCGTAGAAATACAATTTGGTTCCACATGGAGACACCAGTAACACATTCCTATGTTCTAGGGAGAAAGCTTGAGGAACTGCAAATCGATATGATATGTCTGTTTGTATAGATGACATTTTATGCACTTGCGATGGAAAAGACTTTTTGCCTTTCTCTAAAACCATTTTTACTGTGATTCTGTTGGTCCATTGCATACGAATTCCAACCCACTTTGTCCGGATATGACTGGATGAAACCAGAAATATCCGGTTGTGTTTTGGCTTACTACAACCCAGATATTGTGAAAGCCTCTGTGTTTATGTTTCCGTATATTATCAACGGAATTTATGTTTTTGCATGTTATTTATCAGGGAACATTTAATTTTGTGCTGGGAAACACTAATTGGTTCCACACGGAGACACCAGCTCTACACATTTGTATTTTCTAGGGAGAAAGCTAGAGGAACTGCGGCAAACAAACATGATATTTCTGTTTGTATAGATGACATTTTATGCACTTTCCTAACAAAAAGACTTTGCTTTTCTCCAAAACCATTTTTACTGTGATTTTCTCAGTCCATTGCATACGAATTCCAGCTCACTTTGTCCGGATATGACTGGATGAAACCAGAAATATCCGTTTTCTTTTTTTTTGGCTTACTATATCCCAGATATTTCTACAGACTCTGTGTTTGTGTTTTCTGGATATTATCGATGGATTATATTGTTTTGAATGTTTTTATCAGGGAACATTTAATTTTGTGCTGGGAAACACTAATTGGTTCCACATGGAGACACCAGTCTACACATTCTTATTTTCTAGGGAGAAAGCTAGAATAACTGCGGTAAACAAACATGATGTTTCTGTTTGTATAGATGACATTTTATGCACTGGCTTAAGGAAAAGACTTTGTTTTACTCCAAAACCATTTTTACTGCGATTTTCCCAGTTCATTGCATACGAATTCCACCAAACTTAGTCCGGATATGACTGGATGAAACCAGAAATATCCGGTTGTGTTTTGGCTAACTCAATCCCAGATATTGCGCCAGACTCTGTGTTTGTGTTTTCTGGACATTATCAACGGACTTTATTGTTTTGAATGTTTTTATCAGGGAACATTTAATTTTGTACCTTAGAAACACTAATAGGTTCAACATGGAGACACCAGTTACACATTCGTATGTTCTAGGGAGAAAGTTAGAGGAACTGCGGCAAACAAACATGATATTTCTGTTTGTATACATGACATTTTATGCACTTGCATAACGAAAAAAACTTTGCTTTTCTCCAAAACCATTTTTACTGTGATTTTCTCGGTCCATTGCATACGAATTCCACCTCGCTTTGTCCGGATATGAGTGGATGAAACCAGAAATATCCGGTTGTGTTTTGTCTTACTATATCCCAGATATTGCTACAGCCTCAGTGTCTGTGTTTTCTGGATATTATCGATGGCTTTTATTGTTTTGAATGTTTTTATCAGGGAACATTTAATTTTGTACCGTAGAAACACTAATTGGTTCCACATGGAGACACCAGTAACACATTCCTATGTTCTAGGGAGAAAGCTTGAGGAACTGCAAATCGATATGATATGTCTGTTTGTATAGATGACATTTTATGCACTTGCGATGGAAAAGACTTTTTGCCTTTCTCTAAAACCATTTTTACTGTGATTTTGTTGGTCCATTGCATATGAATTCCAACCCACTTTGTCCGGATATGACTGGATGAAACCAGAAATATCCGGTTGTGTTTTGGCTTACTACAACCCAGATATTGTGAAAGCTTCTGTGTTTATGTTTCCGGATATTATCAACGGAATTTATGTTTTTGCATGTTATTTATCAGGGAACATTTAATTTTGTGCTGGGAAACACTAATTGGTTCCACACGGAGACACCAGCTCTACACATTTGTATTTTCTAGGGAGAAAGCTAGAGGAACTGCGGCAAACAAACATGATATTTCTGTTTGTATAGATGACATTTTATGCACTTTTCTAACAAAAAGACTTTACTTTTCTCAAAAACCATTTTTACTGTGATTTTCTCGGTCCATTGCATACGAATTCCACCTCACTTTGTCCGGATATGACTGGATGAAACCAGAAATATCCGTTTTCTTTTTTTTGGCTTACTATATCCCAGATATTACTACAGACTCTGTGTTTGTGTTTTCTGGATATTATCGATGGATTATATTGTTTTGAATGTTTATATCAGGCAACACTTAATTTTGTGCTGGGAAACACTAATTGTTTGCACATGGAGACACCAGTCTACACATTCTTATTTTCTAGGGAGAAAGCTAGAATAACTGCGGTAAACAAACATGATGTTTCTGTTTGTATAGATGACATTTTATGCACTGGCTTAAGGAAAAGACTTTGTTTTACTCCAAAACCATTTTTACTGCGATTTTCCCGGTTCATTGCATACGAATTCCACCAAACTTAGTCCGGATATGACTGGATGAAACCAGAAATATCCGGTTGTGTTTTGGCTAACTCAATCCCAGATATTGCGACGGACTCTGTGTTTGTGTTTTCTGGACATTATCAACGGACTTTATTGTTTTGAATGTTTTTATCAGGGAACATTTAATTTTGTACCTTAGAAACACTAATAGGTTCAACATGGAGACACCAGTCTACACATTCGTATGTTCTAGGGAGAAAGTTAGAGGAACTGCGGCAAACAAACATGATATTTCTGTTTGTATACATGACATTTTATGCACTTGCATAACGAAAAAAACTTTGCTTTTCTCCAAAACCATTTTTACTGTGATTTTCTCGGTCCATTGCATACGAATTCCACCTCGCTTTGTCCGGATATGTCTGGATGAAACCAGAAATATCCGGTTGTGTTTTGGCTTACTACAACCCAGATATTGTGAAAGCCTCTGTGTTTATGTTTTCCGGATATTATCAACGGAATTTATGTTTTTGCATGTTATTTATCAGGGAACATTTAATTTTGTGCTGGGAAACACTAATTGGTTCCACATGGAGACACCAGCTCTACACATTCGTATTTTCCAGGGAGAAAGCTAGAGGAACTGCGGCAAACAAACATGATATTTCTGTTTGTATAGATGACATTTTATGCACTTTCCTAAAGAAAAGACTTTGCTTTTCTCCAAAACCATTTTTCCTGTGATATTCTCGATCCATTACATATGAATTCCACCCCACTTTGTCCGGATATGAGTGGATGAAACCAGAAATATCCGGTTGTGTTTTGTCTTACTATATCCCAGATATTGCTACAGCCTCAGTGTCTGTGTTTTCTGGATATTATCGATGGATTTTATTGTTTTGAATGTTTTTATCAGGGAACATTTAATTTTGTACCGTAGAAACACTAATTGGTTCCCCATGGAGACACCAGTAACACATTCCTATGTTCTAGGGAGAAAGCTTGAGGAACTGCAAATCGATATGATGTGTCTGTTTGTATAGATGACATTTTATGCACTTGCGATGGAAAAGACTTTTTGCCTTTCTCTAAAACCATTTTTACTGTGATTTTGTTGGTCCATTGCGTAGGAATTCCAACCCACTTTGTCCGAATATGACTGGATGAAACCAGAAATATCCGGTTGTGTTTTTGCTAACTCAATCCCAGATATTGTGAAAGCTTCTGTATTTGTGTTCTCCGGATATTATGAACGGATTTTATGGTTTTGCATGTTTTTTATCAGGGAACATTTAATTTTGTACCGTAGAAACACTAATTGGTTCCACACGGAGACACCAGCTCTACACATTTGTATTTTCTAGGGAGAAAGCTAGAGGAACTGCCGCAAACAAACATGATATTTCTGTTTTTATAGATGACATTTTATGCACTTTACTAAGAAAAAGACTTTACTTTTCTCCAAAACCATTTTTACTGTGATTTTCTCGGTCCATTGCATATGAATTCCACCTCATTTGTCCGGATATGAGTGGATGAAACCAGAAATATCCGTTTCCTTTTTTTTGGCTTACTATATCCCAGATATTACTACAGACTCAGTGACTGTGTTTTCTGGATGTTATTGATGGATTATATTGTTTTGAATGTTTTTATCAGGGAACATTTAATTTTGTGCTGGGAAACACTAATTGGTTCCACATGGAGACACCAGTCTACACATTCGTATTTTCTAGGGAGAAAGCTAGAATAACTGCGGCAAACAAACATGATATTTCTGTTTGTATAGATGACATTTTATGCACTTTCCTAAAGAAAAGACTTTGCTTTTCTCCAAAACCATTTTTCCTGTGATATTCTCGGTCCATTACATATGAATTCCACCCCACTTTGTCCAGATATGAGTGGATGAAACCAGAAATATCCGGTTGTGTTTTGTCTTACTATATCCCAGATATTGCTACAGCCTCAGTGTCTGTGTTTTCTGGATATTATCGATGGATTTTATTGTTTTGAATGTTTTTATCAGGGAACATTTAATTTTGTACCGTAGAAACACTAATTGGTTCCACATTGAGACACCAGTAACACATTCCTGTGTTCTAGGGAGAAAGCTTGAGGAACTGCAAATCGATATGATATGTCTGTTTGTATAGATGACATTTTATGCACTTGCGATGGAAAAGACTTTTTGCCTTTCTCTAAAACCATTTTTACTGTGATTTTGTTGGTCCATTGCGTACGAATTCCAACCCACTTTGTCCGGATATGACTGGATGAAACCAGAAATATCCGGTTGTGTTTTGGCTAACTCAATCCCAGATATTGTGAAAGCTTCTGTATTTGTGTTCTCCGGATATTATGAACGGATTTTATGGTTTTGCATGTTTTTTATCAGGGAACATTTAATTTTGTACCGTAGAAACACTAATTGGTTCCACACGGAGACACCAGTAACACATTCCTATGTTGTAGGGAGAAAGCTTGAGGAACTGCAAATCGATATGATATGTCTGTTTGTATAGATGACATTTTATGCACTTGCGATGGAAAAGACTTTTTGCCTTTCTCTAAAACCATTTTTACTGCGATTTTGTTGGTCCATTGCATACGAATTCCAACCCACTTTGTCCGGATATGACTGGATGAAACCAGAAATATCCGGTTGTGTTTTGGCTAACTCAATCCCAGATATTGTGAAAGCTTCTGTATTTGTGTTCTCCGGATATTATGAACGGATTTTATGGTTTTGCATGTTTTTTATCAGGGAACATTTAATTTTGTACCGTAGAAACACTAATTGGTTCCACACGGAGACACCAGCTCTACACATTCGTATTTTCTAGGGAGAAAGCTAGAGGAACTGCGGCAAACAAACATGATATTTCTGTTTGTATAGATGACATTTTATGCACTTTCCTAAGAAAAAGACTTTACTTTTCTCCAAAACCATTTTTACTGTGATTTTCTCGGTCCATTGCATACGAATTCCACCTCACTTTGTCCGAATATGACTGGATGAAACCAGAAATATCTGTTTTATTTTTTTTTTGGCTTACTATATCCCAGATATTACTACAGACTCTGTGTTTGTGTTTTCTGGATATTATCGATGGATTATATTGTTTTGAATGTTTTTATCAGGGAACATTTAATTTTGTGCTGGGAAACACTAATTGGTTCCACATGGAGACACCAGTCTACACATTCGTAATTTCTAGGGAGAAAGCTAGAATAACTGCGGTAAACAAACATGATATTTCTGTTTGTATAGATGACATTTTATGCACTGGCTTAAGGAAAAGACTTTGTTTTACTCCAAAACCATTTTTGCTGCGATTTTCCTGGTTCATTGCATACGAATTCCACCAAACTTAGTCCGGATATGACTGGATGAAACCAGAAATATCCGGTTGTGTTTTGGCTAACTCAATCCCAGATATTGCGACGGACTCTGTGTTTGTGTTTTCTGGACATTATCAACGGACTTTATTGTTTTGAATGTTTTTATCAGGGAACATTTAATTTTGTACCTTAGAAACACTAATAGGTTCAACATGGAGACTCCAGTATACACATTCGTATGTTCTAGGGAGAAAGTTAGAGGAACTGCGGCAAACAAACATGATATTTCTGTTTGTATACATGACATTTTATGCACTTGCATAACGAAAAAAACTTTGCTTTTCTCCAAAACCATTTTTACTGTGATTTTCTCGGTCCATTGCATACGAATTCCACCTCGCTTTGTCCGGATATGACTGGATGAAACCAGAAATATCCGGTTGTGTTTTGGCTTACTACAACCCAGATATTGTGAAAGCCTCTGTGTTTATGTTTTCCGGATATTATCAACGGAATTTATGTTTTTGCATGTTATTTATCAGGGAACATTTAATTTTGTGCTGGGAAACACTAATTGGTTCCACATGGAGACACCAGCTCTACGCATTCGTATTTTCTAAGGAGAAAGCTAGAATAACTGCGGTAAAGAAACATAATGTTTCTGTTTGTATAGATGACATTTTATGCACTGGCTTAAGGAAAAGACTTTGTTTTACTCCAAAACCATTTTTACTGCGATTTTCCCGGTTCATTGCATACGAAATCCACCAACCTTAGTCCGGATATGACTGGATGAAACCAGAAATATCCGGTTGTGTTTTGGCTAACTCAATCCCAGATATTGCGACGGACTCTGTGTTTGTGTTTTCAGGACATTATCAACGGAGTTTATTGTTTTGAATGTTTTTATCAGGGAACATTTAATTTTGTACCTTAGAAACACGAATAGGTTCAACATGGAGACACCAGTATACACATTCGTATGTTCTAGGGAGAAAGTTAGAGGAACTGTGGCAAACAAACATGATATTTCTGTTTGTATACATGACATTTTATGCACTTTCCTAAAGAAAAGACTTTGCTTTTCTCCAAAACCATTTTTCCTGTGATATTCTCGATCCATTACATATGAATTCCACCCCACTTTGTCCAGATATGAGTGGATGAAACCAGAAATATCCGGTTGTGTTTTGTCTTACTATATCCCAGATATTGCTACAGCCTCAGTGTCTGTGTTTTCTGGATATTATCGATGGATTTTATTGTTTTGAATATTTTTATCAGGGAACATTTAATTTTGTACCATAGAAACACTAATTGGTTCCACATGGAGACACCAGTAACACATTCCTATGTTCTAGGGAGAAAGCTTGAGGAACTGCAAATCGATATGATATGTCTGTTTGTATAGATGACATTTTATGCAATTGCGATGGAAAAGACTTTTTGCCTTTCTCTAAAACCATTTTTACTGTGATTTTGTTGGTCCATTGCATACGAATTCCAACCCACTTTGTCCGGATATGACTGGATGAAACCAGAAATATCCGGTTGTGTTTTGGCTAACTCAATCCCAGATATTGTGAAAGCTTCTGTATTTGTGTTCTCCGGATATTATGAACAGATTTTATGGTTTTGCATGTTTTATATCAGGGAACATTTAATTTTGTACCGTAGAAACACTAATTGGTTCCACACGGAGACACCAGCTCTACACATTTGTATTTTCTAGGGAGAAAGCTAGAGGAACTGCGGCAAACAAACATGATATTTCTGTTTGTATAGATGACATTTTATGCACTTTCCTAACAAAAAGACTTTACTTTTCTCCAAAACCATTTTTACTGTGATTTTCTCGGTCCATTGCATACGAATTCCACCTCGCTTTGTCCGGATATGACTGGATGAAACCAGAAATATCCGGTTGTGTTTTGGCTTACTACAACCCAGATATTGTGAAAGCCTCTGTGTTTATGTGTTCCGGATATTATCAATGGAAGTTATGTTTTTGCATGTTATTTATCAGGGAACATTTAATTTTGTGCTGGGAAACACTAATTGGTTCCACATGGAGACACCAGCTCTACACATTCGTATGTTCTAGGGAGAAAGCTAGAGGAACTGCGGCAAACAAACATGATATTTCTGTTTGTATAGATGACATTTTATGCACTTTCCTAAAGAAAAGACTTTGCTTTTCTCCAAAACCATTTTTCCTGTGATATTCTCGATCCATTACATATGAATTCCACCCCACTTTGTCCGGATATGAGTGGATGAAACCAGAAATATCCGGTTGTGTTTTGTCTTACTATATCCCAGATATTGCTACAGCCTCAGTGTCTGTGTTTTCTGGATATTATCGATGGATTTTATTGTTTTGAATGTTTTTATCAGGGAACCTTTAATTTTGTACCGTAGAAATACAATTTGGTTCCACATGGAGACACCAGTAACACATTCCTATGTTCTAGGGAGAAAGCTTGAGGAACTGCAAATCGATATGATATGTCTGTTTGTATAGATGACATTTTATGCACTTGCGATGGAAAAGACTTTTTGCCTTTCTCTAAAACCATTTTTACTGTGATTCTGTTGGTCCATTGCATACGAATTCCAACCCACTTTGTCCGGATATGACTGGATGAAACCAGAAATATCCGGTTGTGTTTTGGCTTACTACAACCCAGATATTGTGAAAGCCTCTGTGTTTATGTTTCCGTATATTATCAACGGAATTTATGTTTTTGCATGTTATTTATCAGGGAACATTTAATTTTGTGCTGGGAAACACTAATTGGTTCCACACGGAGACACCAGCTCTACACATTTGTATTTTCTAGGGAGAAAGCTAGAGGAACTGCGGCAAACAAACATGATATTTCTGTTTGTATAGATGACATTTTATGCACTTTCCTAAGAAAAAGACTTTACTTTTCTCCAAAACCATTTTTACTGTGATTTTCTCGGTCCATTGCATACGAATTCCAGCTCACTTTGTCCGGATATGACTGGATGAAACCAGAAATATCCGTTTTCTTTTTTTTTGGCTTACTATATCCCAGATATTACTACAGACTCTGTGTTTGTGTTTTCTGGATATTATCGATGGATTATATTGTTTTGAATGTTTTTATCAGGGAACATTTAATTTTGTGCTGGGAAACACTAATTGTTTACACATGGAGACACCAGTCTACACATTCGTATTTTCTAGGGAGAAAGCTAGAATAACTGCGGTAAACAAACATGATGTTTCTGTTTGTATAGATGACATTTTATGCACTGGCTTAAGGAAAAGACTTTGTTTTACTCCAAAACCATTTTTACTGCGATTTTCCCGGTTCATTGCATACGAATTCCACCAAACTTAGTCCGGATATGACTGGATGAAACCAGAAATATCCGGTTGTGTTTTGGCTAACTCAATCCCAGATATTGCGCCAGACTCTGTGTTTGTGTTTTCTGGACATTATCAACGGACTTTATTGTTTTGAATGTTTTTATCAGGGAACATTTAATTTTGTACCTTAGAAACACTAATAGGTTCAACATGGAGACACCAGTTACACATTCGTATGTTCTAGGGAGAAAGTTAGAGGAACTGCGGCAAACAAACATGATATTTCTGTTTGTATACATGACATTTTATGCACTTGCATAACGAAAAAAACTTTGCTTTTCTCCAAAACCATTTTTACTGTGATTTTCTCGGTCCATTGCATACGAATTCCACCTCGCTTTGTCCGGATATGAGTGGATGAAACCAGAAATATCCGGTTGTGTTTTGTCTTACTATATCCCAGATATTGCTACAGCCTCAGTGTCTGTGTTTTCTGGATATTATCGATGGCTTTTATTGTTTTGAATGTTTTTATCAGGGAACATTTAATTTTGTACCGTAGAAACACTAATTGGTTCCACATGGAGACACCAGTAACACATTCCTATGTTCTAGGGAGAAAGCTTGAGGAACTGCAAATCGATATGATATGTCTGTTTGTATAGATGACATTTTATGCACTTGCGATGGAAAAGACTTTTTGCCTTTCTCTAAAACCATTTTTACTGTGATTTTGTTGGTCCATTGCATACGAATTCCAACCCACTTTGTCCGGATATGACTGGATGAAACCAGAAATATCCGGTTGTGTTTTGGCTTACTACAACCCAGATATTGTGAAAGCTTCTGTGTTTATGTTTCCGGATATTATCAACGGAATTTATGTTTTTGCATGTTATTTATCAGGGAACATTTAATTTTGTGCTGGGAAACACTAATTGGTTCCACACGGAGACACCAGCTCTACACATTTGTATTTTCTAGGGAGAAAGCTAGAGGAACTGCGGCAAACAAACATGATATTTCTGTTTGTATAGATGACATTTTATGCACTTTTCTAACAAAAAGACTTTACTTTTCTCAAAAACCATTTTTACTGTGATTTTCTCGGTCCATTGCATACGAATTCCACCTCACTTTGTCCGGATATGACTGGATGAAACCAGAAATATCCGTTTTCTTTTTTTTGGCTTACTATATCCCAGATATTACTACAGACTCTGTGTTTGTGTTTTCTGGATATTATCGATGGATTATATTGTTTTGAATGTTTATATCAGGCAACACTTAATTTTGTGCTGGGAAACACTAATTGTTTGCACATGGAGACACCAGTCTACACATTCTTATTTTCTAGGGAGAAAGCTAGAATAACTGCGGTAAACAAACATGATGTTTCTGTTTGTATAGATGACATTTTATGCACTGGCTTAAGGAAAAGACTTTGTTTTACTCCAAAACCATTTTTACTGCGATTTTCCCGGTTCATTGCATACGAATTCCACCAAACTTAGTCCGGATATGACTGGATGAAACCAGAAATATCCGGTTGTGTTTTGGCTAACTCAATCCCAGATATTGCGACGGACTCTGTGTTTGTGTTTTCTGGACATTATCAACGGACTTTATTGTTTTGAATGTTTTTATCAGGGAACATTTAATTTTGTACCTTAGAAACACTAATAGGTTCAACATGGAGACACCAGTCTACACATTCGTATGTTCTAGGGAGAAAGTTAGAGGAACTGCGGCAAACAAACATGATATTTCTGTTTGTATACATGACATTTTATGCACTTGCATAACGAAAAAAACTTTGCTTTTCTCCAAAACCATTTTTACTGTGATTTTCTCGGTCCATTGCATACGAATTCCACCTCGCTTTGTCCGGATATGTCTGGATGAAACCAGAAATATCCGGTTGTGTTTTGGCTTACTACAACCCAGATATTGTGAAAGCCTCTGTGTTTATGTTTTCCGGATATTATCAACGGAATTTATGTTTTTGCATGTTATTTATCAGGGAACATTTAATTTTGTGCTGGGAAACACTAATTGGTTCCACATGGAGACACCAGCTCTACACATTCGTATTTTCTAGGGAGAAAGCTAGAGGAACTGCGGCAAACAAACATGATATTTCTGTTTGTATAGATGACATTTTATGCACTTTCCTAAAGAAAAGACTTTGCTTTTCTCCAAAACCATTTTTCCTGTGATATTCTTGATCCATTACATATGAATTCCACCCCACTTTGTCCGATTATGAGTGGATGAAACCAGAAATATCCGGTTGTGTTTTGTCTTACTATATCCCAGATATTGCTACAGCCTCAGTGTCTGTGTTTTCTGGATATTATCGATGGATTTTATTGTTTTGAATGTTTTTATCAGGGAACATTTAATTTTGTACCGTAGAAACACTAATTGGTTCCCCATGGAGACACCAGTAACACATTCCTATGTTCTAGGGAGAAAGCTTGAGGAACTGCAAATCGATATGATGTGTCTGTTTGTATAGATGACATTTTATGCACTTGCGATGGAAAAGACTTTTTGCCTTTCTCTAAAACCATTTTTACTGTGATTTTGTTGGTCCATTGCGTAGGAATTCCAACCCACTTTGTCCGAATATGACTGGATGAAACCAGAAATATCCGGTTGTGTTTTGGCTAACTCAATCCCAGATATTGTGAAAGCTTCTGTATTTGTGTTCTCCGGATATTATGAACGGATTTTATGGTTTTGCATGTTTTTTATCAGGGAACACTTAATTTTGTACCGTAGAAACACTAATTGGTTCCACACGGAGACACCAGCTCTACACATTTGTATTTTCTAGGGAGAAAGCTAGAGGAACTGCCGCAAACAAACATGATATTTCTGTTTTTATAGATGACATTTTATGCACTTTACTAAGAAAAAGACTTTACTTTTCTCCAAAACCATTTTTACTGTGATTTTCTCGGTCCATTGCATATGAATTCCACCTCATTTGTCCGGATATGAGTGGATGAAACCAGAAATATCCGTTTCCTTTTTTTTGGCTTACTATATCCCAGATATTACTACAGACTCAGTGACTGTGTTTTCTGGATGTTATTGATGGATTATATTGTTTTGAATGTTTTTATCAGGGAACATTTAATTTTGTGCTGGGAAACACTAATTGGTTCCACATGGAGACACCAGTCTACACATTCGTATTTTCTAGGGAGAAAGCTAGAATAACTGCGGCAAACAAACATGATATTTCTGTTTGTATAGATGACATTTTATGCACTTTCCTAAAGGAAAGACTTTGCTTTTCTCTAAAACCATTTTTCCTGTGATATTCTCGGTCCATTACATATGAATTCCACCCCACTTTGTCCAGATATGAGTGGATGAAACCAGAAATATCCGGTTGTGTTTTGTCTTACTATATCCCAGATATTGCTACAGCCTCAGTGTCTGTGTTTTCTGGATATTATCGATGGATTTTATTGTTTTGAATGTTTTTATCAGGGAACATTTAATTTTGTACCGTAGAAACACTAATTGGTTCCACATTGAGACACCAGTAACACATTCCTATGTTCTAGGGAGAAAGCTTGAGGAACTGCAAATCGATATGATATGTCTGTTTGTATAGATGACATTTTATGCACTTGCGATGGAAAAGACTTTTTGCCTTTCTCTAAAACCATTTTTACTGTGATTTTGTTGGTCCATTGCGTACGAATTCCAACCCACTTTGTCCGGATATGACTGGATGAAACCAGAAATATCCGGTTGTGTTTTGGCTAACTCAATCCCAGATATTGTGAAAGCTTCTGTATTTGTGTTCTCCGGATATTATGAACGGATTTTATGGTTTTGCATGTTTTTTATCAGGGAACATTTAATTTTGTACCGTAGAAACACTAATTGGTTCCACACGGAGACACCAGTAACACATTCCTATGTTGTAGGGAGAAAGCTTGAGGAACTGCAAATCGATATGATATGTCTGTTTGTATAGATGACATTTTATGCACTTGCGATGGAAAAGACTTTTTGCCTTTCTCTAAAACCATTTTTACTGCGATTTTGTTGGTCCATTGCATACGAATTCCAACCCACTTTGTCCGGATATGACTGGATGAAACCAGAAATATCCGGTTGTGTTTTGGCTAACTCAATCCCAGATATTGTGAAAGCTTCTGTATTTGTGTTCTCCGGATATTATGAACGGATTTTATGGTTTTGCATGTTTTTTATCAGGGAACATTTAATTTTGTACCGTAGAAACACTAATTGGTTCCACACGGAGACACCAGCTCTACACATTTGTATTTTCTAGGGAGAAATCTAGAGGAACTGCGGCAAACAAACATGATATTTCTGTTTGTATACATGACTTTTTATGCACTTTCCTAAGAAAAAGACTTTACTTTTCTCCAAAACCATTTTTACTGTGATTTTCTCGGTCCATTGCATACGAATTCCACCTCACTTTGTCCGGATATGACTGGATGAAACCAGAAATATCCGTTTTCTTTTTTTTTTTTTTTGCTTACTATATCCCAGATATTACTACAGACTCTGTGTTTGTGTTTTCTGGATATTATCGATGGATTGTATTGTTTTGAATGTTTTAATCAGGGAATACTTCATTTTGTGCTGGGAAACACTAATTGTTTGCACATGGAGACACCAGTCTACACATTCGTATTTTCTAGGGAGAAAGCTAGAATAACTGCGGTAAACAAACATGATGTTTCTGTGTGTATAGATGACATTTTATGCACTGGCTTAAGGAAAAGACTTTGTTTTACTCCAAAACCATTTTTACTGCGATTTTCCCGGTTCATTGCATACGAATTCCACCAACCTTAGTCCGGATATGACTGGATGAAACCAGAAATATCCGGTTGTGTTTTGGCTAACTCAATCCCAGATATTGCGACGGACTCTGTGTTTGTGTTTTCTGGACATTATCAACGGACTTTATTGTTTTGAATGTTTTTATCAGGGATCATTTAATTTTGTACCTTAGAAACACTAATAGGTTCAACATGGAGACACCAGTCTACACATTCGTATGTTCTAGGGAGAAAGTTAGAGGAACTGCGGCAAACAAACATGATATTTCTGTTTGTATACATGACATTTTATGCACTTGCATAACGAAAAAAACTTTGCTTTTCTCCAAAACCATTTTTACTGTGATTTTCTCGGTCCATTGCATACAAATTCCACCTCGCTTTGTCCGGATATGACTGGATGAAACCAGAAATATCCGGTTGTGTTTTGGCTTACTACAACCCAGATATTGTGAAAGCCTCTGTGTTTATGTTTTCCGGATATTATCAACGGAATTTATGTTTTTGCATGTTATTTATCAGGGAACATTTAATTTTGTGCTGGGAAACACTAATTGGTTCCACATGGAGACACCATCTCTACACATTCATATTTTCTAGGGAGAAAGCTAGAGGAACTGCGGCAAACAAACATGATATTTCTGTTTGTATAGATGACATTTTATGCACTTTCCTAAAGAAAAGACTTTGCTTTTCTCCAAAACCATTTTTCCTGTGATTTTCTCGATCCATTACATATGAATTCCACCCCACTTTGTCCGGATATGAGTGGATGAAACCAGAAATATCCGGTTGTGTTTTGTCTTACTATATCCCAGATATTGCTACAGCCTCAGTGTCTGTGTTTTCTGGATATTATCGATGGATTTTATTGTTTTGAATGTTTTTATCAGGGAACATTTAATTTTGTACCGTAGAAACACTAATTGGTTCCCCATGGAGACACCAGTAACACATTCCTATGTTCTAGGGAGAAAGCTTGAGGAACTGCAAATCGATATGATATGTCTGTTTGTATAGATGACATTTTATGCACTTGCGATGGAAAAGACTTTTTGCCTTTCTCTAAAACCATTTTTACTGTGATTTTGTTGGTCCATTGCATACGAATTCCAACCCACTTTGTCCGAATATGACTGGATGAAACCAGAAATATCCGGTTGTGTTTTGGCTAACTCAATCCCAGATATTGTGAAAGCTTCTGTATTTGTGTTCTCCGGATATTATGAACGGATTTTATGGTTTTGCATGTTTTTTATCAGGGAACATTTAATTTTGTGCTGGGAAACACTAATTGGTTCCACATGGAGACACCAGCTCTACGCATTCGTATTTTCTAGGGAGAAAGCTAGAATAACTGCGGTAAAGAAACATAATGTTTCTGTTTGTATAGATGACATTTTATGCACTGGCTTAAGGAAAAGACTTTGTTTTACTCCAAAACCATTTTTACTGCGATTTTCCCGGTTCATTGCCTACGAATTCCACCAACATTAGTCCGGATATGACTGGATGAAACCAGAAATATCCGGTTGTGTTTTGGCTAACTCAATCCCAGATATTGCGACGGACTCTGTGTTTGTGTTTTCTGGACATTATAAATGGACTTTATTGTTTTGAATGTTTTTATCAGGGAACATTTACTTTTGTACCTTAGAAACACTAATAGGTTCAACATGGAGACACCAGTCTACACATTCGTATGTTCTAGGGAGAAAGTTAGAGGAACTGTGGCAAACAAACATGATATTTCTGTTTGTATACATGACATTTTATGCACTTTCCTAAAGAAAAGACTTTGCTTTTCTCCAAAACCATTTTTACTGTGATTTTCTCGGTCCATTGCATACGAATTCCACCTCGCTTTGTCCGGATATGACTGGATGAAACCAGAAATATCCGGTTGTGTTTTGGCTTACTACAACCCAGATATTGTGAAAGCCTCTGTGTTTATGTGTTCCGGATATTATCAATGGAAGTTATGTTTTTGCATGTTATTTATCAGGGAACATTTAATTTTGTGCTGGGAAACACTAATTGGTTCCACATGGAGACACCAGCTCTACACATTCGTATGTTCTAGGGAGAAAGCTAGAGGAACTGCGGCAAACAAACATGATATTTCTGTTTGTATAGATGACATTTTATGCACTTTCCTAAAGAAAAGACTTTGCTTTTCTCCAAAACCATTTTTCCTGTGATATTCTCAATCCATTACATATGAATTCCACCCCACTTTGTCCGGATATGAGTGGATGAAACCAGAAATATCCGGTTGTGTTTTGTCTTACTATATCCCAGATATTGCTACAGCCTCAGTGTCTGTGTTTTCTGGATATTATCGATGGATTTTATTGTTTTGAATGTTTTTATCAGGGAACATTTAATTTTGTACCGTAGAAACACTAATTGGTTCCACATGGAGACACCAGTAACACATTCCTATGTTCTAGGGAGAAAGCTTGAGGAACTGCAAATCGATATGGTATGTCTGTTTGTATAGATGACATTTTATGCACTTGCGATGGAAAAGACTTTTTGCCTTTCTCTAAAACCATTTTTACTGTGATTTTGTTGGTCCATTGCATACGAATTCCAACCCACTTTGTCCGGATATGACTGGATGAAACCAGAAATATCCGGTTGTGTTTTGGCTAACTCAATCCCAGATATTGTGAAAGCTTCTGTATTTGTGTTCTCCGGATATTATGAACGGATTTTATGGTTTTGCATGTTTTTTATCAGGGAACATTTAATTTTGTACCGTAGAAACACTAATTGGTTCCACACGGAGACACCAGCTCTACACATTTGTATTTTCTAGGGAGAAAGCTAGAGGAACTGCGGCAAACAAACATGATATTTCTGTTTGTATAGATGACATTTTATGCACTTTCCTAAGAAAAAGACTTTACTTTTCTCCAAAACCATTTTTACTGTGATTTTCTCGGTCCATTGCATACGAATTCCACCTCACTTTGTCCGAATATGACTGGATGAAACCAGAAATATCTGTTTTATTTTTTTTTTGGCTTACTATATCCCAGATATTACTACAGACTCTGTGTTTGTGTTTTCTGGATATTATCGATGGATTATATTGTTTTGAATGTTTTTATCAGGGAACATTTAATTTTGTGCTGGGAAACACTAATTGGTTCCACATGGAGACACCAGTCTACACATTCGTAATTTCTAGGGAGAAAGCTAGAATAACTGCGGTAAACAAACATGATATTTCTGTTTGTATAGATGACATTTTATGCACTGGCTTAAGGAAAAGACTTTGTTTTACTCCAAAACCATTTTTGCTGCGATTTTCCTGGTTCATTGCATACGAATTCCACCAACCTTAGTCCGGATATGACTGGATGAAACCAGAAATATCCGGTTGTGTTTTGGCTAACTCAATCCCAGATATTGCGACGGACTCTGTGTTTGTGTTTTCTGGACATTATCAACGGACTTTATTGTTTTGAATGTTTTTATCAGGGAACATTTAATTTTGTACCTTAGAAACACTAATAGGTTCAACATGGAGACACCAGTCTACACATTCGTATGTTCTAGGGAGAAAGTTAGAGGAACTGCGGCAAACAAACATGATATTTCTGTTTGTATACATGACATTTTATGCACTTGCATAACGAAAAAAACTTTGCTTTTCTCCAAAACCATTTTTACTGTGATTTTCTCGGTCCATTGCATACGAATTCCACCTCGCTTTGTCCGGATATGACTGGATGAAACCAGAAATATCCGGTTGTGTTTAGGCTTACTACAACCCAGATATTGTGAAAGCCTCTGTGTTTATGTTTTCCGGATATTATCAATGGAATTTATGTTTTTGCATGTTATTTATCAGGGAACACTTAATTTTGTGCTGGGAAACACTAATTGGTTCCACATGGAGACACCAGTCTACACATTCGTATTTTCTAGGGAGAAAGCTAGAATAACTGCGGTAAACAAACATGATATTTCTGTTTGTATAGATGACATTTTATGCACTGGCTTAAGGAAAAGACTTTGTTTTACTCCAAAACCATTTTTACTGCGATTTTCCCGGTTCATTGCATACGAATTCCACCAAACTTAGTCCGGATATGACTGGATGAAACCAGAAATATCCGGTTGTGTTTTGTCTTACTATATCCCAGATATTGCTACAGCCTCAGTGTCTGTGTTTTCTGGATATTATCGATGGATTTTATTGTTTTGAATGTTTTTATCAGGGAACATTTAATTTTGTACCGTAGAAACACTAATTGGTTCCCCATGGAGACACCAGTAACACATTCCTATGTTCTAGGGAGAAAGCTTGAGGAACTGCAAATCGATATGATATGTCTGTTTGTATAGATGACATTTTATGCACTTGCGATGGAAAAGACTTTTTGCCTTTCTCTAAAACCATTTTTACTGTGATTTTGTTGGTCCATTGCATACGAATTCCAACCCACTTTGTCCGGATATGACTGGATGAAACCAGAAATATCCGGTTGTGTTTTGGCTAACTCAATCCCAGATATTGTGAAAGCTTCTGTATTTGTGTTCTCCGGATATTATGAACGGATTTTATGGTTTTGCATGTTTTTTATCAGGGAACATTTAATTTTGTACCGTAGAAACACTAATTGGTTCCACACGGAGACACCAGCTCTACACATTTGTATTTTCTAGGGAGAAAGCTAGAGGAACTGCGGCAAACAAACATGATATTTCTGTTTGTATAGATGACATTTTATCCACTCTCCTAACAAAAAGACTTTACTTTTCTCCAAAACCATTTTTACTGTGATTTTCTCGGTCCATTGCATACGAATTCCACCTCACTTTGTCCGGATAAGACTGGATGAAACCAGAAATATCCGTTTTCTTTTTTTTGGCTTACTATATCCCAGATATTACTACAGACTCTGTGTTTGTGTTTTCTGGATATTATCGATGGATTATATTGGTTTGAATGTTTTCATCAGGGAACATTTAATTTTGTGCTGGGAAACACTAATTGGTTCCACATGGAGACACCAGTCTACACATTCGTATTTTCTAGGGAGAAAGCTAGAATAACTGCGGTAAACAAACATGATGTTTCTGTTTGTATAGATGACATTTTATGCACTGGCTTAAGGAAAAGACTTTGTTTTACTCCAAAACCATTTTTACTGCGATTTTCCCGGTTCATTGCATACGAATTCCACCAACCTTAGTCCGGATATGACTGGATGAAACCAGAAATATCCGGTTGTGTTTTGGCTAACTCAATCCCAGATATTGCGACGGACTCTGTGTTTGTGTTTTCTGGACATTATCAACGGACTTTATTGTTTTGAATGTTTTTATCAGGGAACATTTAATTTTGTACCTTAGAAACACTAATAGGTTCAACAAGGAGACACCAGTATACACATTCGTATGTTCTAGGGAGAAAGTTAGAGGAACTGCGGCAAACAAACATGATATTTCTGTTTGTATACATGACATTTTATGCACTTGCATAACGAAAAAAACTTTGCTTTTCTCCAAAACCATTTTTACTGTGATTTTCTCGGTCCATTGCATACGAATTCCACCTCACTTTGTCCGGATATGACTGGATGAAACCAGAAATATCCGGTTGTGTTTTGGCTTACTACAACCCAGATATTGTGAAAGCCTCTGTGTTTATGTTTTCCGGATACTATCAACGGAATTTATGTTTTTGCATGTTATTTATCAGGGAACACTTAATTTTGTGCTGGGAAACACTAATTGGTTCCACATGGAGACACCAGTCTACACATTCGTATTTTCTAGGGAGAAAGCTAGAATAACTGCGGTAAACAAACATGATATTTCTGTTTGTATAGATGACATTTTATGCACTGGCTTAAGGAAAAGACTTTGTTTTACTCCAAAACCATTTTTACTGCGATTTTCCCGGTTCATTGCATACGAATTCCACCAAACTTAGTCCTGATATGACTGGATGAAACCAGAAATATCCGGTTGTATTTTGGCTAAATCAATCCCAGATATTGCGACGGACTCTGTGTTTGTGTTTTCTGGACATTATCAACGGACTTTATAGTTTTGAATATTTTTATCAGGGAACATTTAATTTTGTGCTGGGAAACACTAATAGGTTCAACATGGAGACACCAGTCTACACATTCGTAATTTCTAGGGAGAAAGCTAGAATAACTGCGGTAAACAAACATGATATTTCTGTTTGTATAGATGACATTTTATGCACTGGCTTAAGGAAAAGACTTTGTTTTATTCCAAAACCATTTTTGCTGCGATTTTCCTGGTTCATTGCATACGAATTCCACCAAACTTAGTCCTGATATGACTGGATGAAACCAGAAATATCCGGTTGTATTTTGGCTAAATCAATCCCAGATATTGCGACGGACTCTGTGTTTGTGTTTTCTGGACATTATCAACGGACTTTATTGTTTTGAATGTTTTTATCAGGGAACATTTAATTTTGTACCTTAGAAACACTAATAGGTTCAACATGGAGACACCAGTATACACATTCGTATGTTCTAGGGAGAAATTTAGAGGAACTGCGGCAAACAAACATGATATTTCTGTTTGTATAGATGACATTTTATGCACTTTCCTAAAGAAATGACTTTGCTTTTCTCCAAAACCATTTTTCCTGTGATATTCTCGATCCATTACATATGAATTCCACCCCACTTTGTCCGGATATGACTGGATGAAACCAGAAATATCCGGTTGTGTTTTGTCTTACTATATCCCAGATATTGCTACAGCCTCAGTGTCTGTGTTTTCTGGATATTATCGATGGATTTTATTGTTTTGAATGTTTTTATCAGGGAACATTTAATTTTGTACCGTAGAAACACTAATTGGTTCCACATGGAGACACCAGTAACACATTCCTATGTTCTAGGGAGAAAGCTTGAGGAACTGCAAATCGATATGGTATGTCTATTTGTATAGATGACATTTTATGCACTTGCGATGGAAAAGACTTTTTGCCTTTCTCTAAAACCATTTTTACTGTGATTTTGTTGGTCCATTGCATACGAATTCCAACCCACTTTGTCCGGATATGACTGGATGAAACCAGAAATATCCGGTTGTGTTTTGGCTAACTCAATCCCAGATATTGTGAAAGCTTCTGTATTTGTGTTCTCCGGATATTATGAACGGATTTTATGGTTTTGCATGTTTTTTATCAGGGAACATTTAATTTTGTACCGTAGAAACACTAATTGGTTCCACACGGAGACACCAGCTCTACACATTTGTATTTTCTAGGGAGAAAGCTAGAGGAACTGCGGCAAACAAACATGATATTTCTGTTTGTATACATGACATTTTATGCACTTGCATAACAAAAAGACTTTACTTTTCTCCAAAACCATTTTTACTGTGATTTTCTCGGTCCATTGCATACGAATTCCACCTCACTTTGTCCGGATATGAGTGGATGAAACCAGAAATATCTGTTTTCTTTTTTTTGCTTACTATATCCCAGATACTACTACAGCCTCAGTGTCTGTGTTTTCTGGATGTTATTGATGGATTACATTGGTTTGAATGTTTTTATCAGGGAACATTTAATTTTGTGCTGGGAAACACTAATTGGTTCCACATGGAGACACCAGTCTACACATTCGTATTTTCTAGGGAGAAAGCTAGAATAACTGCGGTAAACAAACATGATGTTTCTGTTTGTATAGATGACATTTTATGCACTGGCTTAAGGAAAACACTTTGTTTTACTCCAAAACCATTTTTGCTGCGATTTTCCCGGTTCATTGCATACGAATTCCACCAAACTTAGTCCGGATATGACTGGATGAAACCAGAAATATCCGGTTGTGTTTTGGCTAACTCAATCCCAGATATTGCGACGGACTCTGTGTTTGTGTTTTCTGGACATTATCAACGGACTTTATTGTTTTGAATGTTTTTATCAGGGAACATTTAATTTTGTACCTTAGAAACACTAATAGGTTCAACATGGAGACACCAGTCTACACATTAGTATGTTCTAGGGAGAAAGCTAGAGGAACTGCGGCAAACAAACATGATATTTCTGTTTGTATACATGACATTTTATGCACTTGCATAACGAAAAAAACTTTGCTTTTCTCCAAAACCATTTTTACTGTGATTTTCTCGGTCCATTGCATACGAATTCCACCAAACTTAGTCCTGATATGACTGGATGAAACCAGAAATATCCGGTTGTGTTTTGGCTTACTACAACCCAGATATTGTGAAAGCTTCTGAGTTTATGTTTTCCTGATATTATCAACGGAATTTATGTTTTTGCATGTTATGTATCAGGGAACATTTAATTTTGTGCTGGGAAACACTAATTGGTTCCACATGGAGACACCAGCTCTACACATTCGTATTTTCTAGGGAGAAAGCTAGAGGAACTGCGGCAAACAAACATCATATTTCTGTTTGTATAGATGACATTTTATGCACTTTCCTAAAGAAAAGACTTTGCTTTTCGCCAAAACCATTTTTCCTGTGATATTCTCGATCCATTACATATGAATTCCACCCCCCCTTTGTCCGGATATAAGTGGATGAAACCAGAAATATCCGGTTGTGTTTTGTCTTACTATATCCCAGATATTGCTACAGCCTCAGTGTCTGTGTTTTCTGGATATTATCGATGGCTTTTATTGTTTTGAATGTTTTTATCAGGGAACATTTAATTTTGTGCTGGGAAACACTAATTGGTTCCACATGGAGACACCAGTCTACACATTCGTATTTTCTAGGGAGAAAGCTAGAATAACTGCGGTAAACAAACATGATGTTTCTGTTTGTATAGATGACATTTTATGCACTGGCTTAAGGAAAAGACTTTGTTTTACTCCAAAACCATTTTTACTGCGATTTTCCTGGTTCATTGCATACGAATTCCACCAAACTTAGTCCGGATATGACTGGATGAAACCAGAAATATCCGGTTGTGTTTTGGCTAACTCAATCCCAGATATTGCGCCAGACTCTGTGTTTGCGTTTTCTGGACATTATCAACGGACTTTATTGTTTTGAATGTTTTTATCAGGGAACATTTAATTTTGTACCTTAGAAACACTAATTGGTTCAACATGGAGACACCAGTCTACACATTCGTATGTTCTAGGGAGAAAGTTAGAGGAACTGCGGCAAACAAACATGATATTTCTGTTTGTATACATGACATTTTATGCACTTGCATAACGAAAAAAACTTTGCTTTTCTCCAAAACCATTTTTACTGTGATTTTCTCGGTCCATTGCGTACGAATTCCACCAAACTTAGTCATGATACGACTGGATGAAACCAGAAATATCCGGTTGTGTTTTGGCTTACTACAACCCAGATATTGTGAAAGCCTCTGTGTTTATGTTTTCCGGATATTATCAACGGAATTTATGTTTTTGCATGTTATTTATCAGGGAACATTTAATTTTGTGCTGGGAAACACTAATTGGTTCCACATGGAGACACCAGCTCTACACATTCGTATTTTCTAGGGAGAAAGCTAGAGGAACTGCGGCAAACAAACATGATATTTCTGTTTGTATAGATGACATTTTATGCACTTTCCTAAAGAAAAGACTTTGCTTTTCTCCAAAACCATTTTTCCTGTGATTTTCTCGGTCCATTACATATGAATTCCACCCCACTTTGTCCGGATATGAGTGGATGAAACCAGAAATATCCGGTTGTGTTTTGTCTTACTATATCCCAGATATTGCTACAGCCTCAGTGTCTGTGTTTTCTGGATACTATCGATGGATTTTATTGTTTTGAATGTTTTTATCAGGGAACATTTAATTTTGTACCGTAGAAACACTAATTGGTTCCACATGGAGACACCAGTCTACACATTCCTATTTTCTAGGGAGAAAGCTAGAGGAACTGCGGCAAACAAACATGATATTTCTGTTTGTATAGATGACATTTTATGCACTTTCCTAAGAAAAAGACTTTACTTTTCTCCAAAACCATTTTTACTGCGATTTTCCTGGTTCATTGCATAGGAATTCCACCAAACTTAGTCCGGATATGACTGGATGAAACCAGAAATATCCGGTTGTGTTTTGGCTAACTCAATCCCAGATATCGCGACAGACTCTGTGTTTGTGTTTTCTGGACATTATCAACGGACTTTATTGTTTTGAATGTTTTTATCAGGGAACATTTAATTTTGTGCTGGGAAACACTAATTGGTTCCACATGGAGACACCAGTCTACACATTCGTATTTTCTAGGGAGAAAGCTAGAATAACTGCGGTAAACAAACATGATGTTTCTGTTTGTATAGATGACATTTTATGCACTGGCTTAAGGAAAAGACTTTGTTTTACTCCAAAACCATTTTTACTGCAATTTTCCTGGTTCATTGCATACGAATTCCACCAAACTTAGTCCGGATATGACTGGATGAAACCAGAAATATCCGGTTGTGTTTTGGCTAACTCAATCCCAGATATTGCGCCAGACTCTGTGTTTGCGTTTTCTGGACATTATCAACGGACTTTATTGTTTTGAATGTTTTTATCAGGGAACATTTAATTTTGTACCTTAGAAACACTAATTGGTTCAACATGGAGACACCAGTCTACACATTCGTATGTTCTAGGGAGAAAGTTAGAGGAACTGCGGCAAACAAACATGATATTTCTGTTTGTATACATGACATTTTATGCACTTGCATAACGAAAAAAACTTTGCTTTTCTCCAAAACCATTTTTACTGTGATTTTCTCGGTCCATTGCGTACGAATTCCACCAAACTTAGTCATGATACGACTGGATGAAACCAGAAATATACGGTTGTGTTTTGGCTTACTACAACCCAGATATTGTGAAAGCCTCTGTGTTTATGTTTTCCGGATATTATCAACGGAATTTATGTTTTTGCATGTTATTTATCAGGGAACATTTAATTTTGTGCTGGGAAACACTAATTGGTTCCACATGGAGACACCAGCTCTACACATTCGTATTTTCTAGGGAGAAAGCTAGAGGAACTGCGGCAAACAAACATGATATTTCTGTTTGTATAGATGACATTTTATGCACTTTCCTAAAGAAAAGACTTTGCTTTTCTCCAAAACCATTTTTCCTGTGATTTTCTCGGTCCATTACATATGAATTCCACCCCACTTTGTCCGGATATGAGTGGATGAAACCAGAAATATCCGGTTGTGTTTTGGCTAACTCAATCCCAGATATTGTGAAAGCTTCTGTATTTGTGTTCTCCGGATATTATGAACGGATTTTATGGTTTTGCATGTTTTTTATCAGGGAATATTTAATTTTGTACCGTAGAAACACTAATTGGTTCCACACGGAGACACCAGCTCTACACATTTGTATTTTCTAGGGAGAAAGCTAGAGGAACTGCGGCAAACAAACATGATATTTCTGTTTGTATAGATGACATTTTATGCACTCTCCTAAGAAGAAGACTTTACTTTTCTCCAAAACCATTTTTACTGTGATTTTTTCGGTCCATTGCATACGAATTCCACCTCACTTTGTCCGGATATGACTGGATGAAACCAGAAATATCCGTTTTCTTTTTTTTTTGGCTTACTATATCCCAGATATTACTACAGACTCTGTGTTTGTGTTTTCTGGATATTATCGATGGATTATATTGTTTTTAATGTTTTTATCAGGCAACACTTAATTTTGTGCTGGGAAACACTAATTGGTTCCACATGGAGACACCAGTCTACACATTCGTATTTTCTAGGGAGAAAGCTAGAATAACTGCGGTAAACAAACATGATGTTTCTGTATGTATAGATGACATTTTATGCACTGGCTTAAGGAAAAGACTTTGTTTTACTCCAAAACCATTTTTACTGCGATTTTCCCGGTTCATTGCATATGAATTCCACCAAACTTAGTCCGGATATGACTGGATGAAACCAGAAATATCCGGTTGTGTTTTGGCTAACTCAATCCCAGATATTGCGACGGACTCTGTGTTTGCGTTTTCTGGACATTATCAACGGACTTTATTGTTTTGAATGTTTTTATCAGGGAACATTTAATTTTGTACCTTAGAAACACTAATTGGTTCAACATGGAGACACCAGTATACACATTCATATGTTCTAGGGAGAAAGTTAGAGGAACTGCGGCAAACAAACATGATATTTCTGTTTGTATACATGACATTTTATGCACTTGCATAACGAAAAAAACTTTGCTTTTCTCCAAAACCATTTTTACTGTGATTTTCTCGGTCCGTTGCATACGAATTCCACCAAACTTAGTCCTGATACGACTGGATGAAACCAGAAATATCCGGTTGTGTTTTGGCTTACTACAACCCAGATATTGTGAAAGCCTCTGTACTTATGTTTTCCGGATATTATCAACGGAATTTATGTTTTTGCATGTTATTTATCAGGGAACATTTAATTTTGTGCTGGGAAACACTAATTGGTTCCACATGGAGACACCAGCTCTACACATTCGTATTTTCTAGGGAGAAACCTAGAGGAACTGCGGCAAACAAACATCATATTTCTGTTTGTATAGATGACATTTTATGCACTTTCCTAAAGAAAAGACTTTGCTTTTCTCCAAAACCATTTTTCCTGTGATTTTCTCTGTCCATTACATATGAATTCCACCCCACTTTGTCCAGATATGAGTGGATGAAACCAGAAATATCCGGTTGTGTTTTGTCTTACTATATCCCAGATATTGCTACAGCCTCAGTGTCTGTGTTTTCTGGATATTATCGATGGATTTTATTGTTTTGAATGTTTTTATCAGGGAACATTTAATTTTGTACCGTAGAAACACTAATTGGTTCCCCATGGAGACACCAGTAACACATTCCTATGTTCTAGGGAGAAAGCTTGAGGAACTGCAAATCGATATGATATGTCTGTTTGTATAGATGACATTTTATGCACTTGCGATGGAAAAGACTTTTTGCCTTTCTCTAAAACCATTTTTACTGTGATTTTGTTGGTCCATTGCGTACGAATTCCAACCCACTTTGTCCGGATATGACTGGATGAAACCAGAAATATCCGGTTGTGTTTTGGCTAACTCAATCCCAGATATTGTGAAAGCTTCTGTATTTGTGTTCTCCGGATATTATGAACGGATTTTATGGTTTTGCATGTTTTTTATCAGGGAACATTTAATTTTGTACCGTAGAAACACTAATTGGTTCCACACGGAGACACCAGCTCTACACATTTGTATTTTCTAGGGAGAAAGCTAGAGGAACTGCGGCAAACAAACATGATATTTCTGTTTGTATAGATGACATTTTATGCACTTTCCCAAGAAAAAGACTTTACTTTTCTCCAAAACCATTTTTACTGTGATTTTCTCGGTCCATTGCATACGAATTCCACCTCACTTTGTCCGGATATGAGTGGATGAAACCAGAAATATCCGTTTTCTTTTTTTTTTTTTTTTGGCTTACAATATCCCAGATATTACTACAGACTCTGTGTTTGTGTTTTCTGGATATTATCGATGGATTATATTGTTTTGAATGTTTTTATCAGGGAACATTTAATTTTGTGCTGGGAAACACTAATTGGTTCCACATGGAGACACCAGTCTACACATTCGTATTTTCTAGGGAGAAAGCTAGAATAACTGCGGTAAACAAACATGATATTTCTGTTTGTATAGATGACATTTTATGCACTGGCTTAAGGAAAAGACTTTGTTTTACTCCAAAACCATTTTTACTGCGATTTTCCCGGTTCATTGCATACGAATTCCACCAAACTTAGTCCGGATATGACTGGATGAAACCAGAAATATCCGGTTGTGTTTTGGCTAACTCAATCCCAGATATTGCGACGGACTCTGTGTTTGTGTTTTCTGGACATTATCAACGGACTTTATTGTTTTGAATGTTTTTATCAGGGAACATTTAATTTTGTACCTTAGAAACACTAATAGGTTCAACATGGAGACACCAGTATACACATTCGTATGTTCTAGGGAGAAAGTTAGAGGAACTGCGGCAAACAAACATGATATTTCTGTTTGTATACATGACATTTTATGCACTTGCATAACGAAAAAAACTTTGTTTTTCTCCAAAACCATTTTTACTGTGATTTTCTCGGTCCATTGCATACAAATTCCACCTCGCTTTGTCCGGATATGACTGGATGAAACCAGGAATATCCGGTTGTGTTTTGGCTTACTACAACCCAGATATTGTGAAAGCCTCTGTGTTTACGTTTTCCGGATATTATCAACGGAATTTATGTTTTTGCATGTTATTTATCAGGGAACATTTAATTTTGTGCTGGGAAACACTAATTGGTTCCACATGGAGACACCAGCTCTACACAATCGTATTTTCTAGGGAGAAAGCTAGAGGAACTGCGGCAAACAAACATGATATTTCTGTTTGTATAGATGACATTTTATGCACTTTCCTAAAGAAAAGACTTTGTTTTTCTCCAAAACCATTTTTACTGTGATTTTCTCGGTCCATTACATATGAATTCCACCCCACTTTGTCCGGATATGAGTGGATGAAACCAGAAATATCCGGTTGTGTTTTGTCTTACTATATCCCAGATATTGCTACAGCCTCAGTGTCTGTGTTTTCTGGATATTATCGATGGATTTTATTGTTTTGAATGTTTTTATCAGGGAACATTTAATTTTGTACCGTAGAAACACTAATTGGTTCCACATGGAGACACCAGTAACACATTCCTATGTTCTAGGGAGAAAGCTTGAGGAACTGCAAATCGATATGTTATGTCTGTTTGTATAGATGATATTTTATGCACTTGCGATGGAAAAGACTTTTTGCCTTTCTCTAAAACCATTTTTACTGTGATTTTGTTGGTCCATTGCATATGAATTCCAACCCACTTTGTCCGGGTATGACTGGATGAAACCAGAAATATCCGGTTGTGTTTTGGCTAACTCAATCCCAGATATTGTGAAAGCTTCTGTATTTGTGTTCTCCGGATATTATGAACGGATTTTATGGTTTTGCATGTTTTTTATCAGGGAACATTTAATTTTGTACCTTAGAAACACTAATCGGTTCCACACGGAGACACCAGCTCTACACATTTGTATTTTCTAGGGAGAAAGCTAGAGGAACTGCGGCAAACAAACATGATATTTCTGTTTGTATAGATGACATTTTATGCACTTTCCCAAGAAAAAGACTTTACTTTTCTCCAAAACCATTTTTACTGTGATTTTCTCGGTCCATTGCATACGAATTCCACCCCACTTTGTCCGGATATGAGTGGATGAAACCAGAAATATCCGGTTGTGTTTTGTCTTACTATATCCCAGATATTGCTACAGCCTCAGTGTCTGTGTTTTCTGGATATTATCGATGGATTTTATTGTTTTGAATGTTTTTATCAGGGAACATTTAATTTTGTACCGTAGAAACACTAATTGGTTCCACATGGAGACACCAGTAACACATTCCTATGTTGTAGGGAGAAAGCTTGAGGAACTGCAAATCGATATGATATGTCTGTTTGTATAGATGACATTTTATGCACTTGCGATGGAAAAGACTTTTTGCCTTTCTCTAAAACCATTTTTACTGTGATTTTGTTGGTCCATTGCATACGAATTCCAACCCACTTTGTCCGGATATGACTGGATGAAACCAGAAATATCCGGTTGTGTTTTGGCTAACTCAATCCCAGATATTGTGAAAGCTTCTGTATTTGTGTTCTCCGGATATTATGAACGGATTTTATGGTTTTGCATGTTTTTTATCAGGGAACATTTAATTTTGTACCGTAGAAACACTAATTGGTTCCACAAGGAGACACCAGCTCTACACATTTGTATTTTCTAGGGAGAAAGCTAGAGGAACTGCGGCAAACAAACATGATATTTCTGTTTGTATACATGACATTTTATGCACTTGCATAACGAAAAAAACTTTGCTTTTCTCCAAAACCATTTTTACTGTGATTTTCTCGGTCCATTGCATACGAATTCCACCTCACTTTGTCCGGATATGACTGGATGAAACCAGAAATATCCGTTTTTTTTTTTTTTTGGCTTACTATATCCCAGATATTACTACAGACTCTGTGTTTGTGTTTTCTGGATATTATCGATTGATTTTATTGTTTTGAATGTTTTTATCAGGGAACATTTAATTTTGTTCTGGGAAACACTAATTGGTTCCACATGGAGACACCAGTCTACACATTCGTATTTTCTAGGGAGAAAGCTAGAATAACTACGGTAAACACACATGATGTTTCTGTTTGTATAGATGACATTTTATGCACTGGCTTAAGGAAAAGACTTTGTTTTACTCCAAAACCATTTTTACTGCGATTTTCCCGGTTCATTGCATACGAATTCCACCAAACTTAGTCCGGATATGACTGGATGAAACCAGAAATATCCGGTTGTGTTTTGGCTAACTCAATCCCAGATATTGCGACGGACTCTGTGTTTGTGTTTTCTGGACATTATCAACGGACTTTATTGTTTTGAATGTTTTTATCAGGGAACATTTAATTTTGTACCTTAGAAACACTAATAGGTTCAACATGGAGACACCAGTCTACACATTCGTATGTTCTAGGGAGAAAGTTAGAGGAACTGCGGCAAACAAACATGATATTTCTGTTTGTATACATGACATTTTATGCACTTGCATAACGAAAAAAACTTTGCTTTTCTCCAAAACCATTTTTACTGTGATTTTCTCGGACCATTGCATACGAATTCCACCTCGCTTTGTCCGGATATGACTGGATGAAACCAGAAATATCCGGTTGTGTTTTGGCTTACTACAACCCAGATATTGTGAAAGCCTCTGTGTTTATGTTTTCCGGATATTATCAACGGAATTTATGTTGTTGCATGTTATTTATCAGGGAACATTTAATTTTGTGCTGGGAAACACTAACTGGTTCCACACGGAGACACCAGCTCTACACATTCGTATTTTCTAGGGAGAAAGCTAGAGGAACTGCGGCAAACAAACATGACATTTCTGTTTGTATAGATGACATTTTATGCACTTTCCTAAAGAAAAGACTTTGCTTTTCTCCAAAACCATTTTTCCTGTGATATTCTCGATCCATTACATATGAATTCCACCCCACTTTGTCCGGATATGAGTGGATGAAACCAGAAATATCTGGTTGTGTTTTGTCTTACTATATCCCAGATATTGCTACAGCCTCAGTGTCTGTGTTTTCTAGATAATATCGATAGATTTTATTGTTTTGAATGTTTTTATCAGGGAACATTTAATTTTGTACCGTAGAAACACTAATTGGTTCCACATGGAGACACCAGTAACACATTCCTATGTTCTAGGGAGAAAGCTTGAGGAACTGCAAATCGATATGATATGTCTGTTTGTATAGATGACACTTTATGCACTTGCGATGGAAAAGACTTTTTGCCTTTCTCTAAAACCATTTTTACTGTGATTTTGTTGGTCCATTGCATACGAATTCCAACCCACTTTGTCCGGATATGACTGGATGAAACCAGAAATATCCGGTTGTGTTTTGGCTAACTCAATCCCAGATATTGTGAAAGCTTCTGTATTTGTGTTCTCCGGATATTATGAATGGATTTTATGGTTTTGCATCTTTTTTATCAGGGAACATTTAATTTTGTACCGTAGAAACACTAATTGGTTCCACACGGAGACACCAGCTCTACACATTTGTATTTTCTAGGGAGAAAGCTAGAGGAACTGCGGCAAACAAACATGATATTTCTGTTTGTATAGATGACATTTTATGCACTTTCCTAACAAAAAGACTTTACTTTTCTCCAAAACCATTTTTACTGTGATTTTCTCGGTCCATTGCATACGAATTCCACCTCACTTTGTCCGGATATGACTGGATGAAACCAGAAATATCCGTTTTCTTTTTTTGTCGTTTACTATATCCCAGATATTACTACAGACTCTGTGTTTGTGTTTTCTGGATATTATCGATGGATTATATTGTTTTGAATGTATTTATCAGGGAACATTTAATTTTGTGCTGGGAAACACTAATTGGTTCCACATGGAGACACCAGTCTACACATTCGTATTTTCTAGAGAGAAAGCTAGAATAACTGCGGTAAACAAACATGATGTTTCTGTTTGTATAGATGGCATTTTATGCACTGCCTTAAGGAAAAGACATTGTTTTACTCCAAAACCATTTTTACTGCGATTTTCCCGGTTCATTGAATACGAATTCCACCAAACTTAGTCCAGATATGATTGGATGAAACCAGAAATATCCGGTTGTGTTTTGGCTAACTCAATCCCAGATATTGCGACGGAGTCTGTGTTTGTGTTTTCTGGACATTTTCAACGGATTTTATGGTATTGCATGTTTTTTATCAGGGAACATTTAATTTTGTACCTTAGAAACACTAATTGGTTCCACACGGAGACACCAGCTCTACACATTTGTATTTTCTAGGGAGAAAGCTAGAGGAACTGCGGCAAACAAACATGATATTTCTGTTTGTATACATGACATTTTATGCACTTGCATAACGAAAAAAACTTTGCTTTTCTCCAAAACCATTTTTACTGTGATTTTCTCGGTCCATTGCATACGAATTCCACCTCGCTTTGTCCGGATATGACTGGATGAAACCAGAAATATCCGGTTGTGTTTTGGCTTACTACAACCCAGATATTGTGAAAGCCTCTGTGTTTATGTTTTCCGGATATTATCAACGGAATTTATGTTGTTGCATGTTATTTATCAGGGAACATTTAATTTTGTGCTGGGAAACACTAATTGGTTCCACATGGAGACACCAGCTCTACACATTCGTATTTTCTAGGGAGAAAGCTAGAGGAACTGCGGCAAACAAACATGATGTTTCTGTTTGTATAGATGACATTTTATGCACTTTCCTAAAGAAAAGACTTTGCTTTTCTCCAAAACCATTTTTACTGTGATTTTCTCGGTTCATTGCATACGAATTCCACCTCACTTTGTCCGGATATGACTGGATGAAACCAGAAATATCCGGTTGTGTTTTGGCTAACTCAATCCCAGATATTGTGAAAGCTTCTGTATTTGTGTTTTCCGGATATTATCAACGGATTTTATGGTTTTGCATGCTTTTTATCAGGGAACATTTAATTTTGTACCTTAGAAACACTAATTGGTTCCACACGGAGACACCAGCTCTACACATTTGTATTTTCTAGGGAGAAAGCTAGAGGAACTGCGGCAAACAAACATGATATTTCTGTTTGTATACATGACATTTTATGCACTTGCATAACGAAAAAAACTTTGCTTTTCTCCAAAACCATTTTTACTGTGATTTTCTCGGTCCATTGCATACGAATTCCACCTCGATTTGTCCGGATATGACTGGATGAAACCAGAAATATCCGGTTGTGTTTTGGCTTACTACAACCCAGATATTGTGAAAGCCTCTGTGTTTATGTTTTCCAGATGTTATCAACGAAATTTATGTTTTTGCATGTTATTTATCAGGGAACATTTAATTTTGTGCTGAGAAACACTAACTGGTTCCACACGGAGACACCAGCTCTACACATTCGTATTTTCTAGGGAGAAAGGTAGAGGAACTGCGGCAAAAAAACATGACATTTCTGTTTGTATAGATGACATTTTATGCACTTTCCTAAAGAAAAGACTTTGCTTTTCTCCAAAACCATTTTTCCTGTGATATTCTCGATCCATTACATATGAATTCCACCCCACTTTGTCCGGATATGAGTGGATGAAACCAGAAATATCCGGTTGTGTTTTGTCTTACTATATCCCAGATATTGCTACAGCCTCAGTGTCTGTGTTTTCTGGATATTATCGATGGATTTTATTGTTTTGAATGTTTTTATCAGGGAACATTTAATTTTGTACCGTAGAAACACTAATTGGTTCCACATGGAGACACCAGGAACACATTCCTATGTTCTAGGGAGAAAGCTTGAGGAACTGCAAATCGATATGATATGTCTGTTTGTATAGATGACACTTTATGCACTTGCGATGGAAAAGACTTTTTGCCTTTCTCTAAAACCATTTTTACTGTGATTTTGTTGGTCCATTGCATACGAATTCCAACCCACTTTGTCCGGATATGACTGGATGAAACCAGAAATAACCGGTTGTGTTTTGGCTAACTCAATCCCAGATATTGTGAAAGCTTCTGTATTTGTGTTCTCCGGATATTATGAATGGATTTTATGGTTTTGCATCTTTTTTATCAGGGAACATTTAATTTTGTACCGTAGAAACACTAATTGGTTCCTCACGGAGACACCAGCTCTACACATTTGTATTTTCTAGGGAGAAAGCTAGAGGAACTGCGGCAAACAAACATGATATTTCTGTTTGTATAGATGACATTTTATGCACTTTCCTAACAAAAAGACTTTACTTTTCTCCAAAACCATTTTTACTGTGATTTTCTCGGTCCATTGCATACGAATTCCACCTCACTTTGTCCGGATATGACTGGATGAAACCAGAAATATCCGTTTTCTTTTTTTGTCGCTTACTATATCCCAGATATTACTACAGACTCTGTGTTTGTGTTTTCTGGATATTATCGATGGATTATATTGTTTTGAATGTATTTATCAGGGAACATTTAATTTTGTGCTGGGAAACACTAATTGGTTCCACATGGAGACACCAGTCTACACATTCGTATTTTCTAGGGACATAGCTAGAATAACTGCGGTAAACAAACATGATGTTTCTGTTTGTATAGATGGCATTTTATGCACTGCCTTAAGGAAAAGACATTGTTTTACTCCAAAACCATTTTTACTGCGATTTTCCCGGTTCATTGCATACGAATTCCACCAAACTTAGTCCGGATATGACTGGATGAAACCAGAAATATCCGGTTGTGTTTTGGCTAACTCAATCCCAGATATTGCGACGGAGTCTGTGTTTGTGTTTTCTGGACATTTTCAACGGATTTTATGGTATTGCATGTTTTTTATCAGGGAACATTTAATTTTGTACCTTAGAAACACTAATTGGTTCCACACGGATACACCAGCTCTACACATTTGTATTTTCTAGGGAGAAAGCTAGAGGAACTGCGGCAAACAAACATGATATTTCTGTTTGTATACATGACATTTTATGCACTTGCATAACGAAAAAAACTTTGCTTTTCTCCAAAACCATTTTTACTGTGATTTTCTCGGTCCATTGCATACGAATTCCACCTCGCTTTGTCCTGATATGACTGGATGAAACCAGAAATATCCGGTTGTGTTTTGGCTTACTACAACCCAGATATTGTGAAAGCCTCTGTGTTTATGTTTTCCGGATATTATCAACGGAATTTATGTTGTTGCATGTTATTTATCAGGGAACATTTAATTTTGTGCTGGGAAACACTAATTGGTTCCACATGGAGACACCAGCTCTACACATTCGTATTTTCTAGGGAGAAAGCTAGAGGAACTGCGGCAAACAAACATGATATTTCTGTTTGTATAGATGACATTTTATGCACTTTCCTAAAGAAAAGACTTTGCTTTTCTCCAAAACCATTTTTCCTGTGATATTCTCGATCCATTACATATGAATTCCACCCCACTTTGTCCGGATATGAGTGGATGAAACGAGAAATATCCGGTTGTGTTTTGTCTTACTATATCCCAGATATTGCTACAGCCTCAGTGTCTGTGTTTTCTGGATATTATCGATGGATTTTATTGTTTTGAATGTTTTTATCAGGGAACATTTAATTTTGTACCGTAGAAACACTAATTGGTTCCACATGGAGACACCAGTAACACATTCCTATGTTGTAGGGAGAAAGCTTGAGGAACTGCAAATCGATATGATATGTCTGTTTGTATAGATGACATTTTATGCACTTGCGATGGAAAAGACTTTTTGCCTTTCTCTAAAACCATTTTTACTGTGATTTTGTTGGTCCATTGCATACGAATTCCAACCCACTTTGTCCGGATATGACTGGATGAAACCAGAAATATCCGGTTGTGTTTTGGCTAACTCAATCCCAGATATTGTGAAAGCTTCTGTATTTGTGTTCTCCGGATATTATGAACGGATTTTATGGTTTTGCATGTTTTTTATCAGGGAACATTTAATTTTGTACCGTAGAAACACTAATTGGTTCCACACGGAGACACCAGCTCTACACATTTGTATTTTCTAGGGAGAAAGCTAGAGGAACTGCGGCAAACAAACATGATATTTCTGTTTGTATAGATGACATTTTATGCACTTTCCTAACAAAAAGATTTTACTTTTCTCCAAAACCATTTTTACTGTGATTTTCTCGGTCCATTGCATACGAATTCCACCTCGCTTTGTCCGGATATGACTGGATGAAACCAGAAATATCCGGTTGTGTTTTGGCTTACTACAACCCAGATATTGTGAAAGCCTCTGTGTTTATGTTTTCCGGATGTTATCAACGAAATTTATGTTTTTGCATGTTATTTATCAGGGAACATTTAATTTTGTGCTGAGAACCACTAACTGGTTCCACACGGAGACACCAGCTCTACACATTCATATTTTCTAGGGAGAAAGGTAGAGGAACTGCGGCAAACAAACATGACATTTCTGTTTGTATAGATGACATTTTATGCACTTTCCTAAAGAAAAGACTTTGCTTTTCTCCAAAACCATTTTTCCTGTGATATTCTCCATCCATTACATATGAATTCCACCCCACTTTGTCCGGATATGAGTGGATGAAACCAGAAATATCCGGTTGTGTTTTGTCTTACTATATCCCAGATATTGCTACAGCCTCAGTGTCTGTGTTTTCTGGATATTATCGATGGATTTTATTGTTTTGAATGTTTTTATCAGGGAACATTTAATTTTGTACCGTAGAAACACTAATTGGTTCCACATGGAGACACCAGTAACACATTCCTATGTTCTAGGGAGAAAGCTTGAGGAACTGCAAATCGATATGATATGTCTGTTTGTATAGATGACACTTTATGCACTTGCGATGGAAAAGACTTTTTGCCTTTCTCTAAAACCATTTTTACTGTGATTTTGTTGGTCCATTGCATACGAATTCCAACCCACTTTGTCCGGATATGACTGGATGAAACCAGAAATATCCGGTTGTGTTTTGGCTAACTCAATCCCAGATATTGTGAAAGCTTCTGTATTTGTGTTCTCCGGATATTATGAATGGATTTTATGGTTTTGCATCTTTTTTATCAGGGAACATTTAATTTTGTACCGTAGAAACACTAATTGGTTCCACACGGAGACACCAGCTCTACACATTTGTATTTTCTAGGGAGAAAGCTAGAGGAACTGCGGCAAACAAACATGATATTTCTGTTTGTATAGATGACATTTTATGCACTTTCCTAACAAAAAGACTTTACTTTTCTCCAAAACCATTTTTACTGTGATTTTCTCGGTCCATTGCATACGAATTCCACCTCACTTTGTCCGGATATGACTGGATGAAACCAGAAATATCCGTTTTCTTTTTTTGTCGCTTACTATATCCCAGATATTACTACAGACTCTGTGTTTGTGTTTTCTGGATATTATCGATGGATTATATTGTTTTGAATGTATTTATCAGGGAACATTTAATTTTGTGCTGGGAAACACTAATTGGTTCCACATGGAGACACCAGTCTACACATTCGTATTTTCTAGGGAGAAAGCTAGAATAACTGCGGTAAACAAACATGATGTTTCTGTTTGTATAGATGGCATTTTATGCAATGCCTTAAGGAAAAGACATTGTTTTACTCCAAAACCATTTTTACTGCGATTTTCCCGGTTCATTGCATACGAATTCCACCAAACTTAGTCCGGATATGACTGGATGAAACCAGAAATATCCGGTTGTGTTTTGGCTAACTCAATCCCAGATATTGCGACGGAGTCTGTGTTTGTGTTTTCTGGACATTTTCAACGGATTTTATGGTATTGCATGTTTTTTATCAGGGAACATTTAATTTTGTACCTTAGAAACACTAATTGGTTCCACACGGATACACCAGCTCTACACATTTGTATTTTCTAGGGAGAAAGCTAGAGGAACTGCGGCAAACAAACATGATATTTCTGTTTGTATACATGACATTTTATGCACTTGCATAACGAAAAAAACTTTGCTTTTCTCCAAAACCATTTTTACTGTGATTTTCTCGGTCCATTGCATACGAATTCCACCTCGCTTTGTCCTGATATGACTGGATGAAACCAGAAATATCCGGTTGTGTTTTGGCTTACTACAACCCAGATATTGTGAAAGCCTCTGTGTTTATGTTTTCCGGATATTATCAACGGAATTTATGTTGTTGCATGTTATTTATCAGGGAACATTTAATTTTGTGCTGGGAAACACTAATTGGTTCCACATGGAGACACCAGCTCTACACATTCATATTTTCTAGGGAGAAACCTAGAGGAACTGCGGCAAACAAACATGATATTTCTGTTTGTATAGATGACATTTTATGCACTTTCCTAAAGAAAAGACTTTGCTTTTCTCCAAAATCATTTTTCCTGTGATATTCTCCATCCATTACATATGAATTCCACCCCACTTTGTCCGGATATGAGTGGATGAAACGAGAAATATCCGGTTGTGTTTTGTCTTACTATATCCCAGATATTGCTACAGCCTCAGTGTCTGTGTTTTCTGGATATTATCGATGGATTTTATTGTTTTGAATGTTTTTATCAGGGAACATTTAATTTTGTACCGTAGAAACACTAATTGGTTCCACATGGAGACACCAGTAACACATTCCTATGTTCTAGGGAGAAAGCTTGAGGAACTGCAAATCGATATGATATGTCTGTTTGTATAGATGACATTTTATGCACTTGCGATGGAAAAGACTTTTTGCCTTTCTCTAAAACCATTTTTACTGTGATTTTGTTGGTCCATTGCATACGAATTCCAACCCACTTTGTCCGGATATGACTGGATGAAACCAGAAATATCCGGTTGTGTTTTGGCTAACTCAATCCCAGATATTGTGAAAGCTTCTGTATTTGTGTTCTCCGGATATTATGAACGGATTTTATGGTTTTGCATGTTTTTTATCAGGGAACATTTAATTTTGTACCGTAGAAACACTAATTGGTTCCACACGGAGACACCAGCTCTACACATTTGTATTTTCTAGGGAGAAAGCTAGAGGAACTGCGGCAAACAAACATGATATTTCTGTTTGTATAGATGACATTTTATGCACTTTCCTAACAAAAAGATTTTACTTTTCTCCAAAACCATTTTTACTGTGATTTTCTCGGTCCATTGCATACGAATTCCACCTCACTTTGTCCGGATATGACTGGATGAAACCAGAAATATCCGTTTTCTTTTTTTTGGGCTTACTATATCCCAGATATTACTACAGACTCTGTGTTTGTGTTTTCTGGATATTATCGATGGATTATATTGTTTTGAATGTTTTTATCAGGGAACATTTAATTTTGTGCTGGGAAACACTAATTGGTTCCACATGGAGACACCAGTCTACACATTCGTATTTTCTAGGGAGAAAGCTAGAATAACTGCGGTAAACAAACATGATGTTTCTGTTTGTATAGATGACATTTTATGCACTGGCTTAAGGAAAAGATTTTGTTTTACTCCAAAACCATTTTTACTGCGATTTTCCCGGTTCATTGCATACGAATTCCACCAAACTTAGTCCGGATATGACTGGATGAAACCAGAAATATCCGGTTGTGTTTTGGCTAACTCAATCCCAGATATTGCGACGGACTCTGTGTTTGTGTTTTCTGGACATTATCAACGGACTTTATTGTTTTGAATGTTTTTATCAGGGAACATTTAATTTTGTACCTTAGAAACACTAATAGGTTCAACATGGAGACACCAGTCTACACATTCGTATGTTCTAGGGAGAAAGTTAGAGGAACTGCGGCAAACAAACATGATATTTCTGTTTGTATACATGACATTTTATGCACTTGCATAACGAAAAAAACTTTGCTTTTCTCCAAAACCATTTTTACTGTGATTTTCTCGGTCCATTGCATACGAATTCCACCTCGCTTTGTCCAGATATGACTGGATGAAACCAGAAATATCCGGTTGTGTTTTGGCTTACTACAACCCAGATATTGTGAAAGCCTCTGTGTTTATGTTTTCCGGATATTATCAACGGAATTTATGTTGTTGCATGTTATTTATCAGGGAACATTTAATTTTGTGCTGGGAAACACTAATTGGTTCCACATGGAGACACCAGCTCTACACATTCATATTTTCTAGGGAGAAACCTAGAGGAACTGCGGCAAACAAACATGATATTTCTGTTTGTATAGATGACATTTTATGCACTTTCCTAAAGAAAAGACTTTGCTTTTCTCCAAAACCATTTTTCCTGTGATATTCTCGATCCATTACATATGAATTCCACCCCACTTTGTCCGGATATGAGTGGATGAAACCAGAAATATCCGGTTGTGTTTTGTCTTACTATATCCCAGATATTGCTACAGCCTCAGTGTCTGTGTTTTCTGGATATTATCGATGGATTTTATTGTTTTGAATGTTTTTATCAGGGAACCTTTAATTTTGTACCGTAGAAACACTAATTGGTTCCCCATGGAGACACCAGTAACACATTCCTATGTTCTAGGGAGAAAGCTTGAGGAACTGCAAATCGATATGATATGTCTGTTTGTATAGATGACACTTTATGCACTTGCGATGGAAAAGACTTTTTGCCTTTCTCTAAAACCATTTTTACTGTGATTTTGTTGGTCCATTGCATACGAATTCCAACCCACTTTGTCCGGATATGACTGGATGAAACCAGAAATATCCGGTTGTGTTTTGGCTAACTCAATCCCAAATATTGTGAAAGCTTCTGTATTTGTGTTCTCTGGATATTATGAACGGATTTTATGGTTTTGCATGTTTTTTATCAGGGAACATTTAATTTTGTACCGTAGAAACACTAATTGGTTCCACACGGAGACACCAGCTCTACACATTTGTATTTTCTAGGGAGAAAGCTAGAGGAACTGCGGCAAACAAACATGATATTTCTGTTTGTATAGATGACATTTTATGCACTTTCCTAACAAAAAGACTTTACTTTTCTCCAAAACCATTTTTAATGTGATTTTCTCGGTCCATTGCATACGAATTCCACCTCACTTTGTCCGGATATGACTGGATGAAACCAGAAATATCCGTTTTCTTTTTTTTTTGGCTTACTATATCCCAGATATTACTACAGACTCTGTGTTTGTGTTTTCTGGATATTATCGATGGATTATATTGTTTTGAATGTTTTTATCAGGGAACATTTAATTTTGTGCTGGGAAACACTAATTGGTTCCACATGGAGACACCAGTCTACACATTCGTATTTTCTAGGGAGAAAGCTAGAATAACTGCGGTAAACAAACATGATGTTTCTGTTTGTATAGATGGCATTTTATGCACTGCCTTAAGGAAAAGACATTGTTTTACTCCAAAACCATTTTTACTGCGATTTTCCCGGTTCATTGCATACGAATTCCACCAAACTTAGTCCGGATATGACTGGATGAAACCAGAAATATCCGGTTGTGTTTTGGCTAACTCAATCCCAGATATTGCGACGGAGTCTGTGTTTGTGTTTTCTGGACATTTTCAACGGATTTTATGGTATTGCATGTTTTTTATCAGGGAACATTTAATTTTGTACCTTAGAAACACTAATTGGTTCCACACGGATACACCAGCTCTACACATTTGTATTTTCTAGGGAGAAAGCTAGAGGAACTGCGGCAAACAAACATGATATTTCTGTTTGTATACATGACATTTTATGCACTTGCATAACGAAAAAAACTTTGCTTTTCTCCAAAACCATTTTTACTGTGATTTTCTCGGTCCATTGCATACGAATTCCACCTCGCTTTGTCCAGATATGACTGGATGAAACCAGAAATATCCGGTTGTGTTTTGGCTTACTACAACCCAGATATTGTGAAAGCCTCTGTGTTTATGTTTTCCGGATATTATCAACGGAATTTATGTTTTTGCATGTTATTTATCAGGGAACATTTAATTTTGTGCTGGGAAACACTAATTGGTTCCACATGGAGACACCAGCTCTACACATTCGTATTTTCTAGGGAGAAAGCTAGAGGAACTGCGGCAAACAAACATGATATTTCTGTTTGTATAGATGACATTTTATGCACTTTCCTAAAGAAAAGACTTTGCTTTTCTCCAAAACCATTTTTCCTGTGATATTCTCGATCCATTACATATGAATTCCACCCCACTTTGTCCGGATATGAGTGGATGAAACCAGAAATATCCGGTTGTGTTTTGTCTTACTATATCCCAGATATTGCTACAGCCTCAGTGTCTGTGTTTTCTGGATATTATCGATGGATTTTATTGTTTTGAATGTTTTTATCAGGGAACCTTTAATTTTGTACCGTAGAAACACTAATTGGTTCCACATGGAGACACCAGTAACACATTCCTATGTTCTAGGGAGAAAGCTTGAGGAACTGCAAATCGATATGATATGTCTGTTTGTATAGATGACACTTTATGCACTTGCGATGGAAAAGACTTTTTGCCTTTCTCTAAAACCATTTTTACTGTGATTTTGTTGGTCCATTGCATACGAATTCCAACCCACTTTGTCCGGATATGACTGGATGAAACCAGAAATATCCGGTTGTGTTTTGGCTCACGCAATCCCAGATATTGTGAAAGCTTCTGTATTTGTGTTCTCCGGATATTATGAACGGATTTTATGGTTTTGCATGTTTTTTATCAGGGAACATTTAATTTTGTACCGTAGAAACACTAATTGGTTCCACACGGAGACACCAGCTCTACACATTTGTATTTTCTAGGGAGAAATCTAGAGCAACTGCGGCAAACAAACATGATATTTCTGTTTGTATACATGACATTTTATGCACTTGCATAACAAAAATACTTTACTTTTCTCCAAAACCATTTTTACTGTGATTTTCTCGGTCCATTGCATACGAATTCCACCTCACTTTGTCCGGATATGACTGGATGAAACCAGAAATATCCGTTTTCTTTTTTTTGGGCTTACTATATCCCAGATATTACTACAGACTCTGTGTTTGTGTTTTCTGGATACTATCGATGGATTATATTGTTTTGATTGTTTTTATCAGGGAACATTTAATTTTGTGCTGGGAAACACTAATTGGTTCCACATGGAGACACCAGTCTACACATTCGTATTTTCTAGGGAGAAAGCTAGAATAACTGCGGTAAACAAACATGATGTTTCTGTTTGTATAGATGACATTTTATGCACTGGCTTAAGGAAAAGACTTTGTTTTACTCCAAAACCATTTTTACTGCGATTTTCCCGGTTCATTGCATATGAATTCCACCAAACTTAGTCCGGATATGAATGGATGAAACCAGAAATATCCGGTTGTGTTTTGGCTAACTCAATCCCAGATATTGCAACGGACTCTGTGTTTGTGTTTTCTGGACATTATCAACGGACTTTATTGTTTTGAATGTTTTTATCAGGGAACATTTAATTTTGTACCTTAGAAACACTAATTGGTTCCACACGGAGACACCAGTTCTACACATTTGTATGTTCTAGGGAGAAAGCTAGAGGAACTGCGGCAAACAAACATGATATTTCTGTTTGTATACATGACATTTTATGCACTTGCATAACGAAAAAAAACTTTGCTTTTCTCCAAAACCATTTTTACTGTGATTTTCTCGTTCCATTGCATACGAATTCCACCTCGCTTTGTCCGGATATGACTGGATGAAACCAGAAATATCCGGTTGTGTTTTGGCTTACTACAACCCAGATATTGTGAAAGCCTCTGTGTTTATGTTTTCCGGATACTATCAATGGAATTTATGTTTTTGCATGTTATTTATCAGGGAACATTTAATTTTGTGCTGGGAAACACTAATTGGTTCCACATGGAGACACCAGTCTACACATTCGTATTTTCTAGGGAGAAAGCTAGAATAACTGCGGTAAACAAACATGATGTTTCTGTTTGTATAGATGACATTTTATGCACTGGCTTAAGGAAAAGACTTTGTTTTACTCCAGAACCATTTTTACTGTGATTTTCTCGGTCCATTGCATACGAATTCCACCTCACTTTGTCCGGATATGAGTGGATGAAACCAGAAATATCCGTTTTCTTTTTTTTGGGGCTTACTATATCCCAGATATTACTACAGACTCTGTGTTTGTGTTTTCTGGATATTATCGATGGATTATATTGTTTTGAATGTTTTTATCAGGGAACATTTAATTTTGTGCTGGGAAACACTAATTGGTTCCACATGGAGACACCAGTCTACACATTCGTATTTTCTAGGGAGAAAGCTAGAATAACTGCGGTAAACAAACATGATGTTTCTGTTTGTATAGATGGCATTTTATGCACTGCCTTAAGGAAAAGACATTGTTTTACTCCAAAACCATTTTTACTGCGATTTTCCCGGTTCATTGCATACGAATTCCACCAAACTTAGTCCGGATATGACTGGATGAAACCAGAAATATCCGGTTGTGTTTTGGCTAACTCAATCCCAGATATTGCGACGGAGTCTGTGTTTGTGTTTTCTGGACATTTTCAACGGATTTTATGGTATTGCATGTTTTTTATCAGGGAACATTTAATTTTGTACCTTAGAAACACTAATTGGTTCCACACGGATACACCAGCTCTACACATTTGTATTTTCTAGGGAGAAAGCTAGAGGAACTGCGGCAAACAAACATGATATTTCTGTTTGTATACATGACATTTTATGCACTTGCATAACGAAAAAAACTTTGCTTTTCTCCAAAACCATTTTTACTGTGATTTTCTCGGTCCATTGCATACGAATTCCACCTCGCTTTGTCCAGATATGACTGGATGAAACCAGAAATATCCGGTTGTGTTTTGGCTTACTACAACCCAGATATTGTGAAAGCCTCTGTGTTTATGTTTTCCGGATATTATCAACGGAATTTATGTTTTTGCATGTTATTTATCAGGGAACATTTAATTTTGTGCTGGGAAACACTAATTGGTTCCACATGGAGACACCAGCTCTACACATTCGTATTTTCTAGGGAGAAAGCTAGAGGAACTGCGGCAAACAAACATGATATTTCTGTTTGTATAGATGACATTTTATGCACTTTCCTAAAGAAAAGACTTTGCTTTTCTCCAAAACCATTTTTCCTGTGATATTCTCGATCCATTACATATGAATTCCACCCCACTTTGTCCGGATATGAGTGGATGAAACCAGAAATATCCGGTTGTGTTTTGTCTTACTATATCCCAGATATTGCTACAGCCTCAGTGTCTGTGTTTTCTGGATATTATCGATGGATTTTATTGTTTTGAATGTTTTTATCAGGGAACCTTTAATTTTGTACCGTAGAAACACTAATTGGTTCCACATGGAGACACCAGTAACACATTCCTATGTTCTAGGGAGAAAGCTTGAGGAACTGCAAATCGATATGATATGTCTGTTTGTATAGATGACACTTTATGCACTTGCGATGGAAAAGACTTTTTGCCTTTCTCTAAAACCATTTTTACTGTGATTTTGTTGGTCCATTGCATACGAATTCCAACCCACTTTGTCCGGATATGACTGGATGAAACCAGAAATATCCGGTTGTGTTTTGGCTCACGCAATCCCAGATATTGTGAAAGCTTCTGTATTTGTGTTCTCCGGATATTATGAACGGATTTTATGGTTTTGCATGTTTTTTATCAGGGAACATTTAATTTTGTACCGTAGAAACACTAATTGGTTCCACACGGAGACACCAGCTCTACACATTTGTATTTTCTAGGGAGAAATCTAGAGCAACTGCGGCAAACAAACATGATATTTCTGTTTGTATACATGACATTTTATGCACTTGCATAACAAAAATACTTTACTTTTCTCCAAAACCATTTTTACTGTGATTTTCTCGGTCCATTGCATACGAATTCCACCTCACTTTGTCCGGATATGACTGGATGAAACCAGAAATATCCGTTTTCTTTTTTTTGGGCTTACTATATCCCAGATATTACTACAGACTCTGTGTTTGTGTTTTCTGGATACTATCGATGGATTATATTGTTTTGATTGTTTTTATCAGGGAACATTTAATTTTGTGCTGGGAAACACTAATTGGTTCCACATGGAGACACCAGTCTACACATTCGTATTTTCTAGGGAGAAAGCTAGAATAACTGCGGTAAACAAACATGATGTTTCTGTTTGTATAGATGACATTTTATGCACTGGCTTAAGGAAAAGACTTTGTTTTACTCCAAAACCATTTTTACTGCGATTTTCCCGGTTCATTGCATATGAATTCCACCAAACTTAGTCCGGATATGAATGGATGAAACCAGAAATATCCGGTTGTGTTTTGGCTAACTCAATCCCAGATATTGCAACGGACTCTGTGTTTGTGTTTTCTGGACATTATCAACGGACTTTATTGTTTTGAATGTTTTTATCAGGGAACATTTAATTTTGTACCTTAGAAACACTAATTGGTTCCACACGGAGACACCAGTTCTACACATTTGTATGTTCTAGGGAGAAAGCTAGAGGAACTGCGGCAAACAAACATGATATTTCTGTTTGTATACATGACATTTTATGCACTTGCATAACGAAAAAAAACTTTGCTTTTCTCCAAAACCATTTTTACTGTGATTTTCTCGGTCCATTGCATACGAATTCCACCTCGCTTTGTCCGGATATGACTGGATGAAACCAGAAATATCCGGTTGTGTTTTGGCTTACTACAACCCAGATATTGTGAAAGCCTCTGTGTTTATGTTTTCCGGATACTATCAATGGAATTTATGTTTTTGCATGTTATTTATCAGGGAACATTTAATTTTGTGCTGGGAAACACTAATTGGTTCCACATGGAGACACCAGTCTACACATTCGTATTTTCTAGGGAGAAAGCTAGAATAACTGCGGTAAACAAACATGATGTTTCTGTTTGTATAGATGACATTTTATGCACTGGCTTAAGGAAAAGACTTTGTTTTACTCCAGAACCATTTTTACTGTGATTTTCTCGGTCCATTGCATACGAATTCCACCTCACTTTGTCCGGATATGAGTGGATGAAACCAGAAATATCCGTTTTCTTTTTTTTGGGGCTTACTATATCCCAGATATTACTACAGACTCTGTGTTTGTGTTTTCTGGATATTATCGATGGATTATATTGTTTTGAATGTTTTTATCAGGGAACATTTAATTTTGTGCTGGGAAACACTAATTGGTTCCACATGGAGACACCAGTCTACACATTCGTATTTTCTAGGGAGAAAGCTAGAATAACTGCGGTAAACAAACATGATGTTTCTGTTTGTATAGATGACATTTTATGCACTGGCTTAAGGAAAAGACTTTGTTTTACTCCAAAACCATTTTTACTGCGATTTTCCCGGTTCATTGCATACGAATTCCACCAAACTTAGTCCGGATATGACTGGATGAAACCAGAAATATCCGGTTGTGTTTTGGCTAACTCAATCCCAGATATTGCGACGGACTCTGTGTTTGTGTTTTCTGGACATTATCAACGGACTTTATTGTTTTGAATGTTTTTATCAGGGAACATTTAATTTTGTACCTTAGAAACACTAATAGGTTCAACATGGAGACACCAGTATACACATTCGTATGTTCTAGGGAGAAAGTTAGAGGAACTGCGGCAAACAAACATGATATTTCTGTTTGTATACATGACATTTTATGCACTTGCATAACGAAAAAAACTTTGCTTTTCTCCAAAACCATTTTTACTGTGATTTTCTCGGTCCATTGCATACGAATTCCACCTCGCTTTGTCCAGATATGACTGGATGAAACCAGAAATATCCGGTTGTGTTTTGGCTTACTACAACCCAGATATTGTGAAAGCCTCTGTGTTTATGTTTTCCGGATATTATCAACGGAATTTATGTTGTTGCATGTTATTTATCAGGGAACATTTAATTTTGTGCTGGGAAACACTAATTGGTTCCACATGGAGACACCAGCTCTACACATTCGTATTTTCTAGGGAGAAAGCTAGAGGAACTGCGGCAAACAAACATGACATTTCTGTTTGTATAGATGACATTTTATGCACTTTCCTAAAGAAAAGACTTTGCTTTTCTCCAAAACCATTTTTCCTGTGATATTCTCGATCCATTACATATGAATTCCACCCCACTTTGTCCGGATATGAGTGGATGAAACCAGAAATATCCGGTTGTGTTTTGTCTTACTATATCCCAGATATTGCTACAGCCTCAGTGTCTGTGTTTTCTGGATATTATCGATGGATTTTATTGTTTTGAATGTTTTTATCAGGGAACCTTTAATTTTGTACCGTAGAAACACTAATTGGTTCCACATGGAGACACCAGTAACACATTCCTATGTTCTAGGGAGAAAGCTTGAGGAACTGCAAATCGATATGATATGTCTGTTTGTATAGATGACACTTTATGCACTTGCGATGGAAAAGACTTTTTGCCTTTCTCTAAAACCATTTTTACTGTGATTTTGTTGGTCCATTGCATACGAATTCCAACCCACTTTGTCCGGATATGACTGGATGAAACCAGAAATATCCGGTTGTGTTTTGGCTAACTCAATCCCAGATATTGTGAAAGCTTCTGTATTTGTGTTCTCTGGATATTATGAACGGATTTTATGGTTTTGCATGTTTTTTATCAGGGAACATTTAATTTTGTACCGTAGAAACACTAATTGGTTCCACACGGAGACACCAGCTCTACACATTTGTATTTTCTAGGGAGAAAGCTAGAGGAACTGCGGCAAACAAACATGATATTTCTGTTTGTATAGATGACATTTTATGCACTTTCCTAACAAAAAGACTTTACTTTTCCCCAAAACCATTTTTAATGTGATTTTCTCGGTCCATTGCATACGAATTCCACCTCACTTTGTCCGGATATGACTGGATGAAACCAGAAATATCCGTTTTCTTTTTTTTGGGCTTACTATATCCCAGATATTACTACAGACTCTGTGTTTGTGTTTTCTGGATATTATCGATGGATTATATTGTTTTGAATGTTTTTATCAGGGAACATTTAATTTTGTGCTGGGAAACACTAATTGGTTCCACATGGAGACACCAGTCTACACATTCGTATTTTCTAGGGAAAAAGCTAGAATAACTGCGGTAAACAAACATGATGTTTCTGTTTGTATAGATGGCATTTTATGCACTGCCTTAAGGAAAAGACATTGTTTTACTCCAAAACCATTTTTACTGCGATTTTCCCGGTTCATTGCATACGAATTCCACCAAACTTAGTCCGGATATGACTGGATGAAACCAGAAATATCCGGTTGTGTTTTGGCTAACTCAATCCCAGATATTGCGACGGAGTCTGTGTTTGTGTTTTCTGGACATTTTCAACGGATTTTATGGTATTGCATGTTTTTTATCAGGGAACATTTAATTTTGTACCTTAGAAACACTAATTGGTTCCACACGGAGACACCAGCACTACACATTTGTATTTTCTAGGGAGAAAGCTAGAGGAACTGCGGCAAACAAACATGATATTTCTGTTTGTATGCATGACATTTTATGCACTTGCATAACGAAAAAAACTTTGCTTTTCTCCAAAACCATTTTTACTGTGATTTTCTCGGTCCATTGCATACGAATTCCACCTCGCTTTGTCCGGATATGACTGGATGAAACCAGAAATATCCGGTTGTGTTTTGGCTTACTACAACCCAGATATTGTGAAAGCCTCTGTGTTTATGTTTTCTAGATATTATCAACGGAATTTATGTTGTTGCATGTTGTTTATCAGGGAACATTTAATTTTGTGCTGGGAAACACTAATTGGTTCCACATGGAGATACCAGCTCTACACATTCGTATTTTCTAGGGAGAAAGGTAGAGGAACTGCGGCAAACAAACATGACATTTCTGTTTGTATAGATGACATTTTATGCACTTTCCTAAAGAAAAGACTTTGCTTTTCTCCAAAACCATTTTTCCTGTGATATTCTCGATCCATTACATATGAATTCCACCCCACTTTGTCCGGATATGAGTGGATGAAACCAGAAATATCCGGTTGTGTTTTGTCTTACTATATCCCAGATATTGCTACAGCCTCAGTGTCTGTGTTTTCTGGATATTATCGATGGATTTTATTGTTTTGAATGTTTTTATCAGGGAACATTTAATTTTGTACCGTAGAAACACTAATTGGTTCCACATGGAGACACCAGTAACACATTCCTATGTTCTAGGGAGAAAGCTTGAGGAACTGCAAATCGATATGATATGTCTGTTTGTATAGATGACACTTTATGCACTTGCGATGGAAAAGACTTTTTGCCTTTCTCTAAAACCATTTTTACTGTGATTTTGTTGGTCCATTGCATACGAATTCCAACCCACTTTGTCCGGATATGACTGGATGAAACCAGAAATATCCGGTTGTGTTTTGGCTCACGCAATCCCAGATATTGTGAAAGCTTCTGTATTTGTGTTCTCCGGATATTATGAACGGATTTTATGGTTTTGCATGTTTTTTATCAGGGAACATTTAATTTTGTACCGTAGAAACACTAATTGGTTCCACACGGAGACACCAGCTCTACACATTTGTATTTTCTAGGGAGAAATCTAGAGGAACTGCGGCAAACAAACATGATATTTCTGTTTGTATACATGACATTTTATGCACTTGCATAACAAAAATACTTTACTTTTCTCCAAAACCATTTTTACTGTGATTTTCTCGGTCCATTGCATACGAATTCCACCTCACTTTGTCCGGATATGACTGGATGAAACCAGAAATATCCGTTTTCTTTTTTTTGGGCTTACTATATCCCAGATATTACTACAGACTCTGTGTTTGTGTTTTCTGGATACTATCGATGGATTATATTGTTTTGATTGTTTTTATCAGGGAACATTTAATTTTGTGCTGGGAAACACTAATTGGTTCCACATGGAGACACCAGTCTACACATTCGTATTTTCTAGGGAGAAAGCTAGAATAACTGCGGTAAACAAACATGATGTTTCTGTTTGTATAGATGACATTTTATGCACTGGCTTAAGGAAAAGACTTTGTTTTACTCCAAAACCATTTTTACTGCGATTTTCCCGGTTCATTGCATATGAATTCCACCAAACTTAGTCCGGATATGAATGGATGAAACCAGAAATATCCGGTTGTGTTTTGGCTAACTCAATCCCAGATATTGCAACGGACTCTGTGTTTGTGTTTTCTGGACATTATCAACGGACTTTATTGTTTTGAATGTTTTTATCAGGGAACATTTAATTTTGTACCTTAGAAACACTAATTGGTTCCACACGGAGACACCAGTTCTACACATTTGTATGTTCTAGGGAGAAAGCTAGAGGAACTGCGGCAAACAAACATGATATTTCTGTTTGTATACATGACATTTTATGCACTTGCATAACGAAAAAAAACTTTGCTTTTCTCCAAAACCATTTTTACTGTGATTTTCTCGGTCCATTGCATACGAATTCCACCTCGCTTTGTCCGGATATGACTGGATGAAACCAGAAATATCCGGTTGTGTTTTGGCTTACTACAACCCAGATATTGTGAAAGCCTCTGTGTTTATGTTTTCCGGATACTATCAATGGAATTTATGTTTTTGCATGTTATTTATCAGGGAACATTTAATTTTGTGCTGGGAAACACTAATTGGTTCCACATGGAGACACCAGTCTACACATTCGTATTTTCTAGGGAGAAAGCTAGAATAACTGCGGTAAACAAACATGATGTTTCTGTTTGTATAGATGACATTTTATGCACTGGCTTAAGGAAAAGACTTTGTTTTACTCCAAAACCATTTTTACTGTGATTTTCTCGGTCCATTGCATACGAATTCCACCTCACTTTGTCCGGATATGAGTGGATGAAACCAGAAATATCCGTTTTCTTTTTTTTGGGGCTTACTATATCCCAGATATTACTACAGACTCTGTGTTTGTGTTTTCTGGATATTATCGATGGATTATATTGTTTTGAATGTTTTTATCAGGGAACATTTAATTTTGTGCTGGGAAACACTAATTGGTTCCACATGGAGACACCAGTCTACACATTCGTATTTTCTAGGGAGAAAGCTAGAATAACTGCGGTAAACAAACATGATGTTTCTGTTTGTATAGATGACATTTTATGCACTGGCTTAAGGAAAAGACTTTGTTTTACTCCAAAACCATTTTTACTGCGATTTTCCCGGTTCATTGCATACGAATTCCACCAAACTTAGTCCGGATATGACTGGATGAAACCAGAAATATCCGGTTGTGTTTTGGCTAACTCAATCCCAGATATTGCGACGGACTCTGTGTTTGTGTTTTCTGGACATTATCAACGGACTTTATTGTTTTGAATGTTTTTATCAGGGAACATTTAATTTTGTACCTTAGAAACACTAATAGGTTCAACATGGAGACACCAGTCTACACATTCGTATGTTCTAGGGAGAAAGTTAGAGGAACTGCGGCAAACAAACATGATATTTCTGTTTGTATACATGACATTTTATGCACTTGCATAACGAAAAAAACTTTGCTTTTCTCCAAAACCATTTTTACTGTGATTTTCTCGGTCCATTGCATACGAATTCCACCTCGCTTTGTCCAGATATGACTGGATGAAACCAGAAATATCCGGTTGTGTTTTGGCTTACTACAACCCAGATATTGTGAAAGCCTCTGTGTTTATGTTTTCCGGATATTATCAACGGAATTTATGTTGTTGCATGTTATTTATCAGGGAACATTTAATTTTGTGCTGGGAAACACTAATTGGTTCCACATGGAGACACCAGCTCTACACATTCGTATTTTCTAGGGAGAAAGCTAGAGGAACTGCGGCAAACAAACATGACATTTCTGTTTGTATAGATGACATTTTATGCACTTTCCTAAAGAAAAGACTTTGCTTTTCTCCAAAACCATTTTTCCTGTGATATTCTCGATCCATTACATATGAATTCCACCCCACTTTGTCCGGATATGAGTGGATGAAACCAGAAATATCCGGTTGTGTTTTGTCTTACTATATCCCAGATATTGCTACAGCCTCAGTGTCTGTGTTTTCTGGATATTATCGATGGATTTTATTGTTTTGATTGTTTTTATCAGGGAACCTTTAATTTTGTACCGTAGAAACACTAATTGGTTCCACATGGAGACACCAGTAACACATTCCTATGTTCTAGGGAGAAAGCTTGAGGAACTGCAAATCGATATGATATGTCTGTTTGTATAGATGACACTTTATGCACTTGCGATGGAAAAGACTTTTTGCCTTTCTCTAAAACCATTTTTACTGTGATTTTGTTGGTCCATTGCATACGAATTCCAACCCACTTTGTCCGGATATGACTGGATGAAACCAGAAATATCCGGTTGTGTTTTGGCTAACTCAATCCCAGATATTGTGAAAGCTTCTGTATTTGTGTTCTCTGGATATTATGAACGGATTTTATGGTTTTGCATGTTTTTTATCAGGGAACATTTAATTTTGTACCGTAGAAACACTAATTGGTTCCACACGGAGACACCAGCTCTACACATTTGTATTTTCTAGGGAGAAAGCTAGAGGAACTGCGGCAAACAAACATGATATTTCTGTTTGTATAGATGACATTTTATGCACTTTCCTAACAAAAAGACTTTACTTTTCTCCAAAACCATTTTTACTGTGATTTTCTCGGTCCATTGCATACGAATTCCACCTCACTTTGTCCGGATATGACTGGATGAAACCAGAAATATCCGTTTTCTTTTTTTTTTGGCTTACTATATCCCCGATATTACTACAGACTCTGTGTTTGTGTTTTCTGGATATTATCGATGGATTATATTGTTTTGAATGTTTTTATCAGGGAACATTTAATTTTGTGCTGGGAAACACTAATTGGTTCCACATGGAGACACCAGTCTACACATTCGTATTTTCTAGGGAGAAAGCTAGAATAACTGCGGTAAACAAACATGATGTTTCTGTTTGTATAGATGGCATTTTATGCACTGCCTTAAGGAAAAGACATTGTTTTACTCCAAAACCATTTTTACTGCGATTTTCCCGGTTCATTGCATACGAATTCCACCAAACTTAGTCCGGATATGACTGGATGAAACCAGAAATATCCGGTTGTGTTTTGGCTAACTCAATCCCAGATATTGCGACGGACTCTGTGTTTGTGTTTTCTGGACATTTTCAACGGATTTTATGGTATTGCATGTTTTTTATCAGGGAACATTTAATTTTGTACCTTAGAAACACTAATTGGTTCCACACGGAGACACCAGCTCTACACATTTGTATTTTCTAGGGAGAAAGCTAGAGGAACTGCGGCAAACAAACATGATATTTCTGTTTGTATACATGACATTTTATGCACTTGCATAACGAAAAACTTTGCTTTTCTCCAAAACCATTTTTACTGTGATTTTCTCGGTCCATTGCATACGAATTCCACCTCGCTTTGTCCGGATATGACTGGATGAAACCAGAAATATCCGGTTGTGTTTTGGCTTACTACAACCCAGATATTGTGAAAGCCTCTGTGTTTATGTTTTCCGGATGTTATCAACGAAATTTATGTTTTTGCATGTTATTTATCAGGGAACATTTAATTTTCTGCTGAGAAACACTAACTGGTTCCACACGGAGACACCAGCTCTACACATTCGTATTTTCTAGGGAGAAAGGTAGAGGAACTGCGGCAAACAAACATGACATTTCTGTTTGTATAGATGACATTTTATGCACTTTCCTAAAGAAAAGACTTTGCTTTTCTCCAAAACCATTTTTCCTGTGATATTCTCGATCCATTACATATGAATTCCACCCCACTTTGTCCGGATATGAGTGGATGAAACCAGAAATATCCGGTTGTGTTTTGTCTTACTATATCCCAGATATTGCTACAGCCTCAGTGTCTGTGTTTTCTGGATATTAATGATGGATTTTATTGTTTTGAATGTTTTTATCAGGGAACATTTAATTTTGTACCGTAGAAACACTAATTGGTTCCACATGGAGACACCAGTAACACATTCCTATGTTCTAGGGAGAAAGCTTGAGGAACTGCAAATCGATATGATATGTCTGTTTGTATAGATGACACTTTATGCACTTGCGATGGAAAAGACTTTTTGCCTTTCTCTAAAACCATTTTTACTGTGATTTTGTTGGTCCATTGCATACGAATTCCAACCCACTTTGTCCGGATATGACTGGATGAAACCAGAAATATCCGGTTGTGTTTTGGCTAAATCAATCCCAGATATTGTGAAAGCTTCTGTATTTGTGTTCTCCGGATATTATGAACGGATTTTATGGTTTTGCATGTTTTTTATCAGGGAACATTTAATTTTGTACCGTAGAAACACTAATTGGTTCCACACGGAGACACCAGCTCTACACATTTGTATTTTCTAGGGAGAAAGCTAGAGGAACTGCGGCAAACAAACATGATATTTCTGTTTGTATACATGACATTTTATGCACTTGCATAACAAAAATACTTTACTTTTCTCCAAAACCATTTTTACTGTGATTTTCTCGGTCCATTGCATACGAATTCCACCTCACTTTGTCCGGATATGACTGGATGAAACCAGAAATATCCGTTTTCTTTTTTTTGGGCTTACTATATCCCAGATATTACTACAGACTCTGTGTTTGTGTTTTCTGGATACTATCGATCGATTATATTGTTTTGAATGTTTTTATCAGGGAACATTTAATTTTGTGCTGGGAAACACTAATTGGTTCCACATGGAGACACCAGTCTACACATTCGTATTTTCTAGGGAGAAAGCTAGAATAACTGCGGTAAACAAACATGATGTTTCTGTTTGTATAGATGACATTTTATGCACTGGCTTAAGGAAAAGACTTTGTTTTACTCCAAAACCATTTTTACTGCGATTTTCCCGGTTCATTGCATATGAATTCCACCAAACTTAGTCCGGATATGAATGGATGAAACCAGAAATATCCGGTTGTGTTTTGGCTAACTCAATCCCAGATATTGCAACGGACTCTGTGTTTGTGTTTTCTGGACATTATCAACGGACTTTATTGTTTTGAATGTTTTTATCAGGGAACATTTAATTTTGTACCTTAGAAACACTAATTGGTTCCACACGGAGACACCAGTTCTACACATTTGTATGTTCTAGGGAGAAAGCTAGAGGAACTGCGGCAAACAAACATGATATTTCTGTTTGTATACATGACATTTTATGCACTTGCATAACGAAAAAATCTTTGCTTTTCTCCAAAACCATTTTTACTGTGATTTTCTCGGTCCATTGCATACGAATTCCACCTCGCTTTGTCCGGATATGACTGGATGAAACCAGAAATATCCGGTTGTGTTTTGGCTTACTACAACCCAGATATTGTGAAAGCCTCTGTGTTTATGTTTTCCGGATACTATCAATGGAATTTATGTTTTTGCATGTTATTTATCAGGGAACATTTAATTTTGTGCTGGGAAACACTAATTGGTTCCACATGGAGACACCAGTCTACACATTCGTATTTTCTAGGGAGAAAGCTAGAATAACTGCGGTAAACAAACATGATGTTTCTGTTTGTATAGATGACATTTTATGCACTGGCTTAAGGAAAAGACTTTGTTTTACTCCAAAACCATTTTTACTGTGATTTTCTCGGTCCATTGCATACGAATTCCACCTCACTTTGTCCAGATATGAGTGGATGAAACCAGAAATATCCGTTTTCTTTTTTTTGGGGCTTACTATATCCCAGATATTACTACAGACTCTGTGTTTGTGTTTTCTGGATATTATCGATGGATTATATTGTTTTGAATGTTTTTATCAGGGAACATTTAATTTTGTGCTGGGAAACACTAATTGGTTCCACATGGAGACACCAGTCTACACATTCGTATTTTCTAGGGAGAAAGCTAGAATAACTGCGGTAAACAAACATGATGTTTCTGTTTGTATAGATGACATTTTATGCACTGGCTTAAGGAAAAGACTTTGTTTTACTCCAAAACCATTTTTACTGCGATTTTCCCAGTTCATTGCATACGAATTCCACCAAACTTAGTCCGGATATGACTGGATGAAACCAGAAATATCCGGTTGTGTTTTGGCTAACTCAATCCCAGATATTGTGAAAGCTTCTGTATTTGTGTTTTCCGGATATTATCAACGGATTTTATGGTTTTGCATGCTTTTTATCAGGGAACATTTAATTTTGTACCTTAGAAACACTAATAGGTTCAACATGGAGACACCAGTATACACATTCGTATGTTCTAGGGAGAAAGTTAGAGGAACTGCGGCAAACAAACATGATATTTCTGTTTGTATACATGACATTTTATGCACTTGCATAACGAAAAAAACTTTGCTTTTCTCCAAAACCATTTTTACTGTGATTTTCTCGGTCCATTGCATACGAATTCCACCTCGCTTTGTCCGGATATGACTGGATGAAACCAGAAATATCCGGTTGTGTTTTGGCTTACTACAACCCAGATATTGTGAAAGCCTCTGTGTTTATGTTTTCCGGATATTATCAACGGAATTTATGTTGTTGCATGTTATTTATCAGGGAACATTTAATTTTGTGCTGGGAAACACTAATTGGTTCCACATGGAGACACCAGCTCTACACATTCGTATTTTCTAGGGAGAAAGCTAGAGGAACTGCGGCAAACAAACATGACATTTCTGTTTGTATAGATGACATTTTATGCACTTTCCTAAAGAAAAGACTTTGCTTTTCTCCAAAACCATTTTTCCTGTGATATTCTCGATCCATTACATATGAATTCCACCCCACTTTGTCCGGATATGAGTGGATGAAACCAGAAATATCCGGTTGTGTTTTGTCTTACTATATCCCAGATATTGCTACAGCCTCAGTGTCTGTGTTTTCTGGATATTATCGATGGATTTTATTGTTTTGAATGTTTTTATCAGGGAACATTTAATTTTGTACCGTAGAAACACTAATTGGTTCCACATGGAGACACCAGTAACACATTCCTATGTTCTAGGGAGAAAGCTTGAGGAACTGCAAATCGATATGATATGTCTGTTTGTATAGATGACATTTTATGCACTTGCGATGGAAAAGACTTTTTGCCTTTCTCTAAAACCATTTTTACTGTGATTTTGTTGGTCCATTGCATATGAATTCCAACCCACTTTGTCCGGATATGACTGGATGAAACCAGAAATATCCGGTTGTGTTTTGGCTCACGCAATCCCAGATATTGTGAAAGCTTCTGTATTTGTGTTCTCCGGATATTATGAACGGATTTTATGGTTTTGCATGTTTTTTATCAGGGAACATTTAATTTTGTACCGTAGAAACACTAATTGGTTCCACACGGAGACACCAGCTCTACACATTTGTATTTTCTAGGGAGAAAGCTAGAGGAACTGCGGCAAACAAACATGATATTTCTGTTTGTATAGATGACATTTTATGCACTTTCCTAAGAAAAAGACTTTACTTTTCTCCAAAACCATTTTTACTGTGATTTTCTCGGTCCATTGCATACGAATTCCACCTCACTTTGTCCGGATATGAGTGGATGAAACCAGAAATATCCGTTTTCTTTTTTTTGGGCTTACTATATCCCAGATATTACTACAGACTCTGTGTTTGTGTTTTCTGGATATTATCGATGGATTATATTGTTTTGAATGTTTTTATCAGGGAACATTTAATTTTGTGCTGGGAAACACTAATTGGTTCCACATGGAGACACCAGTCTACACATTCGTATTTTCTAGGAAGAAAGCTAGAGGAACTGCGGCAAACAAACATGATATTTCTGTTTGTATAGATGACATTTTATGCACTTTCCTAAAGAAAAGACTTTGCTTTTCTCCAAAACCATTTTCCTGTGATATTCTCGATCCATTACATATGAATTCCACCCCACTTTGTCCGGATATGACTGGATGAAACCAGAAATATCCGGTTGTGTTTTGTCTTACTATATCCCAGATATTGCTACAGCCTCACTGTCTGTGTTTTCTGGATATTATCGATGGATTTTATTGTTTTGAATGTTTTTATCAGGGAACATTTAATTTTGTGCTGGGAAACACTAATTGGTTCCACATGGAGACACCAGTCTACACATTCGTATTTTCTAGGGAGAAAGCTAGAATAACTGCGGTAAACAAACATGATGTTTCTGTTTGTATAGATGACATTTTATGCACTGGCTTAAGGAAAAGACTTTGTTTTACTCCAAAACCATTTTTACTGCGATTTTCCCGGTTCATTGCATACGAATTCCACCAAAATTAGTCCGGATATGACTGGATGAAACCAGAAATATCCGGTTGTGTTTTGGCTAACTCAATCCCAGATATTGAGATGGACTCTGTGATTGTGTTTTCTGGACATTATCAACAGACTTTATTGTTTTGAATGTTTTTATCAGGGAACATTTAATTTTGTACCTTAGAAACACTAATAGGTTCAACATGGAGACACCAGTATACACATTCGTATGTTCTAGGGAGAAAGTTAGAGGAACTGCGGCAAACAAACATGATATTTCTGTTTGTATACATGACATTTTATGCACTTGCATAACGAAAAAAACTTTGCTTTTCTCCAAAACCATTTTTACTGTGATTTTCTCAGTCCATTGCATACGAATTCCACCTCGCTTTGTCCGGATATGACTGGATGAAACCAGAAATATCCGGTTGTGTTTTGGCTTACTACAACCCAGATATTGTGAAAGCCTCTGTGTTTATGTTTTCCGGATATTATCAACGGAATTTATGTTTTTGCATGTTATTTATCAGGGAACATTTATCTTTGTGCTGGGAAACACTAATTGGTTCCACATGGAGATACCAGCTCTACACATTCATATTTTCTAGGGAGAAAGCTAGAGGAACTGCGGCAAACAAACATGACATTTCTGTTTGTATAGATGACATTTTATGCACTTTCCTAAAGAAAAGACTTTGCTTTTCTCCAAAACCATTTTTCCTGTGATATTCTCGATCCATTACATATGAATTCCACCCCACTTTGTCCGGATATGAGTGGATGAAACCAGAAATATCCGGTTGTGTTTTGTCTTACTATATCCAAGATATTGCTACAGCCTCAGTGTCTGTGTTTTCTGGATATTATCGATGGATTTTATTGTTTTGAATGTTTTTATCAGGGAACATTTAATTTTGTACCGTAGAAACACTAATTGGTTCCACATGGAGACACCAGTAACACATTCCTATGTTCTAGGGAGAAAGCTTGAGGAACTGCAAATCGATATGATATGTCTGTTTGTATAGATGACATTTTATGTACTTGCGATGGAAAAGACTTTTTGCCTTTCTCTAAAACCATTTTTACTGTGATTTTGTTGGTCCATTGCATACGAATTCCAACCCACTTTGTCCGGATATGACTGGATGAAACCAGAAATATCCGGTTGTGTTTTGGCTAAATCAATCCCAGATATTGTGAAAGCTTCTGTATTTGTGTTCTCCGGATATTATGAACGGATTTTATGGTTTTGCATGTTTTTTATCAGGGAACATTTAATTTTGTACCGTAGAAACACTAATTGGTTCCACACGGAGACACCAGCTCTACACATTTGTATTTTCTAGGGAGAAAGCTAGAGGAACTGCGGCAAACAAACATGATATTTCTGTTTGTATACATGACATTTTATGCACTTTCCTCAGAAAAAGACTTTACTTTTCTCCAAAACCATTTTTACTGTGATTTTCTCGGTCCATTGCATACGAATTCCACCTCACTTTGTCCGGATATCAGTGGATGAAACCAGAAATATCCGTTTTCTTTTTTTTGGGCTTACTATATCCCAGATATTACTACAGACTCTGTGTTTGTGTTTTCTGGATATTATCGATGGATTATATTGTTTTGAATGTTTTTATCAGGGAACATTTAATTTTGTGCTGGGAAACACTAATTGGTTCCACATGGAGACACCAGTCTACACATTCGTATTTTCTAGGGAGAAAGCTAGAGGAACTGCGGCAAACAAACATGATATTTCTGTTTGTATAGATGACATTTTATGCACTTTCCTAAAGAAAAGACTTTGCTTTTCTCCAAAACCATTTTCCTGTGATATTCTCGATCCATTACATATGAATTCCACCCCACTTTGTCCGGATATGACTGGATGAAACCAGAAATATCCGGTTGTGTTTTGTCTTACTATATCCCAGATATTGCTACAGCCTCAGTGTCTGTGTTTTCTGGATATTATCGATGGATTTTATTGTTTTGAATGTTTTTATCAGGGAACATTTAATTTTGTGCTGGGAAACACTAATTGGTTCCACATGGAGACACCAGTCTACACATTCGTATTTTCTAGGGAGAAAGCTAGAATAACTGCGGTAAACAAACATGATGTTTCTGTTTGTATAGATGACATTTTATGCACTGGCTTAAGGAAAAGACTTTGTTTTACTCCAAAACCATTTTTACTGCGATTTTCCCGGTTCATTGCATACGAATTCCACCAAAATTAGTCCGGATATGACTGGATGAAACCAGAAATATCCGGTTGTGTTTTGGCTAACTCAATCCCAGATATTGCGACGGACTCTGTGTTTGTGTTTTCTGGACATTATCAACGGACTTTATTGTTTTGAATGTTTTTATCAGGGAACATTTAATTTTGTACCTTAGAAACACTAATAGGTTCAACATGGAGACACCAGTATACACATTCGTATGTTCTAGGGAGAAAGTTAGAGGAACTGCGGCAAACAAACATGATATTTCTGTTTGTATACATGACATTTTATGCACTTGCATAACGAAAAAAACTTTGCTTTTCTCCAAAACCATTTTTACTGTGATTTTCTCGGTCCATTGCATACGAATTCCACCTCGCTTTGTCCAGATATGACTGGATGAAACCAGAAATATCCGGTTGTGTTTTGGCTTACTACAACCCAGATATTGTGAAAGCCTCTGTGTTTATGTTTTCCGGATATTATCAACGGAATTTATGTTGTTGCATGTTATTTATCAGGGAACATTTAATTTTGTGCTGGGAAACACTAATTGGTTCCACATGGAGACACCAGCTCTACACATTCATATTTTCTAGGTAGAAAGCTAGAGGAACTGCGGCAAACAAACATGATATTTCTGTTTGTATAGATGACATTTTATGCACTTTCCTAAAGAAAAGACTTTGCTTTTCTCCAAAACCATTTTTCCTGTGATATTCTCGATCCATTACATATGAATTCCACCCCACTTTGTCCGGATATGAGTGGGTGAAACCAGAAATATCCGGTTGTGTTTTGTCTTACTATATCCCAGATATTGCTACAGCCTCAGTGTCTGTGTTTTCTGGATATTATCGATGGATTTTATTGTTTTGAATGTTTTTATCAGGGAACATTTAATTTTGTACCGTAGAAACACTAATTGGTTCCACATGGAGACACCAGTAACACATTCCTATGTTCTAGGGAGAAAGCTTGAGGAACTGCAAATCGATATGATATGTCTGTTTGTATAGATGACATTTTATGCACTTGCGATGGAAAAGACTTTTTGCCTTTCTCTAAAACCATTTTTACTGTGATTTTGTTGGTCCATTGCATATGAATTCCAACCCACTTTGTCCGGATATGACTGGATGAAACCAGAAATATCCGGTTGTGTTTTGGCTCACGCAATCCCAGATATTGTGAAAGCTTCTGTATTTGTGTTCTCCGGATATTATGAACGGATTTTATGGTTTTGCATGTTTTTTATCAGGGAACATTTAATTTTGTACCGTAGAAACACTAATTGGTTCCACACGGAGACACCAGCTCTACACATTTGTATTTTCTAGGGAGAAAGCTAGAGGAACTGCGGCAAACAAACATGATATTTCTGTTTGTATAGATGACATTTTATGCACTTTCCTCAGAAAAAGACTTTACTTTTCTCCAAAACCATTTTTACTGTGATTTTCTCGGTCCATTGCATACGAATTCCACCTCACTTTGTCCGGATATGAGTGGATGAAACCAGAAATATCCGTTTTCTTTTTTTTGGGCTTACTATATCCCAGATATTACTACAGACTCTGTGTTTGTGTTTTCTGGATATTATCGATGGATTATATTGTTTTGAATGTTTTTATCAGGGAACATTTAATTTTGTGCTGGGAAACACTAATTGGTTCCACATGGAGACACCAGTCTACACATTCGTATTTTCTAGGAAGAAAGCTAGAGGAACTGCGGCAAACAAACATGATATTTCTGTTTGTATAGATGACATTTTATGCACTTTCCTAAAGAAAAGACTTTGCTTTTCTCCAAAACCATTTTCCTGTGATATTCTCGATCCATTACATATGAATTCCACCCCACTTTGTCCGGATATGACTGGATGAAACCAGAAATATCCGGTTGTGTTTTGTCTTACTATATCCCAGATATTGCTACAGCCTCACTGTCTGTGTTTTCTGGATATTATCGATGGATTTTATTGTTTTGAATGTTTTTATCAGGGAACATTTAATTTTGTGCTGGGAAACACTAATTGGTTCCACATGGAGACACCAGTCTACACATTCGTATTTTCTAGGGAGAAAGCTAGAATAACTGCGGTAAACAAACATGATGTTTCTGTTTGTATAGATGACATTTTATGCACTGGCTTAAGGAAAAGACTTTGTTTTACTCCAAAACCATTTTTACTGCGATTTTCCCGGTTCATTGCATACGAATTCCACCAAAATTAGTCCGGATATGACTGGATGAAACCAGAAATATCCGGTTGTGTTTTGGCTAACTCAATCCCAGATATTGAGATGGACTCTGTGATTGTGTTTTCTGGACATTATCAACAGACTTTATTGTTTTGAATGTTTTTATCAGGGAACATTTAATTTTGTACCTTAGAAACACTAATAGGTTCAACATGGAGACACCAGTATACACATTCGTATGTTCTAGGGAGAAAGTTAGAGGAACTGCGGCAAAAAAACATGATATTTCTGTTTGTATACATGACATTTTATGCACTTGCATAACGAAAAAAACTTTGCTTTTCTCCAAAACCATTTTTACTGTGATTTTCTCAGTCCATTGCATACGAATTCCACCTCGCTTTGTCCGGATATGACTTGATGAAACCAGAAATATCCGGTTGTGTTTTGGCTTACTACAACCCAGATATTGTGAAAGCCTCTGTGTTTATGTTTTCCGGATATTATCAACGGAATTTATGTTTTTGCATGTTATTTATCAGGGAACATTTATCTTTGTGCTGGGAAACACTAATTGGTTCCACATGGAGATACCAGCTCTACACATTCGTATTTTCTAGGGAGAAAGCTAGAGGAACTGCGGCAAACAAACATGACATTTCTGTTTGTATAGATGACATTTTATGCACTTTCCTAAAGAAAAGACTTTGCTTTTCTCCAAAACCATTTTTCCTGTGATATTCTCGATCCATTACATATGAATTCCACCCCACTTTGTCCGGATATGAGTGGATGAAACCAGAAATATCCGGTTGTGTTTTGTCTTACTATATCCAAGATATTGCTACAGCCTCAGTGTCTGTGTTTTCTGGATATTATCGATGGATTTTATTGTTTTGAATGTTTTTATCAGGGAACATTTAATTTTGTACCGTAGAAACACTAATTGGTTCCACATGGAGACACCAGTAACACATTCCTATGTTCTAGGGAGAAAGCTTGAGGAACTGCAAATCGATATGATATGTCTGTTTGTATAGATGACATTTTATGCACTTGCGATGGAAAAGACTTTTTGCCTTTCTCTAAAACCATTTTTACTGTGATTTTGTTGGTCCATTGCATACGAATTCCAACCCACTTTGTCCGGATATGACTGGATGAAACCAGAAATATCCGGTTGTGTTTTGGCTAAATCAATCCCAGATATTGTGAAAGCTTCTGTATTTGTGTTCTCCGGATATTATGAACGGATTTTATGGTTTTGCATGTTTTTTATCAGGGAACATTTAATTTTGTACCGTAGAAACACTAATTGGTTCCACACGGAGACACCAGCTCTACACATTTGTATTTTCTAGGGAGAAAGCTAGAGGAACTGCGGCAAACAAACATGATATTTCTGTTTGTATACATGACATTTTATGCACTTTCCTCAGAAAAAGACTTTACTTTTCTCCAAAACCATTTTTACTGTGATTTTCTCGGTCCATTGCATACGAATTCCACCTCACTTTGTCCGGATATCAGTGGATGAAACCAGAAATATCCGTTTTCTTTTTTTTGGGCTTACTATATCCCAGATATTACTACAGACTCTGTGTTTGTGTTTTCTGGATATTATCGATGGATTATATTGTTTTGAATGTTTTTATCAGGGAACATTTAATTTTGTGCTGGGAAACACTAATTGGTTCCACATGGAGACACCAGTCTACACATTCGTATTTTCTAGGGAGAAAGCTAGAGGAACTGCGGCAAACAAACATGATATTTCTGTTTGTATAGATGACATTTTATGCACTTTCCTAAAGAAAAGACTTTGCTTTTCTCCAAAACCATTTTCCTGTGATATTCTCGATCCATTACATATGAATTCCACCCCACTTTGTCCGGATATGACTGGATGAAACCAGAAATATCCGGTTGTGTTTTGTCTTACTATATCCCAGATATTGCTACAGCCTCAGTGTCTGTGTTTTCTGGATATTATCGATGGATTTTATTGTTTTGAATGTTTTTATCAGGGAACATTTAATTTTGTGCTGGGAAACACTAATTGGTTCCACATGGAGACACCAGTCTACACATTCGTATTTTCTAGGGAGAAAGCTAGAATAACTGCGGTAAACAAACATGATGTTTCTGTTTGTATAGATGACATTTTATGCACTGGCTTAAGGAAAAGACTTTGTTTTACTCCAAAACCATTTTTACTGCGATTTTCCCGGTTCATTGCATACGAATTCCACCAAACTTAGTCCGGATATGACTGGATGAAACCAGAAATATCCGGTTGTGTTTTGGCTAACTCAATCCCAGATATTGAGATGGACTCTGTGATTGTGTTTTCTGGACATTATCAACAGACTTTATTGTTTTGAATGTTTTTATCAGGGAACATTTAATTTTGTACCTTAGAAACACTAATAGGTTCAACATGGAGACACCAGTATACACATTCGTATGTTCTAGGGAGAAAGTTAGAGGAACTGCGGCAAACAAACATGATATTTCTGTTTGTATACATGACATTTTATGCACTTGCATAACGAAAAAAACTTTGCTTTTCTCCAAAACCATTTTTACTGTGATTTTCTCAGTCCATTGCATACGAATTCCACCTCGCTTTGTCAGGATATGACTGGATGAAACCAGAAATATCCGGTTGTGTTTTGGCTTACTACAACCCAGATATTGTGAAAGCCTCTGTGTTTATGTTTTCCGGATATTATCAACGGAATTTATGTTTTTGCATGTTATTTATCAGGGAACATTTATCTTTGTGCTGGGAAACACTAATTGGTTCCACATGGAGACACCAGCTCTACACATTCGTATTTTCTAGGGAGAAAGGTAGAGGAACTGCGGCAAACAAACATGACATTTCTGTTTGTATAGATGACATTTTATGCACTTTCCTAAAGAAAAGACTTTGCTTTTCTCCAAAACCATTTTTCCTGTGATATTCTCCATCCATTACATATGAATTCCACCCCACTTTGTCCGGATATGAGTGGATGAAACCAGAAATATCCGGTTGTGTTTTGTCTTACTATATCCCAGATATTGCTACAGCCTCAGTGTCTGTGTTTTCTGGATATTATCGATGGATTTTATTGTTTTGAATGTTTTTATCAGGGAACATTTAATTTTGTACCGTAGAAACACTAATTGGTTCCACATGGAGACACCAGTTCTACACATTCGTATTTTCTAGGGAGAAAGCTAGAGGAACTGCGGCAAACAAACATGATATTTCTGTTTGTATACATGACATTTTATGCACTTGCATAACGAAAAAAACTTTACTTTTCTCCAAAACCATTTTTACTGTGATTTTCTCGGTCCATTGCATACGAATTCCACCTCGCTTTTTCCGGATATGACTGGATGAAACCAGAAATATCCGGTTGTGTTTTGGCTTACTACAACCCAGATATTGTGAAAGCCTCTGTGTTTATGTTTTCCGGATACTATCAACGGAATTTATGTTTTTGCATGTTATTTATCAGGGAACATTTAATTTTGTGCTGGGAAACACTAATTGGTTCCACATGGAGACACCAGTCTACACATTCGTATTTTCTAGGGAGAAAGCTAGAATAACTGCGGTAAACAAACATGATGTTTCTGTTTGTATAGATGACATTTTATGCACTTGCCTAACGTAAAGACTTTGCTTTTCTCCAAAACCATTTGTACTGTGATTTTCTCGTTCCATTGCATATGAATTCCACCCCAGTTTGTCCGGATATGACTGGATGAAATCAGAAACAACCGGTTGTGTTTTGCCTAACTCAATCCCAGATATTGCTACAGCCTCTGTGTTTCTGCATTCCTGATATTATCCACAGACTTTATTGTTTTGAATGTTTTCAATCAGGGAACATTTAATTTTGTGCTGCGAAACACTGATTGTTTCCACATGGATACACCAGCTCTACACATTTGTAATTTCTAGGGAGAAAGCTAGAGGAACTGCGACAAACAAAAATGATATTTCTATTTGTATGGGTGACATTTTATGCTCTTGCCTAACGAAAAGACTTTGCTTTTCTCCAAAACCATTTTTACTGTTATTTTCTCGGTTCATTGCATACGAATTCCACACCAGTTTGTCTGGATATGACTGGATGAAACCAGAAATATCCGGTTGTGTTTTGGCTTACTACAACCCAGATATTGTGAAAGCCTCTGTGTTTATGTTTTCCGAATACTATCAACGGAATTTATGTTTTTGCATGTTATTTATCAGGGAACATTTAATTTTGTGCTGGGAAACACTAATTGGTTCCACATGGAGACACCAGTCTACACATTCGTATTTTCTAGGGAGAAAGCTAGAATAACTGCGGCAAACAAACATGATATTTCTGTTTGTATCGATGACATTTTATGCACTTGCCTAACGTAAAGACTTTGCTTTTCTCCAAAACCATTTGTACTGTGATTTTCTCGTTCCATTGCATACGAATTCCACCCCAGTTTGTCCGGATATGACTGGATGAAATCAGAAACATCCGGTTGTGTTTTGCCTAACTCAATCCCAGATATTGCTACAGCCTCTGTGTTTCTGCATTCCTGATATTATCCACAGACTTTATTGTTTTGAAAGTTTTTTATAAGGTAACATTTAATTTTGTACCTTAAAAACACTAATTTTTTCCACATGGAGACCCAGCTCTACATATTCCTATTTTCTAGGAAGAAATCTAGAGGAACTGCGGCAAACAAACATGATATTTCTGTTTGTATAGATGACATTTTATGCACTTGCCTAATGAAAATACTTTGCTTATCTCCAAAACCATATTTAATGCGGTTTTCTCGGTCCATTGCATATGAATTCCACACCAATTTGTCCGGATATGACTGGATGAAACCGGAAATATCCGGTTTTGTTTTGGCTAACTCAATCTGAAATATTGCTACAGCCTCTGTGTTTATGTATTCCTGATATTATCCACGGACTTTATTTTTTTGAATTTTTTTTTCAGGGAACGTTTATTTTTGTACCGTTGAAACAATAATTAATTCATCAAGGGATACCAGCTCTACACATTCGTATTTTCTAGGGAGAAAGCAAGAAGACCTGTGGAAAGCAAACATGATATTTCTGTTTCTATAGATGACATTTTATGCACTTGCCTAACGAAAAGACTTTGCTTTTCTCCAAAACCATTTGCACTGTGATTTTCTCGGTCCATTACATATGATTTCCACACTAGTTTGACCGGATATGACTGGATGAAAGCAAAAATATCCGGTTGTGTTTTGGCTATCTCAATCCCAGATATTGTTACCGCCTCTATGTTTGTGTATTCCTGATATTATCCACACACTTTATTGTTTTGAATGTTTTCAATCAGGGAACATTTAATTTTGTGCTGCGAAACACTGATTGTTTCCACATGGATACACCAGCTCTACACATTTGTAATTTCTAGGGAGAAAGCTAGAGGAACTGCGACAAACAAAAATGATATTTCTATTTGTATGGGTGACATTTTATGCTCTTGCCTAACGAAAAGACTTTGCTTTTCTCCAAAACCATTTTTACTGTTATTTTCTCGGTTCATTGCATACAAATTCCACACCAGTTTGTCCGGATATGACTGGATGAAACCAGAAATATCCGGTTGTGTTTTGGCTAACTCAATCCCAGATATTGCTACAGCCTCTGTGTTTGTGCATTCCTGATATTATCCACAGACTTTATTGTTTTGAAAGTTTTTTATAAGGTAACATTTAATTTTGTACCTTAAAACACTAATTTTTTCCACATGGAGACCCAGCTCTACATATTCCTATTTTCTAGGGAGAAAGCTAGAGGAACTGCAGCAAACAAACAAGATATTTCTGTTTGTATAGATGATATTTTATGCACTTGCCTAACATAAAGACTTTGCTTTTCTTCAAAACCATTTTTACTGTGATTTTCTCAGACCATTGCATACGAATTCCACACCAGTTTGTCTGGATATGACTGGATGAAATCAGAAATATCCAGTTTTGTTTTGGCTAACTCAATCCCAGATATTGCTATAGCCTCTGTGTTTGTGTATTCCTGATATTATCAACGGACTTTATTTTTTCAATGTTTTTTTTTTTCAGGGAATATTTAATTTTGAGCTTGTAAACACTAATTGGTCCACATGGAGACACCAGCTCTACACATTCGTATTTTCTAGGGAGAAAGCTAGAGGAACTGCGACAAACAAACATGATATTTCTGTTTGTATAGATGACATTTTATGCACTTGCCTAACGAAAATACTTTGCTTTTCTCCAAAACCATTTTTACTGTAATTTTCTCAGTCCATTGCATACGAATTCCACACCACTTTTTCCGGATATGACTGGATGAAAACAGAATTATCCGGTTGTGTCTAGGCTAACTCAATCCGAAATATTGTGAAAGCCTCTGTGTTTATGTTTTCTGGATATTATCGTTGGGCTTATTGTTTTGAATGCTTTTATCAGGGAACATTTAATTTTATACCCTGGAAACACGATTTGTTTCATAATGGGAACACCAGCTCTACACATTTCTATTTTAAAGGGAGAAAGCTAGAGGAACTGCAGCAAACAAACATGATATTTCTGTTTGTATAGGTGACATTTTATGCACTTGCCTAACGAAAAGACTTTGCTTTTCTTCAAAACCATTTTTACTGTGATTTTCTCAGACCAAAGCATACGAATTCCACACCAGTTTCTCTGGTTATGACTGGATGAAATCAGAAATATCTGGTTGTGTTTTGGCTAACTCAATCCGAAATATTACTACTGGCTCTGTGTGTGTGTATTCCGGATATTATCCACGGACTTTATTTTTTTGAATTTTTTTTTTCAGGGAACATTTAATTTTGTGCTTGTAAACACTAATTGGTCCACATGGAGACACCAGGTCTACACATTCGTATTTTCCAGGGAAAAAGCTAGAGGAACTGCCACAAACATGATATTTCTGTTTGTATAGATGACATTTTATGCACTTGCCTAACGAGAAGACATTGCTTTTCTCCAAAACCAATTTTACTGTTATTTTCTCGGTCCATTACATACGAATTCCACACCACTTTGTCTGGATATGACTGGATGAAACCAGAAATATCCGGCTGTGTTTTGGCTAACTCAATCCGAAATATTGTGAAAGCCTCTGTGTTTGTGTTTTGTTGATATTATCGATGGACTTTATTGTTTTCAATATTTTTATCAGGGGATATTTAATTTTGTGCGTGGAAACACTAATTGGTTACACATGGAGACACCAGCGCTACACATTCGTATTTTCTAGGCAGAAAGCTAGAGGAACTCCGAAAAACAACCATTATATTTCTGTTGGTATCGATGACATTTTATGCACTTTCCTAACGAAAAGTCTTTGCTTTTCTCCAAAACCCTTTTTACTGTGATTTTCTCGGTCCATTGCATACGAATTCCACACCAGTTTGTTTGGATATGAGTAGATGAAACCGGAAATATCCAGATCTGTTTTGGCTAAATCAACCCCAGATATTGCTACAGCCTCTGTGTTTCTGCATTCCTGATATTATCCACAGACTTTATTGTTTTGAAAGTTTTTTATAAGGTAACATTTAATGTTGTACCGTAAAAACACTAATTTTTTCCACATTGAGACACCAGCTCTACATATTCTTATTTTCTAGGAAGTAAGCTAGAGGAACTGCGGCAAACAAACATGATATTTCTGTTTATATAGATGACATTTTATGCACTTGCCTAACGTAAAGACTTTGCTTTTCTTCAAAACCATTTTTACTGTGATTTTCTCAGACCAAAGCATACGAATTCCACACCAGTTTCTCTGGTTATGACTGGATGAAATCAGAAATATCTGGTTGAGTTTTGGCTAACTCAATCCGAAATATTACTACTGGCTCTGTGTGTGTGTATTCCGGATATTATCCACGGACTTTATTTTTTTGAATTTTTTTTCAGGGAACATTTAATTTTGAGCTTGTAAACACTAATTGGTCCACATGGAGACACCAGGTCTACACATTAGTATTTTCCAGGGAGATAGCTAGAGGAACTGCGGCAAACAAACATGATATTTCTGTTTGTATAGATGACATTTTATGCACTTGCCTAACGTAAAGACTTTGCTTTTCTTCAAAACCATTTTTACTGTGATTTTCTCAGACCATTGCATACGAATTCCACACCAGTTTGTAAGGATATGACTGGATGAAACCGGAAATATCTGGTTGTGTTTTGGCTAACTCAATCCGAAATATTACTACTGGCTCTGTGTGTGTGTATTCCGGATATTATCCACGGACTTTATTTTTTTGAATTTTTTTTCAGGGAACATTTAATTTTGTGCTTGTAAACACTAATTGGTCCACATGGAGACACCAGGTCTACACATTCGTATTTTCCAGGGAGAAAGCTAGAGGAACTGCCACAAACATGATATTTCTGTTTGTATAGATGACATTTTATGCACTTGCCTAACGAGAAGACATTGCTTTTCTCCAAAACTAATTTTACTGTTATTTTCTCGGTCCATTGCATACGAATTCCACACCACTTTGTCCGGATATGACTGGATGAAACCAGAAATATCCGGCTGTGTTTTGGCTAACTCAATCTGAAATATTGTGAAAGCCTCTGTGTTTGTGTTTTGTTGATATTATCGATGGACTTTATTGTTTTCAATATTTTTATCAGGGGATATTTAATTTTGTGCGTGGAAACACTAATTGGTTACACATGGAGACACCAGCGCTACACATTCGTATTTTCTAGGCAGAAAGCTAGAGGAACTCCGAAAAACAACCATTATATTTCTGTTGGTATCGATGACATTTTATGCACTTTCCTAACGAAAAGACTTTGCTTTTCTCCAAAACCCTTTTTACTGTGATTTTCTCGGTCCATTGCATACGAATTCCACACCAGTTTGTTTGGATATGACTAGATGAAACCGGAAATATCCAGATCTGTTTTGGCTAAATCAACCCCAGATATTGCTACAGCCTCTGTGTTTCTGCATTCCTGATATTATCCACAGACTTTATTGTTTGAATGTTTTTTTTGTAAGGGAACATTTAATTTTAGTAACATTGAAACACTAATTTTTTCCACATGGAGACACCAGCTCTACACATTCTTATTTTCTAGGGAGAAATCTAGAGGAACTGCAGCAAACAAACATGATATTTCTGTTTGTATCGATGACATTTTATGCACTTGCCTAACGTAAAGACTTTGCTTTTCTCCAAAACCATTTGTACTGTGATTTTCTCGTTCCATTGCATACGAATTCCAACCCAGTTTGTCCGGATATGACTGGATGAAATCAGAAACATCCGGTTGTGTTTTGCCTAACTCAATCCCAGATATTGCTACAGCCTCTGTGTTTCTGCATTCCTGATATTATCCACAGACTTTATTGTTTTGAAAGTTTTTTATAAGGTAACATTTAATTTTGTACCGTAAAAACACTAATATTTTCCACATGGAGACACCAGCTCTACATATTCCTATTTTCTAGGAAGAAAGCTAGAGGAACTGCGGCAAACAAACATGATATTTCTGTTTGTATAGATGACATTTTATGCAATTGCCTAACGTAAAGACTTTGCTTTTCTTCAAAACCATTTTTACTGTGATTTTCTCAGACCAAAGCATACGAATTCCACACCAGTTTCTCTGGTTATGACTGGATGAAATCAGAAATATCTGGTTGTGTTTTGGCTAACTCAATCCGAAATATTACTACTGGCTCTGTGTGTGTGTATTCCGGATATTATCCACGGACTTTATTTTTTTGAATTTTTTTTTCAGGGAACATTTAATTTTGTGCTTGTAAACACTAATTGGTCCACATGGAGACACCAGGTCTACACATTCGTATTTTCTAGGGAGAAAGCTAGAGGAAGTGCGGCAAACAAACATGATATTTCTGTTTGTATCGATGACATTTTATGCACTTGCCTAACAAAAAGACTTTGCTTTTCTCCAAAACCAATTTTACTGTTATTTTCTCACTCCATTGCATACGAATTCCACACGAGTTTGTAAGGATATGACTGGATGAAACCGGAAATATCTGGTTGTGTTTTGGCTAACTCAATCCCAGATATTGCTACCACCTCTGTGTATGTGTATTCCTGATATTATCCATGGACTTTATTGTTTTTTAATATTTTTTTTCAGGGAACATTTTATTTTGAGCTTGGAGACACTAATGGGTCCACATGGAGACACCAGCTCTACACATTTGTATTTTCTAGGGAGAAATCTAGAAACTGCGGCTAACAAACATGATATTTCTGTTTGTATCGATGACATTGTATGCACTTGCCTAACGAAAAGACTTTGCTTTTCTCCAAAACCATTTTTACTGTGATTTTCTCGGTCCACTGCATACGAATTCCACACTAGTTTGACCGGATATGACTGGATGAAAGCAGAAATATCCGGTTTTGTTTTGGCTAACTCAATCCCAGATATTGCTACAGCCTCTGTGTTTGTGTTTTCGGGATATTATCAACGGATTTTATTGTTTTCAATGTTTTTTTTAACGGGGAACATTTAATTTTGAGCTTGGATACACTAATTGGTTCCACATGGAGACACCAGCTCTACATATTTGTATTTTCCAGGGAGAAAGCTAGAGTAACTTCGGCAAACAAACATGATATTTCTGTTTGTATCGATGACATTTTTTGCACGTGTCTAACGAAAAGTCTTTCCTTTTCTCCAAAAGCATTTTTATTTTGATTTTATGGGTCCATTGCATACGAATTCCACACCAGTTTGTCCGGATATGACTGGATGAAACCAGAAATATCCGGTTGTTTTGGCTAACTCAATCCGACATATTGTGAAAGCCTCTGTGTTTGTGTTTTCTAGATATTATCGATAGAGTTTATTGTGTTGAATGTTTTTATGAGGGAACATTTAATATTTTACCGCAGAAACACTAATTAGTTCATCATGGGGACACCAGCTCTACACATTCGTATTTTCTAGGCTGAAAGCTAGAGGAACTGCGGCAAAAAAAACACGATATTTCTGTTTGTATAGATGATATTTTATACACTTGCCTAACGAAAAGACTTTGCTTTTCTCCAAAACCATTTTTGCTGTGATTTTTGGTCCATTGCATGCGAATTCCACACCAGTTTGTCCTGATTTGACTGGATAAAACCGGTAATATCCAGTTTGTTTGGCTAACTCAATCCCAGATATAGCTACAGCCTCTGTGTTTGTGTATTGCTGATATTATACACGGACTTTATTATTTTGAATGTTTTTTATCAGGGAACATTTAATTTTGTTCGGTTGAAACACTAATTGGTTCCACATGGAGACACCAGCTCTAAATATTCCTATTTTCTAGGGAGAAAGCTAGAGGAACTGCGACAAACAAACATGATATTTCTGTTTGTATAGATGACATTTTATGCACTTGCCTAACGAAAAGACTTTGCTTTTCTCCAAAACCATTTTTACTGTGATTTTCTTGGTGCAATGCATAGGAATTCCACACCAGTTTGTCCGGATATGACTGCATGAAACCAGAATTATCCGGTTGTGTTTTGGCTAACTCAATCCGAAATATTGTGAAAGCCTCTGTGTTTGTGTTTTCTGGATATTATCAATGGACTTTATTGCTTTGAATGTTTTTATCAGGGAATATTTTATTTTGAGCTTGGAAACACTAATTGGTTCCACATGGAGACACCAGCTCTACATATTCGTATGTTCTAGGGAGAAAGCTAGTGGAACTGCGGCAAACAAGCATGATATTTCTGTTTGTATAGATGACATTTTATGCTCTTTCCTAATGAAAAGATTTTGCTTTTCTCCAAAACCATTTTTGCTGTGATTTTTTCGGTCCATTGCATGCGAATTGCACACCAGTTTGTCCTGATATGACTGGATTAAACCAGAAATTTCCACTTTTGTTTTGGCTAGCTCAATCCCAGATATTGCTACAGCCTCTGTGTATGTGTATTCCTGATATTATACACGGAGTTTATTGTTTTGAATGATTTTAACAGGGAAGATTTAACTTTGTGCTTGGACACACTAATTGATTCCACATGGAGACACCAGCTCCACACATTCCTATGTTCTATGGAAAAGCTAGAGGAATTGCAGCAAACAAACATGATATTTCTGTTTTTATAGATGACAATTTATTCTCTTTCCTAATGAAAAGATTTTGCTTTTCTCCAAAACCATTTTTGCTGTGATTTTTTTCGGTCCATTGCATGCGAATTCCACACCAGTTTGTCCTGATATGACTGGATTAAACCAGAAATATCCAGTTTTGTTTTGACTAACTCAATCCCAGATATTGCTACAGCCTCTGTGTATGTGTACTCCTGATATTATACACGGAGTTTATTGTTTTGAATGATTTTAACAGGGAATATTTAAGTTTGTGCTTGGAAATACTAATTGATTCCACATGGAGACACCAGCTCTACACATTCCTATTTTTTTGGGAGAAAGCTAGAGGAACTGCGGGAAACAAACAAGATCTTTCAGTGTGTATCCATGACATTTTATGCACTTTCCAAATGAAAAGACTTTGTTTTTATCCAAAACCATTATTACTGTGATTTTCTTGGTTCATTGCATACGAATTCCACACCAGTTTGTCCGGATATAACGGGATGAAATCGGAAATATCTGGTTTTGTTTTGGCTAAGTCAATCCCAGATATTGCTACAGCCTCTTTGTTTGTTTATTACTAATATTATCCATGGACTTTATTTTTTTGTATGTTTTTTTTCAGGGAACACTTAATTTTGTGCTTGGAAACACTAATTGGTTCTACATGGAGACACCAGCTCTACATATTCGTATTTTCTAGGGAGAAAGCTAGAGGAACTGCAGCAAACAAGCATGATATTTCTGTTTGTATAGATGACATTTTATGCAGTTGCCTAACGAAAAGACTTTGATTTCTCCACAACCATTTTTACAGTGATTTTCTCGGTCCATTGCATACGAATTCCATAGAAGTTTGTCCGGATAAGACTGGATGAAACCGAAAATATCCAGTTTTGTTTTGGCTACCTCAATCCATGTTATTTTTACCGTCTCTGTGTTTCTGTATTCTTGATATTATGCACAGACTTTATTGTTTTGTATGTTTTTTTATCAGGGAACATTTAATTTTGTGCTGCGAAACACTAATTGTTTCCACAAGGAGACACCAGCTCTAAACATTCGTATTTTCCAGGGAGAAAGCTAGAGGAACTGCGGCAAACAAACATGATATTTCTGGTTTTATAGATGACATTTTACACACTTGCATAACGAAAAGACTTTGCTTTTCTCCAAAACCATTTTTACTGTGATTTTCTCAGTCCATTGCATACGATTTCCACACCACTTTGCCCGGATGTGACTGGATGAAACCAGAAATATCCTGTTGTGTTTGGGCTAACTGAATCAGAAATATTGCTACATTCTATGTGTTTGTGTTTTCTGGATATTATCCCCGGACTTTATTGTTTTGAAAGTTTTTTTATCAGGGAACATTTTATTTTTCCTTTGAATCACTAATTCTTCCACATGGAGACACCAGCTCTACACATTCGTATTTTCTAGGGAGAAAGCTAGAGGAACTGCGGCAAACAAACATGATATTTCTGTTTGTCTAGATGACATTTTATGCACTTGCCTAACAAAAAGTCTTTGCTTTTCTCCAAAACCATTTTAATGTGATTTTCTCGGTCCATTGCATACGAATTCCACAGTAGTTTGTCCAGATATTACTGGATGAAAACAGAAATATCCGGTTGTGTTTTGGCTAACTCAATCTGAAATATTGTGAAAGCCTCTGTGTTTGTGTTTCTGGATATTATCAACGGACTTTGTATTTTTCAATGTTTTTTATCGGGGAACATTTTATTTTGAGCTTGGATACAGTAATTGATTCCACATGGAGACACCAGCTGAACATATTCGTATTTTTTAGGGAGAAAGCTAGAGGAACTGCGGCAAACAAACATGACATTTCTGTTTGTATAGATGACATTTTACGCACTTGCCTAACGAAAAGACTTTGCTTTTCTCCAAAACCATTTTTACTGTGATTTTCTCGGTCCATTGCATACGAATTCCACACCACTTTGCCTGGATATGACTGGATATAACCAGAAATATTCGGTTGTGGTTTAGCTAACTAAATCCGAAATATTGTGAAAGCCTCTGTGTTTGTGTTTTCTGGATATTATCCATGGGCTTTATTGTTTTTAATGTTTTTTTTATCAGGGAACATTTTATTTTTCACTTGGAGTCACTAAATCTTCCACATGGAGACACCAGCTCTACACATTTGTATTTTCTAGGGAGAAAGCTAGATTAACTGCGGCAAACAAACATGATATTTCTGTTTGTATAGATGACTTTTTATGCACTTGCCTAACGAAAAGCTTTGCTTTTCTCAAAAACCATTTTTACAGTGATTTTTTCGGTCCATTGCATACGAATTCCACAGTAGTTTGTCCAGATATTACTCCATGAAACCAGAAATATCCGGTTGTGTTTTGGCTAAATCAATCCGAAATATTGTGAAAGCCTCTGTGTTTGTGTTTTCTGGATATTATCCACGGGCTTTATTGTTTTGAATGTTTTTTATCAGGGAACATTTTATTATGAGCTTGGAAACACTAATTGTTTCCAGATGGAGACACCAGCTCTACACATTCCTATTTTCTACGGAAAAGCTAGAGGAACTGCAGCAAACAACCATGATATTTCTGTTTGTATAGATGACATTTTATGCACTTTCCTAATGAAAAGGCTTTGCTTTTCTCCAAAACCATTTTACTGCGATTTTCTCGGTCCATTGCATACGAATTCCACACTACTTTGTCCGGATATGACTAGATGCAAAAGGAAATATCAGGTTCTGTTTTGGCTAACTCAATCCCAGATAGGGCTACAGCCTCTGGTTTCTGTATTCCATATATTATCAACGGACTTTATGTTTTTTCAAATTTTTTATAAGGAAACATTTAATTTTATGCTGGGGAACACTAGTTGGTAGCACATGGAGACACCAGATCTACACATTCATATTTTCTGGGAAGAAAGCTAGAGGAACGGCGGCAAACAAACATGATATTTCTGTTTGTATAGATGACATTTTATGCACTTGCCGAAAACAAGACTTTGCTTTTCTCCAAAACCATTTTTACTGTGATTTTCTCAGTCCATTACATCCGAATTCCACACCACTTTGTCCGGATATGCCTGGATGAAAACAGAAATATCCAGTTCTGTTTTGGCTAACTATATCCCAGATATGGCTACAGCCTCTGTGTGTGTGTTTTCTGGATATTATCAACAGACTTTATTATTTGAGTGTTTTTATCGGGGAACATTTAATTTTGTACCGTAGAAACACTAATTGGTTCCACATGGAGACAACAGCTCTACACATTCGTATTTTCTACGGAGAAAGCTAGAGGAACTGCGGCAAACAAACATGATATTTCTGTTTGAATAGATGACATTTTATGCACTTGCCGAAGGAAAAGACTTTGCTTTTCTCTAAAACCATTTTTACTGTGATTTTCTCAGTCCATTGCATACGAATTCCACCCCACTTTGTCCGGATATGACTGTGTGCAACCAGAAATATCCGGTTTTGTTTTGGCTAACTCAATCCCAGATATTGTGAAAGCCTCTGGGTTTGTGTTTTCCGGATATTATCAATGGATTTTATGGTTTTGCATGTTTGTTATCAGGGAACATTTAATTTTGTGCTTGGAAACACTAATTGGTTCGTAGTGGAAACACCAGTCTACACATTCGTATATTCTAGGGAGAAAGCTAGAGGAACTGTGGCAAACAGACATGATATTTCTTTTTGAATAGATGACATTTTATGCACTTGCCTAAGAAAAGACTTTGCTTTCTTCCAGAAACATTTTTACTCTGATTTTCTCGGTCCATTGCATACGAATTCCACAGCACTTTGTCCGGATATGACTGGATGAAACCAGAAATATCCGGTTGTGTTTTGGCTAACTCAATGTGAAATATTGAGAAAGCCTCTGTGTTTGTTATTTCTGGATTTTTTCGATGCACTTTATTGTTTTGAATATTTTATCAGGTAACATTTAATTTTCCACCATAGAAACACAAATTAATTCACCATGGAGAAACCAGCTCTACACATTCGTATTTTCTAGGCAGAAAGCTAGAGGAACTGCGGCAATCAAACATGATATTTCAGTTTGCATACATGACATTTTATATACTTGCCTAAAGAAAAGACTTTGCTTTTCTCCAAAACCATTTTTACTATGATTTTCTCGGTCCATTGCATACGAATTCCACACCACTTTGTCCGGATATGACTGGATGAAACCAGAAATATCCAGTCGTGTTTTGGCTAACTGAATCCAAGATATTGTGAAAGCCTCTGTGTTTGTGTTTTCTGGATATTATCAATGGACTTTATGGTTTTGAATGTTTTTTTAAACTTGCATTTAATGAATATAAATTTCCAGTGTACAGCTTATGGATTACAATGGCTTCCCCCTCCCATAACTTCCCTCCCGCCCGCAACTCTCCCCTCTCCCGCTCCCTCTCCTCTTCCATTTGCATCAAGATTCATTTTCAATTCTCTTTATATACAGAAGATCAATTTAGTATAAAGATTTCAACAGTTTGCACCCACATAGAAACACAAAGTGAAACATACTGTTTGAGTACTTGTTATAGCATTAAATCACAATGGACATCACATTAAGTACAGAGATCCCACATGAGGAGCAAGTGCACAGTGGCTCCTGTTGTTGACCCAACAAATTGACACTCTAATTTATGGCGCCAGTGACCACCCTAGGCTCTCGTCATGAGTTGCCAAGGCTATGGAAGCCTTCCAAGTTCCCCGACTCTGATCATATTTAGACAAGGCCATAAAAGACAGGGTGAGGAGAGTAACCAATGATCCTAAGAGTGGCATTTACCAGGTTTGAACAATTATACAGCATTAAGTGGGGAAGAGGACCATCAGTACACACAGGTTGGGAGTAGAGCAATTGGTGGTAGAGTAGAGGTTATGATTACAAAGGAATGAGGTCCAAGTCCGCTAGACAGGGCCTAGAACAAAGGACAGAGTCATTATTAGAGGAGCTAAGAAAGGTGCTGTCTAAGCTACAAGTAATTTTTCTGATTGAGAGGCAAATAGAACCTGATAGAAAGGGTTTGGTAATAATCTGGTGGGCTTTAGGCCTTGTAAGTTAAGAGGCCCAGACCTATCTATCTCTTCACATGGGGTACATCCTAAGGGAGGTGTGAACCTCCTAGGGGAAGGCACTCTGTTGACTTTCATTACTTGGCTGGCCTGGGAGGAGAGCTGGCCAGGTAAAGGCAGGGGGCATCTCTAACTAGAAATTTACAGTTCTGCCTGCAATGTTGCTGACCCTACTTGACCATCCCCTCAGCTGCAGTGGTCACTTTGGAAGTTGGGCTGAGTGAAGGGCTTTTCAGCTCAGAGCCAATTATATCTGTGGCTCTGACCTGGGCATCCTTTGACTCCAGGGCAGGTCCATTTCCAGTGATCCAACTCTTGGCAGAGCTGCCAGGGCTCTTCACAAGCTGACTTCTGCTGAAGCCCAGGCTTACCACCTTGAAAGCCACTGCAGTGGACTGGCCTGTTGGGTCTCCTTGAGGGCAGATCACTGTACAGATCAGCCATTAATAGGCCTGCCACCCATTGCTTCTGATGCCGAGCTTTCTTTTCCTCCTGGTTTGTGTTAAAGCAGACCAGACGATGCAAGTCAAGGGAGTGCCCAAGTCCCATCTCTAATCTTCGGTGGCCTGAACTACAAGTCTATAGTCACAGGCGTGTTCTGTAGTAGTTTTTCTAAGGTAGACAATGCCCATGGGGAAAATTATATTCTCACTTTAAAACTTTCTTTCCCTTTGGTCTGAAAGGGAGGTTTTTTTCTACTTACTGTATACTTCGCTGATGGCGAAGTGAATCTAGCTATGAGATTATTAGTTAAGTTCTTATTTTGGCTATGCTATTACAGAAAAGTGTTAGCCATATCTTTTATAAGGTCTAAAGATTAAATTGTGGGTCCTACAGATTCCTTTATAATAGAATTAGTTTCCTACCTTGAAGAGAATAGAGAAATGTAAGAACAAGTTGGGCTTAGAATAGAGAAATGAGGGAGCAAGTCCTAGATCGGTTGCTGACAATAGCAATATTACATGAATACTTAGCATACCGTTTCAACCATTAGATAACAACTTAAGAAAACGTTTACCAGAAGGTCCAATGCCTTCTATAAATTTTAAGAATCATGTATTTGAAAACACCTCTTAAGTATCTAACATGGTGTAATTTGTTTAGCCAGTAAACTTAAGCACAACCATCTAAAATGTCTTTAGTTTCTTTCTACCAACACGTTTAAAACATATGATGCACAGATTCAGGTCACACAAATTAAAATGTGTCTTTGATTGATTTTAGCAGCTTAAAAATATGGACAATCTTATCTATAAGCCATTTAAAATAAAACTCTTAATAAAATTTCCCCTTGTGGACATACAATATGTACACACATATAACATAGCATAATAGACCAATATAGCAATAGCTTTTAAAATCTTTAACTCTTTTTGTAGGTTGCCAATAGATTTGAATTGCTTTTTGTTTTTAGTTACTTCAGTTAACCATACTTTCTCTCAGTTGGTACTGTTAATACATTATTGGCTTCATCTATTTACAGAGCCATCCCAAAATACTGAATACAATAAAAGTGGCTGGAAAACGTCCATAGGAACCTATAGGAGGACAGCTAAACACAGAACCTACAACGCTTTAGTTTTATGAGCAGCACATCATATATAACTATGGGTGACAAAAGACTTTATGTCGCCATGTTTAAAATTATAAACTCAACAACCAACAAGTGGCACTTGCTTACTTCACAGTATTTTTGACAGCACCTGTAGGATTTTACAAGCATTTAACCCTTTAGGCCTCTGGGGCTTTCTCATTAAGATAACTATCATGTCTAGTAACACAAGATCATTAGACTTTTTAATTCTCAAACATTTGTATTAATAGCATTTTCCATTATAGAAACTTAAAGTCTGGTACCACATCACATCTTGACAGTCCTTCTAATATAATCCAAAGAGACTGATTAGTTGGTGTCTCTATAAGATGAGAGACATAGGTCCTTCGATTTTTTCAGTTGGGCCCAAACTGGAAAAAGCAAAGTCCAGGATTTACTGTAAATTTTCTCCAAAATTTGTTTGATACTTTGATTTTGTGAATGCCTGTCAAGAATGCCAAGAAGGCGCAAAATCCAAAATATCTGGTTGAAATAAGATTCCTTAAAATCATGACATAACATAGACCAAATTTGATCATTGTTACAAGGTGATTCTTCAAATCTTTGAAAATAAGCACATATTTAAATAACCCATAGCTCTTAATAAAAATTCAGCTGTTTTTGAACAATTAGAATTTAACAGACATCAAGAGAACATAATAGATTACTTTAACACATTGCTTTAACAGAGCATCAGAGTTTAACTCTATGTCAAAGAGAAATTGAGCTTCCTGTGATCTTTTGCTGTGAGGTTTCCTTCCTTTACCTTCTTTCATATTGGTGACCATGTTTCTGTGTTTTTTTATCAGGGAACATTTAATTTTGTGCTGGGAAACACTAGCTGGTTCCTCATCGAGACACCAGCTCTACACATTCGTATTTTCTAGGGAGAAAGCTAGAGGAACTGCGGCAAACAAACATGCTATTTCTGTTTGTATACATGACATTTTATGCACTTGCCAAATGAAAAGACTTTGTTTTTCCCAAAACAATTTTTACTGTGATTTTCTCGGTCCATTGCATACGAATTCCACACCACTTTGTCTGGATATGACTGGATGAAACTAGAAATATTCGGTTGTGTTTTGGCTAACTGAATCCCAGATATTGCTACAGCCTCTTTGTTTGAGTTTTCCAGATATTATAAACGGACTTTACGGTTTTGAATGTTTTTATGAGAGAATATTTAATTTTGTGCTGGGAAACACTAATTGGTTCCACATTAATACACCAGCTCTACACATTCGTATTATCTAGGGAGAAACCCTGAGGAACTGGGGCAAACAAGCATGATATTTCTGTTTCAATAGAAGATATTTTATGCACTTTGCCTAACGAAAAGACTTTGCTTTTCTCCAGTACCATTTTTACTCTGATTTTCTCGGTCCATTGCATACGAATTACACACCACTTTGTCTGGATATGACTGGATGAAACCAGAAATATCCGGTTGTGTTTTGGCTAACTCAATCCCAGAAATTGCTTCAGGCTCTGTGTTTGTGATTTCTGGATATTATCGATGTACTTTATTGTTTTGAATATTTTTATCAGGTAACATTTAATTTTCCACCATAGAAATACTAATTAATACACCATGGAGAAACCAGGTGTACACATTCGTATTTTCTAGGGAGAAAGCTAGAGGAACTGTGGCAAACAAACATGATATTTGTTTGTATACATGACATTTTATACACTTGCCTAAAGAAAAGACTTTGCTTTTCTTCAAAACATTTTTATTGTGATTTCCTCAGTTTGTTGCATAGAAATTCCAAACCACTTTGTCAGGATATGACTGGATGAAACCAGAAATATCCGGTCTTGTTTTGGCTAACTCAATCCCAGATATTGCTACAGCCTCGGTGTTTGGGTTTTCTGGATATTATCAACAGGCTTTATGATTTTGAATGTTTTTTATCAGAGAATATTTAATTTTGTGCTGGGAAACACTAATTGGTTCCACATGGAGACACCAGCTCTACACATTCATATTTTCTAGTGACAAACCTAGAAGAACTGTGGCAAACAAACATGATATTTCTGTTTCTATAGATGACGTTTTATGTACTTGCCTAAAGAAAAGACTTTGCTTTTCTCCAAAACCATTTTTACTGCGATTTTCTCGGTCCATTGCATACGAATTCCACACCACTTTGTCCGGATATGACTTAATGAAAGGAGAAATATCAAATCCGAAATATTGTGAAAGCCTCTGTGTTTGTGTTTTCCGGATATTATCAACGGACTTTTTCTTTTGAATGTTTTTTATCAGGGAACATTTAATTTTGTGCTAGGAAACACTAATTGGTTCCACATGGGGACACCAGCTCTACACATTCGTATTTTCTAGGGAGAAATCTAGAGGACGTGCGGCAAACAAACATATTATTTCTGTTTGTATACATGACATTGTATGCACTTGCCTAACGAAAAGACTTTGCTTTCCTGCAAAACCATTTTTACTGTGATTTTCTCGGTCCATTGCATACGAATTCCACGCAACTTTGTCTGGATATGACTGGATGAAACCAGGAATATCCGGTTGTGTTTTGGCTAACTCAATCCTAGATATTGCTACAGCCTCTGTGTTTGTGTTTTCCGGATATTATCAACGGGTTTTATGCTTTTGAATGTTTTTTGACAGAGAATATTTAATTTTGTGCTGGGAAACACTAATTGGTTCCACAAGGAGACAGCATCTCTACACATTCGTATTTTCTAGGGAGAAATCTAGAAGAACTGCGGCCAACAAACATGATATTTCTGTTTGTATAGATAACATTTTATGCACTTGCCTAGCGAAAACACTTTGCTTTTCTCCAAAACAATTTTACTGTGTTTTTTTGGTCATTGTATACAAATTCCCCTCCACTTTTTTAGATATGACTGGATGAAAACAGAATTACCCGGTTGCGTTTTGGCTAACTCAATTCGAAATATTGTGAAAGCCCCTGAGTTTGTGTTTTCCAGATATAATTAATGGACTTTTTCCTTTGAATGTTTTTTTTTATCAGGGAACATTTAATTTTGTGCTGGAAACACTAGTTGACTCCACATGGAGACACCAGCTCTAAACATTCATATTTTATAGGGGTAAATCTAGACGAACTGCGGCAAACAAACATGATATTTCTGTTCGTATAGATTACATTTTATGCACTTGCCTAAACAAAGGACTTTGCTTTTCTCCAAAACCATTTTTACTTTGATTTTCTTGGTCCATTCCATACGAATTCCACACTACTTTGTCTGGATATGACTGGATGAATCCAGCAATATCAAGTTCTTTTTTGGCTAACTCAATCTGTAATATTGTGAAAGCCTCTGTGTTACTGTTTTCTGGATATTATCGATGGACTTTATTCTTTTGAGTGTTTTTATCCAGGAAAAGTTAATTTTGTGCTGGGACACACTAATTGGTTCGACCTGGAGACACCAGCTCTACACATTCGTATTTTCTAGGGAGAAAGTTAGAGTTACTGCGGCAAACAAACCTGATATTTCTGTTTGTATAGATGACTTTTTATGCACTTGCCTAAGGAAAAAACTTTGCTTTTCTTGAAAACAATTTTTTCTCTGATTTTTTGGTCCATTGCATACAAGTTCCACACCACTTTTTCCGGAAATGACTGGATGAAACCAGAAATATCCAGTTGTGTTTAGGCTAACTCAATTCCAGATATTGCTACAAACTCTGTGTTTGTGTTTTCTGGATATTATCAATGGACTTTATTATTTTGAATGATTTTATCAGGGAACATTTAATTTTGTACCGTGTAAACACTAATTAGTTCCACATGGGGACACCATGTATACACATTCCTAATTTCTAGGGAGAAAGCTAGAGGAACCGGGGCAAACAAACAATATGTTTCTGTTTCAATATATGCCATTTTATGCACTTGCCTAAAGAAAAGACTTTGCTTTTCTCCAAAACCATTTTTACTGTGATTTTATCGGTCCATTGCATATGAATTCCACACCACTTTTCCGAATATGACTGGATGAAAACAGAAATACCAGGTTGTGTTTTGGCTAACTCAATCCGAAATATTTTGAAAGCCTCTGTGTTTCTGTTTTCTGGATATTACCGATGGACTTTATTGTTTTGAAAGTTTTTATCAGGGAACATTTAATTTTGTTCTGGGAAGCATTAATTGGTTCCACATGGAGAGACCACCTCTACACATTCGTATTTTCTAGTGAGAAAGCTAGATTAACTGCGGCAAACTAACATGATATTTCTGTTTGTATACATGACATTTTATGCACTTGCCTAAGGAAAAGACTTTGCTTTTCTCCAAAACCATTTTTCCTGTGATTTTCTCCTTCCATTGCATAAGAATTCCACAACACTTTGACAGGAAATGCCTGGATGAAACCAGAAATATCTGGTTGTGTTTTGGCTAACTCAATCCCAGATATTGCTACAGACTCTGTGTTTGTGTTTCCTGGATATTATCAACGGACTTTATTGTTTTGAATGTTTTTATCAGGGAACGTTTAATTTTGTACCGTAGAAACACTAATTGGTTCCACATGGAGACACCAGCTCTGCACATTTACATTTTCTAGGGAGGAAACTCGAGGAACTGCGGCAAACAAACATGATATTTCTGTTTGTATTCATGACATTTTATGCACTTGACGAAGGAAAAGACTCTCCGTTTCTCCAAAACCATTTTTACTGTGATTTTCTCGGTCCATTTCATGCGAATTCCACACCACTTTGTCCGTATATGACTGGATGAAACCAGAAATATCCGGTTGTGTTTTGGCTGACTCAATCCCAGATATTGCTACAGCCTCTGTGTTTGTGTTTTCCGGATATTATCTACAGACCTTATTGTTTTGAATGTTTTTTATCAGGGAACATTTAATTTTGTGCTGGAAATACTAGTTGACTCCACATGGAGACACCAGCTCTACACATTCGTATTTTCTAGGCAGAACGCTAGAGGAACTACGGCAAACACACATGATATTTCTGTTTCAATAGATGACATTTTATGCACTTGCCTAACGAAAACACTTTGTTTTTCTCCAAAACCTTTTTTACTGTGAATTTCTCGGTCCATTGCATACAAATTCCACAACACTTTCTATGGATATGACTGGATGTAACCAGAAATATTCAGTTTTGTTTTGGCTAACTTAATCCGAGATATTTTGAAAGCCCGATGTTTGTTTTTTCCGGATATTATCATTGGACTTTTTCTTTTGAATGTTTTTTTTATCAGGGAACATTTAATTTTGTGCTGGGAAAAACTAGTTCACCCCACTTGGAGACACCAGCTCTGCACATTCGTATTTTCTACTGAAAAAGCTAGAGGAACTGTGGCAACAAACATGATACTTCTGTTTGTATAGGTGACATTTTACGCACTTGCCTAACGAAAAGACTTGCTTTTCTCCACAACCATTTTTTGCTGTGATTTTCTCGGTCCATTGCATACGAATTCCACACCACTTTGTCCGGATATGCCTGGATGAAAACAGAAATATCCAGTTGTGTTTTGGATAACTGAATCCAAAATATTGTGAAAGCCTCTGTGTTTGTGATTTCTGGATATTATCGATGGAGTTTATTGTTTTGAATATTTTTATCAAGGAACATTTAATTTTGTACCATACAAACACTAATTAATTCACCTCGGAGAAACCAGCTCTACACATTCTTATTTTCTAGGGAGAAAGCTAGAGGAACTGCGGCAAACAAACATGATATTTCTGTTTGTATAGATGACTTTTTATGCACTTGCCTAACGAAAAGAATTTGCATTTCTCCAAAACCATTTTTACTGTGATTTTCTCGGTCCATTGCATACGTTCCACACCACTTTGTCCGGATATGACTGGATGAAACCAGAAATATCCGGTTGTGTTTTGGCTAACTCAATGCGAAATATTGTGAAAGCCTGTGTGTTTGTGTTTTCTGGATATTAGCAACGGACTTTTTCTTTTGAATGTTTTTTTTATCAGGGAACATTTAATTTTGTGCAGGGAAACACTAGTTGACTCCACATGGGTATACCAGCTCTGCACATTTACATTTTCTAGGGAGGAAGCTAGAGGAACTGCGGCAAACAAACATGATATTTTTGTTTGTATAGATGACATATTATGCACTTGCCTAATGAAAAGACATTGCTTTTCTCCAAAACCATTTTTACTGTGATTTTCTCGGTTCATTGCATACGAATTCCACATCACTTTGTCCAGATATGACTGGATGAAACCAAAAATATCCAGTTGTGTTTTGGCTAAATCAATCTGCAATATTGAGAAAGCCGGTGTGTTTGTGTTTTCCGGATATTATTGACAGACTTATTGTTTTGAATGTTTTTTATCAGGGAATATTTAATTTTGTGCTGGAAACACTAGTTAACTCCACCTGGAGACAACAGGTCTACACATTCATATTTTCTAGGGAGAAAGCTAAAGGAATAGGGCAAACAAACTTGATATTTCTGTTTGAATACAGGACGTTTTAGGCACTTGCGTAACGAAAAGAATTTGCTTTTCTCTAAAACCATTTTGACTGTGATTTTCTCGGTCCATAGCATACCCATTCCACAAGACTATGTCCGAATATGCCTGTATGGAACCACAAATATCCGGTTGTGTTTTCTCTAACTCAATCCCAGATATTGCTACAGGCTCTCTGTTTCTGTTTTCCGTATATTATCGACACACTTTATGTTTTGAGTGTTTTTATCAGGGAACATTTAATTTTGTGCTGGGAAACACTATTTGGTTCCACATGGAGACACAAGCTCTACACATTCGTATTTTCTAGGGAGAAAGCTAGAGGAACTGCGGCAAACAAAATGATGTTTCTGCTTCTATAGATGACATTTTATGCACTTTCCGAATGAAAAGACTTTGGTTTTCTCCAAAACAATTTTTCGTGATTTTCTCGGTCCATTGCATACAAATTCCACCTCACTTTGTCCGGATATGACTGGATGAAACCAGAAATATCCGGTTGTGTTTTGGCTAACTCAATCCCAGATATTGCTACAGCCTCTGTGTTCATGTTTTCTGGATATTATCAACTTGCTTTATGGTTTTGAATGTTTATTCATCAGGGAATATTTAATTTTTTCCTGGGTAACACTAATTGGTTCCATATGGAGACACCGACTCTACATTTTCGTAATTTCTAGGGAGAAAGCTAGAGGAACTGCGGCACACAAACATGATATTTCTGTTTCTATACATTGCATCTTATGCACTTGCCTGAGAAAAGACTTTGCGTTTCTCCAAAACCATTTTTACTGTGATTTTCTCGGTCCATTGCATACGCATTCCAGACTACTTTGCCCGGATATGCCTGGATGAAACCAGAAATATCTGGTTGTGTTTTGGCTAACTCAAACTGAAACATTGTGAAAACCTCTGTGTTTGTGTTTTCTGAATATTATCGATGGACTTTATTGTTTTGAAACATTTCACCAGAGAACATTTAATTTTGTACCATAGAAACCCTAATTATTTCAACATGGAGACACCACCTATACATATTCCTATTCTCTAGGGAGAAAGCTAGAGGAACTGCGGCAAACAAATGTTGCATTTATGTTTGGACAGATAACATTTTATGAGCTTGACTAAAGAAAAGACTTTGCTTTTCTCCAAAACCATTTTTTGTGATTTTCTTAGTCCATTGCATACTAATTCCACGACACTTGGTCCGGATATGACTGGATGAAACCAGAAATATCAGGTTTTGTTTTGGCTAACTCAATCCTAGATATTGCTACAGCCTCTGTGTTCGTGTTTTCCGGATATTATCAACTTGCTTTATGGTTTTCAATGTTTTTTTTATCAGGGAATATTTAATTATTTCCAGGGTAACACTAATTGGTTCCACATGGAGACACCGACTCTACACTTTCGTAATTTCTAGGGATTAAGCTAGAGGAACTGCGGCAAACAAACACGATATTTCTGTTTCTAAACATTGCATTTTATGCACTTCACTGACAAAAGACTTTACTTTTCTCAAAAACCATTTTTACTGCGATTCTCTCGGTCCATTGCATACGCATTCCAGACCACTTTGCCCGGATATACCTGGATGAAACCAGAAATATCCTGTTGTGTTTTGGCTAAATCAATCTGAAACATTGTGAAAACCTCTGTGTTTGTGTTTTCTGGATATTATCGATGGACTTTATTGTTTTGAAACATTTCACCAGAGAACATTTCATTTTGTACCTTAGAAACCCTAATTATTTCAACATGGAGACATCAGCTCTACACATTCCTATTTTCTAGGGAGAAACCTAGAGGAACTGCGGAAAACAAACATGATGTTTCTGCTTCTATAGATGACATTTTTGCACTTGCGTAACGAAAAGACTAAGCTTTTCTCGAAAACCATTTTACTTTGATTTTCTCGGTCCATTGCATACGCATTCCACACCACTGTGTCCGGATAAGAATGGATGAAACCAGAAATATCAGGTTGTGTTTTGGCTAACACAATCCGAAACATTGTGAATTCCTATGTGTTTGTGTTTTCTGGTTATTATCGATGGACTTTGTTGTTTTGAAGTTTTTTACCAGGGAACATTTAATTTTGTACCGTAGAAACACTAATTAGTTGAAAATGGAGACACCAGCTCTACACATTCGTATATTCTAGGAAGAAAGCTAGAGAAACTGCAGCAAACACGATATTTCTGTATGTATAGATGACATTTTATGCACTTGCCTAATGAAAAGACTTTGCATTTCTTGAAAAACATTTTTACTGTGATTTTCTCGGTCCATTGCATACGAATTCCAGCCCATTTTGTGCGGATATGACTGGATGATACCAGAAATATCTGGTTGTGTTTTGGCTAACTCAATCCCAGATATTGCTATAGCCTCTGTGTTTGTGTTTTCAGGATATTATCGACAGACTTTATTGTTGTGAATTTTTTTATCTGGAAACATTTGATTTTGTACCATAGAAACACTAATTGGTTCAACATGGAGACTCCAGCTCTACACATTCGTATTTTCTAGGGAGAAAGCTAGAGGAATTGCGGCATACAAACATGAACATGATATTTCTGTTTGTATAGATGACATTTCATGCACTTGCCTAATGAAGTTACTTTGCTTTTCTCCAAAACCATTTTTACTGTGATTTTTTTGGTCCATTGCATAAGAATTCCACCCCACTTTGTCTGGATATGACAAGATGAAACCAGAAATATCCGGTTGTGTTTTGGCTAACTCAATCCCAAATATTGTGAGAGCCTCTGTGTTTGTGTTTTCTGGACATTATCAACGGACTTTACTGTTTTGAATGCTTTTTATCAGGGAACATTTAATTTTGTGCTGGGTAACACTAATTGGTTGTACATGGAGACACCAGCTCTACACATTCATATTTTCTAGGGAGAAAGGTCGAGGAACTGTGGCAAACAAACCTGCCATTTTTCATTGTATAGATGACATTATATGCACTGGCCGAAGTAAAAGACTTTACTTTTCTCCAAAACCATTTTTACTGAGATTTTCTTAGTCCATTGCATATGAATTCCACACCACTTTGTCCGGATATACCTGGATGAAAACAGAAATATCTGCTTGTGTTTTGGCTAACTCAATTCCAGATATTGCTACAGCCGCTGTGTTTGTGTATTCTGGATATTATCGATGGACTTTATTGTTTTGAATGTTTTTTATCAGTGAACATTTAATTTTGTGCTTGGAAACACTCATTGACTCCACATGGAGACACCAGCTCTACACATTCATATTTTCTAGGAAGAAAGCTAGAGGAACTGCAGCAAACAAACATATTATTTCTGTATGTATAGATGACATTTTATGCACTTGCCTAACGAAAAGACTTTGCTTTTCTCCAAATCCATTTTTACTGTGAGTTTCTCAGTCCATGGCATGCGAATTCCACACCAATTTGTCCGGATATGTCTGGATGAAAATAGAAATATGCGGTTGTGTTTTGGCTAACTTAATCCGAAATATTGTGAAAGCATCTGTGTTTGTGTTTTCTGGATTTTACCGATGGACTTTATTTTTTTTTTGTATGTTTTTATCAGGGAACATTTAATTTTGTACCGTAGAAACACTAATTGGTTCACATGGAGACACCAGCTCTACACATTCGTATTTTCTAGGGAGAAAGCTAGTGGAACTGCGGCAAACAGCATGATATTTGTTTGTAAAAATACATTTTATGCACTTGCCTAATGAAAAGAATTTGTTTTTCTCCGAAACCATTTTTACTGTGATTTTCTCAGTCCATTGCATCGGAATTCCACACCACTTTGTCCGTATATGCCTGGATGAAACCAGAAATATCCGGTTCTGTTTTGGCTAAATATACACCAGATATGGCTACAGTGTCAGGGTTTGTGTTTTCTGGATATTATCAACAGCCTTTATTGTTTTGAATGTTTTTATCAGGGAACATTTAATTTTGTACCATAGAAACACTAATTTGTTCAAATGGAGACACCAGCTCTACACATTCCTATTTTCTAGTGAGAAATCTAGAGGAACTGCGGCAAACAAACTTGATATTTCTGTTTGTATACATGACATTTTATGCACTGGCCGAAGGAAATGACATTACTTTTCTCCAAAACAATTCTTATTGTGATTTTCTCAGTCCAATGCATCCGAATTCCACACCAGTTTGTCCGGATATGCCTGGATGAAAACACAAATATCCGGTTCTGTTTTGGCAAACTATATCCTAGATATGGCTACAGCCTCAGAGTTTGTGTTTTCTGGATATTATCAATGGACTTTATTGTTTTGAATGTTTTTTATCAAGGAGCATTTAACTCTGTGCTAGGAAACACTAGTTGATTCTACATGGAGACACCAGTACTACACACCTGTATTTTTTAGGGTGAAATCTAGAGGATCTGCAGCAAACAAATTTGCCAATTCTGTTTGTATAGATGACATTTTATGCACTTGCATAACGAAAATACTATGCTTTTCTCCAAAACCATTTTTGCTGTGATTTTCTCGGTCCATTGCATACGAATTCCAAACCGCTTTGACCGGATATGCCTGGATGAAAACAGAAATATCTGTTCTGTTTTCGCTAACTCAATCGAAACATTGTGAAAACCTCTGTGTTTTTGTTTTTTGGATATTATCGATGGACTTTATTGTTTTGAAATTTTTTACCAAGGAACATTTAATTTTGTACCGTAGAAACACTAATAGTTCCACATGGAGACACCAGTCTAAACAATCCTATGTTCTAGGGAGGAAGCTTGAGGAACTACAGCAAACAAACCTGATGTTTCTGTTTGTATAGATGATATTTTATGCAATTGCCGAAGGAAAAGACTTTGATTTTCTTCAAAAGCATTTTTACTGAGATTTTCTCGGCCCATTGCATACCAATTCAATACCACTTTATCCGGATATGACTGGATGAAACCACAAATATCCGGTTGTATTTTCGGTAACTCAATCCCAGATATTACTACTGCTTTTGTGTTTTTGTTTTCTGGATATTATTGAGGGACTTTATTGTTTTCAATGTTCTTTAGCTGGAAAGATTTAATTTTGTGCTGGGAAACACTAAATGGTTCCACATGTAAACACCAGCTCTACACATTTGTGTTTTCAAGGGAGAAAGCTAGAGGAACTGCTGCAAACAAACATGATATTTCTGTTTGTATAGATGATATTTTATGCACTTGCCTAACGAAAAGACTTTGCTTTTCTCCAAACCATTTTTACTGTGATTTTCTCTTTCCATTGCATACGAATTCCACACCACTTTGTTCGGATATGACGGGATGAAACTAGAAATATCCGGTTGTGTTTTGGCTAACTCAATCCCAGATATTGCTACAGCCTCTGTGTTGTGTTTTCCAGATACTATCGATGGACTTTATTGTTCTGAATGTTTTTATCAGGGAACATTTAATTTTGTACCGTACAAACACTAATTGGTTCAAAATGGAGACACAAGCTCTACACATTTGTATTTTTTAGGGAGAATGCTAGAGGAACTACGGCAAACAAACATGATATTTCTGTTTGTATAGATGACATTTTATTCCCTTGCTGAAGGAAAGGACTTTGCTTTTCTCAAAACCATTTTTACTGTGATTTTCTTGGTCCATTGCATACGAATTCCACACCACTTTGACCGGATATGCCTGGATGAAACCAGAAATATCCCGTTGTGTTTTTGGTAACTCAATCCGAAATATTGTGAAAGCCTCTAAGTTTGTGTTTTCTGGATATTACCAATGGACTTTATTGTTTTGAATGTTTTTATCAGGGAATATTTAATTTAATACCATAGAAAAATTAATTGGTTCCACATGGAGACACCAGCTCTACACATTCGTATTTTCTAGGGAGAGAGCTAGAGGAACTGCGGCAAAAAAACTTGATATTTCTGTTTGTATACATGCCATTTTATGCACTTTACTAATGAAAAGACTGCTTTTCTGCAAAACCATTTTTACTGTGATTTTCTCAGTCCATTGCATACAAATTCCACACCACTTTGTCTGTATATGACTGGATGAAACCAGAAATATCCGGTTGTGTTTGGCTAACTCAATACCAGATATTGCAACAGTATGTCTGTTTGTGTTTTGTGGATATTATCAAGGGACTTTATTGTTTTGAACGTTTTTTTATCAGGGAACATTTAATTTTGTTCTGGGAATCACTAATTGGTTCCACATGAAGACACCAGCTCTACACATTCGTATATTCTAGGGAGAAAGCTGGAGGACTTCGGCAAACAAACATGATATTTCTGTTTGTATAGATGACATTTTATGCACTTGCCTAACGAAAATTCTTTGCTTTTCTACAAAAGCATTTTTACTGTGATTTTCTCGGTCCATTGCATACGAATTCGACACCACTTTGACCGGATATGCCTGCATGAAAACACAATTATCCTGTTGTAATTTGGCTAACTCAATCCAAAATATTGTGAAAGCCTCTGTGTTTGTTTTTTCTGGATATTATATATGGACTTCATTGTTTTGAATGTTTTTATCAGGGAACATTTAATTTTGTACCGTAGAAAAACTAATTGGTTCAACATGGAGACAACAGCTCTAAACATTCGTATTTTCTACGGAGAAAGATAGTGGAACTGCGATAAAGAAACATGATATTTCAGATTGTATACATGACATTTTATGCACTTCCCTAAAGAAAAGATTTTGCTTCTCTCCAAAACCATTTTTACTATGATTTTCTCAGTAAATTGCATATGAATTCCACACCACTTTGTCCGGATATGACTCGATGAAACCAGAAATATCCTGTTGTGTTTTGGCTAACTCAATGGGAAATATTGTGAAAGACTCTGTGTTTGTGTTTGATGGATATTATCAATGGACTTTATTGTTTTCAATGTTTTTATCAGGGAATATTTAATTTTGTACCATAGAAACACTAATTGGTTCAACATAGAGACACCAGCTCTACACATTTTTATTTTCTAGGGAGAATGCTAGAGGAACTGCGGCAAACAATCATGATATTTCTGTTTGTATAGAAGACAATTTTATGCACTTGCCAAAAGAAAAGACTTTGCTTTTCTCCAAAACCATTTTACTGTGATTTTCTCGGTCCATTGCATACAAATTCCAGACAACTTTGTCCGTATATGACTGGATGAAACCAGAAATATCTAGTTGTGTTTTGGTTAACTCAATCCCAGATATTGCTACATCATATCTGTTTGTCTTTTTTGGATATTATCAATGGACTTTATTGTTTTGAATGTTTTTTATGAGGGAACATTTCATTTTGTTCTGGGAATCAATAATTGGTTCCGCATGGAGACACCAGCTGTACACATTCGTATTTTCAAGGCAGAAAGCTAGAGGAACTGTGGCAAACAAACATGATATATCTCTTTGTATAGATGACATTTTATGCACTTGCCGAAGGAAATGACTTTGCTTTTCTCCAAAACCATTTTTGCTGTGATTTTCTCGGGCCATTGCATACGAATTCCACACCACTTTGTCCGGATATGCCTGGATGAAAACAGAAATATCGGTTGTGTTTTCGCTACCAAAATCCGAAACATTGTGAAAACCTCTGTGTCTGTGTTTTCTGGAAATTTCCTATGGACCTTATTGTTTTGAATGTTTTTATCAGGGAACATTTAATTTTGTACCGTAGAAACACTAATTGGTTCAACATGGAGACAACAGCTCTACACATTCGTATTTTTTAGGGAGAAAGCTAGAGGAACTGCAGCAAACAAATATGATATTTCTGTTTATATAGATGATATTTTATGCACTTGCCTAACGAAAAGACATTGCTTTTCTCCAGAGCCATATTTACTGTGATATTCTCCGTCCATTGCATACAAATTCCACCCCAATTTGTCCTGATATGACAGAATGCAACCAGAAATATCCCGTTGTGTTTTGGCTAACTCAATCCCAGCTATTGCTACAGCCTCTGTGTTTCTGTTTCCTGGAAATTATGGACAGACTTTATTGTTTTGAATGTTTTTATCAGGAAACCTTTAATTTTGTAACATAGAAACACTAATTGGTTCCACATGAAGTCACCACTCTTCACATGCGGATGTTCTCGGGAGAAAGCTAGAGGAACTGCTGCAAACAAACATGATATTTCTGTTTGAATAGATGACATTTTATGCACTTGCCTAACGAAAAGACTTTGCTTTTCTATAAAATCATTATTACTGTGATTTTCTTGGTCCATTGCATACAACTTCCAACCAAATTTGTCCGGATATGACTGGATGAAACCAGAAATATCCCGTTGTGTTTTGGCTAACTCAATCCCAGATATGCTGAAGCCTCTGTGTTTGTGTATTCTGGATATTATCAACGGAATTTATGGTTTTGAATGTTTTTATGAGGGAACATTTAATTTTGTACTGGGAAACACTAATTGGTTCCACATGGAGACACCAGCGCTACACATTCATATTTTCTAGGAAGAAAGCTAGAGGAACTGCGGAAAACAAACATGATATTTCTGTTTGAATAGATGACATTTTATGCACTTGCCTAAAGAAAAGACTTTGTTTTTCTACAAAACCATTTTTACTGTGATTTTCTCGGTCCGTTGCTTACGAATTCCACACCACTTTGTCCGGATAGGACTGGATGACACCAGAAATATCCAGTTGTGTTTTGGCTAACACAATCCCAGCTATTGCTACACCTCTGTGTTTGTGTTTCCTGGATATTATGGACGGACTTTATTGTTTTGAATATTTTTATCAGGGAGCATTTACTTTTGTACCGTAGAAACACTAATTGGTTCACATGGAGACACTAGTCTACACATTTGTATGTTCTAGGGAGAAAGCTAGAGGAACTGCGGCAAACCAATATGAGATTTCTGTTTGTATAGATAGCATTTAAGCACTTGCCTAATGAAAAGACTTTGCTTTTCTCTAAAACCATTTTTACTGTGATTTTCTCGGTCCATTGCATACGAATTCCACACCACTTTGTCCGGATATGACTGGATAAAACCAGAAATATCCGGTTGTGTTTTGGCTAACTCAATCCCAGATATTGTGAATGCTTCTATGTTAGTGTTTTCTGGATATTATCAATGGACTTTATGGTTTTGCATGTTTTTTATCAGGGAACATTTAATTTTGTACCATAGAAACACTAATTGGTTCCACATGGAGACACCAGTCTACACATTCTTATGGTCCAGGCAGAAACATAGCGGAACTGCAGCAAACAAACATGATATTTCTGTTTGTATAGATGACATTTTATGTACTGGCTGAAGGAAAAGACTTTGCTTTTCTCCAAAACCATTTTTACTGTGACTTTCTTGGTCCATTGCATATGAATTCCACACCACTTTGTCCGGATATGACTGGATTAAACCAGAAAAATCCGGTTGTGTTTTGGCTAACTCAATCCCAGGTATTGCTACAGCCTCAGTATTTCTGTTGTCCGGATATCATCAACGGACTTTATGGTTTTGAATGTTTTTTATCAGGGAACATTTAATTTGGTGCTGGGAAACACTAATTGGTTCCACATGGAGACACCAGCTCTACACATTCGTATTTTCAAGGAGAAAGCTAGAGGAACTGCGGCAAACAAACATGATATTTCTGTTTGTATAGATGACATTTTTTGGACTTGCCTAACGAAAAGACTTTGCTTTTCTCTAAAATCTTTTTTACTATGATTTTCTTGGTCCATTGCATACGAATTCCAACCCACTTTGTCCAGATATGACTGGATCAAACCAGAAATATCCGGTTGTGTTTTCGCTAACTCAATCCAAGATAGTGTAAAGCCTCTGTGTTCGTGTTTTCTGGATATTATCAACGGACTTTATGGTTTTGAATGTTTTTTATCAGGGAACATTTAGATTGTACTGTAGAAACACTAATTGGTTCCACATGGAGACACCAGTCTACACATTCGTATGTTCTAGGAAGAAAGCTAGAGGAACTGTGGCAAACAAACATGATATTTCTGTTTGTATAGATGATATTTTATGCACTTGCCTAAAGGAAAGACTTTGCTTTTCTCCAAACCATTTATACTGTGATTCTCGGTCCATTACATACGAACTCCACACCACGTTGTCCGGATATGACTGGATGAAAACAGAAATATCCGGATGTGTTTTGTCTTACTATATCCCAGATATTGTGAAAGACTCTGTGTTTTGTTTTCTGCATATTATTTATGGACTTTATTGTTTTGAATGTTTTTATCAGAGAACATTTAATTTTGTGCTGGGAAACACTAATTGGTTCCACATGGAGACACCAGCTCTACACATTCATATTTTCTAGGGAGAATGCTAGAGGAACTGCGGCAAACAAACATGATTTTTCTGTTTGTATAGATGACATTTTATGCACTGGCAGAAGGAAAAGTCTTTGCTTTTCTCGAAAACATTTTTACTGTGATTTTCTCGGTCCATTTCATATGAATTCCAACCCACTTTGTCCGGATATGACTGTGTGCAACCAGAAATATCCGGTTGTGTTTTCGCTAACTCAATCCCAGATATTGCTACAACCTATGTGATTCTCTTTTCCGGATATTATCAACGGACTTTATTGTTTTGAATATTTTTATCAGGGAACCTTTAATTTTGTACAATAGAAACACTAATAGGTTCAACCTGGAGACAAAAGTCTACACAATCGTATGTTCTAAGGATCAAGCTAGAGGAAATGCGGCAAACAAACATGATATTTCTGTTTGTATAGATGACATTTTATACACTTGCCTAATGAAAAAACTTTTCTTTTTTCCAAAACCATTTTTACTGTGACTTTCTCGGTCCATTGCATACGAATTCCACCAAACTTTGTCCGGATATGACTGGATGTAACCAGAAATATCCGGTTATGTTTTGGCTTACTCAATCCCAGATGTTGCTACAGACTCTGTTTTTTCTTTTTTTTCAGATATTATCAACGGACTTTATGGTTTTGCATGTTTTTTATTAGGGAACATTTAATTTTTTTTCTAGGAACACTAGTTGGTTCCACATGGGGACAATAGCTCTGCACATTCGTATTTTCTGGGGAGAAAGCTAGAGGAACTGCGGCAAACAAACATGATATTTCTGTTTGTATAGATGACATTTTTGCACTTTCCTAAAGAAAAGACTTTACTTTTCTCCAAAACCACTTTTCCTGTGATTTTCTCGTTCCATTACATACGAATTCCACCAAACTTTGTCCGGGTATGACTGGATGAAACCAGAAATATCCGGTTGTGTTTTGGCTTACTATATCCCAGATATTGCTACAGCCTTTGTGTTTGTGTTTTCTGGAGATTATCGATTTATTTTATTGTTCTGAATATTTGTATCAGGATACATTTAATTTTTGTTGGAAACACTAATTGGTTCCACATGGAGACACCAGCTCTACACATTCGTATTTTCTAGTGAGGAAGCTACAGGAACTACGGAAAACATGATATTTCTGTTTGTATAGATGACATTTTATACACTTGCCTAACGAAAAGACTTTTTTTTTCTGCAAAACAATTTTTCCTGTGATTTTCTTGGTCCATACATACAAATTCCACACCACTTTGTTCGAATATGGCTGGATGAAACAGAAATATCCGGTACTGTTTTGGCTAACTATATCCCAGATATGGCTACAGCCTCAGTGTTTGTGTTTTCTGGATATTATCCATGGACTTTAAGGTTTTGAATGTTTTTTACCAGGGAACATTTAATTTTGTGCTGGGAAACACTAATTGGTTCCACATGGAGACACCAGGTCTACAAATTCGTATTTTCTAGGGAGAAAGCTAGAGGAACTGGGGCAAACAAACATGATATTTCTGTTTGCATACATGACATTTTATGCACTGGCCAAAGGAAAAGACTTTGCTTTTCTACAAAACCATTCTTACTGTGATTTTCTCAGTCCAATACATACGAATTCCAAACGACTGTCTGGATATGCCTGGATGAAAACAGAAATATCCGGTTCTGTTTTGGCTAACTATATCCCAGATATGGCTACAGCCTCAGTGTTTGTGTTTTCTGGATATTATTCACAGACTTTATTGTTTTGAGTGTTTTTATCAGGGAACATTTAATTTTGTACCGTAGAAACACTGATTGGTTCCACATGGAGACACCAGCTGTACACATTCGTATTTTCTAGGGAGAAGGCTAGAGGAACTGCTTAAAACAATCATGATATTTCTGTTTGTGTAGTTGACATTTTATGCACTTGCCTAACGAAAATACTTTGCTTTTCACAAAAACCATTTTTAATGTGATTTTCTGGGTCAATTCCGTAGGAATTCGACCCCACTTTGTCTGGATATGACTGGATGAAACCAGAAATCTCCGGTTGTGTTTTGGCTAACTCAATCCCAGATATTGTGAAAGCCTCTGTGTTTGTGTTTTCTGGATATTATTCACAGAATTTATTGTTTTGAGTGTTTTTATCAGGGAACATTTAATTTTCTGCTGGGAAACACTAATTGGTTCCACATGTAGACACCATTCTACACATTCGTATTTTCTATGGAGAAAGCTAGAGGAACTGCGGCAAACAAACATGATATTTATGTTTGTACAGATGACATTTTATGCACTGGCCGAAGCAGAAGACTTTGCTTGTCTCCAAAACCATTTTTACTGTGAGTTTCTGGGTCCATTACATACGAATTCCACAAGACTTTGTCCGGGTATGACTGGATGAAACCAGAAATATCCGGTTGTGTTTTGGCTTACTATATCCCAGATATTGCTACAGCCTCTGTGTTTGTTTTTTCCGGATATTATCAATGGACTTTATGGTTTTTCATGTCTTTTATCAGGGAACATTTAATTTTTTGCTGGGGAACACTAGTTGGGTCTACATGGAGACACCAGCTCTACACATTCGTATTTTCTGGGGAGAAAGCTAGAGGAACTGTGGCAAACAAACATGATATTTCTGTTTGCATACATGACATTTTATGAACTGGCCGAAGGAAAAGACTTTGCTTTTCTCAAAAAGCATTCTTACTGTGATTTTCTCGGTCCAATACATACGAATTCCACACCACTTTCCGGATATGCCTGGATGAAAACAGAAATATCCGGTTGTGTTTTGGCTAACTACATCCCAGATATGGCTACAGCCTCAGTGTTTGTGTTTTCTGGATATTATTCACAGAATTTATTGTTTTGAGTGTTTTTATCAGGGAACATGTAATTTTGTACCATAGAACAATGATTGGTTCCACATGGAGACACCAGCTCTACACATTCGTATTTTCTAGGGAGAAAGCTAGAAGAACTGTGGCAAACAACATGATATTTCTGTTTGTATACATGACATTTTATGCACTTGCCTAACAAAAAGACTTTGCTTTTCTCCAAAACTATTTTTACTGTGATTTTCTTCATCTATTGCATACGTACTCCACACCGCTTTGTCCGGATATGACTGGATGAAACCAGAAATATCCAGGTGTGTTTTGGCTAACTCAATCCGAAATATTGAGAAAGCCTCTGTGTTTGTGATTTCTGGATATTATATATGGACTTTATGGTTTTAAATATTTTTATCAGGTAACATTTAATTTTGTACCGTAGAAACAGTAATAAATTCACCATGGAGAAACCAGCTCTACACATTCGTATTTTCTAGGCAGAAAGCTAGAGGATTTGAGGCAAAAAACCATGATATTTCTGTTTGTATACATTACATTTTATGCACTGGCCGAAGGAAAACCTTTGATTTTCTCCAAAAACCATTTTTGATCTGATTTTCTGGGGCCATTGCATACGAATTCCACACCACTTTGTCCGGATATGCCTGGATGAAAGCAGAAATATCCAGTTGTGTTTTGGCTAACTCAATACAAAATATTGAGAAAGCCTCTGTGTTTGTGATTTCTGGATATTATCGATGGACTTTATTGTTTTGAATGTTTTTATCAGGTAACATTTAATTTTGTACCGAAGTAACACTAATTAATTCACCATGTAGAAACCCGCTCTACATATTCTTATTTTCTTGGTAGAAAGCTAGAGGAACTGCAGCAAACAAACATGATATGTGTGTTTGTATACATGACATTATATGCACTTTCCTAAAGAAAATATTTTCCTTTTCTCCAAAACCATTTTTACTCTGATTTTCTCAGGTTGTTGCATACGAATTCCACACCACTTTTTCCGGATATGACTGGATGAAACCAGAAATATCCAGTTGTGTTTTGGCTAACTAGATGCCAGATATGGCTACAGCCTCTGTGTTTGTGCTTTCTGGATATTATCAAGGGACTTTATTGTTTTGAATGTTTTTATCAGGGAACATTTAATTTTGTAAAGTAGAAACACTAATTGGTTCCACATGGAGACACCAGTCTATACATTCCTATGTTCTAGGGAGAAACCTAGAGAACTGCGGCAAACAAACATGATATGTCTGTTTGTATACATGACATTTTATGCACTTGACAAATGAAAAGACTTTGCTTTTCTCCAAAACCATTTTTACTGTAATTTCCTGGATCCATTGCATACGAATTCCACCCACTTTGTCCGGATATGACTGGATGAAAGAAGAAATATCCAGTCGTGTTTTGGCTAACTCAATCCGATATTGCTACAGCTTCTGTGTTTGTGTTTTCCAGATATTATCAACGGGCTTTATTGGTTTGAGTGTTTTTATCAGGGAACATTTAATTTTGTCCGGTAGAAACACTGATTGGTTCCACATGGAGACACCAGCTCTACACATTCGTAGTTTCTAGGGAGAAAGCTAGAGGAACTGCGGCAAACAAACTTGATATTTCTGTATGAATAGATGATCTTTTATGCACTTGCCTAATGAAAAGACTTTGCTTTTCTCCAAAACCATTTTTACTGTGCTTTTTCGGTCCATTGCATACGAATTCCACCCCACTTTGTCTGGATATGACTGGATGAAACCAGAAATATCCAGTTGTGTTTTGGCTAACTCAATCCCAGATATTGCTACAGCCTCTGCGTTTATGTTTTCCGGATATTATCAACGGAATTTATGTTTTTGCATGTTATTTATCAGGGAACATTTATTTTTGTACCATAGAAACACTAATTGGTTCCACATGGAGACACCAGTCTACACCTTCGTATTTTCTAGGCAGAAAGCTAGAGGAACTGCAGCAAACAAACATGACATATCTGTTTGATAGATGATATTTTGTGCAATTTCCTAATGAAAAAAATTTGCTTTTCTCCAAAACCATTTTTACTGTGCTTTTTTGGACCATTGTATACGAATTCCACTCTATTTTGTCTGAATATGCCTGGATGAAACCAGAAATATCCGGTTCTGTTTTGGCTAACTCAATGCAGATATTGCTACAGACTCTGTGTTTTTTTTTCTGGATATTATCAACTTACTTTATGGTTTTTCATGTTTTCTATCAGGGAACATTTAATTTTATGCTGGGGAACAATAGTTGGTTCCACATGGTGACACCAGCTCTACACATTCGTATTTTCTATGGAGAAAGCCAGAGGAACTGCAGCAAACAAACATGATATTTCTGTTTGTATAGATGACATTTTAGGCACTTGCCTAAAAAAAGACTTTGCTTTTCTCCAAAACCATTTCTACTGTGATTTTCTCAGTCTATTGCATCTGAATTCCACACCAATTTGTCCGCATATGCCTGGATGAAAACAAAAGTATCAGGTTGTATTTTGGCTAACTATATCCAAGATATGGCTACAGCCTCAGTGTTTGTGTTTTCTGGATATTATTCACAGAATTTATTGTTTTGAGTGTTTTTATCAGGGAACATGTAATTTTGTACCATAGAAACACTGATTGGTTCCACATGGAGACACCAGCTCTACACATTCGTATTTTCTATGGACAAAGCTAGAGGAACTGCGGCAAACATACATGATATTTCTGTTTAAATAGATGACATTTTATGCACTTGCCTAATGAAAAGACTTTGCTTTTCTCCAAAACCATTTTTACTGAGATTTTCTCAGTCCATTGCATATGAATTCCACACCAGTTTGTCAGGATATGACTGGATGAAACCAGAAATATCCAGTTGTGTTTTGGCTAACTCAATCCCAGATATTGCTACAGCCTCTGTGTTTGTGTTTTCCGGATATTATAAACGGACTTTATGGTTTTCCATGTTTTTTATCAGGGAACATTTAATTTTATTCTGGGGAACACTTGTTGGTTCCACATTGAGACACCAGCTCTACTAAATCGTATTTTCTGAGGAGAAAGCTAGAGGATCTGCGGCAAGGAAACCTGATATTTCTGTTTGTATACATGACATTTTATGCACTTGACGAAGGAAAAGAATTTGCTTTTCTCCAAAACCATTTTAACTGTGATTCTCTCAGTTTGTTGCATACGAATTCCACACCACTTTTTCCAGATATGCCTGGATGAAACCAGAAATATCCAGTTCTGTTTTGGCTAACTATATCCGAGATATGGCCACAACCTCAGTGTTTGTATTTTCTGTATATTGTCAACAGACTTTATTGTTTTGCATGTTTTTATCAGGTAACATTTAATTTTGTACCGTAGAAACACTAATTGGTTTCACATGGAGTCACCAGCTCTACACATTCGTATCTTCTAGGGAGAAAGCTAGAGGAACTGCAGCAAACAAACATGATATGTGTGTTTGTATACATGATATTATATGCACTTTCCTAAAGAACATATTTTCCTTTTCTCCAAAACCATTTTTACTCTGATTTTCTCAGTTTGTTGCATACGAATTCCACACCACTTTTTCCGGATATGACTGGATGAAACCAGAAATATCCGGTTGTGTTTTGGCTAACTGTATCCCAGATATGCCTACAGCCTCTGTGTTTGTGCTTTCTGGATATTATCAACGGACTTTATTGTTTTGAATGTTTTTATCAGGGAACATTTAATTTTGTCCGGTAGAAACACTGATTGGTTCCACATGGAGACACCAGCTCTACACATTCGTAGATTCTAGGGAGAAAGCTAGAGGAACTGCAGCACACAAACTTGATATTTCTGTATGAATAGATGATCTTTTATGCACTTGCCTAATGAAAAGACTTTGCTTTTCTCCAAAACCATTTTTACTGTGCTTTTTCGGTCCATTGCATACGAATTCCACCCCACTTTGTCTGGATATGACTGGATGAAACCAGAAATATCCGGTTGTGTTTTGGCTAACTCAATCCCAGATATTGCTACAGCCTCTGTGTTTGTGTTTTCCGGATATTATCAACGGACTTTATGGTTTTTCATGTTTTCTATCAGGGAACATTTAATTTTATGCTGGGAAACACTAGTTGGTTCCACATAGTGACACCAGCTTTACACATTAGTATTTTCTGGGGAGAAAGCTAGAGGAACTGTGGCAAACAAACATGATATTTCTGTTTATATAGATGACATTTTATGCACTTTCCTAAAAATAGACTTTGCTTTTCTCCAAAACCATTTTTACTGTGATTTTCTCAGTCTGTTGCATGCGAATTCCACCCCACTATGTCTGGATATGACTGGATGAAACCAGAAATATCCGGTTGTGTTTTGGCTAACTCAATGCCAGATATTGCTACAGCCTCTGTGTTTGTGTTTTCCGGATATTATCAACGGACTTTATGGTTTTTCATGTTTTCTATCAGGGAACATTTAATTTTATGCTGGGAAACACTAGTTGGTTCCACATGGAGACACCAGCTCTACACATTAGTATTTTCTGGGGAGACAGCTAGAGGAACTGCGGCAAACAAACATGACATTTCTGTTTGTATAGATGACTTTTTATGCACTTGTTTAAAAAAAGAATTTGCTTTTCTCCAAAACCATTTTTACTGTGATTTTTTCGGTCCATTACATCCGAATTCCACACCACTTTGTCCGGCTATGCCTGGATGAAACCAGAAATATCCAGTTCTGTTTTGGCTAACTATATCCCAGATATGGATACAGCCTCTGTGTTTGTGCTTTCTGGATATTATCAACGGACTTTATTGTTTTGAATGTTTTTATCAGGGAACATTTAATTTTGTACCATAGAAATACTAATTGGTTTCACATGGAGACACGACTCTACACATTCTTATTTTCTAGGGAGAAAGCTAGAGGAACTGCGGCAAAAAAACATGATATTTTTGTTTGAAAAGATGACATTTTAGGCACTTGCCTAATGAAAAGACTTTGCTTCCTTCCAAAACCATTTTTACTTTGATTTTTTCTGTCCATTGCATACGAATTCCACACCACTTTGTCTGGATATGACTGGATGAAACCAGAAATATCCGGTTGTGTTTTGGCTGACTCAATCCCAGATGTTGCTAGAGCATCAGTGTTTGTGTTTTCCGAATATTATCAGTGGACTTTATAGTTTTGAATGTTTTTTTTTCAACAGGGAACATTTAGTTATGTGCTGGGAAACACTAGTTGATTCCACATGTAGACACCAGCTCTACACATTCTTATTTTCCAGGGAGAAAGCTAGAAGAACTGTCGCAAACATCATGATATTTCTGTTTGTATACATGACATTTTATGCACTTGCCTAACAAAAAGACTTTGCTTTTCTCCAAAACTATTTTTACTGTGATTTTCTTCATCTATTGCATACGTACTCCACACCGCTTTGTCCGGATATGACTGGATGAAAGCAGAAATATCCGGTTGTGTTTTGGCGAACTCAATCCTAAATATTGAGAAAGCATCTGTGTTTGTGATTTCTGGATATTATATATGGACTTTATGGTTTTAAATATTTTTATCAGGTAACATTAATTTTGTACCGTAGAAACAGTAAGAAATTCACCATGGAGAAACCAGCTCTACACATTCGTATTTTCTAGGCAGAAAGCTAGAGGATTTGAGGCAAAAAACCATGATATTTCTGTTTGTATACATTACATTTTATGCACTGGCCGAAGGAAAAACTTTTATTTTCTCCAAAAACCATTTTTAATCTGATTTTCTGGGGCCATTGCATACGAATTCCACACCACTTTGTCCGGATATGCCTGGATGAAAGCAGAAATATCCAGTTGTGTTTTGGCTAACTCAATACAAAATATTGAGAAAGCCTCTGTGTTTGTGATTTCTGGATATTATCGATGGACTTTATTGTTTTGAATGTTTTTATCAGGTAACATTTAATTTTGTACCGAAGTAACACTAATTAATTCACCATGTAGAAACCCGCTCTACATATTCTTATTTTCTTGGGAGAAAGCTAGAGGAACTGCAGCAAACAAACATGATATGTGTGTTTGTATACATGACATTATATGCACTTTCCTAAAGAAAATATTTTCCTTTTCTCCAAAACCGTTTTTACTCTGATTTTCTCAGTTTGTTGCATACGAATTCCACACCACTTTTTCCGGATATGACTGGATGAAACCAGAAATATCCGGTTTTCATTTGGCTACCTCAATGCCAGATATTACTACAGCCTCTGTGTTTGTGTTTTCCAGATATTATCAACGGACTTTATAGTTTTTCATGTCTTTTATCCGGGTACATTTAATTTTATACTGGGGAACACTAATAGGTTCCACATGGAGACACCAGCTCTACACATTCGTATTTTCTAGGGAGAAAGCTAGAGGAACTGCAGCAAACAAACATATTTCTGTTTATATAGATGACATTTTATGCACTGGCCAAATGAAAAGACTTTGCTTTTCTCCAAAACCATTTTTACTGTGATTTTCGCGGTCCATTGCATCCGAATTCCACACCACTTTCCGGATATGCCTGGATGAAAACAGAAATATCCAGTTCTGTTTTGGCTAACTATATCCCAGATATGGCTACAGCCTCAGTGTTTGTGTTTTTTTTTATATTATCAACAGACTTTATTGGTTTGAGTGTTTTTATCAGGGAACATTTAATTTTGTCCGGTAGAAACACTGATTGGTTCCACATGGAGACACCAGATCTACACATTCGTAGTTTCTAGGGAGAAAGCTAGAGGAACTGCGGCAAACAAACATGATATTTCTGTTTGAATAGATGATATTTTATGCACTTGCCTAATGAAAAGACTTTGCTTTTCTCCAAAACCATTTTTACTCTGATTTTTTCGGTCCATTGCATACGAATTGTACCAAATTCTGTCCGGATATGACTGGATGAAACCAGAAATATCCGGTTGTGTTTTGGCTAACTCAATCCCAGATATTGCTACAGCCTCTGTGTTTGTGTTTTCCGGATATTATCAACGGACTTTATGGTTTTTCATGTTTTCTATCTGGGAACATTTAATTTTGTGCTGGGGAACACTAGTTGGTTCCACATGGTGACACCAGCTCTACACAGCTTATTTTCTAGGGAGAAAGCTAGAAGAACTGTGGCAAACAACATGGTATATCTGTTTGTATACATGACATTTTATGCACTTGCCTAACAAAAAGACTTTGCTTTTCTCCAAAACCATTTTTACTCTGATTTTTTCGGTCCATTGCATACGAATTGCACACCACTTTGTCTCGATATGACTGGATGAAACCAGAAATATCCGGTTGTGTTTTGGCTAACTCAATCCCAGATGTTGCTAGAGCATCAGTGTTTGTGTTTTCCGAATATTATCAATGGACTTTACAGTTTTGAATGTTTTTTTTTTTTCAACAGGGAACATTTAATTATGTGCTGGGAAACACTAGTTGATTCCACATGGAGACACCAGCTCTACACATTCTTATTTTCTAGGGAGAAAGCTAGAAGAACTGTGGCAAACATCATGATATTTCTGTTTGTATACATGACATTTTATGCACTTGCCTAACAAAAAGACTTTGCTTTTCTCCAAAACTATTTTTACTGTGATTTTCCCCATCTATTGCATACGTACTCCACACCGCTTTGTCCGGATATGACTGGATGAAAGCAGAAATATCCGGTTGTGTTTTGGCTAACTCACTCCGAAATATTGAGAAAGCCTCTGTGTTTGTGATTTCTGGATATTATATATGGACTTTATGGTTTTAAATATTTTTATCAACTAACATTTAATTTTGTACTGTAGAAACACTAATAAATTCACTATGGAGAAACCAGCTCTACACATTCGTATTTTCTAGGCAGAAAGCTAGAGGATTTGAGGCAAAAAACCATGATATTTCTGTTTGTATACATTACATTTTATGCACTGGCCGAAGGAAAAACTTTTATTTTCTCCAAAAACCATTTTTAATCTGATTTTCTGGGGCCATTGCATACGAATTCCACACCACTTTGTCCGGATATGCCTGGATGAAAGCAGAAATATCCAGTTGTGTTTTGGCTAACTCAATACAAAATATTGAGAAAGCCTCTGTGTTTGTGATTTCTGGATATTATCGATGGACTTTATTGTTTTGAATGTTTTTATCAGGTAACATTTAATTTTGTACCGAAGTAACACTAATTAATTCACCATGTAGAAACCCGCACTACACATTCTTATTTCCTTGGGAGAAAGCTAGAGGAACTGCAGCAAACAAACATGATATGTGTGTTTGTATACATGACATTATATGCACTTTCCTAAAGAAAATATTTTCCTTTTCTCCAAAACCGTTTTTACTCTGATTTTCTCAGTTTGTTGCATACGAATTCCACACCACTTTATCCGGATATGACTGGATGAAACCAGAAATATCCGGTTGTGTTTTGGCTAACTCAATCCGAAATATTGAGAAAGCCTCTGTGTTTGTAATTTCTGGATATTATCGATGGACGTTATTGTTTTGAATGTTTTTATCAGGGAACATTTAATTTTGTACCGTAGAAACACTAATTGGTTCCACATGGAGACACCAGTCTATACATTCCTATGTTCTAGGGAGAAAGCTAGAGGAAGTTCGGCAAACATACATGATATTTCTGTTTGTATACATGACATTTTATGCACTTGACAAATGAAAAGACTTTGCTTTTCTCCAAAACCATTTTTACTGTAATTTTCTGGATCCATTGCATATTAATTCCACCCACTTTGTCCAGATATGACTGGATGAAAGCAGAAATATCCGGTCATTTTTGGCTAACTCAATCCGATATTGCTACAGCTTCTGTGTTTGTGTTTTCAGGATATTATCAACGGGCTTTATGGTTTTGAATGTTTTTTATGAGAGAATATTTAATTTTGTGCTGGGAAACACTAATAGGTTCCACATGGAGACACCATCTCTACACACTCGTATTTTCAAGGAGAAACCTGGAGGAACTGTGGCAAACAAACATGCTATTGCTGTTTCTAAAGATGATATTTTATGCACTTGCTGAAGGAAAAGACTTTGCTTTTCTCCAAAACTATTTTTACTATGATTTTCTCAGTCTATTGCATAGGAATTCCACACCACTTTGACTGGATATGCATGGATGAAAACAGAAATATCTGTTGTGTTTTTGCCAACTCAATCCAAACATTGTGAAAAACCTCTTTGTTTGTGTTTTTTGGATATTATCGATGGACTATATTGTTTTGAAATTTTTTACCAAGGAACATTTAATTTTGTACCTTAGAAACACTAATTAGTTCCACATGCACACACCAGCTCTACACATTCATATTTTCTAGGGAGAAAGCTAGAGGAACTGCAGCAAACAAAGATGATGTGTCTGTACGTATAGATGATATTTTATGCAATTGCCGAAGGAAAAGACTTTGCTTTTCTCCAAAAGCATTTTTACTGTGATTTTCTCGGTCCATTGCATACAAATTCAATACCACTTTATCTGGATATGATGGATGAAACCAGAAATATCCGGTTGTGTTTTCGCTAACTCAATCCCAGATATTGCTACTGCTTCTGTGTTTTTGTTTTCTGGATATTATTGATGGACTTTATTGTTTTGAATATTCTTTAGCTTTGAACATTTAAATTTGTGCTGGGAAACACTAATTGGTTCCACATGGAAACACCAGCTCTACACATTTGTGTATTCAAGGGAGAAAGCTAGAGGAACTGCAGCAAACAAACATAATATTTCTGTTTGTATATATGACATTTTATACACTTGCCTAACGAAAAGACTTTGCTTTTCTCAAAAAGCATTTTAATTGTGATTTTCTCAGTCATTTGCATACGAATTCGACACAACTTTCTCCGTATATGACTGGATGAAACCAGAAATATCTGGTTGTGTTTTGGCTAATTCAATCCCAGATATTGCCACAGGATCTGTGTTTCTGTTTTCTGGATATTATAGACAGACTTTATGGTTTTGAATGTTTTTTGATCAGGGAACATTTAATTTTGTGCTGGGCAACACTAGTTTGTTCCACATTGAGACACCAGCTCTACACATTCCTATTTTCTAGGGAGAAAGCTAGAGGAACTTCGGCAAACAAACATGATATTTATGTTTGTATAGATGACATTTTATGCACTTGCTGAAGGAAAAGACTTTGCTTTTCTCAAAAACCATTTTTGCTGTGATTTTCTCGGTCCAGTATATACAAATTCCAAACCATTTTGTCCGTAGAGGCCTGTTTGAAAACACAAATATCCGTTTGTGTTTTGGCTAACTCAATCCGAAATATTGTGAAAGCCTATGTGTTTGTGTTTTCTGGATATTACCTATGGATTTTATTGTTTTGGATGTTTTTATTAGGGAACATTTAATTGTGTGCTGGGAAACACTAATTGGTTCAACATGGAGACACCAGCTCTACACATTCGTATTTTCTAGGGAGAAAGCTAGAGGAACTGCGGCAAACAAACGTGATTTTTCTGTTTGTATAGATGACATTTTATGCACTGGCCGATGGAAAAGACTTTGCTTTTCTCCAAAACCATTTTTACTGTGATTTTCTCGGTTCATTGCATACGAATTCCTCACCACTTTTTCCGGATATGCCTGGATGAAACCAGAAATATCCGGTTCTGTTTTGGTTTACTATAACCCGGATATTGCTACAGCCTCTGTGTTTGTGTTTTCTGGATATTATCGATGGACTTTATTGTTTTGAATATTTTTATCAGGGAACATTTAATTTTGTACCGTATTTAAAACTAATTGGTTCCACATGGAGACACCATTCTACACATTCTTATTTTCTAGGGAGAAATCTAAAGGAACTACGTCAAACAAACATGATATTTGTGTTTCTATACATGATATTTTATGCACTTGCCTAACGAAAAGTCTTTGCTTTTCTCCAGAACCATTTTTACTGTGATTTTCTCGGTCCATTGCATACGAATTCCACACCACTTTGTCCGGATATGACTGGATGAAACCAGAAATATCCGGTTGTGTTTTGGCTTACTATAACCCAAATATTGTTAAAGCCTCAGTGTTTCTGTTTTCTAGATATTATCGATGGATTTTACTGTTTTGAATGATTTTATCAGGGAACATTTAATTTTGTGCTGATAATCACTTGGTTCCACATGGAGACCCCAGTCTACACATTCTTATGTTCTAGGGAGAAAGCTAGAGAAACTGCGGCAAACAAACATTATATTTCTGTTTGTATAGATGACATTTTATGCACTTGCCTAATGAAAAGACCTTGCTTTTCTCAAAAACCATTTTTACTCTGATTTTATCGTTCCATTGCATACGAATTCCACCCCACTTTGTCCGGATATGACTGGATGAAACCAGAAATATCCGGTTGTGTTTTGGCTTACTATATCCCAGGTGTTGCTAATCCTTTGTGTTTGTGTTTTCTGTAGATTATCAATTTATTTTATAGTTCTGAATGGTTGTATCAGGAAACATTTAATTTTTTTTGGAAAGACTAATTGATTCCATATGGATACCCGAGTTCCATACTTTCATATTATCTAGGGAGGAAGCTAGAGGAACTGTGGCAAACAAACATGATATTTCTGTTTGTATAGATGACATTTTATACACTGGCCTAACGAAAAAAGTTTGCTTTCTCCAATAACATTTTTACTGTAATATTCTGCGTCCATTGCATATGAATTCCACCCCACTTTATCCGGATATGACTGATTGAAACCAGAAATATCCGGTTGTGTTTTGGCTTACTATAACCCAGATATTGCTACAGCCTCTGTGTTTGTGTTTTCTGGATATTGTCGAACGATTTTGTTGTTTTGAATGTTTTTATCAGGGAACATTTAATTTTCTACAGTGGAAACACAAATTGGTTTCACATGGACACAACAGCTCTACACATTCGTATTTTCTAGGGTGAAAGCTAGAGGAACTGCGGCAAACAAACATGATACTTCTGTTTGTATACATGACATTTTATGCACTTGCCTAACAAAAAAACTTTGCTTTTCTCCAAAACCATTTTTACTGTGATTTTCTCGGTCCATTGCATACGAATTCCTCACCACTTTGTCCGGATATGACTGCATGCAACCAGAAATATATGGTTGTGTTTTGGCTAACACAATCCCTGATATTGCTGCAGACTCTGTGTTTGTGTTTTCAGGATATTATCGACAGACTTTATTGTTGAGTGTTTTTATCAGGGAACATTTAGTTTTGTGCCATAGAAACACTAATTGGTTCCACATGGAGACACCAGCGCTATACATTAGTATTTTCTAGGGAGAAAGCTAGAGGAACTGTGGCAAACAAACATGATATTTCTGTTTGTATAGATGACATTTTATGCACTTGCCTAACGAAAAAACTTTTCTTTTCTCCAAAACAATTTTTACTGTGATTTTCTCTGTCCATGGCATATGAATTCCACCCCAATTTGTCCGGATGTGACTGGATGAAACCAGAAATATCCAGTTGTGTTTTGGCTAACTCAATCCCAAATATTGCTACAGCCTCTGTGTTTTTGTTTTCTGGATATTATCGATGGACTTTATTGTTTTGAATGTTTTTATCAGGGGACATTTAATTTTGTACCGTAGAAAGACGAATTGGTTCCACATGGAGACACCAGTCTACACATTTGTATTTTCTAGGGAGAAAGCTAGAGGAACTGTGGCAAACAAACGTGATTTTTCTGTTTGCATACATGACATTTTATACACTTGGCTAAGGAAAAGACTTTGCTTTTCTCTAAAACCATTTTTACTGTGATTTTCTTGGTCCATTGCATACGAATTCCACCCCACTTTCTCCGGATATGACTGTATGTAACCAGAAATATCTGGTTGTGTTGTGGCTTACTACATCCCAGATATTGCTACAGCCTCTGTGTTTGTGTTTTCTGGATATTTTCAATGGATTTTATGGTTTTCAATGATTTTATCAGAGAACATTTAATTTTCTACAGTGGAAACAATAATTGGTTTCACATGGAGTCACCAGCTCTACACATTCGTATTTTCTAGGGTGAATGCTAGAGGAATTGCGGCAAACAAACATATTTCTGTTTGTATAGATGACATTTAATGCACTTGGCTAACGAAAAGACTTTGCTTTTCTCCAAAACCATTTTGCCTGTGATATTCTCGGTCCATTACATACGAATTCCACACCACTTTCTCCGGATATGACTGAATGAAACCAGAAATATCTGATGTGTTTTGACTTACTATATCCCAGATATTGCTACAGACTTTATGTTTGTGTTTTCTGGAGATTATCGATTTATTTTATTTTTCTGAGTGTTTATATCATGAAACATTTAATTTTTGTTGGAAACACTAATTGGTTCCACATGGAGACAGCAGCTCTACACATTCGTATGTTCTAGGGAGACATCTAATGGAATGGAGGCAAACAAACATGATATTTCTATTTGTGTAGATGATATTTTATGCACTTGCCTAACGAAAAGACTTTGCTTTTCTCCAAAACCATTTTTACTGTGATTATCTCGGTCCATTGCATACAAATTCCACCCCACTTTGTCCAGACATGAATGGATGTAACCAGAAATATCCAGTTGTGTTTTGGCATACTATATCCCAGATATAGCTACAGCCTCTGTGTTTGTGTTTTCTGGATATTTTCAATGGATTTTATGATTTTCAATGTGTTTATCAGGGAACATTTAATTTTGAACTGTAGAAACACTAACTGGTTTCGCATGGAGACACCAGCTCTACACATTCGTATTTTCTAGGGAGAACGCTAGAGGAACTGTGCCAACAAACATGATATTTCTGTTTGTATAGATGACATTTTATACACCTGCCTAATGAAAAGACTTTGCTTTTCTCCATATTCAGTTTTACTGTGACTTTCTCAGCCCATTGCATATGAATTCCACACCACTTTGTCCGGATATGACTGGATGAAACCAGAAATATCTGGTTGTGTTTTGGCTAACTCAATCCCCGGTATTGCTACAGCCTCTGTATTTGTGTTTTCTGGAGATTATCAACGGACTTTATTGTTTTGAATGTTTTTATCAGGGAATATTTAATTTTTTGCTGGGAATCACTAATTAGTTCCACATGGAGACACCAGTCTACACATTCGTATTTTCTAGGGAGAAAGCTAGAGGAACTGCGGCAAACAAACATGATATTTCTGTTTGTATAGATGACATTTTATGCGCTTGCCTAAAGAAAAGACTTTGCTTTTCTCCAAAACCATTTTCACTGTAATTTTCTCGGTCCATTTCATACGAATTCCACACCACTTTGTCCGGATATAACTGCATGCAATCAGAAATATCTGGTTGTGTTTTGGCTTACTATATCCCAAATATTGCTAAAGCCTCAGTGTTTCTGTTTTCTGGATATTATCAATAGACTTTATTGTTTCGAATGTTTTTATCAGGGAACATTTAACTTTGTGCTGGGAAACACTAATTGGTTCAATATGGAGACACTAGCTCTACTCATCCGTATTTTCTAGGCTAAAGCTAGTGGAACTGCGGCAAACAAACGTGATATTTCTGTTTGTATAGATGACATTTTATGCACTTGCCTAACGAAAAGACTTTGCTTTTCTCTAAAACCATTTTTATTGTAATTTTCTCAGTCCATTGCATACGAATTCCACACCACATTTCGGATATGACTAGATGAAACCGGAAATATCCGGTTGTGTTTTGGCTTACTATAACCCAGATATTGCTACAGCCTCTGTGTTTCTGTTTTCTGGATATTATCAACGGACTATATTGTTTTGAATGTTTTTATCAGGGAACATTTAATTTTGTACCGTATAAACACTAATTGGTTCCACATGGAGACACCAGCTCTACGCATTCGTATTTTCTAGGGAGAAATCTAGAGGAACTGCGGCAAACAAACTTGATATTTCTGTTTGTATAGATGACATTTAATGTATTTAGCTAACGATAAGACTTTGCTTTTCTCCAAAACCATTTTACCTGTGATATTCTCGTTCCATTACATACGAATTCCACACCAGTTTCTCTGGATATCACGGGATGAAACCAGAAATATCCGGGTGTGTTTTGGCTAACTAAATCCCAGATATTGCTACAGACTTTGTGTTTGTGTTTTCTGGAGATTATCGATTTATTTTATTGTTCTGAGTGTTTGTATCAGGAAACATTTAATTTTTTTTGGAAACACTAATTGTTCCACATGGAGACACCAACTCTACACATTCGTATGTTCTAGGGAGACATCTAGAGGAACTGAGGCAAGCAAACATGATATTTCTGTTTGTGTAGATGATATTTTATGCACTTGCCTAACGAAAAGAATTTGCTTTTCTCCAAAACAATTTTTACTGTGATTATCTCTGTCCATTGCATACGAATTCCACCCCACTTTGTCCGGATGTGAATGGATGTAACTAGAAATATCCGGTTGTGTTTTGGCTTACTACATCCCAGATATTGCTACAGCCTCTGTGTTTGTGTTTTCTGGATATTTTCGATGGATTTTATGGTTTTCAATGTTTTTATCAGGGAACATTTAATTTTGTACCATAGAAACACTAACTGGATTCTCATGGAGACACCAGCTCAACACATTCTTATTTTCCAGTGAGAACGCTAGAGGAACTGCGCGAACAAACATGATATTTCTGTTCGTATAGATGACATTTTATACACCTGCCTAATGAAAAGACTTTGCTTTTCTCCATAACCAGTTTTCCTGTGATTTCTCGGTCCATTGCATACGAATTCCACACCACTTTGTCCGGATATGACTGGATGAAACCAGAAATATCTGGTTGTGTTTTGGCTAACTCAATCCCCGGTATTGCTATAGCCTCTGTATTTGTGTTTTCTGGATATTATCGATGGACTTTATGGTTTTGAATGTTTTAATGAGGGAACATTTAATTTTGTGCTGGGAAACACTAATTGGTTCCACATGGAGACACCAGCTCTACACATTCGTATTTTCTAGGAGAAAGCTAGAGGAACTGCGGCAAACAAACATGATATATCTGTTTGTGTAGGTGACATTGTGTGTGCTTGCCTAAAGAAAAGACTTTGCTTTTCTCCAAAACCATTTTTACTGTGATTATCTCGGTCCATTGCATAAAATTCCACCCCGCTTTCTGGATATGACTGCATGCAACCAGAAATATCCGGTTCTGTATTGGCTAAATCAATCCCTGATATTGCTGCAGACTCTGTGTTTGTGTTTTCTGGATATTATCGACAGAATTTATTGTTTTGAGTGTTTTTATCAGGGAACGTTTAATTTTGTGAGTAGAAACACTAATTGGTTCCACATGGAGACACCAGCTCTACACATTCTTGTTTTCTAGGGAGAAAGCTAGAGGAACTGTGGGAAACAAATGATATTTCTGTTTCTATAGAAGACATTTTATGCACTTGCCTAACAAAATGACTATGCTTTTCTCCAAAACTATTTTAGTGTGATTTTCTTCGTTCATTGCAAACAAATTCCACACCACTTTGTCCGGAGATACCTGGATGAAAACAGAAACATCCGGTTGTGTTTTGGCTAACTCAATCCGAAATATTGAGAAACCCTCTGTGTTTGGGTTGTTTTGAATGTTTTTATCAGGTAACAATTAATTTTGTACCGTAGAAACACTAATTAATTCAGCATGAGGAAACCAGCTCTACACATTTGAATGTTCTAGGCAGAAAGCTAGAGGAACTGTGGCAAACAAACATGATATTTCTGTTTGTATACATGACATTTTATGCACTTGCCTAAGGAAAAGACTTTGCTTTTCTCCAAAACCATTTTTACTGTGATTTTCTCAGTCCATTGCATACTAATTCCAGAACACTTTGTCCAGTTATGACTGGATGAAAGCAGAAATATTCGGTTGTTTTGGCTAACTCAATGCCAGATATTGCTACAGCCACTGTGTTTGTGTTTTCCAGATATTATCAATGGGCTTTATGGTTTTTATGTTTTTTATCAGACAATATTTAATTTTTTGCTAGGAAACACTAATTGATTCCACATGGAGACAGCAGCTCTACACATTCTTTTTTCTAGGGAGAAAGCTAGAGGAACTGCGGCAAACAAATATGATATTTCTGTTTGTGTAGATGACATTTTATGCACTTGCCTAACGAAAAGACTTTGCTTTTCTCCAAAACCATTTTTACTGTGATTTTCTCGGTACATTGCATACGATTTCACAACACTTTGTCCCGATATGACTGGATGAAACCAGAAATATTCGGTCGTGTTTTGGCTAACTCAATGCCAGATATTGCTACAGCCTCTTTGTTTGTGTTTTCTGGATATTATCAAAGGGCTTTATGATTTTGAATGTTTTTTATCAGAGAATATTCAATTTTTTGCTGGGAAACACTAATTGGTTCCACATGGGTACACCATCTCTACACATTCGTATTTTCTAGGGAGAAACCTAGAGGAACTGCGGCAAACAAGCATGATATTTCTGTTTCTATAGAAGACATTTTACGCACTTGCCTAACAAAAAGCCTTTGCTTTTCTCCAGAACCATTTTTACTCTGATTTACTCGGTCCATTGCATACGAATTCCACACCAGTTTGTCCGGATATGACTGGATGAAACCAGAAATATTCGGTCGTGTTTTGGCTAACTCAATCCCAGATATTGCTACAGCCTCTGTGTTTGTGTTTTCTGAATATTATCATTGTGCTTTATGATTTTGAATTTTTTTATCAGAGAATATTTAATTGTGCTGTGAAACACTAATTGTTTCCACATGGAGACACCAGCTCTAAACATTCGTATTTTCTAGGGAAAAAGCTAGAAGAACGGCGGCAAACAAACATGATATTTGTGTTTCTAAACATGACATTTTATGCACATGCCTAACAAAAAGACTATGCTGTTCTCCAAAACTATTTTTAATGTGATTTTCTTCATCCATTGCATATGTATTCTGCACCACTTTTTCCGGATATGCTTGGATGTAAACCGAAATTCCGGTTGTGTTTTGGCTAACTCAATCCGAAATATTGAGAAAGCCTCTGTGTTTGTGATTTCTGGATATTATCGATGGACTTTATTGTTTTGAATATTTTTATCAGGTAGTATTTAATTTTGTACCGTAGAAACACTAATTAATTCACCATGCAGAAATCAGCACTACACATTCGTATTGTCTAGGGCAAAAGCTAGAGGAACTGCGGCAAACAAACATGATATTTCTGTTTGTATACATGAAATTTTATACACTTCCCTAAAGAAAAGTCTTTCCTTTTCTCCAAAACCATTTTTACTCTGAGTTATTCGGTCCATTGCACACGAATTCCACACCACTTTGTCCGGATATGGCTGGATGAAACCAGAAGAATCCGGTCGTGTTCTGGCTAACTCAATCCCAGATATTGCTACAGCCTCTGTGTTTGTGTTTTCCGAATATTATCATTGTGCTTTATGATTTTGAATTTTTTATCAGAGAATATTTAATTGTGCTGGGAAACACTAATTGGTTTCACATGGAGAAACCAGCTCTAAACATTCGTATTTTCTAGGGAGAAAGCTAGAGGAACTGTGGCAAACAAACATGATATTTCTGTTTGTATAGATGACATTTTATGCACTTGCCTAATGAAAAGACTTTGCTTTTCTCCAAAACGATTTTTACTGTGATTTTATCGTTCCATTGCATACGAATTCCACACCACTTTGTCCAGATATGCCTGGATGAAAACAGAAATATCCGGTTGTGTTTTGGCTAACTCAATCCGAAATATTGAGAAAGCCTCTGTGTTTGTGTTTTCTGGATATTATCGATGGACTATATTGTTTAGAATATTTTTATCAGGGAACATTTAATTTTGCACCGTAGAATCACTAATTAATTCCCCATGGAGAATCCAGCTGTACACATTAGTATTTTCTACGGAGAAAGCTAGAGGAACTGCGGCAAAGAAACATGATATTTCTGTTTGTATACATGACATTTTATACACTTCCCTAAAGAAAAGTCTTTCCTTTTCTCCAAAACCATTTTTACTCTGAGTTATTCGGTCCATTGCACACGAATTCCACACCACTTTGTCCGGATATGGCTGGATGAAACCAGAAATATCCGGTCGTGTTCTGGCTAACTCAATCCTAGATATTGCTACAGCCTCTGTGTTTGAGTTTTCTGGATATTATCAACAGACTTTATGGTTTTGAATGTTTTTTATCAAGGAACATTTAATTTTGTGCTGGGAAACACTAATTGGTTTCACATGGAGAAACCAGCTCTAAACATTCGTATTTTCTTAAGAGAAAGCTAGAGGAACTGTATCAAACAAACTTGATATTTCTGTTTGTATACATGACATTTTATGCACTTGCCTAACAAAAACTATGCTTTTCTCCAAAACCTTTTTTACTGTGATTTATTGCGTCCATTGCATACAAATTCCACATGACTTTTTCCGGATATGACTGGATGAAAACTGAAATATACGATTGTGTTTTGGCTAACTAAATCTGAAATATTGAGAAAGCCACTGTGTTTGTGATTTTAGGATATTATCGATGGACTTTATTGTTTTGAATGTTTTTATCAGGTAACATTTATTTTTGTACCGTAGAAACACTAATTAATTCCCCATGGAGAAACCAGCTCTACACATTCTTATTTTCTATAGAGAAAGCTAGAGGAACTGCAGCAAACAAACATGATATTTCTGTTTGTATACATGACATTTTATGCACTTTCCTAAAGAAAAGTCATTGCTTTTCTCCAAAACGTTTTTTACTGTGATTTTCTTGGTCCATTGCATGCAAATTGCACACCACTTTGTGCGGATATGACTTGATGAAACGAAAAATATCCGGTTGTGTTTTGGCTAACTCAATCTGAAATATTGAGAAAGCCTCTGTGTTTGTGTTTTCCGGATATTATCAATAGACTTTTTCTTTTGAATGTTTTTTATCAGGGAATATTTAATTTTGTGCTAGGAAACACTAATCGGTTCCACATGGAGACACCAGCTGTACACATTCGTATTTTCTAGGGAGAAAGCTAGAAGAACAGTGGCAAAAAAAAAAACATATTATTTCTGTTTGTATAGATGACATTTTATGCAATTGCCTAACGAAAAGACTTTGCCTTTCTCCAAAACCATTTTTACTGTGATTTACTCAGTCCAATGCATACGAATTCCACAACACATTTCGGATATGACTGGATGAAACCGGAAATATCCGGTTGTGTTTTGGCTTACTATAATCCAGATATTGCTACAGCCTCTGTGTTTGTGTTTTCTGGATATTATCAACGGACTATATTGTTTGGAATGTTTTTCAGGGAACATTTAATTTTGTACCTTATAGACACTAATTGGTTCCACATGGAGACACCAGCTCTATGCATTCGTATTTTCTAGGGAGAAATCTAGAAGAATTGCGGCAAACAAACTTGATATTTCTGTTTGTATAGATGACATTTAATGTATTTGGCTAACGAAAAGACTTTGCTTTTCTCCAAAACCATTTTTCCTGTGATATTCTCGTTCCATTACATACGAATTCCACACCAGTTTCTCTGGATATGACTGGATGAAACCAGAAATATCCGCGTGTGTTTTGACTACTATATCCCAGATATTGCTACAGCCTTTGTGTTTGTGTTTTCTGGAGATTATCGATTTATTTTATTGTTCTGAGTGTTTGTATCAGGAAACATTTAATTTTTGTTGGAAACACTAATTGTTCCACATGGAGACACCAACTCTACACATTCGTATGTTCTAGGGAGACATCTAGAGGAACTGAGGCAAGCAAACATGATATTTCTGTTTGTGTAGATGATATTTTATGCACTTGCCTAACGAAAAGACTTTGCTTTTCTCCAAAACCATTTTTACTGTGATTATCTCTGTACACTGCATATGAATTCCACCCCACTTTGTCCGGATGTGAATGAATGTAACTAGAAATATCCGGTTGTGTTTTGGCTTACTACATCCCAGATATTGCTACAGCCTCTGTGTTTGTGTTTTCTGGATATTTTCGATGGATTTTATGGTTTTTAATGTTTTTATCAGGGAACATTTAATTTTGTACCATAGAAACACTAACTGGTTTCTCATGGAGACACCAGCTCAACACATTCGTATTTTCTAGTGAGAAAGCTAGAGGAACTGCGCGAAGAAACATGATATTTCTGTTTGTATAGATGACATTTCATACACCTGGCTAACAAAAAGACTTTGCTTTTCTCCATAACCAGTTTTACTGTGACTTTCTCGGTCCATTGCATACGAATTCCACACCACTTTGTCCGGATATGACTGGTTGAAACCAGAAATATCTGGTTGTGTTTTGGCTAACTCAATCCCCGATATTGCTACAGCCTCTGTATTTGTGTTTTCTGGATATTATCGATGGACTTTATCGTTCTGAATGTTTTTATCAGGGAACATTTAATTTTGTGCTGGGAAACACTAATTGGTTCCACATTCAGACACCAATCTATACATTCGTATTTTCTAGGGAGAAAGCTAGAGGAACTGCGGCAAACAAACATGCTATTTCTGTTTGTATACATGACATTTTATGCACTTGCCTAAAAAAAGAATTTGCTTTTCTCCAAAACCATTTTTACTGTGATTTTCTCGATCCATTACATAAAATTCCATCCCGCTTTGTCCGGATATGACTGCATGCAACCAGAAATATCCGGTTGTGTATTGGCTAAATCAATCCCTGATATTGCTGCAGAATCTGTGTTTGTGTTTTCTGGATATTATCAACAGACTTTATTGTTTTGAGTGTTTCTATCAGGGAACGTTTAATTTTGTGCCATAGAAACTCTAATTGGTTCCACATGGAGACACCAGCTCTACACATTCTTGTTTTCTAGGGAGAAAGCTAGAGGAACTGTGGGAAACAAACATGATATTTCTGTTTCTATAGAAGACATTTTATGCACTTGCCTAACAAAATGACTATGCTTTTCTCTAAAACCATTTTTACTGTGATTTTGTTGGTCCATTGCATACGAATTCCAACCCACTTTGTCCGGATATGCCTGGATGAAAACAGAAACATCCGGTTGTGTTTTGGCTAACTCTATCCGAAATATTGAGAAACCCTCTGTGTTTGGGATTTCTAGATATTATCAATGGACTTCATTGTTTTGAATGTTTTTATCAGGTAACAATTAATTTTGTACCATAGAAACACTAATTAATTCAGCATGAGGAAACCAGCTCTACACATTTGAATTTTCTAGGCAGAAAGCTAGAGGAATTGTGGCAAACAAACATGATATTTCTGTTTGTATAGATGACATTTTATGCACTTGCCTAACGAAAAGACTTTGCTTTTCTCCAAAACCATTTTTACTGTGATTTTCTCAGTCCATTGCATACTAATTCCAGAACACTTTGTCCAGTTATGACTGGATGAAACCAGAAATATTCGGTTTTTTTGGCTAACTCAATGCCAGATATTGCTACAGCCACTGTGTTTGTGTTTTCCAGATATTATCAATGGGCTTTATGGTTTTTATGTTTTTTATCAGACAATATTTAATTTTTTGCTAGGAAACACTAATTGATTCCACAGGGAGACACCAGCTCTACACATTCATATTTTCTAGGGAGGAAGCTAGAGGAACTGCGGCAAACAAACATGATATTTCTGTTTGTATACATGACATTTTATGCAGTTGCCTAAGAAAGACTTTGCTTTTCTCCAAAACTATTTTCACTGTGATTTTCTTCGTCCATTGCATACAATTCCACACCACTTTGTCCGGATATGCCTGGATGAAAACAGAAATATCCGGTTGTGTTTTTGCTAATCCAATCCGAAATATTGAGAAAGCCTCTGTGTTTGTGATTTCTGGATATTATCGATGGTCTTTATTGTTTTGAATGTTTTTATCAGGTAACATTTAATTTTGTACCATAAAAACACTAATTAATTCACCATGCAGAAACCAGCTCTACACATTCTTATTTCTAGGGAGAAACCTAGAGGAACTGCGGCAAACAAATATGATATTTCTGTTTGTGTAGATGACATTTTATGCACTTGCCTAACAAAAAGACTTTGCTTTTCTCCAAAACCTTTTTTACTGTGATTTTCTCAGTCCATTGCATATGAATTCCACACAACTTTGTCTGGATATGACTGGATGAAACCAGAAATATCCGGTCATGTTTTTGCAAACAAAATCCTAGATATTGCTACAGCCTCTGTGTTTGTCTTTTCCGGATATTATCAACGGGTTTTATGGTTTTCAATGTTTTTTATCAGAGAATATTTAATTTTGTTTTGGGAAACACTAATTGTTTCCACATGGAGACACCAGCTCTACACATTCGTATTTTTTTAGGGAGAAAGCTAGAGGAACTGCGGCAAACAAGCATGATATTTCTGTTATAATAGAAGACATTTTAAGCACTTGCCTAAAGAAAAGACTTTCCTTTTCTCTAAAACCATTATTACTCTTATTTTCTCGGTCCATTGCATACGAATTCCTCACCACTTTGTCTGGATATGACTGAATGAAACCAGAAATATTCGGTTGTGTTTTGGCTAACTCAATCCCAGACATTGCTACAGCCTCTGTGTTTGTGTTTTCTGGATATTATCGATGGACTTTATGGTTTTCAATGTTTTTATCAGGGAACATTTAATTTTGTACCATAGAAACACTAATAGGTTCACCATGGAGACACCAGTCTACACATTCGTATTTTCTAGGGCGAAACCTAGAGGAACTGTGGCAAACAAACATGATATTTCTGTTTCTACAGATGACATTTTATGCACTTGTCTAAAAAGACTATGCTTTTCTTCAAAACTATTTTCACTGTGATTTTCTTCGTCCATTGCATATGAAAACCACACCATTTTGTCCGGATATGACTGGATGAAACTAGAAATATCTGGTTGTGTTTTGGCTAACTCAATCCCAGATATTGCCTCAGGCTCTGTGTTTGTGTTTTCGGAATATTATCAACGGATTTTATTGTTTTCAATGTTTTTTATCAAGGAACATTTAATTTTGTGCTGGGAAACACTAATTGCTTCTACAAGGAGACAGAGGCTCTACACATTCGTATTTCTTAGTAAAAAGCTAGAGGAACTGCGGCAAACAAACATGATATTTCTGTTTGAATACGTGATATTTTATGCACTTGCCTAACTTAAAGATTTTGCTTTTCTCTAAAACCACTTTTCCTGTGACTTTCTCTGTCTATTGCACATGAATTCCACACCAATTTGGCTGGATATGACTGGATGAAACAAGAAATATCCGTTTGTGTTTTTCTATAACTCAATCCCAGATATTGCTACAGCCTCTGTGTTTGTGTTTTCTGATTATTATCGAAGGACTTTATCTTTTTTGAATATTTTTATCAGGGAACATTTAATTTTGTACCCTAGAAACACTAATTGGTTCCACATGGAGACAAAAGTCTACACATTCGTATTTTCTAGGGAGAAAGCTAGAGGAACTGCGGCAAACAAACATGATATTTCTGTTTGTATACATGACATTTTATGCAATTTCCTAAAGAAAAGACTTTGCTTTTCTCCAAAACCATTTTACTGTGTTTTTCTCGTTCCATTACATATGAATTCCACCCCACTTTGTCCGGATATGACTGGATGAAACCAGAAATATCCGGTTGTGTTTTGGCTTACTATAACCCAAATATTGCTAAAGCCTCAGTGTTTCTGTTTTCTAGATATTATCGATGGATTTTACTGTTTTGAATGTTTTTATCAGGGAACACTTAATTTTGTGCTGATAATCACTAATTGGTTCCACATGGAGACAACAGTCTACACATTCTTATGTTCTAGGGAGAAAGCTAGAGAAACTGCGGCAAACAAACATGATATTTCTGTTTGTATAAATGACATTTTATGCAATTGCGTAATGAAAAGAATTTGCTTTTCTCCAAAACCATTTTTGCTCCGATTTTCTCAATCCATGGCATATGAATTCCACCCCATTTTGTGCGAATATCTGGATGAAACCAGAAATATCCGGTTGTGTTTTGGCTAACTCAATCCCAGATATTCCTACAGCCTCAGTATTTGTGTTTTCTGGATATTATCAACGGAGTTTATGGTTTTTCCTCTTTTTTTCAGGGAACATTTAATTTTTTCCTGGGGAACACTAGTTGGTTCCACATGGATACAACAGCTCTGCACATTTGTATTTTCTGGGGAGAAAGCTAGAGGAACTGCGGCAAACAAACATGATATTTCTGTTTGTATAGATGACATTTTATGCACCTTCCTAACGAAAAGACTTTGCTTTTCTCCAAAACCATTTTTATTATGATTTTCTCGGTCCATTGCATACTAATTCCAGAACACTTTGTCCAGTTATGACTGGATGAAACCAGAAATATTTGGTTGTGTTTTGGCTAACTCAATCCCAGATATGGCTACAGCCTCTGTGTTTGTGTTTTCTGGATATTTTCCATGGATTTTATTGTTTTGAATGTTTTTATCAGGAAACATTTATTTTTTGTGCTGCAGAAACACTAATTGGTTCCACATGGAGACACAATCTCTATACAGTCGCATTTTCCAGGGAGAAAGCTAGAGGAACAGCAACAAACAAACATGATATTTCTGTTTGTATACCTGACATTTTATGCACTTGCCTAACGTAAAGATTTTGCTTTTCTCTAAAACCATTTTTCCTTTGACTTTCTCGGTCCATTGCATATGAATTCCACACCACTTTGGCCGGATATGACTGGATGAAACAAGAAATATCCATATGTGTTTTTCTATAACTCAATCCCAGATATTGCTACAGCATCTGTGTTTGTGTTTTCTGGATATTATTGAAGGACTTTATTTTTTTGAATGTTATTATCAGGGAACATTTAATTTTGTACCCTAGAAACACTAATTGGTTCCACATGGAGACACCAGATCTACACATTCGTATTTTCTAGGGAGAAAGCTAGAGGAACTGCGACAAACAAACATGATATTTCTGTTTGTATAGATGACATTTTATGCACTTACCTGAAGAAAAGACTTTGCTTTTCTCCAAAACCATTTGTACTGTGATTTTCTCGGTCCATTGCATGTGATTTCCTCACCACTTTGTCGGGATATGACTGCATGAAACCAGAAATATCTGGGTGGATTTTGGCTAACTCAATCCCAGATATTGCTACATCCTCAGTGTATGTGTATTCCTGATATTATCCACGGACTTATTTTTTTAAATTTTTTTTTTTTCAGGGAACATTTAATTTTGTACCATTGAAACACTAATTGGTTCATCATGGGGACTCCAGCTCTACACATTCTTATTTTCTAGGGAGAAAGCTAGAGGAACTGCGGCAAACAAACATGATATTTCTGTTTGTATCGATGACATTTTATGCACTTGCCTAACGAAAATACTTTGCTTTTCTCCAAAACCATTTTTACTGTTATTTTCTCAGTCCATTGCATACGAATTCCACACCAGTTTGTCCGGATATGACTGGATGAAACCGGAAATATCCGGTTGTGTTTTGCTAACTCAATCCCAAATATTGCTACAGCCTCTGTGTTTGTGTATTCCTGATATTATCCACGTACTTTATTAATTTGAACGTTTTTTTTCAGGGAACATTTATTTTTGTACCGTAGAAACACTAATTAGTTCATCATGGGGACACCAGCTCTACACATTTGTATTTTCTAGGGAGAAAGCTAGAAGACCTGCACAAAAATGCATGTTATTTCTGTTTGTATAGATGACATTTTATGCACTTGCATAACGAAAAGACTTTGCTTTTCTCCAAAACCATTTTTACTGTGATTTTCTCGGTCCATTGCATACGAATCCCACACCAGTTTGTCCGGATATGACTGGATGAAGCAAAAAAATACCTTGTTGTGTTTTGGCTAACTCAATCCCAGATATTGCTAAGTCCTCTGTGATTGTGCATTCCTTTTATTATCCACAGACTTTATTGTTTTGAATGTTTTTTATCAGGGAACATTTAATTTTGTACCGTTGAAACGCTAATTGCTTCCACATGGAGACACCAGCTCTACATATTCATATTTTCTAGGGAAAAACCAGAGGAACTGCGGGAAACAAACATGATATTTATGTTTGTATAGATGACATTTTATGCACTTGCATAACGAAAAGACTTTGCTTTTCTCCAAAACCATTTTTACTCTGATTTTTTCGGTCCATTGCATACGAATTCCACACCAGTTTGTCCGGATATGACTGGATGAAGTAAAAAAATATCTGGTTGTGTTTTGGCTAACTCAATCCCAGATATTGCTAAGTCCTCTGTGATTGTGCATTCCTTTTATTATCCACAGACTTTATTGTTTTGAATGTTTTTTATCAGGGAACATTTAATTTTGTACCGTTGAAACGGTAATTGCTTCCACATGGAGACACCAGCTCTACATAATCATATTTTCTAGGGAAAAACCAGAGGAACTGCGGGAAACAAACATGATATTTCTGTTTGTATAGATGACATTTTATGCACTTGCCTAATGAAAATACTTTGCTTTTCTCCAAAACCATTTTTACTGTGATATTCTTGTTCCGTTGCATACGAATTGCACACCACTGTGTCCGGATATGACTAGATGAAACCAGAAATATCCGGTTGTGTTTTGGCTAATTCAATCCGAAATATTGCTACAGCATCTGTGTTTTTGTTTTCTGGAAATTATCGATGGACTCATTGTTTTGAATGTTTTTTTCAGGGAACATTTATTTGTACTCTTGAAACACTAATTGTTTCATAATGGGAACACCAGCTCTACACATTTGTATTTTCTAGAGAGAAAGCTGGAGGAATTGCGGCAAACAAACATGATATTTCTGTTTCTATAGATGACTTTTCATACAGTTGCCTAACGAAAATACTTTACTTTTCTCAAACACCATTTTTACTGTGATTTTCTCGGTCCATTGCAAACGAATTCCACACCAGTTTCACTGGATATGACTGGATGAAACCAGAAATAACCGTTTTTTTTTTTTTTTTTTTGGCTAACTCAATCCGAAATATTGCTACAGCCTCGGTGTTTGTGTTTTCTGGATATTATCAATGGACTCTATTTTTTTTAATGTTTTTTTTCAGGGAATATTTAATTTTGTACCGTAGAAACACTAATTGGTTCCACACGGAGACACCAGCTCTACACATTTGTATTTTCTAGGGAGAAAGCTAGAGGAACTGCAGCAAACAAACATGATATTTCTGTTTGTGTAGATGACATTTTATACACTTGCCTAACATAAAGACTTTGCTTTTCTCCAAAACCATTTTTACTCAGACTTTCTCGGTCCATTGCATACGAATTCCATAGCAGTTTGTCCGGATATGACTCAATGAAACTGGAAATATCCGGTTTTGTTTTGGCTAACACAATCCCAGATATTGCTACAGCCCCTGTGTTTGTGTTTTCTGGATATTATCAACGGACGTTATTGTTTTGAATGTTTTATATCGGGGAACATTTTATTTTGAGATTGGATACAGTAATTGGTTCCACATGGAGACACCAGCTCTGCACATTTACATTTTCTAGGGAGGAAGCTAGAGGAAGTGCGACAAAGAAACATGATATTTCAGTTTGTATAGATGACATATTATGCACTTGCCTAACGAAAAGACTTTGCTTTTCTCCAAAACCATTTTAATGTGATTTTCTCGGTGCATTGCATACGAATTCCACACCACTTTGTCCAGATATGACTGGATGAAACCGGAAATATCCGGTTGTGTTTTGGCTAACTCAATCCAAAATATTGTAAAAGTTTCTGTGTTTGTGTTTTCTGGATATTATCGATGGACTTTATTGTTTTGAATGTTTTTTTTTTTTCAGGGAACATTTAATTTTGTGCTTGGAAACACTAATGGGTTCCACATGCAGACACCAGCTCTACACATTCATACTTTCTAGGGAGAAAGCTAGAGGAACTGCGGGAAACAAACTTCATATTTCTGTTTGTATGGATGACATTTTATGCACTTGCCTAACGAAAAGTCTTTGCTTTTCTCCAAAACCAATTTTACTCTGATTTTCTCGGTGCACTGCATACGAATTCCACACAAGTTTTTCCGGATATGACTGGATGAAACCGGCAATATCCGGTTTTGTTTAGGATAACTCAATCCCAGATATTGCCACAGCCCCTGTGTTTGTGCTTTCTGGATATTATCAACGGACTTTATTGTTTTTAATGTTTTTTATCGGTTAACATTTAATTTTGAGCTTGGATACAGTAATTGGTTCCACATGGAGACACCAGCTTAACATATTCGTATTTTCTAGGGAAAAAGCTAGAGGAACTGCGGCAAACAAACATGATATTTCTGTTTGTGTAGATGACATTTTATGTACTTACCTAAAGTAAAGGCTTTGCTTTTCTCCAAAACCATTTTTACTGTGATTTTCTCGGTCCACTGCATACGAATTCCACACCAGTTTATCAGGATATGACTAGATGAAACCGGAAATATTCGGTTGAGTTTTGGATAACTGAATCCCAGATATTGCTACAGCCTCTGTGTTTGTGTTTTCTGGATATTATCAACGGACTTTATTGTTTTGAATGTTTTTCATCGGCGAACATTGTAGTTTGAGCTTGGATACAGTAATTAGTTCCACATGGAGACACCAGGTCTACCTATTCCTATTTTCCTGGGAGAACGCTAGAGGAACTGCGGCAAACAAACATGATATTTCTGTTAGTATCGATGATATTTTATCAACTTGCCTAATGAAAAGACTTTGCTTTTCTACAAAACCATTTATACTGTGATTTTCTTGGTCCATTGCATATGAATTCCACACCAGTTTGTCCGGATATCACTGGATGTAACCAGAATTATCCGGTTGTGTTTTGGCTTACTCAATCCGAAATATTGCTACAGCATCTATGTTTGTCTATTCCTGATATTATCCACGGACTTTATTTTTGTGAATATTTTCTTAAGAGAACATTTAATTTTGTGCTTGGAAACACTAATTGTTTCCACATGGAGACACCAGCTTTACACATTCTTATTTTCTAGGGAGAATGCTAGAGAAACTGCGACAAACATGATATTTCAGTTTGTATAGATGACATTTTATGCACTTGCCTAATGAAAAGACTTTGCTTTTCTCCAAAACCAATTGTACTGTGATTTTCTCAGTGCATTGCATACAAATTCCACACCAGTTTGTCCGGATATGACTGGATGAACCCAGAAATATCTGGTTGGGTTTTGGCTAACACAATCCAAAATATTGCTAGAGCCTGTGTGTTTGTGTTTTCTGGAGATTATCAACAGACTTTATTGTTTTGAATGTTTTCATCAGGGAACATTTTATTTTCAGCTTGGATACAGTAATTGGTTGCACATGGAAACACCAGCTCTACATATTCGTATTTTCTAGGGAGAACGCTAGAGGAACTGCGGCAAACAAACCTGATATTTCTGTTTGTTTAGATGACATTTTATGCACTTGCCTAACGTAAAGACTTTACTTTTCTCCAAAACCATTTTTACTCTGATTTTCTCAGTCCATTGCATATGAATTCCACAACATTTTGTCCGGATATGACTGGATGAAACCGGAAATATCCAGTTTTGTTTTGGCTAACTCAATCCCAGATATTGCTACAGCCTCTGTGTTTGTGTTTTCTGGATATTATCAACGTACTTTATTGCTTTGTATGTTTTATATCCGGGAACATTTTTTTTTGAGATTGGATACAGAAATTGGTTCCACATGGAGACACCAGCTCTACACATTTGTATTTTCTAGGGAGAAATCTAGAGGAACTTTGACAAACAAACATGATATTTCTGTTTGTATAGATGACATTTTATGCACTTGCCTAATGAAAAGACTTTGCTTTTCTCCAAAACCGTTTTTACTGTGATTTTCTTGGTCCATTGCATACGAATTCCACACCAGTTTGTCAGGATATGACTGGATGAAACCAGAAATATCCGGTTCTGTTTTGGCTAACTCAATCCAAAATATTGTAAAAGCCTCTGTGTTTGTGTTTTCTGGATATTATCGATGGACTTTATTGTTTTGAATGTTTTTATAATGGAACATTTAATTTTGTACCATAGAAACACTAATTGGTTCAGCATGGGAACACCAGCTCTACACATTTGTATTTTCTAGAGAGAAACCTAGAGGAACTGTGGCAAACAAACATGATATTTCTGTTTGTATTGATGACTTTTTATAAACTTGCCTAACGAAAAGTCTTTGCTTTTCTCCAAAACCATTTTTACTGTGAATATCTTGGTCCATGGCTTATGAATTCCACACCAGTTTACCAGACATGACTGGATGAACCCGGTAATATCCGGTTTTATATTGGCTAACTCAATCCCAGATATTGCTACAGCTCTGTGTTTCTGTATTCCTGATATTATCCACGGACTTTATTCTTTTGAATGTGTTTTATCAGGGAACATTTAATTTTGTACCATAGAAACACTAATTGGTTCCACACGGAGACACCAGCTCTACACATTTGTATTTTCTAGGGAGAAAGCTAGAGGAACTGCGGCAAACAAACATGATATTTCTGTTTGTATAGATGACATTTTATGCACTTGCCTAACCTAAAGACTTTGTTTTTTCCAAAACCATTTTTCTGTGATTTTCTCCGGACACTTCATATGAATTCCACACCAGTTTGTCCGGATATGACTGGATGAACCCGGAAATGTCCGGTTTTGTTTTGCCTAACTCAATCCCAGATATTGCTACAGCCTCTGTGTTTGTGTATTCCTTATATTATCCACAGACTTTATTGGTTTGAATGTTTTTTATCAGGGAACATTTAATTTTATGCTTGGAATCACTAATTGGTTCCACATGGAGACACGACTCTACACATTCGTATTTTCTAGATGGAAAGCTAGAGGAACTGCAACAAACAAACATGATATTTCTGTTTGTATAGATGACATTTTATGCACTTCCCTAACGAAAAGAACTTGCTTTTCTCCAAAACCATATTTACTGTGATTTTTGGTTCATTGCATACGAATTCCACACCACTTTGTCCGGATATGACTGGAGGAAACCATTAATATATGGTTGTGTTTTGGCTAACTCAATCCAAAATATTGTGAAAGCCTCTGTGTTTATGTTTTCTGGATACTATCAACGGACATTATTTTTTTTCTTTTTTTTTTGCTTTTATTTAATGAATATAAATTTCCAGTGTACAGTTTATGGATTACAATGGCTTCCCCCTCCCATAACTTCCCTCCCACCCGCAACCCTCCCCTCTCCCACTCCCTCTCCCCTTTCATTTGCATCAAGATTCATTTTCAATTCTCTTTATATACAGAAGATCAATTTAGTATATATGAAATAAAGATTTCAACACCTTGCACCCACATAGAAACACAAAGTGAAACATACTGTTTGAGTACTAGTTATAGCATTAAATCACAATGGACAGCACATTAAGGACAGAGATCCCACATGAGGAGCAAGTGCACAGTGGCTCCTGTTGTTGACCTAACAAATTGACACTCTAGTTTATGGTGCCAGTAACCATCCTAGGCTGTCATCATGAGTTGCCAAGGCTATGGAAGCCTTCCAAGTTTACCGACTGTGATCATATTTAGACAAGGTCATAAAAGACAGAGTGAGGATAGTAACCAATGATCCTAAGAGTGGCCTTAACCAGGTCTGAACAATTATACAGCATTAAGTGGGGAAGAGGACCATCAGTACACACAGGTTGGGAGTAGAGCCATTGGTGGTAGAGTAGAGGTTATGATTACAAAGGAATGAGGCCCAAGTGCACTAGACAGGGCCTAGAACAAAGGACAGAGTCATTATTAGAGGAGCTAAGAAAGGTGCTGTCTAAGCTACAAGTAATTTTTCTGATTGAGAGGCAAATAGAACCTGATAGAAGGGGCTTGATAATAATCTGGTGGGCTTTGGGCCTTGTAAATTCAGAGGCCCAGACCTATCTATCTCTTCACATGGGGTACATCCTAAGGGAGGTGTGAACCTCCTAGGGGAAGGCACTCTGTTGACTTTCATTACTTGGCTGGCCTGGGAGGAGAGCTGGCCAGGTAAAGGCAGGGGGCATCTCTAACTAGAAATTTACAGTTCTGCCTGCAATGTTGCTGACCCTACTTGACCATCCCCTCAGCTGCAGTGGTCACTTTGGAAGTTGGGCTGAGTGAAGGGCTTTTCAGCTTAGAGCCAATAAGATCTGTGGCTCTGACCTGGGCATCCTTCGACTCCAGGGCAGGTCCATTTCCGGTGATCCAACTCTTGGCAGAGCTGCCAGGGCTCTTCACAAGCTGACTTCTGCTGAAGCCCAGGCTTACCACCTTGAAAGCCACTGCAGTGGACTGGCCGGTTGGGTCTCCTTGAGGGCAGATCACTGTACAGATCAGCCATTAATAGGCCTGCCACCCATTGCTTCTGATGCCTAGCTTTCTTTTCCTCCTGGTTTGTGTTAAAGCAGACCAGAGGATACAAGTCATGGGAGTGCCCAAGTCCCATCTCTAATCTTCGGTGGCCTGAACTACAAGTCTATAGTCACAGGCATGTTCTGTAGTAGTTTTTCTAAGGTAGACAATGCCCATGAGGAAAATTATATTCTCACTTTAAAACTTTCTTTTCCTTTGGTCTGAAAGGGAGGTTTTTTCTACTTACTGTATACTTCGCTGATGGTAAAGTGAATCTACTATGAGATTATTATTTAAGTTCTGATTTTGGCTATGCTATTACAGAAAAATGTTAGCCATCTCTTTTATAAGGTCTAAAGATTAAATTGTGCATCCTACAGATTCCTTTATAATAGAATTAGTTTCCTACCTTGAAGAGAATAGAGAAATGAAAGAACAAGTTGGCTCATCGAAGAGTTTGGCAAAGTAGCAGGATATAAAATCAATCCACAAAAATCAACAGCCTTTGTATACACAAGCAATGCCACGGCTGAGGAAGAACTTCTAAAATCAATGCCATTCACAATAGCTACAAAAACATTCAAATACCTTAGAATAAACTTAACCAAAGACGTTGAAGATCTCTACGATGAAAACTACAAAACCTTACAGAAAGAAATAGAAGAGGATACCAAAAAATGGAGAAATCTTCCATGCTCATGGATTGGAAGAATCAATATCATCAAAATGTCTATTCTCCCAAAAGCAATTTATACATTCAATGCAATACCCATCAAGATCCCGAAGACCTTCTTCTCAGATTTGGAAAAAATGATGCTGAAATTCATATGGAGACACAGAAGACCTCGAATAGCCAAAGCAATCCTGTACAACAAAAACAAAGCCGGAGGCATCACAATACCTGATTTTAGGACATACTACAGGGCAGTTGTTATCAAAACAGCATGGTACTGGTACAGAAACAGATGGATAGACCAATGGAACAGAATAGAAACACCAGAAATCAATCCAAACATCTACAGCCAACTTATATTTGACCAAAGATCCAAATCTAATCCCTGGAATAAGGACAGTCTATTCAATAAATGGTGCTGGGAAAATTGGATTTCCACGTGCAGAAGCTTGAAGCAAGACCCATACCTATCACCTTACACAAAAATTCACTCAACATGGATTAAAGACTTAAATCTATGACCCGAAACCATCAAATTATTAGAGAGCATTGGAGAAACCCTGCAAGATATAGGCACAGGCAAAGACTTCCTGGAAAATACTCCAACAGCACAGGCAGTCAAAACCAAAATTAACATTTGGGACTGCATCAAATTGAGAAGTTTCTGTACTTCAAAAGAAACAGTCAGGAAAGTGAAGAGGCAACCAACAGAATGGGAAAAAATATTCGCAAACTATACTACAGATAAAGGATTGATAACCAGAATCTACAAAGAAATCAAGAAAATCCACAACAACAAAACAAACAAGCACTTAAGAAATGGGCCAAGGACCTCAATAGACATTTTTCGAAAGAGGAAATCCAAATGGCCAACAGACACATGAAAAAATGTTCAAGATCACTAGCAATCAGAGAAATGCAAATCAAAACCACAATGAGGTTCCATCTCACCCCGGTTAGAATGGCTCACATTCAGAAATCTACCAACAACAGATGCTGGAGAGGATGTGGGGAAAAAGGGACACTAACCCACTGTTGGTGGGAATGCAAACTGGTTAAGCCACTATGGAAGTCTGTCTGGAGATTCCTCAGAAACCTGAACATAACCCTACCATACAACCCAGCCATCCCACTCCTTGGAATTTACCCAAAGGAAATTAATTTGGCAAATAAAAAAGCCATCTGCACATTAATGTTTATTGCAGCTCAATTCACAATAGCTAAGACCTGGAACCAACCCAAATGCCCATCAACAGTAGACTGGATAAAGAAATTATGGGACATGTACTCCATAGAATACTATACAGCAGTAAGAAACAACGAAACCCAGTCATTTGCAACAAGATGGAGCAATCTGGAAAACATCATGCTGAGTGAATTAAGCCAGTCCCAAAGAGAAAAATATCATTTGTTTTCCCTGATCGGTGACAACTGAGTGCCAAAGGGGAAACCTGTTAAGTGAAATGGACACTATAAGCAACAATGAACTGATCAGCTCCTGTCCTGACTTTAGATGTACAATGTAATACTTTATCCTTTTTAGTATTTGTTGTTGTTGTTGTGGTTCTAGTACTATTGGTTGAACTCAGTAATTAACACACAATTATTCTTAGGTGTTTAAATTTTAACTGAAAAGTGATCCCTGTTAAATCTAAGAGTGGAAAAAGAGAGGGAGGAGATGAAGAGCTATGGGTTATTTAACTATGTGCTTATTTTCAAAGACTTGAATAATCACCTTGTAACAATGATCAGATTTAGTCTATGTTATGTCATGATTTTAAGGAATCTTATTTCAACCAGATATTTTGGATTTTGATATTGGTCTATTATGCTATGTTATATGTGCGTACATATTGTATGTCCACATGGGGAAATTTTATTAAGAGTTTTATTTTAAATGGCTTATAGATAAGATTGTCCATAAATTTAAGCTGCTAAAATCAATCAAAGATACATTTTAATTTGTATGACCTGAATCTGTGTATCATATGTTTTAAACTTGTTGGTAGAAAGAAACTAAAAACATTTTATATGGTTGTGCTTAAGTTTACTGGTTAAACAAACTACACCATGTTAGATATTTAAGAGGTGTTTTCAAATACATGATTCTTAAAATTTATAGAAGGCATTGGACCTTCCGGTACATGTTTTATTAAGTTGTTATCTAATGGTTGAAACGATTTGCTAAGTATTCATGTAATATTGCTATTGTCAGCAAGTGATCTAGGACTTGCTCCCTCATTTCTCTATTCTAAGCCCAACTTGTTCTTTCACTTCTCTATTCTCTTCAAGGTAGGGAACTAATTCTATTATGAAGGAATCTGTAGGACCCACAATTTAATCTTTAGACCTTATAAAAGAGATGGCTAACATTTTTCTGTAATAGCATAGCCAAAATAAGAACTTAACTAATAATCTCATAGCTAGATTCACATCACCATCAGCGAAGTATACAGTAAGTAAAAAAAAAAAAAAACTCCCTTTCAGACCAAAGGGAAAGAAAGTTTTAAAGTGAGAATATAATTTTCCTCATGGGCATTGTCTACCTTAGAAAAACTACTACAGAACATGCCTGTGATTATAGACTTGTAGTTCAGGCCACCAAAGATTAGAGATGGGACACGGGCACTCCCTTGACTTGCATCGTCAGGTCTGCTTTAACACAAACCAGGAGGAAAAGAAAGCTAGGCATCAGAAGCAATGGGTGGCAGGCCTATTAATGGCTGATCTGTACAGTGATCTGCCCTCAAGGAGACCCAACCGGCCAGTCCACTGCAGTGGCTTTCAAGGTGGTAAGCCTGGGCTTCAGCAGAAGTCAGCTTGTGAAGAGCCCTGGCAGCTCTGCCAAGAGTTGGATCACCGGAAATGGACCTGCCCTGGAATCGAAGGATGCCCAGGTCAGAGCCACAGATCTTATTGGCTCCAAGCTGAAAAGCCCTTCACTCAGCCCAACTTCCAAAGTGACCACTGCAGCTGAGGGGATGGTCAAGTAGGGTCAGCAACATTGCAGGCAGAACTGTAAATTTCTTGTTAGAGATGCCCCCTGCCTTTACCTGGCCAGCTCTCCTCCCAGGCCAGCCAAGTAATGAAAGTCAACAGAGTGCCTTCCCCTAGGAGGTTCACACCTCCCTTAGGAAATACCCCATGTGAAGAGATAGATAGGTCTGGGCCTCTTAACTTACAAGGCCTAAAGCCCAACAGATTATTATCAAGCCCCTTTTATCAGGATCTATTTGCCTATCAATCAGAAAAAATTACTTGTAGCTTAGACAGCACCTTTCTTAGCTCCTCTAATAATGACTCTGTCCTTTGTTCTAGGCCCTGTCTAGTGCACTTGGGCCTCATTCCTTTGTAATCATAACCTCTACTCTACCACCAATGGCTCTACTCCCAACCTGTGTGTACTGATGGTCCTCTTCCCCACTTAATGCTGTATAATTGTTCAGACCTGGTTAAGGCCACTCTTAGGATCATTGGTTACTATCCTCAACCTGTCTTTTATGACCTTGTCTAAATATGATCAGAGTCGGGGAACTTGGAAGGCTTCCATAGCCTTGGCAACTCATGATGACAGCCTAGGGTGGTTACTGGCGCCATAAACTAGAGTGTCAATTTGTTGGGTCAACAACAGGAGCCACTGTGCGCTTGCTCCTGATGTGGGATCTCTGTCCTTAATGTACTGTACATTTTGATTTAATGCTATAACTAGTACTCAAACAGTATGTTTCACTTTGTGTTTCTATGTGGGTGCAAACTGTTGAAGTATTTATACTAAATTGATCTTCTGTATATAAATAGAATTGAAAATGAATCTTGATGTGAATGGAAAGGGAGAGGGAGCTGGAGAGGGGAGGGTTGCGGGTGGGAGGGAAATTATGGGAAGGGGAAGCCATTGTAATCCATAAGCTGTATACTGGAAATTTATATTCATTAAATAAAAGTTTAAAAAAAAAAGTTGGGCTTAGAACAGAGAAATGAGGGAGCAAGTCCTAGATCGCTTGCTGACAATAGTAATATTACATGAATACTTAGGAAACCGTTTCAACCATTAGATAACAACTTAAGAAAACATTTACCAGAGGGTCCAATGCATTCTATAAATTTTAAGATTCATTTATTTGAAAACACCTCTTAAATATCTAACATGGTGTAGTTTGTTTAGCCAGTAAACTTAAGCACAACCATCTAAAATGTTTTTAGTTTCTTTCTACCAACAAGTATAAAACATATGATACAGAGATTCAGCTCACACCAATTAAAATGTATCCTTGATTGATTTTAGCAGCTTAAATTTATGGACAATCTTATCTATAAGCCATTTAAAATAAAACTCTAATAAATTTCCCCATGTGGACATACAATATGTATGCACATATAACATAGCATAATAGACCAGTATAGCAATTTTAATAATAACTTTTAAAATCTTTAACTCTTTTTCTAGATTGCCAATGGATTTGAATTGCTTATTGTTTTTAGTAACCTCAGTTAATCATACTTTCTCTCAGTTGGTACTGTTAATACATTATTGGCTTCATCTGTTTACAGAGCCATCCCAAAGTACTGAATACAATAAAAGTGGCTGGAAAACGTCCATAGGAACCTATAGGAGGACAGCTAAACACAGAACCTACAACGCTTTAGTTTTATGAGCAGCACATCATATATAACTATGGATGACAAAAGACTTTATGTCTCCATGTTTAAAATTATAAACTCAACAACCAACAAGAGGCACTTGCTTACTTCACAGTATTTTTGACAGCACCTGTAGGATTTTACAAGCATTTAACCCTTTAGGCCTCTGGGGCTTTCTCATTAAGATAACTATCATGTCTAGTAACACAAGATCATTAGACTTTTTAATTCTCAAACATTTATATTAATAGCATTTTCCATTATAGAAACTTAAAGTCTGGTACCACATCACATCCTGACAGTCCTTCTAATATAATCCAAATAGACTGATTAGTTGGTGTCTCTATAAGATGAGAGACATAGGTCCTTCGATTTTTTCAGTTGGGCCCAAACTTGAAAAACCAAAATCCAGGATTTACTGGAAATTTTAGAGACCAGATTGTTTGAAACTTTGATTTTTTGAATGCCTGTCAAGAATGCCAAGAAGGCGCAAAATCCAAAATATCTGGTTGAAATAAGATTCCTTAAAATCATGACATAACATAGACCAAATTTGATCATTGTTACAAGGTGACTATTCAAATCTTTGAAAATAAGCACATATTTAAATAACCCATAGCTCTTAATAAAAATTCAGCTGTTTTTGAACAGTTAGAAGTGAACAGACATCAAGAGCACATAATAGATTACTTTAACACATTGCTTTAACAGAGCATCAGAGTTTAATTCTATGTCAAAGAGAAATTGAGCTTCCTGTGATCTTTTGCTGTAGGTTACCTTCCTTTACCTTCTTTCATATTGGTGACCGTGTTTCTGTGTTTCTGTGTGTAACACATCTTTAAGCATCTTTTGCAGGGCAGGATGAGTGGCAACAAATTCTTTCAGTTTCTGTTTGCTAGCTTTGCAGGATATAGTATTCTGGGCTGGCAGTTTTTCTCTCTTAATACCTGGGCTATGTCTCGCCATTCCCTTCTAGCTTGTAGGGTTTCTGATGAGAAGTCTGCTGTGAGTCTAATTGGAGATCCTCTAAGAATAATCTGACGTTTCTCTCTTGCACATTTTAGGATCTTTTCTTTATGTTTCACTGTGGTGAGTTTGATTACAACATGTCGTGGTGAGGATCTCTTTTGGTCATGTTTATTAGGGGTTCTATAAGCTTCCTGTACTAAGATGCCTCTGTCCTTCTCCAAACCTGGGAAATTTTCTGCTAGTATCTCACTGAAAATGCCTTCTAATCCTTTCTCCCTCTCCATGCCTTCAGGAACTCCTAGAACCCGAATGTTGGGTTTTTTAATAGTATCCTGTAGATTCCTGACCATATTATTTAGATTTCTGATTTCTTCTTCTTTTCTTTGGTTTGCCTGTTTCCTTTCCTGTTCTCCGTCTTCTAAGTCTGATATTCTTTCTTCTGCTTCGCCCATTCTGTTTTTAAGGCTCTCTAATGTGTTTGTCATTTGATCTATTGAATTCTTCATTTCATTATGATTTCTCGTCACTATCACAGTTTCTTGTTCCACTAGTTGTTTCATTTCATTTTGATTCCTCCTTAATATTTCATTTTCACGAGAGAGATTTTCTATCTTGTCCATTAAGGATTTCTGTAGTTCAAGAATTTGTTTTTGAGAACTTCTTAATGTTCTTATCAATTTTTTGAGATCCGCTTCTTGCATTTCTTCGATCTCAAGATCTTCATAATCTTGAATTGGGGTGTCTTTTTCATTTGGGGGCATCATAGTGTCTTCCTTGTTCTTGTTAGCTTGGTTTTTGTGTTTGTTGTTTGGCATGTTGGAGATATTTGGTTTCTTCACTGTGGTGTTTTTTCTTGTTACACTATGGCTCTATATTAAGTGGACTGTCTGCTTTCAGTGGAGTCTTAGAGGCTTGAGATGAGTGTGGATTGAGAGCTGTGTTTGGCTCCTCAGGCTTGAGGGTGTGTCAAAGATGACACTCCCAGGTTAGATGTGGTAAATGTCTCTTTCTTTTTTTTTGATTCAAAAGGGAAGTAATTCTGCACAGCTGAACGTAATTGGAGGTAGTTAGCAGGCAAGTGATAAACCCACAGGAGCCAGAGATCGGAAGCTCTTTCCCAAGGACCACACAGGAAATCTGTGCTGCCCTCAGTGTGGGCTCCAATTCTCCTGCAGTCTCCCACTGGGTTGCCAAGTTAGATCCTAATCTCCTGTTATTTCACCCCACCCCACAGAGTCAGGTGTTTCTGCTAGGCTCAGGGCCGGTGCAGACCTGAGGTCGCCCTGCTTATGACGTATGTCCAAAATGGCGCCTGCTCTGTCTTGCTTACCTTTGAGAGGTGAGCGGAGAGAGAGAAACTTGTTTTAGTATCAGTCACTTTTTAAAATTTTTTTCCTCTCTCTCTTCTAGTTAGCCTGGTGAATTTTTCCCCACAGAGTTTCAAGCCTCGTTCCCTCTATCCTCCTCTTTCCACTTGCCAGCTGGTGTCTCGGGCTATTGAGGTTCTGCTCACCTCACGTCGCAGCTCTGCTGTGTTGAGTCTGCCGCTGGAGTCCCGAACTTGGGCTCCCATGCTCTCCACGCAGGTACACTGTGAATCACTAGTTCCGGAACTGTTTCCTCTGCTGCTTCATCCCCTACTCTTCCTTGACCCTGCAGTATCTCCACTTATATTAAACTGTCTCTCCCCCGGACTAATAGTGTGCTCCCTGCCTATTCCGCCATCTTGCCGCTCTCCTAATTTCCTATCCGGACTTTATTCTTTAGAATGTTTTTTATCGGGGAACACTTTATTTTGAGCTTGGATACAGTAATTGGTTCCACATGGAGACACCAGCTGAACATATTTGTATTTTCTAGGGAGAAAGTTAGAGGAACTGCGGCAAACAAACATGATATTTCTGTTTGTATAGATGACATTTTATGCACTTACCTAACATAAAGACTTTGCTTTTCTCCAGAACCATTTTTACTGTGATTTTCTCGGTCCATTGCATACGAATTCCACACCAGTTTGTCCGGATATGACTGGATGAAACCGGATATATCTGGTTTTCTTTTGGCTATCTCAATCCCAGATATTGCTACAGACTCGGTGTTTATTTTTCTGTATACTATGAATGGACATTATTGTTTTGAATGCTTTTTATCGAGGAACATTTTATTTTGAGTTTGGAAACAGTATTTGGTTCCACATGGAGACACCAGCTCTACATATTCATATTTTCTAGGGAGAAAGATAGAGGAACTGCGGCAAACAAACATGCAATTTCTGTTTGTATAGATGACATTTTATGCACTTGACTAACGAAAAGACTTTCCTTTTCTCCAAAATCATTTGTACTGTGATTTTTCGGTCCATTGCATACGAATTCCACACCAGTTTCTCCGGATATGACTGGATGAAACCAGAAATATCTGTTTGCGTTTTGGCTAACTCAATCCGAAATATTGCTACAGCCTCTGGTTTGTGTATTCCTGATATTATCCACAGACGTTATTGTTTTGAAAGTTTTTTTTTCAGGGAACATTTAATTTTGTGCTTGCAATCACTAATTGGTTCCACATGGGACACCAGCTCTACATATTCGTATTTTCTAGGGAGAAAACTAGAGGAACTGCGGCAAACAAACATGATATTTCTGTTTGTATAGATGACATTTTATGCACTTGCCTAACGAAAATACTTTGCTTTTCTCCAAAACCATTTGTACTGTGATTTTCTTGGACCATTGCATACGAATTCCACACGACTTTGTCAGGATATGACTGGATGAAACCATAAGTATCCGGTTGTGTTTTGGCAAACTCAATCCGAAATATTGTGAAAGGCTTTGTGCTGTGTTTTCTGGATATTATCGATGGACTTTATTGTTTTGAATGTTTTTATCAGGGAACATTTAATTTTGTGCTTGGAAACACTAATTGGTTCCACATGGGGACACCAGCTCTACACATTCGTATTTTCTAGGGAGAAAGCTAGAGGAACTGCGGCAAACAAACGTGACATTTCTGTTTGTAAAGATGACATTTTATGCACTTGCCTAACGAGAAGACTTTGCTTTTCTCCAAAACCAATTTTACTGTTATTTTCTCGGTCCATTGCATACAAATTCCACTCCAGTTTGTCGGGATATGACTGGATGAAACCAGAAATATCCCGTTTTGTTGTGGCTAACTCAATCCCAGATATTGCTACAGCCTCTGTGTTTGTGTTTTCTGGACCTTATCAACGGACTTTATTGTTTTGAATATTTTTTACCAGGGAACATTTAATTTTGTTCTTGGAACAACAATTGGTTCCACATGCAGACACCAGCTCCACATATTTGTATTTTCTAGGCAAAAGCTAGAGGAACTGCGGCAAACATACATGATATTTCTCTTTGTATACATGACATTTTATGCACGTGCCTAACGAAAAGACTTTGCTTTTCTCCAAAACCATTTTTACTCTGGTTTTGTCGGTGTATTGCATACGATTTCGAGACCATGTTGTCCGGATATGACTGGATGAACCCAGAAATATCCGGTTGTGTTTTGGCTAACTGAATCCCAGATATTGCGACAGCCTCTGTGTTTTTGTTTTCAAGATATTATCGATGGACTTTATTGTTTTGAATGTTTTTATCAGGGAACATTTAATTTTGTACCGTAGAAACACTAATTGGTTCCACATGGGACACCAGCTCTACACATTCGTATTTTCTAGGGAGAAAGCTAGAGGAACTGCAGGAAACAAACATGATATTTCTGTTTGTATACATGACATTTTATAGACTTGCCTAACGAAAAGACTTTCCTTTTCTCCAAAACCATTTTTGCTCTGATTTTCTCGGTGCATTGTATCCGAATTCCACACTAGTTGGTCCGGATATGACTGGATGAAACCAGAAATATCCGGTTGTGTTTTGGCTAACTCAATCCCAGATATGGCTACAGCCTCTGTGTTTGTGTATTCATGATATTAACCACGGACTTTGCCGTGTTGAATGTTTTTTATCAGGTAACATTTGATTTTGTTCTTGGAACACTAATTTGTTCCACATGGATACACTAGCTCTACATATTTGAATTTTCTAGGCAGAAAGCTAGAGTAACTGTGACAAACAAACATGACATTTCTGTTTGTATAGATGACATTTTATGCACTTGCCTAACGAGAAGACTTTGCTTTTCTCCAAAACCACTTTTACTGGGATTTTCTCAGTCCATTGCATAGGAATTCCATACCACTTTGTCTGGATATGACTGGATCAAACCGGAAATGTCCGGTTTTCTTTTGGCTAACTCAATCACAGATATGGCTACAGCCTCTGTGTTTGTGTATTCATGATATTAACAACGGACTTTGCCTTGTTGAATGTTTTTTATCAGGTAACATTTGCTTTTGTTCTTGGAACACTAATTTGTTCCACATGGATACACTATCTACATATTTGAATTTTCTAGGCAGAAAGCTAGAGGACCTGTGACAAACAAACATGACATTTCTGTTTGTATAGATGACATTTTATGCACTTTTCTAACGAGAAGACTTTGCTTTTCTCCAAAACCATTTTTACTGGGATTTTCTCGGTCCATTGCATAGGAATTCCACACCACTTTGTCTGGATATGACTGGATCAAACCGGAAATGTCCGGTTTTGTTTTGGCTAACTCAATCCCAGATATTGCTACAGCCTCTGTGTTTGTGTTTTTGGGTATTATCAACTGACTTTATTGTTTTGAAAATTTTTTATCAGGAAACATTTAATTTTGAGCTTAGATACACTAATTGGTTCCACGTGGAGACACCGGCTCTACATATTTTTATTTTCCAGGGAGAAAGCTAGAGTAACTTCGGCAAACAAACATGATATTTCTGTTTGTATCGATGACATTTTATGCACTTGCCTAACGAAGAGACTGTGCTTTTCCCCAAAACCATTTGTACTGTGATTTTCACAGTCCATTGCCTACGAATTCCACACCATTTTGTCCGGATATGACTGGATGAAACCGGAAATATCTGTTTTTGTTTTTGCTAACTCAATCCCAGGTTAGCTACAGACACTGTGTTTGTTTATTTCTGATATTATCCACGGACATTATTGCTTTTAATTTTTTAATCAGGGAAAATTTAATTTTGTACCGTTGAAACACTAACTGTTTTCACATAGAGACACCATCTCTACACATTCGTATTCTCTAGGAAGAAAGCTAGAGGAATTACGGCAAACAAACATGATATTTCTGTTTGCATTGATGACATTGTATGCACTTGCCTAATGAAAAGACTTTGCTTTTCTCCAAAACCATTTTTACTGTGATTTTCTCCATCCACTGCATACGAATTCCACACTAGTTTGACCGGATATGACTGGATGAAAGCAAAAATATCAGATTTTGTTGTGGCTAACTCAATCCCAGTTATTGCTACAGCCTCTGTGTTTGTGTTTTCGCGATATTATCAACGGATTTTATTGTTTTCAATGTTTTTTTAACGGGGAACATTTAATTTTGAGCTTGGATACACTAATTGGTTCCACATGGAGACACCAGCTCTACATATTTGTATTTTCCAGGGAGAAAGCTAGAGTAACTTCGGCAAACAAACATGATATTTCTGTTTGTATCGATGACATTTTTTGCACGTGTCTATCGAAAAGTCTTTCCTTTTCTCCAAAAGCATTTTTATTTTGATTTTATGGGTCCATTGCATACGAATTCCACACCAGTTTGTCCGGATATGACTGGATGAAACCAGAAATATCCGGTTGTTTTGGCTAACTCAATCCGACATGTTGTGAAAGCCTCTATGTTTGTGTTTTCTAGATATTATCGATAGAGTTTATTGTGTTGAATGTTTTTATGAGCGAACATTTAATATTTTACCGCTGAAACACTAATTAGTTCATCATGGGGACACCGCTCTACACATTCGTATTTTCTAGGCTGAAAGATAGAAGAACTGCGGCAAAAAAACACGATATTTCTGTTTGTATAAATGACATTTTATGCACTTGCCTAACGAAAAGACTTTGCTATTCTACAAAACCATTTGTACTGTGATTTTCTCGGTCCCTTACATACGAATTCCACACCAGCTTGACCAGATATGCCTGGATGAAACCAGAAATATCCGGTTTTCTTATGCCTAACTCAATCCAACATATTGCTACAGCCTCTGTGTTTGTGTATTCCTGATATTACCCACAGACTTTATTGTTTTGAATGTTTTTTGTCAGGGAACACTTTATTTTGAGTTTGGATACTGCAATTGTTTCCACATGGAGACATCAGCTTTACATATTCGTATTTTCTAGGGAGAAAGCTAGAGGAACTGTAGCAAACAACCATGATATTTCTGTTTATATAGATGATATTTTATGCACTTGCCTAACGAAAAGACTTTGCTTTTCTCCAAAGCCATTTTTACTGTAATTTTCTCGCTCCATTGCATACGAATTCCACACCAGTTTACCGTATCTGATTGGATGAAACCAGAAATATCCAGTTTTGTTTTGGGTAACTCAATCCCAGATATTGCTGCAGCCTCTGTGTTTTTTTTTCTTTTCTGGATACTATCAATGTACTTTATTGTTTTGAATGTTTTATATCAGGGAAAATGTTATTTTGAGCTTGGAGACACTAATGGGTCCACGTGGAGAAACCAGCTCTACACATTCCTATTTTCCAGGAAGAAAGCTAGAAAAACTAAGGCTAACAAACATGATATTTCTGTTTGTATCGATGACATTTTATGCACTTGCCTAACGAAAAGACTTTGCTTTTCTCCAAAACCATTTTTACTCTGATTTTCTCGGTCCATTGCATACGAATTCTAAACCACTTTGTCCGGATATGACTGGATGAAACCGGAAATATCTGTTTTTGTTTTTGCTAACTCAATCCCCGGTTTGCTACAGCCACTGTGTTTGTTTATTTCTGATATTATCCACGGACTTTATTGCTTTTAATTTTTTTTTATCAGGGAACATTTAATTTTGTACCATTGAAACACTAACTGTTTTCACATGGAGACACCAGCTCTACACATTCGTATTTTCTAGGGAGAAATCTAGAGGAATTACAACAAAGAAACATCATATTTCCGTTTGTATCGATGACATTGTATGCACTTGCCTAACGAAAAGACTTTGCTTTTCTCCAAAACCATTTTTACTGTGATTTTCTCCATCCACTGCATATGAAATCCACACTAGTTTGACAGGATATGACTGGATGAAAGCAAAAATATCCGGTTTTCTTATGGCTAACTCAATCCCAGATATTGCTACAGCCTCTGTGTTTGTGTTTTCGGGATATTATCAACGGATTTTATTGTTTTCAATGGTTTTTTTTTATCGGGGAACATTTAATTTTGAGCTTGGATACACTAATTGGTTCCACATGGAGACACCAGCTCTACATATTTGTATTTTCCAGGGAGAAAGCTAGAGTAACTTCGGCAAACAAACATGATATTTCTGTTTGTATAGATGACATTTTATGCACTTGCCTGATGAAAACTCTTTACTTTTCTCCAAAACCATTTTTACTGTGATTTTCTTGGACCATTGCATAGGAATTCCAAACCAGTTTTTCCGGATATGACTGCATGAAACCAGAATTATCCGGTTGTGTTTTTGCTAACTCAATCCGAAATATTGTGAAAGCCTCTGTGTTTGTGTTTTCTGGATATTATCGATGCACTATATTGCTTTGAATGTTTTTATCAGGGAACATTTTATTTTGAGTTTGGAAACACTAATTGTTTCCAGATGTAGACACCAGCTCCACACATTCCTATTTTCTACGGAAAAGCTAGAGGAATTGCAGCAAACAAACATGATATTTCTGTTTTTATAGATGAGAATTTATGCTCTTTCCTAATGAAAAGATTTTGCTTTTCTCCAAAACCATTTTTAATGTGGTTTTCTCGGTCGATTGCATAGGAATTCCACACCACTTTGTCCGGATATGACTGGATGAAACCAGAAATATCCGGTTGTGTTTTGGGTAATTGAATCCCAGATATTGCTATGTGTATTCCTGATATTATACATGGAGTTTATTGTTTTGAATGATTTTAACAGGGAAGATTTAATTTTGTGCTTGGACACACTAATTGCTTCCAAATGGAGACACCAGACTACACATTCCTATTTTTTTGGGAGAAAGCTAGAGGAACTGTGGCAAACAAACATGATATTTCTGTTTGTATACATGACATTTTATGCACTTTCCTAATGAAAAGACTTTGTTTTTATCCAAAACCATTTTTACTGTGATTTTCTTGGTTCATTGCATACGAATTCCACACAAGTTTGTCCGGATATAACGGGATGAAACTGGAATTATCCGGTTTTGTTTTGGCTAAGTCAATCCCAGATATTGCTACATCCTCTGTGTTTGTGTATTCCTAATATTATCCATGGAATTTATTTTTTTGTATGTTTTTTTTCAGGGAACACTTAATTTTGTGCTTGGAAACACTAATTGGTTCCACATGGAGACACCAGCTCTACATATTCGTATTTTCAAGGGAGAAAGCTAGAGGAACTGCGGCAAACAAGCATGATATTTCTGTTTGTATAGATGATATTTTATGCAGTTGCCTAACGAAAAGACTTTGATTTCTCCACAAACATTTTTACAGTTATTTTCTTGGTCCATTGCATACGAATTCAATACGAGTTTGTCCGGATAAGACTGGATGAAACCGGAAATATCCAGTTTTGTTTTGGCTACCTCAATCCATGTTATTTTTACCGTCTCTGTGTTTCTGTATTCCTGATATTATCCACAGGCTTTATTGTTTTGTATGTTATTTATCAGGGAACATTTAATTTTGTGCTGCGAAACACTAATTGTTTCCACAAGGAGACACCAGCTCTACACATTCGTATTTTCTAGGGAGAAAGCTAGAGGAACTGCAGAAAACAAACATGATATTTCTGGTTTTATATATGACATTTTACACACTTGCATAACGAAAAGACTTTGCTTTTCTCCAAAACCGTTTTTACTGTGATTTTCTCAGTGCATTGAATACGAATTCCACACCACTTTGCCCGGATATGACTGGATGAAACCAGAAATATCCTGTTGTGTTTGGGCTAACTCAATCTGAAACATTGCTACAGCCTATGTGTTTGTGTTTTCTGGATATTATCCACAGACTTTATTGTTCTGAAAGTTTTTTTATCAGGGAATATTTTATTTTTTGCTTTGAATCACTAATTCTTCCACATGGAGACACCCGCACTACACATTCTTATTTTCTAGGGAGAAAGCTAGAGGAACTGTGGCATACAAACATGATATTTCTGTTAGTCTAGATGACATTTTATGCACTTGCCTAACGAAAAGACTTTGCTTTTCTCGAAAACCATTTTTACTGTGATTTTCTTGGTCCATTGCATAGGAATTCCAAACCAGTTTGTCCGGATATGAATGCATGAAGCCAGAAATATCCGGTTGCGTTTTTGCTAATTCAATCCGAAATGTTGTGAAAGCCTTTGTATTTGTGTTTTTTTTGATATTATCGATGGACTTTATTGTTTTGAATGTTATCATCAAGGAACATTTAATTTTGTACCATAGAAACACTAAATGGTTCATCATGGAGACGCCAGCTCTACACATTCGTATTTTCTAGGGAGAAAGCTAGAGGAACTGCGGTAAAGAGCATGATATTTCTGTTTGTATAGATGACATTTTATGCACTTGCCTAACGAAAAGACTTTGCTTTTCTCCAAAACCATTTTTACTTTGATTTTCTCGGTCCATTGCATACGAATTCCACAGGAGTTTGTCCGGAAAAAACTGGATGCAAAAGGAAATATCAGTTTCTGCTTTGGCTAATTCAATCCCAGATATTTCTACCGCCTCTGTGTATGTGTATTCCTGACATTATACTCGGAGTTTATTGTTTTAAATGATTTTATCAGGGAAGATTAAATTTTGTGCTTGGAAACACTAATTGTTTCCACATGGAGACACCAGCTCTACATATTCGTATTTTCTAGGGAGTAAGCTAGAGGAACTACGGCAAACAAACATGATATTTCTCTATGTATAGATGACATTTAATGCACTTGCCTAACGAAAAGACTTTGCTTTTCTCGAAAACCATTTTTACTGTGATTTTCTTGGTCCATTGCATAGGAATTCCAAACCAGTTTGTCCGGATATGACTGCATGAAGCCAGAAATATCCGGTTGTGTTTTGGCTATCTCAATCCGGAATACTGTGAAAGCCTCTGTGTTTGTGTTTTTTTGATATTATCGATGGACTTTATTGTTTTGAATGTTATCATCAAGGAACATTTAATTTTGTACCATAGAAACACTAAATGGTTCATCATGGAGACGCCAGCTCTACACATTCGTATTTTCTAGGGAGAAAGCTAGAGGAACTGCGGTAAAGAGCATGATATTTCTGTTTGTATAGATGACATTTTATGCACTTGCCTAACGAAAAGACTTTGCTTTTCTCCAAAACCATTTTATTGTGATTTTCTCGGTCCATTGCATACGAATTCCACACCACGTTGTCCGGATATAACTGGATGAAACCGGGAATATCCGGTTGTGGTTTGGCTAACTCAATCCCAGATATTGCTACAGCCTCTGTATTTGTGTATTCCTGATATCATCCACGGACTTTATTGTTTTGAATGTTTTTTATCAGGGAACATTTAATTTTGATCTTGGAAACACAAATTGTTTCCAGATGGAGACACCAGCTCTACACATTCCTATTTTCTACGGAAAAGCTAGAGGAACTGCAGCAAACAAACATGATATTTCTGTTTGTATAGATGACATTTTATGCACTTTCCTAACGAAAAGGCTTTGCTTTTCTCCAAAACCATTTTTAATGTGATTTTCTCGGTCCATTGCATACGAATTCCACACTAGTTTGTCCAGATATTACTGGATGAAAACAGAAATATCCGGTTGTGTTTTGGCTAACTCAATCCGAAATATTGTGAAAGCCTCTGTGTTTGTGTTTCTGGATATTATCAACGGACTTTGTATTTTTCAATGTTTTTTATCGGGGAACATTTTATTTTGAGCTTGGATACAGTAATTGATTCCACATGGAGACACCAGCTCTACACATTCGTATTTTCTGGGGAGAAAGCTAGAGGAACTGTGGCAAACAAACATGATATTTCTGTTTGTATAGATGACATTTTATGCACTTGCATAACGAAAAGACTTAGCTTTTCTCAAAAACCATTTTTTACTGTGATTTTCTCGGTCCATTGCATACGAATTCCACACCACTTTGCCCGGATATGACTGATGTAACCAGAAATATCCGGTTGTTGTTTGGCTAACTAAATCCGAAATATTGTGAAAGCCTCTGTATTTGTGTTTTCTGGATATTATCCACGGGCTTTATTGTTTTGAATGTATTTTTATCAGGAAACATTTTATTATTTTTCGCTTGGAGTCACTAATTCTTCCACATGGAGACACCAGCTCTACACATTCGTATTTTCTAGGGAGAAAGCTAGAGGAACTGTGGGAAACAAACATGATATTTCTGTTTGTATAGATGACATTTTATGCACTTGCCTAATGAAAAGACTTTGCTTTTCTCCAAAACCATTTTTACTGTGATTTTCTCGGTCCATTACATACGAATTCCACAGTAGTTTGTCCAGATATTACTGGATGAAACCAGAAATATCCGGTTGTGTTTTTGCTAACTCAATCCGAAATATTGTGAAAGTTTCTGTGTTTGTATTTTCCGGATATTATCGATGGACTATTGCTTTGAATGTTTTTTATCAGGGAACATTATATTTTGAGCTTGGAAACACTAATTGTTTCCAGATGGAGACACCAGCTCTACACATTCCTATTTTCTACGGAAAAGCTAGAGGAACTGCAGCAAACAAACATGATATTTCTGTTTGTATAGATGACTTTTTCTACACTTGCCTAACGAAAAGGCTTTGCTTTTCTCCAAAACCATTTTACTGCGATTTTCTCGGTCCATTGCATACGAATTCCACACCACTTTGTCCGGATATGACTAGATGCAAATGGAAATATCAGGTTCTGTTTTGGCTAACTCAATCCCAGATAGGGCTACAACTTCTTGTTTGTGTATCCAGATATTATCAACGGACTTTATGGTTTTTCAAATTTTTTATAAGGGAACATTTAATTTTATGCTGGGGAACACTAGTTGGTAGCACATGAAGACACCAGATCTACACATTCGTATTTTCTGGGGAGAAAGCTAGAGGAACTGCTGCAAACAAACATGATATTTCTGTTTGTATAGATGACATTTTATGCACTTGCCTAAAAAAAGAATTTGCTTTTCTCCAAAACCATTTTTACTGTGATTTTCTCCGTCCATTGCATCCGAATTTCACACCACTTTGTCCGGATATGCCTGGATGAAAACAGAAATATCCGGTTCTGTTTTGGCAAACTATATCCCAGATATGGCTACAGACGCTGTGTGTGTGTTTTCTGGATATTATCAAGAGACTTTATTGTTTTGAGTGTTTTTATCAGGGAATATTTAATTTTGTACCGTAGAAACACTAATTGGTTCCACATGGAGACACCAGCTCTACACATTCATATTTTCTGGGGAGAAATCTAGAGGAACTGTGGCAAACAAACATGATATTTCTGTTTGAATAGATGACATTTTATGCACTTGCCTAATGAAAAGACTTTGCTTTTCTCCAAAACCATTTTACTGAAATTTTTTTGGTCCATTGCATACGAATTCCACACCACTTTGTCCGGATATGACTGGATGAAACCAGAAATATCTAGTTATATTTTGTCTAACTATATCCCAGATATGGCTACAGCCTCAGTGTTTGTGTTTTCTGGATATTATCAACAGACTTTATTGTTTTGAATGTTCGTATCACGGAACATTTAATTTTGTACCGTACAAACACTATGGGTTCCACATGGAGACACCAGCTCTACACATTCATAGTTTCTAATGAGAAAGCTAGAGGAACTGCGGTAAGCAAACATGATATTTCTGTTTGAATAGATGACATTTTATGCACTTGCCGAAGGAAAAGACTTTGCTTTTCTCTAAAACCATTTTTACTGTGATTTTCTCAGTGCATTGCATACGAATTCCACCCCACTTTGTCCGCATATGACTGGATGAAACCAGAAATATCTGGTTTTGTTTTGGCTAACTCAATCCCAGATATTGTGAAAGCCTCTGGGTTTGTGTTTTCCGGATATTATCAACGGATTTTATGGTTTTGCATGTTTTTTATCAGGGAACATTTAATTTTGTGCTTGGAAACACTAATTGGTTGCACTTGGAAACACCAGTCTACACATTCATATTTTCTAGCGACAAACCTAGAAGAACTGTGGCAAACAAACATGATATTTCTGTTTGTATACATGACATGTTATGCACTTGCCTAAAGAAAATACTTTGATTTTCTCCAAAACCAATTTTACTGTGACTCTCTCGGTCCATTGCATACGAATTCCACAACACTTTCTCTGGATATGACTGGAGGAAACCAGAAATATCCGGTTGTGTTTGGCTAAATCAATCCCAGATATGGCTACTACCTCAGTGATTGTTTTTCCTGGATATTAGCAATAGACTTTATGGTTTTGAATGTTTTTTATCAGGGTACATTTAATATTTTGCTGGGACAAACTAATTGGTTCCACATGGAGACACAAGCTCTACACATTCTTATTTTCTGGGGAGAAAGCTAGAGAAACTCTGGCAAACATACATGATATTTCTGTTTCTAGAGATGACATTTTATGCACTGGCCGAAGGAAAAGACGTTGCTTTTCTCCAAAACCATATTTACTGTGATTTTCTGGGTCCATTGCATATGAATTCCACCCAACTTTGTCCGGATATGACTGGATAGAACCAGAAATATTGGGTTGTGTTTTGGCTAACTGAATCCCAGATATTGTGAAAGCCTCTGTGTTTGTGTTTTCTGGATATTATCAATGGACTTTATTGTTTTGAATAATTTTATCATGGAACATTTAATTTTGTACCGTAGAAACACTAATTGGTTCCACATGGAGACACCAGCTCTACACATTGGTAGGTTCTAGGGAGAAAGCTAGAGGAACTGCGGAAAACAAACCTGATATTTCTGTTTGTATACATGACATTTTATGCCCGGGCCAAAGGAAAAGACTTTGCTTTTCTCCAAAACCATTTTTACTGTGATTTTCTCGGTCCATTGCATCCGAATTCCACACCACTTTGTCCGGATATGCCTGGATGAAAACAGAAATCTCCGGTTCTCTTTTGACTAACTATATCCCAGATATGGCTACAGCCTCTGTGTTTGTGTTTTCTGGATGTTAGCAATTGATTTATGGTTTTGAATGTTTTTTTTCAGGGTATATTTAATATTGTGCTGGGACACACTAATTGGTTCCACATGGAGGCACAAGCTCTACATATTCGTATTTTCAAGGGAGAAAGCTAGAGGAACTGCGGCAAACAAACATGGTATTTCTGTTTCTAGAGATGACATTTTATGCACTGGCCAAAGGAAAAGACGTTGCTTTTCTCCAAAACCATATTTACTGTGATTTTCTCGGTCTATTACATACGAATTCCACCCCACTTTGTCCAGATATGACTGGATGTAACCAGAAATATCCGGTTGTGTTTTGGCTAACTATATCCCAGATATGGCTACAGCCTCAGTGTTTCTGTTTTCTGGATATTATCAATGGACTTTATTGTTTTGAATGTTTTTATCAGGGAACATTTAATTTTGTACCGTAAAAACAGTAATTGGTTCCACATGGAGACACCAGCTCTACAGATTCGTAGTTTCTAGGGAGAAAGCTAGAGGAACTGCGGCAAACAAACATGATAGTTCTGTTTGCATACATGACATTTTATGCACTTGCCTAATGAAAAGACTTTGCTTTTCTCGAAATCCATTTTCACTGTGCTTTTTCAGTCCATTGCATATGAACTCCACCCCACTTTTTCCGGATATGACTGGATGAAACCAGAAATATCCGGTTGTGCTTTGGCTAACTCAATCCCAGATATTGCTACAGCCTCTGTGTTTGTGTTTTCTGAATATTATCAATGGACTTTATTGGTTTCAATGTTTTTTTTTTCAGGGAACATTTAATTTTGTGCTGGGAAACACTAATTGGTTCCACATGGAGACACCAGTTCTACATATTCATATTTTCTAGAGAGAAGGCTAGAGGAAGTGCGGCAAACAAACATGATATTTCTGTTTGTATACATGACATTTTATGCACTTGCCTAAAGAAAAGACTTTGCTTTTCTCCAAAACCGTTTTTACTGTGATTTTTTTCAGTCCATTGCATCCGAATTCCACACCACTTTGTCGGGGTATGCCTGGATGAAAACAGAAATTTCCAATTCTGTTTTGGCGAACTATATCCCAGATATGGCTACAGCCTCAGTGTTTGTTTTTTCGGGATATTATCCACGGACTTTATGGTTTTTCATATTTTCTATCAGGGAACATTTAATTTTATGCTGGGGAACACTAGTTAGTTCCACATGGTGACACCAGCTATACACATTCGTATTTTCTGGGGAGAAAACTAGAGGAACTGCGACAAACAAACATGATATTTCTGTTTGTATAGGTGACATTTTATGCACTTGCCTAACGAAAAGATTTTGCTTTCTTCCAGAAACATTTTTACTCTGATTTTCTCGGTCCATTGCATACGAATTCCACAGCACTTTGTCCGGATATGACTGGATGAAACCAGAAATATCCGGTTTTGTTTTGGCTAACTCAATGTGAAATATTGAGAAAGCATCTGTGTTTGTAATTTCTGGATATTATCGATGGACTTTATTGTTTTGAATATTTTTATCAGGTAACATTTAATTTTCCACCATAGAAGCACTAATTAATTCACCATGGAGAAACCAGCGCTACACATTCGTATTTTCTAGGCAGAAAGCTAGAGGAACTGCGGCAATCAAACATGATATTTCAGTTTGCATACATGACATTTTATATACTTGCCTAAAGAAAAGACTTTGCTTTTCTCCAAAACCATTTTTACTGTGATTTTCTCGGTCCATTGCATACGAATTCCACAAAACTTTGTCCGGATATGACTGGATGAAACCAGAAATATCCGGTCGTGTTTTGGCTAACTGAATCCCAGATATTGTGAAAGCCTCTGTGTTTGTGTTTTATGGATATTATCAATGGACTTTATGGTTTTGAATTTTTTTTAACTTTTATTTAATGAATATAAATTTCCAGTGTACAGCTTATGGATTACAATGGCTTCCCCCTCCCATAACTTCCCTCCCGCCCAAACCCTCCCCTCTCCCGCTCCCTCTCCCCTTCCATTTGCATCAAGATTCATTTTCAATTCTCTTTATATACAGAAGATCAATTTAGTATAAAGATTTCAACAGTTTGCACCCACATAGAAACACAAAGTGAAACATACTGTTTGAGTACTAGTTATAGCATTAAATCACAATGGGCAGCACATTAAGGACAGAGATCCCACATGAGGAGCAAGTGCACAGTGGCTCCTGTTGTTGACCCAACAAATTGACACTCTAGTTTATGGTGCCAGAAACCATCCTAGACTGTCTTCATGAGTTGCCTAGGCTATGGAAGCCTTCCAAGTTTGCCGACTCTGATCATATTTAGACAAGGCCATAAAAGACAGGGTGAGGAGAGTAACCAATGATCCTAAGAGTGGCATTTACCAGGTTTGAACAATTATACAGCATTAAGTGGGGAAGAGGACCATCAGTACACACAGGTTGGGAGTAGAGCCATTGGTGGTAGAGTAGAGGTTATGATTACAAAGGAATGAGGCCCAAGTGCACTAGACAGGGCCTAGAACAAAGGACAGAGTCATTATTAGAGGAGCTAAGAAAGGTGCTGTCTAAGCTACAAGTAATTTTTCTGATTGAGAGGCAAATAGAACCTGATAGAAGGGGCTTGATAATAATCTGGTGGGCTTTAGGCCTTGTAAATTCAGAGGACCAAACCTATCTATCTCTTCACATGGCATATATCCTATGGGAGGTGTGAACCTCTTAGGGGAAGGCACTCTGTTGACTTTCATTACTTGGCTGGCCTGGGAGGAGAGCTGGCCAGGTAAAGGCAGGGGGTATCTCTAACTAGAAATTTACAGTTCTGCCTGCAATGTTGCTGACCCTACTTGACCATCCCCTCAGCTGCAGTGGTCACTTTGGAAGTTGGGCTGAGTGAAGGGCTTTTAAGCTTAGAGCCAATAAGATCTGTGGCTCTGACCTGGGCATCCTTCGACTCCAGGGCAGGTCCAATTCCGGTGATCCAACTCTTGGCAGAGCTACCAGGGCTCTTCACAAGCTGACTTCTGCTGAAGCCCAGGCTTACCACCTTGAAAGCCACTGCAGTGGACTGGCCGGTTGGGTCTCCTTGAGGGCAGATCACTGTACAGATCAGCCATTAATAGGCCTGCCACCCATTGCTTCTGATGCCTAGCTTTCTTTTCCTCCTGGTTTGTGTTAAAGCAGACCAGAGGATGCAAGTCAAGGGAGTGCCCAAGTCCCATCTCTAATCTTCTGCGGCCTGAACTACAAGTCTATAGTCACAGGCGTGTTCTGTAGTAGTTTTTCTAAGGTAGACAATGCCCATGGGGAAAATTATATTCTCACTTTAAAACTTTCTTTCCCTTTGGTCTGAAAGGGAGTTTTTTTCTACTTACTGTATACTTCGCTGATGGCGATGTGAATCTAGCTATGAGATTATTATTTAAGTTCTTATTTTGGCTATGCTATTACAGAAAAATGTTAGCCATCTCTTTTATAAGGTCTAAAGATTAAATTGTGCATCCTACAGACTCCTTCATAATAGAATTATTTTCCTACCTTGAAGAGAATAGAGAAATGAAAGAACAAGTTGGGCTTAGAATAGAGAAATGAGGGAGCAAGTCCTAGATCGCTTGCTGACAATAGCAATATTACATGAATACTTAGCATACCGTTTCAACCATTAGATAACAACTTAAGAAAACATTTACCAGAGGGTCCAATGCATTCTATAAATTTTAAGAATCATGTATTTGAAAACACCTCTTAAGTATCTAACATGGTGTTGTTTGTTTAGCCAGTAAACTTAAGCACAACCATCTAAAATGTCTTTAGTTTCTTTCTACCAACACGTTTAAAACATATGATACACAGATTCAGGTCACACAAATTAAAATGTGTCTTTGATTGATTTTAGCAGCTTAAATTTATGGACAATCTTATCTATAAGCCATTTAAAATAAAACTCTTAATAAAATTTCCCCATGTGGACATACAATATGTACACGCATATAACATAGCATAATAGACCAATATAGCAATAGCTTTTAAAATCTTTAACTCTTTTTGTAGGTTGCCAATAGATTTGAATTGGTTTTTGTTTTTAGTAACTTCAGTTAACCATACTTTTTCTCAGTTGGTACTGTTAATACATTATTGGCTTCATCTGTTTACAGAGCCATCCCAAAGTACTGAATACAATAAAAGTGGCTGGAAAACGTCCATAGGAACCTATAGGAGGACAGCTAAACACAGAACCTACAACGCTTTAGTTTTATGAGCAGCACATCATATATAACTATGGATGACAAAAGACTTTATGTCTCCATGTTTAAAATTATAAACTCAACAACCAACAAGAGGCACTTGCTTACTTCACAGTATTTTTGACAGCACCTGTAGGATTTTACAAGCATTTAACCCTTTAGGCCTCTGGGGCTTTCTCATTAAGATAACTATCATGTCTAGTAACACAAGATCATTAGACTTTTTAATTCTCAAACATTTGTATTAATAGCATTTTCCATTATAGAAACTTAAAGTCTGGTACCACATCACATCTTGACAGTCCTTCTAATATAATCCAAAGAGACTGATTAGTTGGTGTCTCTATAAGATGAGAGACATAGGTCCTTCGGTATTTTCAGTTGGGCCCAAACTGGAAAAACCAAAGTCCAGGATTTTCTGGAAATTTTAGAGACCAGATTGTTTGAAACTTTGATTTTGTGAATGCCTGTCAAGAATGCCAAGAAGGCGCAAAATCCAAAATATCTGGTTGAAATAAGATTCCTTAAAATCATGACATAACATAGACCAAATTTGATCATTGTTACAAGGTGATTCTTCAAATCTTTGAAAATAAGCACATATTTAAATAACCCATAGCTCTTAATAAAAATTCAGCTGTTTTTGAACAGTTAGAAGTGAACAGACATCAAGAGCACATAATAGATTACTTTAACACAGTGCTTTAACAGAGCATCAGAGTTTAATTCTATGTCAAAGAGAAATTGAGCTTCCTGTGATCTTTTGCTGTGAGGTTTCCTTCCTTTACCTTCTTTCATATTGGTGACCATGTTTCTGTGTTTTTTTATCAGGGAACATTTAATTTTGTGCTGGGAAACACTAGCTGGTTCCTCATCGAGACACCAGCTCTACACATTCGTATTTTCTAGGGAGAAAGCTAGAGGAACTGCGGCAAACAAACATGATATTTCTGTTTGTATACATGACATTTTATGCACTTGCCAAATGAAAAGACTTTGTTTTTCCCAAAACAATTTTTACTGTGATTTTCTCGGTCCATTGCATACGAATTCCACACCACTTTGTCTGGATATGACTGGATGAAACTAGAAATATTCGGTTGTGTTTTGGCTAACTGAATCCCAGATATTGCTACAGCCTCTTTGTTTGAGTTTTCCGGATATTATCAACGGACTTACGGTTTTGAATGTTTTTATGAGAGAATATTTAATTTTGTGCTGGGAAACACTAATTGGTTCCACATGGAGACACCAGCTCTACACATTGGTATTTTCTAGGGAGAAACCCTGAGGAACTGCGGCAAACAAACATGATATTTCTATTTGTATACATGACATTTTATACACTTGCCTAACAAAAAGATTTTGCTTTTCCCCAAAACCATTTTTACTGTCAATTTCTTCCTCCATTGCATATGAACTCCACACCACTTTTTCCGGATATGCCTGGATGAAAACAGAAATATCCGGTTCTATTTTGGCTAACTCAATCCAAAATATTGAGAAAGACTCTGTGTTTGTGATTTCTGGATATTATCGATGGACTTTATTGTTTTGAATGTTTTTATCAGGTAACATTTAATTTTGTACCATAGATACAGTAATTAATTCACCATTGAGAAAGCAGTTATACACATTCGTATTTTCTAGGCAGAAAGCTAGAGGAACTGCGGCAAACAAACATGATATTTCTGTTTGTATACATGACATTTTATGCACTAGCCTAACGAAAGGACTATGCTTTTCACCAAAACTATTTTTATTGTGATTTTCTTCGTCTATTGCATACGAATTTCACACCACTTTGTCCAGATATGCCTGGATGAACCAGAAATATCCAGTTGTGTTTTGGCTAACACAATCCGAAATATTGAGAAAGCCTCTGTGTTTGTGATTTCTGGATATTATCAACGGACTTTTTCTTTTGAATATTTTTTATCAGGGAACATTTAAATTTGTACCATAGAAACAATAATTAATTCATCATGAGAAACCAGCTCTACACATTCCTATTTTCTAGGGAGAAAGCTAGAGGAACTGCAGCAAACAAACATGATATTTCTGTTTGAATAGAAGATATTTTATATGCTTCCCTAACGAAAAGACTTTGCTTTTCTCCAAAACCATTTTTACTGTGATTTTCTTCGTCCATTGCATACGAATTCCACACCACTTTGTCCAGATATGACTGGTTGAAACCAGAAATATCCAGTTGTGTTTTGGCTAACTCAATCCGAAATATTGTGAAAGCCTGTGTGTTTGTGTTTTCCAGATATTATGAACGGACATTTTCTTTTGAATATTTTTTATCAGGGAACATTTAATTTTGTGCTTGGAAACACTAGTTGACTCCACTTGGAAACATCACACTGCACATTGGTATTACCCAAGGAGGAAGATAGAGGAATTGCGGCAAACAAACATGATATTTCTGCTTGTGTAGATGACATTTTATGCACTTGGCTAACAAAAAGACTTTGCTTTTCTCCAAAACAATTTTTACTGTGATATTCTCGGTCCATTGCATACGAATTCCACACCACTTTGTCTGGATATGAATGGATGAAACCAGAAATATCTGCTTGTGTTTTGGCCAACTCAATCTGAAATATTGAGTAAGACTCTGTGTTTGTGCTTTCTGGATATTATTGATGGACTTTATTGTTTTGAATGTTTTTATCAGGTAACATTTAATTTTGTGCTGGGAAACACTAGTTGGTTCCACATGGAGACACCAGCTCTACACATTCGTATTTTCTAGGGAGAAAGCTAGAGGAACTGCGGCAAAATAACATGATATTTCTGTTTGTATGCATGACATTTTATGCACTTGCCTAACAAAAAAACTTTTCTTTTCTCCAAAACAATTTTTACTGTGATTTTCTCGGTCCATTACATATGAATTCCACACCACTTTGTCCGGATATGCCTAGATGAAACCAGAAATATCCAGTTGTGTTTTGGCTAACTCAATCCCAGAAATTGCTTCAGGCTCTGTGTATGTGATTTCTGGATATTATCGATGTACTTTATTGTTTTGAATATTTTTATCAGGGAACATTTAATTTTCCACCATAGAAAAACTAATTAATACACCATGGAGAAACCAGCTGTACACATTCGTATTTTCTAGGGAGAAAGCTAGAGGAACTGTGGCAAACAAACATGATATTTGTTTGTATACATGACATTTTATGCACTTGCCTAATGAAAAGACTTTGCTTTTATTCAAAACCATTTTTATTGTGATTTTCTCAGTCTGTTGCATACAAATTCCAAACCACTGTCCGGATATGACTGGATGAAACCAGAAATATCCGGTCTTGTTTTGGCTAACTCAATCCCAGATATTGCTACAGCCTCGGTGTTTGGGTTTTCTGGATATTATCAACAGGCTTTATGATTTTGAATGTTTTTTATCAGAGAATATTTAATTTTGTGCTGGGAAAACTAATTGGTTCCACATGGAGACACCAGCTCTACACATTCATATTTTCTAGCGACAAACCTAGAAGAACTGTGGCAAACAAGCATGATATTTCTGTTTCTATACATTTCGTTTTATGCGCTTGCCTAAAGAAAAGACTTTGCTTTACTCCAAAACCATTTTTACTGCGATTTTCTCGGTCCATTGCATACGAATTCCACACCACTTTGTCCGGATATGACTTAATGAAAGGAGAAATATCCAATCCGAAATATTGTGAAAGCCTCTGTGTTTGTGTTTTCCGGATATTATCAACGGACTTTTTCTTTTGAATGTTTTTTATCAGGGAACATTTAATTTTGTGCTAGGAAACACTAATTCGTTCCACATGGAGACACCAGCTCTACACATTCGTATTTTCTAGGCAGAAAGCTAGAGGAACTGCGGAAAACAAACCTGATATTTCTGTTTGTATACATGACATTTTGTGCACTTGCCTAACAAAAAGACTTTGCTTTCCTGCAAAACCATTTTTACTGTGATTTTCTCGGTCCATTGCATATGAATTCCACACCACTTTGTCTGGATATGACTGGATGAAACCAGGAATATCCGGTTGTGTTTTGGCTAACTGAATCCTAGATATTGCTACAGCCTATGCGTTTGTGTTTTCCGGATATTATCAACGGGTTTTATGCTTTTGAATGTTTTTTATCAGAGAATATTTAATTTTGTGCTGGGAAACACTATTTGGTTCCACAAGGAGACAGCAGCTCTACACATTCGTATTTTCTAGGGAGAAAGCTAGAAGAACTGTGGCCAACAAACATGATATTTCTGTTTCAATAGATGACATTTTATGCACTTGCCTAGCGAAAATACTTTGCTTTTCTCCAAAACAATTTTACTGTGATTTTTCGGTCCATTGTATACAAATTCCCCTCCACTTTTTTAGATATGACTGGATGAAAACCGAAATACCCGGTTGCGTTTTGGCTAACTCAATTCGAAATATTGTGAAAGCCTCTGAGTTTTTGTTTTCCAGATATAATGAATGGACTTTTTCCTTTGAATGTTTTTTTTTTAATCAGGGAACATTTAATTTTGTGCTGGAAACACTAGTTGACTCCACATGGAGACACCAGCTCTAACCATTCATATTTTCTAGGGAGAAAGCTAGAGGAACTGCCGCAAACAAACATGATATTTCTGTTCGTAGAGATTACATTTTATGCACTTGCCTAAACAAAGGACTTTGCTTTTTTCCAAAACCATTTTTACTTTGATTTTCTTGGTCCATTCCATACGAATTCCACACTACTTTGTCTGGATATGACTGGATGAATCCAGCAATATCAAGTTCTTTTTTGGCTAACTCAATCTGTAATATTGTGAAAGCCTCTGTGTTACTGTTTTCTGGATATTATCGATGGACTTTATTCTTTTGAGTGTTTTTATCCAGGAAAAGTTAATTTTGTGCTGGGACATACTAATTGGTTCGACCTGGAGACACCAGCTCTACACATTCGTATTTTCTAGGGAGAAAGTTAGAGTTACTGCTCAAACAAACATGATATTTCTGTTTGCATAGATGACTTTTTATGCACTTGCTTAAGGAAAAAACTTTGCTTTTCTTGAAAACAATTTTTTCTCTGATTTTGTTGGTCCATTGCATACAAATTCCACACCACTTTTTCCGGATATGACTGGATGGAACCAGAAATATCCGGTTGTGTTTAGGCTAACTCAATTCCAGATATTGCTACAAACTCTGTGTTTGTGTTTTCTGGATATTATCGATGGACTTTATTATTTTGAATGAGTTTATCAGGGAATATTTAATTTTGTACCATGTAAACACTAATTAGTTCCACATGGGGACACCATCTATACACATTCCTATTTTCTAGGGAGAAAGCTAGAGGAACTGGGACAAACAATGTGTTTCTGTTTCTATATATGCCATTTTATGCAATTGCCTAAAGAAAAGACTTTGCTTTTCTCCAAAACCATTTTTACTGTGATTTTATCGGTCCATTGCATATGAATTCCACACCACTTTTCTGAATATGACTGGATGAAAACCGAAATACCAAGTTGTGTTTTGGCTAACTCAATCCGAAATATGTTGAAAGCCTCTGTGTTTCTGTTTTCTGCATATTACCGATGGACTTTTTTGTTTTGAATGTTTTTATCAGGGAACATTTAATTTTGTTCTGGGAAGCAGTAATTGGTTCCACATGGAGAGACCAGCTCTACACATTCGTATTTTCTAGTGAGAAAGCTAGATTAACTGCGGCAAACTAACATGATATTTCTGTTTGTATACATGACATTTTATGCACTTGCCTAAGGAAAAGACTTTGCTTTTCTCCAAAACCATTTTAACTGTGATTTTCTCCTTCCATTGCATAAGAATTCCACACCACTTTGACAGGAAATGCCTGGATGAAATCAGAAATATCTGGTTGTGTTTTGGCTAACTCAATCCCAGATATTGCTACAGCCTCTGTGTTTGTGTTTCCTGGATATTATCAATGGATATTTATTGTTTTGAATGTTTTTATCAGGGAACATTTAATTTTGTCCCGTAGAAACACTAATTGGTTCCACAAGAAGACACCAGCTCTACACATTCGTATTTTCTAGGGAGACAGCTAGAGGAACTGCGGCAAACAAACATGATATTTCTGTTTGTATAGATGACATTTTATGCTCTGTCCGAAGGAAAAGACTTTGCTTTTCTCCAAAACCGTTTTTACACAGTTTTTCTCGATCCATTTCATACGAATTCCACATACTTTGTCCGGATTTGCCTGGATGAAACCAGAAATATCTTGTTGTGTTTTGGCTAACTCAATCCCAGATATTGCTACATCCTGTTTGTTTGTGTTTTCTGTATATTATCAACGGGCTTCATTGTTTTGAATGTTTTTATCAGGGAACATTTAATTTTGTACCGTAGAAACACTAATTGGTTTCACATGGAGACACGACTCTACACATTCATATTTTCTAGGGATAAAGCTAGAGGAACTGCGGCAAACATACGTGATATTTCTGTTTGAATAGATGACATTTTATGCACTTGCCTAACGAAATGACTTAGCTTTTCTGCAAAACAATTTTCACGATGATTTTAACCGTCCATTGCATACGAATTCCACAGCACTTTGTCCGGATATGACTGCATGAAACCAGAAATATCTTGTTGTGTTTTGGGTAACATTTAATTTTGTTCCGTTGAAACACTAAATAATTCACCATGGAGAAACAAGCTCTACACTTTCGTATTTTCTAGGGAGAAAGCTAGAGGAACTGTGGCAAAGAAACATGATATTACTGTTTGTATACATGACATTTTATATACTTGCCTAACGAAAAGACTTTGCTTTTTTTCAAAAGCATTTTTACTGTGATTTTCTGGGTCCATTGCATACGAATTCCACACTACTTTGTCCGGATATGACTGCATGCGACCAGAAATATCCGGTTGTGTTTTGGCTAACTCAATCCCAGATATTGCTACAGCCACTGTGTTTGTGTTTTCTGGATATTATTAACGGACTTTATGGTTTTGAATGTTTTTTCTCAGGGAACATTTAATTTTCTGCTGGAAACACTATTTGACTCCACATGGAGACAGCAGCTCTATACATTCGTATTTTCTAGGGAGAAAGCAAGAGGAACTGCGGCAAACAAACATGATATGTCTGTTTGAATAGATGAAAATTTATACACTTGCATAAAAAAAGAGTTTGCTTTTCTAGAAAACCATTTTTACTGTGATTTTTTTGGTCCATTGCATACGAATTCTACCCCAATTTGCCTAGAAATAACTGGATGAAACCAGAAATATCCGGTTGTGTTTTGGCTAACTCAATCCCAGATATTGCCACAGCCTCTTTGTTTGTGATTTCCGGATATTATCAACGGACTTTGTTGTTTTGAATACTTTTTAGCAGAGAACATTTAATGTTGTGCTTGGATACACTAATTGATTCCACATGGAGACACCAGCTCTACACATTCGTATTTTCTAGGGAGAAAGCTAGAGGAAATGCGGCAAAAAACAAGATATTTCTGTTTGTATACATGACATTTTATGCACTTGCCTAACGAAAAATTATGCTTTTCTGCAGAACAATTTTTAATGTGATTTGCTCAGTCCATTGCATACTAATTCCATACCACTTATTCTGGATATGATTGGAGGAAACCAGAAATATCCGGTTGTGTTTTGGCTAACTCAACCCCAGATATTGCTAGAGGCTCTGTGTTTGTGTTTTCTGGATATTTTCAATGGACTTTATTGTTTTGAATGTTTTTCATCAGGGAACATTTTATTTTGTGCTGGGAAACACTAATTGGTTCCAAATGGAGACACCAGCTATACACATTCACATTTTCTAGGGAGAAAGCTGGAGGAACTGTGGCAAACAAACGTGGTATTTCTGTTTGTATAGATGACATTTTATGAACTTGCCTAACGAATAGATTTTTTTTTCTCCAAAACCATTTTAACTGTGATTTTCTCGGTCCATTGCATACGAATTCCACACATTTTGTGCAGATATTTTTAGAGCCTCCGTGTTTGCGTTTTCTGGACATTATCAACGAACTTTACTGTTTTGAATGCTTTTTATCAGGGAACTTTTAATTTTGTGCTGGGTTACACTAATTGGTTGTACATGGAGACACCAGCTCTACACATTCGTATTTTCTAGGGAGAAAGCTAGAGGAACTGCGGCAAACAAACCTGACATTTCTCATTGTATTGATGACATTATATGCACTGGCTGAAGGAAAAGACTTTGCTTTTCTCCAAAACCATTTTTACTGAGATTTTCTTAGTCCATTGCATATGAATTCCACACCACTTTGTCCGGATATACCTGGATGAAAATAGAAATATCTGGTTGTGTTTTGGCTAACTCAATGCCAGATATTGCTACAGCCTGTGTGTTTGTGTATTCTGGATATTATCGATGGACTTTATTGTTTTGAATGTTTTTTATCAGGGAACATTTAATTTTGTGCTAGGAAACACTCATTCACTCCACATGGAGACACCAGCTCTACACATTCGTATTTTCTAGGAAGAAAGGGAGAGGAACTGCGGCAAACAAACATGATATTTCTGTTTCTATAGATGACATTTTATGCACTGGCCGAAGGAAAAGACTTTGCCTTCCTCCAAAACCATTTTTCCTGTGATTTTCTCGGTTCATTTCATACGAATTCCATACCACGTTATCCGGATATACCTGGATGAAAACAGAAATATCCGGTAGTGTTTTGGCTAACTCAATCCCAGTTATTACTACAGCCTCTGTGTTTGTGTTTTCCAGATATTATCTTTTTTTTTAATTTTTTAATTTTTTTATTTTTTTGACAGGCAGATGAACAGTGAGAGAGAAACAGAGCGAAAGGTCTTCCTTTTGCCGTTGGTTCACCCTCCAATGGCCACTGCCATAGTGCTTTTCGGCTGGCTCACCGCGCTGATCTGATGGCAGTAGCCAGGTGCTTACCCTGTTCTCCCATGGGGTGCAGGGCCCATTGACTTGGGCCATCCTCCACTGCACTCCCTGGCCACAGCAGAGAGCTGGCCTGGAAGAGGGGCAACCGGGACAAGATCGGTGCCACGACCGGGACTAGAACCCGGTGTACCAGCACCGATAGGCGGAGGATTAGCCTAGAGAGACGAGGCAATGGCCACGGATATTATCAATGGACTTTATTGTTTTGAATGTTTTTTATCAGGGAACATTGAATTTTGTGCTGGGAAACACTAATTGGTTCCACATGGAGACACCAGCTCTACACATTCGTATTTTCTAGGGAGAAAGCTAGAGGAACTGCGGCAAACAAACATGATATTTCTGTTTTTATACATGACATTTTATGCACTGGCCGAAGGAAAAGACTTTGATTTTCTCCATAAACATTTTTACTGTGACTTTTTCGGTCCATTGCATACGAATTCCACCCCAGTTTTTCCGGATATGACTGGATGAAACCAGAAATATCCGGTTGTGTTTTGGCTAACTCAATCCCAGATATTGCTACAGGCTCTTGTTTGTGCTTTCCAGATATTATCAACGGACTTTATGGTTTTGCATGTTTTTTATCAGGAAACATTTAATTTTGTGCTGGGAAACACTAATTGGTTCCACATGGAGACACAAGCTCTACACATTTGTATTTTCTAGGGAGAAAGCTAGAGGACCTGCGTCAAACAAACATGATATGTCTGTTTGTATACTTGACATTTTATGCACTGGCCGAAGGAAAAGACTTTGCTTTTCTCCAAAACCATTTTTACTGTGATTTTCTCAGTCCATTACATACAAATTCCACCCCACTTTGTCCGGATATGACTACATGGAACCAGAAATATCTGGTTGAGTTTTGGCTTACTATATCCCAGATATTGCTACATCCTCAGTGTCTGTGCTTTGTGAATATTATTGATGGATTTTATTGTTTTGAATGTTTTTTATCAGGGAACATTTAATTTTGTGCTGGGAAACACTAATTGGTTCCACATGGAGACACCAGCTCTACACATCCATATTTTCTAGGGAGAAAGCTAGAGGAACTGCGGCAAACAAACATGACATTTCTGTTTGTATAGATGACATTTTATGCACTTGCCTAACGAAAAGACTTTGCTTTTCTCCAAAACCATCTTTACTGTGATTTTCTGGGTCCATTACATACGAATTTCACCCCACATTTTCCTGATGACTTCATGCAACCAGCAATATCCGGCTGTATTTTGGCTTACTACATCCCAGATATCGCTACAGTTTCTGTGTTTGTGTTTTCTGGATATTTTCGATAGATTTTATGGTTTTCAATGTTTTTATCAGCGAACATTTAATTTTGTACAATAGAAACCCTAATTGGTTTCACATGGAGTCACCAGCTCTACACATTCGTATTTTCTCGGGAGAAAGCTAGAGGAACTGAGGTAAACAAACATGATATTTCTGTTTGTATAGATGACATTTTATGCACTTGCCTAAAGAAATAACTTTGCTTTTCTCTAAAACCATTTTTATTGTGATTTTCTGGGTCCATTGCATTCGAATTCCACCCCATTTTGTGCAGATACGACTGGAAGAAACCAAAAATATCCGGTCGTGTTTTGGCTTACTATATCCCAGATATTGCTACAGCCTCTGTGTTTGTGTTTTCTGGATATTATCGATGGATTTAATTTTTTTGAATGTTTTTATCAGGGAACATTTAATTTTGTACCCTAGAAACACTAATTGGTTCCACATGGAGACACCAGTCTACACATTTGTATGTTCTCGGGAGAAAGATAGAGGAACTGCAGCAAACAAACATGATATTTCTGTTTGTATACATGACATTTTACACTTTGCAGAAAGGAAAAGACTGCTTTTCTTCAAAACCATTATTCCTCTGATTTTCCCAGTCCATTGCATACGAATTCCAACCCACTTTGTCCAGTTATGACTGGATGAAACCAGAAATATCCAGTTGTGTTTTGGCTAACTCAATCCCAGATATTGTGAAAGCCTCTGTGTTTGTGTTTTCTGGATATTATCGACGGACTTTATTGTTTTGAATGTTTTTATCAGGGAACATTTAATTTTGTACGGTAGAAACACTAATTGGTTCCACATGGAGACACCAGCTCTACACATTGGTAGGTTCTAGGGAGAAAGCTAGAGGAACTGCGGAAAACAAACCTGATATTTCTGTTTGTATACATGACATTTTATGCCCGGGCCAAAGGAAAAGACTTTGCTTTTCTCCAAAACCATTTTTACTGTGATTTTCTCGGTCCATTGCATCCGAATTCCACACCACTTTGTCCGGATATGCCTGGATGAAAACAGAAATCTCCGGTTCTGTTTTGACTAACTATATCCCAGATATGGCTACAGCCTCAGTGTTTGTGTTTTCTGGATATTAGCAATTGATTTATGGTTTTGAATGTTTTGTTTCAGGGTATATTTAATATTGTGCTGGGACACACTAATTGGTTCCACATGGAGGCACAAGCTCTACATATTCGTATTTTCAAGGGAGAAAGCTAGAGGAACTGCGGCAAACAAACATGGTATTTCTGTTTCTAGAGATGACATTTTATGCACTGGCCAAAGGAAAAGACGTTGCTTTTCTCCAAAACCATATTTACTGTGATTTTCTCGGTCTATTACATACGAATTCCACCCCACTTTGTGCGGATATGACTGGATGTAACCAGAAATATCCGGTTGTGTTTTGGCTAACTATATCCCAGATATGGCTACAGCCTCAGTGTTTCTGTTTTCTGGATATTATCAATGGACTTTATTGTTTTGAATGTTTTTATCAGGGAACATTTAATTTTGTACCATAAAAACAGTAATTGGTTCCACATGGAGACACCAGCTCTACAGATTCGTAGTTTCTAGGGAGAAAGCTAGAGGAACTGCGGCAAACAAACATGATATTTCTGTTTGTATACATGACATTTTATGCACTTGCCTAAAAAAAGAATTTGCTTTTCCCCAAAACCATGTTTACTGCGATTTTTTCGGTCCATTGCATATGAATTCCACCAAACTTAGTCCGGATATGACTGGATGAAACCAGAAATATCCGGTTGTGTTTTGCCTAACTAAATCCGAAATCTTGTGAAAGCATCTGTGTTTGTGTTTTCTGGATATTATCAACGGGCTTTATTGTTTTGAATGTTTTTATCAGGGAACCTTTAATTTTGTACCATAGAAACACTAATTGGTTCCACATGGAGACACCAGCTCTACACATTTGTATTTTCTAGGGAGAAAGCTAGAGGGACTTTGGCAAACAAACATGATATTTCTGTTTGAATAGGTGACATTGTATGCACTTGCCTAACGAAAAGACTTTGCTTTTCTCCAAAACCATTTTAACTGTGATTTTCTCGGTCCATTTCATATGAATTCCACCAAACTATGTCCAGCTATGACTGGATGAAACCAGAAATATCCGGTTGTGTTTTGGCTAACTCAATCCCAGATATTGCTACAGCCTCTGTGTTTGTGTTTCCTGGATATTATCAGTGGACTTTATTGTTTTGAATGTTTCTATCAGGTAACATTTAATTTTGTACTGTAGAAACACTAATTGGTTCCACATGGAGACACCAGCTCTGCACATTTACATTTTCTAGGGAGGAAGCTAGAGGAACTGCGGCAAACAAACATGATATTTTTGTTTGTATAGATGACATATTATGCACTTGCCTAATGAAAAGACTTTGCTATTCTCCAAAACCATTTTTACTGTGATTTTCTCAGTCCATTGCATACGAATTCCACATCACTTTGTCCAGATATGACTGGATGAAACCAAAAATATCCGGATGTGTTTTGGCTATCTCAATCTGAAATATTGAGAAAGCATCTGTGTTTGTGATATCCGGATATTATCGATGGACTTTATTGTTTTGAATATTATTATCAGGGAACATTTAATTTAGAACCGTAGAAACACAAAATAATTCACCATGGAGAAACAAGCTGTACACATTTGTATTTTCTGGGAGAAAGCCAGTGGAATTGCGGCAAACAAACATGATATTTCTGTTTCTATAGATGACATTTTATGCACTTGCCTACAGAAAGGACTTTGCTTTTCTCCAGAATTATTTTTACTGTGATTTTCTCGGTCCATTGCATACGAATTCCACACCACTTTGTCTGGATATGACTGGATGAAACCAGAAATATCCGGTTGTGTTTTGGCTAACACAATCCCAGATGTTGTGAAAGCCTCTGTGTTCGTGATTTCCGGATATTATCAACGGACTTTATGGTTTTGAATGTTTTTATCAGGGAATCTTTAATTTTCTACCATAGAAACACTAATTGGTTCCACATGGAGACACCAGCTCTGAACATTTACATTTTCTAGGGAGGAAGCTAGAGGAACTGCGGCAAACAAACATGATAGTTCTGTTTGTATACATGACATTTTATGCACTTTCCTAATGAGAAGACTTTGCTTTTCTCTAAAACCATTTTTACTGTGATTTTCTCGGTCCATTGTATCCAAATTCCACCAAACTTTGTCCAGATATGACTGGATGAAACTAGAAATATCCGGCTGTGTTTTGGCTAACTCAATCCCAGGTATTGCTACAGCCACTGTGTTTGTGTTTTCCGGATATTATGAATGGACTTTATTGTTTTGAATGTTTTTATCAGGGAACATTTAATTTTGTACTTGGAAACACTAATTGGTTCCACATGGAGACACCAGCTCTACACTTTTGTATTTTCTAGGGAGAAAGCTAGAGGAACTGCGGAAAACAAACATGATATTTCTGTTTGTGTAGATGACATTTTATGCACTTGCCTAATGAAAAGAATTTGCTTTTCTCTAAAACCATTTTTACTGGGATTTTCTCGGTCCATTGCATATGATTTCCACCAAACTTTGTCCGGATATGACTGGATGAAACCAGAAATATCCAGTTGTGTTTTGGCTAACTCAATCCCATATATTGTGAAAGCCTCTGTGTTTGTGTTTTCTGGATATTATCAATGGACTTTATGGTTTTTCATGTTTTTTATCAGGGACCATTTAAATTTGTGCTGGTGAACACTAGTTGGTTCCACATGGAGACACCAGCTCAACACATTCGTATATTCTAGGTAGAAACCTAGAGGAACTGCGGCAAACAAACATGGTATTTCTGTTTGAATAGATGACATTTTATGCACTTGCCTAATGAAAAGACTTTGCTTTTCTCTAAAACCATTTTTACTGTGAGTTTCTCGGTCCATTGCATCCAAATTCAACCAAATTTTTCCGGATATGACTGCATGCAACAAGAAATATCCGGTTGTGTTTTGGCTAACTCAATCCCAGATATTGCTACAGCCACTGTGTTTGTGTTTTCCGGATAATATGAATGGACTTTATTTTTTTGAATGTTTTTATCAGGGAACATTTAATTTTGTACTTGGAAACACTAATTGGTTCCACATGGAGACACCAGCTCTACACTTTTGTATTTTCTAGGGAGAATGCTAGAGGAACTGTGGCAAACAAACATGATATTTCTGTTTGTATTCATGACATTTTATGCACTTGACGAAGGAAAAGACATTGCGTTCCTTCAAAAAAATTATTATTGTGATTTTCTTGGTCCATTTCATGCGAATTCCACACCACTTTGTCCGTATATTACTGGATGAAACCAGAAATATCCGGTTGTGTTTTGGCTGACTCAATCCCAGATATTGCTACAGCCTCTGTGTTTGTGTTTTCCAGATATTATGTACAGACCTTATTGTTTTGAATGTTTTTTATCAGGGAACATTTAATTTTGTGCTGGAAATACTAGTTGACTCCACATGGAGACACCAGCTCTACACATTCGTATTTTCTAGGGAGAGCGCTAGAAGAACTGCGGCAAACACACATGATATTTCTGTTTCAATAGATGACATTTTATGCACTTGCCTAACGAAAAGACCTTGCTTTTCTCCAAAACCGTTTTTACTGTGGTTTTCTTGGACCATTGCATACGAATTCCACAACACTTTCTCTGGGTATGACTGGATGAAACCAGAAATATTCAGTTTTGTTTTGGCTAACCTAATCTGAAATATTTTGAAAGCCTGTGTGTTTGTTTTTTCCGGATTTTATCATTGGACTTTTTCTTTTGAATGTTTATTTTATCAGGGACTATTTAATTTTGTGCTGGGAAAACTAGTTCACCCCACTTGGAGACACCAGCTCTGCACATTTGTATTTTCTACTGAAAAAGCTAGAGGAACTGCGGCAAACAAACATGATAGTTCTGTTTGTATACATGACATTTTATGCACTTTCCTAACGAAAAGACTTGCTTTTCTCCACAACCATTTGTACTGTGATTTTCTCGGTCCATTGCATACGAATTTCACACCACTTTGTCCGGATATGCCTGGATGAAAACAGAAATATCCGGTTGTGTTTTGCCTAACTAAATCCCAGAATTTGCTACAGCCTCTGTGTTTGTGTTTCCTGGATATTACCATTGGACTTTATTGTTTGAATGTTTTTATCAGGGAACATTTAATTTTGTACCATAGAAACATTAATTGGTTCCACATGGAGACACCAGGTCTACAAATTCACATTTTCCAGGGAGAAAGCTAGAGGAACTGCGGCAAACAATCATGATATTTCTGTTTGTATACATGGCATTTTATGCACTTGCCTAAAAAAAGAATTTGCTTTTCCCCAAAACCATGTTTACTGTGATTTTTTTGGTCCATTGCATATGAATTCCACCAAACTTTGTGCTGATATGACTGGATGAAACCAGAAATATCCGGTTGTGTTTTGTCTAACTAAATCCGAAATATTGTGAAAGCATCTGTGTTTGTGTTTTCTGGATATTATCAACGGGCTTTATTGTTTTGAATGTTTTTATCAGGGAACCTTTAATTTTGTATCATAGAAACACTAATTGGTTCCACATGGAGACACCAGCTCTAACAATCGTATTTTCTAGTGAGAAAGCTAGAGGAACTGCGGCACACAAACATGATATTTCTGTTTGTGTAGATGACATTTTATGCACTTGCCTAACGAAAAGACTTTGCTTTTCTCCAAAACCATTTTCACTATGATTTTCTGAGTCCATTTCATATGAATTCCACCAAACTATGTCCGGATATGACTGGATGATACCAGAAATATCCGGTTGTGTTTTGGCTAACTTAATCCCAGATATTGCTACAGCCTCTGTGTTTGTGTTTTCTGGATATTCTCAATGGACTTTATTGTTTTGAATGTTTTTATCTGGGAACATTTAATTTTGTCCGGTAGAAACATTGATTGGTTCCACATGGAGAAACCAGCTCTACACATTCGTATTTTCTAGGGAGAAAGCTAGAGGGACTTTGGCAAACAAACATGATATTTCTGTTTGAATAGGTGACATTGTATGCACTTGCCTAATGAAAAGACTTTGCTTTTCCCCAAAACCATTTATACTGTTATTTTTTCGGTTCATTGCATACGAATTCCACCCCAATTTGTCCAGCTATGACTGGATGAAACCAGAAATATCCGGTTGTGTTTTGGCTAACTCAATCCCAGATATTGCTACAGCGTCTGTGTTTGTGTTTTTTGGATATTATCAATGGACTTTATTGTTTTGAATGTTTCTATCAGGGATCATTTAATTTTGTACTGTAGAAACACTAATTGGTTCCACATGGAGACACCAGCTCTGCACATTTACATTTTCTAGGGAGGAAGCTAGAGGAACTGCGGCAAACAAACATGATATTTTTGTTTGTATAGATGACATATTATGCACTTGCCTAATGAAAAGACTTTGCTATTCTCCAAAACCATTTTTACTGTGATTTTCTCCGCCCATTGCATACGAATTCCACATCACTTTGTCCAGATATGACTGGATGAAACCAAAAATATCCGGATGTGTTTTGGCTATCTCAATCTGAAATATTGAGAAAGCATCTGTGTTTGTGATATCCGGATATTATCGATGGACTTTATTGTTTTGAATATTATTATCAGGGAACATTTAATTTAGAACCGTAGAAACACAAAATAATTCACCATGGAGAAACAAGCTGTACACATTCGTATTTTCTGGGAGAAAGCCAGTGGAATTGCGGCAAACAAACATGATATTTCTGTTTCTATAGATGACATTTTATGCACTTGCCTACAGAAAGGACTTTGCTTTTCTCCAGAATTATTTTTACTGTGATTTTCTCGGTCCATTGCATACGAATTCCACACCACTTTGTCCGGATATGACTGGATGAAACCAGAAATATCCGGTTTTGTTTTGGCTAACACAATCCCAGATGTTGTGAAAGCCTCTGTGTTCGTGATTTCCGGATATTATCAACGGACTTTATGGTTTTGAATGTTTTTATCAGGGAACCTTTAATTTTGTACCGTAGAAACACTAATTGGTTCCACATGGAGACACCAGCTCTGAACATTTACATTTTCTAGGGAGGAAGCTAGAGGAACTGTGGCAAAGAAACATGATATTTCTGTTTTTATACATGACATTTTATGCACTTTCCTAATGAAAAGACTTTGCTTTTCCCTAAAACCATTTTTACGGTGATTTTCTCGGTCTATTGCATCCAAATTCCACCAAACTTTGTCCGGATATGACTGGATGAAACCAGAAATATCCGGCTGTGTTTTGGCTAACTCAATCTCAGGTATTGCTACAGCCACTGTGTTTGTGTTTTCCGGATATTATGAATGGACTTTATTGTTTTGAATGTTTTTATCAGGGAACATTTAATTTTGTACTTGGAAACACTAATTGGTTCCATATGGAGACACCAGCTCTACACTTTTGTATTTTCTAGGGAGAAAGCTAGAGGAACTGCGGCAAACAATCATGATATTTCTGTTTGTATACATGACATTTTATGCACTTGCCTAAAAAAAGAATTTGCTTTTCCCCAAAACCATTTTTACTGTGATTTTTTCGGTCCATTGCATATGAATTCCACCAAACTTTGTGCTGATATGACTGGATGAAACCAGAAATATCCAGTTGTGTTTTGGCTACATCAATCCGAAATATTGTGAAAGCCTCTGTGTTTGTGTTTTCTGGATATTATCAATGGACTTTATTGTTTTCAATGTTTTTATCAGGGAACCTTTAATTTTGTACCGTAGAAACACTAATTGGTTCCACACGGAGACACCAGCTCTAACAATCGTATTTTCTAGGGAGAAAGCTAGAGGAACTGCGGCACACAAACATGATATTTCTGTTTGTGTAGATGACATTTTATGCACTTGCCTAACGAAAAGACTTTGCTTTTCTCCAAAACCATTTTCACTATGATTTTCTGAGTCCATTTCATATGAATTCCACCAAACTATATCCGGATATGACTGGATGATACCAGAAATATCCGGTTGTGCTTTGGCTAACTCAATCCCAGATATTGCTACAGCCTCTGTGTTTGTGTTTTCTGGATATTCTCAATGGACTTTATTGTTTTGAATGTTTTTATCCTGGAACATTTAATTTTGTCCGGTAGAAACACTGATTGGTTCCACATGGAGACACCAACTCTACACATTGGTATTTTCTAGGGAGAAAGCTAGAGGGACTTTGGCAAACAAACATGATATTTCAGTTGAATAGGTGACATTTTATGCACTTGCCTAATGGAAAGACTTTGCTTTTCCCCAAAACCATTTATACTGTTATTTTTTCGGTTCATTGCATACAAATTCCACCCCAATTTGTCCAGCTATGACTGGATAAACCAGAAATATCCGGTTGTGTTTTGGCTAACTCAATCCGAAACATTGTGAATTCCTATGTGTTTGTGTTTTCTGGTTATTATCGATGGACTTTGTTGTTTTGAAGTTTTTTACCAGGGAACATTTAATTTTGTACCGTGGAAACACTAATTAGTTGAAAATGGAGACACCAGCTCTACACATCGTATATTCTAGGGAGAAAGCTAGAGAAACTGCAGTAAACACGATATTTCTGTATGTATAGATGACATTTTATGCACTTGCCTAATGAAAAGACTTTGCATTTCTTGAAAAACATTTTTACTGTGATTTTCTGGCTCCATTGCATACAAATTCCAGCCCATTTTGTGCGGATATGACTGGATGATACCAGAAATATCCGGTTGTGTTATGGCTAACTCAATCCCAAATATTGCTACAGCCCCTGTGTTTGTGTTTTCAGGATATTATCGACAGACTTTATTGTTGTGAATTTTTTTTATCAGGAAACCTTGAATTTTGTACCGTAGAAACACTAATTGGTTCAACATGGAGACACCAGCTCTACACATTCGTATTTTCTAGGGAGAAAGCTAGAGGAACTGCGGCAAACAAACATGAACATGATATTTCTGTTTGTATAGATGACATTTCATGCACTTGCCTAATTAAATTACTTTGCCTTTCTCTAAAACCATATTTACTGTGATTTTTTTGGTCCATTGCATAAGAATTCCACCCCACTTTGTCTGGATATGACAAGATGAAACCAGAAATATCCGGTTGTGTTTTGGCTAACTATATCCCAAATATTGTGAGAGCCTCCGTGTTTGTGTTTTCTGGACATTATCAACGGACTTTACTGTTTTGAACGCTTTTTATCAGGGAACATTTAATTTTGTGCTGGGTAACACTAATTGGTTGTACATGGAGACACCAGCTCTACACAGTCGTATTTTCTAGGGAGAAAGCTCGAGGAACTGTGGCAAACAAACCTGACATTTCTCATTGTATAGATGACATATATGCACTGGCCGAAGAAAAGACTTTACTTTTCTCCAAAACCATTTTTACTGAGATTTTCTTAGTCCATTGCATATGAATTCCACACCACTTTGTCCGGATATACCTGGATGAAAACAGAAATATCTGGTTGTGTTTTGGCTAACTCAATGCCAGATATTGCTACAGCCTGTGTGTTTGTGTATTCTGGATATTATTGATGGACTTTATTGTTTTGAATGTTTTTTTTATCAGGGAACATTTAATTTTGTGCTTGGAAACACTCGTTGACTCCACATGGAGACACCAGCTCTACACATTCATATTTTCTAGGAAGAAAGCTAGAGGAACTGCAGCAAACAAACCTGACATTTCTGTTTGTATAGATGACATTTTATGCACTTGCCTAACGAAAAGACTTAGCTTTTCTCCAAATCCATTTTTACTCTGAGTTTCTCAGTCCATGGCATGCGAATTCCACACCAATTTGTCCGGATATATCTGGATGAAAACAGAAATATGCGGTTGTGTTTTGGCTAACTCAATCAAAAATATTGTGAAAGCATCTGTGTTTGTGTTTTCTGGATTTTACCCATGGACTTTATTTTTTTGAATGTTTTTATCAGGGAACATTTAATTTTGTACCGTAGAAACACTAATTGGTTCACATGGAGACACCAGCTCTACACATTCGTATTTTCTAGGGAGAAAGCTAGAGGAAGTGCGGCAAACAGCATGATATTTCTGTTTGTGTAGAATACATTTTATGCACTTGCCTAATGAAAAGAATTTTTTTTTCTCCAAAACCATTTTTACTGTGATTTTCTCAGTCCATTGCATCCGAATTCCACACCACTTTGTCCGTATATGCCTGGATGAAACCAGAAATATCCGGTTCTGTTTTGGCTAAATATATACCAGATATGTCTACAGTGTCAGGGTTTGTGTTTTCTGGATATCATCAACAGACTTTATTGTTTTGAATTTTTTATCATGGAACATTTAATTTTGTACCATAGAAACACTAATTTGTTCACATGGAGACACCAGCTCTACACATTCCTATTTACTAGTGAGAAAGCTAGAGGAACTGCGGCAAACAAACTTGATATTTCTGTTTGTATACATGACATTTTATGCACTGGCCGAAGGAAATGACATTACTTTTCTCAAAAAAAATTCTTATTGTGATTTTCTCAGTCCAATGTATCCGAATTCCACACCACTTTGTCCGGATATGCCTGGATGAAAACACAATATCCGGTTCTCTTTTGGCAAACCTTATCCCAGATATGGCTACAGCCTCAGAGTTTGTGTTTTCTGGATATTATCAATGGACTTTATTGTTTTGAATGTTTTTTATCAAGGAGCATTTAACTCTGTGCTAGGAAACACTAGTTGATTCTACATGGAATCACCAGTACTACAAACCTGTATTTTGTACGGTGAAATCTAGAGGAACTGCAGCAAACAAATGTGCCATTTCTGTTTGTATAGATGACATTTTATGCACTTGCATAACAAAAAGACTTTGCTTTTCTCCAAAACCATTTTTGCTGTGATTTTCTCAGTCCATTGCATACGAATTCCACACCAGTTTGACCGGATATGCCTGGATGAAAACAGAAATATCTGTTCTGTTTTCGCTAACTCAATCTGAAACATTGTGAAAACCTCTGTGTTTGTGTTTTTTGGATATTATCGATGGACTTTATTGTTTTGAATGTTTTTATCAGGGAACATTTGATTTTGTACCATAGAAAAACTAATTCGTTCCACATGGAGACACCAGTCTAAACAATCCTATGTTCTAGGGAGGAAGCTTGAGGAACTACAGCAAACAAACATGATGTTTCTCTTTGTATAGATGATATTTTATGCAATTGCCGAAGGAAAAGACTTTGCTTTTCTCCAAAAGCATTTTTACTGAGATTTTCTCGGCCCATTGCATACCAATTCAATACCACTTTATCCGGATATGACTGGATGAAACCACAAATATCCGGTTGTATTTTTGGTAACTCAATCCCAGATATTGCTACTGCTTTTGTGTTTTTGTTTTCTGTATATTATTGAGGGACTTTATTGTTTTCAATGTTCTTTAGTTGGAAACATTTAATTTTGTGCTGGGAAACACTAAATGGTTCCACATGTAAACACCAGCTCTACACATTTGTGTTTTCAAGGGAAAAAGCTAGAGGAACTGCTGCAAACAAACATGATATTTCTGTTTGTATACATTACATATTATGCAGTTGCCTAAAGAAAAGACTTTGCTTTTCTCCAAAACCATTTTTACTCTGATTTTTTCGGTCCATTGCATACGAATTCCACACCACTTTGTTCGGATATGACGGGATGAAACTAGAAATATCCGGTTGTGTTTTGGTGACTAAATCCCAGATATTGCTACAGCCTCTGTATTGTGTTTTCCAGATATTATCGATGGACTTTATTGTTCTGAATGTTTTTATCAGGGAACATTTAATTTTGTACCGTACAAACACTAATTGGTTCAAAATGGAGACACAAGCTCTACGCATTTGTATTTTTTAGGGAGAAAGCTAGAGGAACTGCGGCAAACAAACATGATATTTCTGTTTGTATAGATGACATTTTATTCCCTTGCTGAAGGAAAGGACTTTGCTTTTCTCAAAACCATTTTTACTGTGATTTTCTCGGTCCATTGCATACGAATTCCACCAAATTCTGTCCGGATATAACTGGATGAAACCAGAAATATCCCGTTGTGTTTTCGGTAACTCAATCCGAAATATTGTGAAAGCCTCTAAGTTTGTGTTTTCTGGATATTACCAATGGACTTTATTGTTTAAATGTTTTTATCAGGGAACATTTAATTTAATACCATAAAAACACTAATTGGTTCCACGTGGAGACAACAGCTCTACACATTCTTATTTTCTAGGGAGAGAGCTAGAGGAACTGCGGCACACTATCATGATATTTCTGTTTGTATACATGCCATTTTATGCACTTGCCTAACGAAAAGACTTGCTTTTCTCCAAAACCATTTTACTGTGATTTTCTCGGTCCATTGCATACAAATTCCACACCACTTTGTCCTTATATGACTGGATGATACCAGAAATATCCGGTTGTGTTTGGCTAACTCAATACCAGATATTGCAACAGCATCTCTGTTTGTGTTTTGTGGATATTATCAATGGACTTTATTGTTTTGAACGTTTTTTATCAGGGAACATTTAATTTTGTTCTGGGAATCACTAATTGGTTCCACATGAAGACACCAGCTCTACACATTCGTATATTCTAGGGAGAAAGCTAGAGGAAATTCGGCAAACAAACATGATATTTCTGTTTTTATACATGACAGTTTATGCACTTGCCTAACGAAAAATCTTTGCTTTTCAACAAAACCATTTTTACTGTGATTTTCTCGATCCATTGCATACAAATTCCACACCACTTTGACCGGATATGCCTGCATGAAAACACAATTATCCTGTTGTAATTTGGCTAACTCAATCCGAAATATTGTGAAAGCCTCTGTGTTTGTGTTTTCTGGATATTATATATGGACTTTATTGTTTTGAATGTTTTTATCAGGGAACATTTAATTTTGTACCGTAGAAACACTAATTGGTTCAACATGGAGACAACAGCTCTAAACATTCGTATTTTCTACGGAGAAAGGTAGAGGAACTGCGGCAAAGAAACATGATATTTCTGTTTGTATACATGACATTTTATGCACTTCCCTAACGAAAAGACTTTGCTTCTCTACAAAACCATTTTTACTATGATTTTCTCAGTAAATTGCATATGAATTCCACACCACTTTGTCCGGATATGACTCGATGAAACCAGAAATATCCTGTTGTGTTTTGGCTAACTCAATGGGAAATATTGTGAAAGAATCTGTGTTTCTGTTTGATGGATATTATGAATGGACTTTATTGTTTTCAATGTTTTTATCAGGGAATATTTAATTTGTACCATAGAAACACTAATTGGTTTAACATAGAGACACCAGCTCTACACATTCGTATTTTCTAGGGAGAAAGCTAGAGGAACTGCAGCAAACAATCATGATATTTATGTTTGTATAGATGACAATTTTATGCACTTACCTAACGAAAAGACTTGCTTTTCTCCAAAACCATATTTACTGTGATTTTCTCGGTCCATTGCATACAAATTCCAGACAACTTTGTCCGTATATGACTGGATGAAACCAGAAATATCCAGTTGTGTTTTGGTTAACTCAATGCCATATATTGCTACAGCATATCTGTTTGTCTTTTTTGGATATTATCAATGGACTTTATTGTTTTGAATGTTTTTTATCAGGGAACATTTAATTTTGTTCTTGGAATCACTAACTGGTTCCACATGGAGACACCACCTGTACACATTCGTATTTTCAAGGCAGAAAGCTAGAGGAACTGCGGCAAATTAACATGGTATTTTCGTTTGTATAGATGACATTTTAAGCACTTGCAGAAGGAAATGACTTTGCTTTTCTCCAAAACCATTTTTGCTGTCATTTTCTTGGTCCATTGCATACGAATTCCACACGACTTTGTCAGGATATGAATGGATGAAACCATAAATATCCGGTTGTGTTTTGGCAAACTCAATCCGAAATATTGTGAAAACCTCTGTGTTTGTGTTTTCTGGAAATTTCCTATGGACTTTATTGTTTTGAATGTTTTTATCAGGGAACATTTAATTTTGTACCGTAGAAACACTAATTGGTTCCACATGGAGACACCAGCTCTACACATTCGTATTTTTTAGGGAGAAAGCTAGAGGAACTGCAGCAAAGAAACATGATATTTCTGTTTGTATACATGACATTTTATGCACTTCCCTAACAAAAAGACTTTGCTTCTCTCCAAAACCATTTTTACTGTGATTTTCTCAGTCCATTGCATACGAATTCCACACCACTTTGTCCGGATATGACTGAATGAAACCAGAAATATCCGATTGTCTTTTGGCTACTCAATACCAGATATTGTGAAAGCCTCTGTGTTTGTGTTTTCCGGATATTATTGATGGACTTTATTGTTTTGAATGTTCTTTAGCTGGGAACATTTAATTTTGTTCTGTGAAACAATAATTGGTTCCACATGGAAACACCAGCTCTACAGATTTGTGTTTTCAAGGGAGAAAGCTAGAGGAACTACGGCACACAAACATGATATTTCTGTTTGTATACGTGGCATTTTATGCACATGCCTAACGAAAAACTTTGCTTTTCTCCAAACCATTTTTACTGTGATTTTCTCTTTCCATTGCATACGAATTCCACCAAACTTTGTCTGGATATGATTGGATGAAACCAGAAATATCCGGTTGTGTTTTGGCTAACTCAATCCCATTATATTGTGAAAGCCTCTGTGTTTGTGTTTTCCAGATATTATCAACGGACCTATGGTTTTGCATGTTTTTTATCAGGGAACATTTAATTTTCTGCTGGGAAACACTAATTGGTTCCACATGGAGACACCAGCTCTACACATTCGTATTTTCTAGGGAGAAAGCTAGAGGAACTGTGGCAAACCAATATGAGATTTCTGTTTGTATAGATGATATTTTATGCACTTGCGAAGGAAAAGACTTTTTGATTTTCTCCAAAACAATATTCCTGTATTTTCTCCATCCATTACATACGAATTCCTCCCCACATTGTCCGGTTATGACTGCATGCAACCAGAAATATCCGGTTGTGTTTTGGCTAACCCAATCCCAGGTATTTCTACAGCCTCTTTGTTTGTGTTTCCTGGATATTATCAACGGACTTTATTGTTTTGATTGTTTTTATCAGGGAACATTTCATTTTGTACCATAGAAACACTAATAGTTTCAACATGGAGACATCAGTTTGCACATTCATATGTTCTAGTGAGAAAGCTAGAGGAACTGCGGCAAACAAACATGATATTTCTGTTCGTATACATGACATTTTATAAACTGGACGAAGGAAAAGACTTTGCTTTTCTCGAATACCATTTTTACTGTGATTTTCTCGGTCCATTGCATATGAATTCCACCCCACTTTGTCCGGATATGCCTGGATGAAACCAGAAATATCCGGTTGTGTTTTGGCTAACTCAATCCCAGATATTGTGAAAGACTCTGTGTTTGTGTTTTCCAGATATTATAAATGGAATTTATGTTTTTGCATGTTTTTTATCAGGGAACATTTCATTTTGTGCTGGGAAACCCTTTGGTTCCACATGGAGACACCACCATTACACATTGGTATTATCTAGGAAGAAATCTAGTGGAACTGCAGCAAACAAACATGATATTTCTGTTTCTATAGATGATAGTTTATGCACTTTTCTAAATAAAATACTTTGCTTTTCTCCAAAACAATTTTTCCTGTGATTTTCTCGGTCCATTACATACGAATTCCACACAACTTTCTCCGGATATGACTGGATGAAACAAGAAATATCCTGTTATGTTTTGGATTACTATATTCCAGATATTGCTACAGCCGCAGTGTCTGTGTTTTCTGGAAATTATCCATTTATTTTATTTTTTGAATGTTATTTTATCAGGGAACATTTAATTTTTGCTGGGAATCACTAATTGGTTCCACATGGAGACACCAGTCTACACATTCGTATTTTCTAGGGAGAAAGCTAGAGGAACTGTGGAAAACAAACATGATATTTCTGTTTTCATACATGACATTTTATGCATTTGCGAAGGAAAAGACCTTTTGATTTCTCCAAAACCATATTTACTGTGATTTTCTCCGTCCATTGCATACGAATTCCACCCCAATTTGTCCGGTTATGACAGAATGCAACCAGAAATATCCCGTTGTGTTTTGGCTAACTCAATCCCAGCTATTGGTACAGCCTCTGTGTTTCTGTTTCCTGGATATTGTGGACAGACTTTATTGTTTTGAATATTTTTATCAGGAACCCTTTAATTTTGTAACGTACAAACACTAATTGGTTCCACATGAAGTCACCACTCTTCACATGCGGATGTTCTCGGGAGAAAGCTAGAGGAACTGCGGCAAACAAACATGGTATTTCTGTTTGAATAGATGATATTTTATGCACTTGCCTAACGAATAGACTTTGCTTTTTTTATAAAATCATTATTACTGTATTTTTCTTGGTCCATTGCATACAACTTCCAACCCAATTTGTCCGGATATGACAGCATGAAACCAGAAATATCCGGTTGTGTTTTGGCTAACTCAATCCCAGATATGCTGAAGCCTCTGTGTTTGTGTATTCTGGATATTATCAATGGAATTTATGGTTTTGAATGTTTTTATGAGGGAACATTTAATTTTGTACTGGGAAACACTAATTGGTTCCACATGGAGACACCAGCTCTACAAATTCATATTTTCTAGGAAGAAAGCTAAATGAACTGCGGAAAACAAACATGATATTTCTGTTTGAATAGATGATGACATTTTATGCACTTGCCTAAAGAAAAGACTTTGTTTTTCTCCAAAACCATTTTTACTGTGATTTTCTCGGTCCATTGCATACGAATTCCACACCACTTTGTCCAGATAGGACTGGATGACACCAGAAATATCCGGTTGTGTTTTGGCTAACTCAATGCCAGATAGTGATACAGCCTCTGTGTTTGTGTTTCCTGGATTTTATGGACATACTTTATTGTTTTGAATGTTTTTATCAGGGAGCATTAACATTTGTACCGTAGAAACACTAATTGGTTCCACATGGAGACACTAGTCTACACATTCGTATTTTCTAGGGAGAAAGCTAGAGGAACTGCAGCAAACCAATATGAGATTTCTGTTTGTATAGATTGCACTTTATGCACTTGCCTAATGAAAAGACTTTGCTTTTCTCTAAAACCATTTTTACTGTGATTTTCTCGGACCATTGCATCCAAATCCACACCACTTTGTTCGGATATGACTGGATAAAACCAGAAATATCCGGTTGTGTTTTGGCTAACTCAATCCCAGATATTGTGAAAGCCTCTGTGTTAGTGTTTTCTGGATATTATCAATGGACTTTATGGTTTTGAATGTTTTTTATCAGGGAACATTTAATTTTGTACCGTAGAAACATTAATTGGTTCCACATGGAGACACCATTCTACAAATTCTTATGTTCTAGGCAGAAATCTAGCGGAACTGCGGCAAACAAACATGATATTTCTGTTTGTATAGATGACATTTTATGCACTGGCCAAAGGAAAAGACTTTGCTTTTCTCCAGAATTATTTTTACTGTGATCTTCTCGGTCCATTGCATACGAATTCCACACCACTTTGTCCGAATATGACTGGATGAAACCACAAAAATCCGGTTGTTTTTTGGCTAACTCAATCCCAGATATTGCTACAGCCTCAGTGTATCTGTTTTCCGGATATCATCAATGGACTTTATGGTTTTGAATGTTTTTTATCAGGGAACATTTAATTTTGTGCTGGGAAACACTAATTGGTTCCACATGGAGACAGCAGCTCTACATATTCGGATTTTCTAGGGAGGCATCTAGAGGAACTGTGGCAATCCAATATGAGATTTCTGTTTGTATAGATGATATTTTATGCACTTGCGAAGGAAAAGACTTTTTGATTTTCTCCAAAACCATTTTTCCTGTGATTTTCTCCGTCCATTACATACGAATTCCACCACACATTGTCCGGTTATGACTGCATGCAACCAGAAATATCCGGTTGTGTTTTGGCCAACCGAATCCCAGGTATTTCTACAGCATCTGTGTTTGTGTTTCCTGGATATTATGGACGGACTTTATGGTTTTGAATGTTTTTATCAGGGAACATTTAATTTTGTACCATAGAAACACTAATTGGTTCCACATGGAGACACCAGCTCTACACATTCGTATCTTCTAGGGAGAAAGCTAGAGGAACTGCGGCAAACAAACATGGTATTTCTTTTTGTATGGATGACATTTTATGCACTTGCCTAACGAAAAGATTTTGCTTTTCTCCAAAACCATTTTTACTGTGATTTTCTTGGTCCATTGCATATGAATTCCAACCAAATTTGTCCGGATATGATTGGATGAAACCAGAAATATCCGGTTGTGTTTTGGCTAACTCAATCCCAGATTGTGAATGCCTCTGTGTTTGTGTTTTCCGCATATTATCAACGGACTTTATGGTTTTGCATGTTTTTTATCAGTGAACATTTAATTTTGTACAATAGTAACACTTGCCTAAGGAAAAGACTTTGCTTTTCTCTAAAATCTTTTTTACTAAGATTTTCTTGGTCCATTGCATACGAATTCCAACCCACTTTGTCCGGATATGACTAGATGAAACCAGAAATATCCGGTTGTGTTTTCGCTAACTCAATCCCAGATATTGTGAAAGCCTCCTTGTTCGTGTTTTCTGGATATTATCAATGGACTTTATGGTTTTGAATGTTTTTTATCAGGGAACATTTAATTTTGTACTGTAGTAACACTAATTGGTTCCACATGGAGACAACAGTATACACATTCGTATGTTCTAGGGAGAAAGTTAGAGGAACTGCGGCAAACAAACATGATATTTCTGTTTGTATAGATGGCATTTTATGCACTTGCCTAAAGGAAAGACTTTGCTTTTCTCCAAACCATTTATACTGTGATTTCTCGGTCCATTACATACGAACACCACACCACTTTGTCCGGATATGACTGGATGAAAACAGAAATATCCAGATGTGTTTTGGCTTCCTATATCCCAGATATTGTGAAAGCCTCTGTGTTTTGTTTTCTGCATATTATTTATGGACTTTATTGTTTTCAATGTTTTTATCAGGGAACATTTAATTTTGTGCTGGGAAACACTAATTGGTTCCACATGGAGACACCAGCTCTACACATTCATATTTTCTAGGGAGAAAGCTAGAGGAACTGCGGCAAACAAACATGGTATTTCTGTTTGTATAGATGACATTTTATGCACTGGCGGAACGAAAAGTCATTGCTTTTCTCCAAAACAATTTTTACTGTGATTTTCTCGGTCCATTTCTTACGAATTCCAACCCACTTTGTCCAGAAATGACTGCATTCAACCGGAAATATCCTGTTGTGTTTTGGCTAACTCCGTCCCTGATATTGCTACAACCTCTGTGATTCTCTTTTCCGTATATTATCAACAGACTTTATGGTTTTGCATGTTTTTTTTTGCAGGGAATATTTAATTTTGTACAATAGAAATACTAATAGGTTCAACCTGGAGACACCAGCTCTACACCTTCATATGTTCTAGGGAGAAAGCTAGAGGAAATGCGGCAAACAAACATGATATTTCTGTTCGTATACATGACATTTTATACACTTGCCTAACGGAAAGCTTTGCTTTTTTCCAAAACCATTTTTACTGTGATTTTCTCGGTCCATTGCATACGAATTCCACCAAATTTTGTCCAGTTATGACTGGATGAAACCAGAAATATCCGGTTGTGTTTTGGCTAACTCAATCCCATATGTTGCTACAAATTTTGTGTTTGTTTTTTCAGATATTATCAACGGACTTTATGGTTTTGCATGTTTTTTATCAGGGAACATTTAATTTTTTGCTGGGAAACTCTAATTGGTTCCACATGGAGACACCAGCTCTACATATTCGTATTCTCTAGGCAGAAATCTAGAGGAACTGCGGCAAACAAACATGATATTTCTGTTTGTATAGATGGCATTTTATGCACTTGCCTAAAGGAAAGACTTTGCTTTTCTCCAAACCATTTATACTGTGATTTTCTCGGTCCATTACATACGAACAAAACACCACTTTGTCCGGATATGACTGGATGAAAACAGAAATATCCAGATGTGTTTTGGCTTCCTATATCCCAGATATTGTGAAAGCCTCTGTGTTTTGTTTTCTGCATATTATTTATGGACTTTATTGTTTTCAATGTTTTTATCAGGGAACATTTAATTTTGTGCTGGGAAACACTAATTGGTTCCACATGGAGACACCAGCTCTACACATTCATATTTTCTAGGGAGAAAGCTAGAGGAACTGCGGCAAACAAACATGATATTTCTGTTTGTATAGATGACATTTTATGCACTGGCGGAAGGAAAAGTCATTGCTTTTCTCCAAAACAATTTTTACTGTGATTTTCTCGGTCCATTTCTTACGAATTCCAACCCACTTTGTCAAGAAATGACTGCATTCAACCGGAAATATCCTGTTGTGTTTTGGCTAACTCAGTCCCTGATATTGCTACAACCTCTGTGATTCTCTTTTCCGGATATTATCAACAGACTTTATGGTTTGCATGTTTTTTTTGCAGGGAACATTTAATTTTGTACAATAGAAATACTAATAGGTTCAACCTGGAGACACCAGCTCTACACATTCGTATGTTCTAGGGAGAAAGCTAGAGGAAATGTGGCATACAAACATGATATTTCTGTTCGTATACATGACATTTTATACACTTGCCTAACGGAAAAACTTTGCTTTTTTCCAAAACCAATTTTACTGTGATTTTCTCGGTCCATTGCATACGAATTCCACCAAATTTTGTCCGGTTATGACTGGATGAAACCAGAAATATCCGGTTGTGTTTTGGCTAACTCAATCCCATAAGTTGCTACAAATTCTGTGTTTGTATTTTCAGATATTATCAACGGACTTTATGATTTTGCATGTTTTTTATCAGGGAACATTTAATTTTTTGCTGGGAAACTCTAATTGGTTCCACATGGAGACACCAGCTCTACATATTCGTATTCTCTAGGCAGAAATCTAGAGGAACTGCGGCAAACAAACATGATATTTCTGTTTGTATAGATGAAATTTTATGCACTTTCCTAAAGAAAAGACTTTGCTTTTCTCCAAAACAATTTTTCCTGTGATTTTCTCAGTCCATTACATACGAATTCCACACCTCTTTCTTCGTATATGACTGGAGGAAACCAGAAATATCCAGTTGCGTTTTGACTTCCTATATCCCAGATATTGCTACAGCCTCAGTGTCTGTGTTTACTGGATATATATGGATGGATTTTATTTTTTTGCATGTTTTTTATCAGTGAACATTATATTTTGTGCTGGGAAACACAAATTGGTTCCACATGGAGACACCAGCTCTACACATTCGTATTTTCCAGGGAGAAAGCTAGAGGAACTGTGGCAAACAAACACGATATTTCTGTTTGTATAGATGACATTTTATGCACTTGCCTAAACAAAAGATTTTGCTTTTCTCTAAAATCATAATTACTGTGATTTTCTCGGCCCATTGCATACGAATTCCACCCGAATTTTTCAGATATGACTGCATACAACCAGAATATCCGGTTGTGTTTTGTCTAACTCAATCACAGATATTCCTACTGCCTATGGGTTTGTGTTTTCTGGATATTATCAACGGACTTTATTGTTTTGAATGTTTTTATCAGGGAACATTTAATTTTGTACCATAGAAACACTAATAGTTTCAACATGGAGACATCAGTCTACACATTCATATGTTCTAGGGAGAAAGCTAGAGGAACTGCGGTAAACAAACATGATATTACTGTTTGTAGACACGACATTTTATGCACTGGCCGAAGGAAAAGACTTTGCTTTTCTCGAAAACCACTTTTACTGAGATTTTCTCTGTCCATTGCATTGGAATTCCACCCCACTTTGTCCGGATATGACTGGATGAAACCAAAAATATCCGGTTGTGTTTTTGGCTAACTCAATCCCAGATATTGTGAAAACCTCTGTGTTTGTGTTTTCCAGATATTATCAACGGAATTTATGTTTTTGAATGTTTTTTATCAGGGGACATTTAATTTTGTGCTGGGAAACGCTAATTGGTTCCACATGGAGACAGCAGTTTTCACATTCATATTTTCTAGGGAGAAAGCTAGAGGAACTGTCACAAACAAACATGATATTTCTGTTTGTATACATGAGATTTTATGCACTTGCCTAACGAAAAGACTTTGCTTTTCTGTAAAATCATTATTACTGTGATTTTCTCCGTCCATTGCATATGAATTCCACACTACTTTGTCCGGATATGCCTGTATGAAAACAGAAATATCCAGTTGTGTTTTCGCTGACCCAATCCGAAATATTGTGAAAGCCACTGTGATGCGTTTTCTGGATATTATCGATGGACTATATTGTTTTGAATGTTTTTATCAGGGAACATTTAATTTTGTACAGTAGAAATACTAATTGGTTCCACATGGAGACACGACTCTACACATTCGTATTTTCTAGTGAGGAAGCTACAGGAACTGCGGAAAACATGATATTTCTGTTTGTATAGATGACATTTTATACACTTGCCTAATGAAAAGACTTCTTCTTCTGCAAAACAACTTTTCCTGTGATTTTCTCGGTCCATACATACGAATTCCACAACACTTTGTCCGAATATGCCTGGATTAAAACAGAAATATCCGGTTCTTTTTGGCTAACTATATCCCAGATATGGCTACAGCCTCAGTGTTTGTGTTTTCTGGATATTATCAATGCACTTTATGGTTTTGACTGTTTTTTACCAGGGAACATTTAATTTTGTGCTGGGAAACAGTAATTGGTTCCACATGGAGACACCAGGTCTACAAATTCGTATTTTCTAGGGAGAAAGCTAGAGGAACTGGGGCAAACAAATATGATATTTCTGTTTGCATACATGACATTTTATGCACTGGCCGAAGGAAACGACTTTGCTTTTCTCCAAAACCATTCTTACTGTGATTTTCTCAGTCCAATACATACGAATTCCAAACGACTGTCTGGATATGCCTGGATGAAAACAGAAATATCCGGTTCTGTTTTGGCTAACTATATCCCAGATATGGCTACAGCCTCAGTGTTTGTGTTTTCTGGATATTATTCACAGACTTTATTGTTTTGAGTGTTTTATCAGGGAACATTTAATTTTGTACCGTAGAAACACTGATTGGTTCCACATGGAGACACGAGCTGTACACATTCGTATTTTCTAGGGAGAAGGCTAGAGGAACTGCCTAAAACAATCATGATATTTCTGTTTGTGTAGTTGACATTTTATGCACTTGCCTAACGAAAATACTTTGCTATTCACTAAAACCATTATAATATGATTTTCTGGGTCAATTCCGTAGGAATTCGACGCCACTTTGTCTGGATAAGACTGGATGAAACCAGAAATCTCCGGTTGTGTTTTGGCTAACTCAATCCCAGATATTGTGAAAGCCTCTGTGTTTGTGTTTTCTGGATATTATTCACACAATTTATTGTTTTGAGTGTTTTTTCAGGGAACATTTAATTTTCTGCTGGGAAACACTAATTGGTTCCACATGGAGACACCATTCTACACATTCGTATTTTCTAGGGAGAAAGCTAGAGGAACTGCGGCAAACAAACATGATATTTATGTTTGTACAGATGACATTTTATGCACTGGCTGAAGCATAAGACTTTGCTTGTCTCCAAAACCATTTTTACTGTGATTTTCTGGGTCCATTACATACGAATTCCACAAGACTTTGTCCGGATATGACTGGATGAAACCAGAAATATCCGGTTGTGTTTTGGTTAACTCAATGCCAGATATTGCTACAGCCTCTGTGTTTGTGTTTTCTTGATATTATCAATGGATTTTATTGTTTTGAATGTTTTTATGAGGGAACATTTAATTTTGTACCGTAAAAACAATAATTGGTTCCACATATGGGGACACCAGACTACACATTCATATTTTCTTGGGAAAAGCTAGATGAACTGCGGCAAAGAAACATGATATTTCTGTTTGTATAGATGACATTTTATGCACTTCCCTAACGAATAGATCTGGATATTTTCGATGGACTTGATTGTTTTGAATGTTTTTATCAGGGAACATTTAATTTTCTGCTGGGAAACACTAATTGCTTCCACATGGAGACACCAGTCTACACATTCGTATGTTCTAGGGAGAATGTTACAGAAACTGCGGCAAACAGGCATGATATTACTGTTTGTATACAAGACATTTTATGCACTGGCTGAAGGAAAAGACTTAGCTTTTCTCCAAATCCATTTTTAATTGATTTTCTCATTCTATTTCATAGTAATTCCACCCCGTTTTTCCCGGATATGACTGGATGAAACCAGAAATATCCGGTTTTGTTTTGCCTAAATCAATCCCAGATATTGCTACAGGCTCTTGTTTGTGTTTTCCAGATATTATCAACGGATTTTATGGTTTTTCATGTTTTTTATCATGGAACATTTAATTTAGTGCTAGGAAACATAATTGTTTCCACTTGGAGACAACAGCTCTACACGTTCGTATTTTCTAGGGAGAAAGCTAGAGGAACTGTGGCAAACAAACATGATATTTCTGTTTGTATAGATGATATTTTATGCACTGGCCGAAGGAAAAGACTTTGCTTTTCTCCAAAACCATTTTTCCTGTGATTTTCCCCGTCCATTACATACGAATTCCACCAAACTTTGTCCGGGTATGACTGGATGAAACCAGAAATGTCCGGTTTTGTTTTTGCTTACTATAACCCAGATATTGCTACAGCCTTTGTGTTTGTGTTTTCTGGAGATTATCGATTTATTTTATTGTTCTGAATGTTTGTATCAGGATACATTTAATTTTTGTTGCAAACACTAATTGGTTCCACATGGAGACACCAGGTCTACACATTCGTATTTTCTAGTGAGGAAGCTACAGGAACTGCGGAAAACATGATATTTCTGTTTGTATAGATGACATTTTATACACTTGCCTAACGAAAAGACTTTTTTTTTTTCTGCAAAACAATTTTTCCTGTGATTTTCTCGGTCCATACATACGAATTCCACACCACTTTATTCGAATATGGCTGGATGAATCAGAAATATCCGGTTCTGTTTTGGCTAACTATATCCCAGATATTGCTACAGCCTCTGTGTTTGTGTTTTCTGGATATTTTCGATGGACTTGATTGCTTTGAATATTTTTATCAGGGAACATTTAATTTTCTGCTGGGAAACACTAATTGGTTCCACATGGAGACACCAGTCTACACATTCCTATGTTCTAGGGAGAATGTTACAGGAACTGCGGCAAACAGGCATGATATTACTGTTTCTATACATGACATGTTATGCACCGGCCGAAGCAAAAGACTTAGCTTTCCTCCAAAACCATTTTTACTTGATTTTCTCGTTCTATTTCATAGGAATTCCACCACAGTTTTCCCGGATATGACTGGATGAAACCAGAAATATCCGGTTTTGTTTTGCCTAAATCAATCCCAGATATTGCTACAGCCTCTGTGTTTGTGTTTTCTGGATATTATCAACGGATTTTATGGTTTTTAATGTTTTTTTATTATGGAACAAAATTTAGTGCTGGGAAACATAATTGTTTCCACATGGCGACAACAGCTCTACGCATTCGTATTTTCTAGGGAGAAAGCTAGAGGAACTGTGGCAAACAAACATGATATTTCTGTTTGTATAGGTGACATTTTGTGCACTGGCCGAAGGAAAAGACTTTGCTTTTCTCCAAAACCATTTTTACTGTGATTTTCTCTGTCCATTGCATACGAATTCCACACTACTTTTTCTGGATATGACTGGATGATATCAGAAATGTCCAGTTGTGTTTTGGCTAACACAATCCGAGGTATTGCTATAGCCTCTGCGTTTGTGTTTTCTGGATAGTATCGACGGACTTTATTGTTTTGAATGTTTTTATCAGGGAACATTTAATTTTGTACAGTAGAAACACTAACTGGTTCCACATGGAGACACCAGTCTACACATTCGTATCTTCTAGGGAGAAAGCTAGAGGAACTGAGGCAAACAAACATGATATTTCTGTTTGCATACATGACATTTTATGAACTGGCCGAAGGAAAAGACTTTGCTTTTCTCCAAAACCATTCTTACTGTGATTTTCTCGGTCCAATACATACGAATTCCACACCACTTTCCGGATATGCCAGGATGAAAACAGAAATATCCGGTTGTGTTTTGGCTAACTCAATGCCAGATATTGCTACAGCCTCTGTGTTGGTGTTTTCCGGATATTATCAATGGACTTTATGGTTTTTCATGTCTTTTATCAGGGAACATTTAATTTTTTGCTGGGGAACACTAGTTGGTTCCACATGGAGACACCAGCTCTACACATTCGTATTTTCTGGGGAGACAGCTAGAGGAACTGCAGCAAACAAACATGATATTTCTGTTTATATAGATGACATTTTATGCACTTGGCAAATGAAAAGACTTTGCTTTTCTCCAAAACCATTTTTACTGTGATTATTTTTTCGGTCCATTGCATACGAATTCCACGAAACATTGTCCGGATATGACTGGATGAAACCAGAAATATCCGGTTGTGTTTTGGCTACCACAATGCCAGATATTGCTACAGCCTCTTTGTTTGTGTTTTCCGGATATTATCAACGGACTTTATAGTTTTTCATGTCTTTTATCAGGGTACATTTAATTTTATACTGGGGAACACTAGTTGGTTCCACATGGAGACACCAGCTCTACACATTCGTATTTTCTAGGGAGAAAGCTAGAGGAACTGCAGCAAGCAAACATATTTCTGTTTATATAGATGACATTTTATGCACTTGCCTAAAAAAAGAATTGGCTTTTCTCCAAAACCATTTTTACTGTGATTTTCACGGTCCATTGCCTCCGAATTCCACACCACTTTCCGGATATGCCTGGATGAAAACAGAAATATCCAGTTCTGTTTTGGCTAACTATATCCCAGATATGGCTACAGCCTCAGTGTTTGTGTTTTCTGGATATGATCAACAGACTTTATTGGTTTGACTGTTTTTATCAGGGAACATTTAATTTTGTCCGGTAGAAACACTAATTGGTTCCACATGGAGACACCAGCTCTACACATTCGTATTTTCTAGGCAGACAGCTAGAGGAACTGCGGCAAACAAACTTGATATTTCTGTATGAATAGATGACATTTTATGCACTTGCCTAATGAAAAGACTTTGCTTTTCTCCAAAACCATTTTTACTGTGCTTTTTCGGTCCATTACATACGAATTCCACCCCACTTTGTCTGGATATGACTGGATGAAACCAGAAATATCCAGTTGTGTTTTGGCTAACTCAATCCCAGATATTGCTACAGCCTCTGTGTTTGTGTTTTCCGGATATTATCAACGGACTTTATGGTTTTTCATGTTTTCTATCAGGGAACATTTAATTTTATGCTGGGAAACACTAGTCGGTTCCACATAGTGACACCAGCTTTACACATTAGTATTTTCTGGGGAGAAAGCTAGAGGAACTGCGGCAAACAAACATGATATTTCTGTTTATATAGATGACATTTTATGTATTTGCCTAAAAAAAGACTTTGATTTTCTCCAAAACCATTTTTACTGTGATTTTCTCAGTCTGTTGCATGCGAATTCCACACCACTTTGTCCGGATATGCCTGTATGAAAACAGAAATATCCAGTTCTGTTTTGGCTTACTCAGTCCCAGATATTGCTACAGCCGCAGTGTTTGTGTTTTCTGGATATTATCAATGGACTTTATTGTTTTGAATGTTTTTATCAGGGAACATTTAATTTTGTACCGTAGAAACACTAATTGGTTTCACATGGAGAAACGTCTCTAAACATTCTTATTTCTAAGCAGAAAGCTAGAGGAACTGCGGCAAACAAACATGATATTTCTGCTTGAATAGATGATATTTTATTCACTTGCCTAATGAAAAGACTTTGATTTTCTCCAAAACCATTTTTACTGTGATTTTCTCAGTCTGTTGCATGCGAATTCCACACCACTTTGTCCGGATATGCCTGTATGAAAACAAAAATATCCGGTTATGTTTTGGCTAACTATATCCAAGATATGGCTACAGCCTCAGTGTTTGTGTTTTCCGGATATTATCAACGGACTTAATGGTTTTTCATGTTTTCTATCAGGGAACATTTAATTTTATGCTGGGGAACACTAGTTGGTTCCACATGGTGACACCAGCTCTACACATTCGTATTTTCTAGCTAGAAAGCTAGAGGAACTGCAGCAAATAAACATGATACTTTTTGTTTGCATAGATGACATTTAATGTACTTGCCTTAAAAAAGACTTTGCTTTTCTCCAAAACAATTTTTACTCTGATTTTCTCAGTCTATTGCATGCGAATTCCACACCACTTTGTCCGGATATGCCTGGATGAAACCAGAAATATCCAGTTGTGTTTTGGCTAACTATATCCCAGATATGGCTACAGCCTCTGTGTTTGTGTTTTCCGGATATAATCAACGGACTTTATGGTTTTTCATGTTTTCTATCAGGGGACATTTAATTTTATGCTGGGGAACAATAGTTGGTTCCACATGGTGACACCAGCTCTACACATTCGTATTTTCTACGGAGAAAGCCAGAGGAACTGCAGCAAACAAACATGATATTTCTGTTTGTATAGATGACATTTTAGGCACTTGCCTAAAAAAAGACTTTGCTTTTCTCCAAAACCATTTCTACGGTGATTTTCTCAGTCTATTGCATCCGAATTCCACACCAATTTGTCCGTATATGCCTGGATGAAAACAAAAATATCCGGTTATGTTTTGGCTAACTATATCCAAGATATGGCTACAGCCTCAGTGTTTGTGTTTTCTGCATATTATTCACAGACTTTATTATTTTGAGTGTTTTTATCTGGGAACATTTAATTTTGTACCCTAGAAAACTGATTGGTTCCACATGGAGACACCAGCTCTACACATTCATATTTTCTAGGGACAAAGCTAGAGGAACTGCGGCAAACAAACATGATATTTCTGTTTGAATAGATGACATTTTATGCACTTGCCTAATGAAAGGACTTTGCTTTTTTCCACAACCATATTTACTGAGATTTTCTCGGTCCATTGCATAAGAATTCCACCCCACATTGTAAGGATATGACTGGATGAAACCAGAAATATCCGGTGTGTTTTGGCTAACTCAATCCCAGATATTGCTACAGACTCTGTGTTTGTGTTTTCCGGATATTATCGATGGACTTTATGGATTTCCATGTTTTTTATCAGGGAACATTAAATTTTGTGCTGGGAAACACTAATTGGGTCCACATGGAGACACCAGCTATACACATTCGTATTTTCTAGGCAGAAAGCTAGAGGAACTGAGGCAAACAAACATGATATTTCTGTTTGCATACATGACATTTTATGAACTGGCCGAAGGAAAAGACTTTGCTTTTCTCCAAAACCATTCTTACTGTGATTTTCTCGGTCCAATACATACGAATTCCACACCACTTTCCGGATATGCCAGGATGAAAACAGAAATATCCGGTTGTGTTTTGGCTAACTCAATGCCAGATATTGCTACAGCCTCTGTGTTGGTGTTTTCCGGATATTATCAATGGACTTTATGGTTTTTCATGTCTTTTATCAGGGAACATTTAATTTTTTGCTGGGGAACACTAGTTGGTTCCACATGGAGACACCAGCTCTACACATTCGTATTTTCTGGGGAGACAGCTAGAGGAACTGCAGCAAACAAACATGATATTTCTGTTTATATAGATGGCATTTTATGCACTTGGCAAATGAAAAGACTTTGCTTTTCTCCAAAACCATTTTTACTGTGATTATTTTTTCGGTCCATTGCATACGAATTCCACGAAACATTGTCCGGATATGACTGGATGAAACCAGAAATATCCGGTTGTGTTTTGGCTACCACAATGCCAGATATTGCTACAGCCTCTTTGTTTGTGTTTTCCGGATATTATCAACGGACTTTATAGTTTTTCATGTCTTTTATCAGGGTACATTTAATTTTATACTGGGGAACACTAGTTGGTTCCACATGGAGACACCAGCTCTACACATTCGTATTTTCTAGGGAGAAAGCTAGAGGAACTGCAGCAAGCAAACATATTTCTGTTTATATAGATGACATTTTATGCACTTGCCTAAAAAAAGAATTGGCTTTTCTCCAAAACCATTTTTACTGTGATTTTCATGGTCCATTGCCTCCGAATTCCACACCACTTTCCGGATATGCCTGGATGAAAACAGAAATATCCAGTTCTGTTTTGGCTAACTATATCCCAGATATGGCTACAGCCTCAGTTTTTGTGTTTTCTGGATATTATCAACAGACTTTATTGGTTTGACTGTTTTTATCAGGGAACATTTAATTTTGTCCGGTAGAAACACTAATTGGTTCCACATGGAGACACCAGCTCTACACATTCGTATTTTCTAGGCAGACAGCTAGAGGAACTGCGGCAAACAAACTTGATATTTCTGTATGAATAGATGACATTTTATGCACTTGCCTAATGAAAAGACTTTGCTTTTCTCCAAAACCATTTTTACTGTGCTTTTTCGGTCCATTACATACGAATTCCACCCCACTTTGTCTGGATATGACTGGATGAAACCAGAAATATCCAGTTGTGTTTTGGCTAACTCAATCCCAGATATTGCTACAGCCTCTGTGTTTGTGTTTTCCGGATATTATCAACGGACTTTATGGTTTTTCATGTTTTCTATCAGGGAACATTTAATTTTATGCTGGGAAACACTAGTCGGTTCCACATAGTGACACCAGCTTTACACATTAGTATTTTCTGGGGAGAAAGCTAGAGGAACTGCGGCAAACAAACATGATATTTCTGTTTATATAGATGACATTTTATGCATTTGCCTAAAAAAAGACTTTGATTTTCTCCAAAACCATTTTTACTGTGATTTTCTCAGTCTGTTGCATGCGAATTCCACACCACTTTGTCCGGATATGCCTGTATGAAAACAAAAATATCCGGTTATGTTTTGGCTAACTATATCCAAGATATGGCTACAGCCTCAGTGTTTGTGTTTTCCGGATATTATCAACGGACTTTATGGTTTTTCATGTTTTCTATCAGGGAACATTTAATTTTATGCTGGGGAACACTAGTTGGTTCCACATGGTGACACCAGCTCTACACATTCGTATTTTCTAGCTAGAAAGCTAGAGGAACTGCAGCAAATAAACATGATACTTTTTGTTTGCATAGATGACATTTAATGTACTTGCCTTAAAAAAGACTTTGCTTTTCTCCAAAACAATTTTTACTCTGATTTTCTCAGTCTCTTGCATGCGAATTCCACACCACTTTGTCCGGATATGCCTGGATGAAACCAGAAATATCCAGTTGTGTTTTGGCTAACTATATCCCAGATATGGCTACAGCCTCTGTGTTTGTGTTTTCCGGATATAATCAACGGACTTTATGGTTTTTCATGTTTTCTATCAGGGGACATTTAATTTTATGCTGGGGAACAATAGTTGGTTCCACATGGTGACACCAGCTCTACACATTCGTATTTTCTACGGAGAAAGCCAGAGGAACTGCAGCAAACAAACATGATATTTCTGTTTGTATAGATGACATTTTAGGCACTTGCCTAAAAAAAGACTTTGCTTTTCTCCAAAACCATTTCTACGGTGATTTTCTCAGTCTATTGCATCCGAATTCCACACCAATTTGTCCGTATATGCCTGGATGAAAACAAAAATATCCGGTTATGTTTTGGCTAACTATATCCAAGATATGGCTACAGCCTCAGTGTTTGTGTTTTCTGCATATTATTCACAGACTTTATTATTTTGAGTGTTTTTATCTGGGAACATTTAATTTTGTACCCTAGAAAACTGATTGGTTCCACATGGAGACACCAGCTCTACACATTCATATTTTCTAGGGACAAAGCTAGAGGAACTGCGGCAAACAAACATGATATTTCTGTTTGAATAGATGACATTTTATGCACTTGCCTAATGAAAGGACTTTGCTTTTTTCCACAACCATATTTACTGAGATTTTCTCGGTCCATTGCATAAGAATTCCACCCCACATTGTAAGGATATGACTGGATGAAACCAGAAATATCCGGTGTGTTTTGGCTAACTCAATCCCAGATATTGCTACAGACTCTGTGTTTGTGTTTTCCGGATATTATCGATGGACTTTATGGATTTCCATGTTTTTTATCAGGGAACATTAAATTTTGTGCTGGGAAACACTAATTGGGTCCACATGGAGACACCAGCTATACACATTCGTATTTTCTAGGCAGAAAGCTAGAGGAACTGAGGCAAACAAACATGATATTTCTGTTTGCATACATGACATTTTATGAACTGGCCGAAGGAAAAGACTTTGCTTTTCTCCAAAACCATTCTTACTGTGATTTTCTCGGTCCAATACATACGAATTCCACACCACTTTCCGGATATGCCAGGATGAAAACAGAAATATCCGGTTGTGTTTTGGCTACCACAATGCCAGATATTGCTACAGCCTCTTTGTTTGTGTTTTCCGGATATTATCAACGGACTTTATAGTTTTTCATGTCTTTTATCAGGGTACATTTAATTTTATACTGGGGAACACTAGTTGGTTCCACATGGAGACACCAGCTCTACACATTCGTATTTTCTAGGGAGAAAGCTAGAGGAACTGCAGCAAGCAAACATATTTCTGTTTATATAGATGACATTTTATGCACTTGCCTAAAAAAAGAATTGGCTTTTCTCCAAAACCATTTTTACTGTGATTTTCACGGTCCATTGCCTCCGAATTCCACACCACTTTCCGGATATGCCTGGATGAAAACAGAAATATCCAGTTCTGTTTTCTTGGGAGAAAGCTAGAGGAACTGCGGCAAACAAACTTGATATTTCTGTATGAATAGATGACATTTTATGCACTTGCCTAATGAAAAGACTTTGCTTTTCTCTAAAACCATTTTTACTGTGAGTTTCTCGGTCCATTGCATCCAAATTCAACCAAATTTTTCCGGATATGACTGCATGCAACAAGAAATATCCGGTTGTGTTTTGGCTAACTCAATCCCAGATATTGCTACAGCCACTGTGTTTGTGTTTTCCGGATAATATGAATGGACTTTATTGTTTTGAATGTTTTTATCAGGGAACATTTAATTTTGTACTTGGAAACACTAATTGGTTCCACATGGAGACACCAGCTCTACACTTTTGTATTTTCTAGGGAGAATGCTAGAGGAACTGTGGCAAACAAACATGATATTTCTGTTTGTATTCATGACATTTTATGCACTTGACGAAGGAAAAGACATTGCGTTCCTTCAAAAAAATTATTATTGTGATTTTCTTGGTCCATTTCATGCGAATTCCACACCACTTTGTCCGTATATTACTGGATGAAACCAGAAATATCCGGTTGTGTTTTGGCTGACTCAATCCCAGATATTGCTACAGCCTCTGTGTTTGTGTTTTCCAGATATTATCTACAGACCTTATTGTTTTGAATGTTTTTTATCAGGGAACATTTAATTTTGTGCTGGAAATACTAGTTGACTCCACATGGAGACACCAGCTCTACACATTCGTATTTTCTAGGGAGAACGCTAGAAGAACTGCGGCAAACACACATGATATTTCTGTTTCAATAGATGACATTTTATGCACTTGCCTAACGAAAAGACCTTGCTTTTCTCCAAAACCGTTTTTACTGTGGTTTTCTTGGACCATTGCATACGAATTCCACAACACTTTCTCTGGGTATGACTGGATGAAACCAGAAATATTCAGTTTTGTTTTGGCTAACCTAATCTGAAATATTTTGAAAGCCTGTGTGTTTGTTTTTTCCGGATTTTATCATTGGACTTTTTCTTTTGAATGTTTATTTTATCAGGGACTATTTAATTTTGTGCTGGGAAAACTAGTTCACCCCACTTGGAGACACCAGCTCTGCACATTTGTATTTTCTACTGAAAAAGCTAGAGGAACTGCGGCAAACAAACATGATAGTTCTGTTTGTATACATGACATTTTATGCACTTTCCTAACGAAAAGACTTGCTTTTCTCCACAACCATTTGTACTGTGATTTTCTCGGTCCATTGCATACGAATTTCACACCACTTTGTCCGGATATGCCTGGATGAAAACAGAAATATCCGGTTGTGTTTTGCCTAACTAAATCCCAGAATTTGCTACAGCCTCTGTGTTTGTGTTTCCTGGATATTACCATTGGACTTTATTGTTTGAATGTTTTTATCAGGGAACATTTAATTTTGTACCATAGAAACATTAATTGGTTCCACATGGAGACACCAGGTCTACAAATTCACATTTTCCAGGGAGAAAGCTAGAGGAACTGCGGCAAACAATCATGATATTTCTGTTTGTATACATGGCATTTTATGCACTTGCCTAAAAAAAGAATTTGCTTTTCCCCAAAACCATGTTTACTGTGATTTTTTTGGTCCATTGCATATGAATTCCACCAAACTTTGTGCTGATATGACTGGATGAATCCAGAAATATCCGGTTGTGTTTTGTCTAACTAAATCCGAAATATTGTGAAAGCATCTGTGTTTGTGTTTTCTGGATATTATCAACGGGCTTTATTGTTTTGAATGTTTTTATCAGGGAACCTTTAATTTTGTATCATAGAAACACTAATTGGTTCCACATGGAGACACCAGCTCTAACAATCGTATTTTCTAGTGAGAAAGCTAGAGGAACTGCGGCACACAAACATGATATTTCTGTTTGTGTAGATGACATTTTATGCACTTGCCTAACGAAAAGACTTTGCTTTTCTCCAAAACCATTTTCACTATGATTTTCTGAGTCCATTTCATATGAATTCCACCAAACTATGTCCGGATATGACTGGATGATACCAGAAATATCCGGTTGTGTTTTGGCTAACTTAATCCCAGATATTGCTACAGCCTCTGTGTTTGTGTTTTCTGGATATTCTCAATGGACTTTATTGTTTTGAATGTTTTTATCTGGGAACATTTAATTTTGTCCGGTAGAAACATTGATTGGTTCCACATGGAGAAACCAGCTCTACACATTCGTATTTTCTAGGGAGAAAGCTAGAGGGACTTTGGCAAACAAACATGATATTTCTGTTTGAATAGGTGACATTGTATGCACTTGCCTAATGAAAAGACTTTGCTTTTCCCCAAAACCATTTATACTGTTATTTTTTCGGTTCATTGCATACGAATTCCACCCCAATTTGTCCAGCTATGACTGGATGAAACCAGAAATATCCGGTTGTGTTTTGGCTAACTCAATCCCAGATATTGCTACAGCGTCTGTGTTTGTGTTTTTTGGATATTATCAATGGACTTTATTGTTTTGAATGTTTCTATCAGGGAACATTTAATTTTGTACCGTAGAAACACTAATTGGTTCCACATGGAGACACCAGCTCTGCACATTTACATTTTCTAGGGAGGAAGCTAGAGGAACTGCGGCAAACAAACATGATATTTTTGTTTGTATAGATGACATATTATGCACTTGCCTAATGAAAAGACTTTAATATTCTCCAAAACCATTTTTACTGTGATTTTCTCCGCCCATTGCATACGAATTCCACATCACTTTGTCCAGATATGACTGGATGAAACCAAAAATATCCGGATGTGTTTTGGCTATCTCAATCTGAAATATTGAGAAAGCATCTGTGTTTGTGATATCCGGATATTATCGATGGACTTTATTGTTTTGAATATTATTATCAGGGAACATTTAATTTAGAACCGTAGAAACACAAAATAATTCACCATGGAGAAACAAGCTGTACACATTCGTATTTTCTGGGAGAAAGCCAGTGGAATTGCGGCAAACAAACATGATATTTCTGTTTCTATAGATGACATTTTATGCACTTGCCTACAGAAAGGACTTTGCTTTTCTCCAGAATTATTTTTACTGTGATTTTCTCGGTCCATTGCATACGAATTCCACACCACTTTGTCCGGATATGACTGGATGAAACCAGAAATATCCGGTTTTGTTTTGGCTAACACAATCCCAGATGTTGTGAAAGCCTCTGTGTTCGTGATTTCCGGATATTATCAACGGACTTTATGGTTTTGAATGTTTTTATCAGGGAACCTTTAATTTTGTACCGTAGAAACACTAATTGGTTCCACATGGAGACACCAGGTCTGAACATTTACATTTTCTAGGGAGGAAGCTAGAGGAACTGTGGCAAAGAAACATGATATTTCTGTTTTTATACATGACATTTTATGCACTTTCCTAATGAAAAGACTTTGCTTTTCCCTAAAACCAATTTTACGGTGATTTTCTCGGTCTATTGCATCCAAATTCCACCAAACTTTGTCCGGATATGACTGGATGAAACCAGAAATATCCGGTTGTGTTTTGGCTAACTCAATCTCAGGTATTGCTACAGCCACTGTGTTTGTGTTTTCCGGATATTATGAATGGACTTTATTGTTTTGAATGTTTTTATCAGGGAACATTTAATTTTGTACTTGGAAACACTAATTGGTTCCATATGGAGACACCAGCTCTACACTTTTGTATTTTCTAGGGAGAAAGCCAAAGGAACTGCGGCAAACAATCATGATATTTCTGTTTGTATACATGACATTTTATGCACTTGCCTAAAAAAAGAATTTGCTTTTCCCCAAAACCATTTTTACTGTGATTTTTTCGGTCCATTGCATCCAAATTCAACCAAATTTTGTGCTGATATGACTGGATGAAACCAGAAATATCCAGTTGTGTTTTGGCTACATCAATCCGAAATATTGTGAAAGCCTCTGTGTTTGTGTTTTCTGGATATTATCAATGGACTTTGTTGTTTTCAATGTTTTTATCAGGGAACCTTTAATTTTGTACCGTAGAAACACTAATTGGTTCCACACGGAGACACCAGCTCTAACAATCGTATTTTCTAGGGAGAAAGCTAGAGGAACTGCGGCACACAAACATGATATTTCTGTTTGTGTAGATGACATTTTATGCACTTGCCTAACGAAAAGACTTTGCTTTTCTCCAAAACCATTTTCACTATGATTTTCTGAGTCCATTTCATATGAATTCCACCAAACTATGTCCGGATATGACTGGATGATACCAGAAATATCCGGTTGTGCTTTGGCTAACTCAATCCCAGATATTGCTACAGCCTCTGTGTTTGTGTTTTCTGGATATTCTCAATGGACTTTATTGTTTTGAATGTTTTTATCCTGGAACATTTAATTTTGTCCGGTAGAAACACTGATTGGTTCCACATGGAGACACCAACTCTACACATTGGTATTTTCTAGGGAGAAAGCTAGAGGGACTTTGGCAAACAAACATGATATTTCAGTTGAATAGGTGACATTTTATGCACTTGCCTAATGGAAAGACTTTGCTTTTCCCCAAAACCATTTATACTGTTATTTTTTCGGTTCATTGCATACAAATTCCACCCCAATTTGTCCAGCTATGACTGGATAAACCAGAAATATCCGGTTGTGTTTTGGCTAACTCAATCCGAAACATTGTGAATTCCTATGTGTTTGTGTTTTCTGGTTATTATCGATGGACTTTGTTGTTTTGAAGTTTTTTACCAGGGAACATTTAATTTTGTACCGTGGAAACACTAATTAGTTGAAAATGGAGACACCAGCTCTACACATTCGTATATTCTAGGGAGAAAGCTAGAGAAACTGCAGTAAACACGATATTTCTGTATGTATAGATGACATTTTATGCACTTGCCTAATGAAAAGACTTTGCATTTCTCGAAAAACATTTTTACTGTGATTTTCTGGGTCCATTGCATACAAATTCCAGCCCATTTTGTGCGGATATGACTGGATGATACCAGAAATATCCGGTTGTGTTATGGCTAACTCAATCCCAAATATTGCTACAGCCCCTGTGTTTGTGTTTTCAGGATATTATCGACAGACTTTATTGTTGTGAATTTTTTTTATCAGGAAACCTTGAATTTTGTACCGTAGAAACACTAATTGGTTCAACATGGAGACACCAGCTCTACACATTCGTATTTTCTAGGGAGAAAGCTAGAGGAACTGCGGCAAACAAACATGAACATGATATTTCTGTTTGTATAGATGACATTTCATGCACTTGCCTAATTAAATTACTTTGCCTTTCTCTAAAACCATATTTACTGTGATTTTTTTGGTCCATTGCATAAGAATTCCACCCCACTTTGTCTGGATATGACAAGATGAAACCAGAAATATCCGGTTGTGTTTTGGCTAACTATATCCCAAATATTGTGAGAGCCTCCGTGTTTGTGTTTTCTGGACATTATCAACGGACTTTACTGTTTTGAACGCTTTTTATCAGGGAACATTTAATTTTGTGCTGGGTAACACTAATTGGTTGTACATGGAGACACCAGCTCTACACAGTCGTATTTTCTAGGGAGAAAGCTCGAGGAACTGTGGCAAACAAACCTGACATTTCTCATTGTATAGATGACATATATGCACTGGCCGAAGAAAAGACTTTACTTTTCTCCAAAACCATTTTTACTGAGATTTTCTTAGTCCATTGCATATGAATTCCACACCACTTTGTCCGGATATACCTGGATGAAAACAGAAATATCTGGTTGTGTTTTGGCTAACTCAATGCCAGATATTGCTACAGCCTGTGTGTTTGTGTATTCTGGATATTATTGATGGACTTTATTGTTTTGAATGTTTTTTTATCAGGGAACATTTAATTTTGTGCTTGGAAACACTCGTTGACTCCACATGGAGACACCAGCTCTACACATTCATATTTTCTAGGAAGAAAGCTAGAGGAACTGCAGCAAACAAACCTGACATTTCTGTTTGTATAGATGACATTTTATGCACTTGCCTAACGAAAAGACTTAGCTTTTCTCCAAATCCATTTTTACTCTGAGTTTCTCAGTCCATGGCATGCGAATTCCACACCAATTTGTCCGGATATATCTGGATGAAAACAGAAATATGCGGTTGTGTTTTGGCTAACTCAATCAAAAATATTGTGAAAGCATCTGTGTTTGTGTTTTCTGGATTTTACCCATGGACTTTATTTTTTTGAATGTTTTTATCAGGGAACATTTAATTTTGTACCGTAGAAACACTAATTGGTTCACATGGAGACACCAGCTCTACACATTCGTATTTTCTAGGGAGAAAGCTAGAGGAAGTGCGGCAAACAGCATGATATTTCTGTTTGTGTAGAATACATTTTATGCACTTGCCTAATGAAAAGAATTTTTTTTCTCCAAAACCATTTTTACTGTGATTTTCTCAGTCCATTGCATCCGAATTCCACACCACTTTGTCCGTATATGCCTGGATGAAACCAGAAATATCCGGTTCTGTTTTGGCTAAATATATACCAGATATGTCTACAGTGTCAGGGTTTGTGTTTTCTGGATATCATCAACAGACTTTATTGTTTTGAATTTTTTATCATGGAACATTTAATTTTGTACCATAGAAACACTAATTTGTTCACATGGAGACACCAGCTCTACACATTCCTATTTACTAGTGAGAAAGCTAGAGGAACTGCGGCAAACAAACTTGATATTTCTGTTTGTATACATGACATTTTATGCACTGGCCGAAGGAAATGACATTACTTTTCTCAAAAAAAATTCTTATTGTGATTTTCTCAGTCCAATGTATCCGAATTCCACACCACTTTGTCCGGATATGCCTGGATGAAAACACAATATCCGGTTCTCTTTTGGCAAACCTTATCCCAGATATGGCTACAGCCTCAGAGTTTGTGTTTTCTGGATATTATCAATGGACTTTATTGTTTTGAATGTTTTTTATCAAGGAGCATTTAACTCTGTGCTAGGAAACACTAGTTGATTCTACATGGAATCACCAGTACTACAAACCTGTATTTTGTACGGTGAAATCTAGAGGAACTGCAGCAAACAAATGTGCCATTTCTGTTTGTATAGATGACATTTTATGCACTTGCATAACAAAAAGACTTTGCTTTTCTCCAAAACCATTTTTGCTGTGATTTTCTCAGTCCATTGCATACGAATTCCACACCACTTTGACTGGATATGCCTGGATGAAAACAGAAATATCTGTTCTGTTTTCGCTAACTCAATCTGAAACATTGTGAAAACCTCTGTGTTTGTGTTTTTTGGATATTATCGATGGACTTTATTGTTTTGAAATTTTTTACCAAGGAACATTTGATTTTGTACCATAGAAAAACTAATTCGTTCCACATGGAGACACCAGTCTAAACAATCCTATGTTCTAGGGAGGAAGCTTGAGGAACTACAGCAAACAAACATGATGTTTCTCTTTGTATAGATGATATTTTATGCAATTGCCGAAGGAAAAGACTTTGCTTTTCTCCAAAAGCATTTTTACTGAGATTTTCTCGGCCCATTGCATACCAATTCAATACCACTTTATCCGGATATGACTGGATGAAACCACAAATATCCGGTTGTATTTTTGGTAACTCAATCCCAGATATTGCTACTGCTTTTGTGTTTTTGTTTTCTGTATATTATTGAGGGACTTTATTGTTTTCAATGTTCTTTAGTTGGAAACATTTAATTTTGTGCTGGGAAACACTAAATGGTTCCACATGTAAACACCAGCTCTACACATTTGTGTTTTCAAGGGAAAAAGCTAGAGGAACTGCTGCAAACAAACATGATATTTCTGTTTGTATACATTACATATTATGCAGTTGCCTAAAGAAAAGACTTTGCTTTTCTCCAAAACCATTTTTACTCTGATTTTTTCGGTCCATTGCATACGAATTCCACACCACTTTGTTCGGATATGACGGGATGAAACTAGAAATATCCGGTTGTGTTTTGGTGACTAAATCCCAGATATTGCTACAGCCTCTGTATTGTGTTTTCCAGATATTATCGATGGACTTTATTGTTCTGAATGTTTTTATCAGGGAACATTTAATTTTGTACCGTACAAACACTAATTGGTTCAAAATGGAGACACAAGCTCTACGCATTTGTATTTTTTAGGGAGAAAGCTAGAGGAACTGCGGCAAACAAACATGATATTTCTGTTTGTATAGATGACATTTTATTCCCTTGCTGAAGGAAAGGACTTTGCTTTTCTCAAAACCATTTTTACTGTGATTTTCTCGGTCCATTGCATACGAATTCCACCAAATTCTGTCCGGATATAACTGGATGAAACCAGAAATATCCCGTTGTGTTTTCGGTAACTCAATCCGAAATATTGTGAAAGCCTCTAAGTTTGTGTTTTCTGGATATTACCAATGGACTTTATTGTTTAAATGTTTTTATCAGGGAACATTTAATTTAATACCATAAAAACACTAATTGGTTCCACGTGGAGACAACAGCTCTACACATTCTTATTTTCTAGGGAGAGAGCTAGAGGAACTGCGGCACACTATCATGATATTTCTGTTTGTATACATGCCATTTTATGCACTTGCCTAACGAAAAGACTTGCTTTTCTCCAAAACCATTTTACTGTGATTTTCTCGGTCCATTGCATACAAATTCCACACCACTTTGTCCTTATATGACTGGATGATACCAGAAATATCCGGTTGTGTTTGGCTAACTCAATACCAGATATTGCAACAGCATCTCTGTTTGTGTTTTGTGGATATTATCAATGGACTTTATTGTTTTGAACGTTTTTTATCAGGGAACATTTAATTTTGTTCTGGGAATCACTAATTGGTTCCACATGAAGACACCAGCTCTACACATTCGTATATTCTAGGGAGAAAGCTAGAGGAAATTCGGCAAACAAACATGATATTTCTGTTTTTATACATGACAGTTTATGCACTTGCCTAACGAAAAATCTTTGCTTTTCAACAAAACCATTTTTACTGTGATTTTCTCGATCCATTGCATACAAATTCCACACCACTTTGACCGGATATGCCTGCATGAAAACACAATTATCCTGTTGTAATTTGGCTAACTCAATCCGAAATATTGTGAAAGCCTCTGTGTTTGTGTTTTCTGGATATTATATATGGACTTTATTGTTTTGAATGTTTTTATCAGGGAACATTTAATTTTGTACCGTAGAAACACTAATTGGTTCAACATGGAGACAACAGCTCTAAACATTCGTATTTTCTACGGAGAAAGGTAGAGGAACTGCGGCAAAGAAACATGATATTTCTGTTTGTATACATGACATTTTATGCACTTCCCTAACGAAAAGACTTTGCTTCTCTACAAAACCATTTTTACTATGATTTTCTCAGTAAATTGCATATGAATTCCACACCACTTTGTCCGGATATGACTCGATGAAACCAGAAATATCCTGTTGTGTTTTGGCTAACTCAATGGGAAATATTGTGAAAGAATCTGTGTTTCTGTTTGATGGATATTATCAATGGACTTTATTGTTTTCAATGTTTTTATCAGGGAATATTTAATTTGTACCATAGAAACACTAATTGGTTTAACATAGAGACACCAGCTCTACACATTCGTATTTTCTAGGGAGAAAGCTAGAGGAACTGCAGCAAACAATCATGATATTTATGTTTGTATAGATGACAATTTTATGCACTTACCTAACGAAAAGACTTGCTTTTCTCCAAAACCATATTTACTGTGATTTTCTCGGTCCATTGCATACAAATTCCAGACAACTTTGTCCGTATATGACTGGATGAAACCAGAAATATCCAGTTGTGTTTTGGTTAACTCAATGCCATATATTGCTACAGCATATCTGTTTGTCTTTTTTGGATATTATCAATGGACTTTATTGTTTTGAATGTTTTTTATCAGGGAACATTTAATTTTGTTCTTGGAATCACTAACTGGTTCCACATGGAGACACCACCTGTACACATTCGTATTTTCAAGGCAGAAAGCTAGAGGAACTGCGGCAAATTAACATGGTATTTTCGTTTGTATAGATGACATTTTAAGCACTTGCCGAAGGAAATGACTTTGCTTTTCTCCAAAACCATTTTTGCTGTCATTTTCTTGGTCCATTGCATACGAATTCCACACGACTTTGTCAGGATATGAATGGATGAAACCATAAATATCCGGTTGTGTTTTGGCAAACTCAATCCGAAATATTGTGAAAACCTCTGTGTTTGTGTTTTCTGGAAATTTCCTATGGACTTTATTGTTTTGAATGTTTTTATCAGGGAACATTTAATTTTGTACCGTAGAAACACTAATTGGTTCCACATGGAGACACCAGCTCTACACATACGTATTTTTTAGGGAGAAAGCTAGAGGAACTGCAGCAAAGAAACATGATATTTCTGTTTGTATACATGACATTTTATGCACTTCCCTAACAAAAAGACTTTGCTTCTCTCCAAAACCATTTTTACTGTGATTTTCTCAGTCCATTGCATACGAATTCCACACCACTTTGTCCGGATATGACTGAATGAAACCAGAAATATCCGGTTGTCTTTTGGCTACTCAATACCAGATATTGTGAAAGCCTCTGTGTTTGTGTTTTCCGGATATTATTGATGGACTTTATTGTTTTGAATGTTCTTTAGCTGGGAACATTTAATTTTGTTCTGTGAAACAATAATTGGTTCCACATGGAAACACCAGCTCTACAGATTTGTGTTTTCAAGGGAGAAAGCTAGAGGAACTACGGCACACAAACATGATATTTCTGTTTGTATACGTGGCATTTTATGCACATGCCTAACGAAAAACTTTGCTTTTCTCCAAACCATTTTTACTGTGATTTTCTCTTTCCATTGCATACGAATTCCACCAAACTTTGTCTGGATATGATTGGATGAAACCAGAAATATCCGGTTGTGTTTTGGCTAACTCAATCCCATTATATTGTGAAAGCCTCTGTGTTTGTGTTTTCCAGATATTATCAACGGACCTATGGTTTTGCATGTTTTTTATCAGGGAACATTTAATTTTCTGCTGGGAAACACTAATTGGTTCCACATGGAGACACCAGCTCTACACATTCGTATTTTCTAGGGAGAAAGCTAGAGGAACTGTGGCAAACCAATATGAGATTTCTGTTTGTATAGATGATATTTTATGCACTTGCGAAGGAAAAGACTTTTTGATTTTCTCCAAAACAATATTCCTGTATTTTCTCCATCCATTACATACGAATTCCTCCCCATATTGTCCGGTTATGACTGCATGCAACCAGAAATATCCGGTTGTGTTTTGGCTAACCCAATCCCAGGTATTTCTACAGCCTCTTTGTTTGTGTTTCCTGGATATTATCAACGGACTTTATTGTTTTGATTGTTTTTATCAGGGAACATTTCATTTTGTACCATAGAAACACTAATAGTTTCAACATGGAGACATCAGTTTGCACATTCATATGTTCTAGTGAGAAAGCTAGAGGAACTGCGGCAAACAAACATGATATTTCTGTTCGTATACATGACATTTTATAAACTGGACGAAGGAAAAGACTTTGCTTTTCTCGAAAACCATTTTTACTGTGATTTTCTCGGTCCATTGCATATGAATTCCACCCCACTTTGTCCGGATATGCCTGGATGAAACCAGAAATATCCGGTTGTGTTTTGGCTAACTCAATCCCAGATATTGTGAAAGACTCTGTGTTTGTGTTTTCCAGATATTATAAATGGAATTTATGTTTTTGCATGTTTTTTATCAGGGAACATTTCATTTTGTGCTGGGAAACCCTTTGGTTCCACATGGAGACACCACCATTACACATTGGTATTATCTAGGGAGAAATCTAGTGGAACTGCAGCAAACAAACATGATATTTCTGTTTCTATAGATGATAGTTTATGCACTTTTCTAAATAAAATACTTTGCTTTTCTCCAAAACAATTTTTCCTGTGATTTTCTCGGTCCATTACATACGAATTCCACACAACTTTCTCCGGATATGACTGGATGAAACAAGAAATATCCTGTTATGTTTTGGATTACTATATTCCAGATATTGCTACAGCCGCAGTGTCTGTGTTTTCTGGAAATTATCCATTTATTTTATTTTTTGAATGTTATTTTATCAGGGAACATTTAATTTTTGCTGGGAATCACTAATTGGTTCCACATGGAGACACCAGTCTACACATTCGTATTTTCTAGGGAGAAAGCTAGAGGAACTGTGGAAAACAAACATGATATTTCTGTTTTCATACATGACATTTTATGCATTTGCGAAGGAAAAGACCTTTTGATTTCTCCAAAACCATATTTACTGTGATTTTCTCCGTCCATTGCATACGAATTCCACCCCAATTTGTCCGGTTATGACAGAATGCAACCAGAAATATCCCGTTGTGTTTTGGCTAACTCAATCCCAGCTATTGGTACAGCCTCTGTGTTTCTGTTTCCTGGATATTGTGGACAGACTTTATTGTTTTGAATATTTTTATCAGGAACCCTTTAATTTTGTAACGTACAAACACTAATTGGTTCCACATGAAGTCACCACTCTTCACATGCGGATGTTCTCGGGAGAAAGCTAGAGGAACTGCGGCAAACAAACATGGTATTTCTGTTTGAATAGATGATATTTTATGCACTTGCCTAACGAATAGACTTTGCTTTTTTTATAAAATCATTATTACTGTATTTTTCTTGGTCCATTGCATACAACTTCCAACCCAATTTGTCCGGATATGACAGCATGAAACCAGAAATATCCGGTTGTGTTTTGGCTAACTCAATCCCAGATATGCTGAAGCCTCTGTGTTTGTGTATTCTGGATATTATCAATGGAATTTATGGTTTTGAATGTTTTTATGAGGGAACATTTAATTTTGTACTGGGAAACACTAATTGGTTCCACATGGAGACACCAGCTCTACAAATTCATATGTTCTAGGGAGAAAGCTAAATGAACTGCAGAAAACAAACATGATATTTCTGTTTGAATAGATGACATTTTATGCACTTGCCTAAAGAAAAGACTTTGTTTTTCTCCAAAACCATTTTTACTGTGATTTTCTCGGTCCATTGCATACGAATTCCACACCACTTTGTCCAGATAGGACTGGATGACACTAGAAATATCCGGTTGTGTTTTGGCTAACTCAATGCCAGATAGTGCTACAGCCTCTGTGTTTGTGTTTCCTGGATTTTATGGACATACTTTATTGTTTTGAATGTTTTTATCAGGGAGCATTTACATTTGTACCGTAGAAACACTAATTGGTTCCACATGGAGACACTAGTCTACACATTCGTATTTTCTAGGGAGAAAGCTAGAGGAACTGCAGCAAACCAATATGAGATTTCTGTTTGTATAGATTGCATTTTATGCACTTGCCTAATGAAAAGACTTTGCTTTTCTCTAAAACCATTTTTACTGTGATTTTCTCGGACCATTGCATCCAAATCCACACCACTTTGTTCGGATATGACTGGATAAAACCAGAAATATCCGGTTGTGTTTTGGCTAACTCAATCCCAGATATTGTGAAAGCCTCTGTGTTATTGTTTTCTGGATATTATCAATGGACTTTATGGTTTTGAATGTTTTTTATCAGGGAACATTTAATTTTGTACCGTAGAAACATTAATTGGTTCCACATGGAGACACCATTCTACAAATTCTTATGTTCTAGGCAGAAATCTAGCGGAACTGCGGCAAACAAACATGATATTTCTGTTTGTATAGATGACATTTTATGCACTGGCCAAAGGAAAAGACTTTGCTTTTCTCCAGAATTATTTTTACTGTGATCTTCTCGGTCCATTGCATACGAATTCCACACCACTTTGTCCGAATATGACTGGATGAAACCACAAAAATCCGGTTGTTTTTTGGCTAACTCAATCCCAGATATTGCTACAGCCTCAGTGTATCTGTTTTCCGGATGTCATCAATGGACTTTATGGTTTTGAATGTTTTTTATCAGGGAACATTTAATTTTGTGCTGGGAAACACTAATTGGTTCCACATGGAGACAGCAGCTCTACATATTCGGATTTTCTAGGGAGGCATCTAGAGGAACTGTGGCAATCCAATATGAGATTTCTGTTTGTATAGATGATATATTATGCACTTGCGAAGGAAAAGACTTTTTGATTTTCTCCAAAACCATTTTTCCTGTGATTTTCTCCGTCCATTACATACGAATTCCACCACACATTGTCCGGTTATGACTGCATGCAACCAGAAATATCCGGTTGTGTTTTGGCCAACCCAATCCCAGGTATTTCTACAGCATCTGTGTTTGTGTTTCCTGGATATTATGGACGGACTTTATGGTTTTGAATGTTTTTATCAGGGAACATTTAATTTTGTACCATAGAAACACTAATTGGTTCCACATGGAGACACCAGCTCTACACATTCGTATCTTCTAGGGAGAAAGCTAGAGGAACTGCGGCAAACAAACATGGTATTTCTTTTTGTATGGATGACATTTTATGCACTTGCCTAACGAAAAGATTTTGCTTTTCTCCAAAACCATTTTTACTGTGATTTTCTTGGTCCATTGCATATGAATTCCAACCAAATTTGTCCGGATATGATTGGATGAAACCAGAAATATCCGGTTGTGTTTTGGCTAACTCAATCCCAGATTGTGAATGCCTCTGTGTTTGTGTTTTCCGCATATTATCAACGGACTTTATGGTTTTGCATGTTTTTTATCAGTGAACATTTAATTTTGTACAATAGTAACACTTGCCTAAGGAAAAGACTTTGCTTTTCTCTAAAATCTTTTTTACTAAGATTTTCTTGGTCCATTGCATACGAATTCCAACCCACTTTGTCCGGATATGACTAGATGAAACCAGAAATATCCGGTTGTGTTTTCGCTAACTCAATCCCAGATATTGTGAAAGCCTCCTTGTTCGTGTTTTCTGGATATTATCAATGGACTTTATGGTTTTGAATGTTTTTTATCAGGGAACATTTAATTTTGTACTGTAGTAACACTAATTGGTTCCACATGGAGACAACAGTATACACATTCGTATGTTCTAGGGAGAAAGTTAGAGGAACTGCGGCAAACAAACATGATATTTCTGTTTGTATAGATGGCATTTTATGCACTTGCCTAAAGGAAAGACTTTGCTTTTCTCCAAACCATTTATACTGTGATTTCTCGGTCCATTACATACGAACACCACACCACTTTGTCCGGATATGACTGGATGAAAACAGAAATATCCAGATGTGTTTTGGCTTCCTATATCCCAGATATTGTGAAAGCCTCTGTGTTTTGTTTTCTGCATATTATTTATGGACTTTATTGTTTTCAATGTTTTTATCAGGGAACATTTAATTTTGTGCTGGGAAACACTAATTGGTTCCACATGGAGACACCAGCTCTACACATTCATATTTTCTAGGGAGAAAGCTAGAGGAACTGCGGCAAACAAACATGGTATTTCTGTTTGTATAGATGACATTTTATGCACTGGCGGAACGAAAAGTCATTGCTTTTCTCCAAAACAATTTTTACTGTGATTTTCTCGGTCCATTTCTTACGAATTCCAACCCACTTTGTCCAGAAATGACTGCATTCAACCGGAAATATCCTGTTGTGTTTTGGCTAACTCAGTCCCTGATATTGCTACAACCTCTGTGATTCTCTTTTCCGGATATTATCAACAGACTTTATGGTTTTGCATGTTTTTTTTGCAGGGAACATTTAATTTTGTACAATAGAAATACTAATAGGTTCAACCTGGAGACACCAGCTCTACACCTTCATATGTTCTAGGGAGAAAGCTAGAGGAAATGCGGCAAACAAACATGATATTTCTGTTCGTATACATGACATTTTATACACTTGCCTAACGGAAAGCTTTGCTTTTTTCCAAAACCATTTTTACTGTGATTTTCTCGGTCCATTGCATACGAATTCCACCAAATTTTGTCCAGTTATGACTGGATGAAACCAGAAATATCCGGTTGTGTTTTGGCTAACTCAATCCCATATGTTGCTACAAATTTTGTGTTTGTTTTTTCAGATATTATCAACGGACTTTATGGTTTTGCATGTTTTTTATCAGGGAACATTTAATTTTTTGCTGGGAAACTCTAATTGGTTCCACATGGAGACACCAGCTCTACATATTCGTATTCTCTAGGCAGAAATCTAGAGGAACTGCGGCAAACAAACATGATATTTCTGTTTGTATAGATGGCATTTTATGCACTTGCCTAAAGGAAAGACTTTGCTTTTCTCCAAACCATTTATACTGTGATTTTCTCGGTCCATTACATACGAACACCACACCACTTTGTCCGGATATGACTGGATGAAAACAGAAATATCCAGATGTGTTTTGGCTTCCTATATCCCAGATATTGTGAAAGCCTCTGTGTTTTGTTTTCTGCATATTATTTATGGACTTTATTGTTTTCAATGTTTTTATCAGGGAACATTTAATTTTGTGCTGGGAAACACTAATTGGTTCCACATGGAGACACCAGCTCTACACATTCATATTTTCTAGGGAGAAAGCTAGAGGAACTGCGGCAAACAAACATGGTATTTCTGTTTGTATAGATGACATTTTATGCACTGGCGGAAGGAAAAGTCATTGCTTTTCTCCAAAACAATTTTTACTGTGATTTTCTCGGTCCATTTCTTACTAATTCCAACCCACTTTGTCAAGAAATGACTGCATTCAACCGGAAATATCCTGTTGTGTTTTGGCTAACTCAGTCCCTGATATTGCTACAACCTCTGTGATTCTCTTTTCCGGATATTATCAACAGACTTTATGGTTTTGCATGTTTTTTTTGCAGGGAACATTTAATTTTGTACAATAGAAATACTAATAGGTTCAACCTGGAGACACCAGCTCTACACATTCGTATGTTCTAGGGAGAAAGCTAGAGGAAATGTGGCATACAAACATGATATTTCTGTTCGTATACATGACATTTTATACACTTGCCTAACGGAAAAACTTTGCTTTTTTCCAAAACCAATTTTACTGTGATTTTCTCGGTCCATTGCATACGAATTCCACCAAATTTTGTCCGGTTATGACTGGATGAAACCAGAAATATCCGGTTGTGTTTTGGCTAACTCAATCCCATAAGTTGCTACAAATTCTGTGTTTGTATTTTCAGATATTATCAACGGACTTTATGGTTTTGCATGTTTTTTATCAGGGAACATTTAATTTTTTGCTGGGAAACTCTAATTGGTTCCACATGGAGACACCAGCTCTACATATTCGTATTCTCTAGGCAGAAATCTAGAGGAACTGCGGCAAACAAACATGATATTTCTGTTTGTATAGATGAAATTTTATGCACTTTCCTAAAGAAAAGACTTTGCTTTTCTCCAAAACAATTTTTCCTGTGATTTTCTCAGTCCATTACATACGAATTCCACACCTCTTTCTTCGTATATGACTGGAGGAAACCAGAAATATCCAGTTGCGTTTTGACTTCCTATATCCCAGATATTGCTACAGCCTCAGTGTCTGTGTTTACTGGATATATATGGATGGATTTTATTTTTTTGCATGTTTTTTATCAGTGAACATTATATTTTGTGCTGGGAAACACAAATTGGTTCCACATGGAGACACCAGCTCTACACATTCGTATTTTCCAGGGAGAAAGCTAGAGGAACTGTGGCAAACAAACACGATATTTCTGTTTGTATAGATGACATTTTATGCACTTGCCTAAACAAAAGATTTTGCTTTTCTCTAAAATCATAATTACTGTGATTTTCTCGGCCCATTGCATACGAATTCCACCCGAATTTTTCGGATATGACTGCATACAACCAGAATATCCGGTTGTGTTTTGTCTAACTCAATCACAGATATTCCTACTGCCTATGGGTTTGTGTTTTCTGGATATTATCAACGGACTTTATTGTTTTGAATGTTTTTATCAGGGAACATTTAATTTTGTACCATAGAAACACTAATAGTTTCAACATGGAGACATCAGTCTACACATTCATATGTTCTAGGGAGAAAGCTAGAGGAACTGCGGCAAACAAACATGATATTACTGTTTGTAGACACGACATTTTATGCACTGGCCGAAGGAAAAGACTTTGCTTTTCTCGAAAACCACTTTTACTGAGATTTTCTCTGTCCATTGCATAGGAATTCCACCCCACTTTGTCCGGATATGACTGGATGAAACCAAAAATATCCGGTTGTGTTTTTGGCTAACTCAATCCCAGATATTGTGAAAACCTCTGTGTTTGTGTTTTCCAGATATTATCAACGGAATTTATGTTTTTGAATGTTTTTTTATCAGGGGACATTTAATTTTGTGCTGGGAAACGCTAATTGGTTCCACATGGAGACAGCAGTTTTCACATTCATATTTTCTAGGGAGAAAGCTAGAGGAACTGTCACAAACAAACATGATATTTCTGTTTGTATACATGAGATTTTATGCACTTGCCTAACGAAAAGACTTTGCTTTTCTGTAAAATCATTATTACTGTGATTTTCTCCGTCCATTGCATATGAATTCCACACTACTTTGTCCGGATATGCCTGTATGAAAACAGAAATATCCAGTTGTGTTTTCGCTGACCCAATCCGAAATATTGTGAAAGCCACTGTGATGCGTTTTCTGGATATTATCGATGGACTATATTGTTTTGAATGTTTTTATCAGGGAACATTTAATTTTGTACAGTAGAAATACTAATTGGTTCCACATGGAGACACGACTCTACACATTCGTATTTTCTAGTGAGGAAGCTACAGGAACTGCGGAAAACATGATATTTCTGTTTGTATAGATGACATTTTATACACTTGCCTAATGAAAAGACTTCTTCTTCTGCAAAACAACTTTTCCTGTGATTTTCTCGGTCCATACATACGAATTCCACAACACTTTGTCCGAATATGCCTGGATTAAAACAGAAATATCCGGTTCTTTTTGGCTAACTATATCCCAGATATGGCTACAGCCTCAGTGTTTGTGTTTTCTGGATATTATCAATGCACTTTATGGTTTTGACTGTTTTTTACCAGGGAACATTTAATTTTGTGCTGGGAAACAGTAATTGGTTCCACATGGAGACACCAGGTCTACAAATTCGTATTTTCTAGGGAGAAAGCTAGAGGAACTGGGGCAAACAAATATGATATTTCTGTTTGCATACATGACATTTTATGCACTGGCCGAAGGAAACGACTTTGCTTTTCTCCAAAACCATTCTTACTGTGATTTTCTCAGTCCAATACATACGAATTCCAAACGACTGTCTGGATATGCCTGGATGAAAACAGAAATATCCGGTTCTGTTTTGGCTAACTATATCCCAGATATGGCTACAGCCTCAGTGTTTGTGTTTTCTGGATATTATTCACAGACTTTATTGTTTTGAGTGTTTTATCAGGGAACATTTAATTTTGTACCGTAGAAACACTGATTGGTTCCACATGGAGACACGAGCTGTACACATTCGTATTTTCTAGGGAGAAGGCTAGAGGAACTGCCTAAAACAATCATGATATTTCTGTTTGTGTAGTTGACATTTTATGCACTTGCCTAACGAAAATACTTTGCTATTCACTAAAACCATTATAATATGATTTTCTGGGTCAATTCCGTAGGAATTCGACGCCACTTTGTCTGGATAAGACTGGATGAAACCAGAAATCTCCGGTTGTGTTTTGGCTAACTCAATCCCAGATATTGTGAAAGCCTCTGTGTTTGTGTTTTCTGGATATTATTCACACAATTTATTGTTTTGAGTGTTTTTATCAGGGAACATTTAATTTTCTGCTGGGAAACACTAATTGGTTCCACATGGAGACACCATTCTACACATTCGTATTTTCTAGGGAGAAAGCTAGAGGAACTGCGGCAAACAAACATGATATTTATGTTTGTACAGATGACATTTTATGCACTGGCTGAAGCATAAGACTTTGCTTGTCTCCAAAACCATTTTTACTGTGATTTTCTGGGTCCATTACATACGAATTCCACAAGACTTTGTCCGGATATGACTGGATGAAACCAGAAATATCCGGTTGTGTTTTGGTTAACTCAATGCCAGATATTGCTACAGCCTCTGTGTTTGTGTTTTCTTGATATTATCAATGGATTTTATTGTTTTGAATGTTTTTATGAGGGAACATTTAATTTTGTACCGTAAAAACAATAATTGGTTCCACATATGGGGACACCAGACTACACATTCATATTTTCTTGGGAAAAGCTAGATGAACTGCGGCAAAGAAACATGATATTTCTGTTTGTATAGATGACATTTTATGCACTTCCCTAACGAATAGATCTGGATATTTTCGATGGACTTGATTGTTTTGAATGTTTTTATCAGGGAACATTTAATTTTCTGCTGGGAAACACTAATTGCTTCCACATGGAGACACCAGTCTACACATTCGTATGTTCTAGGGAGAATGTTACAGAAACTGCGGCAAACAGGCATGATATTACTGTTTGTATACAAGACATTTTATGCACTGGCTGAAGGAAAAGACTTAGCTTTTCTCCAAATCCATTTTTAATTGATTTTCTCATTCTATTTCATAGTAATTCCACCCCGTTTTTCCCGGATATGACTGGATGAAACCAGAAATATCCGGTTTTGTTTTGCCTAAATCAATCCCAGATATTGCTACAGGCTCTTGTTTGTGTTTTCCAGATATTATCAACGGATTTTATGGTTTTTCATGTTTTTTATCATGGAACATTTAATTTAGTGCTAGGAAACATAATTGTTTCCACTTGGAGACAACAGCTCTACACGTTCGTATTTTCTAGGGAGAAAGCTAGAGGAACTGTGGCAAACAAACATGATATTTCTGTTTGTATAGATGATATTTTATGCACTGGCCGAAGGAAAAGACTTTGCTTTTCTCCAAAACCATTTTTCCTGTGATTTTCTCCGTCCATTACATACGAATTCCACCAAACTTTGTCCGGGTATGACTGGATGAAACCAGAAATGTCCGGTTTTGTTTTTGCTTACTATAACCCAGATATTGCTACAGCCTTTGTGTTTGTGTTTTCTGGAGATTATCGATTTATTTTATTGTTCTGAATGTTTGTATTAGGATACATTTAATTTTTGTTGCAAACACTAATTGGTTCCACATGGAGACACCAGGTCTACACATTCGTATTTTCTAGTGAGGAAGCTACAGGAACTGCGGAAAACATGATATTTCTGTTTGTATAGATGACATTTTATACACTTGCCTAACGAAAAGACTTTTTTTTTTCTGCAAAACAATTTTTCCTGTGATTTTCTCGGTCCATACATACGAATTCCACACCACTTTATTCGAATATGGCTGGATGAATCAGAAATATCCAGTTCTGTTTTGGCTAACTATATCCCAGATATTGCTACAGCCTCTGTGTTTGTGTTTTCTGGATATTTTCGATGGACTTGATTGCTTTGAATATTTTTATCAGGGAACATTTAATTTTCTGCTGGGAAACACTAATTGGTTCCACATGGAGACACCAGTCTACACATTCCTATGTTCTAGGGAGAATGTTACAGGAACTGCGGCAAACAGGCATGATATTACTGTTTCTATACATGACATGTTATGCACCGGCCGAAGCAAAAGACTTAGCTTTCCTCCAAAACCATTTTTACTTGATTTTCTCGTTCTATTTCATAGGAATTCCACCACAGTTTTCCCGGATATGACTGGATGAAACCAGAAATATCCGGTTTTGTTTTGCCTAAATCAATCCCAGATATTGCTACAGCCTCTGTGTTTGTGTTTTCTGGATATTATCAACGGATTTTATGGTTTTTAATGTTTTTTTATTATGGAACAAAATTTACTGCTGGGAAACATAATTGTTTCCACATGGCGACAACAGCTCTACGCATTCGTATTTTCTAGGGAGAAAGCTAGAGGAACTGTGGCAAACAAACATGATATTTCTGTTTGTATAGGTGACATTTTGTGCACTGGCCGAAGGAAAAGACTTTGCTTTTCTCCAAAACCATTTTTACTGTGATTTTCTCTGTCCATTGCATACGAATTCCACACTACTTTTTCTGGATATGACTGGATGATATCAGAAATGTCCAGTTGTGTTTTGGCTAACACAATCCGAGGTATTGCTATAGCCTCTGCGTTTGTGTTTTCTGGATAGTATCGACGGACTTTATTGTTTTGAATGTTTTTATCAGGGAATATTTAATTTTGTACAGTAGAAACACTAACTGGTTCCACATGGAGACACCAGTCTACACATTCGTATCTTCTAGGGAGAAAGCTAGAGGAACTGAGGCAAACAAACATGATATTTCTGTTTGCATACATGACATTTTATGAACTGGCCGAAGGAAAAGACTTTGCTTTTCTCCAAAACCATTCTTACTGTGATTTTCTCGGTCCAATACATACGAATTCCACACCACTTTCCGGATATGCCAGGATGAAAACAGAAATATCCGGTTGTGTTTTGGCTAACTCAATGCCAGATATTGCTACAGCCTCTGTGTTGGTGTTTTCCGGATATTATCAATGGACTTTATGGTTTTTCATGTCTTTTATCAGGGAACATTTAATTTTTTGCTGGGGAACACTAGTTGGTTCCACATGGAGACACCAGCTCTACACATTCGTATTTTCTGGGGAGACAGCTAGAGGAACTGCAGCAAACAAACATGATATTTCTGTTTATATAGATGACATTTTATGCACTTGGCAAATGAAAAGACTTTGCTTTTCTCCAAAACCATTTTTACTGTGATTATTTTTTCGGTCCATTGCATACGAATTCCACGAAACATTGTCCGGATATGACTGGATGAAACCAGAAATATCCGGTTGTGTTTTGGCTACCACAATGCCAGATATTGCTACAGCCTCTTTGTTTGTGTTTTCCGGATATTATCAACGGACTTTATAGTTTTTCATGTCTTTTATCAGGGTACATTTAATTTTATACTGGGGAACACTAGTTGGTTCCACATGGAGACACCAGCTCTACACATTCGTATTTTCTAGGGAGAAAGCTAGAGGAACTGCAGCAAGCAAACATATTTCTGTTTATATAGATGACATTTTATGCACTTGCCTAAAAAAAGAATTGGCTTTTCTCCAAAACCATTTTTACTGTGATTTTCACGGTCCATTGCCTCCGAATTCCACACCACTTTCCGGATATGCCTGGATGAAAACAGAAATATCCAGTTCTGTTTTGGCTAACTATATCCCAGATATGGCTACAGCCTCAGTGTTTGTGTTTTCTGGATATTATCAACAGACTTTATTGGTTTGACTGTTTTTATCAGGGAACATTTAATTTTGTCCGGTAGAAACACTAATTGGTTCCACATGGAGACACCAGCTCTACACATTCGTATTTTCTAGGCAGACAGCTAGAGGAACTGCGGCAAACAAACTTGATATTTCTGTATGAATAGATGACATTTTATGCACTTGCCTAATGAAAAGACTTTGCTTTTCTCCAAAACCATTTTTACTGTGCTTTTTCGGTCCATTACATACGAATTCCACCCCACTTTGTCTGGATATGACTGGATGAAACCAGAAATATCCAGTTGTGTTTTGGCTAACTCAATCCCAGATATTGCTACAGCCTCTGTGTTTGTGTTTTCCGGATATTATCAACGGACTTTATGGTTTTTCATGTTTTCTATCAGGGAACATTTAATTTTATGCTGGGAAACACTAGTCGGTTCCACATAGTGACACCAGCTTTACACATTAGTATTTTCTGGGGAGAAAGCTAGAGGAACTGCGGCAAACAAACATGATATTTCTGTTTATATAGATGACATTTTATGCATTTGCCTAAAAAAAGACTTTGATTTTCTCCAAAACCATTTTTACTGTGATTTTCTCAGTCTGTTGCATGCGAATTCCACACCACTTTGTCCAGATATGCCTGTATGAAAACAGAAATATCCAGTTCTGTTTTGGCTTACTCAGTCCCAGATATTGCTACAGCCGCAGTGTTTGTGTTTTCTGGATATTATCAATGGACTTTATTGTTTTGAATGTTTTTATCAGGGAACATTTAATTTTGTACCGTAGAAACACTAATTGGTTTCACATGGAGAAACGTCTCTAAACATTCTTATTTCTAAGCAGAAAGCTAGAGGAACTGCGGCAAACAAACATGATATTTCTGCTTGAATAGATGATATTTTATTCACTTGCCTAATGAAAAGACTTTGCTTTTCTCCAAAACCATTTTTACTGTGCTTTTTCGGTGCATTGCATACGAATTCCACCCCACTTTGTCTGGATATGACTGGATGAAACCAGAAATATCCGGTTGTGTTTTGGCTAACTCAATCCCAGATATTGCTACAGACTCTGGGTTTGTGTTTTCCGGATATTATCAATGGACTTTATGGTTTTTCATGTTTTCTATCAGGGAACATTTAATTTTATGCTGGGGAACACTAGTTGGTTCCACATGGTGACACCAGCTCTACACATTCGTATTTTCTAGCTAGAAAGCTAGAGGAACTGCAGCAAATAAACATGATACTTTTTGTTTGCATAGATGACATTTAATGTACTTGCCTTAAAAAAGACTTTGCTTTTCTCCAAAACAATTTTTACTCTGATTTTCTCATTCTATTGCATGCGAATTCCACACCACTTTGTCCGGATATGCCTGGACGAAACCAGAAATATCCAGTTGTGTTTTGGCTAACTATATCCCAGATATGGCTACAGCCTCTGTGTTTGTGTTTTCCGGATATAATCAACGGACTTTATGGTTTTTCATGTTTTCTATCAGGGAACATTTAATTTTATGCTGGGGAACAATAGTTGGTTCCACATGGTGACACCAGCTCTACACATTCGTATTTTCTATGGAGAAAGCCAGAGGAACTGCAGCAAACAAACATGATATTTCTGTTTGTATAGATGACATTTTAGGCACTTGCCTAAAAAAAGACTTTGCTTTTCTCCAAAACCATTTCTACGGTGATTTTCTCAGTCTATTGCATCCGAATTCCACACCAATTTGTCCGTATATGCCTGGATGAAAACAAAAATATCCGGTTATGTTTTGGCTAACTATATCCAAGATATGGCTACAGCCTCAGTGTTTGTGTTTTCTGCATATTATTCACAGACTTTATTATTTTGAGTGTTTTTATCTGGGAACATTTAATTTTGTACCCTAGAAAACTGATTGGTTCCACATGGAGACACCAGCTCTACACATTCATATTTTCTAGGGACAAAGCTAGAGGAACTGCGGCAAACAAACATGATATTTCTGTTTGAATAGATGACATTTTATGCACTTGCCTAATGAAAGGACTTTGCTTTTTTCCACAACCATATTTACTGAGATTTTCTCGGTCCATTGCATAAGAATTCCACCCCACATTGTAAGGATATGACTGGATGAAACCAGAAATATCCGGTGTGTTTTGGCTAACTCAATCCCAGATATTGCTACAGACTCTGTGTTTGTGTTTTCCGGATATTATCGATGGACTTTATGGATTTCCATGTTTTTTATCAGGGAACATTAAATTTTGTGCTGGGAAACACTAATTGGGTCCACATGGAGACACCAGCTATACACATTCGTATTTTCTAGGCAGAAAGCTAGAGGAACTGAGGCAAACAAACATGATATTTCTGTTTGCATACATGACATTTTATGAACTGGCCGAAGGAAAAGACTTTGCTTTTCTCCAAAACCATTCTTACTGTGATTTTCTCGGTCCAATACATACGAATTCCACACCACTTTCCGGATATGCCAGGATGAAAACAGAAATATCCGGTTGTGTTTTGGCTAACTCAATGCCAGATATTGCTACAGCCTCTGTGTTGGTGTTTTCCGGATATTATCAATGGACTTTATGGTTTTTCATGTCTTTTATCAGGGAACATTTAATTTTTTGCTGGGGAACACTAGTTGGTTCCACATGGAGACACCAGCTCTACACATTCGTATTTTCTGGGGAGACAGCTAGAGGAACTGCAGCAAACAAACATGATATTTCTGTTTATATAGATGACATTTTATGCACTTGGCAAATGAAAAGACTTTGCTTTTCTCCAAAACCATTTTTACTGTGATTATTTTTTCGGTCCATTGCATACGAATTCCACGAAACATTGTCCGGATATGACTGGATGAAACCAGAAATATCCGGTTGTGTTTTGGCTACCACAATGCCAGATATTGCTACAGCCTCTTTGTTTGTGTTTTCCGGATATTATCAACGGACTTTATAGTTTTTCATGTCTTTTATCAGGGTACATTTAATTTTATACTGGGGAACACTAGTTGGTTCCACATGGAGACACCAGCTCTACACATTCGTATTTTCTAGGGAGAAAGCTAGAGGAACTGCAGCAAGCAAACATATTTCTGTTTATATAGATGACATTTTATGCACTTGCCTAAAAAAAGAATTGGCTTTTCTCCAAAACCATTTTTACTGTGATTTTCACGGTCCATTGCCTCTGAATTCCACACCACTTTCCGGATATGCCTGGATGAAAACAGAAATATCCAGTTCTGTTTTGGCTAACTATATCCCAGATATGGCTACAGCCTCAGTGTTTGTGTTTTCTGGATATTATCAACAGACTTTATTGGTTTGACTGTTTTTATCAGGGAACATTTAATTTTGTCCGGTAGAAACACTAATTGGTTCCACATGGAGACACCAGCTCTACACATTCGTATTTTCTAGGCAGACAGCTAGAGGAACTGCGGCAAACAAACTTGATATTTCTGTATGAATAGATGACATTTTATGCACTTGCCTAATGAAAAGACTTTGCTTTTCTCCAAAACCATTTTTACTGTGCTTTTTCGGTCCATTACATACGAATTCCACCCCACTTTGTCTGGATATGACTGGATGAAACCAGAAATATCCAGTTGTGTTTTGGCTAACTCAATCCCAGATATTGCTACAGCCTCTGTGTTTGTGTTTTCCGGATATTATCAACGGACTTTATGGTTTTTCATGTTTTCTATCAGGGAACATTTAATTTTATGCTGGGAAACACTAGTCGGTTCCACATAGTGACACCAGCTTTACACATTAGTATTTTCTGGGGAGAAAGCTAGAGGAACTGCGGCAAACAAACATGATATTTCTGTTTATATAGATGACATTTTATGCATTTGCCTAAAAAAAGACTTTGATTTTCTCCAAAACCATTTTTACTGTGATTTTCTCAGTCTGTTGCATGCGAATTCCACACCACTTTGTCCGGATATGCCTGTATGAAAACAAAAATATCCGGTTATGTTTTGGCTAACTATATCCAAGATATGGCTACAGCCTCAGTGTTTGTGTTTTCCGGATATTATCAACGGACTTTATGGTTTTTCATGTTTTCTATCAGGGAACATTTAATTTTTTGCTGGGGAACACTAGTTGGTTCCACATGGAGACACCAGCTCTACACATTCGTATTTTCTGGGGAGACAGCTAGAGGAACTGCAGCAAACAAACATGATATTTCTGTTTATATAGATGACATTTTATGCACTTGGCAAATGAAAAGACTTTGCTTTTCTCCAAAACCATTTTTACTGTGATTATTTTTTCGGTCCATTGCATACGAATTCCACGAAACATTGTCCGGATATGACTGGATGAAACCAGAAATATCCGGTTGTGTTTTGGCTACCACAATGCCAGATATTGCTACAGCCTCTTTGTTTGTGTTTTCCGGATATTATCAACGGACTTTATAGTTTTTCATGTCTTTTATCAGGGTACATTTAATTTTATACTGGGGAACACTAGTTGGTTCCACATGGAGACACCAGCTCTACACATTCGTATTTTCTAGGGAGAAAGCTAGAGGAACTGCAGCAAGCAAACATATTTCTGTTTATATAGATGACATTTTATGCACTTGCCTAAAAAAAGAATTGGCTTTTCTCCAAAACCATTTTTACTGTGATTTTCACGGTCCATTGCCTCCGAATTCCACACCACTTTCCGGATATGCCTGGATGAAAACAGAAATATCCAGTTCTGTTTTGGCTAACTATATCCCAGATATGGCTACAGCCTCAGTGTTTGTGTTTTCTGGATATTATCAACAGACTTTATTGGTTTGACTGTTTTTATCAGGGAACATTTAATTTTGTCCGGTAGAAACACTAATTGGTTCCACATGGAGACACCAGCTCTACACATTCGTATTTTCTAGGCAGACAGCTAGAGGAACTGCGGCAAACAAACTTGATATTTCTGTATGAATAGATGACATTTTATGCACTTGCCTAATGAAAAGACTTTGCTTTTCTCCAAAACCATTTTTACTGTGCTTTTTCGGTCCATTACATACGAATTCCACCCCACTTTGTCTGGATATGACTGGATGAAACCAGAAATATCCAGTTGTGTTTTGGCTAACTCAATCCCAGATATTGCTACAGCCTCTGTGTTTGTGTTTTCCGGATATTATCAACGGACTTTATGGTTTTTCATGTTTTCTATCAGGGAACATTTAATTTTATGCTGGGAAACACTAGTCGGTTCCACATAGTGACACCAGCTTTACACATTAGTATTTTCTGGGGAGAAAGCTAGAGGAACTGCGGCAAACAAACATGATATTTCTGTTTATATAGATGACATTTTATGCATTTGCCTAAAAAAAGACTTTGATTTTCTCCAAAACCATTTTTACTGTGATTTTCTCAGTCTGTTGCATGCGAATTCCACACCACTTTGTCCAGATATGCCTGTATGAAAACAGAAATATCCAGTTCTGTTTTGGCTTACTCAGTCCCAGATATTGCTACAGCCGCAGTGTTTGTGTTTTCTGGATATTATCAATGGACTTTATTGTTTTGAATGTTTTTATCAGGGAACATTTAATTTTGTACCGTAGAAACACTAATTGGTTTCACATGGAGAAACGTCTCTAAACATTCTTATTTCTAAGCAGAAAGCTAGAGGAACTGCGGCAAACAAACATGATATTTCTGCTTGAATAGATGATATTTTATTCACTTGCCTAATGAAAAGACTTTGCTTTTCTCCAAAACCATTTTTACTGTGCTTTTTCGGTGCATTGCATACGAATTCCACCCCACTTTGTCTGGATATGACTGGATGAAACCAGAAATATCCGGTTGTGTTTTGGCTAACTCAATCCCAGATATTGCTACAGACTCTGGGTTTGTGTTTTCCGGATATTATCAATGGACTTTATGGTTTTTCATGTTTTCTATCAGGGAACATTTAATTTTATGCTGGGGAACACTAGTTGGTTCCACATGGTGACACCAGCTCTACACATTCGTATTTTCTAGCTAGAAAGCTAGAGGAACTGCAGCAAATAAACATGATACTTTTTGTTTGCATAGATGACATTTAATGTACTTGCCTTAAAAAAGACTTTGCTTTTCTCCAAAACAATTTTTACTCTGATTTTCTCATTCTATTGCATGCGAATTCCACACCACTTTGTCCGGATATGCCTGGACGAAACCAGAAATATCCAGTTGTGTTTTGGCTAACTATATCCCAGATATGGCTACAGCCTCTGTGTTTGTGTTTTCCGGATATAATCAACGGACTTTATGGTTTTTCATGTTTTCTATCAGGGAACATTTAATTTTATGCTGGGGAACAATAGTTGGTTCCACATGGTGACACCAGCTCTACACATTCGTATTTTCTACGGAGAAAGCCAGAGGAACTGCAGCAAACAAACATGATATTTCTGTTTGTATAGATGACATTTTAGGCACTTGCCTAAAAAAAGACTTTGCTTTTCTCCAAAACCATTTCTACGGTGATTTTCTCAGTCTATTGCATCCGAATTCCACACCAATTTGTCCGTATATGCCTGGATGAAAACAAAAATATCCGGTTATGTTTTGGCTAACTATATCCAAGATATGGCTACAGCCTCAGTGTTTGTGTTTTCTGCATATTATTCACAGACTTTATTATTTTGAGTGTTTTTATCTGGGAACATTTAATTTTGTACCCTAGAAACTGATTGGTTCCACATGGAGACACCAGCTCTACACATTCATATTTTCTAGGGACAAAGCTAGAGGAACTGCGGCAAACAAACATGATATTTCTGTTTGAATAGATGACATTTTATGCACTTGCCTAATGAAAGGACTTTGCTTTTTTCCACAACCATATTTACTGAGATTTTCTCGGTCCATTGCATAAGAATTCCACCCCACATTGTAAGGATATGACTGGATGAAACCAGAAATATCCGGTGTGTTTTGGCTAACTCAATCCCAGATATTGCTACAGACTCTGTGTTTGTGTTTTCTGGATATTATCGATGGACTTTATGGATTTCCATGTTTTTTATCAGGGAACATTAAATTTTGTGCTGGGAAACACTAATTGGGTCCACATGGAGACACAAGCTATACACATTCGTATTTTCTAGGCAGAAAGCTAGAGGAACTGAGGCAAACAAACATGATATTTCTGTTTGCATACATGACATTTTATGAACTGGCCGAAGGAAAAGACTTTGCTTTTCTCCAAAACCATTCTTACTGTGATTTTCTCGGTCCAATACATACGAATTCCACACCACTTTCCGGATATGCCAGGATGAAAACAGAAATATCCGGTTGTGTTTTGGCTAACTCAATGCCAGATATTGCTACAGCCTCTGTGTTGGTGTTTTCCGGATATTATCAATGGACTTTATGGTTTTTCATGTCTTTTATCAGGGAACATTTAATTTTTTGCTGGGGAACACTAGTTGGTTCCACATGGAGACACCAGCTCTACACATTCGTATTTTCTGGGGAGACAGCTAGAGGAACTGCAGCAAACAAACATGATATTTCTGTTTATATAGATGGCATTTTATGCACTTGGCAAATGAAAAGACTTTGCTTTTCTCCAAAACCATTTTTACTGTGATTATTTTTTCGGTCCATTGCATACGAATTCCACGAAACATTGTCCGGATATGACTGGATGAAACCAGAAATATCCGGTTGTGTTTTGGCTACCACAATGCCAGATATGGAAACAGCCTCTTTGTTTGTGTTTTCCGGATATTATCAACGGACTTTATAGTTTTTCATGTCTTTTATCAGGGTACATTTAATTTTATACTGGGGAACACTAGTTGGTTCCACATGGAGACACCAGCTCTACACATTCGTATTTTCTAGGGAGAAAGCTAGAGGAACTGCAGCAAGCAAACATATTTCTGTTTATATAGATGACATTTTATGCACTTGCCTAAAAAAAGAATTGGCTTTTCTCCAAAACCATTTTTACTGTGATTTTCACGGTCCATTGCCTCTGAATTCCACACCACTTTCCGGATATGCCTGGATGAAAACAGAAATATCCAGTTCTGTTTTGGCTAACTATATCCCAGATATGGCTACAGCCTCAGTGTTTGTGTTTTCTGGATATGATCAACAGACTTTATTGGTTTGACTGTTTTTATCAGGGAACATTTAATTTTGTCCGGTAGAAACACTAATTGGTTCCACATGGAGACACCAGCTCTACACATTCGTATTTTCTAGGCAGACAGCTAGAGGAACTGCGGCAAACAAACTTGATATTTCTGTATGAATAGATGACATTTTATGCACTTGCCTAATGAAAAGACTTTGCTTTTCTCCAAAACCATTTTTACTGTGCTTTTTCGGTCCATTACATACGAATTCCACCCCACTTTGTCTGGATATGACTGGATGAAACCAGAAATATCCAGTTGTGTTTTGGCTAACTCAATCCCAGATATTGCTACAGCCTCTGTGTTTGTGTTTTCCGGATATTATCAACGGACTTTATGGTTTTTCATGTTTTCTATCAGGGAACATTTAATTTTATGCTGGGAAACACTAGTCGGTTCCACATAGTGACACCAGCTTTACACATTAGTATTTTCTGGGGAGAAAGCTAGAGGAACTGCGGCAAACAAACATGATATTTCTGTTTATATAGATGACATTTTATGCATTTGCCTAAAAAAAGACTTTGATTTTCTCCAAAACCATTTTTACTGTGATTTTCTCAGTCTGTTGCATGCGAATTCCACACCACTTTGTCCGGATATGCCTGTATGAAAACAAAAATATCCGGTTATGTTTTGGCTAACTATATCCAAGATATGGCTACAGCCTCAGTGTTTGTGTTTTCCGGATATTATCAACGGACTTTATGGTTTTTCATGTTTTCTATCAGGGAACATTTAATTTTATGCTGGGGAACACTAGTTGGTTCCACATGGTGACACCAGCTCTACACATTCGTATTTTCTAGCTAGAAAGCTAGAGGAACTGCAGCAAATAAACATGATACTTTTTGTTTGCATAGATGACATTTAATGTACTTGCCTTAAAAAAGACTTTGCTTTTCTCCAAAACAATTTTTACTCTGATTTTCTCAGTCTATTGCATGCGAATTCCACACCACTTTGTCCGGATATGCCTGGATGAAACCAGAAATATCCAGTTGTGTTTTGGCTAACTATATCCCAGATATGGCTACAGCCTCTGTGTTTGTGTTTTCCGGATATAATCAACGGACTTTATGGTTTTTCATGTTTTCTATCAGGGGACATTTAATTTTATGCTGGGGAACAATAGTTGGTTCCACATGGTGACACCAGCTCTACACATTCGTATTTTCTACGGAGAAAGCCAGAGGAACTGCAGCAAACAAACATGATATTTCTGTTTGTATAGATGACATTTTAGGCACTTGCCTAAAAAAAGACTTTGCTTTTCTCCAAAACCATTTCTACGGTGATTTTCTCAGTCTATTGCATCCGAATTCCACACCAATTTGTCCGTATATGCCTGGATGAAAACAAAAATATCCGGTTATGTTTTGGCTAACTATATCCAAGATATGGCTACAGCCTCAGTGTTTGTGTTTTCTGCATATTATTCACAGACTTTATTATTTTGAGTGTTTTTATCTGGGAACATTTAATTTTGTACCCTAGAAAACTGATTGGTTCCACATGGAGACACCAGCTCTACACATTCATATTTTCTAGGGACAAAGCTAGAGGAACTGCGGCAAACAAACATGATATTTCTGTTTGAATAGATGACATTTTATGCACTTGCCTAATGAAAGGACTTTGCTTTTTTCCACAACCATATTTACTGAGATTTTCTCGGTCCATTGCATAAGAATTCCACCCCACATTGTAAGGATATGACTGGATGAAACCAGAAATATCCGGTGTGTTTTGGCTAACTCAATCCCAGATATTGCTACAGACTCTGTGTTTGTGTTTTCCGGATATTATCGATGGACTTTATGGATTTCCATGTTTTTTATCAGGGAACATTAAATTTTGTGCTGGGAAACACTAATTGGGTCCACATGGAGACACCAGCTATACACATTCGTATTTTCTAGGCAGAAAGCTAGAGGAACTGAGGCAAACAAACATGATATTTCTGTTTGCATACATGACATTTTATGAACTGGCCGAAGGAAAAGACTTTGCTTTTCTCCAAAACCATTCTTACTGTGATTTTCTCGGTCCAATACATACGAATTCCACACCACTTTCCGGATATGCCAGGATGAAAACAGAAATATCCGGTTGTGTTTTGGCTAACTCAATGCCAGATATTGCTACAGCCTCTGTGTTGGTGTTTTCCGGATATTATCAATGGACTTTATGGTTTTTCATGTCTTTTATCAGGGAACATTTAATTTTTTGCTGGGGAACACTAGTTGGTTCCACATGGAGACACCAGCTCTACACATTCGTATTTTCTGGGGAGACAGCTAGAGGAACTGCAGCAAACAAACATGATATTTCTGTTTATATAGATGGCATTTTATGCACTTGGCAAATGAAAAGACTTTGCTTTTCTCCAAAACCATTTTTACTGTGATTATTTTTTCGGTCCATTGCATACGAATTCCACGAAACATTGTCCGGATATGACTGGATGAAACCAGAAATATCCGGTTGTGTTTTGGCTACCACAATGCCAGATATTGCTACAGCCTCTTTGTTTGTGTTTTCCGGATATTATCAACGGACTTTATAGTTTTTCATGTCTTTTATCAGGGTACATTTAATTTTATACTGGGGAACACTAGTTGGTTCCACATGGAGACACCAGCTCTACACATTCGTATTTTCTAGGGAGAAAGCTAGAGGAACTGCAGCAAGCAAACATATTTCTGTTTATATAGATGACATTTTATGCACTTGCCTAAAAAAAGAATTGGCTTTTCTCCAAAACCATTTTTACTGTGATTTTCACGGTCCATTGCCTCTGAATTCCACACCACTTTCCGGATATGCCTGGATGAAAACAGAAATATCCAGTTCTGTTTTGGCTAACTATATCCCAGATATGGCTACAGCCTCAGTGTTTGTGTTTTCTGGATATTATCAACAGACTTTATTGGTTTGACTGTTTTTATCAGGGAACATTTAATTTTGTCCGGTAGAAACACTAATTGGTTCCACATGGAGACACCAGCTCTACACATTCGTATTTTCTAGGCAGACAGCTAGAGGAACTGCGGCAAACAAACTTGATATTTCTGTATGAATAGATGACATTTTATGCACTTGCCTAATGAAAAGACTTTGCTTTTCTCCAAAACCATTTTTACTGTGCTTTTTCGGTCCATTACATACGAATTCCACCCCACTTTGTCTGGATATGACTGGATGAAACCAGAAATATCCAGTTGTGTTTTGGCTAACTCAATCCCAGATATTGCTACAGCCTCTGTGTTTGTGTTTTCCGGATATTATCAACGGACTTTATGGTTTTTCATGTTTTCTATCAGGGAACATTTAATTTTATGCTGGGAAACACTAGTCGGTTCCACATAGTGACACCAGCTTTACACATTAGTATTTTCTGGGGAGAAAGCTAGAGGAACTGCGGCAAACAAACATGATATTTCTGTTTATATAGATGACATTTTATGCATTTGCCTAAAAAAAGACTTTGATTTTCTCCAAAACCATTTTTACTGTGATTTTCTCAGTCTGTTGCATGCGAATTCCACACCACTTTGTCCGGATATGCCTGTATGAAAACAAAAATATCCGGTTATGTTTTGGCTAACTATATCCAAGATATGGCTACAGCCTCAGTGTTTGTGTTTTCCGGATATTATCAACGGACTTTATGGTTTTTCATGTTTTCTATCAGGGAACATTTAATTTTATGCTGGGGAACACTAGTTGGTTCCACATGGTGACACCAGCTCTACACATTCGTATTTTCTAGCTAGAAAGCTAGAGGAACTGCAGCAAATAAACATGATACTTTTTGTTTGCATAGATGACATTTAATGTACTTGCCTTAAAAAAGACTTTGCTTTTCTCCAAAACAATTTTTACTCTGATTTTCTCAGTCTATTGCATGCGAATTCCACACCACTTTGTCCGGATATGCCTGGATGAAACCAGAAATATCCAGTTGTGTTTTGGCTAACTATATCCCAGATATGGCTACAGCCTCTGTGTTTGTGTTTTCCGGATATAATCAACGGACTTTATGGTTTTTCATGTTTTCTATCAGGGGACATTTAATTTTATGCTGGGGAACAACAGTTGGTTCCACATGGTGACACCAGCTCTACACATTCGTATTTTCTACGGAGAAAGCCAGAGGAACTGCAGCAAACAAACATGATATTTCTGTTTGTATAGATGACATTTTAGGCACTTGCCTAAAAAAAGACTTTGCTTTTCTCCAAAACCATTTCTACGGTGATTTTCTCAGTCTATTGCATCCGAATTCCACACCAATTTGTCCGTATATGCCTGGATGAAAACAAAAATATCCGGTTATGTTTTGGCTAACTATATCCAAGATATGGCTACAGCCTCAGTGTTTGTGTTTTCTGCATATTATTCACAGACTTTATTATTTTGAGTGTTTTTATCTGGGAACATTTAATTTTGTACCCTAGAAAACTGATTGGTTCCACATGGAGACACCAGCTCTACACATTCATATTTTCTAGGGACAAAGCTAGAGGAACTGCGGCAAACAAACATGATATTTCTGTTTGAATAGATGACATTTTATGCACTTGCCTAATGAAAGGACTTTGCTTTTTTCCACAACCATATTTACTGAGATTTTCTCGGTCCATTGCATAAGAATTCCACCCCACATTGTAAGGATATGACTGGATGAAACCAGAAATATCCGGTGTGTTTTGGCTAACTCAATCCCAGATATTGCTACAGACTCTGTGTTTGTGTTTTCCGGATATTATCGATGGACTTTATGGATTTCCATGTTTTTTATCAGGGAACATTAAATTTTGTGCTGGGAAACACTAATTGGGTCCACATGGAGACACCAGCTATACACATTCGTATTTTCTAGGCAGAAAGCTAGAGGAACTGAGGCAAACAAACATGATATTTCTGTTTGCATACATGACATTTTATGAACTGGCCGAAGGAAAAGACTTTGCTTTTCTCCAAAACCATTCTTACTGTGATTTTCTCGGTCCAATACATACGAATTCCACACCACTTTCCGGATATGCCAGGATGAAAACAGAAATATCCGGTTGTGTTTTGGCTAACTCAATGCCAGATATTGCTACAGCCTCTGTGTTTGTGTTTTCCGGATATTATCAACGGACTTTATAGTTTTTCATGTCTTTTATCAGGGTACATTTAATTTTTTGCTGGGGAACACTAGTTGGTTCCACATGGAGACACCAGCTCTACACATTCGTATTTTCTAGGGAGAAAGCTAGAGGAACTGCAGCAAGCAAACATATTTCTGTTTATATAGATGACATTTTATGCACTTGCCTAAAAAAAGAATTGGCTTTTCTCCAAAACCATTTTTACTGTGATTTTCACGGTCCATTGCCTCCGAATTCCACACCACTTTCCGGATATGCCTGGATGAAAACAGAAATATCCAGTTCTGTTTTGGCTAACTATATCCCAGATATGGCTACAGCCTCAGTGTTTGTGTTTTCTGGATATGATCAACAGACTTTATTGGTTTGACTGTTTTTATCAGGGAACATTTAATTTTGTCCGGTAGAAACACTAATTGGTTCCACATGGAGACACCAGCTCTACACATTCGTATTTTCTAGGCAGACAGCTAGAGGAACTGCGGCAAACAAACTTGATATTTCTGTATGAATAGATGACATTTTATGCACTTGCCTAATGAAAAGACTTTGCTTTTCTCCAAAACCATTTTTACTGTGCTTTTTCGGTCCATTACATACGAATTCCACCCCACTTTGTCTGGATATGACTGGATGAAACCAGAAATATCCAGTTGTGTTTTGGCTAACTCAATCCCAGATATTGCTACAGCCTCTGTGTTTGTGTTTTCCGGATATTATCAACGGACTTTATGGTTTTTCATGTTTTCTATCAGGGAACATTTAATTTTATGCTGGGAAACACTAGTCGGTTCCACATAGTGACACCAGCTTTACACATTAGTATTTTCTGGGGAGAAAGCTAGAGGAACTGCGGCAAACAAACATGATATTTCTGTTTATATAGATGACATTTTATGCATTTGCCTAAAAAAAGACTTTGATTTTCTCCAAAACCATTTTTACTGTGATTTTCTCAGTCTGTTGCATGCGAATTCCACACCACTTTGTCCGGATATGCCTGTATGAAAACAAAAATATCCGGTTATGTTTTGGCTAACTATATCCAAGATATGGCTACAGCCTCAGTGTTTGTGTTTTCCGGATATTATCAACGGACTTTATGGTTTTTCATGTTTTCTATCAGGGAACATTTAATTTTATGCTGGGGAACACTAGTTGGTTCCACATGGTGACACCAGCTCTACACATTCGTATTTTCTAGCTAGAAAGCTAGAGGAACTGCAGCAAATAAACATGATACTTTTTGTTTGCATAGATGACATTTAATGTACTTGCCTTAAAAAAGACTTTGCTTTTCTCCAAAACAATTTTTACTCTGATTTTCTCAGTCTATTGCATGCGAATTCCACACCACTTTGTCCGGATATGCCTGGATGAAACCAGAAATATCCAGTTGTGTTTTGGCTAACTATATCCCAGATATGGCTACAGCCTCTGTGTTTGTGTTTTCCGGATATAATCAACGGACTTTATGGTTTTTCATGTTTTCTATCAGGGGACATTTAATTTTATGCTGGGGAACAATAGTTGGTTCCACATGGTGACACCAGCTCTACACATTCGTATTTTCTACGGAGAAAGCCAGAGGAACTGCAGCAAACAAACATGATATTTCTGTTTGTATAGATGACATTTTAGGCACTTGCCTAAAAAAAGACTTTGCTTTTCTCCAAAACCATTTCTACGGTGATTTTCTCAGTCTATTGCATCCGAATTCCACACCAATTTGTCCGTATATGCCTGGATGAAAACAAAAATATCCGGTTATGTTTTGGCTAACTATATCCAAGATATGGCTACAGCCTCAGTGTTTGTGTTTTCTGCATATTATTCACAGACTTTATTATTTTGAGTGTTTTTATCTGGGAACATTTAAT